>NW_023416308.1:0-1247500 GCF_014176215.1 Rousettus aegyptiacus
GTCTCCCACCCAAGTAATAGAATAACCAGGCCCGACCCCGCTTAGCTTCCAAGATCAGACAAGTTCAGGCGCATTCAGGGTGGTAGGGACTTAGACGGGAGAGCCTGTCGTCTGCCGCCCCAAGAGACCGAGCCTGGCCTCCTGGCCGCTGGAGACGCCCACGACTACACCGTACCTCCTCCTTGGGGGGAGCGCTGGGGGTTCCGCTAGAGAGGTGGCTGGAGCGAGAGCCAGCCGCGCTAAGGCACCACCACAGCCCTTGAGGGACTGAGCGGAGGGACTGGGTGGGCGCTCTCGCATCCCGGACCTGCCCAGGCCGCAGACCACTTGCCTTCCCCGTCTTGGCCGTTCGGCAGGACCACGGCCCAGGCGTGCCTCGCCCATCTCTCGGCCACCTGGGCAACAAGGAAGGTGCAGCCCTGATAAGTTTCGACCTGGCCCCGAACCAGATCCACCCCTCCTCGGCGCTCCCCGGCGGGGCTGAGCGTGACCTGGCCAGAACCACGCGGAGACACGGGCCACACCACCAGGCAACGCTTCGCCCCGAAACCTCACCTTCCGCCCAGTGCCCTCCGCCCTTGAGGCTCGCCCCTCCCCCCGTGGAGTCCAGAAAGCGAAGGGTCCAGAGTGGAGAGAAAACAGCCCAGGCCTGGCTGCAGGAGAGCAGGTGGGGGCGGGCGATGTCGCGGGGCGCATGGACTTTGGTGCAGCCCTTAAGCTCGGTCGCCTCCCCGGGACCCCCGGAACAGCAAGCGACCAAGTGAGCAAGTGAGCGAGGGCCCGGGGCATCCAGGGGCACCCCGGCTGGAGGGCGACAAAAGGAGGGGGCGGCAAAGGCCTACGGCACCCGGTATTCGCGGTCTCCCATCTAAGTACTAACCAGGCTCAACCCTGCTTAGCTTCCAAGATCAGACGGGATCAGGCACGTTCCGCGGGGCACAGCCGTAACCAGGAACACTGTCGCCTGCATTCCCAAAACCTCGAGCCTGGCCTCCCGGCCCCCGGAGACGCCCGCGCCTGCACCACAGCAGAAAATAAACTTTATGACATACACGTGGGCGCTAATTTGAAATGCATGTGATAGCAGCAGAGAGAACTGTTCACGAGATGCGCCGCTGTGTTATTCCCCCCAAATCCCACCAGATGGCAGCAGAGTGTAAAGTTTTACGATGACATCCATCGTTTCTGGACACCGTATGGCAGCAGAGAATGACTATTCATGAGCGCTCAGGTGTTTATAATAAAATACACACCCGATGGCATCAGAAAATTTATTTTTATTGTGGTCTACACTCTGTTATTCTCAAAATGCACACAGGATTGCTGCGGAAAACAAAATTTATGAATACGCTAGTACTTTCACAGTGTCCACGAGATGGCAGCAGAGGATAGGGAATAACATTTCATGGCCATCGCTCGGGGGCTATTCCCAGAAATTCCACGAGGTGGCACCAGACGATAAGGAATAATATTGCAATACCTAAACTCTGGTGCTATTCCCAAAAAGCCCACGAGATGGCAGCAGAAGATGGGGGAAAACATTTCATGGTCGACACACTGCTGCTATTCCCCAAAATCCCACGGGATGACAGCAGAGGCTTCGGAATGATATTTCAATACTTAAACTCGGTGCTGTTCCCCCAAAAGCCCACGGGATGGCAGCAGAGGCTTAGGAATAATATTTCAATACCTAAACTCTGGTGCTATTCCCGAGGAGTCCACGAGATGGCAGCAGAGGATTAGGAAGAATAGCTCAATGCCTAAACTCTGGTGCTAGTCTCAAAAATTCCACGAGATGGCAGCAGAGACTTACGAATAATATTTCAATCCCTAAACACTGGTGCTATTCCCCAGAGAGCCCACGAGATGGCAGCAGAGGCTTCGGAAAAATATTTCAATACCTAAACTCTGGTGCTATTCCCAAAAAGCCCACGAGATGGCAGCAGAAGATGGGGAAAAGCATTTCATGTTCCACACACTGCTGCTATTCCCAAAACTCCCACGGGATGACAGCAGAGGCTTCGGAATGATATTTCAATACTTAAACTCGGTGCTATTCCCCCAAAAGCCCACGGGACGGCACCAGAGGCTTCGGAATAATATTTCAATCCCTAAACTCTGGTGCTATTCCCAAGAAGCGGAAACCCGGATCCGCGGAACCCCTGGGAACCCGGGTCCGCGGAAGCCCTGGGAACCCCGGGTCCGCGGAACCCCTGGGAACCCCTTGATCCGCGGAACCCCTGGGAACCCCTGGGTCCGCGGAACCCCTGGGAACCCCTGGGTCCGCGGAACCCCTGGGAACCCCGGCTCCGCGGAACCCCTGGGAACCCCGGCTCCGCGGAACCCCTGGGAACCCCTTCGTCCACGGAACCCCCTGAGAACCCCTTCGTCGACGGAACCCCTGGGAACCCCGGGTCCGCGGAACCCCTGGGAACCCCTTCGTCCGCGGAACCCCTGGGAACCCCGGCTCCGCGGAACCCCTGAGAACCCCTTCGTCCACGGAACCCCTGGGAACCCCGGGTCCGCGGAACCCCTGGGAACCCCTTGGTCCGCGGAACCCCTGGGAACCCCTTGGTCCGCGGAACCTCGGAACCCCTGGGAACCCCTGGTTCCCCGGAACCGCAGAACCCCTGGAACCCCCGGAACCCCGGAACCGCGGAACCCTTGGAACCCCCGGAACCCCGGAACCCCAGAACCCTTTTATCCCCGGAACCCCGGCGCTCCCGGAACTCCCGGAACCTTGGCACACCTGTATCCCGTGCCCCGATACAGGTCGGGGCTCAGGGAGTCTCGTTGTCCTTTGAGTCCTGCCAAGGTCGCACCGCAGAAAGGCAAGACGCACAGGCTCCCTGGAGTATGTGTGTGTGCGCAGGCGCGCGCGCGCGCGCGCGGGCCTGTTTGAGTGAGTGTGTGTGTGTGTGGCCGTTTGCTGCAGCCTGTGCGAGCAAGAAGGCTCTCGCCGCACACGCGTGCGCGCTCTCGTGTGTCTCGGCCTTTCTGACGCAGCTGGTCAGTCCTGCTTCTCGTCCCGGGTGTGCGGGCCGGCCTCGCGCTTGGGCCGGCCTCGCGCTTGGGCTGAGGGCACCTGGCTGTCGGGTGAGAAGGGCGGGGAGAAGCGTGTCGGAGGAGGTTTGAGGCCTCTGGCGGGGCGGGGCTGGGCGGGACGCGGCGTGGCGGGTGGCGGTGGCTGGTCCCGCGTCCCGGGAATGCGAGCACACTCCCAACGTGTGTTAGAGCCGGCGGTCCTCGGGGCTCGGTCCTACGGAGCCCAGGAAGGAAAGGGCCTGGAGCGGTGAGAGGAAACAGCCCGGGACTGGCTGCAGGAGAGCAGGTGAGGGCGGGTGAGGGCGCGGGCCCGCGGCCATTGGAGACGCCCTTGGGCTCGGCCGCCCGCGGCGGACCACAGAGACAGCGAGCAAGTGAGTGAGCAGAGCCCAGGGACATCCAGGGGCCACCTGGCTAGAGGGCGGCAAAAGGAGGGGGCGGCAAAAGCCTACGGCACCCGGCCTTCCCAGATGGTCTCCCACCCAAGTAATAGAATAACCAGGCCCGACCCCGCTTAGCTTCCAAGATCAGACAAGTTCAGGCGCATTCAGGGTGGTAGGGACTTAGACGGGAGAGCCTGTCGTCTGCCGCCCCAAGAGACCGAGCCTGGCCTCCTGGCCGCTGGAGACGCCCACGACTACACCGTACCTCCTCCTTGGGGGGAGCGCTGGGGGTTCCGCTAGAGAGGTGGCTGGAGCGAGAGCCAGCCGCGCTAAGGCACCACCACAGCCCTTGAGGGACTGAGCGGAGGGACTGGGTGGGCGCTCTCGCATCCCGGACCTGCCCAGGCCGCAGACCACTTGCCTTCCCCGTCTTGGCCGTTCGGCAGGACCACGGCCCAGGCGTGCCTCGCCCATCTCTCGGCCACCTGGGCAACAAGGAAGGTGCAGCCCTGATAAGTTTCGACCTGGCCCTGAACCAGATCCACCCCCACCTCTGCGCTCCCCGGCGGGGCTGAGCCTGACCTGGCCAGAACCACGCGGAGACACCGGCCACACCACCAGGCAACGCTTCGCTCCGAAACCTCACCTTCCGCCCAGTGCCCTCCGCCCTTGAGTCTCGCCGCCCCCACCCCCCCGTGGAGCCCAGGAAGCGAAGGGTCCAGAGTGGAGAGAAAACAGCCCAGGTCTGGCTGCAGGAGAGCAGGTGGGGGCGGGCGATGTCGCGGGGCGCATGGACTTTGGTGCAGCCCTTAAGCTCGGTCGCCTACCCGGGACCCCCGGAACAGCAAACGACCAAGTGAGCAAGTGAGCGAGGGCCCGGGGCATCCAGGGGCACCCTGGCTGGAGGGCGACAAGAGGAGGGGGCGGCAAAGGCCTACGGCACCCGGTATTCGCGGTCTCCCATCTGAGTACTAACCAGGCTCAACCCTGCTTAGCTTCCAAGATCAGACGGGATCGGGCACGTTCCGCGGGGTACAGCCGTAACCAGGAACACTGTCGCCTGCATTCCCAAAACTTCGAGCCTGGCCTCCCGGCCCCCGGAGACGCCCGCGCCTGCACCACAGCAGAAAATAAATGTTATGACATACACGTGGGCGCTAATTTGAAATGCATGCGATAGTAGCAGAGAGAACTGTTCACGAGATGCGCCGCTGTGTTATTCCCCAAAATCCCACCAGATGGCGGCAGAGTGTAAAGTTTTATGATGACATCGATCGTTTCTGGACACCGTATGGCAGTAGAGAATGAATATTCATGATCGCTCAGGTGTTTATAATAAAATACACACCCGATGGCATCAGAAAATTTATTTTTATTGTGGTCTACACTCTGTTATTCTCAAAATGCACACAGGATTGCTGCGGAAAACAAAATTTATGAATACGCTAGTACTTTCACAATGTCCACGAGACGGCAGCAGAGGACAAATTTCTCAAGACATGCGCTGCTGTGTTAGTCCCAAGATTCACACGAAATGGCAGCAGTAAAAAAAAATTCTG
The DNA here is from genome assembly GCF_014176215.1 of Rousettus aegyptiacus. Classification (NCBI taxonomy): domain Eukaryota; kingdom Metazoa; phylum Chordata; class Mammalia; order Chiroptera; family Pteropodidae; genus Rousettus; species Rousettus aegyptiacus. The sequence goes on from NW_023416308.1 coordinate 4,988, forward strand.
ACAACATACCCTGGGGAGTCATGTTTTAAATGCACATGAGGTAATAGCAGAAATAACTTCTCAAGACGCGCACTCCTGTGTCATCCCCAAAATGCTGAGCCGATGGCAACAGGAAGTAACTTTTTCTATTAACGTACGCTTGCCTGTTATTTTCAAATGCCCACCGGACAGCAGCAGAGAATAATCTCTCATGACGTGTACTTTTTTGTTTATCCCAAGATACACACGAGATTCCACGTACGAGAACTTTGTTCAACCAAACGTCCTTAGGTGTCATTTTCTAACTGTACGAGATAACGAAAGAAATAGCGGCTTACGACGTGTGCTATGGTGTTATTCCCGACATGACGACAGGATGGCAGCACGGAATGAGTATTCGAGAGGATCTACAGTAGGATATTATTTCCCAATTGCCCAAAGACTAAAGCAGAAAATTATGTCATGACAAGCACTCCTGTGTTTCACACAGGATGCACGCGGAATGGCATCAGAAAACTTTTCATAATGACATTCCACAGAGTCTATTTTCAGAATGCACGCGAGATGGCCCCAAAATTGCATTTTATGACATGCGTTGTGATTTATTCAGAAAATGCTCACAGTGTAGCGGCAGGTGAGTATTCACAAGAGACACGCAGGTATGATTTCTGAAATGCCCTCCGGATGGCAGCGGCGAACAGATTTCACGACGTACACACTTTTGTTCTTCCCGAGATTCACACGACATGGCGACAGAGAAAACATTTATAGAGACACGCGATGGAGTGGTATTTTTAAAGGCACACGACGGACGGCGGCAGCGGTAACTTTTCACGGGACGCACTGTGGCGTTATTCCCAAAATGCTCACATACACCTGAGCGTTATGATCAAAATTTCTACGAGATGGCAACAGAGAACAGTTTTTCATTACTTGCGGTCCTGTGCTATTCTCAAGTTTAACCTGAAAAGGCACCAGAGAAAAAAAATTATAACGACATTCCCTGGGGTGTTATTTTTTAAATGCACACGAGATAGCACCACTTTTTTTCCCCATGACATTCTCTATGGCATTATTCCCAAGTAACCACCAGACGGCCTCAGAAAATAATCCTGTGCTTACGTACACCTGGATATTATTTTCGAAATGCCCTTGAAATGGCAGCAGAGAATAACCTCATGACGTGGCCTCCCGTGTCTTTACACAGATGCAAATGAAATGGCAGTAGATAAAAGGTGATTCTAATGACGTTACTTTGGGTTTATTTTCAGAATGCACCTTGCACAGAAGCAGAGATAACATTTTAGGATCTGCGCTGCGTTATTACTCCCAGAATGCCCACCAGATGGCAGCAAGAATAAATTCTATGACACTCGTGTTCTTCTCAAGATGCACAATGCATGAAGGCACATAAGGAATATTTACAATAACCTACACCAGGTTTTATTCCTGAAAACTCCACCAGGTGGCAGCAAAGAGTAAACTTTTTTATTTCGTACAATCCGGTGTTATTCCCCAAATTCCCACCTATGACGGCAGGAAATAAATTTAATGATGATATAGACTTGGGTGTTATTTTCAAATTACCCACGAGACGGCAGCAGAGAAAAACTCTTCATAATGACATGCCCTGGGTGTTATTTCCAAAAGGAACATGAAAAAGAAGCAGAAATAACTTTGAGCAGCCCTGTCACGTTATTCCCAAATTTCCCACCGGATGGAAGCAGAGAATGAATATTCATAATGAGCTACACTCGAGGACCTATTTTCAGGTGTTATTCCCCAAATGCACAGCAGATGACTGCACAGGATAATGAATAACATTTCATGGCCAACACTCTGCTGCTATTCCCAAAAAGTCCACGAGATGGCAGCAGAGGATAGGGAATAACATTTCATGGCCATCGCTCGGGGGCTATTCCCAAAAGGCCCACGAGATGGCAGCAGAGGATTAGGAAAAATATCTCAGTACCTAAACTCCGGTGCTATTCCCAAAAATTCCACGAGATGGCACCAGACGATAAGGAATAATATTGCAATACCTAAACTCTGGCGCTATTCCCAAAAAGCCCACGAGATGGCAGCAGAGGCTTAGGAATAATATTTCAATACCTAAACTCTGGTGCTAGTCCCAAAAAGCCCACGAGATGGGAGCAGAAGATGGGGAAAAACATTTCATGGTCGACACACTGCTGCTATTCCCAAAAATCCCACGGGGTGGCAGCAGAGGCTTCGGAATAATATTTCAACAGCTACACTCTGGTGCTATTCCACAAAAAGACCACGAGGTCGCAGCAGAGGCTTAGGAATAATATTTCAATACTTAAACTCGGTGCTATTCCCCGAAAAGCCCACGGGATGGCAGCAGAGGCTTAGGAATAATATTTCAATCCCTAAACTCTGGTGCTATTCCCGAAGAGTCCACGAGATGGCAGCAGAGGATTAGGAAGAATATCTCAATGCCTACACTCTGGTGCTATTCTCAAAAATTCCACGAGATGGCAGCAGAGGCTTACGAATACTATTTCAATCCCGAAACTCTGGTGCTATTCCCCAAAAAGCCCACGAGATGGCAGCAGAGGCTTCGGAATAATATTTCAATCCCTAAACTCTGGTGCTATTCCCAAAAAGCCCACCAGATGGCAGCAGAGGATTAGGAATTATATCTCAAACCTAAACTCTGGTGCTATTCCCAAGAAGCCCATGAGATGGCAGCAGAGGCTTAGGAATAATATTTCAATACCTAAACTCTGGTGTTATTCCCAGGAAGCGCACGGGATGGCAGCAGAAGATAGGGAAAAACATTTCATGTTCGACACACAGCTGGTATTCCCAAATACACCACGAGATGGCAGCAGAGGCTTAGGAATAATATTTCAATACCTATACTCTGGTGCTATTCCCAAAAAGCCCACCAGATCGTAGCAGAGGATAAGGAATAACAATTCAATGGCTAAACTCTGCTGCTATACCCAAAATGCCCACGAGATGACAGCAGAGGTTAAGGAATAACATTTCATGACCTAAACTCAGTCCTCGTCCCAAAAGGCTCAGGAAATGGGAGCAGAGAAGAGCATTTTCCGACTTTCAGGGCTTTGCTCACCATTAAAATAAAAATCCACACACTTGATACTTACTTTTGAAATAACTCCTGTCCTTTACATATCCCTTCTCACTCTAGGCCATGCCCTCTGACCCTTCCTCTGTACCTCATCACCTCAGCAGTGTCTTTCCCTATCCCCGTTTCCTGTCCCCTCCTCTCCCTCCCCCTGTCCCCTCCCTCAGTCCTCAGTCCCTCCCCACCCCGCCCCTGTCCCCTCCCCTGTCCCCACCGCACCTTGATTGACAGCCGGCCTCCTCTAGACCAGCCAGAGCCGCAGCGGGAGCTAGAGCGGCAGCCATGGCCGCGGCTGGCGTGGACAAGCGCTCACCTCTGCGACTCGTGCCGCTCGGGTTGCATCACCCGTACTGCATTGCCGCGCTGGCCCCAGAGGTGATGCAGCGCAGACCCCTCACCAGGCAGAGGCTGCCCACGCTCTGAGCCCTCCAGCGCTGTGCGCACGGCTTCGTGGGGCGGGGAAAGAGCACGTCCGCCTCGCCCCTTCATTCCAGGCCTTGGCCGGTTCCAAGCCGAGCCAAAGGTCTCCGTAGGCTCTCTTGCATTCCAGGACTGCCCAGGCCTGGGGCCACCCTCCTCCGCAGTCTTGGCCACTAGGCAGGAGCTGGGCCCCGGCGTGGCCCGCCAATCTCTCCGCCACCTGGACACCTAGGCAGGTGTGGCCCTGCAAGTCTGAGCCACGGCCCTGACCCAGACCCACCTCTCCCCTGCGGCCCCACCAAGGCGGAGCCGGACCTAGCCAAAACCACGCGGTGACACCGGAAATACCACCAGGCAACACTTTCGTCCCTGACCTCGCCCTCCACACAGCTCTCACGGCCCTTGGGGGTCAGTCCCGCAGACCCCAGGAAGGGAAAGGCCTGGAGCGGAGAGAGAAAACAGCCCAGGGCTTCTGGCTGCAGGAGAGCACGTGGAGGCAGGCGGTGGCGCAGGGCATGCGGATGTTTGCGCAGCCCTTGGACTCGGGCCCAGCCCGGGATCCCCGAGACAGCAAGCGAGCAGGGCCCAGGGGCGTCCAGGGGCACCATGGCTGGAGAGCGGCAAAAGCCTACAGCACCCAGTATTCCCAGGCATCCTCCCATCCAGGTACTAACCAGGCCCGATCCTGCTTAGCTTCCGAGATCAGACAAGATCAGGAGTGTTCAGGGGGGTCCGGCCGTAGACGGAAGAAGCTGTCCCCTGCTGCCCCAAGAGCTCGAGCCTGGTCTCCTGGGCGCCGGAGACGCCCGTGCCTGCAGCGCATCTCCCTCAGCTGTGAGGGATTCCGCTAGGGCCCTGTGGGCTTTGGCTGGTTCCCGGCAATACGAAGGTCTGGGTGGCCACTCTCGCATCCCCCAACTGCCCAGGCCTGGGGCCGCCCACTTCCCCAGTCTTGGCCGCTTGGCAGGACCACTGCCCGGGCATCGCCCCCCATGCTTTCGGCCACCTACCCACCTAGGTACATGCCGCCCGGCTAAGTCCGGTCTTAGCCCTGACCCAGACGCACACCTTCCCTTCCGGCTGAGCCATACCTGACCTGCCCGAACATACATGGAGCCCCCAGTCACAACCCGAGGCATCGCTTCAGATTGACACAACCCTCACCCTCCACCAGGACCAGGGACCCGCCCAGTCCGCTGCCCCTTGCCTTCACTTAGACTCTCTCCATCAAGAGACACAGACAGAGAGAGGGAGAGCTGACAGACAGAGACAGAGAAACCCAGAGACAGAGCGAGTGACCGGGAGGGAAGGAGAAAGGAAAACACAGGTGTCCAGGGCACGAGGCCCAGTGAGAGCCATGAAGGAGGGGACGGAGTCACTGGGGAAGGGGACGGCCGTGGAAGCTCGCTGCGGTCAGACACAGAGAGAGAGAGACAGTGAGGAGGAAGGGGACAGAGACGGAGAGAGAGACGAGAGAGGAGATCCCGCGCGAGAGAGCGTGAACCAGTGCCTGCCCTCGCAGAGAGCGGGACAGGACACGCGGACAAGCGCACCGACGCACAGAGCGGGACCCCGACTGTGACCCTGAGACCCTGCGGCCACCCTGAAGGGGCCGCTTCCACAGCAGAGGGTGGTCGTGCCGGGGCTGGGCTCGGGCAGGGAGGCAGCATGCGCCGCGTGCCCCGTGCCTCGGGACAGGGGGATCGAGGAGTCTCGCTGTTCCATGAGTCCTGCCGGGGGTCCCGACGCAAAAAGGAAAGGCGCGTGGGCTCCCTGGAATGTGTGTGCGTGTGTGCGCGCGTGTGTGTGTGCGCGCGCGTGTGTGTGTGTGTGTGGCTGCGCGTGTGTGGCTGTGTGTGCGCGTGTGGCTGCGCGTGTGCGCGCGTGTGTGCGTGTGTGCGCGCGTGCGTGTGTGCGTGTGTGCACGTTTGTGCGCGTGTGTGTGTGCACGTGTGTGCGCGTGTGTGTGGCTGTGTGTGTGTGTGCGCCCGCGCGTGTGTGTGTGGCTGTTCGCTGAGGCCTGTCGTGAGCGAGGGGCTCTCTCCGCGCACGCGCGCGCTCTCGTGTGTCTCGGTGTGCGGGGCGGCCTCGCACCTGGTCGGAGGGCACCTGGCTGTACGGTGAGAAGTGCGGGGAGGGAGAAGCGTGTCGGCGGAGGCTTGAGGCCTCTGCCGGGGCGGGGCGCGGCGGGGCGGGCGGGCGGCGGTGGCGGTGGCGGTGGCCGGTCCCGCGTCCCGGGGCCGCGAGCGCGCTGCCAGCGTGTGTCAGAGACGGCGGTCCTCGGGGCTCGGTCCCGCGGAGCCCAGGAAGGAAAGGGCCCGGGGGCCACCAAGGGAACCCTGGCCGGAGGGCAGGAAAAGGAGGGGGCGGCAAAAGCCTACGGGACCCGGTACTCCGGGGCGGTCTCCCTTCCGAGTACTAACCAGGCCCGACCCTGCTTAGCTTCCGAGATCAGACGAGATCGGGCGCGTTCAGGGTGGTAGGGACTTAGACGGGAGAATCTGTCGCCTGCCGCCCTAAGAGCCCGAGCCCGGGCTCCCGGGCGTGGGAGCCGCCTGCCGGTAGCGCACCTCCTGCGGGCGTGCGGGGATTCTGCGGCGAGGCGGCGGCGAGGGAGCGCGCGCCAGCCGCGCTAAGGCACCGCGGACATTGGCCGGTTCGCAGCCCTGCGGAAGGTCTGGGTGGGCGTTCTCGCATCCCGGGACTGGCCAGCAAAGAATAACATACACTCATCAGTTATTCTCAGGATACACACTGGATGGCAACAAATAATAACTTTTCATAATAATACACATTCATGTGTTACTTAAGTGATGCCCAAGATTACAGCGCAGAATAACTTTTTCTGACGATATACACTTGGATGCTATTCCCAAAATGTCCACCAGATAGCAGCAGAAAATGCCTTTTTCTTAATTGTACTCTAATGTTATTCCCAAGATGCACACTACATGGTGGTAGAAAATGAATTTTCATGATGCCCAACACTCCGATGTTATTCCTAAAATTCCCACAAGATGGCAGCAGAAAAATAATTTTTTCTAATGACATACACCAGGGTGTTATTTTCAAAATACCCATGATATGGCAGCAGAGAATAATTTTTCATGAAATGCAGTCCTGCGTTATTCCCAATATTCCCACAAAATGGGAGAAGATAAAAAATGGGAGAAGTTAAAAAATTCAGTGTTATTTTTCACATGCACACGAGACAGCAGCAAAAATAAATTTTCGTGACATGCACTGTAGTGTTGCTCCCATAATGCAGACCAGATCGCAGCAGAGAATGTTCATGGTGACCTACACTCGGGTGTTATTCCTAAGATGCCCACCAGATGACAGCAGAGAGTAATTTTTTTTTAAATTACTTCCACTATGAAGTTATTCCAAGATGCAAAGTAGATAAGAGCAGAAAATATATTATTATGATGGCATGCACTGGACTGTTATTCCAAAAAAACTCCCACAGGATGGCGGCATAAAATTAATTTCTATGATGACATACACTAGTTTGTAATTTTCGAAATGGCATAAGGTGGCAGCAGAAGATAGTTTTTCATGACATGCACTTCCCTTATTTTTCCCATGATGCACGTGAAATGGCCACGGACTATAACTTTTCACAATTACATGCCCTTAGGTATCCTTTTCAAAAGGCATATGAGATAGCAGCTGAAGTTATTCTTTATGACATGTGTTGTGATCTTCTTTGCAGAATGCCCACGAGATGGCAACAGAGAATAATTTCTCATGAAATGCAGTCTTGCGTCATTCCCAATATTCATACAAAATGGGAAAAGATAAAAATTCTAAACAGCATGCCCTTCAGTGTTATTTTTCATATGCACACGAGAGCAGCAGACATGCACTGTGTTGTTACTCCCAAAATGCAGACCGGATTGCAGCAGAGAATGAATGTTCATGATGATCTACACTTGGGTGTTCTTCCTAAAATGCCCACCAGAAGGCAGCAGAGAGTAATTTTTTTTTCCCTTCTACTCTGAAGTTATTCCAAGATGCATAGTAGATGAGAGCAGAAAATATATTATCATGATGGCATGCACTGGACTGTTATTCCAAAAAGTTGCCCAAAGGACTGAAGCATAAAATGAATTTTTATGATGACATACTCTGGTTTGTAATTTTCAAAGTGGCATGAGGTGGCAGCAGAAGATAGTTTTTCATGACATGCACTTCTCTGATTTTTCCCAAGATGCACATGAAATGACCATGGCCAGTAACTTTTCGCAATGACATGCCATTAGGTATCGTTTTCAAAATGCACATGAGATAACAGCTGAAGTTATTCTTTATGATATATGCTGTGAGCTTCACAAAATGCCCACCAGATGGCAGCAGAGAATAATTTTTTTACTTACACTGTTGTGTAATTCCCCCCAAGATTGTACACAAGATTGGGACAGAAGATGAATTAATTTTCATGATGACCTACACTAAGATTTTATCCCCAAAATTCCCACTAGATGGTATAGGAAAATAATTTTTGGATGACATAGAACTAGATGAAATTTTCAAAATGTCTACAAGGACAATTTTCATGACACACACTCCTGTGCTATTTCCAAGTTTCATATGAAACGGGAGCAAAGAAAAATTTCATAACGACATGCCCTTGGGTGTTATTTTATAAGCGCACACAAGAGAGCAACAGAACTGAGTTTTCATGTTATGCCCTGCGTTGTTATTCCCAAAATTCCCACAGGATGGTAGCAAAGAATAAATACTCATGGCAACAAACAATAACAGTTTAATCCTTTGGTGCCCAACAGAAGACAGCAAAAAATAACTTTTGATTACTTACCGTCTACTGTTATTTCCTAAGTGCGCACCAGATGGCAGCAGAGAGTGAATTTTTTATTGCTTATGCTCTGATGTTATTCCCAAAATGCTCAACAAATGGCAGCAGAGAATAAATATTATGATGATAAAACACTGGTGTTATCCTAACATGCTTACTAGATGGCAGTGGAGAACAACTTTTCCTTACAATCTGGTATAATTGTCGAGATGCACACAACATGGGTGCAGAAAACAAATTTGTATCTAAACTAAACTCGGATTTTATTCCCAAAGTTCACACCTGGTAGCAGCGGAAAATAAAGTTTTATGAGATACGCTTGGGTGTTATCTTCAAAAAGCCCACAAGATGACAGCATTAAATAAATTTTATGATATGCACTTATATGTTATCTTCAAAATACCCATGAGATGGCAGCAGAGAACACTTTTCATGACTATCTTTCCTGTGTTTCCCAAGATTCGCATGAAATAGTGGCAGACAAAAGTTTTCATAACATTCCCAAGGGTGTTATTTTCAAAATGCATGTGAGACAGTTGTAGAAATAACATTTTACGATATGCACTGTGGTGTTATTCCCAAAACACCCATAAGATAGCAACAAGAAAATCTTTTTTATATACACTCTGCTATCATTCCTAAGATGCATATGAGATGAGGGCAGAAAAATATTCATGACTACCTATACTCTGGTGTTATTCCCAAAATGCCCACCAGATGGCAGCAGAGAATAATTTTCATGACATGCGCTCCTGTGTTTTGCCCAAAGACACACATGAAATAGAGACAGTGAAAAACTTTTCATAAGAACAGGCCTTTGACTGTGATTTTCAAAAGCACACCAGATAGCAGCAGGAATAAAGTGAGAGGTTATTCCAAATGCCCACAAGATGGCACCGTAAAAAAAAATTCTGAGGATGACTTACGGTAGGGTGTTATTTTCAAAATGTCCACGAGATGGCAGCAGAGTATAACTTTTCATGACATGCTCTTCTGTGTTATTCCCAAAATTCACATCAGATAGCAGCAGAGAATTTTTAATAACAACATACCCCGAGGTGTTTTTTTTGTTGTTGTTAATGCATAATAAATATAGCAGCAGGAACAAGTTTTCATGATGTACCCTGTGGTGCTATTCCCCAAATGCCCACAAGATGGCAGCAAGAACAAATTTTATCACACTCGTGTTATTCTCAAGACGCACAATAGATGGAGGCAGATAATATTTACGGTAACCTACACGAGGTTTTATTCCAAAAATGTCCACCAAATGGCAGCAAGAGTAACTTTTTTTCTTTCATGCAATCTGGTGTTATTCCCCAAATGCCCACCAGATGGCAGCAAAAAAAAAGATTTTAATGATGACATACACTTGGGTGTTATTTTCAAAATACCCACAAGATGGCAGCAGAGAAAAAAAAAATCTCTTCATAATGACATGCCCCGGGTGTTATTTTCAAAATCAACATGAAAAAGCAGCAGAAGTAACTCTATAAGCAGCCCTGTCATGTAATTCCCAAATTGCCCACCAGATGGCACCAGAGAAAAACTTTTAATTGCTTACACTCTAGTGTTACTCCCAAGATGCACATGAGATGGGTGTGGAAAATAAATTTGTATAACTTGCACTGTGGTGTTATTCCCAAATTTCCCACCAGATGGCAGCAGAAATAGTAATGATGACCTAAACTCAATGACATATACTTGGGTGTTATTCTCAAAATGCACACGAGATGGCAGCAAAGAAGACCTTTTTCCTTCCTTAAGGTCTCTGCCCACTTATTAAAATAAAAATTCAGATTCTTGGTGCTAAGTTCACTTTGAAATAAATCTTGTTTTATGACCTTCACATGCCTCATCTAACATATTGCTTCCATTTACCAAATGAGGCAGGAAATGTGTAATATTCATTTTAAAAGTATTTAAACTGAAGACTGATTCTAACAGTTCTAAGTCCAGGACTCTACACTCACACAGGATCTTGGACAAATAGAGTAATTCAAATAGTCCTTACAGCTTTGGTATGAATCTTGGTCAAACAATTTGAAGAAAATCTGCACATAAGCTAATGGTCCAGCTTGCCATGTATGTCCTCAGCCAAGCTGGTTTTCGTTGTGGGACTCGGACAGGCAGCTGGGGATGGGGACAGGTGAGGAGGGAAAAGGTGGCCTGGCCTCTCACTGGATGGAGTACAACCAGCACCCAATTCCTATAAGAATGACTTCCCCACCTCCACTCCCTGCCGTCTTCTGGCCTTTTAAAATATATTCTTTTTCTGGTCTCGAGCACTGGCCACCTTCTGCCCGTGTGCCTTTCCTCTGAGGTCTCAACTTACAAGAGCTTCTTGTGTGCTCAGAATAGAGTCAAGGGTGGTAGGTTCCCTGTTGGGGAGTGTCTGAGCCCCAGACGGGCACCGAGCTGACTTCTGGCTTCACTACCTACTAGCTCTGAGTGACTTCAGGCAAAGAAATGGAAACTCAGTCTCCTCATCTGGCAGACGGGGATAACTACTTCCTCTTAGGGGAGCTGTGAGGGTTCAGTGAGGTGGTGCATGCTAGCTTCTCCCCAACGTGTGAAGAGCACTCCCTCTCTCTTCCCTGTAGTCATTTCTCCACTTTCTATGGGCCACATAAATAAAGGATTTAGCAAATAGTGTCCTTTTGGCTGAATGAGCTCTCCTACTGGTGTCCAAATAGCCAAAGTTCCCCTAAGTGCTCACTGTCATCCATGCCACCTTTGTCTTGAACAGCACTACCCACAGCCCTTTCTGGTCTTCATTTCCTGTCCCCAGTCTTCTCCGCTGTCACAGTCCCCACTTCAGCTCGGGCCAGTGCCACCTCTCACCAGTCTTTTCAGTGGTCTCCCTGCGTCCTGTCCCTCTCGTCCAGTCCAACCTCCACACTGAGACCAGCTTGGTCTTTTTAAATTAGGGCTCTAAGCCTGTCACTTCTTATGGACAGAACTACCAACGGCTTTTCTTCATCCTAGAGAAACTAAAACCAAATAGGAGAAACTTATTGAATTGAAATGGAAACCTAGAAAATGGATGATTTACTAGTATAAATAAACATTAATACAATGGACCCTGAAATGAGGAAATGCCAACTGACCAATTAGCCTTCCAGGCCCTCTTTCCCCTGCAGGTTCTCCTCTGATCAGAAGTCGCCAGCAGAGGTAGGGACCCTGACGTGGGTTAGATTGTGCCCCACCACAATTCCTGTGTTGATGTCCTGACCGGTGGTTCCTATAAATATTTGAAAGCACTATCCCCCAAAATACTTCTACAAAAAGAGTAACTTTATGGAGCAGAAGTTTGGCTTACAACACCCTGATCAGCTATCAAACTGAATACCACCAATAATGGAACAATCAGTCATGTGCCACATGACATAAGGACCCAGCCTCACTTATGGAATGTTCCTTCCAAAAATGCATCACACGTGGCCACTTTGGGGGACATTCTACAGGATAACTGGCTTGTATTCTTCAAAAATATTCAGGTCATGAATGTCCGGGGATGCTGTGGACTGTGCCAGGAGTCACAAGTCACGGCAGCACGTGCGCGTGGCACGGGATAAGTTCTTTCACAGTTTAGGGCGTTATTGGGAGACGCGATTAAACGTGAAGGGGGTCTGGCGATTAGAAGGCAGTAAAGGCTCAGTACTGATCTCTTGATTTCAATGGTCTCCCTGTGGATATGTCGAATTCTGTATCTGAAGGAAACTCACAAAGGTGTTAGAAGGCACCCGGCCTGCAACTTATGCTCAAAGGGAAAAGGTCTGCATGTTCGATTTGCAACTTTTCCTGATTTTGCTATCGTTTCAAAATAAAGAACTATTTTAAAACAGAAATATTTGTGCGTTTGGGGGAATGTGAATTGTGAGCGAAGGCATTAGAATGGAAACACACATCACTGGGGCTCGGACATGCCGCTCGGCGAAGGTGGGATGCGTGAGTCCAAGGTCTGCAGAGTCGGGGCAAAGGGGACCCCTGAGCTCTGGCAGCTGAGCACCGGTGCTCTCGCAGGAGATGCCCCCAGGGAGCGCCCACAAATCCTGGGTTTTCTGCAGCCCCTCACCTCACACCACCCTAGTAGCAACTACCCATGATCGCCCCGCACTGCTCTTTGTGAGCCCAAAGGCAGGAACTTGACTTTCTTCCCTGCTGTACCACACAAGCTGCTCAGCACCCACGTCGGCTAGCATAGCGGGGGGGTGGAGGTGAGGATCAAGGGCCTATTCCTGGAGGTGACAGTCCGGAGTGTCAAAGTCACACACATAAAAGGGGGTTGCGTGCTCCAGGAGACTCACGCTGGCCCCTGGTGCAGTTCCGGGCTCCCATGACACAATCATCCGGTAAAGGGCAGAGGGCAGAGGTGCCTTCATGGGGCTGCTTATAAGACGGAGCGTGGGAAACCACAGGGGTGTCCATCAACAGGGTGTGATGCACCAGTGAGCACACTCGGGCAGTGACATGCTGGCTGGGGACGACAGGCAGGGAGTGACAGGTGTTCGGGACAGTTAAGTGAATAAAAGGGGGAGTTCAGAACACTAAACTTTAATCGCATAGAACACTAAACTTTAATCGCATCGTTTTGCAAACGATGAATTACAACCTGAGGGTGAAGGGCACCCTGCCCCTCCCTGCCTGGGCCACCCAACCACAGGGCCTCCGGCAGGAGCCCCACAGACAGCAGTGCTCAGGCTGCCCACACCCCGCTCACCAGGTCAGCAGGGAGGGTACGTTCGGCCCTGTCCCAGGGCAGCGGGGACACTCCCCTGTCTCCATGAAAGCCTTGGCAGCCGCAACCTGCTCCAGAGCGGGACCGCCCACCTCTGACTTCTGACCCCACGAACATTTCCCAAAGGCTTCCTCCAGTGCCAGGAGTGCCAACCAAACTATCTAAACATGTCCAGGTCCCAGCAGCCAGCAAGACTTCTCAGCGGACCCCCGACCCCCCACCCAGGGAACCGGGGGACCTCCTTTTTTCAGCTGAGATAAAACTCTGTAAGTTGTCTTGACTGGCGATGTGCACATTGCCCCCCACCCCGGGGCACTGGCCTGTCTCTTGAAAGGCAGCTCAGCCCAGGCTGCCCCCCGAAAGTTCCAGGAGCATCCTGGCCCCCCAGAAGGCATCACTGGAGGCCTGGCTGTCGGGCCACTGCACCTGGAAAGCCAACACAGCATTACACAGGAAGGACTCCGGGCCTGGATCCGCCCTCACCCTGGGACCCGCCCCCTCTGGACTCAGTAAGAAACTGTCACAGGAAAAGCCCCCCACGGCCCCTCTCCGGCCCCTCCCGACTCCAGTTCCACTGCGTCCAGCCTCAAGGCCTCCCCGCCCCCTTCATCTCCGTGGCTGGTCCACTCCCTGAGGACGCAGGGAGGAAGCCTCACCTGGCTGGAGGGCAGGGGCTGGCTCAGCTCCGTAGCAGATACAGGGCCGGGGAAGGCAGAGGGTGCTGGTGGCAGCTCCGGGACACTGGAAAAGGGACCATGTCAGGACGGGCCGTGTATCATGGGGGCACCCGGCCACACTGTCCACCCGTGAGGAGCATGCCCTGAGCGCTCTGCACGTCGGGAGCCCGTCAAGGGGCCGGACACTCAGCACGGGCTCCTCAGGTACGCAGGCTGCCTGAGGGGCCTGTGTGGCGCCTCGGCACATGGCTCGGGGGCATCGGACAGCATCAGGGCAGGCTCACAGAGAAGGGCCGGCAGCAGAAACGTGAAGGGCAAGGTCACAGAAAGGGGACTGGCCTGAAGGATGAAGGACACGAGAGGCCCTTAGAGTCACAACAGGGGGAGTGGCAGGGACAGCAAGGAAGGTGACAGGTGCAGCCGCTAGGGACAACTGTCTGGCAGGTCCTTAAAAGGCGGTCTCACACCTGCCCGGTGACCCAGCCATTCCGCCCTTACGTGTGCAGACATCGGACACGCAACGTGCAGACGACACGTGTCCAGGAACTCCCGAACACCCGGCAGGCGGCAGGTCAACACGGCATGTCCTGTCCTCACCGAGGGACGGGCCTTGGCCGTAAAGACGCACTGACTGCCCACACACAGCAGCAGGGCAGCTGTCAGGCCGAGCGAGAGAAGCCAGGCCCAAAACAGTTCCCTGCTGGACGACCACACTGCTGTGAAGTCCTAGAAAATGCGGCTAAAGAAGGCAGGTCCGTGGCCCTGAGGGTGGGGTGGCGGGCCGAGGAGCCTTCACAGCCTTCAGCTCAGTCATAGCTCTGTGGTGGGTTCGAAATTCGCATTCAGAGACTGTCAATTGCAAGTCTCAACATGCTGGCTCCCTGGGAGCCAACTACCCCCAGCGAAGCTGCTTTTGAAAAAGGGATAAGGGTCATCACATTAGCACAGGGTGGGCTGTGTCCTCGGGGCCCACGCGTCGGACCACCTGGGGAGAGGCCAGGCGAGCGGGCAGGCCGCGCGGCGCCACCCGATCTGACCTGGCTCCTGGTCGCGCACAGAAAAGCGAGTCCAGCCGCGCCGGCCGCATTTCCTCAGCACCCAGCCGAGTCGGCGGGCGGGGCCCACGACCCCCGCCTCACACAGCCCCCTGGAGCGCTGCGCTCACTGGGCAACCGGCCGTCAGCTGCCGAATTTGGGGGACCCCAAACTCTGGGACCTGGTCCCAGGGGCCGCTATCGCAGATTCCCTCTGCACCAGGGCCCCGAGCCGGCCCGTCCTCCGTCCCTCCTCTGCCCCTGGTCCCCTGGGCCGCGGTCCCGGCCCCCATGGCCATGGCGCCCCGAGCCCTTTGCAACTGCACTTCGGAATACAGAACCCAGACCTTTACGCTGCTCAGAAGCTCTCATGGGCTTCGTCTGGGGAAAAGAAACCGCCAGAGAGGGGGTGCTGGGGCCCGGGGCGGCCTCGGGGCGGCGGCGGGCGGCCGCGGCCGCGTCCACGCTGACATCCCCAGGCTTCTGTCTTGGGGGGACGCCGGGGACTCAGCTGCAGCGCCGCCCCGGGGCTGACGCGGGCGCGACGCAGGCGGCTCGGCCGGGCTCACCTCCGGGCGAAGTCGGGAGCCTGCGGCGGCGGCGGCTGGGTCACCAGAAAGCTGCCCGCCTGTCCTCGCGTCTGGCCAATGCTGGTGCCTGGACCCTCCTGCAGGTACGTGCTCTGGGGGTCACCGAATCCTGCACAGGAAGAGACCCCACACCCCAATGTGAGAGGAAGGCATGCGGCCCACGTGCAGCGTGGCAAGGGCCTGTGGGCGCAGAGTCCAGCCTGGCCAGCCCCGGGCCTCGGGACAGCCATCTCCACGACCTCTTCAGGCCTCCAGAGGCCAAAATGAAGTCAAATTTTGCTTTGCCGTTTTGGACCTCACACCGTCCCCACCGCCACCACTGCCATGGGAGCACGGGGACATGGGTGGCCCACTTCTCTGTGTGATTTGCATCTTTTAACTTCGGAGTCACCCTCACTCCACTGAGGTACAAGGTGTCACCCACCACCTTCTCTTGCCCTTTTCCCTGCCGTCCGCTGCAAGGCTCTGCTTTCCGCCGCCGCCTCCTTCCTGCGGCACGTTCGAGCTGCTCTGAGGTACGTGTAGTACACTTTAAGTGCTAATTGTAATTTGAGCATTTTTGTTTCAAACATAACAAATCAACAGGTTTATCTGCATCTTCCAGGAGAAAAGCCGCGGCCACAGAACTGAGGCAGTGTGGTGCAGGGCGACCGGCAGGTGGGCGGTGCCCAGGCCTGCAGACTCGGGCCAAGGCCAGTCCCAGCACGCTGGGCAGATGCAGGGCTGAGCGCCCCGAGGGGCTGCCGGGGACGGCAGGAGCCGCGAGGGGAGCAGGGTCCAGCCCCGGTGCTCGGGCGGCCAGCAGGGCACTCGCCCGCTCCCAGAGGGGTAGACACCAGCTTCCCTGGTTCTGGGGAGAAGTAGGTCAGCGACTGCCCCCACTCCAGCCTTGCCGGCATCTACAAGCAGACACGGGTCCCTGACAGCATGAAAAAAATGGACAGCAAGAAATGAAGGTCAATGCGATCAAACTGAAAAGCGGCTTCCGGAAAGCAGGCATCTGCGCCCTCGACCTTCCCTACTAGCGGAAGGGCCAGAGTCCACACTCAGCCTTCCTGCCTTCACGTAACAAAGCAGTTTCTGGAACTTCTAATGAGGACGTTCAGAGAAATATAAGATATCACATCTGAAAAAGGTGATCTACAAAAAAAGGAAAATTCTGAGATGAAAAAAAGTTTGAAATCCTCTTAAAATATACAATTATCAAAATAAAATACTGGAAAACAATACCCTCAAAAGCACATACAATAAAGAAAAGAAAACGTAAGACACAAGGTAAGCATTGTGGGAGATGGCCCAGGATCTCCAACCTCCAAAGAACGTTTGTGCTCTGAAGAGAGAACTGAGCGTGGCGAATTAGCAAAGAAACTCCCAAAGACCTTGACAGGACATGCCCAGAGCTGAAAGGAGAACTTGTTCTATTGTTTTAAATCCAAAGGCTTAACAACAAGGTGAGTTAAAAAGACTCACATCTAGGAATACTTAAATTTCAGAACGCAAGACTTTTAAAAAGTTCATTTTTTGGTTTTATCCATTCATCCAGGGATGGAGCGTAAAGCAAAAAGGTTACGAAACAAAACAAAACAAATACTCAAGATACAGATGACAGACTGGTGGTCACCAGGGAAATGGGGGCAAGGAGGACAAACTGGGTAAAAGGGGTCAAATACATGGTAACGAAAGGAAGGAGACTTTTGGTGTTGAGCAGGCAGCTGACTATATGGATGTCAAATTATGATGATATATAACTAAAAATCATATTATTAACCAATGTTACCTCAAAATACTGAATTTTTAAAAAGCTGCAAGAAAGGAAAAATAGGTGATCTATAAAAGGCTAAACATCAAAATGACATGTGACTTATCGACAACACTGGCAGCTACGATGACACAGTACCTTCAGATTTCTAGGGAGCAAAGCATTTTAACTTCGGAATTCTGTCCCTGCCACACTGTAAGTCAAATGTGAGGAAACATCAAAGACAACTTGAGAACATTTATCAGAACATTTATTTTGCGAATTCCCTTTACTACAAAGTTAATTGAAGGCGTTCTCTCACATAACGAAGGTGTCAGGAGAGAAAGAACCAGACCTGTCATTCAGGAAACACTGCCAAACCGGGGAAGGGACACAAGAGGATCTAGGGGTGACGGCCTCGTCCAGCCCCCGGGAGATGTCGCTTGGATGGGAACAGGGAGGAGGAGGGCTCCCAGCAGCAAGCCTCAGAGGGGACACTTGGAACACTGGGGGCGGTGAGGGACCTGAAACAGCGGCGCCATGAGAAGAAAGGCCATCGGAAGCTCCGAGGAAACACGGAGCGAACGTGGAAGGCTCGGCGACGCGGCGACAGGCTGAGTCCGGTGCATCTTCCCCACGGGGCGGGACGTCGCAGATGCTGCTGCAGGACGCGCGCAGCGCACGCCGCGTAAGGGCATTCACGCTGCCACGGTGACTAGTTCCATCAGGGGATGAGGGGGAGGAGAGCTGGGGGCCTGAGGCACTCGACCCTGTCGCCGCAGGCGCTGACAGGTAAGGCAGGTGTGCTGGAGTGCAGAGTGCGGGGGGGTGGCCGCTGTTCCCTCTCATTTTAACTCTTTCCTTGTCATGCGTGTATTTTATTTTGACAAATAAAGTAAATGACAAATATTATCTGGGCTGCTTGTGGGGAAAGCCTCTGTGCTGCTACCTTGGTTCTGGGTCCGAGCAAACACACAGGATTCAAGCAGGAAGTTCTGCCCCTCCCGTCCCCCGTGACCTCAGCAACCCGGCGAGGAACCTCAGCGTCTGCCTGGAGTGAACCCACCTGTGGGGCTGGGCTCAGCCAGGGTGGCGATGGACACGGCCATGGCAGCGTCTCCGGGGTGCATCATGAAGTCCAGCTCCGGGCTGTGGCCCAGCTGACCAGTCGGAAAGGAAACTTCCTTGGAGGGTGCCAGGGCAAGCGACAGCGGCCACGACCTGGGGCCCAGCTTGTTGCTACCAACGGCTAGAGGGCAGAGGCCAGGGCCAGGGCAGATGGTGGGGACAGTGGCTGGATTGTGGCCAGGCCCCTCCTGGTACATCTCACCACCCTGTAGAGACCTGGGGAACACAGCAAGCACTGTCCCTTGGTGGGCAGAAGCTCCCACAGGCCAGGGCGCTGGGACCTGGGAAGCGACTCGACTCAGCCACTGACACTGCGGGCCCACCACAGCCTGGTCCCCTGCCGTCACTGTTCTCCCGGTGCCTGACAAGGTCCTAGAGAAGCTTAAACACATGATTACTGGAAACCTAAGATACATTAGCAGTTTCTCTCCAAGAACCTTCCACGGAGCGCTGTTCTGCAGCTCTGGAAGCTAAAAGTGATCAGAGAGCGCCCAACAGTGGAGTGATTACGTAACTTGATCTTAAAGGAATACAAGGCAACACTTGATAATAATTTTAAAAATTAACATTCCACAAATGGTCAGTGTCTCAGACGGTGTTTCTGGGCTTTTGTTAACCATGACCGCCCCGCCCCCCACCCCGCCCCAGCAATTTCTGCAACAACCTGCAAGGCAGATCCTATACCTGTCCCTATTTCACAGGTGAGAAAAGCAAGGCACTGAGAGGTCACAGGAACCTGCCTAAAGACACACACGCCTGGGTGGTGCTGGCCCAGATGTTCTCGCTGAAGATGCTGATGTCACAGCCATACATGGAAAGAGTGTGTACAGCTTGCCAGTAACACGGGGTTTGGGCCTGGCCCCGTGCTCAGACCTGGTCTGCCGCTGGCCAGCACCTGTCCCACCCTTACGCCAGGTTGGTGCCTCATCGCAGGAGGAGCAAAGGGTGAGCAAAGTGCTTGGACAGTGCCTGGTACATAGTAGGAACTCGGGAAAAGCTGGCTGTTCTCAACTCACTGAAATAAACAAACCAGGAAATAAATCACGACAGCTGGGTTTGCCTTTAGAAGATAAGTTTATACATTTTCCTAAGTCTGTTTTCTGCACTCTCCAGTATGTACATGAAGTCAACCTGTGCACCAGGCTCCAGTGAGCAAGTACAGTGTCCTTGATATGAGCTCCTTGCCAGTGGCTCCCCAACCCTGGGGTCACAGCTATCTCTACTCCCAGCCATCAATGGCCTGGGCTAGTGTTGACCCCAACATTCCCATTCCCACCCCACTCCAGGCCTGCTTTCCTACTGTAGGGGAAGAGGGTGGGGGGAGCGGGGGAATGAACAGGGAGACGGTCCCTGGCCTACAGGGATGGCAGTACCTGGGAGCCAGTTGCTTCGGCATAGTCTCATCTCCAGAAAAGTCCGAGGTCAGGGCAAGAGGCTCCCATGGCCCTTGGGTGGTGGTCTCCGTGGGCTGTGCTGGGCCCCTTTCCTCACCTCCTGTTGAAAGTCCATCAGATGGGAGCGGAAGCTTGGTGATGCTCAAGCGGCAGCCACTGGCTGCAAAAGGTTGCCAATTCACAATGACACCCTAGATCCTGGTGCTTGGCTCACTTGCCAATTCTCGCTGGTTGCTGGCACTAGCCACACAGCAGCCTCTAAACGCACAATGGCTGCCGCAGCCCCCGCTGGCCCTCAGCTTCAAAGTTCCTGCTCCTTACAGGGTTAAGTCCTGAATGTAGGGAATGGGGACCAGGGGCTGTCCCTGTAAACAGAGTGACCCTACCTAGGCCTGTCCCTAGGCAGAGGCTGCCGTGGGAGGGGCGTCGGCAATCAGCCCCCAACCGCAAGGAAGCTGGAACTCTGGGGCCACTCACCTGGCCACTGAGCCCTGTGCACACACCCAGGGCCGGGGCGGCGGTGGCGTGCGGGCTGCGGGGCTCCCAGGCCCCTCCCGCTCGCGCCGGAGTCCCGCGCCGCGCCTTCCGCCGCCCGCTCCGCGCGCAGGAGGCCGGCCCTCTGGCGCCGCCGGAAATTGGCGAACCAGTTGTAGATTTGATCTTCGGTTAAGCTGGTCTCCGAGGCCAGGTTCTCCTGCCGGAAACGACACGGCCTCGAGCCCCGCCTCCGCTCTCACGCCGCGGGGCGCACGCGGCGCCGGGCCGCGCAGTCTCAGGAGGGCGGGTGGGAGGCCGGCCCGGGGGCGCCGGGCAGCACCCCCCGCGCGCCGAGCTGCCTCCCCACGGGGCGGCTCGGGGCAGGCGGGCTGCGCCAGCCGGCGTGTCGTCCGCCCAGTCTCCGACGGCTCGGGCAGCGCCCGTGGTGTCGGCGCCCCCCGCGGCCGGCACCAAAACCTCGGCTGGGCGGAGGGGGCGACGGCCCCAGGGAAGCACCGCCGCCTCCCTCCGCGGAGCGATCTCGCGAGGCGAACACCGCGAGGGCTTCGCCGACTGCACGAGAAGTGGGCGGGGCGGCCGCTGGGAGGGCCCCGCCGATTGGACAGAGAGGGGGCAAGGCGACCATTGGGAGGGCTTTGCCGACGGGACGAGAGAGGTGGGCGGGGCGGTAATTGACAGCCCCCCGTCGACTGCACGGGGAAGAGAAGCGGCGGGGCGATTTTCAGGAGAGCCCTGCCTTTTGGCCAGGGGACAGAAGTGGCCAAAGTGATCTACTATTAGGACAGCCCTAACTGGACAGCTGGGACAGTCGCCCTGATCGCGGGCGGGGCGATCATTGTGAGAGCCCTGCCGATTAGACAGGGACAGAAGTGAGCTCATTGGGAAAGCCACGCTAATTGGACTGGAAACATGATGGCCAGAGAAAACAAGGGCGCTCTTGATTGGACAAGCACCAGAAGTGGACGGAAAGATCACTTGGAAAAGCTTTGCTGATTGGATGGGGGACAGAAGTAGGATGAGCAAAACAGCAGAGCCTTGCGGACTGGACAGAGAAGCTCAAGGACCAGGCCCAGATTCCTGAGAGCACTAACTCCCTCCCACCCCTTTGGCGTGTTCTCTGCAAGCATCCCACCTCCGCGTCTCCTGCCTCCGCAGGTACTGGGCTCCATGGGCGTCTGCCTCCTTACTGCTGGGAGCTTCACAAAAGCCTTGACACTCCTCACCCTGGTACCCCGTGTCTGTCCGCAACAGGTGCTCAGCGAGCATCTGCGGAAGCCACATGCAAGTGGGGCTATCATAACCCCATGTGAGGAACTAACCCCTCCACGTGTGCAGGCTGGACGGTCAGGGTCTGCCAGCCAATAAGCTCCTGTCCCTAGGAGAGTTCAAGGAGAGCGGGCACCCTGGCAGACAGGCCACTGGGGAGGTGTGGAGGGCGTGGCACCTAAGGGTGGGGTTAGCTAAGAGGAGAGTTGCTTGACCTAGCTCTCACAGGTCTTACCCGCTCAGCCCTGCTGGGGTTCGTGCTCACTCCTGAGGCGAAGTCATGCAACTTCTTGCGAACCTCTCTGGGGAAGTTCCGGCTCTTCAGGCCATCAGGGCAGAGGGAGGGGGGCGGTGGGTTCCTGGATGAGGACAGTGAGGAGGTGGTTACAGACGTCCCTTCTCCAGGATGTACCTCACGTGCTCTGCAACACTAGGCACCTCTGCATTTCCTCTCATCTCACTGGCCACTCCTCCTCCCCTCTCTCTCTGCTGCAAAATCCCAGGGGTACCACGAGGGAGGGGACCCGTCAGCCTGGCCCACACTCTGCTCCACATGCTCAAAGATCTCACCAGGGCTTCCAGTACCACGTGGTGAGATGCCAAAGCTGACAAATGGCTAATAACTGTTGAAGCTGGATGAAGATACTGAGGTTGGTTATGCTTTACTGTTGTGCGTATTTCAATTTTTGCAAAAGCAGACAATGACATATAAACCAACGGCACCCGTCTATATAAGACTTGATATCTCAACACCAACATCCATCTCTGTGGATGTCAAAACATCCCACACATCCAAAATCCTAACTGGAGCCCAATTTCCGGCTCCCAGAATCTTCCCCAAGCCCCTGTCCTGTGCATCTGTGAGAAACTACCATATTCCAGCAAGAGTGCTGGAGCCCAGCTTTATTCTTTCTTTCCTCCTCCAATACAGCCAGCTAGTCAGGAAATTCTCCAAAACCTGTCTTGACACAACCCTTTTTTCAGCCACTCCCAGAACTCTAAGAACCTCCTGCCTCTGCTCCTGCTGTGACCGTCTGCTGTAACTCCAATGTCACCCCCTCCTCATGCCCCCAGGGACCACCATCCCTTACTGAGCCCGCTCCTCCGAGAATTAGCCAGGCATGCACCACTGCCCCCTCCTCACAGGAGAGAACCAGCACGTCACAGTCCTCTTCTGAATGCATCTCTGCCTAGCAGTCCTCACGCTGAATTGTGGAATGTACTTTGTTTCCTTGACTACTCTCCATCCTCCACATCCAAAGTCAGCTCCGGAGAGCGGGGCCTAGTCTCTATCCCCAGCACCTCCAACAGCACCCAGCAATTAGGGACTTCTCCATGAAAACCGTCTGCTGGTCACCTAATCATTTGCTTTGCTAAAAGACACTCTGGCAGGTCATCAGCACCTATATGGAGGGATAGGACTGCATCCCTGAAGACCCCCAAGGCCAATGAACCAGGTAAGCACCATGAAAAAAAAAAAAACGCTAATCGAAAAGGAATTGCTCTTCTTCTTCCAGTAACAAGGCCATTGCCCAGGCTCCTTGGCTAAGGAATCTACCATGACTTGGGCTGCCAGGAGCTTAGACAGATCTCCAGCCCTCCTGACCAGTGGGGAACACACAAGATCAAGAACAAAGGCTCTCGGTTTCAGTGTCTGGGCCAGAATCCTGGCCTTGCATTTCTCTCTTGTGTAACCTCAGGCAAGTCACTACTTTGTATGCCTCTGTTTCTTCATCCATGTGATGACATAATAATCAGTAGTTGTAACATGTACTCAGTGCAGATAACGGTCACACTGATAATGATTATTAATGTGGATTTAGTATCTATCATGTGCCAGGCCCCCTTCAGGCCCCCGACCCGACTACACGTCTTGTCAAGCTTGCAACACTCTCATCTATAATCCTTGGCATTGGCCAGACCACCTGCAGAGCCCGACTATGGATTGGAGGACCCAGAGCACACGTGCTGGGCAGCTCCCACAGGAGAGGACCTGAGGAGAGCGAGTGCAGGGTGCCGCCTCCCTCCCTCCGGGGCCCCTGCTGGTGGGTGGTAACCCCTGCTGCAGCTAGAACTCTGCCTGGGTCCTGGCAGAGAGGGAGATGCACCCCCAAGGCCAGCTGGGCAGGTGGAGGGTCGCTCAGTGTCAGGTACGATGGCTGATGCTGAGTCTGTCGCCTTTTGCCTAGGGCTTCATCTGACTTCCTGCCCTTGACACCGGCCTCTCTTACTTCAGCTCCTGTGGTTCCGGATGGCACATCCCTTGGGAGCCCCGGGGAACAAGGGTACATAAAGGTCCATGGAGTACCTCTTTCTGCAGCGGAACTTTTGCACTGGGGTCAGTGTGGCCACACCCCGCCTCTTCATGACCAGCCTGTAGTGAATGTCATTCCACAGCCGCACCAGCTCCTGGCTGCCTCCTGGAACCTGACAACCCTGCCAAAAAGAGCCTGCTGAGGTCTGGCCGCCCTCACCCACCCTGGAGCACTGTCATCGACCCGACCTGACCCCTGGGAAGAGCTGCTCAGTGCTGTGCCAGGGGCCAGTGCTCCATTCCCCACCAGGCTCGGCAGTGTGTCCCTGGTGGCCTAGCCGGCCACCACCATGTCCACACTTCCACCCTCCCACAAAGCTCACTAACGATCATAGCTCTATCACTTCCTGCAGGTGAGGGACATGAAGCAAAGGGAAGGCAGGTGACGGGCTGACGGCCACACACGAGGCAGAGCAGAGACACATGGTCAGATCTGAGGGGTCGAAGACTGACCCACGTCTTACATGGAGAACCTTTTCTTCCCACCTGGCAGGGCCAGCCCCTGGGGGGCACAGCGCGTGCACCCCAGCCACGCGGGTCCTGGACTGTGCCCGGCGACAGGTCACTGGTTTCGTGTGACTTGTTCACACAACCAGACTTTAAAGGTGGCCAAGGACACCTGGCGTTGGCCCCCACCCAGGCACTGGGATCAGTGCGTGCGATGCTCGCCTTTCACTCCAGAGTCCTCAGGACCATCCGGGAGGGAGGTGCTCACAATCGCTGAGCCTTCCTGCCGTGGCCCAGGAAAAGCCCGTCTTTCCGGGCTGCGACCGATGCGGCCATCAGGCTCGGGCACCAGTCAGGAAACCCACACGGAGTCTCCCTGCCTACGGGACATGGCCCTGGGTGGGAAACGCCCCCTCTTGGCGTGGTGGCCTCATCGTGGCGCTCATGTCCCTGTCTCGTGTCATCTTGTCAGACACTGCTGGAGCATCCTGCCTTTACGGCCCCTCTCCTGGGAGTTCATCCCTGACGCCACGCACACATCTCCTCGGGGGTCGCCTTCGTGGCAGTGCCTGCAGCTCTAACTGCGGCCCCTCGTCTACTTCGTCCATTTACCTGGACAGGTTTTAAACACCAGGCCCCATTCCAGGTGTTATGCTGGGCGTCGTGGACCCTGGAATGAGCAGAACCGAGGCGGCCCCTCACCGCAGGGCCTGCAGTGCAGCGAGGGGAAGCAGGTGAGGCACAAGTAAAAAGGGGGCCAGAGAGTGGGGCATGGGGTCGTCCTGGAGGATAAAGGGGACACTACGTAAGGCAGAAACCAGACAGGCACCAACCAGCCACACAAAAAGATGGCAACAGACTCTGGCAGAGGAAATGGCATTTGCCGAGGTTCCGAGACACAGACATATCTTGGGAATTCTAGGATCAGCAAGGAAGCCAGCATGGCTACTGTGGAGGAAGCCAGGACAGAGACTGGAGACAGGGCCGGACAGCAGGAAGGCTCAGATTGCAGGCCCTGGGGCCCCTGCCCAGGTGTACCCCACAGTCGCACCTGCAGTTTCAAACTTCCTCTGGCTGCAACATGAACGGATCACGGGGGCAGGAGGTCACCACATGGCTTGGCGGGGAGGGAGTGGAAATAGAAAGAACTGAAGGAAATTGAGTGTCTTGGAGGTAAACTCGCCATGAATTATTTATGGACTGTGATGTGGAGTGAAACAGGGAAGGACAGGTCCCCAAATCCTGTATTTGAAACACTTTGAGCTGGACATATTTTAGGATTCAGAATTTTTCACGCTTTGGGACATAACAGCACATTTAGAACTTAGTAAAACGAGAGTGGACCATCCTGGCTCGTTTACGGCGCCTCCCCCAGGCTTTGGCCGACTCTGGGCACTCCATCTTGTCCGGGGGGCGGTGGGGGCTGCCGCGCCCTCTGCACCCCCTCACCCGCACGCCAGGCCTACCTCCAGCAGCCGGCAGGCGGCCTGGTGCTGCTCCTGCCGGGCCAGCGCGCGGGCACACACCAGGGCCACATCCACGTTCTCCAGAAGGTGTAAGCGGAACTGGCTGTCCAGCACAGCCGCGACCAAGGGCTGCACCTGGGCAGGGTCATCCTGGAGGTCCCGGCACAGCCTGCCTGTGAGGGTCACCAGCTCCTCCGAGGGGGGGCCAGCACCCAGGTTCCCCTGCAGCAGCCTCAGGAAGCTCTGCATTCTGTGTCCGGTGGAGCCGTCTGCACACGAGATGACAGTCACCAAGATGGCCAGCACTGACCACTGGCTGATTGCCCATCAGCCCCCAGACCGGCTCCGTCAGGCCCCTGCTGCCACAGACACTCCCTTCCCAGAGAAAAGGCAAGGAGGCGTCAGAGGCCCACTGTCGGAGGCCCACTGGCACGTCCTGAGTCCCTTCTGAACAGTTTAGTTCTCAGTTGTGAACCACTGAGCTAGATGCTGTCACTGTGACGGTTCATCTCAGTCCCGAGAACCTTTCGTCTGTCACCTAGTGCCCCACACACAGGCCCCACCCCAGTCCTCTGAGACCTCTGTGCCGCCACCATGTCCTTATACACCAGTACCTAGGTCTTGCTTCACTCCTCCAGGCTCGGTGGGGGCAGGGACCGTGGGAAGTGGGGTCATCAGGTCGCCCTGCATGGGCCAGATGGATAGCAAGGCCTCCCCCAGAGAAGGGGACGCCAAGGGGCTGAGCCAGGGGCCTGCAGGAGCAGGACTAGTACCACCCGTTCTTAGCTGTTTTGATTTTGAAAAAACACCTGAAACATAATTCGAAAAGCGCAGAGACTTAAAGGTTGCCCTCATCGCACAAATTAAAGAATAAAAAGCATCTTAAAAACCCTGCACAGCGAAACGAGCCTTTGCTGAGCATCCCTGTGTCGCTTCCGCTAGAGCGTGGGCTCCGTCACCGTCACACTGTGGTGCCCTGTGGTAGCGCTCGGTTTCCTCCTTTGCCAGGTGAGACCCATGGGCAGAGAGGCGAGGTAACGGGCAAAGGTCCCAGAGTGGGGGCCCGGCAGGCTGGAGTCAGGGCCAGTTACACCCCAAGAGCCCCCCCCCCCACACACACACACGCACTGTGCTATGGCACATAGGTCGCTCATGACGACACCTAATCTGCTGGGACAGCGTGGTCCCGCCGAGGGTTCCGGGGAAGGAGGCGGCGCCGCTTGGCGCGCAGTGACGGACTCCCACGAGGCGGCCCCGGGAGCGCGGGGCGCGCGCCTGCGGCGGCCCCGGGCTCAGCGCCGTTTCGCCGCGTCCCGACTCGGGGCCCCGCGACCCTCCCCGACGCGACGGGCAGGAGGCCTTCGACCCCGCGTCCCCTCGGGGGGCGGGGAGGGGACAGCTGCGCTCAGAACCCCGGCTCCCTCCAGCGCCCGCCGCCCCGCCGGCGCCGGGGAAGGCGAGGGGGCCACGCGCTGGGCGCCCGGCCCCGGGCAGGGATGGGGGCGGCGGGCAGGTGGCTCTACCCGGAGGCCCGACCCCTGCACCCCCCGCCTGGCGGTACCTTCCGGGGCGCGCGGCTCTCGGCGGAGGCCGAGACTCCGGCCCGGGATCCCTCGTCGGCGCCGGCGGCCGCCGCACCCCGCGCGCGCCCCACTTCCGCGCTCGGCGCGCACGTGCTCCGGCCGCGCCCCGGGGAGGAGGCGCCGCGGCGGCGGGCGGGCGGAAGGCCCGCTCGCTACAAAGTATCGAGGCCGCGGGCAACCTGGCCCCGGCCACGCCCGACGGCCGCGCCTCGGGGCCCGTGCGGGGGCCCGGGGGGCCCGGGGGCGCCAGCGAGCCGGGGTCCTCGCGCGCCCGGGCCCTGGGGCGGGGGGTGGGGGGGAAGGGAGCAGGAGGAAGCTGGGGCCCTTGGCCGACCTCGGGCCACCCGCGCAGGTGCACAGCGGAGCGCGAGCCTCTCTGGGGTCGAGCGCGGGGCAGACTCCCCTTTGGGCGCCCTCCGCGGCCGCACCCCCACCCTGGAGGGCGCCTTTCAAACCCGGCGCCCAAGGCGACAGGGCGGGAGCAGGGGTTCCTTCGAGGGGCCCGCCCGGGCCAGCCCCGCACGACCCCGCGCCGCCCGCCGCTGACCGCCGCGTGGTCCGGGCGTGGCGCGGCGCCCTCGGGGGGCGGCCTCGCGGCGGCCCGGCTCCCGCTGCTGGGACACGGTCCTCCGGTGCGGCTTGCACCTCCGCGAGCTGCTGCGCACAGTGGGCTGGACGGCGCTCTGGAAACGAGAGGCCAGCACTTCAGGCTGGTTTGGAAAGGGTGGTCAGGGTCTGACTGGAAAGAAAAAATGACCTGACGTCGAAGCTTATGCAAAAGATGTCGGTAGAAAGATAAACATTTCGGCGTTTGATAGAGTGAGGATCTGGACACAATCCAAGCGGCTGCTGGAAGATTTGCTAAATAAAGCAAACTTCAGAAAGGTTATTCGCAATTATGCTGACAAAGACTTATGCTTCCTGGCCCGCCTGGTGATTACGACACATCGCCCGGTAAAAATGGCGGCTGACGAGACAGTGGGAGCGACGCGCGCCCATTTGCGAAGTGCGGGCAGAACACGGTGCACGCCGCGTTGTTGCTCCTCGTTGCACCTGGGGATAGGATTCTTTTATTTATTATTTTTATTAGGCATTTAAATTTTCTTTTTGCTTATTCATTTTCTATAACTTTATTTTTCCAATTTTGAGGTTCTTTTCAAGGCATGGAAGGAGAAAACAGCGGGGACGGGGAAAGCAATCCCGGCCGGCCAAGGGTACGAGGCTGAAGTAAACCTGACGTGCTGAAGACAGGAGTTTAGAGATTCGCTGCAGCAAACCCGCCCGCGTGCAGTGAAACCCTTCGGGAAGCGCCACCTTCTCTGGGGCACACTAAATGTTCAGTGAAAACGTTCCTGACTGCTCTCCACCCGTTAAACATCAATGAATTAAGTCTGTGAAATCTGAAATGTTGAAGTATCTAAGTAGTAGCGGGCAAGTATGCTTTAGGATGCACCATGTGCTGATGACTGCAGTAGACGTCAGGGAGACGGAGGGAGAGGCGGCCCGTCTTTACAGCGAGCGTTGGTTAATTACATTGGGCATTGCGTTCTGTTGGAAGATCAGGCCTCTGTTAAAAGTGAGGCTCACGAAGAGTTTGTCTTGATTTAAAATACATATAGTTATGTGCTGAAGTTAAGACAACAGGCTTTCGAGTCTGAGAGTTAAAGGAAGACCTCTGGAAAGTTTCAGAATTCACTCGACCTATTGCTGTATTAATAGCAAGGGAGCATAACATAGCTCGTAGTGGGGCTTGGAAGTTCAAATAAGGCCATATTTGTAAACACTGATATTTTACCTGGGACATAGTGTTCAGCAACCGCCAACCAAAAAAACAAATGTTAGATTTAATAATGAGTTAGGATCATAGAATCTGTTGAATTACATATAACTTAATAATTTTAACTTATGGGGTATGGGACATCAATATTAATTTTGCTAGTTTTAAGAGATTTTTGTTTTGAATACCTGTTTAATTTCATCAACTGTTTATTTTTTCTCTCTCGACTTGGTTTTTCTCCTTTATTCTGAAATTGTGGTGGAATATTCATTGATATATATATATATATTTTTTTTTACATTAACCCTTACTTGCATGGATAGAATAAACCACATGTGGTCATGACATACTATAATTTTTTTCATATTACTAGATTCAGTCTGCTAATTGTTTTGTTTAGGATTTTTGCATTTCTTCATTAAAGAGACATGTTTCCATTTTTGTTTCTTCCAGTGTGTTGTATTTTGGCATCACAGTCATACTATTGTCATTAAAAATATTGGAAAGTATCCTTTTACTTTTACTAGTTTCTGGAAATTTATATAGGGTTGGAATTATTTTTTTCTTTAACCATCAGGAAGAATTTACTGGTGAAGTGATCTAGGTTTCAAGCTTTCTTTGAGGAAAAGTTTTTCACTTGGGATTCAATTTCTTCAATAGATTTAGGACTAATTTTTTTTTCTGTTCATATTTCAGTTTCAGGTTTTGATGTATACAAAAATTTTCAATATCATCAAAATTATCAATGTTTGCCTATCATATAACCTTTATCTTTTATATTATTCATTCACTCAATTAATTTTACTTATTTTTGTGTAAAATCTACTGATACCCATTTTCGTTACTTATATATTTCCTTTCTTGCTTTTTCTTAATCATAAATGAATTTTATTAATCCTATCAAAGGACATTTTGTGGTATTGTTTACTCTTACCCATTTTTTTCTATTTAATTGATTTCTATTCTTCATTATTGCCTTCCATTTTCT
This sequence comes from Rousettus aegyptiacus, assembly GCF_014176215.1. NCBI lineage: Eukaryota > Metazoa > Chordata > Mammalia > Chiroptera > Pteropodidae > Rousettus > Rousettus aegyptiacus. The sequence continues at coordinate 34,965 of NW_023416308.1, forward strand.
TTAGGTTTAACTTGCTTTTCATTTCTAGCTTCCTGAAAGCCAACTAACTGGTTTTCGACCGTTTTCTCTCATATGTTAATTTTAAGCTATATGTTTACCCTCAATTTTTAGCATTGTATTTTACTATCATTTATTTAAAAATAATTTCTAATTACTCAAATGTATAGCTCTAAAGTTACTATTTTTGTAATTAAACATCTGGGAAAAAGATATTTTGAAATTGTAACATTTGTTCCTTATAATATTTTGCTCGCAAGTTTTATCATCCATTGATAATTCCTGCTTGAAACAATCCTTAACTATAGTGGTTGCTAAATGCTGAATTGCTAATTTTGTCATTTCTTCTACATTGATCAGTTGTAATTCTATTATCATAAAGAGCTTTTCCTCTTCCCATTATTTCAGTGTAATGTATTTATATCTTTTTGTTCTATGTTTTTTTCTTTCAAGTAAAATCTTTTGTAATTTTTTTTTGTTCTAGTTGTTACCTTGATATATTTTTAATAATGTTCTGAGTCCCATTTTTCTCAATTTTTTATTGTCAGCCTATCAGTTGAAGTGGTACCCTGACTTCTTCCTAATATCAATAACTTTATCTTACTTCCCCCAACCCTCTCTTCTTTCCAAGCTTACTCAAATTCTTCCCACTGTCAGAAAAATTATATTTATATGGTATTTTTCTATCCTTGCTCTGCCACCAGTGTAGTCTTAGACATGAAATTAAACATGCCATCAGCCCTTTATCTGGATGAGGCTCAACCTCTAGTATATTCCTCAGAAAGTTAATTTTGTATGTGATAAAAGTATAGATCGAAACTCATATATTTTTTTCCAATCAGATGTGCAAGTGTTCCAGCACCTTTTTTGAAGAGACTATCCTCCCTCCAAAGACTTGTTTTCGCAACTCGATAAAAAACAATTGACTATATCGTGTATAGTTTTACTCAGGACTCTGTTCTGTTTCATTAATCAATATAACCTTTCAGATACCACACTGTCTTAGCTACTGTGGCTTAATAGGTTTTTAAATCAAAGAGTATCATGTCTTGCAATTTTATCCTTTTCAAAACTGAATATTCTAATTCTTTTGCTTTTCCGTGTAGATTTCAGATTCAGCTTGTCAATTTTCACTGAAAATCTTTCCAGATTCTTGATCGGAATGGCATTGAATCTATAAGTCAGGTTGGAGAACACTGACATCATTGACTCTCCTGATTCATTAACACGGCATATCTTCTAGCTATTTGGGCTTATACTTAAGTATTTCATGTTGGGGGGGGTGCTGTCATAAATAGTAATGCATTATAACCCATTCTGCTATCTTGCTAAACTGACTTGTTATAATGGTTATTTTTGTTTGTTTGTTTTTGGTAAGCTTTTTTACCCCAAGTTTCAGATATTTATTAATCAGTGTGAACCCCAAACATTTGCCCCTAAATGACTTCATGCATTTGCAGGGTAATTATTTCCTGATTAAGTGGAAAATTGTGTGGGTCCTCCTAGACCTTCATTATAAGCAGCTTTATAGTGAAACGTTTCCTACGAAGTCTGAATCTTCTTTCTTCAGTTTGCTATGATCTACATTCACTGAGAACTAGTACTAATCATTGGGGCCCAGTTTCTTCCAGGATTCTGGGCTATTCTGTTCTGATAGATGTCTGGATCGAACGGTGCCAGGTGCATGATATACAGCACTGTTCCAGTACCTCCAGCTCCCATAAGTACAAAGAGGGAATCAAGCTTGGATGCTTCTAGACCTGAGGATCTGGCAGAGCTTGGTGCAGCAGAGGCCTCCGGTTTCTTTTTTAGTTAAGTTTCAGAAAGGATTTTCAATGAAAGCAATCACGTTGTCTCTAAATAATGAACGTTATCTTTCTTCCTTTCCAACCTGTATCCTTTTTCTTTTTCTCGACTTATGGAACCAGCTGTGTCTCCCAGTATAATGCTGAATTAGAGTGGCAGGAGTGGATGTCTTTGACTTGTTCTCAATCTTAGGGGAAGCCATTCAGTCTTTCATCGTTATGATAACCGTAGACATTTCTTAAATGTGCTTTATTAGTCTGAGGAAGCTACTTTCTATTCCTTGTTTGCTGAGGTTATCGTGAATGATGTGGAATTTGAAAAAAATGTTTTTACACCTATCACAATAATCATATTGTTTTTTTAGTTGGTTAGTATGGATTAGAGTGATTGGACTGGGAATACTGAATCGGCCTCAGCTTTGTATTCCCAGGATAAATTCCAATTTGCCTTACTGTATTATCATTTTATAAATTTCTGGGTTAACTAGCATTTTGTTGAGGATTTTTGCATCTATGTTCATGAAGAAAATTTGTACTTTTTATTTGTAATATCTCTGGTTTTGTTATCAGTGTAAGGCTGACATCATAAAATGAGTTAGGACGTATTCCTCATCTATTTTCTGGAAATGTTTGTATAGAATTGTTATTTCTTTCTTAAATGTTTGATAGACTTCATCAGTGAGGTGGCCTGAGCCTGGATTTTTCATTGTTGAAAGGTTTTTTAACTATAAATTTAAATTCTCTAATAGATGTAGGGCTATTCAGGTTACCCATTTCTTCCTGAGTTTTGGTTTTTGGACATTCATCTTTCAAGAATTTAGTCTATCTCATCAGTCGTCACACTTATGAACTATTTTTTTTAATAATATTTCCTTCTCTGTGTGTGTGTGGTCTTATCCTTATTTCCTTTTTACCTATTACCTTCTTTAGGCTTGCTCTTCTTTTACTAGTTTTTAAGGTAGAAGTTGTGAGACCTTTACTCTTTTCTAATATTTCATGCTACAAATTTCTCTCAAAACACTCTCTCCATTTCAAACTTTTGAATGTTGTTTTTTAATTTTTGGTACAGTTAAATATGTTTTTTTTCTTCTTTAAATTTATCTGACTCATGGGCTACTTTGACTTGTGTTAACTTCCAAGTGTCCAAAGATTTTTCATGTTCTTTTTGCTATTTGTTTCTTGCTAAGTTGCATTAAAGAAATTTTGTATTTCAATTATTTAAAAACTTATAAGGTTTATTTTATGACCCAGGACATGACCTGTGTATATTGCTGAATGCTTCATATGCAGTTAAAAAGAATGTGTATTCTGCTTTTGGAAGTTCTAGAAATGTCTTAGACACACACTTTGTTCATGGCATCATTCAATTCTATTGCCTTGCTGAAATTTGGTAACAAAGTTGTTATTGAGAAATAAATATTTAGGTGTACAACAGAAATGATAGAGTATATTTCTTTTAGCTGCTTTTGCATAATTCTGAAGCTTCATTGTTAAGTGCATGCACAATTTTGATCGTCTTTTTTTGGTAAAATGATGCTTTTATTATAATTATACAACATCCTTATTTATTCCTGATAACTTTCTTTGCTCCGGATTTATGTTTATGTCCAGGAAAGGGTATATCCTTTCCAGTGTCATCTGTTACATTGAAAGATCGGGTGAGAATGAATCCATCTGACCTGTATTTAAGCTTGTCCGGGCTTTGTTGCACTTTTAGGTTGGATTTCATTCAAAACTGCCTTCAAACATTTTGAGGGCAGGATCAGGATGTTTCCTTTAGCAGGGACTAGAATCTTGATCATGGAAATGTTCGAGATCTGCTTGTGCTGTAGGCCAAGCTGCCAGTTTTCAGGTAGTGTAAAATATCTCCTTTCTGTGTTGCTGAGGACCTTTAGCTCTTCGGTTCTTCCTCCTGACTTCTGAGCTCCCAGGCCTCTGTGAAGATCTAAATGCCATGGATGAGTCTGTCTCAGCTCTCCTGACCTTTCCCCAATCTTTTGTAGTAAAAGTCTTGAGTGCCTTGGAGAGGTTCCATATAAGTGAGGTGTGGGTAGGGAAAGGGATGGTGTGTTCAGTTCTCTACCCACCCCTCACCCTCAAAGGAGGGATTACTCCGAATGGATTTCTTTCAGCTGTTGCACTCTTCACATTCCTGCCTTCAGATAGCAATCTGCCTTGCACTTTTGAGGACCTGGGCACCTCAGCAAAATTTCAGCTTTCTCTGCCAACACCACACTTGTCATACAACCATAAGGGTTGGCTGGAAATTCCTCTGTGGTGGCGGTTCTTTGGGATTCTCATGGCACACTGGTCCACAGACAACTGTTCAGTGTCTCGGTTCCCCTTACAGTTCTGGACCTCCTCTTCCAGCCATTGTACCGAGGATGAGAGCAACTCTCTTTTCGTCTATAAAATGTTCCTTACTCCTTACTTTCCAGTGCTTTGTTCATTTGGGTTTGTTGTTTTCTGATTTTGTAGCTTATCCAGTTTGACCAGAAGCAGAATACAACTGATTGTTGAAAACTGAAGATTTTGTTTCTGCCCTCACCAATTCCTTGCAGCTTGTTTTCACACTTTGGCTAGAACTTCCATACACTGCTCAATTAAAGTGACGAGCATCCTTGTAGTTTTCATAAAGGTATGTATCTATTGTTTTACCAATAAGTATGACATCAGTCAGTTTGGGGGACATACTTTTGCAAAATTAAAGAAGTTACTTTCTATCCCTAACTTAGTATTTTAAAATATCCATTGACATTAAATTCCATCAAATGATTTATCTACACATACTGAAATAATCATGTGGCTTTTACCTAGTAGTGTGGCTATTTTTCTTAAGTGATTTTCTAATATTATCTTCCAAACAACCTACTGTGTTTGAATTAGGATCCAATTCAGCTGCATATAACAGAACCAACTATCCTATCCTCCCAAAAAGATGGCTAAAATAAAGTAAGTAGTTCATGTCTCTTTTGTGTAAGACACTCAGAGGTTGGTAGTAGTCAAGGACAGGTATAGCAGCTCTATCGTTATCAGATAGTCAAATCACTCTTTCCATTGCATTTTGGCAGGTGGTTTCCATCCTCAAGATGAATTCAAGTTCTATGACGGCTGCTGAAACTCCAAACATCATCTGTTGTATATTGAAAAGAGGAAAGATTAAAGGACACCAGGAGGTTCTCCCTGTTTTCTTTTGGAAGAACCTTTCCATTATACTCTCTCAGCAACTTCCATTTCCATACCATTACTCAGAATTCAGCATGACTACAGTTGACAAAGAAAGTGGAGAAATGTAGCTTTTTAGCCGGTCACATTTCCATTAGGTATAATACAGTGATACTGTTGGTGAGGAAGGGATATGGGACTCACTACTGGTGGTCTGCTACACCTAATGTCATTCATGGCTTTTAAAAAAAACTCTTTGTTAGATGTATTTTGCTATAATTCCATTCAAGAGTTTTAAATCTATGTTCATAAATAGGACTTCTAAGTCATTTTACCCTAAATGTTTATCTTCTGGGAAATATTGTAAAATGTTAGAATTATCTTTCCTTGAACTTTTCTGAAAATTAATGACTATTGTTGACATTTCTGGAACCTATTTCTTTTTGGGGGCTGTGGCAGGTTAGAGACTAGATATTCATAAAAGAGATTCAATTTTTAACTTTTGTTTACTGGTTATACATCTATTCATTTGCTTCATTAATCTGCTAAGTTTTCCATTTTAAGATTAAGACCTAATTCAGCATTTTCCACAATATTTTATTTCTTTCTTGGACATATGTCAACATTTCTGGCTTCTACTTGGCAAGGTTGCATCTGGATCTCCATCACACAATACAGCAACCTTTAAAATGTACATGACACTGGGTAGCAGTAAGCTGAATGTAGACTTCCCATTATGTGCTTATTCTTCCTGGGTGTATATCTTTCTTGGAGTATTAATGACAAAAAAACATATTTATAATATTTTCTAGATTTAGAGAATATATTTTAGCAAATATATGAAATTCTTTCTTTATCCAATCTTTCTCTTTCCTTCTGTGAGTCACTGTTCTTCACTCCGCATATCGGGGTATGTGAACTGAATGCAATAAGGATCAGTCATGAGGAAATTATTAAATACCTCCTTTGAGGAAGAAAGTGTTTTTTTGTGTAAGAGAGGGATCCCCTCCTGAAATAAAGAGTACAAAGTAGAGAGTGTTTCAGAAATATTTGTGCTTTGAATCCTCATATAACTCCAAGACAGTCCTAGTATCACTGCCAGGGACCCAGCTCTTTCCAGATTAATGCTCATTCATGTAAGGAAATTGGTGAGGTTGTGAAGAAAACTGACTCTGTAATAAGCAACTGGCAGAATTTCTCATCGCCCTGACTCTGTAACTATACACATTTCAGCATCACTTAAATGTATTACAAAAATACCACATAACTAGAATGAAGTGAACTAGAATTAAAAATGACTATAGCAAAAGCTATCCTGGCTAATCTATATAGAAGGAACTAGTTAATAATTGCAGCGAAAAGCTACCAAAGAACAAAAACTCAGCTTGCTTTTCTGTACTTAAGGAGTCCATTAAAAATTTAGGGTCCAGTGTATCTCAGCCTACTTTAGTGATAATGCCAATTCCTTCACAGGGAACCTTGAACAATGATCCCATCGTGAGTACATAAATTGTGAAGGATTGTTACTCTTAAAAGACATCAGAATGTTCTAACCAGTTAGGACAGATGAAATATGCACCATACTGATGTATATAACTAAAGAGGTTCCTGTCAGAACCACTAACAAAAGGGACAAAACAAGAGAACAGGTTTCTATTCCTAAAATGTATTTTAATTCGTTATTCTTGTAAAAGGTTCTGTTTGTGAAGGATGTCGGATGCAGAGTAGAAATCCCTAGGAAATGGTACGGTATCTAATTTATCTGTATCATGTGGCATTCACAAGTAAAATGGCAAATTACACAAAAATCAATACAGAAAAAGATAACACCTAAATATCCATGTAGGTTTTACAATATATTTATCCAGGTTACATTTCTAACACACTAAAAAAATAAAAAATAAAAAAAGCCTCTATACTTTATTATGAGCATGTCTATCCTTTATATTTGAGTGTTCTATCCAATATCTCCATAAAAGTTTGGCAGAATAGCAAGTAATTTCCCTCAAAATAACTTGTAAAGGAAACTTTTTTTTAATTAAAAAAAGTAATAGTAAATGGAATATTCCTGCTGAGGGTTTACTCCATTGGACACTGTCAAAGATCTTCATTTACTATACATTTATTTTGGCTAGAAGTTTGGCACTTATACATAATTTCCCTAACTTATAGCATGGTTCTCCATTGTATGAGCTTCTGATACCTAAAATCTTTGTAATTTTGACAATTATGCCATTCATTAGTTTTATATTTTCTCATTAAATTCCTGTTTAAAAAAACATTTCGAAAAAATTACTTCTATATTGATTTGCTTTATGGAATTTCCTTTTGAAAATTTTAATTAAAAACATGACATTCCAACATGTTTCATTTGTATGGTTCCTCATCACTATAAACTTATATAAAGTTATGACTTACAAATGAAAACTTTCATAGGGTTCACTGAATTCATGGAGTTTCTGTGTGCATTTGCTGATTTATGTATAAAAAAACCAACTTTCTGTGGATAGCCTTTCACCTGCTGTGCATTCATAAGTTTCCTATTCAGTATGAGTTCTCTGGTATGTGAGATGATTCCACTTATAGAGTTTCTCTTCTACATGAATTTGCTGGTATTTCCTGTGCTTTGACTTTCGAGAGAAAGTTTCTTACATTTAACTCATCAAAATGTTTCTCACCTGCATGAGTTCTCTGATGCATAATGAGCTGTGACTTCCAGCAGAAAGCTTTCCCACATTCAGTGCATTTACAGGGTTTCTCTCCTGTATGAGTTCTCTGATGTGCACTGAGAATTGATTTCTGAGAGAAGGTTTTTCCACATTCATTACATCCATAAGGTTTCTCTCCTGAATGAGTTCTGTGATGTACAATGAGCTGAGATTTTCTAATGAAGGCTTTTTCACATTCACTACATTCAAAGGGTTTCTCTCTTGCATGCATTCTCTGATGTACGATGAGCCGTAATTTTCCACTGAAAGATTTCTCACATTGGCTGCATTTATAAGGGTTTTCTCCTGAATGAGTTCGCTCATGTACAATGAGTAGTGACTTCCAAATAAAGGCTTTCCCACATTTGTTACATTCATACGGTTTCTCTCCTGAATGAGTTCTCATGTGTATGATGAGGTACGACTTACTACTAAAGGCTTTCCCACACTCGCTGCACCCGTAAGGTTTTTCCCCTGCATGGGTTCTCTGGTGTGAAATGAGCTGATCTTTCCTATTAAAAGCTTTCCCACATTCACTGCATTCATATGGGTTTTCTCCCGTGTGAATTCTCTGATGTACAAGGAGCTGTGAATTGAAACTGAAGGATTTCCCGCATTCGTTGCATTCATGCGGTTTCTCACCTGTATGGGCTCTCGTATGTATAATGAGATATGACTTGCTCCTGAAAGCTTTCCCACACTCACTGCATCCATAGGGTTTCACACCGGTGTGACTTCTCTGATGTACAATTAGCTGTGACTTCAAACTAAAGGTTTTTCCACACTGGTTACATCCATAAGGTTTCACCCCAGTGTGTGTTCCCTGATGTACAATGAGCTGTGACTTGAAAGTAAAGGCTTTCCCACACTCGCTACAACCGTAAGGTTTCTCCCCTGTGTGGGTTCTCTGATGTACGATAAGGTTTGACTTTGTATTAAAGGCTTTCCGACAGTCACTGCATTCATAGGGTTTCTCTCCTGTATGAATTCTCTGATGTATAATGAGTTGTGACTTCAAACCAAAAGTTTTCCCACAGTCACTGCATTCATAGGGCTTCTCCCCTGCATGAGTTCTCTGGTGTGAAATGAGTTGATATTTTCGACTAAAGGCTTTCCCGCATTCGTGGCATTCATATGGGCTCTCTCCTGTGTGAATCCTCTGATGTATAATGAGTTGTGAATTGAAACTGAAGGATTTTCCACATTCATTGCATTCATGAAGTTTCTCTCCTGTATGAGTCCTCATATGTATAATGAGGTATGACTTGCTTCTAAAGGCTTTATCGCATTCATCGCATACATAAGGTTTCATCCCTGTGTGACTTCTCTGATGTACAATAAGCTGGGACTTCAAACTAAAGGCTTTCCCACACTGAATGCACCCATAGGGCTTTACTCCTGTGTGAAGCCCCTGATGTACAATGAGCTGTGACTTGAAAGTAAAGGCTTTCCCACACTCACTACAACCGTAAGGTTTCTCCCCTGTGTGGGTTCTCTGATGTACCAGAAGGTTTGACTTTGTATTAAAGGCTTTCCGACAGTCACTGCATTCATAGGGTTTCTCTCCTGTATGAATTCTCTGATGTATAATGAGCTGTGACTTCAACCCAAAAGCTTTCCCACATTCATTACACCCATAGGGTTTCTGTCCGGAATGAGTTCTCTGATGTGAAATGAGCTGGTCTTTTCTACTGAAGACTTTCCCACATTCACAGCATTCATAGAGATTCTCACCTGTGTGAAGCCTCTGATGTGTAACAAGTTGTGAATTCAAACAGAAAGTTTTCCTACATGCACTGCATTCATGTAATTTCTCTCCTGTATGAGTTCTCTGATGTACGATGAGGTATGACTTGCTGCTGAAGACCTTCTCACAGTAACTGCATTCAAAGGGTTTTCCTCCTATATACATTTGTTGGCATATGAGTTGTGAATTCTTGTTAGATTTTCTGGATTCATTACTTTCACGGTATTTTATTCCAATAACAGTTTGTTCATGTTTAGAATGGAGGAATGATTCCCTTTGTGCATGAAACCTATTAGGATTCTTTCCAGCATAATTAATGTTGAAATCAATATTATATTTCAAACTCTTTTCACGTGTGCCACATTTATAAAGTTTTTGTCTTGAAGAAACATAATTTGTAGTAAGAAGACATAGTTTTCCAAATGCAGAATGTTCATAGCATTTTGCCATATTTCCCAGCTTGCCTTGATTTTCCTCATGCCATTCCATGTGATTATCAATTTCCCAGACTTTGTCTAGAGATGAAAATAACATGTGGTAAATAACATGATCCTGGTATAGCATTAAATTGCCTTTACAATGTCATGTCATGAGGTATTTTCATTTCTGATATCACATCTGAACTTAAGTAAAATCTCAAGTGTAAATGTCCCCAAACTCCTGGGCCCTGGGGAAAACAAAGCAAAACAAAAGGAAGACAGGCACAGGAAACCGACAGTAATTAAAGACAGTTCTAAGTTTACAAGGTTTGCATAACAGGTAAGGAAGGCAAAATAGGCAAAAGGAGAAAATAGCAAAATATAAAGAGGATGGATGGATGGAATTTCTAAGCATTAGGTTCATCTAATAAATAATTGTTGAATACCTATTATGTGCCAAACACTGTGCAAAGCTCAGGAGACACAGCAGAAAACACTGCAAATTAGCTTACAGTCCCTCTTGGGAATAAAGTTTCAATGAATACCCAAACAACAGATGGAAATAATACACAAGAAACATTGTCGTGATGTTTCAGAACAGCAAGGACAGAAAGAAACCTTCTTTCTCTATGCAAAAATGGCAGAAAATGAGATTATGGATGGTATCTCAAGGGCAAGTTCAAAGAATTCAATGAATCAGCAGAGAATACCATAGTCAGTGACTGGAAGACAGGAATTCATAAATTTAAAGATTAAATATTTAAACATGACTAGACTATAGTTAAAGATTAAATATTTAAACATGACTAGACTATATTATTGGCTGTGGTACAAAGCAATCCCTGGGAACTCAATTGCACCAACAGAGTTGAGATTCAGAAGCTACAAAAAAGCATTCTGCCCAATGAAAATCAGGTTTAGCTACAGAGCCAAGACCTAACTAGGCGACTGCCATAGCACCAGTCCTGACACAGTCTGCCCAGCCACGGTTTCAGTGCCCTGCAAACCAGGGACTGCTATGTGGTGCGCACAGAGGCTGCCCTCCCAGAACAGGGACTCACGCTGTCCCTACCTGGTACCTCTTTCTGCCAGTGTCTGTCTGGTTGGCAGTATGGACAACTTATCTCAATTATAGGCTTGTGACAGAATAAACTGGTGCTCAGGGAAACACATATCTGACAATAACATCAAGATGAACAAAAAACCCCACAAATGTGTAAATTTGGCTAATGAGTAGAACAATCAAGAAATGATATCATGTGGGCCTTGTGGGTGGAAACTGAAAAGATGGGGGCCTAAAAAGACTTCTTTTAAAAAAACAAAATACTAAAAGACTAGGAAGACCAGTGAGGAAAACTGCGTGTAACGATTCAAGCTGACTCCCAGTACCAGGAAATGAACTAAAAGCATAGCAGATGAACAAACGACGATCGGAAAGGTCAGAAGATGGCTATGGAGCAGTAGGAGACTTTTCCAGTTTCTGAAAATGAGACTGGTGTGGCACATGCAGGCAAGTTTAGACCAAATAAACTCAGCACCAAAGGGCAGGTGAAAGGGATGCAATTCAGCTATCAATTCAGAAAAAAGACCTTAAATATTCAAATATGGAAGTATTTTAAAAATAACAATATATGCGGGAAGTAGTGAAAAGGAAAAAAAAAAGACCCCTCTGGACTCAGTGGGAACAGCAAGAGCAGCCAATAAAATGTGAGAATAAGCATGTCACTGGGCAGTGTGAGGGTGGGTGCAGTGGGGTGTCACTTGCATAAAAGGGTGGGGAGAGGGTTCTAGCAGGAAACTGATATTACCAAATGATGCTGGAATGTATGAAGAAAGGATAGCGATGATATTTAAGTGATTAGCATGGAGAAACATAGAAGAGATAGGTTTCAAGAAAAAGCAAGGAAGTTGGCACTGTCATTGAATATAAGCATAAGAGATTTAAAAATATATTTTAAGAAACAGGAAGAAGAGATGTGAAAGTCACATTAAGTGACGTCAAGAGGAAAAGCTTGCTTAGATGCATAATGAGGTTGGAAGTAAGGTGGCAACAGAATGGCAGAGAGATTAACTAAGGGGAACAGTTACAAACGAGACAAGAGGTACAGACGTGAGGTGCACATCACATCGAATTCATGCCAAGTCTAAGAAGGTAAAAATCTAAATGCCCTGATCACCCACCTAGAAGGCTCTGGCTTGGAACCTGGCCTTGCCTCATCCACAGCTCTTCTTCTTGCTCCAACTTGAAGATGACGTCAGGTTTGGTGTGTTGATAGCCTATGAATGGAAAATGACAGACAACCTAGACCAAAGCTGCTTAGAATTCAGGGGCTCTGAAGAATGAGGAAGGTTCGGTTCAGAGGCAGCATCACAAGGCTCCCCTCTGGTACTTGGCAAAATAATGATCATTCAGCTGACGTATTCTGATGCCAAAGAGACACAAAGAAAACCTGGCCTCTAAACATAAGTCCAAAATCCCTAAGTATTTTACAAAGGCCACCCCCACTCCCCCAGGTTTAAGCAACCATGCAGCACAGACTGCAGATGACAACGCAGCAGCACTCACCCAGGGACACCAGGTTGCCATAGTTTTCCAACATCACACTCCGGTACAAATGCTTCTGAGCAGCATCCAGCAGCCGCCACTCTTCGCAGGTAAAATGCACAAAGACATCCGTGAATGACAACAGTCCCTGAAATAGCATATTAACATCCAATCTCAAGTAATCTTACTGAGTGCGTGGGAAACAGAATACCTACCTAGGGTTTCCATTATTTACATTCTATTTTGTAATAGAAGGAAATTTTGACTTATCTAGTAAAAAAGTCCCATCTATATGCACTAGTCAGCCTTTCGGCATTGCAGAGGAATGTAGAGTTAGACATGTGCAAAGGCAACAGGGAGTCAAAGAAGATCAGGTAGAAGAACACAGAGTGCAGCCTGGGCGCAAGGAGAAAGCGAGCAACGATACTTCAGTGTCAGGCTGAGCCTGAGAAAGGGCGCTCCAGAAGTGACCACTGTGAGAGAAGATATGGTAAAGCCTGGTGGGGTAAAAAAAAGGCAATAATTGTAAGTAGAGGCCAATTTGTGGGACAAAAGAGCTCCATGTGAAGATATATAAAATGGCACATAAGCATATGAGAAGATTGTCGACATTATATATCATTAGGGGATTACAAGCTCAAACAATGAGATACTATTACACACCTATTAGAATGCCTAAAATTAAAATAAAAACTGACAATGCCAAATTTGATGAAAAAATGTGAATATAAAAATCTAAAAAGTTCAAAACATTCCAAAACCCACTGAGACACATTATAATCACATTTTCTAAAGATGAAGACAAAGGGAATTTTAGAAGCATCGAGTGAAACGATTTGTGACATACATGAAATCTTCAATGGGATCATAAGCAGATTTATCATCAAAACCTTTGGAGGCCAAAGGGCAATGGACCCATATATTCAGAGCAAAAACAAAAAAATGATCAACCAATAAGCCTGTATCTGGCAAAACTGTCCTTCCAAAGTGAGGGAGAAATTAAGACATACTCAGAAAAACAAAAGGGAGTTAACACTCACCAGACCTGCCCTGCAAAAGATGCTCAGAAGAGGTCTGCATGTGGGACACAAGGAGCTAGACAGTTGCTTGAAGCTGTGTGATGGAATAAGGCTGTAACCCCACATTTTGTTCTCTACGTAATTGTGAGACTAATGCATTTAAAATACTCATTAGTTTATATTCTGAGGCACACAATATACAAAGATGTAATTCTGTGACATCAACAACCAAAAGGGGAGGGGACAGACCTCTAAAGGAGCAGAGCCTGTATGTTTTTTTCAGTTAAGCTGCTAAAATTCCAAACAGGAGTACCATAACATTAGGAAGTTAAATGTAATCCCCATGGTAACTACACACAAAAAAACAGCTATAAAATTTACACTAAGGGAAATGAGAAAGGGATTTAGGCATTTCCTTATAAAAAAATCTATGCAAAAGAAGACAGTAATGCAGAAGTTTAGGGAGAAAACACTATAAGATATATACAAAACAATTATTAGCAAAATGACAGAAATAAATCCCTTATCAGTAATTATTTTAAGTATGAATGGATTAAACTCTTCAATCAACAGTTTGGCAGAATGAACTAAATAACGTGACCCTTGACCCTATTATATGCTGTCTACAAGGGATCCAAAGACACAAACATTGAAAATGAAAGGATGGATAAAGATGTTCCGTGCAAACAGTAACCAAAAGAGAGCACGAGTGGCTATACTAATATTGAACACAATAGACTTCGAATAAAAAATGGTTATAAGAGGGATATTATATGCTAAAAAGATCCAATACAGCAAGAAGATACAATTATAAACATTTACCCACCTAATAACAGACCATTAAAATACATCATATAAAATGTGACAGAATTGAAGGGAGAAATAGTTTTATAATACTAGTTGAAAATTCTACAACCCACTCTCAATAATGGATAGAACAGAAGATACACGAGAAAACAGAAAACTTAAACCAACCAGACCTAACAGCAGACACAGAACGCTCCATCCGACAGCAGCAGCACACCCGTTCTCCGCAAGTGCACATGGGACATTTTCCAGGACAGACCACATGTTAGGTCACAAGTTAAGTCATAATAGATGTTAAAAGAACTTCTCCAATCACATGGAACGAAGTTAGAAATTAGTAACAGAAGAAGAAAAAATGGAAATTTCACAAATTTGTGTAAGTTAATATACTCTTATACAACCAAAGAAGAAATCAAAGGAGAAATTAGACATGACGGAAAACAAGACAAAACTTACCAAAATTTATGGGATGCAGCAAAAGCAGTGTTGAGGGGAAAACTTATAACTATATGCATTTACATTAAAAAAAAAAGTATATATCTCAAATCAACTGTATAACTTTACAACTTAAGAAACTAGAAAAAAACAAACTATACTCAAAGCTAATGAAAGGAAGAAATAATAAAGATTAGAACAGAGATAAATATACAATAAAAACAACTGGGAAAAAAACAATGAAATCATGGTTGGTTCTTTAAAAACATTAACAAAATTGATAAACCTTCAGGTAGACGGACCAAGAGAAAATGGAGACTCAAATTACTAAAATCAGAAATGAAAGTGGGGACAATACTACTGATTCTGAAGAAATAAAAAAGAACACCGGAGAGTACTATAAACAGCTGTATGCCAACAAATTTGATAATCTAGTTGAGATAGATAAATTTCTAGAAACACAAAACCCATCAAGACTAAGTGATGAAGAAGTAGAAAGCTGAATGGACCGGTAAGTAGTAAAGAGATTTCATTAGTAATAAGAGATTTCCATAAAAAAGAAAAGCTCAAGACCTGTTGGCCTCACTGGTGAATTTTTCCAAACATTTAAATAAGTACTAACATCATTCTTCCTTAAACTTCTCAAAAAAACTGAAGAGGAAGCAATACTCCCTAATTAATTCTATGAATCAGCACTACCCAGATACCAAAGTCAGACAAGCACGCGATAAGAAAACTACAGATCAATATCCCACATGAACAAAGGTGCAAAAATCCTCAGCAAATTACTAGCACATCAAATTCAGGAGCATGTTAAAAAAATTATACACCAAGACCAAATGGGATTCAGTACATCAAAGTAATATACCACATTAACAGAAAAAAGTAAAAAAATAAGTTAAAAAAAAAAAACGTGATTACCTTGATGCAGAAAAACCATGACAAAATGCAACACTCTTTAATGATAAAAACACTCAATGAACTATAAATAGAGGTACCTAATAAAGTACATAATAAAAAAGCCACATACTAAAAACTCATAGTGGACATCACACTAAATGGTGAAAGACTGAAAGTTTTTCCTCTGAGATCAGGAACAAGGAAAGGGTGCCTGCTTTACCCACTTCTGTTCAATACAGAATATGCTCTAGCCAGAGCAATTAAGCCAGAAAAGATATAAAAGGCATTCAGATTGGAAAGGAAGACGCACAATTACCTCTGTTCCGAGACATGATCCTGTATATAGAAAAACTTAGTTTCCGCCAAAACAAATGAATTCGGCAAAGTAGCAGGACACAAAGCCAACACACTAAAATCAATTGCATTTCTATATACAAACATTATCAATCTGAAAAACAAATTGGGAAAACAATTCCATTTATAACAGTATCAAAAATATACTTAGGAATTAATAACTTAACTTAGGAGGTAAATGATTTATAGAATAAAAACGCAAAAACCTACTGGGAGAAAATAAAGCCATAAATAAATGGAAACATATTGGTGAAAATATAGAATGGTGTAGTTACTATGGAAAACAGAATGCTGGGTCCTCAAACAGTTAAAAAAAGCATTCTATCCTACAGCCCAGCAATCCCACTTCTTGGGATAGACCCAAAGAAACTGAAAACAGGGTCTTAAAGAAATATTCACATCTATGTTCACAGCGGTATTATTCACACCTAAAATGTGGGAGCAGTCCGTGTCCATCATGGGATCAGCGAAGTATATAAACACAATGTTGTATCATTCAGCCTTAAAAAAAGGAGACTCTACAACTTCTACAACATGGATAAACCTGTGGACAATATGTAAAATGAGATAAGACAAAAAGATAACTACTAGATAATTCCACTTATATGAGGTATCTAGAGTATTCAAAACCATAGACAGAAAGCAGAGCTGTGGTTGACATGGACTGGGGGAAAGCGGGTGGAATGAGGAGTTAGTGTTTAATGGGCATGGAATTTCAGGACGGGATGATGGGAAAGTTCTGAAAATGGATAATGGTGCCGGTTGCACAACATTATGAAATTTAATGCCACTGAATCGTTCATTTAAAAATTGTCAAGAGGATAAAATAAACTATGTATAGGATCTGTACACTCAAAACTACAATAGTTTAAAAAAATCAAAGATTGAAAAGAATGGCTACTTTGTTCGTGGATTGGAAAACTCAGTACTGTGAAGATGTAAATTCTCCCTAATCTGATTCACAGATTCATTTGTCATTCCAATTAAAATCCTCACAAGCATTGATTTTCAGCTTTTTGGCTAAGATCAAATGTAGCAAAATCCTAGCAAGCTTCTTTGTACCTACCCATGATCTCTCCTATAATTACTATGAAAAAGGCAAAGAAACTAGAACAGTCAAAACAATCCTGAAGAACAAAGGTGAGGCATTCCCACCGGCCCGTGTTAAGACTTCCTATGAAATCGAGAGTGTAATACTGGTGAAAGATTAGACACAAAGAACAAGGCATCAGAAAAGAGAGCCTAGAAACAGACCTACACAAACACAGCACCCTGATTTTTTTCTTCACAAAGACACAAAGGCAAGTCAATGGAGAAAGGATAATCTTCTCAACAAATGGTGCTGGAACCCTTGCACATCCACAGATCTTAAAAAAAAACAAACCCCGACACAAACTTCTCGTCCTGTACAAAATTAACTGAAAATGCATCAAAGGCTTAAATGTGAAAGCTAAAACTATAAAATTTCTAGAGAAAATTTGTGTACTTTAGTTTGAGCAATGAGACTTTAGATATGACACCAAAAGCAGAGTCTATTTTTAAAAATTAACATTGTGAAAATGGACTTTATCAACATTAAAATACTTTGCCCAATGAAAGTTCATGCTATGAAAATGATAAGACACACCAGAGACTGGGAAGAAAATTTACAAATTTCCTATTGAAGGACTTGAATCTATATTATGTAAAAAAGTCTTAAAATCAATGACAAGAAAACAACCCAGTCAAAAAAAGGGAAAAAGATCTGAACAGATACTTTGGCAAGACATACAAAGAATAACACACATATACAGAGTTACTCAGTAAGACCAGCCACTAGGGAAATGCAACTGAAAACCACAATGAAGTACCACCCAACATCTACAAGGATGGCAAAATTTTTAAAAACCTGAAAATAATAAGCACTGGCCAGGATGGAGTAGCAAGACTCTCACTCAGTGCTGGTGGAAAAGCAAAATTGCAACCACCCTGGGGGAGAGTTTCTTACAAAGCTAACCACAGTCTTGCCATACAATCTATCAGTCATGCTCCTAGGTTAATTTACCCACCTGAGCTGAACACTCAGTTCCACCCAAACACCCAATGTAAATGCTGACAGCATCAGCATTCATAATCACCTAAAACTGGAAGCACCTGGATACCAGGACTAATTACAAATAAAGATAGTGTGGTACTGGCGTAAGGATACAAAAGCAAACCAATGGAACAGAAGAAAGAGTTATAAAACCAAACCATACATGCGGATGCCTGACACATGACAAAGGGGGTACTGCAGAGCCAGAGGTAAAAGTCGGTGACTTCGGTGGGGATGGGGCAATCAATGAATCTCTACTCCTACTCACACTGAACAAAAAATAATCTGAATGTGAAAGGTAAAATATAAGAAAAATGGTAAAATAAAGAAAAATGTCTTCATTATTTTCCAATTAAAAAGTTCTTAAATTGGATGCAAAAAGCACTAACAATAAAAGAAAAAAAAATTATAAATCAGAAGTTAAAATTAGAAATATCTGTTCATCAAAACAGAATGAAAATGCAAGTCCCCCTCCCAAAAAAAAAAAAAACCTGAAACAAATAAACAATAGTTAATGCTAAGCATACTGAAGTATTTTAGAGGAATGCATGTTGAGATCTGAAATTACATACATATAGAAATACACCAAAAATAAGATGGGTCAATAGATGCACAGATGGATGGAAAGATGGATAATGGTAAATACCAGGTGATGGGTACAGATGTTGATGGTGAAATCCCTTTCAGCTTTTCCTTGTGTTTAAAAGTTTTCATGATAAAACATTGGAGTAAAAGAAGCACCCCAGGTCAAATTTGAATATGGATTTGGTGTCGTTTGTTTTCAGCTTTGATGTGTATGAATTACTGAATCTTGTTAAAATGAAGAATCTAATGTAACAGGGTTGAATTGGGCCCTGAGATTCTGTACTTTTAACAAGCTTCCAGAATATTAAAAACACCACTTAAATCAGTAAGAAAAAGATAGAAAACATCCACAAAAGTTCAAAAAAGTACAAAAGGTACTTATCCTCTTTAACCAACAGGAAATGCAAGTTAAACTATAGAGTTATCGGGGTGGCTCCATAGTGTAGTGGTTAGCACGTCTGCTTTACATGCAGAAGGTCCTGGGTTCGCGTGCCAGGTGAAGCCATGGACCATGCCCTGGGTGTGCCAGACCCCGAGTGTGCCGGGGGTGCCAGGCCCTGGGTGCACGCCGCCAGAGTCTGGGAGGAGACGCCCCAACTTCAGAGATCCAGTTCTGAAGGGGAAACGGCAACATCCATGGGTCAGGGGTGGAAGTGGGTGTGGGGGGAGAACCATAGAGATATAGGCATAAAACCACCAGAAATGATCCAACTAAAAAGACTAACAATAGTAAACGTGGCTGAGAACGTGAGGCCAGTGGAACGCTCAAACACGGCTGATAGTAGTGAGCTGATAAATGTGAGAGCATGAGTGCGAAACGAAACAAAACACTTAATGAAAATTATAAGAAATATAGCAAGATACATATGTGCACACACCATTAACACGAGGTAAAAACACATACGCGGCAATAAGAGTACATGTTTTATAAACACGTTAATGAAAGAATATCCATTAAAACAAAATAATTTGGGGGCATGGAAAAGGAAATGGAAATCAAATACAGGAAAATCAGGAGATATGTAGATGAAGGATCTTTACAGAAACCAATAATGTTAAACAGACCATGAACTGAGGAGTGATTAACTTAACCCTTCAAGCTAAGGATCCCCATCCCTCTCCCCATCAAAAACATTACATGAATAAAAGTAATAGAGAAAAGAAGTGGGAATAAATAAACAAGAAACTCACCTGGGACTTGGTGGCTTTTAGCTGCTCCTGGGAAATCAACAGCCACTCTAGGACCTGCTCTGTCTTGTGACTGCTGTGCCTCTGCTGGGGTCCTCTAGGGAGACGCCTCTGGTCAGGGGTCCCTTGATCTATGCTGAATTCCTTGCCCTGGAGCTTTCTGATCCTCCTGCATGGACCATCTTGTTCCTGGAGAGGTGGAACCTGTAGACAAAGATCAACCCAGATTAGCAAACATATACCCTCTGGGCCCTGACCCTGGTCTCTCTGACTAGAGAACAGATATGCAGAGGGCCAGGCTGGGTGTTCTGCGGACTGTGGTTAGTGCCGCTGTGGGGCAGGAGGGAGACAAAAGGACAACGGAAAACCCAGCACGCTGATGACAGTGTCCCTCCCCAGACTCTTTAAGGCCCCAGGAACCCCAAAAGCGCAGCAACCACCCTGATTTAAACAACTATGGGTAGCTACTTAAATAAGAACACGAGGCCAGATGCTAAGAAATAAACTGTTTTAGGCACAGTGTACAAAGTAATAGATTGTGAATGAAATAGTCTGATTTAGGTGAGTTCCTTTTCTCACTATTTAGACGTCCATGAACAATTCACTTAATCTCTCACTTATTATTATTATTTGTTGTTAAAACATTGGGAGTAGCATGAGATCAGGGTAGCAGTGTAGTTTCTTTATCTCCCAGAAAATCCCAATAAAAACAAAAGACCTACCAGAATAGTAAAAGAAAAAGTCCACTGACATCTGCAAAAACGCCTTGGTGACAGGTCTCCTCACAAACCTCAGGATACGGGCACATGCGCCCCATTTGCAAAGGGCAGGTCCCGGCAGAAGAGTGGAAAATGAGGGACGATTCTGACTGGCCACACACTGCAGATCTCCAAAGCCACCAACAGGAGGGCACCGCCCCTAAGCAGAGTCCGAGCAAGGCCTCTCAGGCTCAGAGCTGCAGGTGACTAAAAAATGTTCCCCAAATCACTAAGTGACTTAACTGTAGGAGTCTAAGAACAGGAGGGTCTGAGAAATAAACAGAGAGAGGGAGGGGGAAGGGAAGGAGATGGAGAGGAAGTGCCCAGAGGAAGCTTATTCCAGAAATCTTTTTAACAGTAAAATACAAGATGGACATGTGACATGAGGCATGTTGAGCTCTAGGAAACAGGGGTCAAGGCAGAAAAAAAGGTTTCCTAACAAAGCTTAGCAGTGAGTCAGGTCAGGCACGTGTGTAGTATGCATGTGTTTGCTTATTATTTCCAAAAGAATCACTGAAGATGAAGTAGAAAATGTTCCCCAAATCACTAAGTAGAAAACAGTCACCTCTGGGGTAGAGAGAGAACAGGGCAGAAGGCATGAAAGCTCGGCTTGTCTGAATGTACAATTATGCAATCTCCACGTCCGAATCACATATTTTACATGAGGAAAGAAGGGAAGGCAATCCTTAAAGTTGAAAACAAATGTCGACAAATACATTTATCAAATTAGAAACAAAACTACAAGAGACAACAATTTTTCTAACTGACCTTACTCCATGGCATTTGTCTATTCTTTGGATAAAAGGAGCTGCAAGACACACAGAACTTCATTTAGTGTTCTTGCTAGTAGTAGTAAATTGTTATCTTAAAACCATTTCATGTATACTATAGGATACAACAGTTACAACTGCTGTTAACAACCAAGATTTCTAGCATATGACCAAAGGATGCAAGAGTAAGGTTCTGTGTCACTGTTAGGGTGTAAAATGGCGCAACTATGTTGGAACAGATTGGACAGTTCCACAAAATGTTAAACACAGAGTTACTATATTACCCAGCAAGCCCATTCGTAACTATCTGGCCAAGAGAATGTAAAGCATATGCTCATACACACAATTGTACACAAATCTTCTTAAAAGTATTATTCGTAACAGGAAAAATGTAGGAACAATCCAAACATCCATCAATAGAGGAATGGATCACCAAAATGTGGTCTGTCTACACAAAGGCATATCATTCAGCCATGAAAAGGAACAAAGTACTGATAAATGCTAAGTCTGAGGATGCACTTTTGTAATATAAGTACCTAACGATTAGCTTTTTTTTTTTTTTATTGTACTATTAAGTGCCTGACATCAAGCTTTTGATTGCTGAGGCATCCACTTCACAGACACCCTTGTACAAACACTGCCAGCTTCATGAAGAGCCAGGCGGCCTCGCCCATGAATGCCCCCTTAAGAAAGCCTGGGTGACCTGGATAACTGCTCGCGTGGATGACCCTGCTTTTCCCTTCCAGTACTTTAATTCCCACCCTTATATTTTAAATATGTCAATAAAGAGTGAACCTGTGAAACTCAAGGCACCCCCACCTTTCCACCCCAATGAAGGCAGAATCCCAAGTCTGCACACATGATCTACCGGGACTTCACTATGTGGCCCAGAGTGTGCGACGTACCATCCAGAACCTATGATAATAAACCTCATTTTAAAAAAATTCCCTGCTGCTTGTTGCTGAGAGGTACCTTAAAATCACAGGACGAGCCCCAAGGGCCTGTCCAGCCACAGCGCTGGCTCTGGCAGGAGAAACGTTTGTGGGGCTCACGCCAGGCAGCACAGCCTGGGTGAGTGTCCCAGATAATGCTGGTCAATAGCAACATTACAAGCAGGCTGCAACCAACTCAGAGCAACCTTGAAAACATTGCACTAAGCGAAAGAAGCCGGTACCAAAGACCACACGTGGTAGGATTCTATTTATATAGAAATGTCCAAGACAGGTAAATTCATAAAAACAAACAGTAGGTTAAATGGTAGCCAAGGGAGAGAAGAAGGAATGGAGAGTTACTATGAATGGGGACAGGGTTTCTTTTCTGCAGTGATGAGAATGTTCTGGAATTAGACAGTGGGGATATCTGCACAACTCTGTGAATACAGGAGTTCCCCACTTAGCTGCGCTTTCGCTCTCCATGATCAAGCACAGTTCGAAAGTATTAAATGGAAAATTCCATAAAATAAGCAATTTAGAAGTCTTAAATTCCATAGCGTTCTGAGTACCATGATAAAATCTTGTGCCATTCCACTCAGGACCTGAATCATCCCTTCGCACAGCGCATGCTGGCTATTACGCTCGCCGCCTGTTAGTCATCATGGTTAGGCAGCGGGCTGCAGAGGTAGCTTGCATTCAAGTCGCCCTCATTTTATCTCATGTCGGCCGGAAAGCGCCAGAGTAGTGAGGCTGGCAATTCGGATATGCCAAAGAGAAGCCGAGAAGTAGTTCCGTTAAGAGCAAAGATACCGATAAACAGTGAAAACATCGTGTAAATATAGGGTTCAGCACTATGGGAGGTTTCAGGCATCCACTGGGGGTCTTGGAATGTATCCCCTGCAGATGGGGGGGGGGCTACTCTACTAAAAATGACTGATACGCTTTGAAGGGATGAACTTTATGGTATATAAATTATACCTCAATAAAGCCCCTACGACAAGAGTAATTTTTAACTTCAATGACTTACAGTAATTTGATAGCTTTGCAAAAACCATTTCATCCAGGTTTACAACAGCCCATTGCCCAGGAAGAGATGGACCGTGCACACGTCAGCGCTCGGGAAGAGCTTTTCGAAAACAAGAGAAAAACCGCTACTCACCCAGACGGCAGCTGTCCGGACCCTGGTGGCCATTCCCACGCAGTTCGGGGTGCCCCGCGGGAGGTGGCTGGACTCGTGGGCTGCCGGAGAAGAGGGCGCCGTGAGGAAAGCGGACCCCCCGCCTCTCCCACTCGCGCGCAAGGGCGACCCTCCTGCCCCATAGCGGGAGTGTCGAGGACCCTGACACGGACCCCTGCCCTTCCCAAGCCTGAGCCTCCTTCCCTCGCGCAGCCACGGGGGCCCCAGCCCACACGCGGGCGGGCGGGAAGGAGTGGGGCCGGAGCAGCACGTACCCGCCCGCGCCTCGACGACGTTCCGCGCGTCGGCTCCTCCAAGCCCTGAGTGGGCAGCGAGCCGGGTGGGGCGAGGTCGGCCGCCTCCACCTCCTGCTCTGCAGGCAGCTCGGCCTCGTCTTCGCTCTTAACTGCCAGGCGCCAATCCTGGGGCGCCTGCGCGACAGCCCTCGGGGAAGACAAAGACAGCCCACTCCAGTTTGGGCCACCGAAGTGGGAAACTGACGCCCACCGGGAAAAGAGGTTCTCCGACAGTGGTCGAGCCAACGGCGGCTGCTGGGGACGCACCGGAAACGCGTCAGAGCCGCCCCGCGGGCGGAAAGAACTACAACTCCCAGAAGTCTCTGCGGCACGTCAGGCTGCGGGGCTGCGCTCGGGGCTCTGGGCTCGGGGCCCGGGGCCCGGAGCCGGTGGCGGCTGGGCGGGGGCGCGCTGCTACCAGAGCTCAAGATCTCCGGGCGGAATCCTTGGGCGCCGGCCCTGTCGACTTAAAGTAATAGAGAACTGAAATCACTGACAGCAAAGGCGAGAGTGGTACAAACTGAGCTAGCAGTGTACTATGGTTCATGCTTTGCCAAAGTGGTAAGAGTCCTCATTTACACTTTCATGACTCAAAGATGTATAACATATTAGCATAAATGACATTTCTATTAAAAAATTAGTGAGTAGTAGCATTTTAAAATTTTTTTTCTTGGTGGGGAGGAATCTCTTAAATGTCTGGCTTAATAGAAAACAACTGGGTCCTCACATTTGCTTCTCCATTCAATCTGCACATGTTGTCTTTGTGGAAGTATAAAAAGAAAATATGGCCAAGCACTGGTGTGGAGCTGGAAAGGGACAGGGTATTTTAATATTCTCATCAGGTAATTATGGGTATTCTTATCGGATAGTACAAACCGAACAAGGGATCACTTAGCTGCAATGTACAATCTGAAATTGCACAGGTATTTGCCTTAAACAAAAGTCAGGTAGCTGTTCCTCCAATAAAAAGTTTATTCGGGGGAAAAACCCAGAACATACAGCCATGAGAGATAGAGTACAAGTCGCCAGCACAAAGAGGAAATTCTGTTAAAACAGGAATTTGGAGGGCTGCGGCAACCAAGTTCTTCCTGTAGGGCTTCGCCATCTTTGCCATCGCTGCACTGAGAGTTCACCCTACAGGCCCTCCCCATTCCGCTCTTGGTTGAGGTCGTTATATTTTTATTACACAGGTAAGTTATTTTAATCTATTATTAAAATTCATTGGTCTATCTTGAACTTTCAGTCATTTTATTGCATATGCTTTTGTAACATCATGCATTGGGAAATATGTTCACTTGTTGCAGGAAGCGACACCTGACAGAGGAATTTGGATGCTCAACTTTGTTAGAGGAAGAATTTATTGCTGGTGGAGAGCGTGAGACATTCAA
Source organism: Rousettus aegyptiacus (assembly GCF_014176215.1). Taxonomy (NCBI): domain Eukaryota; kingdom Metazoa; phylum Chordata; class Mammalia; order Chiroptera; family Pteropodidae; genus Rousettus; species Rousettus aegyptiacus. The sequence goes on from NW_023416308.1 coordinate 60,034, forward strand.
CACACCCAAAGCACGATCTCCCCGTGGCTAGATTTATTACAGCTTACATATCTCTGCAGTGTCCATGCAAGGGGCACGTGATTCCTTTGAGCTTTCATATGTGCCTCCTTATTCAGGATGGGGAGGGAGAACTTCGGGTGCGGGGCTACCAGGGGGTAGCAATTTCCAGACCACTGGACTTACAGGTCGTTTATTTTGTAGAACCCACGACCTTGGCACTATCAGCACCATTATGGGATTCTTGAACAGGGAGATGGGGACTCCTATGCCGTAAGCAGGGAGCAGCACTTATTGATGCCAGCACCTTCTCAGCGGATTCCTATCCAAAGGCTGAGCACCGATTGTAAGATAACAAGCTGTTTTACACAGTCTTGAACCTATAGAGCTACAGAGATGAGAACATTAGTTGGTTGGCAAGGCATGAACCAACAGATGTGAGCCGGGGAGTCCTTGAGGTGGGAGGAAACATGTTAGCTGGAGAGTACTGGGCAGAATGGGGGGACAGAGCAGTTTTAACCCGCTGGTCATTTCTGCAGGCCCTTTCCTTTGCATTTTTTCAGATGCCCTCTCTGCCACTGACATGCAGATCTTCCAAACGTTGACACATTTCATTATAAAATGTGAGAAATCATATTCATGTCATTATTAATCTTAAGTATTGGGAGGCTATGAAGTTCACAGTAGCAAATACAAGTTTTCCAAAATTCTGTTTTTCATTTGCAGATTTTAATTTTATATTGAAAAAAAAATACTGTCATTTATTTTCCTTGAAGTGACAAGTTCACTTGGTTGATTTTTGAGAATATGTCTGCCACATCCCCAAGTAGGATGTCTGTCTTTCTTCCATGCAAAGTTAAGCTACCAACTCAAATAATCACACAAGTGTTTTTTCTGGAGACAACGATGGAACTTCAGTATACAGCACAGAACATTTGTTGCACAGATACTAAAAAGATAGGTGCTCAAGAGTTGAAGATTTAATAAATTATTTTTTTACTGCTCTATTTAGAACATCCTGAAGTGAAACTGAGAATGTGGTATGAATACAATGGCTACACATAAATACACTCTGGTCCCGTTTCCTTGATGCATACTGAGTGCTGATAGTTTTATCCATTATGACTTTTGCACCATCATGCAAATTCAACAAAGTAAATAACATCTTAAATTTGGAAACAGTCACTGTAAAATTATTTCAACTTTTCTGTTTGACATTTTTCATAATAAGATATTGGGGGAAAATATTATGGAAAAGACAAACCCTTCAACAAATTGTGCAGGAACAACGAGACAGCTATACAATATTAGAAAAAAGATTGCTGTCTCACTATATATTGAAAATAAATCTTAGATAGGTTAAATACTCATAATAGAAAGGAAGGCTCTAAAAGTTTTATACTGAAATGTAGAGTTAGCTTTCTTTGTCTATCGATTTGTCAAAGAATCTGTTATATACTAAGCTCTCATACAGTGTTTTCTACGCAGCTGTAAAAAAATTACTGCACACCTAATGGCTTAAAACAATACAAATTTATTATATTACAGTCCTATAGGTCAAAAGTTCAACATGGGCCTTACTGGACTAAATCAGGATGTTGGCAGGACTGCATTCCTTTGTGGAAGCTCTTGGGGAGAAGCCTTTTTCTTACCCTTCCCAGATTCTAGAGACCACCTGCATTTCTAGGCTCACGGCCCCCTTCCTCCGTCCTCAAAACCAGCAACGGAGGATTGAGTGCTGCTCACGTCACAACACTCTGGCCTCCTCTTCAGCCTCCTTCCACTTTCAACTACTCGTGTGCTAACATTGGGCACACTTGGATAATTGAGGATGATCTTCCTATTTTAAGGTCAGCTGATTAGCAAGCTTAGTTCCCTCTTTCCATGTAAGGTAACATATTCATAGGTTCCAGGATTAGGGTGTAGACATCATTGGGGAGCCATTATTTTCCCTATCACATATACATGAGTCTGTTTCTAGTCTGTTTCGTTCCATTGATATTTGCCTGTGATGGGAGTCTGAAACTTTTTTCTGTAAAAGGCCAGCGTATTAGTTTTCTAGGGCTGCCAGACTGGGTGACTTAACACAAATCTATCTTCTCAAGTGTTGTGGAGGCCGGAAGTCAGAGATCAGGATGACAGCAGAGTTGGCCATGTTCTCCCTGTGTCCTCGCGTGATCGTCCCTCTGTGTGTCTGTGTCCCAATCACCTCTTCTTTAAAGGACACCAGTAATACTGGCTTAGGGTCCACCCCAGTATCCTCATCTTAACTTGAAATGTTTAAATGTTAAAGACCCTAAACAGTCACATTTGGAGTTACTGGGGATTGGGACTTCAACATAGGAATTGGGGAGGGGCACAATTCAGCCCATAACAATCAGTAAGTATTTTAGGCTTTGTGGGCTGTAGTCTGTTGTAACTACTGAACTTTGCCATTGTAGCATAAAAGCAGCCATTGGTCATACATAAATGAATGAGCATGGTTCTAGTGCTGTCAAACTTTAGTCACAAAAGTTAGCAGCAGGCCGGATTTGTCCTTTGGTCTATCGTTTGCCAACTCCAGCTCGACACTGTGCTAACACACTGTTGTCCTATTATAGCATTACTGTGAGCCTTGACAGGTAGTAGGTCAAAGCTCTTTTTATGGCTGTTCTTTGAACTGGTCTTGGCTATTTCCATTCCTTCGGTTGCATCCACACTCGCTGTTGATTGCCAAGTTCCACGTGTACCACCTTTATGATTAATCGTGGTATCTGTCAGGATGTATCTCCATGTGGCAAGCGCTGCGGCTTCACTATCCGGTAACTATCCTCACCCCTCCTCTTTGCTAAAAGATCATTACATATGCTCAGTGATTGGTTGGCCAGATATTTATGGCATACCCCATTTTAGGTTCAGTGGATGAACGTCAATTTCTTCATCAATTCATTCAACACTCAACAAATTTTTATTGAATGTCGACTATGATCCAGCCCTGTATCAGGCACAGAGGCTACCTCGGAAATTAAAACTAAGATCCCTTGTGAAGGATTCATTCAGACAGGGAAACACAGATAATAAATGATAGGTAGAATAGACACTGATTTTTTTAAAGGAGACAAGTACTCCAGAAAAAATAAAAAGAACATGGTGAAGGAGATCGGCAGCACCCGTAGTGTCTGTTTCCTAGGCCTACTCACCCTAAGTACCATGGAACGTGGGCTAAAACAACTGAGATTGATTGCCTCACAGTTCTGGAAGCTACAAGCACCAAATCAAGGTGTTGGTAGGATTGGTTCCTGCTGGGGGCTGTGAGGGAGGATCCGTCGTAGGCTTCCCTCCTTGACGTGCAGACCAGTCTTTTTGTCTCTTCATATCATCTTCCTTCTATATGTGTGTCTCTGTGTCCGAATGTCCCCTTTTTCAAAAATAAGAATAACACTGATATTGGATTAGTGCTCTCTCTAATGACATTACTTTAACTCTGTAAAGACCCTTTCCCCTAAAAGGCCCCATTCTGGTATTGGGGGATATGACTTCAACAGAGAGATTTTGGGAGGGCACGATCCAATCCACAACAGGCAGTCAGAGTAGAACTCATTTGTAAGACAATACATCCTAAATCTAATCTTTTTTCCATAGGGCTGGGTGATAAGGGAACAGTCACTAAAAAAAAATCTGAAACGTAATTCCTAATGTATGGGGCCAAAAACAGTTTGCTTTTCCAACCGTTTAAAGCCTCCAAAACCTGTGGAATCTCTGTTCCCTTAACATCTATCTCCTAAATTCGTCTCATTCTTAGACTATCTTGCCAACTTCAACCAATAGCTGTCTATCCACACCATAACTTTGTTTTCAACCAATTCCTGTACACCCACTAAAACACTAGCAACACAGTCAGCTTGCAGCTTATTTAAGGACAAAGTTAACTAAATCAATTTTTTTTTTCACTTCTTGCCATGTAACAGGAAAGCCAGTTCTGCAGATTTAATCAATGTGTGCTTCATGAATGGATAAATGTTAAAAGGATACTTTGATTTCCCATGTGTCTATAGTTTTGGTGACTGTGAGGCTGGTTTCCCATTACCCTTAAGACAGCACCAAGATCCTTAGCTAGATGCGGAGGCAGCAAGGAGTCATAGAACCGTAGATGCTGTAGCTGAAATACCCGGGTTTGCACCCTACCTCCTCCACTTATTGTGCAACCTGGGATGAGTCACTTGGAGCTCGGAACTGGAAGGAAATTAATATACATCAACAGAATTACTGCAAAATTTAAATGAGATGGTGCATGTAACTCACGTGCCCCATGACTTTTTTGAATATTACTTTCTTCCCTTTAGATTCTAATTTCCACTGAGTAGCTGTGTCATTTTAAGATATGACGTCATTACAATGACAATATAGAGGGAGACAGAGGACAATGTTTGAGGGAATTCTGAGTGAATTTGTCTCTGGAGAGAATAATGATAGTATTTACTTTTTGTATTACAATAGCTAATTTTATAAGACCCTCCACTATGTGCCAGATATCTTACTGAAATCTGCCACACACTTGCCAGTTACTTTCCAAATGACGCTCCACCGTTTACTAGCTATGTCAAATCTGGGCAAATCACTTGAAATTTCCAAACTCTAGTTCCCTTAACTATGGGGGAGGGGAGATACTATAATGTTTCTCTTAGGATTACAGACAGAAATAATCTAATGCATTAAAGGGTTTAACAGATTGGCTACCTCATATTAAGCTGTCTATAAATAGTTTTTAAAATCTGCAATTACTACAACTGTTATTAGCAGTCGGTTGGAGCTGCAGATTTTGTTTCCTCCTCCATGTCCCGGGTTTTCTGAATAATTTTTAAAAACCTGTTTTATTGAGGTATAATTTACATACAACACACTGGGTCTATTTGAAGTACGTTTAGCAAATGAACAGTCATGGAACCACCCCCACCAAGACACGAATCATCCCCAGTGGTTCCCTGATGGTCCTGTTCGCAGTCAATTGCTCTCCCACCCCCCGCCACATGCAACCACCGATTTATCTGTTGTCATTACAGATTTTTAAAATCTTATGTATGGGAGTCATATACTGTGTACTCTTCTCTGTCTGACTTCTTTTAGAATGTTTTTGAGATTTAACCATGCTGTTGGGTATATCATTCGTTTGTTGTTTTATTGCTGAATATTATTCCATTAAATGGCTATACCACCATTTGTTTATCCATCCACATGTTGTGAATTATTATACATGACTACTGTTGTTTATATGGACCAATGTTTTTAATTCAAGGAATGGAATTAATGGTCAAATGGTAACTATATGTTTAGCAGTTTGATGACATGTCAAACTGTTTCCATAGAGGCTGCTCCCACTAGCAATGAACAAGGGTTCTAATATCTTCAGTCCTCATTAACAACTGTTACCATTTTTGTCTTAGCCATACTACTGGATGTGAAGTGTTATGTCTGTGGTTCTGATCTACATTTCCCTAATGACTACTGAGGTTGAGTATCTTTACTTGGTTTTGCTGGATAGTCATATGTATTCTTTTACGTGAAACATCTGATAAAATATTTTGCGTTTTTTATTGGTTTGTCTTCTTGCTATATGAGTAATAAGGATTCTTCATATTCTGGATACATGTCTCTGTGAGATACATGTATTATGAATATTCACTATTCTATAGCTTGCCTTTTTATGTACTCAACAGTGTTTTTGAAAGAGGTGAAGTTTTTAATTTTTAAGAAGTCCAATTAACCATATTTTGTTATGATTCATGCTTTTCGTGCCAAAAGAAATCTCTGCCATTAATGTTATTTTCTTCTAGATATTTAAACGTTTTAGCTTTTGTATGTACGTTTGTGATACATTTGGAGCTTTTTGTATGTAATATAAGGGGAGGGTTGTCCCCCCTCACACACACACAAATATCCAGTTGTTACACTACCACTGGCTTAAAAAGACTATCTTTTCCATATTGAATTATTTCGGCACTTATGTCAAAATATCTGTGACAATGTATACATAGATTGACTTCTGGATTCTGTTTTATTGACCTGTATCTATCCTCATGCCACCATTTCATTAGCATAGTTGTATAGCAAACTGTGCAATTAAGTAGTGTAAACCCTCCACCATTGTTCTTTTCTAAAAATTGCTTTTGTTAGTCTAGGTCCTTTAAATTTCCATATAAATTTTTGATTAGCTCACCAATTTCCACACAAGTGCCTCTAAACCTAAAAAATAATTCAGGGAGAACAGGTATCTTAACAATATTGAGTTTCCAATCCTTGACCATGGTATATTACTCCACTTATTATGTGTTTATGTATTCTTTATTGTGTTCTTGAAATTCAGCAACGTTTATACTTTTCAGTGTACAGACCTTGCTCATGTCATTTACCTATTTCACATTTCTGTATCGTTGTAAATGAGACTGTATTTGATTTCATTTCCAAATTGTTCACCTCTACATAGAAATGGAATTATTGTACATTGATCGTGTATCCTGTAACCTCGCCAAATACCCTATTAAGGTTCTAGTAGCTTATTGGTACATATGAACTTTTAAAGAGAAAATATGTGGTCACTGACAAGACTGTTTTCCTGATCCTAAGAGTAATATATATTCTTCGAGGAGATTTGGAAAGAACAAAAAGTACAAACAAAAGTAGAAAAGTAAATGCCAATTCCCCCAATATGTAGGTTAACTGCTATTAATCTTTTGACAAATTTCCTTAAGAGTTTTGAGCAAGATTCATTTTTCACAATTCATTTATTTTTACATATTTGAGCTTATTCCATATTGACATTTATCATGCTTTTTCATAACACATGACAGCCATCAACCTTTTTCCTATGTTACCAAATTATGTTTGCATGATTTTAGTGTCTGCATATTACGTGGATATCCTATAAATAACCATCTTGCTATTATACATTTTTACATAGCAAATTTTGCACCATCGTAGGTAATGTTTCAGTGATCATCCACAGACCTATATCTCTTCCCACATTCGTAGGCTGTTAACAATAGTAATGTTATTAATAGCTAACACATACAGTACTATGTGCCAGGCACTGTTTTAAGCACATTTTACACGTTATCTTGCCGATCCACACAGATCTCTGAGGTAGGAATAGTAGTAGTATCTCCACTCCATTACACAGCTGAGTAACATTGAGCCATAGGCTATTAGAAAGTCTAGGGGCCCAGTTCATAGACTGCTCTCCCCTGAAGAAGCCTGCTTACAATGAAAACTAGTTCTGATAGGGCATGCTAACGTGAATGGCATGTAAGCACTGAGGACAGCAGCAGTAATGGCTGGACCTGTGGTCTTGTTCTGGGACTGATTCACTCACAACACGAGCCCTGAGCCAATCACAGTGTCTCAAACGTACAATGAAGAGTACGAGCTGGATAGTCTCATGTTCCTTGTGGTATCTAAAGTCTCACAATCCTAACAATCATTTCTAGATTTTTTTCCCGGGAGAGATATAAAGATCTTTGTCCTGTTGGTATCAACAACATTTGTCAGTCAACAATAATAGAGCATTTCACATATATATTTTTTGCTAGAAAATGGCAAGTAATGGTCCGTCCCTACACACAGCAGAACCATTGACAGAATGAATCGGAAAAAACAGATTCCCTTTGTAAATCTTCTTAAGGTCATGAACTTATCAGAGAATCTGAAAATTAGGGTCCGCTCCCCAGAAGAAAAAACCTTTGTACGAAAACAAAAACTTTGCATACAGCATTAAAATTTGTTTATGGATCCTCAAAAATGAATTCATACACCCACTATGGGTCGGTGATATCCTCAGGTTGATAAGTTCTAATATAAAAGAGACAAATATATGGCTGAAAGGGAATTGAGAATTCAAGGAGTTATTAGCACTCAAGAAGGATTAAATTAAATAACAGACACTAGAGTGAAGCAATAACAGTAATATTAATAATCACAGCTAATAATTATAAAGCACTTAGTATGTCAGACACTATTCTAAGCTGTTCATCTGTTTACTCATTTAGTTCTCACCACAATCCTACGAGGGAAGTAATATCCCTAATTTACAGAGGAGGATATCTATAAGTTATGCACAGAGAAGCTAGGTAGCACACTCAAGTTCACCCCTCAAGTTTAGGACAGAGGTGGGATGTTGACTTGGGTGGTCTAGCTCAAGCTTATGCTCTTAACCACTACATGTTCTTTATAAAGATGAGAACTACTCTGGAAGGAGAGTACCTTTGGGTAGGGCTGTCTATTTCATGAGGACACTAATTCAAGTATTTCCCAGGTACCTATTCCCACTCAAATGGAGCCCTCCCTGGTGTGTTCAAACAGTCAAAGCTCCTCTGGACCCCAACATCCAGAGAATCACTGTTTTCAAATTCCCAGGAGACTTTAGCACCCTGTCTCAAAGAGTGTAACTCTATGACCCAAAACAACTTAGAATTAATCAGAAAGTTTGCTAGTAGGTGGTTCTCAAGCTTCCTTGATAGTGAAATAGAGAAACTAGATATCCTCTTTAAATATTAAAAAAATTATTACACTAAATAGGCTATAAAACTCACTCATAACCTCATTATCTAACAAATCGATTCTGTTCATTTATCCATCAATACTTTTCAATTCTTGCCCACATGCAAATATATTTTTAATAGGTACCAATAGTAAATGTGTTATTGTTTTCCATTATATGCATTCTCCCTGCTAAACAAAATGTGGTTATATCAAACACATAAAACAGACCTAACACTATCAAGTGTTCAAGAAGAGAGGAACAAGCAAGTAAAAAAATGGCATGTTAATTCAATAGAACATTATTTTCTATCTTTTGTTACAATAACTGTATCACTTTTCTATTCTACTCAGAATGACTCTCATTTATCTTTTTGAAGTAGCATCACCATTTACTTATTTGTTGAAGATAAAAATCTGGATCATCTCTCAACAACTCACTTATTTGGTGGTTCCTTCTCAGATTTTAGCACTTAAGGCTTGGTCAAGAATGCTCCCAGGCCAACTGTTTTTATAGAAGTTTGTGGAAAGAAGGAAATCTGATGTATTTCTGTACTTAAGTGAAATCTGCGGGTTTCTCCCCTCCAGGAGTAATTCTCTAGTACAAGAGGATAGGAATAAGACAAAGCATTTCCTCAGAGATTACATCTGTACAGCTTCTCTCCAGTTCTATTTTTCTTTGTGAAAAGCTTCCCACATTCATATTAATAAGTGTTTTCTCTTGTATGGTCTGTCTGGTACCTAGCAAGGCTGGGGCTATCAACAAGTGCTGTCCCACACTGCTTACACGCTAAGAACTGCTCTCCAGTGTGAGCTATTTGATGTACTATAAACGGAGAGTTCAGGCTAAAGGTAATTCCGCACCGGTTACATTTATAGGTCTCTTCTCCAATATGAATTCTCTGATGCTTAATAAGGTCATTCTTCCTGATAAAGGCTTTTCCACACTGGCAACATTCATATGGTTTCTCTCCAGTGTGGATTCTCTGATGCACAATGAGGGCAGAACTCTGGCTGAAGGATTTTCCACAATCATGGCATTCGTATGGTTTCTCTCCAGTGTGGGTTCTCTGATGTGAGAAAAGGTGAGAGCTTCGACTGAAGCATTTCCCACAATCTTTACACTCAAAGGGTTTCAGTCCAGTGTGAGTTCTATGATGCACAACAAGGTGAGATCTCTGGCTGTAAGACTTCCCACATTCATTACATTCATAGGGCCTCACTCGAACATGAGTTCTCTGATGCAGAATGAGATGTGTGCTCTGTCTGAAAGATTTCCCACATTCAGGACATTCGTAAGGTTTCTCTCCAGTATGAGTTCTTTGGTGCCTAATAAGCCTGGAGCTATGAACAAAAGATTTCCCACACTGATTACATGTGTACAGTTTGTCTCCTGTATGAGTTCTCTGATGAGTAACAAGGTGAGAGAACCAGCTGAATGATTTCCCACATTCTTTACATTCATAGGGTTCCTCACCAGTGTGAGTCTTTTGATGTCCAATGAGGTGAGAACTCCGGCTGAAAGATTTTCCACATTCTTTACACTCATAGGGTTTTTCTCCAGTATGAATAAGTCGGTGCCTGGTAAGATTAGAGCGCCAGCTGAAGAACTTCCCACATTCCTTACACTGATAGGGTTTCTCTCTGTGTATAGCCTTTGATATACCAAAGGATGTGCCATGAGTAAGAGAGTTATCGTCATCAGGGCATTTGTAGGGTTTATCTCCTGTTTGAGTCCTTGCTAATTGAATAAGGTGAATGTTCTGACAGAAGTTTTGGCCACATTCATCACTGTTACTTGCATAGCTTTCCTGATGACCACTAAAAACTAAATCATGTTTTAAACTTTTAGTACGCGAGTCATGTTTATGGAAATACTCTCTCAGTACTAGCTGAGCAGGAAGAAGACAGTTTGCCCCGTATTTACCTCTTTCGCTGAGCCTCTCCTGAGTAAGTACTTTCTTTTGGGTGAATGCCACTTGCCTCAAATGTCTCTCCTGCTTTTCCTGATACTTATCAAACTGATCTTCACATTGCCAGACTTCTTCTAACGACAAATACCAGAGATCGTTCTTTGTCATTCCTTCCATTTTGATGTCATAGAATTTTTTATCTGTAGAAATGCTCTTACTAGAAATTGATGATTTAATTTCAACTGCAGTATCCCAATCTGAAAAAAATGAAAAAGCTTTGCGTAAGTAAAAAAGTATTAATGTTAGAAAAGTTGATGTATGTGGAGACAAAGCATGTACACCATGCAGAGTTGCTTTTAGATGTGGTTCTGTAGCATTGATAGAGAATGAGAAAGAACACAGCAGTGAACAGGAAGTGCACCGGGCAACCTGGCGCACAAAAGGAGTGAAGAGCACAAAGAGAAGCCGCAGGACTGGGTGCGACACGTGGGGATCAGCACATGTGGTGGCGGGTGTGCCGATTCCACAAAATTCCACAGAAAGGACTGCAGTGTCGTTATCTCATCTGACCACAGAATCTAAGGGGTCTGCTTGTTGCCAGACCCGCCCTGACATGCATCATTCATATTACAGCTAATTTAACATTCCTGAACCATGAATGCAGCCACGTCAGGCAACGCCTTTTATCTACATCACTAAAGCACTAGAGAATAATGCCCAGATGACAGTCACAACGAACCTCTCAGAAAGACCATGTGATAGGCTAGAAGAGCAACTGCACAGAAGTTATCCAGATACAGATTCAAATCTTTAGGCTCTAATCTAAGCTGTACCATTACTAACTCATTGTAAATTTAGACAAGTTGCTAAACTTTTCAAAAACCATTCTGCTTATCTGTAATCCAAGGAGGATTATATTTATCATGTAGAATTATCATGAGTATCACATAAGGTGTGAACTCATTAAAGCCTGACACATGTATGGCCATAGCAATACCACTTAAAATAATTACTATCATTATTCCCGTCTCCTACGTTGATTCCTTTGTTCTGAGACATCAAGACTTAACTAATTGGACCAACACCATAGGCTACTAACTCAAAACCTGGACCCAAACTCACATTCTCTTGGACTTTTTGTGCATCTGCTTATACCCATGTATATTACTGCAAATGTTTCCTCTGGTTAAGAGCCTATGTTTGTTTCTCAAGGCTTTTTGGGTAACATGTTTGATTCCAAACCTAGGAGTAAAACCCAATTTACACAATAGCACCTCCTCCAACATGAGTGGGCTAATATCCCACACTTAGTCGGTGTACAGGTTAAACAGTGTCCCCCAGAGAAGATATGATGAAGTCCTACCCCCAATATTTCAGCATGAGACCTTCTTTGGAAGCATAACCATTGCATATGTAATCAGTTAAGATGACGTGGTACTGCATCTGGGTGGGGGCTCCTAATCCATCATGACTGGTGTCCTTCTAAGAAGAGGAGAGGCGATAAAGAGAGAGATACAGGAAGTATGGCCGTGTGAGGACGGGGTGAGGCATCTACACACTGCAGGGCACCTGGGCTACCGGAGCTGGAAAAGGCGAGGAGGATCTTCTCCTAGAGGGAGCATGGCCCTGCTGACACCTTGACTTCAAACTTCTGACCTCTAGAACTGTTAAGACAATACATTTCTGTTGTCTTAAGCCATCCGATTTATGGAACTTGGTTTTGGCAGCCCCAGAAAACAAATGCACCTGGTAAATGCTCCTGTGCCAGGCTCCTGACTGCCTTCTGTATACAATCCAATCCCCGCCAGTCCAAATTTTCACTCACAACTTTGTTAGGAGATTCCTCTCCAGCTGATTTCTTTTTCTTTTTCTTTTCTTTTTTCTTTCTTTTCTTTTATTGGTGGTAAAATATATATATCATAAAATTGACCATCTTAACCACGTTTAAGGGTAAAGTTCAGCTATTAAGTACATTCACATTGCTGTGTAGCCATCGCCGGCATCCATTCCCAAAACTCTATGCATCTTGTAAAACTGAAGCTCTGTCCCTATTAGATACTAACTCCCCATTCTCCCCTCATCCCAGTCCCTGGCAACAACCATTATCCTTCCTGTCTTTGATTTTGACAACTTCATATAACTGGAGTCATTCAGTTTGTCTTTTGTAACTGGCCTATTTCACTTAGTGTAACAAAGTTCATCCATGTTGTAGCATATTATAAAATTTCCTTTCTAAGACTGAATAATATTCCATGGTGTATATGCATGTGTACACACACACACATGCGCTCACACATACTGCTACTCTGATGAATTCTGATGGGAAATATACCATCTTGTCCCTTTCTGCCCTTCCACCCAGGGCAACAGAATTTCATGGAGTTTTTCAAAATACAAATGCCAAATGGAAAATTGAAAAATGAACATGTGTGATGAGAAATGAGGGTTGAGAAACAATGGAGAAAAACGAAGTGCAGTGTTTGAACATATGAATGGATGCTTTCCTTTATTAAAATCCTAAGAAATCTTCTACACATTAACATAACCAATCAAGTGAGTTATCTTTGAAATCTGTAGCATCCATTAATCAATTGGTCATCTGCATTTTAAAAGCCATTACTCATTATACTTTTTATTTTGATGATGATATTCACACATCTGTGTAGATTCCCTTAAATTCCATGTGTTTCACCACATGGAGTTTTGGTATTTCTTCTGACGACAAATTCTCAATAAAAATCTAATCTGCTGGATCCAGTCAGCTACATTTGGATACTTTTCGACAGATATTTAGGAAAGCTTGCTAAATAAATGAATACCTGAATGGAAAAAAAATAAAGGAAATAACAGAGAAATGAAAGAAAACAGAGAATAATCTTGCCTCCTATGGTATTTTTGAGAGCAGCTGACTGATTGTTTTTAACAGCATATTGAAAGACCTGCCATTGAGACAGAATTTGAGTTACCTACAAAACCAAATATAAAAAATGTCAAAAAAGGTTTGATATTTAAAAAAGCAGTAAGTCCTCAACGTCCTCAATAAGGGTCTGCAACATGAAGCGAAATATATAATGAAACCGTTTTTACCACAGCTTAATTGATATAAACCAGACTTAAGTTTCTATGGCATCTCATCATCGTTATAATAGAACAGCACTGAGTGAAATGTTATTCGAGGACCTGCTGTAAAGTGGACGCTCAGAAAAGGGAGGGACTAGTTCCTAATGAGGAGTCCTTAACGGTTCACTGAGTATGGCCTTGAGGCAAAACTCCCAGGACAACTACAAGTCTGACAGATTTTATGTATGTCATACTCAAAGCAGAGATGTAGGGAAACACCTCATGTGTGTAGACATTAGTATCAGATGGAAACGACTGGAGGCCACCCTGGACTTGGGAAGCTATGTGTCTGAGCCGACGTGGAGCCCCTGGCAAGTGTCCCGGCTGCCCTGCCCCTTGTGAAGTAGGCTCTATGTAGTGTGACACAGATAGCAATCTCCAGGAGGCCTGAAGAGGAAAATGTCTGAGAACTGAGCTCAGAAAAACCGATCAGGGAAAAGATCGCTGACAGAGAACAGAGAAGGACGACAGAAGACTGCTTGCTATTTCTAAACCGAAAAGGCTGATTTTCCATACACAGGGAAGGTGGGAAAAGAAGCGATGTTAGGAACCCTTTCATACTGATTTGCATTTTTGATATTAAGATTAAAATGAAATCGGCATAAATTATGATGACATTACAAAAGAGTTAGAGTGCAGTGAGGACACAGGTGTTCGGGAGCCGCGGTTCCGGAGAGGAAGGAGAATGAAGCAGCGGGAACCGGGAGCCTCTGCCACTGTTTTCTAACTGTCGGAGAACAACCGGGGACACTGGCAGGGGTGGAGTCCCACTGCACGGGCTACGCGGAGGCAGGGGGCAGGGGCCACGTGAAAGGGGAAAGACAGGCAAAGATGGAAACCGGACTCTATGAAAACGCCAGAACGGGGCTGCTAGAGTGGGTGGTAATCAGCAGGGCTCGACCCGAGCCCATCAAGAGAAAGATGGTTTTGATAAAAAAGTAAGACACCTCTGTCTCTGAATCCAAATGCAAGAGTGACAAGATTGTCAAAAGACGACTAGCAGTGGGAAGTAGGAGGTGAGCAAACTCAGACTTCTCTGAAAGGAGGACTGGTGACCACTGTCTCAGGGATTCTAGCCTAGCAGGTCATCTGGGTTCCTGCCAGAAACGCCTCTGGCTTGGTCCTCACCTGGGTGGGTGTGGTGGCGAACCCCTCTTTCCAACAGCCACGGCTCTTCCCCCTTCTCCAAGTGCAGGATCACGTCTGGCTTTGGGAGCTGATGTCCTGTTCACAGTGAAAGATACAAAACTGGGTTAGGGCCAGGAGCTCCAGGCTGGACAAAAAGAAGCATCCCAACCCCCAACCCTTCATAGTTCTGGGGAACTCTAAGCTATAGACCACAGGTGAGGCTATGGAGTCAGCAAAATATGCATTTTCAAAAATTCAACAAATGAAAACAACTTTTTTCACAAAAGCAGTATAAAGAAAGAGGTCCAAGCTCACGCTTGGGTATTTGCTCCAGGGTCTCCACATCTTTTGATCAGTAAACAACCAAGACATGACAGGGAGTGTATCTCCCAACACAGAGGTTAGTCTTACCTAATGAAAGCAGATTCTTATAGTTCTCCAGCGTCACATCTTTGTACAGGATCTGCTGAGTCGTGTCCAAGAGCTGCCACTCCTCCCTGGTGAAGTTTACAACTACATCCTTGAAGGTCACCAGTGTCTGCAACACGAAACACGTTTGTACTGAGCCAGAAGTGTGTCTTTGCTCTCCCTCCCTGAATACACACAGGAAGAGAGACTGGGCAGATAGCACTGGGGTTGGTTAGAGGACGGACCAGGATGCACGCTAGAAGTTAGTAGGATTTTTGTCGGCTTCTGGGCAAGGCCTAACAGGAATGGTTATTAGGTACCTACTGTCCAAAAACCAGTTGTTATGCTTTAGGTTTAAAAAATCTCAGAAACACTTTAAGTTGATTTTGCTATAAAGTTATAGGAAGGAGAACCAGACACTGAAGGTTAATTCTACATTTGTATTACGTGAAATAAAAAACCTAATTCAAGGCTGGAAAAGAGGAGAAAATGGTCTTGAGTTCAGGACAACTTAATGCTTAAAAGGCTAACCCTAGACATGTTTTATGACCTAAAGTAATTATCTAAAACATTTTTCTAAACATTTATAGGCATAAGACAATGGAGAAAAGATTACATTTTTATCATAGCAAACAAGTTGAGAAGTGAAGATTGTAAGTGGGGAAAAACATGTTTTAACGATGAGAATTTCTCATCAATGGCTACGAAGGTCAGAAGACAGTGGAGGAATATTTTTAATGTTGGGGAAAAAAACCATCTGTCAAGGCAGAATTTCTGTGTGCAGTGGCAGTATCTTTCAGGAATGATGCAATACACACTCTCGAATTAAGTAAAACACAGAATTCGTCGCGAGCGGATCTGCTCTAAAAAACGCGGTAGAGGCAGCTCCTCAGGCAGAAGGGGATCGGTGCTGGGGAGAAACTTTTAATCTCAGAAATAAACAATGTGCAACGACAGCAGCGGCTGTCTGGGCGAATGCGACGAACCGGCTCCCGGAGTCCGCGCTGCGCAGGGCGGCGGGAGCCGCCGGGTTGCCGGGTCGTCACCGGGGCCCAGTGGCCCCGCCCCGCCCCGCGAGCTCCCCTCCCCGCCCCGCCCCGCCCCGCCCCGCCCCGCGCCGCGTGCAGGGCGCCTGGCGGTTACGCAGCACCAGCCAGCGCGGGGGGCGCGCACGTTCTCAGCTTGCGCCAGCCGCGGGGCAGTGGGGGCGGGAGGGCGTCCCGCTCCCTGGCGTCGCCCCCGGCCTCCCGCCCCGCTGCCGAGGCGCTCGTGCTTCTCTGACCGCCGCGCTGCGGGGCCGGGGCCGCTGCGCGCCTGACTTACGCGGGCCGCGGCGGCAGGGGACGCGGCTTCCATGCCCCGCTCGCTCTCCACGACGCTCTCTCGAGTAGCAGGAGACCCCAGGAAGGCGAGGCTGGGGGAGAAAGACACGTGAGGGCAGCCCGCTGGGACCCCGGGCCCGGCCTCCCCGGCGCCGCCCCCCGGAGCGACGGGCCACGTTCCGGGCGCAGGGGGGCCGGAGCTGGGCGGCCGGCCGCGCCCCCGCAGTGCCACGCTCGGTTCCACGGGGACGAGTTGGTTCTGCAATGACAGATCCTCTTTTCGGAGAAAATCAAACAAAAAACAAAAGCTGACTCGGTCTGATGCCCTCAATTTACAGATAAGACAGAAAATAAGGGTTTTCTCCAGCTCAGCGCAGAAGGCAGTCCGAGATTTGAAGCGCGAGGAAAACGAGCCGCACGGCTGCTGGCCTGAAGGCGGGAGGTGCCCCGTGGGAGCTAATGCAGCACCCGGCTGACAGCCAGCAAGGAAACGGGGGCCTCGGGGACAAAGCCACGGGGAACTGGAGTCCACGGGCCGGTAGAGTGAGCGTGGAAGCGCGCGGTCCCCACAGCCTGCAGGTGAGACCCTGGGTGGCCAACGCTCCTTGTCAGCTGTTGGACAACTGAGCAGAAGCCCCAGTGGACTCCTCCCTACGGAACCGCCAGCGAGGGAAGGGGTGCCGTTTGAAGCTGCTACATTTGTGGAAATTCATTAAACAGCAACTGAAAACGAATGCCTGGCCAACTATCTTTTAAAGGTAATTAACACTCAGGAAAAGAGACGCATTCACCTACACGGTCGTCAGCACCAGCGCCAGTCATTCTCCCTGGCACATGCGGAGTGCCATCTGGTTTCATTTCCCTCCTCCCAGAAGGACATCTTTGAACAAGTCTGCTGGTAATAAATTCTCTCAGCTTTCGTATGTCTGACGATGTCTTTATTTTGCCTTTGTTTCTTTTTTAACAGCTTCATTGAGATATAACTCACATTCCATACAATTCACCCAAAGTGTACACATTCAGGGGGTTTTGGTAAATTACATTATTAATCCTTAAAATCTGCCATTTTAACCGTTAGTAAGTGTACTATTCAGTGGTATTAATTACATTCACAATGTTGTGCAACCATCACTAGTAATCCCAAAACTTTCTCCTCATCCCGAACGGAAGCTCCTACACATTAAAAATAACCCACTACTCTTCCCTCCCCTCTGACCCATGCTGTCTCTGTGAATTTGCCTATTCTACACCACCATGTACGTAAAATCATACAACATTTGTGCTTCTGTGTTTATCTTATTTTACTTAGCATACATTCCCATCGACAACCCTACGGTGTGATTTCTATAAAGCCCACTAAGAAGCAGTAAGATCTGATAAATCCCACTAATGACATTATCAAAGGAAAACCACGGCTGTATGTAAAATCAACCAAGCAAGGTGAAGAGTAAAACAAGCGGTAGGACTAGAATTAGATTGTGGGGGGAAATCAACATTTAGAAAGCAAGTAGAGGAGAAAGGGAAGCCCAAAGAGGAGGCAGAGAAAGACCCACTGGAGAACGGGAGGGTTCAGAAGAGAGGCATGTCAGGGGAAGGAAGAATTTCAGCGAGCGGAGACTAAAAGACTTAAGATAAACTAAGGACTGAAACGTACCAGCCTGGCTCGATAGGGCTTCACCGTGATTTGGGGAAAGCAGTTTCAATATACTGGTGGGAACAGGAGACAGATCCCATGGCAGGAATGGAAAGCTTGGAGGTAAAGAAAGAAGAACAAAGGCAGAGGTAGAAGAGGTGGTGGGGCCAAAACTCAAACTTGAGAGAGACTATAGGCTGATAGGAAGGAAGCAGCAGACAGGGGGGCTGGAGCTGGAGGACAGAAGGGGGAGGAAGGGATGGTCAGAAGCTCAGACTAGGGATCAGGCTTGAGGGGAGGGAGCTGGCGGTGCATCTTTCTGTGCCTCCCTTCAGAAGTCACACCTCCCAACTCTTACCTTCTGTCTCCCTATTCCTTTGACGGGCTTGGAAAGACCTCTGTGATTGCATGGAAACCACCCGAATAATCCAGAGTCATCCTCCATTTTCAGGTCCTTAGTTGAATCATATCTGCTAAGTCCCTTCTGCCATATAAGATAATGCAGCCGCAAGTTTTGGGGATTAGGGCCAGTAGCCTGCCTCCCACCTGGGCAGCAATGCCCCCCCCCCAAAAAAAATGCTTCTAGAACCAGCAAGAAGGCTATGCAAACTACTGAGGCCCAAGCGTTCCCACAGCGCAGCAGGCTTCTACATTCTGGGCCCTGACAACTTCTCAACCCTGACTCCCCGGCACCTGTCCCATTCTCACTATGCCTCATTTAAATGCCGCCTGTTCCCAGAAGCCTGCGGGTTGTCCCAGAAAGCATCAGTGGTCCCTAGCCAGTAATCACAGAGCACTCTGCCTGACGAAGCTGCCAGCACTTCAGCACTCTGCCTCAGGCTACCACTACTTATTTGCCCGCCTCTCTTATGAGATAATGAACCATTTGAGAATTGGGACAATCTCACTCTAAATCTCAAAAAGAGGAGAGCTCTAACAGCCAGAAGACTTAAGAAAGCTGGCTGATACAAGGCATGCTTGAGGAATACTACAGATGAAAGTGTACTGTAAGCTAAACAGAGATTTTACAACATGAAACTTCTTTTTCCTTAACATAAACATTTTAGAACTTAAAAAGTTTTTTAAACTGTATGCCACTAACTTTTCAGTGCTTGAACTATGTGATAAAAACCAAGGAAACTCATCACTTCTAGGAGTATTCTTCCTTTAATAGAAATATTTCCTCACCAAGTTATAAAGAAATAAGTCACTTCCAAAACATTTTTAAGATGAGAATATAAAGGAAATAACAAACTGCATGGGGTTTCTTAAAAAAAAAAAGTTATATTTTCTTGACATGTGAATTTGATCTATAAATAGAATTTTTCTCATTCCTATTCTTCATTTTTATTGTGTATTTCCTAGTAAGGTTTCAAAGTTTTCTCATAATTCAGGCATATTTCTAGTTAAAATTAATACTAGGTAATATCTTCCCACTGTGAATAGACTTTCTTTCATAAAAGTATGTGCTTATTATTGAGAACAGTAAGCAATCTGTTGATTTGTTTCCTTTTCAGCCACTTTACTAAAAACTCATTGATGTTAACTGAATCTCTTGTACATGTTGGGGATATAGTTAATTAATTACTAAGGGTAATTCTGTAATCTCTCTTCCAGGTAGTCTTTGATTTTATGTGAATACTGTATTCCCCTATGCTGAATTTCAAGACAATTTCTATATAAAATACTGATAAGCAGACTTTCCCATTTAATTTATGATATGTATCTCAAATACTTGACCTATAACTGGCACTTGCTAAGAGCTCAAGAAATATGTGTTGAGAGAAGGAATGAAAGAACAAATGAACAATTTTCAAGAAAAGGCAGAAGTGTATACAATTCATCCAGGAGGCTTTGCAAAACAGAGACAATTTTAATGAAACAAAGAGTAGATCAGATCATACTTAGGTTAAAGAGAAAAGCTGGTGTAGTGTTGAGGAGGTTTAAAAAGAAGAGGTAAGGAAGAGTTGTGCTATTTATTTCCCAGGTAGACAGTCAATTGTAGTGAACATTCAAAGCTGACTAACATGTTAGCTAGCATTCTGGATGACATCCAGTCTCCCTCCCTTTTTTTCTTTTTTTTCTTTTAAACATAGTATATTCTGCTATTAAGGTATGGATAGACTTGAAATTCATTACCTTCTCCACATACTTTAGGTGGGGTCTATGGAATTCTGATGTCAGCCTTATCTTCAACATTCATACTAGATGTCAGATGATACGAATTATCTTAATTTAAGAACTCTAGTGTCAAGGGAAAATAAAAATAATTAAATTTATGAGATGTCGGTGAAAAATAAAACTAGGATAAACACAAACACACCACCAGTAAGTCTGAGTTAAAAACAAAAAGAACCAAAACACAAAAAACAAAACCTGAAGAACAGGAAGCTAGGAGCTAGATATATGTTTTTTTAAAAGGCCACACGCAACCTGCTTGATCCTAAATACTTTTAGACTAGACCAAGAAATAGAAATCTATACAGCTCTTTCTGCCACCGAACTTATTAAAAGTAGACCTACGTAATCAATGGCTGTAGCACAAAACTTCTACAACATCCTCAAATAGAAAAACCAGTAGTATGTAGTTTTAAAATCCAATATAACAATGTTGGATTTTTCCTAGAAACATAATGCTTTTACTATTAACAAATTTCCTACTCTAACAAAAAAGAGCAAGATCATTTTCAGCAGATGCTAGAAAGGTCGTATGCGAAATTTTAAACATCTAGTTCCAGTCGGAAAGGGAAAAAAAGCAAGCAGGAATAGAAGAAACCTTCTTTTGCATCACTGAGAACATGTGCTTCAAACGCACAACCACCGCCACACGGCACATGCGGACACTAATGGTTGTCGTTAGTCTTGAAAAAACCAGGAACGTTAGCTATTAACGCTACGACGTGAATTCAAAAAGTACCACACAAGGGGAAAAATTCATGCAAGAGATAAAAATTACCGCTAAGAAGAAAAATTATGTATTGATGAAATTACCTTCTACCCAGAACGATGAGGCAAACAAATCGCAATATTGCTAAAAGGACAGATACGTGTCCGACGACGAAACAAGCACGGCACCTTCGCATCTACCTGTCCGAACCCCCAGAGGCTGCGATGCGGGAAGCGATCCTGTCACAAAGGCAGCAGCGACGGCTAATCAATGAGGAGCGGGGCCTCCGCGGAGGGCGGCGCGGCAGGGACGGGGACAGCGCCAGGACGAGGGGCGGCGGCGCTGCCTCGCGGCCACCCCCTCGCCCGCCCCCCCACGCGCCCACGCGCCCACGCGCCCCTCCGGCCACGCCGCGCGCCCCCGGCCCCTTACGCACGCGCCCACGGTCGGGCACGCGCATGCGCACTCACGCGCCCGGGCCCTCACGCTCGGCCGCGCCCCCGGCTCGACCACTCACGCACCTTCCGAGCCCCTCGCGCATACTCTGAGTCTCGCGCCGCGGCCCCTCCGCGGAGAACGGCGTCCGTGACGTAGGGCCCAGAATCCCTACGCGAGGCGGCGCGAGGTCTCCTGGGAAATGTAGTCCTGGTCCCCGACTCCGGGGCCACCAGCGCGAGAGGGAGCCCCGCCTTCCTCCTGACGAGCGGCTCGGGGCGCCGCTGCCCGCTCATCGCTTCTGCGCTATCCATTCTCGCCGAGGCCGGGTCGTTCCAACGCGGAGAGGCAGGTACCCCGAGGACAGGTGAACGCGATGGAGGAGACGCGGCGAGTGAGAGGGTAGGTGGGCAGCAGTCATCTGAGTTCCGCTGCGTGCGGGGAGGGCCCTGCCTTGACAGCCGCCGGGAAACGGGCCTGAGGAGACGGGAAGCCGGGTGCAGCGGGGGCGGTCCTGGGAGGGACCTTCCCCGAGGCTGGGGTTCCGCGGTACCCCAGGGGGCGGGAAGCGGGCGGTGAGCAGGTGAGCCGGGGGCGTTCCTCAGAGGGCTGGAGCAGGTCCGCGAGTTTGACTGTGATCTGTAGGGGAACGGAGCAGGGGTCTCCTGGGTCCACGTCTTACTTTATCTGACGGCTTTTCCAGAAGGTGTAAGGCTAAATCTAGTAATGGATTGCATCACAGTAATAAAATTTCGCTAAGGCAAATTTTAGATTAAAAGAGACTTAAAATTGTATGAACCTTATTTGGACTATAAGTCCAAAGGAAAACATGTTTTTAAAAAGCGTTTATGAGATAAAAATTTGAATACCGCCTATATATTTGATATTAAGGAATTATTGCTGATTCAGTACTGTGATAAAATCCTGGTTATGATTTCTGAAGGGTTCTTATTCAGAGGTAAATTCTGAAATATTTACAAATGATGTCACTTCCAGATCATTTCAAAATAGAGTGATGGGTGCAAGAGTGTTCATTATACTATCACATTATAGTAATGGTAACAGTTTTTCCGTTTTTCTACCATTCTTGCATTCCTCATTAAACCGTGCTTGAATGTGATATGATAATATTGCTTTGATACACTGCCATATTCAATTTAATATTTAACTTAGAACTTTTTCATTGTTCCGAATTATGACTGTACTTCAATCTTCTTTCTTTGTAATATTCCAAAAAGATTTTCCAAGTGTCAGTAATTTGAGAAGCTTTTTTTTTTTTCTATTCTGAAAAATAGTTTTTCCTTTGAAAGTTTCGGCCTCAAAATGTTTAGGGGTAGATATTTTACTTCTGATTAAATATTTTTTTAAAGGGTAATTGTTGATTTAGGTTTTGTAGTTCTTACAGTCAATTTTGGACACTTAGGTTTTTCTAGAAAATTGATCCAAATCTTTAAGTTTGTTTACATAAAGTTCTTCATGCTATTCATTCATAGTGATTTTTAAAATCACTGCTGTAACTATAGCTATTTTTTGCACCCAATATTTATCTGGGCCATCTTTATTTTCTTGATTTGTCCTGCAGGATATATATCTACTTTAATCTTTTCAGAGAAAAAGATTTAAGCTGTTTTTGTAATATTTTAGCTTTGTCTTAATGTTTTTCTGTTTTGGTTTTCTGTTAGAGTAACTTTTGCTGTCAGTTTTTACATTTTTTTTACTTTGTTGCTATTTTTCTACTTCTTGATTTGATTGCTTAATTATTTTCTCTGTAATTTTTTTATTTTCCAAGAAATGGAGACATAAATTTTTTAAAGTCTAAAAGGCTCATAAAACAGGAGGCTCCTGTTTATTCTCAGTGGCAGCCACTTTCAAATTTTTAAGCAGCTCTAGCTTTCAGCTGTCTTCAGTATTTTTTTATTCACCAATGAGACATTTTTCAACTTCTTATTGTGTTAAATGAGAATTTTTACTTTCACATCCTGCCTTCCTTTCCTACATCCTTAAATCACAATGTAATTATATTATAAGTATCGCACTGTAGTTCTTTTGCAAATTTTAGCTAAATCCGTGCTCTGTGTCTTTTTATCGTGATAACTATGTAAAATAGTCTATATTACTGAACTGTAATAAGTTTCTTTCTTGTACATATTTAACTTTTTTTTTTTAACATTGCATTTTTCTTATTCATTTGCTTTGGTTTTCTTAAACCTGTGTAAAATGCCTCTTGATTCCTTTGCCTCAAGGTAAAAACCTGTCGTACAATCTTATAATTTTTCTCTTTTACCAAACACATATCCCAAGGAGCCTTCCATCCTCCTACAATCTAGACTGATCATTATGCATTAGGCGTGCAGCACACCGGCATCCTGGCCCTTCCCTTCGCCCTCATCCACACCCTCATCTCATCTCCCTGTTGGATCTTCTGTTTCCTGGAAACTTCCTTTTCCCTTTTTAGTATATTATAATACTTTCAGACAAGTCTATTTCTGTGTAATTTCCACTAAAGCAACAGTTATATACATTTCTGGTTTAGGGACATAAATCCTACCTGTCAAAGATCTACTTGTCTAAATTAAGATATGAATTCTATAACTTTGTCCATTAAAACTGAACTCTTTTAAAGTATAATACTGAGATGGGAGGCTTGCATTTGAAGGCTAATCTTCGAAAAGAGACCGGTAAAAATATTAGCATAATAGAATATTGCATGATTTACTGTGATCCTTAAAGTTTTCAAGGATTCATCTTTTATAGTCACACTATGTGTTATGTGGGTTTTTTTTATATTACACTGTTATAAAAATTATTCAGGAAAGAACTATGCCATCTAACATTGTTAAGGCTTCACTCCCAAAGCCTGGAGCATAGTTCATCTTTCTCTGTTGATCCCACTCCAGTTTTATGTAGACTAATTTATCAAAAGGAATATGGACTTTGGGGAGAGATTAAATTGGAAGTAATTAAATGAACTTTTGTTTGAGAGTCACAGATCTACCTTTAACAACTCCATTAAAATTCCTAAGCAAAGTAGCAGCCAAATCATCAGTCCTATTCACCATATGTGAAGTCACTCAGGTAAATACCAAGGTACATATAAAACAAGTTTACCTAAAACAGTTGTGCTTAGCAGGAAGATTTAGTCATTCCAAAAATATAACTTAAAAAAATATCAAAGTATGCCCGAAATTTAAATAATTATACCTTTTTAGACTGGTTCTCTTTAGCTGTAATTTCTTTTTAATAATGCATGCCTCTTCCACCCAGGGCTGAGAAATAATCTGCAGGTGAAGCCTGTATAAGTAACTAAGGTAACATTTCTAGATGGTAGCCAAGAATAACTGACTATATTGCATGTCATTACAAATCCCAGTAAAGATTTCAAGCTGGTCAGATCTTGCTTAGCAAGAGTGGGGAAAGTATACACATTTATTTTTATTTTTTACCTTGACTCCGTTGGGGTCATTTCCACCTGTCTTCTTTTATCTGAACCTGCCTCTTTATCTGCAGTGATGATGCCCAGTGAAATGCACCCCTACCATGATTGGATCAGAGAAACAAGAAAGGAAAGATCCTGATCTCCCTACCCTGTTGTACAGGCAGATGCCACTCTCAGACTCTCACGATGGCAGATACTGACCTATCTTCTGTATGGCCTCTGACTGCACACGACTCTACCTGTTTCTGTGTGAGAAATACTGGGGAAGGAATGAGGGTGGCTGGATTTCCAGTAACCTGGTTACAGGGACCGGTAACCTTTAAAGATGTGGCCGTGGAGTTCACTCAGGAAGAGTGGATGATGCTGGGCTCTGCTCAGAGAAGTATGTACAAAGATGTGATGTTGGAAAACTATATAAATCTCATCTCGGTGGAATATCAGTTATGCAAGCCTACTGTGATCTCCCTGTTGGGTCAAGAGACAAGAACTATGAAAAGAATTCCTCAAGGCACCTCTCCAGACTGGGAGATTCAAATTAAAACCAAAGAATCGACTAAGCAGAATATTTTTCAGGAAAAAACATCCAATGGAGTGCAAATGGTAAGATTCACAATGGATGATTGGTCTTCTACATTAAGAGAAGACTGGGACTGCCATAAGATCAGAAGACAACACGAGATCCCAGAGGGTAATTTGAGGCAAGTTACATTTACCCAAAAGCAAACAGCACATCAGGACAGAGTCTGTGACTATCATGAATTAGAGGAAACCTCCAAACTTAGATCAAAACTTGTTTTTTCGAAGAGAGTTTATACCAGCAAACATTGTTACAAATGTTACTTAGATATTGAGTGTTTGAAGCACGATTCAATCTTAAACAATTATGAGAAAAACTCAGTAAGTGAGAAGCTCTGTGAAAATCATGAATATGATAGAGCGCTGTGGCATCTTGAAGGTATTCAAACAGCACAAAAAGTGTACATGTGCTCCAAACATGGTATATACTTCAAAAAGAATATGCTTCCTATACGTAGCAACTTTCATATGGTAAGAAATTCCTGTGAATGTAATAAAAATAGAATCTTCTGTCATTCCTCCCTGAAGCAACAGGAGCAATCTCCTACTGGAGAGAAACATTATGAATGTAATCAGTGCAGAAAAGCCTTCAAAAGGATTTCTAATCTTATTTTGCACAAGAGAAGTCACATGGGTGAGAAACAATATGAATGTAAAGAATGTGGGAAAGTCTTCAGTGATTCCTCAACCCTGAGGAGACATGTAAGAACTCACACTGGTGAG
This sequence comes from Rousettus aegyptiacus, assembly GCF_014176215.1. Lineage (NCBI taxonomy): Eukaryota > Metazoa > Chordata > Mammalia > Chiroptera > Pteropodidae > Rousettus > Rousettus aegyptiacus. The sequence goes on from NW_023416308.1 coordinate 86,120, forward strand.
AAACCCTATGAATGTCATCAATGCAGAAAAGCTTTCAGTCAAAAAACGTCTCTTAAGGCTCATGTGAGAACTCACACTGGAGAGAAACCTTATGAATGTCATCATTGTGGAAAGTCTTTTGGAACAAGTTCTTACCTTATAGTGCACAAGAGAACTCACACTGGGGAGAAACTCTATGAATGTAGCGACTGTGGAAAAGCCTTCAACACAAGCTCTCACCTTAAAGTTCACAAGAAAATACACACTGGAGAAAATCTCTATGAATGCAACGACTGTGGGAAAGTTTTTAGTGGTCTCTCATCCCTTCGAATGCATGTGAGAACTCACACTGGAGAGAAACCTTATGAATGTAAGGAGTGTAGGAAAACCTTCAGTGTTTCCTCTTCCCTTAAGAGACATGTGAGAACTCACACTGGAGAGAAACCCTATGTATGTACACACTGTGGAAAAGCCTTCAGTCAGAGTTCTTCACTTATGATACACAATAGAATTCATACTGGGAGAGAATCCCCGTAATCGTTGGCAATATGCAATTCCCATTTTCATTGTCTCAGGGTGGACCCCAAGCTCATTATTTCTGTCCTCTAAGATATGCATTTATGGCTAAAAATTAGTCCTTTAAACATGCCTTTGGTTATATAAAACATTGGTTTGTCACCTTATTTGGTTTTGATTCTAAGTGTCTAATATGGCTTTTTGATCCATACCTATTTAGAATTATGTATTTGCAATATGTGAGGTAAGGTTTTCAGTTTCTTTTTGATTTTTAAGTTAACTTCATTATGTTCAAAATATCTGGACTGTATAGTACTTTATTGATATTTTCTTGAGTTGATTTCTGGCCATGTGGCATATATTGCTAGTAGCCAATTAGACAAGCTCATCCTTCCCTACTGATGACCCGATTTTAGTTCCCAGTACCAATGTCTGTTTACAAAAGTCTTCTCAGTCTTCTTGCAGCCAAGTGTAGCCATATCTCTCATTCCTGATTAATCAAAAATAGTATCCCTAGGGACAGACCTGTTTTTGCACTTTACCTTTCTGCATTCCCCTTTCTTTTCTCTTTGAATCTTTCATTCCTAGAGCTGAAGGAGCCATCTTGCGACCGTGAGAATGACAACTGTGGCCTAAGGATGGTGTAGGAGAAAGAAATCCTGGTTCCTCAAAGACATCTTTAAGTAGCTGGACCAGCACACACTGCTTATGCCTGGACATCTTTTTACATGGGAAAGATAAGCTTATTGCTTTTCTTAAAAGCAGTATACGAATGTAGTCAATACAATAATCATGTTAAAAGAAAAAAAAACGCATGTAGAGTTAACTGTTTTGCATTGGATGTAGACTTTGTCCTTGTGTGAGATCATCTTAAGTAGCATTCAGAAAGGGCAGTTGTGCTGCGCATGCTTGGGGTTGGACTTCTCTACCCGTCCTGGCCCACCGGAGTCCTGACATGCCAGCCACTGGCCTCGGGCTGTCTCACCCAGCACATCTCCCCTGATTTCTTTGCAGCAGCCTCGTGACTGGTTTCCCTGCCTCAGATCTTACTTCATTCCACTGGTTTTTATTGCAGCTGCCACAGCATCCTTCTATTATTTTTTTAAATATTATTATTCATGTTGCTGTTTTTAATTATGAAACTAATACATGCATATGAGAAAAGTGTAAACAGCCTCTGCTCTACACAAGAGAAGGGAAAGCCTTGCCCCAGATTCTACTGCCTTGGAAACTTAGCAATGTAGATGAGTGTGCATTCAGCCAGACTTGATTCTACGTACATACGAATATATCGTTTTACGAAAATTGTCATACCTTTCATTCATATCTTTTTAAACATATGTCAGTACATGTAGTATATGTTGTATGTATTCTATTTCATTCTTAATAGCTGCTTAGAATTTGATTATGTGGACATAACATGTTTTCAATCTATTTCCCCTCCAGATGTCTTTTAACAATACTGCCGTGAACAACATTCTGTGCTGTGTCTTGGTTCCCGTTCCTCTGTTCATCACACTGCTCTCAGGGTGATCCATCCAAAGTACTAATGTGATTATATTACATTTCACTTTTAAGTCCTCCCCTTGTTTTTTCCTCCTTTAAGATAAAGCCTTCTTACAAGACTTCTCACCCTTGGACTCTGACCTGCCTTCTCAGGCCACCTTCCTTGCTCCTGCGTCTCATCGCTCTCTGGATCTCAGCCCGGCCTAGTCGCCCTTTAGGGTGAATTACCCCGTAATTGCTTTACCACACTTTAACACTGTCACAGTATTGCCTGGAGCTTTGGTGGGTGGGAACTTTGTCTAAATTGTTCACTATTTTACTCTGAGTACTTAGCCCATAGTAGCTATCCATTTAAACATTTAAGGTTTTTCAGTTAATTTTTTTACTTAGTGTTTCAGTGGAAGCTTAACTTAAAATAAGGGATGGGATTTAAGTGACTGTATAAGGCAAAAATTAGATGGAATCTCACCCAGCATCGCAACATACTCCATCATGACAGGCACGCAGAAGGAAACCGTGACGAGAACCACAGTTTACTGTTGACATTCTCCCTCTCCCATTGCCTTTCCTCTGCCCCGTCACAAGCTCATCTAGTTTCTTTGGCATGGTCAGGGTTCACATGCCGCTACGTTGTATGCCAAAAGGAGGGAAGTGACCCAGCATTGGTGAGGGTGCAATGTCCCCCTTTAGGCTAGTGTTGGGAGCGTAAATTAATACAGATTCTCGTGATAGGTAAGAAATATGTGTCCAAAGTGAGAATAGTATAACCTTTAACCTAGCAATTTATTTCTGAGCTTTTAGAAAAGAACTCTTCCTTCAAGCATGTATAAGTAACAATGGTCATCTGTTTTATGCTCTAGTGAAAAACTGGAAAATTCCTAAATTACCAGTGACAGCTTTGGTTTTTTAAAATTGCATCTATAAAGTGGAATATGACGCAGTCACTAAAATGTAATTATATATTTTTTGATATCTGGGGATGCATTTACTACATTGTGATTTTTAAAGTACAATTATAAAATCAAAGTATGATCATGTTTTTATTAAAATGTAAATTATAAATATGTGTACATTGAAAATATCCTGGAAAAACATATATAAAAATGATACATGGTTATTTCTGACTCATAATTTTTGTCTTACCTATGTGTTAAGTTTTCTAGTTTAAATGGTAAACAGAGCTCAGTGGTTTTTTTTTTTTTTATTAAACAATTCTATCATGAATTTCTTAATAAATATCAAAAGTATGGCTTTTAATGTCTTCGAAGTTGTAAATTGATTTTTTAGGTTATTGGATATATAGTCTATCCCTTTTGTAAATAAGATTTTTTTTTTTTTTTTTGCATTTCTAAACCACCTTTTCAACCACCTTTTCTATCTCCAGCTTTTTATAGGAAAACTTTTTGAAAACGCTGCTGAAGGGCATGGGCTCCTTTTAGACCTCACTGGGGGACCTGGAGGGGGAGACAAAAAGAGCTACATAGAACAGCAAAGGCAAAGGCCCTCGTTCAGACCTTGGCATATTTGGGGGTGGGGGGGTAGTAACTGGAACATTGTTAGGCAGCGAGCGGGGTAGAAGAGTATATGAAACAAGGTTGGAAGTAGGCCGGACCATAAAAACCTCTCCAGTGGTGACACAAGTTTATTTTTTAGTTGAAGAGCTATGAGAAGCTCCTTACAAACCTTTCATAAGAGGTTGAAATTGCTTGTTTTAAAAAGACCACACTGGCTGTGGAAAAAAAAAATCATAGTTTAGGAGTCTATTGTAGTAACTTATGTATGAAATTTGACAGAAAACAGGCTCATTTCCTTCCCGGAGTTCTTTTAAGACAAGTTGATAACAATTTTTAACAAATAGGAAGTTCAGACTAACATATATCATGATTTACATTCACCTGTAATTTAAGAAGTGCACTTTGTATGCCAGACATGAAGTTTAGAAGAACCACAGGGCCTCCAGGTTACGTTACCTTCTAGCAGTTTCTCCTTTCCTCTGATAGTTTGAGGGGCTAATCGCCTCAGTCCAGGCACAGATGGAGCTGGGCCAGAGCCCGAATGAATTTTTAATGACTTAGTTTACCTCTACTCAGCCTTTATATTCTGGATGTGACTCTCCTAAGCTTTTAAATCTGAGGACTTGGTAGGGCTAATCTTCTTAACCTTCTGTCCCTTACATCGTCAAATCTTGACAGTGGCTTGAGGACAAAGCCGACTGTATTCCAGGCAGTTACTCCTCTATCTCGTGGGTGGTTCTTTCCTAAGTACCCCAGGCACTGCAGGAATTTCACTCTTCCTTGTAGATGCTTTTCGTCTCGCTCCCCAGCCTCCAGCACAGCCCGAAACCTCAGCAGAAGTCCCATGGGAGAGGACCAGCTGTGCATTTGAGGCTTCTCATATGTCTCGTCTGCCACTTCAATTGCAAACAACCCTTAATAACTTTTAATTTCTTTCCCCCAGCAAAGGCTCTTTCCTGGGCCAAGCCGAATCTTCAGCCCACATCCCAAATCAGGAAATGCTTACAAGAGGAAAAGAAATAGCTCATGATTATTAGGTTACCTCAGAGGGACTGTCCCGTCTCTGGAATTTTGGCTTATCTCCCCCTCATTGCTTCCACCACTCTATGGTGCCTTTAGAAACATATTTTAGAGTTTACCTGCATTATCTGGTTGCTGCCACAACACTGCAGCCTATCTAGGCACAGACTTCTTGAAGACATTAGGAATAGCAGTTAAACTCAACCCCATAGTAACAACACTGCATTCGGTTGAAGGGATAACAAGGAATACAGATGTAGCCGTATTGGACACAACTGCATGACAGCCGCACCCGGGCGTCAGTGTTGAACGTCATTCTGCTGTACACTCTACGCGCAAGCTAGTCGAGGCGAACACAAATTAATTCAGAGGAGGTTTCACACAGAAATCGTCATAGGAGTCCTGTTCCAGGAAAGATGCCACGAGCTGTGTGAAAGGTCACCTAATGTGCTCTTCTGTACAGGACAGACGTGTTCATTGGGAGTATGACACTTTTATAATACATGGATAACTGAATAACCATGCCGATAAATTAAATGCTGGAGTGGTCTCAGAGGTGTAATAGTTACATTCCTAATATGTTTCACATAAGTTTTACACAACTTGAGTATGCAAACCTAAGAAAATTGTGTCTGAAATACAAATGTCATTGCATAGATCAAAATGTTCAAAATGGATGTCTACCCCTTCACACATACTAAGACGGTCACTGCATATCACCACTATTTTTCTGTCTCAACAGTGCAATATAAATTGGAACTAAAATTTAAGTAATTTAAAGTACAACATCAACCTTTCTCTGCAGCTTAATGTGTCTAGCTATTGTTAACTGAATTTCATCTTGAAAAAACAGGCAATATTGTCATCTACCGCTGGAAAATACTGTAGCTTCTAACAAATGATGTCTTAAATATGCAAAGACATAACAGGTGTATGAGCTAAAATTAAGTGAAAGAAAGCAACTATGGACCATGCCATCACCTTGCAATGATAAAACATACTATATGAACAAAAACAAACTGTTCACTTTCTTTTTTCAGTGGCATGTATTTTGACATCTTTATTGTATGTCAATTGAATTAAAAATAAGTTATTTTCTGAAATACTTTACTGCAAATAAAAGGACCTTTTGGATGTTATGTAGTTCAGAACGGAGTTGTATAAAGGGAATTTTAGGGGAAAATTCTTATTTTTGATAAAATGGTTCCGGTATTGTATCTGTGAGCTGGTCTATCTGTAAAGACACTTCCTGCCTGATTACCTCTCACTTACCTAATCACCTTTTTCTCCATGTCTCTTTCCCTTGCTCCAAAAAGGAGCTCACACTTGGTTTAGAAATAGAAAGTTCTGCTTATAAGAGGGAGAAAATAGACATTTCAAAACATAGTTTTTCTCATTTTTAGAATCAACCTTAGTAAAGAGAAACTGTTACAAGAACAGGAGGAAAATGCATGCCACTTCCCACTTCTACCAATTTAAAATCATCTCAAGGACACCGATGAGGGATTCGGCCAGGCGATTTAGAGCGCACCCTGACATTCCCATGGAGACGGCAGACACTGGATTCAAATTCTGCATTTAGAGGAAGGGCAGTCTCTTCAGACAAGGTTCCTGTAGCTCTCCATCATTACATTCCCAAATAAGTTCTTTTGGGCAGGGTTCAGTTGGCCTCATTCCTCCTGAGAGAAGTTGATGGCCACATCCCTGAAAGTTACAAACTTCTGAGGAGATGAGTGCATCTTGTTCACCAAAGACCTGCTCTGCATGGTGTCAGGGAGAGTGATAATGCTGGCCACACTATGGGAAAGGGAGGGGTTGTACGACAGAGTTTTTCTGGTAGAGTTAGAGGCTTTGGGTAATTCTAGAACAGCAATTGGTAGGTGACAGCTGTGTGTTCTGTTATACTGAGTGGGAAAGAAAAAAATGCTAACCTCTTATTTTGTGAAATATTTACAAACATGAAAAAAATGAAGCACGTATTCAAGCACTAAATTGCATGTTACATATACTAGATGCGAGGGAGGTTCTTCCAAGAGGCAGGCAGATGCTTCAGAGAAAATATAAACCTTTAACTGGAACATTAAAAATGGGCAAGGTGTCCACACGAAGTGAAAAAATCTGATTTGACACAAAAAAAAGTGCTTACAAAATAATATTCTCACTGTAAATGCAGCAAAAGAGGAAAACTACCGCGGCATTTTCCTGTGGTGTACCTTATTTACATTTCCGACTGAGTAAGACACATCTAGTCAGATTCGAGGATACATGAGTTAGCATAACCTCAAATCCAAACACTGTCTCGAAGTTAAAAGGATACCTAAAAACGTTCCTATGATTATGCTTGTGTTTCCACAAAAGCACACTGCTCTTCACTGTCAGTGCCAATATTGTGGTAACTGCATTTTCAGACTCATGCAGGCTGTGGGAAAAACTCAGCAAGTACTAATCTATTATAAGTCAAAAAATTTATTAATAGCTTTCTTGTCTCAGACATCTCCCCCTGAAAAAAAAACATTCCCGCACTGATTCCCTCCAGTATGACTTCTCAGAACTCTGAGATTTTCCTGCACCTCTTACAACGGTACTTTTCCCCCTGTATGATTTCCTAGGTTTAAAATATTGCAGGTCAACGTATATTCGGTTCATTTATAGGGTTGCCTTTTCTTCTTAGAAGAAGTATTTAAAATTTAATAAAAACTGCATGGTACATGAAGGCATTCCCAAATCACTGTTTGTGTAACTTTGCTTCACCACGAAGTTTCTGATGTCCAGGAAAAAGGGCCCTTCCCCATGCCTTCTATCCTACTTGGGAGGACAGATGCCGAATGGGAGCTGACCACTAATTCAAAGCTTTCTTGCTTGGACTGAACATGCACCTCTTCCCTGGGAGGAGTTTGTTAACGTACAGTAAGGGAACCCTACCCGATGAAGGTCTTCTCGGTGCTGACCGACTTCACTTTCCGGTATTACAAAAAGAAAGAGCAGCTTTAATGGCTTCCCCACATACTCCTGGGGTTTTTCTCCAGGATGTTGAATGCAGTAGGGACCACATTTTCCCACATTTCAATACATTCACAATGAGGCTCTGAAGTCAAAGTAAGGCATTAGCTGCTGTTTTCTTTATCCATAGTCTTAGGTTTTCTCTCCAGTGTGAATTCCCCGGTGTGCAGTGATAAACGGATGGTAATTAAATGAATTTTCATACTCATAGGGGTTCTCGAGAGTGTGTGTTCTCTGATGTTTAGAAAGGTTTGAGCTCCAGCTGAAGGATTTATTGCACACCTTGCACACATAGGGCTTCTCTCCAGTATGAGTTATCTGATGTAAAATGAGGGAAAAGCTCCGACTAAAGGTTTTGTCACATTCGGCGCATGCATAGGGTTTTTCCCCAGTATGAATTTTCATGTGTTGTATAAGGGATGCATGCCACGTGAAAACTTTACCACATTCGTCACATTCGTAGAGCTTTTCTCCAGCATGAATCCTCTGATGTTTAATAAGGAAGGAGTGGCAACGGAAGGCTTTCCTACACTCGTTACATTCATAGGGGGTTTTGGTAGTATGGATGCTCTGATGTCGAGTAAGGTGTGAAGAACGCCGAAACGCCTTCCCACACTCGACGCATTCGTACGGCTTCTCTCCGGTATGTGTGATCTGATGCCGGATGAGTTCTGAGCCACTGCTAAAGGCTTTTGCACATTTTCTACACACGTACTGTTTTTTCCCGATGTGAATCCTCTGATGTCGAGTGAGGTTGGAGGCACGGCTAAAGGCCTTTCCGCATTCCAGACACTCATAGGGTTTCTCCCCAGTATGTGTTCTCTGGTGTTCAATGAGGAAGGAAAGGTAACTGAATGTTTTACTGCAGTCCTTACACTCATGGGGTTTCTTTCCAGTGTGTATCATCTGATGCTTCACAAGGTTTGAGATCTGGCTGAAGGTCTTACCGCATTCCTTACACACATACGGTTTTTCTCCAGTATGAGTTCTCTGATGTAACACAAGGGAAAAGCGCCGATTGAACGTTTTTCCACATTCACGGCATCCATAGGGCCTCTCCGCGGTGCTGAGACTATGCTGAGACAGGGCTGCTGGATGAGAGACTGTCACTTGCCTGACGCACCCCTGATTTCTTTGTAGCATCGCAGTAACGTCCTCGCACGTCCAGCCTCCTTTCAAACTGGAATGTTCAGGGCCTTGGCTCAGAATTCTTTCCTTTATCAGATACTGGGATGAGTCATCTTCATATATGACATTTTTTGGAGAAAACTCTCTGATCTCATCATTTGACTCTGAAACTGAAAAAACAAAGCTATTTTTTTTTTCTGTATTGAATAAAATAAAGCCATTGTTCCCTTTTCAACGAGAGAATTAAATTGAAAACATTCTTGGCATTTCACAGCTTTTCTAGTTGTCACATATGACTTTGAAATCCGAGCATTCTACCCAGAAATTCACAAGACGTCAAACAGAGGAGCGATTTAGGTGAATAGGAAGAAAGATTAAATATAAGCATTTGAAGATGAGAGAAAAATAGAACTAGGAAGAAGTTAGGTAACTGGGAAGGGGAGGTTGTTAGTTGTCCCCACCTCCATTTAAACTTCATTTGCTGCCAGAACGAACTGGAAGTGAACATTTCGTTAATGCTGCTCGCAAACTACACGTGCCCACAACGGCATCAGCCTGTCCACCTGGCGCTGTTGGAACATCTCAGTGGCCTAATCCAGATAAACAAAGGTTTCTCTGAAAACGATTTCCTATGATCCTCACTCTAACTCTGCTCTGCAAACTTATATCTGAAGCTCAATTTTGTTATAATGGTCCTTCTATCAGATGCTTTAGATACACAAACATAGGCCCTGATTTTCTCCAGACATTTATATGAAAGCTTTTGAAAAATATAGTCTCTCATATCCTTATTATTAGAAAATACATAGGGGTAAATGGCCATGATATATACAACTTATTTTCGAATGTTTCTGAAAACAAAAATCATGTACCAAATAACAAAACAAATGGGGCAAAATGCTGACAATAGGTGAATGTAAGGACATATTAGTATTCTCTATACTATGCTTGCAACTTCAAAATTATTTCCAAATTACATTAAAATTTTCATTTTTCTCTAAAACACACATTGACATTTGTAAGCTTCTAGAAAAAGAATACATATTTCTTTAATATGTATCTAAGCAATAAACCGAGATCTATACCTATATGGTAGGCACACACTATAAAAGATTAGGATTGGCAAACAGTGAATAGCTGTTAAGAAAATGATCATCTCAATAAAGAGAAAATCTTAAATTACTTTCCTAACTCTTCTATAAACCAATTCCATTTCTACTGAGTACCTCAGTATGAGCCCTGGGGATAGAAACCGAATAATTCTCTTCAGGAGCTTAGAAAATAAATAGTGGGATTAAGAGGACACAGAAGAAAACAACTAATGATAGAAGAAACAAGAGTAAGTCCATTATATTTACAGTAAAAAGTGTATAAAAGATCAGAGACAAGATATAAAAATCCACTACAACAGATAAAGAAAGGCTTCATTGGAGGATACTAGTCAAAAACTGAATGACAGTATGACATACACAAGGTGACCTGGACATTTAATGATATTTTTAAAAGCTGTTGGGGTTAACTGTGTAGATTTAGTATACTATTTGCCTTATGATTTACCAGACCAATGAGAGTAAAAAGCACGACCAAGAAAACTAGATTCAGGATGTGAGAACAATGCTCATTATATATCCCTTATTCCCCTTCCCTCCCTCAAAGTCGCCCCACATCCTCCCGTCACCTCCTACAGCCACACTCTTTTTTGAGGATGCCAAATGGATCTGACAAAACTTATCACTTACACTTATTAAAAGCCAAGGGGGAATACAATGGTTCATTCTTAACGTAACAAAGGATTCCTGTGATAAATCAGCAACTAATGTACTTCAAGCAAAATTTTAGATGTATTCACATTAGAAAAAAAAAAAAAGCAGAGATATCCTCTATCATCAGCACATATTAGAGTATTCAGGAAGAAAAATTTTTGAAAACAAGATTTTAACAATGATTACGAGACGCTTCTGGTTTCTGGTCCTGTGTGTAAGAAGCTTAGAAGCTGCTGCTGTGCCCTAACAACAAGTTAAAAAGCTGAACTGAAGTATCAACAACTCTTCTTAGATCCATCAGAGAAGTGAGGTCAGAGGGCAAACGGATGTCCCCCCTACCTGGAAAAACAGGAGGGTATAGGGAATCACAGCTTGCTGGAGCAGAAACCATGAGCAGAATGGGAATAAGGGCTGGGTTAGGAAAACTGAAACTATACTGACAGACAGCTGGAAGCTCCACATCGGCAAGCCCACGAGTTAAGAACTCCAGGGTCACCCAGTCAGAGTGGCACTCCTCCTGCAATTTTTCTGAGTTTTACCTCTAGTAGTTCTACCAGGACTTTGCAGTGAGCACTCAAGAAAAGTCATCTCAGGCTTCTGGAAGAGGGAGGGGGAAAAGAACCGTTCTGAAACACATAGAGCATTCTTTCTCATTAACGGGGCCTGCTCTCAGGAGGCACTATTCTACCGGAGCCTGAAGTACCTGGGAGAAGAGGTGTACTCAACTCCGACCCTTCTAGTCATCTTGCCCGACCTAAGTGAGGAAAGAAACTAGACGCGCGGGTAAAGGTCACAGTTCAGGGGCACAGGCTCACTTAAAAGACTGAGACCAAATCACAGAGCCACAGAAATCTTCCTTCCTCTCACCCCACAGCTTACCACTACATCACCAAGGCCTACTATTTCCATAGTTCCTTTTATCCAGTAAATCATATTTTACTTTCAAAAAAATTACAAGGCATACCAAAAGAAAAAAAGTTTAAGGAGATTGAACAAGCATCAGAACTCAAGTTATATATGGCAGGAATGCTGGAATTATCAGGAATTAAAAAAAAGCTATTATTAATATGCTAAGGGCTTTAATGGGAAAAGTGGACAACACATGAGAACAGATGACTCACGCAAGCAGAGATAAAAATTCTAAGAGTCAGAAAGAAACACCAACATAAACTATGGACTTGGGCTGATCACCTCGACGTAGATTCATCAGTTGTCACATGTACCACTCTGGGGGGGACGTTGACCACGGAGGAGACTGTGCGTGTGTGGGGCCGGGGTGTGTGGGATATGCCTGCACATTTCAACTTTGTTGTGACCCTGAAATTGTTCTGGAAATGTCTCAATTTAAAAAAAAAAAAAAGCTAAAAGACAACTTGACTGGGAGAAGATATTTGCTTATGATATATCTGATAAGAAGTTAATATCCAAAATATATAACACTCACACAGCTCAACGACAACAAAAAAAACAAACAATACAATTAAGAAATGGGCAGAAGACCTGAACAGATATTTCTCCAAAGAGGGAATACAGATGGCCAACAGACATATGAAAAGATGCTCAAGGTCACTGATCATCAGAGAAATGCAAATTAAAACTGCAATGAAATATCACCTCGCACCTGTCAGAATGGCTATCGCAGTAAATCAAAGAACAAGTGCTGGCGAGGACGTGGAGAAAAGGGAACTCTCACACACTGTTGGTGGGATTGCAAACTGGTACAGTCAACGTGGAGAACGGTCTGAAGGTTTCTCAAAAAATTAAAAATAGATATACCTTTTGACCCAGCAATTGCACTTCTGGGTATTTATCCAAAGAAAACCCAAACAATAATTCGTAAACCCCTATGTTCACGGCAGCACAATTTACAATAGCCAAGATATGGGTACAACCTAAATGCTCATCAACAGACGATTAGATAAAGAAGTTACGGTTCATATATACAATGGAATATTACTCAGCCATTAAAAAAAAAATGAAATCCTACCATATGCAATGACATGGATGGACCTAGAGGTTATTATGCTGAGTGAAATAAGTCAGAGAAAGATAAGTATCACATGGTTTCACTTATATCCAAATCTAAGGAACAAAACAACAAACTAATCAAAAATAGACTCACAAATATAGAGGATAATCTGGTGATGACCAGAGGGGAGGGGGATTGGGGGCTGGACGAATGGGGTGAAGGGTTAAAGAAGTACAAATTAGTACTTGATAGATGGTCACGGGGATGGGGAGCACGGAATAGGGAATGCAGTTGGCATTAATGTACTGGCTAGGTAGAGAGCCAGAGGAGAGAAGGAGAGATTAGGGGGATCATTTTATAAACTATATAAATGTCTAATACACTGTATACTTGAAGCTAATAAAATAAAAATTTTAAAAAAGCTAGCGATCACAAACTCTGCAACAGAAATGAATGCCTTTGATAGGTTCATTAATAGCTTGGACTTGCCTGAGGAAAAAATCTCTGTGCCAGAGGATACTAACTCAATGGAAACTTACAAAACTGCAAAGAAAAAAGACTGAAAAAGCCAGAAAACCAAGAACTGTGGGATAACCACAAAACGTATAATAGGCATGTAATGGGAATACCAGGAGAAGAAAAAAATAAAGAAAGCAGTATTCGAAAAAATAATGACCAAAAATTTCCCCAAATTAGTGTCAGACACCAAACCACAGATCCAGGAAGCTCAGAGAACACCCAGCAGGGCAAATATCAAAAAACAAAAACAAAAAATGAAACTATACTCAAGACATATATTCTAACTTCAGAAAACCAAACATAAAGAAAAAATTTTGAAAGAAACCAGAGGAAGAAAAACAATTTACCTATATAGGAGCAAAGATAATAATTACATATGACTTCTTTGAAACCACACAAACAAGAAGAGAGTAAAGTAAAAATTTTATAGTATTGATAGAAAAAAATAATTTATAATTCTGTACCCTGTGAAAATCCTTTAAAAGTGAAAGAAAAATATTTTCTCAGACAAAAATTAAGGAAACTTGTTACCAGTAGACCTGCCTTGCAAGATCAAACACCTATTAGTGAAAAAATTAAAAAAAAAGAAAAACTTTCAACAAACTTAGAGTGGAACTTACTCAACTTACAAAGAACATCCATAAAAAACCTACAGTTAATGTCACACGTAATGAATGAGAGAGCTGAAGCTTTCCCAATAAGTTTGGGAACAAGGTAAGGATTTTACTTCTCACTGATGCTTTTTTGACGTCATACTGGAATTCTCGGCTAACGCAATAAGAAAGGAAATGAAATAAAAGGTATAGATTGGCAAAGAAGAAATAAAACTTTTTGTTTGCAGATGACACTACTGCCTATGCAAAGAATTAGAAAAAATTTACTAAAAACTCTTGGAACTAATAAGTGATTATAGCAAGATTGCATGATACAAAGTTAACGTTCGAAAGTCAAAAACTTTCCTACATACAAGCAATAAACAACTGGAAGTTGAAATTAAACACATTACCATTTATAATCAGCATATGTACAAGATTTATATGATAAAATCTTCAATGCGCTAATGAGAGATATCAAGTAAGAACTAAATTAAGACATTCCATGTTCATAGATAGGAAGACTCTTGTCAAGGGGTTGGCTCTCCCCAACTTGATCTACAGCTTCAACACAACCCCAATCAAAATCCCAGCAAGTTATTTTGTGGACGTTGATGAGCTGATTCTCAAGTTAACAGGGAGAAGCAAATGACTACAGTACCTTAACACAGTATTGAAGACAAAGAACAAGGATGGGGGAATGACACATCCTGACTTCGACAGACTCCAAAACTACGGTAAAACAGGACAGTGGGTACTGGTTAAAGAATAGACAAACACATCTGTGGAACAGAGCCGAGAGCTCAGAAACAGGCCTGCATGATCACAGTCAACTGACCTCTGACAAAGGAGTAAAGACGGCACAAAAGAGCAAAGATAATCTTTTCAACAAATAATGTTTTAAAGAACTGCACATTCACTTACATAAAAATAAATCTAGATACGAACTCTACACTCTTCATAAAATTTAACTCTAAATGGATCACAGGTTTAAATGTAAAAGACAAAGCTATAAAACTCCTCGAAGATAACAAAGGAGAAAACCTAGGTGACCACAAATACAGCAAAGGCTTTTTAGATACAACACCAAAGGTAAATCCATAAAAGAACTGGTAAGCTGAATTTCACGAAAATTCAAAATTTCTGCTCTGCAAAAGCCAATGTCAAGAGAACGAGAAGACAGGTAATAGACTAGGAGAAAGTATTTGCAAAAGACACATCTGATAAGACTTATAATCCAAAATATACCAAAACAAATCTCTCTTAAAACTCAACAGTAAGGAAAAACCTCTCCAAATAACTAAAGTTTGAGAAGCACTGTGCTCTCTCTAAGTTCCAGAATATAATAATCAATCAGTTGCCTGATGACTTTAGATACCGAGGCAGACCACAGAGACCTAAACTCGAAAGCAGCCGACACAGAACCGCGCAGGCGTGAGGAGAAGGCGCTTGTGTTTCTGCCCCGAGGATGGGAGAGGGAGCCGGCTCTGGCAGGGGACGTCCTGTTTTTGACTGTCAGCCTCGTTCGCCCTGCCCATCAACAGGGCACCCTGCAGTAGCAGTGGCCACACGGGCAAGTCAAACTCCAAGGCAGGGTGACCTTTCTCTCAGCAGAAAAGTCTGCAGTTTTAAGAGCACAGAAGTTAATACCCATTTTTTTTCTCTCTCCCGCTGTTGCTTGCCTGGACAGGCAGACGCAGTCACAGGAAGTGCATAACGGAGGGAGGACTGAAGGCCGGCTTTCTATCCAGAAGAACTGACACAGGGAGGGTGGGGGAGACTGTGAAGAATGGAGCTCAAGGAGGTGACCCCATAAGCTGTGAAGGAAACCATGGGTCTACCCCTGAGCTGTGCATGATGGGTCTGACCCTAAACAGCATAGCAAAGGCTGTGAGAACTAAAAAAAGGGAACCACTGCCCAAGTTCCAGAAAGGCCACTAGGAGGTGCTTATGCGGGACAAATACAACAGCCCACAGAGGGGCTGTGAAGCCAGTGTCACTGGAACCACGAACACAGAAGACAGGGAAGACCACGTGGCCCCGGTGTGTCCACACTGACAGCCGGCTTAAATGAACATCTCGACGGAATTTAAATAAGACCCAAGGTCTTAAAATATCAAAATGAGTAAGTCAAACCCCAAAGTTATATGACATGCAGAAAAAGAAAATTTCATCATCCTGCAGAGAAAAAACAATCCAGCTATAAGACACATTCATGGACCATTTATATATGGACGGTCCATTAAAAGGATATTAAGCAAAACTGTTATTTCAATGTGAAACAATATTTCAATTATATAGAAAATGTCCCTATACTTTATACACAATAGTGAAGTACCGTGCAACGAAAGTACTGTGCGAAGTCAAGATATCTGTAATTTACATTATTCAGCAAAAAGGGGGTGGGTGAGGCAAATACAGTAATATGTTATCCATTATAAAATTCATAACTATGGCTATCCACATGTATGCAAAAATAGAAAATATAAACAAAAAGGAATAGTGAACCCAGGAACATACACAAAAATCGACATTTAATTTATGACAAAAACGAGGGAAAGGACAGACATGTCAATAAATGGTACCAGAAATAACTGGATATCCATACAGAAGACATCAAAATTGACCACTAAATCACAAGACATGCACACGCACACGCGCACACAAAATAAAAGTGGACCATGGATATAAATGTGAATGGCAAAGAGACTAGGGTTTTTAAAAAAAAATCTAGGAAAATGTCCTTATCATGACTCATGGTAGGAAAAGACTTCAACAGGTCAAGAAAATGCTAACCGTAAAGGGAAAGATTAATAAATTGGACTACACTACAGTTAAGGATTTCTGTTCATCAAAAGAGGTTACTGAGTGGAAAATAAGCCACGTGTGAGAAGATATTTGTAGCGAATACAAATAAAGGATTTGTATCCAAAATATGTAACTCCTACAAACGAATAAGAAGGGAATCCAACAGATAAACAGCAAAAGCCTTCGAGAGGCTCTTCTCAGACAGGGGTGTCCGGACGGCTGGCAGCTGTGGGAGTGGGTGCGCGACCTCGCCAGCCATCAGACGGGCAGGTTACAGCACAGGAAGCCGACGCTGCACCCTCTGACCCGCGAACAGCACGCTGGCGCGCAGCACCAGGTGCTGCCAGGTGCCGGTGCGAGGGGAAGCCACTTACCACGCATGTCAGTAAAAGCGCGCGGGGACGTTCTGGCATTACCCAATGATGTGGAGGAGGTGTCCTGGCCTCTGCCCTGGCAAGTCTACTCCGAGATACATACCGCAGGTGCCAGGGGACACGGGCAGCAGCCCTAAATGGCAAACAACCCAGGAAGCCCTTGATAACGGAATGGACAGAGTAGGGTGCACGCACCCACACGATGGAACGAACCACTGGAACAATATGCAAAGTGCGTAAATCTTCAAGTAATTTTGAGAAGTAAACCGCAATGTTTAGATGGACACGTAAACGTTACGAGCCCCTCCACGCAGAGTTCACAAACCAGCTAACCTAAACTACAGTGATTAAAGACACAAACAGTTGCTAAAGCGGTAAGAAAACCAAGGAAGTCACTGTCACTAACGCAGGGAGCACAGCGCTTCCCAGGGGCGCAGGTGCCTGGGCTGAGTACGCAGACAGCTCGTGGGGACCTGACAGTGTCTGCTCACCAACTTTGGTGGTGGTGACGCGAGTGTCTTATAACAACTTGTTAAGCTGCACATTCATGTTTTATGCATGACTTCTGTGTGACACTTCACCTTCCAGAAAAGGGAGGGGAGAGAACACACAAAAACTGCAAGAGCTGTGCTACTAGTGCAGAGGCAATTTTTCCATGGTTGCCGTTTATCTCGCTTCCTTGGACACAGTTCTGTGGGTTTTATTATTTTTCAAACATCTAGAAAAGGACAATTTTCTTTAGCCCTTCGTACTTAAATGAAGCCTCCTACACTTGTTTCACCTCGTGACCAGCGCACGTCAGTACTTTCTTTCCACGTTCTCCTCCATGTCCTCCTGAAGGCCTCCGGTGTGTGACATCGACCACCACCACTCTCCTCAAAGCCAGGCCTGAGTTTTCACAGCACCGTCTCCTGTCCCTTCATCAGTCCTCCCAAGCTGCCGCCTCTCCGTAAATGTAAGCGGTCCTCCTGTTATCTCCACGGGACCGCTCTCTGGAGGTCAGTAAACTGCCATCGAAAGCTGGCTTCAGAAACAATCCTAGAACTTATGGACACATATAAGTAGATCTTCCACATCGGAGTCTTCAAACATGGCATGGCCATATTTATCTGGGCCCTGATAAGGAAGGACGCATATACCTGTGGGACAGTGGGGGACAGGATAAGACGAACGCAGAAGGTAGTCGGGTAAGAGGGTGTGAAGTGGTGATTCATGCAGTTATGGGCAAGACATCAGTCTCTGTATCTCTGGTATCTGTAAGGTAAAACTTTCCAAACGACATATAAAAAACGTGCTGCCTTCTCATTGACTGGGTGGGTTGTTACTTAAAAAATTTCTCTACCGGCTTCTAACTGACTCACCTGAACACAGATCTCTTTTCACACTTCCTCTCCCCAGCCAGGGCTCTTCTCCTTGCTCCAAAAAGGAAACCAAATCTGGCTTAGAGAAGTTAAGACCTGCTTGCAGAAAATGAAATAAATGCAAAATCAGTCCTTGAATCCTCAGAAAAGAGAGACCATTAAAAGAAACGCCAGATGTTAAGTATGATAAACATCTAAAGACTGGGTGGGGTTATAATCCCCATCTTAAAAACTAATAAAAAAATAAATAACATAGCGCCCTTGAAATATTCAGCCAGGTAATCAAGATTCATAACCACCACACTAAAGGTCAGATTCCGGCTGAGGGGAGATTGTGGGGGCGGGGGGAACACTTACCCAGTGAGACCAGGTGCCCATAGTTCTCCAACATTACTTGTTTGTACAAATCTCTCTGAGCAGGCTGGAGCCATTCCCATTCCTCCCGGGAAAAGTCTATGGCCACATCTCCGAATGTCACTGAGTCCTAAAATAACACACAGATATCTGCACGACCAGCACCAATGCTTCAAAGGCCATGAGCAAGGAATGAAACGAGTCCCACTGTGGAGGGCGGACAGTGAGTAAAAGCGGTGGCAGTGGGAATCTTCAGAATTCTGAGTAATTATTAAGAGCATAACTAAGAGCGCAGCTGTTTTATTTTGCTGTATAACAGAAAAGGAGGGAAAAAATGTGACTTGTCCTGAGGTAATTTACAATTTTGTGAAAGGTAAAAGAGTGTACATGAGAACAGCACGGATTTCTGGCTTTGATGGTGAAAATTCTTAAGGTCTTACAGCACTTTATAAATAGTGAAGATGATTCCTTTGTGTTTAAGGGGCAATGAATAGTTTCCTAAACACTAGACTATTTTAATGTGATTTAGCAAGACTGTCTTCATGGGAACAACGAGCTATAGCGCACAGCGGCAGCACCTTGAAATGAGCCAGGCACTCTCAAGTTTATCACACTCACCCCCATTCCTGAAGAAACAGCTGTGGAACTTAGAGGCGATTCTGGAAATGTCACAGAACAAGGAGAATAAACAGTAAAGTACAGGGACCTCTCAAATAGGGAATGTTAAGACCTCTCACGATGGGACCTAAAGCCTTTCCCCTCAGGGTGGGGGAATCATAAGCCCTCGCTTCACAGCCTGGTTTTGCATTGTTTGAGTGGCCCTCATAACTGTCAGGCCTGAAAAGGAATTTTAAAAGATCCCACACTAGTAAGAGCCCCAAATACATGGCAGAGTTATGTTTCACAGTTAATAATCAGTGTTCCTTGCTAAATAAAGTTAATGTCGTGTCTGAAAAATGAACTCTGAATTCAGAGATTTTGTTTTGCTCCCTGCTGCATTCCCAAGAGCCAGGATGGGCTGTGCATTAGAATCACTTGGAGGGACGGTTAAAAACGCCGACTGCTCAGCCCCACACCAAGTGTTTGGTTCAGAAGGTCCGGGGTGGGGCTCGTGAACGTAACCGGGTCTCAGCGGATGCTGACACTGCGGGTGGGGGATCACGATCTGAGGTGACCGCTGATTCAGGTGCTGACAGCAGATGCTCAACAAGAACATGAGTGAACGAATGAGTGAATGAGTGAACGAATGAAGGGCAGCTGGAGCCGGACACATACGGTAATACACTTCTCTCTGTAACGTCGGGAGAGAGGGGAGGCACCGTGGCGGCGGGCCGCGCCGGCCCTTCAAACCCGAGGCAGCCCAGCCCGTCGGAATGCCCGCCCGCGTCGGAAGGCTTCGGGTCACCCCTCCCAGTCCCCCAAGCACAAGTGTCCGGAGCAGAGGGACGGGCGGGGGCCGGCGGCTCTGCGGGGCAAGCCTCCGTCCCCGAGTGCCGAAGATCGCAGCTTCTTTTAGGAAGAAGAAAGGAAGCGCCAGCTTACCTGAGACATGGCTCACGGGAGGGGCCGAGCACAGGAAAGCGCGGCACGGCACGGCCGGCCGGAGAGGACGCGGTCCTGAGGCGCGGGCCGCCTGCGCAGTGCCGAGGGGCCGGGTTCCCCGCGCCGCGACCGCCTGCCCGTTGCCCTCGTCACGCGGGCGCGGGGCACCTTCCTGCCGCGGCGGGGGCTCCGGGAAGCCGAGCCTGCCCTGCAGCCCCGGCCCCGCCTGCTCTAACGGAGTCACGGGAAGGCGCCTCCTCT
The DNA here is from genome assembly GCF_014176215.1 of Rousettus aegyptiacus. Lineage (NCBI taxonomy): Eukaryota > Metazoa > Chordata > Mammalia > Chiroptera > Pteropodidae > Rousettus > Rousettus aegyptiacus. The sequence goes on from NW_023416308.1 coordinate 106,327, forward strand.
GCGATCCTGGCAAGGTGCGCGAAGTGCTCGGAGCTCCGGACCGCGCTGCCGCCCCCGGCCACCTGACGGGGATCCCGGTGCGGGCGTGGTGGGCCCCTGTACCTACATCCCGCACAAGAAGGCCACCCTCGGCTCCGCGTCCAGGGTCCCCGCAGCCAGCGACCCGCAAACCGCGCCTTTCGGCGACTCAGGGACGGGAACGCTGGACCAGGCCGTGAGGCCGCGACAACTGCACTTCCCAGGATCCGCCGCGGCCTCACCGTGCGTGGGAAGAAGGCTCCCGCTCACGCACTACAAATCCCAGAACGCCCCACGCTCACGGTGCCGGAGACAGAGAGGCCAGACCTCAGACTACACCTCCCACGACCCACCGGGGCCTCAGCCCGCGAGGGAGGAAGGCTCGGGCTCACGCACTACAACTCCCGGAGAGCACTGCGCCTACGGCGCCCAAGGTGGGGGGCGGGGCGTTGTTCAGACGACTACACTTCACAGGAACCACCGCGGCGTCGGCGCGCGTGGTGCGAAGCGTTCTCCTCAAAAACTACAAATCCCAGAATGACCCGCGGAGGCACTTATGGCGCGTAAAGACAAAGGCCACTTCTCAGGCTACCACGACTCCTCAGAACGCTTCGCGACCTCAGCCTGGGCCTAACGCTCCACCCTCGGACTACAATCCCCAGAACCGACTGCGGCCCCAGCACGTCCGTAAAAGACCTCCAACTTCCTATGATTGTAATGACCAAGATTCCCGGCGGAGGACTGCGATTCCCAGAAACCTTCGCGGCCTGTGGAGCATCCCAGGCTACAGGCGGCCCGGGCAGCCCATGGAAATGGGCTATGTTCGAGCTACGTTAAAATGCATGGTTCTGAGTGCCACCCCGTGAAAGCAGGAATGGCCTAGCACCATTAACAATGACCCTCCATCGACTTTATGCTCTTGATCCCCAAATGTAACATTTTTCAGACGGGACAGAGCAAGTTTCCTAATTATAAGCTACAGATACGACGTGGGAACTGTGCTCTTTGTGTAGAGACCAGCGGGTCAATGAGTAGCCGGTCTTTGACGGCGTATTTGACACATGAGGAACAGAAAGGGCTGCTGTTACGCAACAGGGCAGTGAGAAATATGAGTGGATTCAGGTGACCGACCTGGGTCCTTCTTGGGACTTCCTTTGCCCGAGTGTGACGATAAATGGACAGATAACAGCAAAGGGCATAGTGACCTGGGCTCAGGACTGAGGGTCCTGGTCATCCCACCAAAGCCAGCAGAAGTGCTAACTGTGTGAGGAGAATCTGGGTTGGGTACTAGATGAGAAAATTACAACAGTGGGAGGAATACAGCGCCCAGATACCTCAAGGAAGGGCTGGGCTGCCCAGCGGCAGTAAGAGTGATCAGCCGCCTGCCTCCAGTTGCCAGCGTCATCAGACCTGACCTCTGCTGAAGAGCTGCTTCACCTGAGACGGTTCCCTTCCCAAGGCAGCCAGCCTCAGGTAACTCAGCAACTAAAGGTTCTAACAGCCTGACCACCTTGGCTCGATATGAGACACTTTTAAGAGCAATACTTATTTGAGTTCCTGACTGGCTTGGACAAGATTTCAACAACATATAATGATTTTGACTCCTTTCTCCGATCAGTCCTTTCCTATTTACTCTCCCATCACTTCATAGCCATTGATCCGCAACAAACATTTTGCACTCCAAACTTCATTTCAGTATTTGCTTCAAGAGAACCCAAATGTGACACAGCCTGACTTACTCTGTTAGGAATATTGAGTACTAAGTAACAAAAACAACTTGAATCAGCTGAAGCAAACATAGAGATTTATTGGAAGGATATTTGTGATATCTCACAGAATCCAGTGATCAAGGCGTGAACAAGGCAGAGGTGAACATGCACCACTAAACAGGAACCAGAGCTGAGACTAAGTCAGGATTGCTCTTGACTTTCCTTCCATAGTGGCTTTATTCTTTTCTCTGCAGACTATGCTTCATGTGAAAGGGCACACGGCCACTAATGGCACCCACGTTTATGTATTAAAACTTCAGTTACTAAAATTATATAGATAAAACAGACAGTCCCAGCTTTCCAGAATCTTTCTAATGAAAAAATAAAACCTGCACTGAGGACATTATTGTGTGACAAATACATGTACCGGCTCATAGAAGTTGGATAGGCACTGACAAGAAAAAAGGGCATTTTAGCAGCTGTGTATTTGCAAAAAGCATGAGAGATGGTACTGCAAGTAGTTTGAAGGAGGCCAAAAAAAAGAAAAAAAGTATGTAGGAGGAAAGATGTATTCAGAAGTGATGAATAGACATATTTTGTATAAAACTCCTCTGATACTATCAGTATATTACACTCGAAGTCCGCAATTAGCCACATGATATTACAAAATTGTGTCTTAAAATCACTACTATGTCTAAGTGTGAAACAGATGTAAATGAAGGTGAAAAAAATATGCATACAGCTGCAAGGGTCATGGTTGAGTTAGCCAGCACCTAAGCCCGGACTAGATACTGAACATGAGAGATTGGTACCATATTTGTAGACTAACAAGCCCACTGAAATTGACAACCTGGGCATATATTGCCAGAATAAATTAGGAAATTGACTGAAGTCTCAAGTGTAGATACTATTACTCTATTCTGCTATTTAAAACAAACATTATCATATCAATCTGGTATTCTTTCGGTTCATTTTATCTTAAGGTTCCACAGTGATGTTTCTGAAACCGAAATATCAGGACTATATGGATCCATACAGAGATAACTGCCAGAGGATATCGAGGCCCACAAAAGCTGAAGAGAAGGCATTCTTGGGACCGGCCTCAAAATTCACAGACTGGACATCCAAAAGACCCATTATTTACCAAAAGGAATACAAAAGAAATTGTCCTCTGTAGAATTTTCTCCAGGACAGTGGAAAAACCTGGGTGGTGAAAGAGGAAAGGAAAGGTGATGCTTCCTAAACTGGGTCTGCTTAAGCATTCCACTTCGGTGTAACTCACTGCACGCCACGAGCCTGTAAGTAAATCCACTCGAACACTGCCTTTCTTCTCGAGGTGGATTTTGTGGTTGAAATCCAGGAGGGGAAACCTCGTTGATTTCAACCACAAAATGAAAAACTGAAACTGAAAATATAATTTCAGAATCATAGCCCCCTTGTGGAAACTTTGGGAGACCTCTCAGTGAGTTCTACACAACATATGTGTCTCTGCATCAGATATTTCGATAAACTAGACCTCTGTTGTCGGCCCTCGCTATGACTACCTGCTGACCCTTACCAAAAAGGAAAAGTGCTCTTGGGTATTCAACCAATAGGCCAGTGCAAAAATTCCATTATCTAGTGAAGGAAGTACTAGGTTTAACCGCTTAATATTTAATAAAATAATCTAGAACTGGAGTAAGCAAAATTTGGAAAATTTCAGACAACAGACTCCTTCAAGACCTAATAAATCTCTAGGACTAGGGGAGAGACTCATGATAGATGGAAAGAAAAAAAAAAAAAGGAGAAAAATCACAAAGTAAAACATCACCCAATAACTATCTGTTCATTTACAAATGTCTACTTTCCCCATCTGGTAAAATGACCTTCAGGTATAATGGAGAAAAGTAGGATGTCCATAAATTTGAGTGTGAATAAGTTTTGGGTAATTGGATGCTTTTAAAATTGCCACATGGAAAGACAATTATCTGGCTGTTGAAATTCTGGTACAATGGTTTAGAAAATTACTCTCGATTGAAAGAAGTTTTCAACAATGATGGAAATTAAAGGAAAAAATACTTCTAGAATTAAAGATGGAATGCACCACACTGATAAAAACAACTTGTGTATGAGAGAAGTCTTGATTTTTCCATGTTTGAAAACAAGGTCAATGTTGGGCTTTGCTGAATTTTACCCCCATACAAAAAATACTGCTGATTTGTCAAGTGACACTATAGAAGTCACTACAGAATTCTAACTAAGCTAAGGAATGGTCCATGCATCTTCAAAGGGTGCCATACTTATACAACGGTAAATTCTAAATGTGAAAGATGCAATTGGTAAAGAAAGGTGGAACCCAAATATTTCAAATGATAAAACAATGAAAACCACATTTTCTAATACTTGTCTAGTTATTACAGAAATTTGCAGCAAGGCAAAATAGGCTTCCTTGAATACATCAAAAATATATTTCTCACCACAAAATTTTCTATATTTTACATTTTCTGAACAGTAACTCTTAATTGCTTCCTCTAGTTTTTACAAGATAGTTTATGAAACACCAAAAACTTACTAGCACAGAATCCATAGTTCACCACAGTAAATTAGAATATAAGTTGTACTTGAAGTTACACAGCACTTGATATACTTGATGAATGGAAGCATCTTAATAAATGAGAAAGATTTTGCACAGCACTACTGCCATTTAGTTTGAATGCTGAGTAATATAGTTCACAAACCCTCCTTCTGCTCACTCAGTATGCCATGAATCACTACTGCCATTCGGTGGTGCCTGCCTTTAAATACTTCTTAACAGAGTTTTACATCAACTGTCTCTCAGACTCTGAGAATGCAGAAGACTTTATACAATGTTGACTTTTGTTTACTAAAGAGAAAGGTCAATAGCACTAGACTCCTTTTATATGTCAACAAACTATTAATAAGGAAAAAAGAACCGTATTACTACTTGTTACTTATTTAGCAAGATGTAATATTAGTTAATGCTTGTGCAGTGTCAATAAGAGAAAACCCAGTGGCACGTGGTGTGTCTTGACAGACATCAGAGGCACTACAAGGTGTGTACATCTCATTCTTTGTCATAAGGAATTCCAAAATACAAAACACATTGTGACAAAGGAAAGCAAGCCATAAATACTACTAAGAAAATTCTTATTTAGATGTGTCAGCAACTCAATTTATTCACATATATTTAAAACTTCATTCTTTCAAGTGAACATCTGTGAACCATTCAAAATTGGATATTTTTGGTACCCATTTTTTAGAAAAGTGTACAGTTTCCCTTTATAGCATTATTTCTAGGGGCACAGATTTCCAATGTCATTAAATCATTAGGTCTATCCACAGTATGAATTCTCCAAAACACCGTACGGTTGTATTATTAGTGAAGATAGTCCCTTACTTAGTAGTATCATAGAATTTCCTTCCTGACGGCATTTTTTTATGTACGATAAGCTGTCATTTCTTAATGAAAATATCGCCTCAACTGCCACATTCCTGGGCTTGCCTTGATATATCGGACTAAGGTTTTTCCCCAGTAGGAATTTTCCAACAGCTGATGAGGTTTGACCTACAGAAGGCTGATATTCACAGTATTCCTCTTTGCTCCTAATGTTTTATAAGGTTTGACTATGGTTTGAAATGTTTTCAAAATCCGCATTCCATAGGCTCATTCTACTCCCTAAATTCTGATGTATCGATGTGTTAATCTGTTGAAAGCTTTCCCTACAAGATCCCATGTGGAGTTCCTGCCCAGGAGTCTCAGAGAACGCGGTGTGACTATCATCTGAAAGACTTACCTGCATTTTCTGGAGTACGATGAGGTAAGATCTCTTGTCAAAGACTAATATTAACCTCATTTCTAGGATTTCTTTGCTGCATGAGTTCTCTGATGATTAATGAGCTGTGACTTTTGGGAGAAGGCTTTCTCACATTCATGACATTGATAAGGTTTCTCTCCTGTATGGATTCTCTGATGATTAACAAGCTGTGACTTCTGAGAGAAGGCCTTCCTACATTCGCTGCATCCATAGGGCTTCTCTCCTGTATGTGTCCTCTGATGTGGTATGAGGTGTGATTTCCGAGAGAAGGCTTTGCCACACTCACCACATTCAAAGGGTTTCTCTCCTGTATGTATTCTCTGATGATTGATGAGACTTGACTTCTCCCTAAAAGCTTTTCTACACTCACTGCATTCATAAGGCTTTTCTCCTGTATGAGTTCTCTGATGTCTAATTAGCTCTGACTTCTCAAAGAAAGCTTTCCTACAAAGACTGCACTCGAAGGGTTTCTCTCCTGTGTGAATTCTCTGGTGGGTATTGAGCTGTGATTTCTGGGAGAAGGCTTTTTCGCAATCCCTGCATTCATAGGGTTTTTCTCCTGTGTGAGTCCTCTGATGAGTTGCAAGGCTTGACTTCTCTCCAAAGGCTTTCCCGCACTCAGTGCATTCATAAGGTTTCTCTCCCGTGTGTGTCCTCTGGTGTGATATGAGGTGTGACTTCTGACAGAAGGCTTTCCCACATTCGACGCACACATAGGGCTTTTCTCCCGTGTGAATCCTCTGATGATTAGTGAGGCTTAGTTTCTCGCTGAAAGCCTTCCCGCATGCGCTGCATTCATAGGGCTTTTCTCCCGTATGAGTTCGCTGATGTCTGACGAGCTGAGACTTCCTGCTGAAGGCCTTCCCACACTTGCTGCATACGAAGGGTTTTTCCCCTGTGTGCGTCATCTGGTGTGATATGAGATGTGACTTCTGGGAGAAGGCTTTCCCACACTGAACACAGCCATGAGGCTTCTCTCCTGTGTGGGTTCTCTGATGGTTAATGAGACTCGACCTCTCTCTGAACGCTTTCCGACATTCGCTGCATTCATAGGGCTTCTCTCCGGTATGAATTGTCTGATGCCTAATGAGCTCCGATTTCTCAAAGAAGGCCTTTCTACAGTCACTGCAGCCATAGGGTTTTGTTCCTGTGTGAGTCCTGTGATGTGTAACGAGTTGTGACTTCCTGCTAAAAGCTTTCCCACATTCTCTGCATTCGAAAGGCTTCTCTCCCGTGTGAATTCTCTGATGATTAATGAGATTGGACTTTTCGCTAAAGGCCCTCCCACATTCCTTGCATCCATAGGGTTTCTCTCCTGTGTGTGTCCTCCAATGTGATATAAGATGTGACTTCCTGGAGAAGGCTTTCCCGCACTCACCACATTCATACGGTTTCTCTCCTGTATGTGTCCTCTGATGGGATGTGAGCTGTGATTTCTGGGAAAAGGCTTTTCCACAGTGGCTACAATCGTAAGGTTTCTCTCCTGTGTGAGTTCTGTGATGTGTGATAAACTGTGACTTCTGGGGAAAAGTTTTGCCACATTTACCACAGCCATAGGCTATCTCTCTCATGTGTCTGCTCTGATGTTTCATGAGACTCGATTTCTTACTAAAGCGTTTCCTACATTCACTGCACTCATAAAGTTTCTCCCCTAAACGAGTTCTGTGATATATGATAATCTGTGACTTCTTATAGCTAACTTTATCATATTTATCACATTCATAGTATTTTAACCAAGCATCAGTTTCCTCGGGCTTGGGATGGAGAAACAATTTATCAAATACATTTAAGTCGTCTGGTTCCGTTTTTCCATAATCTGCTTTTGGAATAAGTAAATCTAAATGATGTCTTAAAATTAATCCATCTACATCACCTTCATTGTTTGATTTCCTGAAAGGGACAAAGTTTATGCTCAGATTGAAATTTTTTCCAAACATATCACATTCATGATCTTGTTTCACATTTTTAAGCTTCTCTTGGTTATCGTGGTGCCATGTCATGTGACCATTCACTTGCAAGACTTGTTCTATAAAGAAAAAAAACCCTGTGAATCCTTCTATGGTTGTGATCACTGAATAAAAAACTAGAATATCTGAGGGAATGAATGCTTTTTAAGGCTTAGTTTCCTAGTCTGAGATAAGTCCCTAGTATAATGTCTATACTCTAGGCATTAAAATAAAGTGCTGTATACAGGAGACACAGTAGATTAAATTACTTTGGAGAGAGAATGTGAAAATTTCATGAAAAGCAATGAAGAATAAAGAAAGGATGGGAAAGAAGCATTGATTCAATGTTCTGAGGAATTAATTTACTCAATACCTGCCACGTACATACTATATTTCAGGTGGTATGTGAGGTACAAGAAGCCCCTACTATTATGAAACTTATGTTCTAATGGAAAAGATAATAAATATTTTTAAAAACACAACTGTACTTTGTCAATGAACTGCAAGTCAAAAGTATTCAGAAAAAAATGTTACGTTATTGCTGAGGTGTACTACAGAATCAGGCCTGCAATGGGCATCTACACTGAACATGTACAGACTTTTTTTGTTATCATTCTCTAAAGAGTACAGTATAACGACTATCTACATAGCATTTATATCACGTTAGGTATTTTAAGTAATCTGAGATCCTTTAAAGTATACAGAAGGATATGCACAGGTTATATGCAAATACTATGGTGTTTTATACAAGGGACTTGAGCATCTTTACATTTTGTTACCTGAGGGGTTCTGAAACCAATCCCCCAGGGACACTGATGGATGACTGTAATTTCCAACATTATTACCAAGAAAGCCACTTCACATAACACAAAGCACATCACTTTTCATCTAAACTATTCAGATACAGAAGTTTAAAATCCCTGTGTTCTTTCACTGAAATTATCCCCAAACACAAGTTCCCATCCTTAAAACACTCTGACAGTTCTCGTGTCATTTATTACATCTTTCTCCTTCCCTCATCCTCAAAACATAACCATATATTATGGTGTTATAAACGTTCGTCAAAGGGCTTACTTTTCGCTAACATTCCAGACTTGAAGTTTTCTCTCAGTTCATACCAAAAGGTATGAAAGACAAGAAGTAATGTGAACAACTTTGTAAGACTTAAGTGTCAATCAAGGGCAACGCATTCATGAACACCCCACAACCAACTGTTGGCCATAAATATTTTGGAGGGAGAATGAATGAGACTTGCTGACGAATTTGATATGGAGGGGATAAAGGAAAGCAAAGAATGAAGAATGATCCTTAGGTTTGGGGTTTGAGTAATTCAGTGGATTATGGTGCTAATTACTGAGCTGTGGAGATTGGGTGAAAAGCGGTCTCGAGATTAAAATCGAGACTATATTACAGTTATATTAATTTTGAGATGTACGTTACAGGTTTGCATAAAGTGGCAACAGGAAACGTGAGTATAAAATGGAGTATGTGTCAATTACCTTACAATTTTATATTACTTTAGTTGTTATGTTATAAACTAAGAACATCTTTGAAAATTTTATCTACCTTCCCCCAAGTTTTTGCTTAATTTTTTTCCCATTAGAAAAAAGGGACTGCTTGGTATTTGGTGATCTGTGGTCTATCCCAACCTCAAATCTCTTACCCCGAATCTCTCTGGCACTTTTCTCTGCTGTAGGTTCTCTGTCTACGTGCCTGAATGAGGAAAGGCCATGTGAGGACAAAGCCACAATGCCACGAAGCAGCTGTATACAAGCCAGAAAGACGGCCCTCATGAGAACCCAGTCATGCTGGCACCTTGATTTTGAATTTCCGGTCTCCAGAAAACAGAATATCGTTGTTGCTGAAACCACTCAGTCTAAGGCATTTTGTTATGGCAGCCTGAGCAGACCAGAACGTTCTCTACCATAGCATCACTTGATTGGTGTCAAGAATAGAATTTTCGGGGCCTGGACTCTGTCTCCGTCATTTACCATCTGGTTCATCTGTACCCTCCCGCTAGAGAGCAAGCGCCGCACAGGCAGGGGACGTATCTGCTCAGTGCTGTACCCACAGCACCCAGCACGATGCCTGAAAAGAGGAGAAATCGATATATGTTCAATTTTCTAGGAGATGCTAAAGCAGTCTGTGAAGAAAAGAGAGACCGCCATACACACAGGCCTGCTTGCAAGGCTGGCCCTTGGCTGGCATTTGGGGACAGGCGTGTCCCAACCATTCCCTAATAACTGAAAAAGCAGCTCCCTGCACCATGGCTGTGCGTGCAGCTCGGATGACCCTGAGCGCCAGCTTTCCTGCTGGGAGACTGAGACGCTGAGGCGCGCCAGGCAGAGGCGCCATGTGACCCGTCCCCAGTGAAACCCTGGGTGCCGAGTCTCCTAGGGGCCTGGGCAGAGATGTCACACGCTGCACTGTGTTTCTGTCACTGGGGAGACAGAGCTGTGTGACTGTCATGGAGAGAGCACAGGCGGCCTGCGGATTCCCCCAGACTCTGAGCCTCGCCCCGTGATGCAGCTGTGTCCTGTGTGTCACTGCAAAGCCGGGTCCTAAGCACGACCATACTCTAGTGACTCTCTGAACGTGCTGGTGGTCTCGAGGACCTCACCACAGTCCTTGTTTCTGTGACTAATTTTGACAACTAACACTGACCTTCACTGCAATGAAACAAAGGCTCAATGCATGTAAACACAGAACAAAAAAAACGAGATGCAGAAGGTTCACTTTTTAAGTAACTTCTATGCTTCTGGAAGGTATTTTCTAGGCCTCCTACTTCTTAAACATTTTTAGTAATTGTTATAGTGGTGGGTCTCAAGTAATGAGGGGCATAAAAGTTGTTAGAGGTGTCTCAAATTACAAACTTCAGGCCCGGAAAAGTGAATTGAAAAGCCACACGGGCACCACTGCACTGAATCAGCCTCTGGCCATGGAGCCGTCACGCTCATTGCTGGGGAAAGAAATCCCCAGGTAATCGTGCACACCTGGTTAAAACGATGGGCTTGTGGAGAGATTATTTACTGAATGACTATTACGTGGCCTATAACTAAGGACATTGAATTGTAAGCCCTTGTGTCGGTGTGTGCAAGCAGGGGTCAGGGACCGAACTGAAAAACGATGATGCACTGTGGTCGGGTCTGGGTGGGAGTTCAGCAGGCAGTGAGAAGAACGCGGGCTGGAGCGGAGCGAGCGCCCCGGGACGCAAGCGCGCTGGAAGCGGGGTTCATGCGGGAAGGGGTATGAGCTTCTACACAGAGCACAGCACAATCGAAGTTCAGACGCAGAGAATGAGCATTACGTGTCTCGAAACACTCAGAAATGTTTAAACAGAGCTGACCCCGAATTTCAGGGCAAACAGCTGGACAGGCTACACGGGCTCACCCCGTGGAGGCCCCTGATGAAGAGATTACGTCCTGCACCCGACGCCCGTCGCCTCGGCTCTATCCAGAGGATGCCTGCGGCTTGGGTAGAGGGCGGGCCGACCCCAGGCGCCTCATCTCTTGACCCGAGAACGGCCTTGGGCTGCGGGCACATGCTGGGCCTGCGGGCAGGGGTGCTGGGCATTGTGGAGGCAGTGATCCCGGGGAGCCGGCTGCCCAGGTCCTCGGCGGGCTCCCAGCAGCCGGCACGCGTCAGCACGCCCCTCGCTGGCATTACTGCCCCCCTCCCCCCACCCCACATCCCCAGGGAACTCTAGCACTCAGACAAGCGTCTCAGGGACTGCTTCAGAGGAAACCTGGAGGTCATGTCACTCAGGAGATAATGAGCAGAATATTTAACCAATCGCGGGAGCGCTGGACACTTTAGGAACTGAGATGTGGTGGGGCGTCACTTAGGTTACTTATGAAAGGTTAGAATCTGGGTCTATCTAGCAATTTGGGACATTCAAGACTGAGGCATCATGAGATAGATACGTTTTAAGCAGGAGTTGAAAAGGAAAAGCTCTAAAAAGGCATTTCCCAAAGGGCAAAAACTTAAATCATATGAAAGGACAGCAGAAAGAGGTCACTCAAGATACTCCGTGCCGTCGGCCTTCAGAGAAAGTGCAGCACAGCCTAATTTTAAAAGGGAGGAAAAGGACAGATGGGGAGCAATGGCAACTCCGCTTTCTGATACGGTGAGACGGGGCTTCCGCGGGTCGCCTCTCTGCGCACCAGACACACCCAAAAGGAGGGGGAAAGAATTCTTGATTGTATAAGCAGAGGCGTCTCTGACCACCAGGGAAGGGAGGAGAGGAGGGGATTAAACATGTCGGGCAGAACACTGAAGAAGTCAAAGCCCCAGACGTGACACACAAAGAATGTCGCGGCTCGCACGAGCTGCAAATACCTCACCCGAAGCTACAAGCGAAGAAGCAACACGCGAAGGCGACTCGCTTGAGCAGCTCACGTCGAAGGAGCACTCCGGAGCGTTACTCCGACGACGTCCACCCATGCACGGCCTGGCTGAGCACACCCCACCTTCTCCGGCACGCCTGGTCCTCACGCACTCACCGAGAGAGGCTGACCTCGGAACGGCTCCGTCTCCTACCCAGGGCTCTTCTCCTTGTTCCAACTTGAAGATGATATCAGGTTTCACAACTTCGTACCCTGTTCAAGGGAAGTCACAAAGGCCTTGGGCTTCAGGACCTCTGAAGGGTGGCCACGGTTTGGCATCCGAGCTGACCCGGTTAAACTATCTACCTGTGTATCAGCAGAGTAAATAAATAATTCTCAAAGAAATGGCAATCATCCCCTCAGTGGCTAGGAGGGTCTGAAAATCTTGGACTTCTGCAATTCAAGTCCCAGACCATAAACGCTTCAGAGGCTCTGGAGTCGGGCTGCCTGGGTTCCAGTCCAGGCTCTTTCGTTTACCAGCTGCCAGCCCTTGGGAAGGCACTCGACCTCTCTTTGCTTCGATGCCCTCGTTAGAAAGCGAAGGGGAGTGATCGTGCCTGTCCCACAGGATGGCCCTGACGGCTAAAGGAATCAACACACAAACGGCACCGAACGGTAGGCGGCGTGCACCAGGTGCTCCCACTGGCCACCGCTATGAGTTTCGGAGGCCGCGCGTTACTGGAAGGCGAGATCCAAGCACTTTCCCTGGTGTCACGCAGTCCCCAGAAACCGATCTCCTAAATTTAGGTCCAAAATCATTAACAGTTTCAGAAGCCCCAAGAGTTCTTAGCAACTCAGAAAGAAAAAGGTATCAGACGCAACAGGTGGTCCTCCGGGAAGCTTTTCTTACCCAGCGACACTAGGCTGCCGTAGTTCTCCAGCATGACATCCTTGTATAAGCTCTTCTGATAGGGGTCCAGGAGCTGCCATTCCTTCTGAGTGAAGTCCACAGATAAATCGTCAAATGAGATTGACCCCTGTAAAAGCACGACCCTCGTGAATCTGAAGCAGTTATCACTACGTGACACAGAAAAGAGGCCGGAGCACCTGATTCTCATCACCGCGAGTGACAGTGACCGCCACTGTGCCCCGCCTTCGGAAGACGAGCCCCTCCGTCTATACCACACACCCAACTGGACCGCGTGCCTCTAAATCCTCTGAAGCGCCAACAAAATAATTACTAAGCCTCAAATCCGGCATCAGAAGTGGTAGCAAAATTAGAATAAAACAACGTCGTGAAAGAATCCTGAGTGCTGTGGACGGCTGCAAACACGTGCACCTGTAAGCGAGGCTCGCCGCACGCCGGCAAGGGCGGCGGAGCGGGGAGGGCGCGGCGTGCGGCGCGGCAGGGCCTCGCGCCGCCCGCTCCGTCAGCCTCTGTGGAGGAGCGAGAGCTCGAGAGGAGTCTCAGGAAACCGGCGTTTTCCACTAAAACGGGGGTGCGACGACATGCTAGGGGACAGCAGCGCTGACACGGGACCCAAAACCACTGAGGCTGAGGAAATACAAACAGTTCAGTGAGACGAGATCACTGTAAGCGTGGTGATCGGGCTAAAGGCCACACTGTGTGCGTGGTGATCGGGCTAAAGGCCACACTGTGTGCGTGGTGATCGGGCTAAAGGCCGCACTGGGAGTTAGGCATGAAAGATTCACAAGATGGGAGAAATGTAGCCAAATTCAGATTTTAAAAGGTTTCTGGATTTTATATCAATATGGACTACTGTCCCCAAGTCTCCTGAAATGACAAAAAAACACACAAACACTCTTTTAAAAATCCAGAGTAATAGCAGAAGATAAAAACCTTACCCTAAACAGCACTCCACACTCTGAGAGGAGACCATGAACAGTCGACAAAGTATCCATATTCAGCAATTGAGAGAAAAAGACTTAGAAACAGACAGAGCCTAGGATGCTGTGAACAATACCAAGTGCGTGTCACAAAGAGCATGGCGGGAAAAAGTCTCAAGAAACTTTTGGCTGAATGCACCCCAATTATGGCCAAAGTATAAGCCTATAGCTTCGAGAAGCTCAGTAAGCCCCTAATTGAATAAACATAAAGAAATCCATGATCGAATCCATCAAAATAAAACTATTACAAAATAAAGACAAAAAAGTCATACCACTTATAGGGAACCAAGTGACACAAATGACTGTGAATTTCCTATTAAAAAGCATAGAGGCCAGAAGGAAGAACATTGTAAAAGTGCTGAAAGGAAAGACCTGCTAACCCGGCATTCTGTAGCCAGCTCAAATACTCATCAGGAGCAATCGCGACGTAGACACTTTCTAATGAGGAAAACTGAGAAAGTTCAAGGGCAGCAGACCTGCTCTAAAGGAATTACTAGAGGGAGCTCTCCAGACAGAAACGGCACCAGAAGGCAACTTAGAAAACCGAGAATGAGAAAGAACAGAAATGGCAAATGTCGGGGCAAATGTATACACTATTCTTCTTCTAAGTTCTTTAAAGTATGATTGATGGTTAAAAGCAAACAATCACAACCTTTTGTAATGGGGTTGTCAATGTATGTAGGTGAAACATATAAGGCAACTAAAATACAAAGATGGCAAAGGGACCTAAATAGGTAAGGGTTCTACATTCCTTAGGGGCAAAATTAAATTTAAAATTTTTGCACTTCAAACAACATGATTAAAAAATGAAATGACAAGCCACAAACTAGAGAAAATTATTTGGAAATCATATTTGTGATAAAGAATGTGACCCAGAACTTACAAAAAAACCTCTTTGAACTCAATAATACAAACCCAATTAAAAAACAGGCAGAATTCTACATTTTATCAAAGAAGATATGAGGATAGCTACCAAGCACACGAACCGATGACCAACGTAATTAATTAGCTATTAAGGAAATGCAAATTAAAACCACAATGATCAAGCTACCACCTGACTCGCTCGGATGACTAGAATCCAACGACAGGCGTCGCCCACACGTCGTGCAGGCCACTGGTGCCCCAAAGGCTCAGGCATCAGAACACATCCTTGCCACCCGTGGGAAACTGTACCGCTGCCACAAGGCAGAAATACCCAGGCCCCAGGAGTCCAAGAGTGACTGGAGCTGATGTACTGCACATACAGATCCTGCTGGAAAGCTGTCCAGCCAGACCTTTCCGCAGACTGGGCACTGCCTTCCACTGTGAAATACCTTATCGGTGCAGCAAGAACCGTAACGCATGCGCAAGAACACTCTGCAGCTGGCCCTGCAGAGAAAGCAATGGAGCTCAAATCCACTGACGTGTCATTTACAAAGATGGTGTCAGCAGATGAGACGTACATACCAACTACATCCTCGGGACCCGGAACAACTGCTTTTGACCCAAGAAACTGTCTCAGCAGTTACTTGGAAGGACTGAGGGCAAGTATGACATGGTCGAATACTAATAAAGGCTGAGAAGCAATGGAATGAGTACTACACAAATCGAACGCTGAGACTGAGGAACTGACAGCTGTGGCAGAGGGCGCCCAAGGACGCGGACGCGGGCGCACCTGCAGAGGGACAATGACACGGCTGGCGCACGGCACCCAGGGCCCTGGTTTCTACTTGCTGGCAAATATATCTGTTATTTAAAAAATACGATTATATTTTAGGTAGCATTTTTAAAAATAAGCCGAAGGGCTATGTGCCTTTCGATCAAAGCAGAGGCACAGAATTTCTAAATAAAAGGGATCACCCAAATTAAAAAAAAAAAAGAGAGAGAGAGAATAACAAGTGTTGGAAAGGATGTGAAGAAACTGGAACTTCATACTGGTAGGAATATAAACCAGTCGAGATGCTGTTATGGAACTGTGGTAGTTTATTAAAAAGTTAAATATAATTTTACCATACAATCCGGCAATGACACTCTAAGTACGTACCCAAGAGAAGTGAAAATATACATTATGCAAAAACTTGTACCTGACTGTTCATATCACAATAACTTATAACAACCAAAAAGTGTAAATAGCCCAAATGTCCATCAGGTGACGAATGGGTAGCGTGGTCTATCCATACGACGGGGTACTGCTCGACGATCAAAAGACTGAACTGCTGACAACGCGGAAACGCGGCTGGGCCGCGAAGCTACGCTAATTGGAATCAGCTTTCTGCTAACAGCATAACCTTAGGAACAAGACTCAATAAGGATATCGCAAGAAGGAGAAAGCAAAGGCCACGTGAACATCGATGTGAAATTCCTGAACGATGTTACCAAACTGTACTGAGCAAGACATAACGAAGACAGTATCGTGAGACTAAGGGGGGGTTTACCCTGGAAATTCAGGGTTGGCTTACCATTTTTTTAAAACTCAAAAGATATATATATATAATCCCCTCGAAAGATGCAGAGAAAGCATGTCTGCAAATGGAAGAATGTACATCAAAGGAACTACAAATAACAGAAACATCTAACAGTTTTAGAAAGCACATTAACATTTTTTAAAAATTAGGGTGAGATTTTATAAAGAACATAAAAATGTGAAAAAGAATGAGCACATAAAAAAAGAATATACCAAAAAATTTTTAACATTTTTTAATTATAAAAAGCCTTGACAAAAAAAGAAATGTAGTAAAATTTCATTTTACTAAAAAATGGTACTACTGATATTTTTGTGAATACGGAGTATTAATCAAATCTAAAGAAAAATTATTAGAATTAAAAAGTGGGCTTAAGAAGTTCCTGGATACAAAGTCAATATGCAAAAATCTACTATATCCCATGTTTTTGCACAAAAAAATTTACTAAATAAATTTCAAGATACTATCTGTAGAAATGGATAACTGCAGGCCTGGGGCAGAACATTACAAACTGATCCTTGATATACCTTGCCAAACTATAATCTATAAAGGAAGTTTTCCAGTTAATAACTAAAGAAAAAATGACAGAAAAAGATATTATCACTTTGCATTCCCTAATGAAGTGATCCATTTAAGCAGTATCAACTCCCGCGGCTAGCACACAGCGAGACAAGCAGCCAGCAGCGCCTCCTGACAGAAGAGCGAGCCACAGCCTTCGAAGCTTTCGTGCCCAAACTCAAACTTGAATCTGACCGTCTCTAGATCACATCTGTCCAATGGACTTTCTGTGGTGATACAAATACTCTTTATCTGTACTAATTCGTGGCTGTCCAATGGCTACTGAGCACTTGAACTGAGGCTGCTGTGATGGAAGGATTTGATTAGTTTACATTTAAGCATTCTATATGTAGCCAGAAATCTATCAATATACACAGGTGACAGAACATATTAACACATTCTGGGATGCAATTAGCAAAATCTAGACCATGGGAAACTACAGAATAAATGACCTGGCTTCTTCAACAAATAATATGGCTAAAAATACAAGACGAGCTCAAAGATTAAGAGACTTAACAGACAGATCAACCTATAGTACTGTATGAATATTATTTAGACTCTGATTCAAACAAACTGCAGTTTATGAATTCTGAGACAACTTGAAATTTAAACACTGACGAGATTTGGTGATTTTAAGAGGCTCCCTTAGAAGAGGTGTCTATAATTGCAATGATCTCACAAACAAGATGTTACGTGAGAGTGGCAAACCCAAAGTGAAAAAACACAAATGAGTGTATCCGACCAAACACAAAACCCAACAGCACCATTTTAGGATGAGTATTTAGTAGTAAAGCTATAAAGCAAGAAAATGCTTACAAAAGTCAGGGTCCTGGTTCTCTGTCAGGAGAAAAAAAGCTGTGACCAGAGAGGGCACACGAGGGGCCCCTCGTCAGGAGGAAGTTGTGAGAGGAGAGGGCAAGTGAGGGCTTTCACGGGGCGGGAAACACTCTATTTCTTGACCTGAATGGCAGGTTCATGGGTATTCAACTGGTAATTCATTAAGCTGCACTTCTACCTTTTATGTACTTTGCACATGATTCTGCTTCGCAATTAGAAAGGTAAATAAAATAAGTAATTATGGCTGTTAAGTTCTGCTCTGGCATTTTCCCCTTGGGTCACACTCTGTAGAAAACGATGAAAAACAGCCATAAGATCTATGCATTTATTATAATGTTTCTCTTGAGGACAGCATCCAGTATGTCATTTATTCAAAGACTTCAGCAAGGAATGACCAAGAAACATTTGCTTTTAATACAAAAATTAGCTTTTCCTTCTTTTTGGATAATGCAACTCATATAAATGTCCCTATTTATTACAAACTGCCAAAAATTGGAGAACCAAGTTTGTAGCTCATATTCAATGACTACACAGGACACTGTGGCTTATAAAAATTCAAACCTTAGAATATCTCAAGGCTCTACAGTTAATATATCACTGTTCCAATTCTGTCCCAATGTGGATCTTCTCTTCTGGAACTATTTTTCCCTGACTTCTCGACTATATATTTCTGTTTCACTGAAGACTTGCACACTCCTCTCATCTCCTGGAAAAAAAGAGGAACAATTGACTCACCTGTAACATGGTCATTTCCTGTTGTGTGTGTGAGATGATTAGCAAGTGTGATCTTCCTATCCTGTCTCTTCTGCTTCTGCCCAGGGCGCTGGTGTGAACTCGTGGCTGGATCTTTTACACGGAGAATGAGTTCCCGACTCTCTTATCTCACACGGGATCTGTGGACTTAGCGACAAATGCTCTTCAACTGGTATAGTCACAATGCACCTAAAATCTTTTCTCCTGCTAGAAACCAGGAATTCATGACCATCTAAAGCCAGACTGTGTTATGTATACAACTGAAATGGGACTATCAGGACAGAACCAGGACATAGTGTAAAAGAAGAGCAGAGGTCTACGTCTCTGCAAACATAAAATATCACATAAAGTAATTCTGAGATCCAGTCAATGTTCACTGCAGACAGTGAAGTATGAGTCACTTAAACAGGTGCTGAGAAGTACAAGAGAACTCTATTCTAAGCAGATGGAATTTTGGAAAGCTTATGTGATTTCTAATAAAACATTTGAGTTTCACTCAACCTTTCTTCTTTACTAGCTATGTGACTTTGGGCAAAAACAAACTTTGTTCTTCTGAGCCTTAGTTTCCTATTACAATCTATAGCCTTCCTAATTAATGTCAATTCTGCCAATTTCTGAAGGAAGTGTGTTAAAATCCTTGTAATAGATTGGTCAGCTTTTCCTTGCAAATATGCTGATATCTGGATTATGTGTTCAAGGCTATGTTGTTTGCTGCATAGAGGTTATATATTTCTGGAGAATGACTCTTTAATCCTTATGTAAAGACACTCCATATCTCAAATAATGCTCCTTTCTTGCCTTCTAAGCCTCCATTTCTTTACTTGCTAAGATGGTGAGGATAAAGTAGACCTCCTGTTCACTTAACAGTGGGATAAGAAATAAATGATATTAAAAGTTCCTTAAAATAACAATAGCAAACATGAGTGCTTTTTAAAATTGTTGTTTTGCTTACTCGAGTTTTTTATATACGTAAGAGACAATACTAAGCGCTTTACAATTTAACCCCCTTATGGACGACCCAAAAAGACATTTAACATAACCTCCATTTTATAGAAAGAAAACTGAGTCTTAGTGACTTAGAGTATGTCCGTGATTGACAGTTATTAAGCAGCAGTACTGGAATGTCATTTCTCTTTCTTGCTATTTTCAAAGCTTTTACTATCAAAATCATAGTGTTGTTTGTGTGTGTTTATCTATACACGTACAACGTTTACTGAAATTAGCTTATTTCTCTTCTGTAAAAACACGAATGAAGAATGGCCTGCTCACCCCATATCATACTAAAAAGCAGCACTTAAAAAAACAAGTTCTTCCCTTTCCTGCCTTTTTGTGATACAAATTTCAGTGTCAACTCTGAAACATAAATTGAGGTTTCTCATAGTTTTAAGTTATTCCTTTATATCATAAATTGTGAAAATATACGCATCTTAGAACAGGATGTGGCACATGTCAGCAATTATCAACCATAATTATTACCACAAAAGTAAAATATGATAGGGAAACTCAGGAAAGTATACAACTAAATAAGAAGCAACTATTACCTCTGACATCACTGCACCACAGATAAACAAATTACTTGAATAGTGTTAACAAAAAATTAAGTATATGGCACATTTAAAAACTGGTTTTTTCACAGTATGGAAAGACATCTTTTCCAGGTTAACAAATATAGTTCTATAATATCAACAGCTTTCTTATATGAAACAAAAAGGTAAAAAATAAAATCTAGTCATAAAAGAAACATAAAACATATAGGAATACACTTGACAGAAAATACGTATCCATACAAAAACCAACTAAAACACTAATGGGGACTACAGACTTACACATGTACAATTTAGTCTTGTTCTAGGACAGAAAAACTCCATGCAGTAAATAGAATTTACCCCAAAATGATTCATACCTTTGGTCAACTCCAATCATAATCTCAGAAAGTTTTCCTTCAACAAGCAGTTATAAAGTTTATCTGGAAGAAAAAAGGTGCAGAACAGCTTGGACTCTTTTGGGAATACAAAATAATGACTGTTAACAAGTCCATTTAATAGTAACATATCTTATAAAATTCTAATAATCAGAAAAGCATTTGACACTGGCTCCAGAAAATAAACAATACAGGTGAATAAAGTATTACAGTCCAAAGATGTAAGAGTTTATCACACAATAAAATGTGGCATTTCAAAGCCATGAGTAAAACTGGATTACTTAATGAATAAAAGAGGTAACATATGAAAAAAAACAAGCTAACTTATCTCTTACAACAAACTACTTCCGGATGAATTAGAATATAAAATAATGGAAACCACGACAATGCCTGAAGAAAACGTGGGTAAATGTTTGGGCAATTTGGGGGAAATTTTCCCTACACATGATACAAAGGTCAACGCCATAAAAAAATTTTTTAGGTCAGTAAAGTTTAACAATTAAAAAATGTTAAATCTGTATTATTGAAAAAATCCATCAAAAATTGCGCGCGCGCGCCCACACATACCCACACCCACACACACACACACACTCCCCCCCAATGCATAAAATACACCCAAATGTTATTTCCTCTGCATTATGCCTTCACTTCGTGTATTAGTCTGGCATTGTGATGAATAAAACTACGCTTATCATAGCAATCATTTCCTTAAACACACAGCCTAATTCACAATGTGATTTTTAAATTTTCTTTGTAATTTTGTCATAGACGACTTGGTGAAGTTCAGTTGCGTTTCAGGGAAAACTTACAAAGAGTGACGACTTCTGTCAGGATTAGGCCGACTTATCGCAGAGAACACGCGGCACTGACTACGTGTGCACTTTCGGGAAAATGGTGCGATGAGCCATCAGGATGGCAGTGAACACATTTCTGATGACATTTAAGTTTGTTACTGAGAACACTGCAGACTCAACCCCATTCTGCTTTAATTTAAAAACGGTTTCTGAAAGCCTGGAGAGGCGCTTCTGGTGTCATGGTCATGACTGGTCCGTCAGGCTGCAGAAGCCCATTCGTGCTGCCAAATAACTGTCAGTGGCCAGGTGGCACTGCAGTCACAGCCCTGCCTGGGTCTGACTTCAGGAACGTCGGCCACCAAAGCGTGTCCTGGTCACAACGAAAGAAGGCCCTTCGTATGCTACTCAACGAAAGGTGCATAAATGTAAAAAAAAGAAAATAATAAATGTGTTTGAAAGTTGCCCTTGAGGGAGAAATTACCCACTGAACTCTCTTATCTTTGGCTCTCACACGTCCCCTCATCAAATGGAAGCCCAAGCCCTTCGCTGTATGATCTCGCCCATGTTTCTTTCATTGGTATTTTATTACCTTGCAGGCTCCTGCATCCCGCTGCACCTCTCCTGTGACGGCCTTCACATTTGTCTTCAGAAGGAAGGTGCAGCCTTCATCATCGTCCCACAGTTCCACTCAGCATCAAGTTCTGAAGGAATTTCGGAGGAATAATAAAAAAAAAAATTATGCTTACTGTGAGTCATGGTTCATACGCCACACTGTCTACGGCATTCAGCACGCAGGGTCAGCTACTTCCCCACATCGATGGCACACCTAGGAAGTGGCGGATCTGGGCCGCTGGTCCCATGCAGTCCACCCCAAAGGCTGTGACTACAGCTCCTCAGCAACAGCAGATGGAGGGCTGGGCAAAGGCCTCCAGAGTCCCTGTTTACACGCCCAGGACAGGCAAGATACAGTCCCCTGTCCAGAAAAGGTGGCACCAGGGCAGACTAAGATAAAAAGAGAAAGAGAAATTCTCACAGGCCAGCTGGAAATCTCCCCAGGTAAGTTTAAACTCCCCACTTGGGACATTCGTGGTATACGGTAATGGTTTTCAGAAGCAAATGCAGCACATTCCTAATTATTTTTTTAAAAGAAATAGAAATAAGATGTATTAAGACATATACACATTGGCTAAAACTAATGTGCCAAAATGTTAGCTGTGACTACCTCCTGTTACAGGATACTGCATTATTTGTATTTGAATCTGTTTATCAAGATGCTCCGAATTAACTACACTGAACATATTTTAAGTTTATAACATAAAAAAGTACATATTTTTTAATATTAGTCTTAAAACCAAGAGAACAGGCAAGCACAGCAGTTTGTCTCGCACTACATGGCTGAAACAAAGTAAACAACGAATATTAACTAAAATGAAGTATGTTTTATTGAGAGCAAAAAGCATCAAAACTATGGCGGGAAAAATCGTTTCTTTCCACTCCCTCATTTTCAGATGAAAAACGCGAGGCCTGTGAATTGTGTGTGCTCTGTCTATAGTGGCAGAGGTGGCTCAAAATGACCAATGTCATCCCTGCCACACCAACTGTTGTCAAAAGTTGTTCTGGTTTGGGGGATGGATGGAGTTCGTGTGCTTGTTTTTTTTTGTTTTTTAGGGGGGAAGCAGTTCAAAAAAACTATCGCTAAAAGGAGACCTGAGCTGGGTGAGGTCAGGTTGGAGGGGGACAACAGGCCCAGCAATCCCGTCGCCCTCACCACCGGCCTCCGCCGGGACTCCGCAGACACTCACACAACAAACCCTTTGTGTTCAGCCATAGGGTCCCAGCCCTTCAACTGGACCTGACCTGGGCTCGCAACCGAAGACATCCAGAGAGGCCGCTTGCGGGAGACACCGTCTTTTAAAAATCGATCTAAAAGGAAACGTCCCAGAGAGGTAAAGACCCGGGGGCGCAAGGAAGCAGCCGCCGGTGAAAGGGCCGGCGCGCAGACGCCCCCACCCCGCCGTCGCTCCGTCCCGACACTCGGGGCCCCGTGGGTCCCAGCAACGCCCACACGCCCCCGCAGAACACGGGACCTGGGCGCCCCGGCTCCTGGGCCGACCCCAGCTCCGCGCCGTGCGGCCCCAGGTTCCCACGTCGCCCCGCGCTCCGACCACGGCTCCATCGGTGCCCGCCGCACCCCCAGCACGGGAAGCCCCGGACGTCTCCGTCCGCCCAGGCGCTGAGGCCTCCAGGCCTCGCCCTGCAGCCCAACACCAACCGCAGTGTCTTCGCCTACCGGCTGCCCACACGCCCCAGCCGCCGGCCCGATATCCGCCCCAGTCACCGAACCCGCGAAAACCTACACGGACCGCCAGGCCGCGGCCCTCCGAGGCGCGGGACCCGGAACCACGTGACCCGCCGCCGCCCCGCCCCCCGCCAGCACAGCGCCGCGGCCCGCTGGCCTCGGTGCGATCCCGGCAAGCCCGCGGGATCTGGACACGGGTGGGGTGCGCGTCGGCGGACACGCGCACACTCGCCTCGCGCGTGACAGCCTGGAACAAAGACAAAAGGCGCAACCCGAAAGCGTCGTGGCCCTACGAGTGCGCGTGCGCGAGAGGAAGGCGCCCTCGAACTACATTCCCCAGAAGGCTCCGCGGCTCGTCGACGCCCCGGCGTCCCAGGAACATTGGTCGCCTAGAGACGCGGAGACTGCCGCCGGCCCTGCAACGAGTTTCGTGAGCACACTTGTGGGAGAAACGTGGTGAATTAGAATTTTAAAAGACTACGACTCAAACTCAAAAAATAGGCTAAAAAAAAAAAAGACAATTGGCGTAATAATTCAATTGAGAAATACAGAGAAATGGAATACATTCATGGAATGTTTTGAGGAAAAACAGAAATTAACGAAAAAAAGTAAAGCTGATCCATAATTCAAGTGCTGTGAGGGCAAATTATCAATAAGTAAGTATCCTTATAGAAAGGAGAGAGAGGGTAGGATGAAAAAAGAAGCTAACCACAGAAAACAGGAAACTGAACTAGAATCCTCTCTGTGGTAATAACTTTGAAATTCTTTGGAACACAAACAGATGAATCAAATTTGCCCCAGGAGAAAACCTAATTA
Source organism: Rousettus aegyptiacus (assembly GCF_014176215.1). NCBI lineage: Eukaryota > Metazoa > Chordata > Mammalia > Chiroptera > Pteropodidae > Rousettus > Rousettus aegyptiacus. The sequence goes on from NW_023416308.1 coordinate 130,467, forward strand.
TGGATAAAAATGAAGACAAGACATTCTCTGCTGAAAAGCATCAATCATTGAGTTTCTGGTGACTTCTTTCATTCAGTCATCAGAGAATTCTTACATTTAAATAATTCTAGAGGAATTGGGAGAAGGAACTTTATTAAATAGCATAGGACACCCAAATCGACAAATGTATAATTTGAAAAGAAAGCTTAGAAAAAACCTGATTGTGACTATCCATGCAAGAATACTATGAAATTACTAACAGAAAAAGCTGGCATACCTTACAGAAATATAACCACGTGGAGTCTATTCTAGAAATACAAGGATGTCAGGATATCCATTAATATTACCATATTGATATGTCAATGGGAAAGATATAATCACCTCAATAACAGGAAAAGTGAAATTTAAAAGTATATTCTAGATTTAAAAAAAATAAATTTGAAAATGTTTGCTACTTTAACATAAAAGTATAGACTTAACCATAAAGCCAGTATACTGCTCCATTATGTAACACGAGGAGATAGGAACAAGATATGGATTTTAAAGATCAAGACCAAGATCAAGATTTTTAAAATTGGACAAATATTTGAAATGCAGAAATGTAGATTATGTGTTTCAGTCATCACTATTGAAGTTTACACTTTTCTACACCATTAGGAGTTTATTCCACAAATTGTCTATTCTCCTTTGCCTATTTTCTTTTGGGTTATCTTTTTCTCCTAGATTCATGGATTTGCATGTATATTGTTTATCTAATCCTCAATATGCAATATATGTTTTAATTTTTTCCTGTCTATTCGTTGTCTTGAAATTTTGGTTATAAAATTCTTTGTCTCTTAGATTTTAGTTTTGACATTATAAAATGTATCTAACTTTTTCTTTATAGTTTCCTTTATGGTTTCCATTAAGTGTCTTAAGAAATCTTTCTCCTTCCTGATATCATAAAATATTTCCTTGTACTATCTTCTAATAGTTTTGGCATTCGGCTTTGACATTTACGTTTTAATCTACCTGAAGTTGTGTGTATTCAAGTAGTGTGAAATACTGATCTAATTTGTTTCTGTATGGGAAGCTGATTTCCTAACCCCAAGTGTATTATTACTTTGCTAAGGCTGCCATGACAAAATTCTACAGACTGGGTAGGGTAAACAACAGAAATTGTTGTCATAATTCTGGAGACTGAAAGTGTGAGGTCCAGGAAGCACCAGGTTTGGTTTCCTCTGCGGACTCTCTGGCTCGCAGGTGGCCGTCTGTGCCGTGTCGTCACACAGTTGTCTCTCTGTGTCTGTGTTTTAATCTCCTCTTATAAAGACACCAATCATTTTAGATTGGGCCATCCAATATGACCTTACTTTGCCTTAATTATTTCTTTAAAGTCCCTGACTCCAAATCACATCCTGAGGTGCTGGGGGTTAGGACTTCAACATGTGAATTTGAAAGGGAAACACAATTCAGTCCATAACACCAGGTAGCAAATAGCCTATTCTTCCTTCGGTATTTTAAATTAACTTGTTTTATATTCGAAGTTCCTATATGTTCATAGGTCCCTTTACGGAATATCTTTTCTGATTATTGATCTATTAATCTATCACTGTATGGATACCATATTGTTTTATTATTCTAGCATAATAAAACTTCTTGTATCTAAAAGGGAAAATTCCTGTAATTGTCATCTTGTGCATTATTGTGTTGGATACTTTGAGACCTGTGAACTCCCATGTAAATGTTAGAATCTGTCATATTTTCAGAAAATAATATTTTATTTTTCTGATAGTTGTATTAAGTTTATATTTTGTAAGAATTAATATTTTTATTATATTGACTACATCAATATATCTCAATTTTCTTTTCAGTTCTTTTGTGAACTTTAATAGTATTTTATCATTTTATTTATAAATTCTCAGTTTATATAAGTTTTTAAAAGATTTTTTTCTAGATGTCATTTTAAGTTCAACGTTGTATAAGATATATTCCTAAGTACTTTACCACTCCTATTGATATTATGAAGGCAAGTTTTTTCACCTAGTATATTTTCTTATTGGCTATTGTGCTATGGACTGAATGTTTGGGTACCTCCAAAATTCATATATTAAAATCCTTACTCCCCAGTGTGACTCTATTTGGAGATGAGGCATCTAAGGAAATTAAGGTTAAATGAGGTCATAAGGTTGGGAACCTGATCCCATAGGATTAGTGTCCTTAAGACTTTCCAGGTACACACCCCAAAGGCAGGCCACGTGAGGACTTCCGGCGGCAGCAGTCCTCGTCAGTGAGTGTTCCTGTGAATGAGGTAAAAGCCGCGTCTCCTTTTGCGGCCTTGCCTTAGAAGCCACACGGCTTCGTTTGTGCTGCATTCTCTTGGCTACGAGCACAGCAGCCTATCTAGATTCAGGCAGCAGGGATCACAAACCTACCTCCCCCTTGAATGGGAGGGATGGCAAAGTCACATGGCCACACTGTTGAGAAGGGTGCCGGATGGTGGATATCGCAGCCATCTTTGAAAACACAGCTTACTGCAGTTCACCCTGTCTTTAACAATTCACATCCGCAAACTGGACTCATTCTCCCCGAGATCCCCAATGCCTCCTCCCATCATGGCGTCAGCTTGGAGTCCAAAATCCCATCCAGCCCGGCGCTGCGCAGACGGGGCTCTGGGGCCTGCTCCTGTGGGTAAAGCTCCCGTGGGGGCTGCTCCTCTCAACCTGATGCCTTGCCATCAAACTATGGTAGGGGGCAGGTGTCGGGAAACGCTGTGGATAGTCCTTACCAAAACAGGGACAACAGGAGTCCCCACACAGCAGGGATTCCCAAAGCCCGCTGGGTACGTTACCAGCTCGTTAACTGGATCTGGCCTGCTCTCTGGGAGTCTTGGCCATAGCTCTGGGTTGTACCCGGTGGATCTCGGTTCCTCCATCTGGGTCATCCTTCCTTAGTCCTAAGAAGTGACCCATGTTGGCAACTGAGTATCTTCCTCACCTCCTTCCTGCCCCCAAACAATAGGAGTCCAAGTCTTTATTATGTACAAGTTTTGTCCTTTTCAGTCCATGTTAATATAGTTTTTAAAACTTTGTGGCATGTATGTGCATTTTATACTATCTTTCAGTTTACAGTGAGCTTTTGTTTTTTCTACTTGTTGTTGTGAACCCTACACGTAGCCACTCCCCCACACCGCTTACTACCTGCTGTGCCGCCCGGTTCCTAACAGGCCACAGACTGGAACCAGTCTGTGGATCAGAGGGCGGGGTCCCCTGGTTTAAACCACTCATTTCATGGTACTTTGCTACAGAGAATAAAATTTCTGGTACTGGAAAATAGGGTGCTGCAATTAGCAAATGCTGAAAAATGTGGAAGTGGCTTTGGAACTGGCGGAGGATGGGAGAGTTCTGCGTTTGATGGAAAAAGCCCACCTTGCCTTGAGGAGACTGGGTAGAAATACGAGTGTTAAAGGTACTCTGGGAAGGTGTCTAAAAACGAGTAACATGTTATTGGAGACTGGAGCAAAGGGGGATCTTTGTAATGAAGTAGCAGAGAACTTGGCTAAATTGTGTTTTGTTTGGCAAAAAGTAAAACTTAAAATGAATTGGGATGTTTAGCTGAAGAGATTTCTAAGCTAAGATTTTAGGCATGGCCTGACTTCTTGCCGCTCATAATAAAATGTGACAGGACAGAAATAAATTGAAGAACGAATTGTTAAGCATGGAGGAACTGGACCCTAAAGACTTGGGAGACTCTCAGCTCATCCATATTGCTAACAACAGGAAAACATACCCTGGAGAGAACAGAGGGTGTGACTGGACAGTTGTTTGTTAGATTACGTGTGTGGCTTGTGAGTAGTTAGCCATCTCAGCAGAAATGCTACCAACTAGGACTAGAGGGGACAGAGAAGGGCTGAAATGAAGGAATGTTTATAGGCCTCTGGGATTCTCTAGGCAGGAAACAGGCTTGTAGAGCTATCTAGCTGTAAACATGGGTCATCCTTTAAAAGAACAGAAAGAGGGAAAAGTGACTCTGAGGATGGCACCACCACCTTGGTGCCAGAAGGTGAAGCTACCATTTTAATTCCAGAGAGCTGGTCTACCATGCACGGGTGAACGGACAGGGCCATCATCCCAGTGGGCTCGGTGGACAGAGCATTTGGCCACAGAGGATTATCCTCATCTTAAGATCGAATGGAATTTGCCCAGCCAAGTTTTCGTCTTACTTGGGACTCACATCCTCTTCCCACATTTCTTCCTTTTGGAATAGGAATGTCTACCCCGTGCCTGTCTGATCATGGTATTGTGGAGGCAATTTGTCTGGCTTCACAGGCTCCCAAATGGAGAGGAAATTTGCTCCAGGATGAATCGTACCGCAAGTCTCACCCATACCTGATTTAGATGAGATTTTGGACTTAAGAGTTAATGCCAGAATGGATTAAGCCTTTTGGGGATATTGGACTGGGGTGAATATATTTTGCACGTGAAAAAAACACGTGTTTAGTAGGGTGGGACAAGAAGACAGACTGTTATGGAGTGAATCGTGTCCTTCCAAAAAAGACGTGCTGGATTCCTAACCCCCAGGACCTCCGAATATGAAGTTAGAGCTAGGGCCTTTACAAAGATAACCAAGTTGAAAAATTAGAACATTAGGATGAGACCTGACCCAATGTGACCGGTGTCTTCATAAACGGAGGCCATGAGGACACAGAGCTAGTGACGACAAGGCATGGGGCATTCACAGAATAAGTTTCCTCCTGCAAGGCACGGTCCACTTTCGCAGGGGACTCTACGATCAGGAATTAGCAGGTTTTGTGGGCAATGGTGTGTCTGCCGCAATTCCTTAACTCGGCCAAGGACCTGATTTTGTTTCAGAAAAAAAACCTAGACCACATACCCCACTTTTCTCTTTGTTACCCACAGTTCTCCAGGGCAACAATTTATCGACTAACGCTCTGCAATTACAAGAAAGAAAACCACATTCTCCTGAGCTTTAGCAGAAAAAGGTATGAGGAAACACACATAAGCCCAGAAAGGGACAGTATCCAGTTATTATGGAGAAAAAAAAATACAAGAGGAAGTAATTGATGGTCTCGTTAGAATTCTGGGACAAAAAATCTACGAGTTCCCGCATTTCCCTTTTCATTCGGGTGGATTGAATTAGAGACTCACAATCCTGGAAAAGAAGCTACCGTTGCCCAGCAATGGACACAGTGCTCACCTGTGGCCAGCGGAAAGGACACCCTACAAGACACAACCACGAGGGCACACAACAGAGGAGAGGTGTTTCTCCAGAGAAACGCTGGGTGTTCTTCAGTCAATAGGAACAGACACTGAACTGCTAAAATGGCCCTGTAACACCTGCCAGACGCACTTACACAGACTCCTTGGGAGTGAGAACCTATCTTTTCATGTATGAAAAGCAACATTTTATATTGCTACAAAATAAAGAGACAATACTGATATTTAGCATTTAATATGGAGAATATCTGGAGGATGTTGGTCCACAAACTATCAAAATATAATAAGTAACATTTAAAAAAATACCAAAAATTTAAAAAATGCCATTCAGTGTTGCTCAAGGAAGTCACACTAAATACCCCTTAACCTTCAGAATATGTTCCTGGCTGTTTTCCTGACCATTATTTTATTTACATATTAAAGTAAAAAAACTTTATACTCCACCATGGAAAAAAACTACCATTTAGAGATTTTCTTCCCTCTAAAACCAAGCTTCATATCTGGAGTGTGACTCTCCACATAACACATTTCCTATAGGAAAATGCTGTCCCAATTTACTAAATTTATAAAGGGGTCTCAATAAGAATTCTTCAAATTAAATCTTCATAATGATGTCACTACATTTGACAGTTACTGCTCAATTCTTTCAATTATTCTCACCTATAAAGATCTGTGACATTTTTTGTGCACTTTGCACATTCATTATGAACATGATTGGTTCCTATCCTATATGCCTCGAAATGAGTGGTCTTAAGACTTCTTGCTTATATATCCTGTGTAAATTGTCATCTGAAATCTCCTGAGAATCAAGACCTGTTAGAATGCTTACACCATCTACTTCATTCTAATTTCTCACTTGTGAGTTTTTCGATGTATACGGAGCCCTGAATTCCAACAGAAGGACTTCCCACATTCAGAACATTTCCATGGCTTCTCTCCTGTATGAACCCTTTGATGTTCACTGAGAGATGACTTCTGAGTGAAGGCTTTCCCACATTCACTGCATTTAAAAGGTTTCTCTCCTGAATGAGTTTTCTGGTGTATCTGAAGTGATGCCTTTCTGGGATAAGCTTTCTCACACTCAGTGCATTCATAGGGCTTCTCTGTTGAGTGAGTTCTCTGATGTATGATTAGCTGTGACTTCCCACAAAAGGCTCTCTCACAGAAACTACATTCATAAGGTCTCTCTCCTGTGTGTGTTCTCCTGTGAATAACGAGGTACGACTTGCTGCTGAAAGCCTTCCCACATTCGCTGCACCCATAGGGCTTCTCTCCCGCGTGAGCTCTCAGATGTGCAGTGAGCTGCTCCTTCCTACCAAAGGCCTTCCCACATTCACTGCACTGATAGGGGTTGTTTCCCGTGTGAATTCCTTGATGTACAACAAGCTGTGTCTTCATATTGAAAGCTTTCCCACAGTCACTGCACTGATAGGGTTTCTCTCCGGTGTGCATTCTGACGTGAACGAGGAGGTATGACTTACTCCGAAAGGCTTTCCCACATTCGTTGCACTTATGGGGTTTCACTCCTGTATGAGTTCTTTGGTGCACAACAAATGGTGACTTCAAACTAAAGGCTTTCCCACATTCTCTGCATTCGTAGGGTTTCACTCCTGTGTGGCTTCTCTGGTGTAGAATGAGCTGAGATTTCCAGCTGTAGGCTTTCCCACATTCACCGCAACCGTAAGGTTTCCCTCCTGTGTGGATTTCCTGATGGACGATGAGCTGTGACCTGAAAGAGAAGACTTTCCCACATTCACTACATGAGTAGGGTTTTTCTCCTGTGTGAACTCTCTGGTGAGCATTAAGGTTTGACTTGGCACTGAAGGCTCTTTCGCACTTAGTGCATTCGTAAGGTCTCTCTCCTGTGTGGATTCTGAGATGTACAATGAGTTGTGATTTGCAACGAAAAGCTTTCCCACATTCACTACATACACAGTTTTTTTCTATACTATGAGCACTTTGATGCTTAAGAAAATACGATTGTTCATATCTGTGAAACTTATCAGGATTCTTTCTTAGATAGCTTCTGGCTAAACCTGAGTTTTGTGTCAGATTTTTTCCATGAGTGTTATACTTAGGGAGTCTTTGTCTTGAAGAAACATGAGTTTTGCTCAGATGAAGTTTTCCAAATGCATTGCAAGCATAGTTTCTCTCAACACTTTGAAACTCATCTTGGTTTTTCTGGTACCATTCTTTCCAATCTTCTAGGGAAAAAAAAACAAAACATGATTTAAAAAAATAACATTAACCTGCTATGGAAGTAAAGAGCTTTAGAACTGCCATGTAATGAGTCTTTTCCTCTTAGTAACAGGTCTTGGACACTGGTTCCAAGGAATGCTGGCCAAGTGCACACGTGCCAGAGAGCAAAGCATGGGAGTGAGGAACTGAAACCAAACCCAGCTCCATTGTGGAAGTGGGTAGCAAATTAGCAGAGATCAGAAATGGCTTTTAAAATAGAAGTTTAAAAAATTTAGCCCACACTTAGAAGCCAATGCCAAATTTTTGATATCTGAATGTTATCACTGTAGTTTTCTCAATAAGTGCAAGGTACAGAATAACCAGCATATGACAGGTACAATAAGACATTAAAAATGAGAACAAGTGAGCCATAAGAAAATTAAGGGACTGAGCATTCCAAACAGGAGAAAGTGAAAGCACAAAGTTCCTGAGGAGAGAGCCTGACTTGTCCTGGCTAAGAGATAGAAAAAAGGCCAGGAGAGCTGAAACCCACTGAGTCAGAAAAGTAAGGGCAAGGCGAGGCCGTGGCAAAAGGGTTTTTATCTTACCCAAAGGATTTTAATTAGAGGAGGTCTGTTTGTCTGCGCTTTCAAAAGTTCACATTAGCTGTTAAGTAAAAAATGAGCACGAAAAGGGCAGAGACGTGAATTAGCAAGCCGCTGTGGTGACGCGGGGGGGCGACAGCGGCCTGGACTTCCGGAGCCGAGCACATGGCAACGCGCCTGGAGAGAGAACCCAGAAAACGTTCTCAGAGACGGACGTGGGAGCTGAGAGAAGGGAGGACGGAGTGAGTGCTGCATCTCGGACGTGAGAAACAGGCGGTGCGCCTCTGTGGAGGGAAAACACTGGCGGAGAAACATGTTTGGAGAAAAAGCGAAGGACTTTTGGATCTTACGGTGGCTGAGATCTCAGCTAAATACCAAAACGGAGAGCACGCAGGCTGCTGGACTGACGTTCAGTGCGAAAAGCAGAGGAGTCAATGCACGGAAAGGGTGTCGGGTGGCATGCTAGATGCCATCGTCTAGGGAACATGTGCCAATGAGAAGAGATGCCTAGATGGCCCCAGAGCAGACGACATTTGAGGGGACAGGAGATGCGGGGAGAACGGGAAGGTCCAGCGGGGCCCAAGCAGCAACATGACCGCGAGCGTGACGCACTACGGGGTTAGAGGGACGCGGCGGCAGGTCCCGGCCTGGATGGCACACCTCGTGTCGTCGGGAGACGGCTGCGGAGGCTCGGCACTAACCTCCCACTTCCTCGGGACTTCGGGCTAAACACTTCTTTCCCACCAGCGGTGAGACGGTTCGGGGCATGGTGTGTGCCTGAAAAAGGCTCGCTGAACTCAGGCCACTAAGACCAGCGGCCAGGAGAGAGGAATTCTCAGGCGACAGACTACACCAGACAATTTTTGATGGTTGTTCCTGGCTTACCAGAAACTAGTGGAAAAAAAAAAAAGAAAACTGGAAGCCTCTTATGTTTTGAAGGGGACCCTAAGCCTATGGTTCCTCAACCCTAAATGCCCCAAAGTGGCACCAACAGAAGTGGGCTAATGAAATTATACACAGCCCATAGACAGGGCACCCTCCCCAGCCCTCACCTCATCTGTGGCCAAGGGGGACTCCAGGAAGGGAGACCCTCTCGGAGTGAAGTGCCGGGAGCTGTGAACTGGCTGAGGAAACTACACCCACGTAGGGAAACGAGTCTTCCCTAGCCACTTCCTCAGAGAGATGAGGCAAGCACGGGATGAGCGATGGCTGCTGTCTCCCTTCCTCCCTTTCTGGAAGGAGGGGCTTCTACTAGAATGTTCTGTTCCTTCCTCACCACTGTGTAGGTCTGCAATAGACAACCTGCCTCACTGCATGTCAAGTCAGATCGTGAGGCCACAGTCTTACCTGTCCCATGGCAATGGTACTGCGCACATCTCAAAGGTCTTAGATTGCAACTGGCTCAGGTGTAGGACGAGAACAGGCACTGCCCCCCTCTGGGAAGGGGACGGCCGTGCGTGTTAACGTCGGCGTTTCTGGAGACGGAGGGCTGGACAGGAGGGCGGGCTGAGTCCCAGAGGTGGGCCTGACACACACTGTTCACTGCAGACCCGGAGGCATCTCCCCTCCTTCTGTGCAGCAGCCTTGGAGGGTGTAGCCCACGGGGTCTGGACAGCAGAGGCAGAGCCCGTCCCCCACGCCGTGACTGCTCTAGGCACTAGCAGCAGTTGTTAAGAAAATGTGGGAGGCCTCTGGGAAGGGTTTTGGGTCCCGACAAAAGAGATATTGTGGAAGGAAACAGGACTTACCCAGTGGTTCCTGCTGTGTCTACATGGGATGCCTGTCACTGAGACACCTACCCACCCACGCTGAAGGGAAAAGCGAACATCCGCAGATGACCGAGGGGAGACGGATGAAACCCCGATCCCTGCCGGCACCAAGCTTCTGACTTAAGGCACTGGGGAGCTGCTGTCCTACGGCAGACACACTGTCATTTGAGACTACAGGTTCTTATGGTTTACTCTGGTTGAGTCAAAGGTCTAAGATACTTGTTTATTTTCTCGGACTGCTGATAGGATGCTCACAAAAATAAATCCAGCGGCAACAGCTGAGGAGAAGATTCGAGTTCTCAAATGTGGCTAACAATTCGAGCCCCCAGAGGTCAGGACTCAGGACCAGAAGTCCGGCAGCAGCAATAAAAACGGGACAACTGCGGAGGAAGTGTGATTTCGGAAGAAGTTCCTTCCCACTGCTGATGCTGACGAGAATACAGAGTGGGAAACGGCTCCGGCGAGCGCATAAAACCCAGGACTAGAGTGGATTAGAAACAGAGGACGAGAAAGTCAGTTTTGCTGTTACAACACTGGGAGAAAAAAAACCTCAAATTTTCAGAACGGAAGTGTCTTTGAATAGTTACAACACAGGCGCAAATAGCCAAACTTGAGAAACAGACCCCTTCGGACAACTCAAAAGGGACAAGGAGCCAGGGAAACGTAAAATCACTTAACAATACCGGGGAGACGAGGCTAGCTTTTGAAATTCTTTTAAGAAAAGTGCCCAAGAAAGTAACAGTTATAATTTCAAAGTGACCAGTGTGAGGAGAGAGAAGGAAGCAATGAGATCTCCTAGGACAGTGCAGGCCAGCGAGGGAGGAGGGCTGTGCGTCGTCTGGGGGACGTAACTGTGGGGGGCCACGGAGGAAGCAGATGGAAGGGAAGCCGCAGCACGAGTCACGCCACGTGAGGCAGGGACTCCCTGAGGGCCGGGTGCCTGATGCGTCCGTGACCATGGAAGGAAGGCAGGAAGTTCACCCCAACACAGCACTGAGCGGAGTGCACAGAGGGCAAGCAGGCCTGCCTCTCAGAGCCAGGGGAGGAAAAGAAAGCCCGAACGTGCAGACCACCCGCCACGTCCTCATCCGAGGAGCCCGGAGGCGCACACCAAGTCACCCCGGTGGTTCGAGGACTTCAAATGGGGGTCTCCGCGTCCAGCACGGTGTGCACCCCCGGCTCCCGCCTTCCCGCTGCTGCTCACCCACCTGCACAGCTCTCATGAGAAATTCTGGCACTCAGGATCCAGGGCTCTTCTCCTTGCTCCAACTTGAAGACTAAATCGGGTTTGGTGCCATGATACCCTGTTAATGGAAAATCACAAAGGATGTGTGCCGAACTGCCAAGGGACTCGGGGAGGGGGAGCTGGGAAATAAAACTGCTCACTTGCACTTGGGGAAAGATTACAAATTAGGAGGTGACAGCCCACACTTGACCTCTAAAGTTTAAGTCCATAATCCCCAAGTGCTTCAGAGGCCCCAGGGTAGATCAACAGAAGAAGAGGTGTGGCAACTGATGACTCACAGTGACTAAGCAGAAGCTGCACGTACCCACGGACACCAGGTTGCTGTAGTTTTCCAGAGTCACGTCTCTGTACAGGTGCCTCTGCGTGGAATCCAGCAGCTGCCATTCTTCCCAGGTGAACTCCATGGACACATCCTTGAATGACAATAACCCCTGTAATAACACACACCCCATTCACTTGGATGCAATTACAGCAGGTGACCCGAAAGGACGGCGAGGAGGCGGGGCAGGAGGACCGTCCCTTCAGACGGCCTCCTCCAGGCTGGCGCTTATTTCGAGAGAGGACTGTTTAAGAAAAAGCCACTGAGCTGCTACGTGCCAGATTCTCTGTCGTGTCCTGCCCTCAAAAAGCTTTTGGTCCTGTACAGGGAAACAAAATCTATAAGTGCAAATGAAAGAAAGTGTTTGAGTCTTTGTAAAAGCACACCTAGGGCACGTTTCGTGCAGAGATGAAGAGAACAATTCTAAACAAGGGTGCCAGACACGTGGGCAGGTCTTGCCGCTCCAGAAGCGTCTGGCACCTTGCCAGCTGCTCAGCCCAGCCCGGGTCTCAGTGGGAGTGAGAGCCTGGCGCTATAGAAACCATGCCAAACAGGTGAATTCCAAGCCTTCTTTCAAGAAAATAAGTGGCCGTGCCTGAGGCCCACCAGGGCTCATGGGACATGGTAAGGACTTGGGATTTTATTCCAAGGGAGGAGAAAGCACCGGCAGCCTTGAACAGGAGCGGCGTGCTCTGCCTCCCATCCAAGGCCGCCCGGACTGCCGGGAAGGGAGCGTCCGGTCCCGGGGGGAGGGGAAGGTAGCTGGGGCTGAAGTGAGCGCAGCGGGGCAAAGAGCAGGGGCGGGATCCTGGGCATGACCTGCAGACAGAGGTCGTCCTGATGGAGGTGACACGGCATGCGGAGTGCTGACACAGGAGGGTCCTGGCCAAGCAAACCCAAGACGCTGCCCTTCGAGGAACCCGGGAGCCTGAGGGGCGATGGGAGGATGACAGTGAAGCAGCTGCTGGAGAGGAGTGAGTCGCCGAAGTGGGTCACTGAGGGAGAAGGGCCCCGTGAAGGCGAGTGCCTGTGGGGTGTGGGGAGGGGACAGTGTCACACACGCAGCCCAGATGTCCACTAAGCCCACCGTCAGGAGGGACAGAGCTGTGTTAGGATTTCAGTAAACGAGGAATCCAATCTGCTGTGTGTTCCCTGGGGGAAACTCTGAAGACGAGCCCACTAGACCACCCCACAAAGGCAGGCAGGTGGGAGGTGACGCCCAGAAGGTTCCCGGACTCGAGACCCTCGAGACCGGGACACACTCCTCAACAGCACTGCCTGCAGGGAGAAGGGCCTGGAGAGGAGAGACAGCAAGTGCGATTCTGGGGGAGCCTGGGACGTGGGAGAGAGAGGACGCCTCACAGCAGGGGCACACGAGGTGCGGCCCTGGCACAGGCTCCAAGCAACCCGCGTGGGGCTGGGCACTGGCTGCCAGACAGAAGCGCCTATCCTCTAACCACTGACCTTCCCTTCCCTACCTCGGGGATCCCCCGGGGGGGGCAGCAAGAAGATGAAGGGGAATAACGATCTCCCCTCTGCCCAAGTTGGGGAGGTGCTGGGGCTGGAACCTGAGTGTGGACTGTGTCCGAAAGTAACGACAACCAGGTGAGATGGTGCCGGAACATGAGGGGCTCTCACTGCCGGGAGCCGCCAGGGCCGCGGGAGGGGGAGTGGGCAGGCGTTGAAGTTGTGATGAGAAAATAAAGCTGCGACTCATCGTGTCCTAATGAAGTCCCTCCAGGCCATCCATCAAGCCAGTTTCTTCACAATGGAGGGAGAACGAACATGAAGCAAGGCACCCCAATGCGACCGGAGAAAAGCTCGAGGCAGGTGCTGCAAGAGTGAACGCAGACCAAAGCGGGGGACGAGATGGAAAGGGCGCAGAGCAGAGAGTAGGGGTAAGCTAGGAGGCTTATTTTATTTCAAGATATTTATTATTTTTTAAGCTTGATAAGAATAAAAATAAAACACAAAGAAACTATTAAAATTTTTTCATTGGCCAAAAATTATTTCAGTTGCTATAACTATTATAACCAAGCCAGGGTCCGTATTAAAATTTTTAAGAGATTTTTATACACAGGCAGTTCTACTGTAATATATGTTACATGTATGTTACCAAAAAAAAACTTACTACCATGCGAAGTTGCACAGTGAAACCACAGGGCTCATGGAAAGAATGAGCATAAAAGAAAATCAGGAACCTAATAAAAACAGTAGCAGTTTTACACATTTAATGGTTAAGAAATATATAAATGCTACAATAAATACGTCACTTTACCTTGAAAAAGACCTGATGTTTGGCTGTCAGAGGGGCTACAGTTTATTATAAAGCGGTAGAAAGAGGTTTATCTGAAATCGGACAAGTCACTTTGTTCCATAAGACAAGGGTCCCCAACCCCCGGCCTGTTAGGAACCAGGCTGCACAGCAGGAGATGAGTTGCGGGACAGCAAGAAGCTTCATCTACATCTGCAGCCGCTCCCCAGCACTAGCATCACCACCCCAGACCATCAGGCATTATTCTCATGGGAGTACCAGTCCCTGGTGCCAAAAAGGTTGAGGACCACTGCCTTAAGGTATTAACCACACTGAACCAAATTCACATTGTTAAAGCAAACGAGAGTCAAAATTGACTGTATTTACAAATTTGTTCTAATGAATTTGAAAACTTAGAAGAAATGGAAAAATCTTCTGGAAAATAAAAGTAACCAAAATTAGCCCAGAAAAAATTAGGAAAGCCAGGCTGAGTAGTCAACAGTCATAAAATAAACCAAAGTAGCAATCAAAGGTATACTCTCTGCAGAAAAGGTATGACCCCGCACTGTACTTAAAAGAAGTTCTATCAGCATCCAAGGAACAGAAAATTTCCGTATTTAATCTATGCAGAGGGGAAACGATGGGACAGCCGGACAGTGGATCAGATAAACTTGCGTGACCACACAGACAAAACCAAGCAAGGACAGCACAAACTGTAGACTAATTTCATTTATTAACTCTAATCAAAACACCTAGAGAAAAATCATAGTAAAGTAAAATGAATACTGTACACACGCAAATAGCAAACTATGACAAGAAAGTTCATCCAAGAAATTAAAGGGCACTCCATTGTATTAAGTTCTCTTTTCTCGAGTTTGCAGGAAGAAAACATCCTGTTGCACTGTGGTCTCTTCCTTGTCACCACCCCTGAGCCCCCTCCTTGGTCCTTTTCATGGCTCTACTTGGTCATGCCCTGAGCTAATACTATCACAGGAGCCCTCAATCTGTGTATTTCCACTTAAGAATTTCCACTGAGCTACAGACTTGACTATACGCAGTGCATATTCAACACCTACGCGGCTGTACTCTTGCCCCAGAGGTCCCTCCTAACGGTGTTCCCAAGGCTGGAAACCACCGCCGTGTACAACAGGTAAGAAGGTCAGCAAGCACTGCCAAGTCTCCCTCTGGCTCGCTCCATCACCCACTTGCACAGCCCAGATGGTCCGCTGACCCGTCCCTCCTCCAAAACTGCTCCTTCCTGCTTCGCACCCGACTCCTCCCAGCCTCCTCTCTTTACCCATTCGCCTGCCATCGCGCTCAGTGTTCACTCGATTACCCTCCCTGCCAGACCACGGCGCCTCTACAACAAGAACTGGTACATAACTTATCACTGCACCGAAGGCACCAGCCCCAGGGTCCAGCAAACAAAAAGATCCTCAGTAAATAAGCATTTGGACAAACATGAAAAAGAGAGGGTGATTTCCCTAATGAGTCCCTAAACATCTGGCTGTGAAGACAACTCAGAACTTGTCCGTGAAAAACCGCAAATGATACCGGATCATTTCCGGAGGGGCTCTCATTCCCTTCAGCTCAGGGTCCGCTGCTGGCAGTGAAGTGTAACTGCCGAAGCAGAGGGCACCAGACACAGAATGTTAGAAGACGAGGAACGTTCTGTGAGATCCAGGAACGGGGGTGGGGAGAGGTGGGGATGGAAGGACAGGCCGTGAGTCCAGGCCCTGGATGTGACCGTAAAGGGATGACAGCGTCCACACTAGGCGCCGAGTAAGCCCTGAAAAGTAAGAAAGTCACCACTTACCCAACACGACGCTGTCCGGAACCTGGCGGCCATCCCGCGCTGTTTCGTGCGGGCTGCGGAGGAGAGAACCGAACCGTGAGGGTCCCCCTGCTGCTTCCTCCCCCACGCCCCACAGAGGGAGGGCCCGGGGCCGCCGAGTCCTTCGCAGGGACGCAGCCTCCGAGCCTGGACAGAGGGGATCGGAGCGATGTCTGTACCGCTCCACGGCCCAGACGCGGGAGGGACTGAGGTCGGGCTGACTCCGTCCACGCCCCGGACTAACCGTGGAGGGTTCGCTGGCCAAGATGCTGGTCTGCAGCGGACGCTCCGGTCCGGGTTAACTCCGTGCCTCCGCGGCCACAGAAACTCAACGTCCCCGGCTAGCTCACGTCCACTGACGACGAGCCTGTGAGAGCCCCGCAGGCGCGTACCAACCTCGGCCGCGGTGCGGCGCACCCGGAAGTACGTCATGCGTCGATGCGCCGGAAGGGATGACTCTAGAAGAAAACTACACCTCCCAGAATTCTCTGCGAAGTACGCTACTGACTGGCCCAGCTTCCAACTGAAGGCGAGTTTGCATAGAGGGGCGGAGCCTAACGTGAAAGGCAGGCGGGAGGGTGGGGCTCCACGAGTGGCCTCGGGTACGTACGCCCACGGCCCCGCAACACCCCAACTCCTGCACAGCGCACTCAGTCCCGGGAAGAGTTTGGTCTAGGCAGAAGGAGTAGGCTTGCTCAGGTTTTGATGTCAAACAAGATAGGTTGCAGACCACAACGCACAGCAGAGAGAGACACCGTGAGGCTACAAGCTGCAGTTCCCAAGGTTGTAAAACAGTTTTGATTATCAGTGCACCAAAGAATACAGTTAGCAACTTAATAAAGGAGAAACTACAGTAGATAAAAGGAGAAGTAAATAGAAGCACACCAATAATAGGAGATATTAGCATAGTTCTCTCTATCCAAGACAGCTCAAACAATCTTCACTCATATGCAACAAAACTATAGCATAATTTCAAAAGGACTTTCTGTCTGAAAATCTTTTAAAAAAAATTTTCTATTCAAAGATTGAAGGAAATATGGAACTACAGATAAAATTGTAGATAACACTAAGAATTCATGGGAAAACCTTAACGCAGTGATGACAGGAAATTTTAAACTCGAGTAGTTATAACAGTAAAAATAAAATAAGTAAATTTAATTCTTATAAAGCCATTAATACCAAAGTAAGCCAAAAGAAAACAAAGGAAATTTAAAGATAAAAGCAAATAACTGTTAGCAAGAGCAGAAAGAACTCAAATGATACTACGAATCAATTCAAAGTTATTGACATAGAACACTATCTAAAGTATGTTACATATGCATAAATTTTATCTGCACGTGGAACATTATCCAGAATTAGCCACAAAATAATTCTTAATGTATTTAAAAGGGTTGAAATCATACAGTTTTCAACAATGGTGGAATTAAATTAGAAATCAATCCCAGAAAAAATGCAGTAATTCTCCGTATAGTTGGAAATTTTAAAAAAACACTTTTAAGTAACCCCTACTCGAAATCAAAAGGAAAATTAGAAAATTAGAAAATAATGTGAATTGCATTAAAATTAAACTGCATTTGAGATCATATACTATTTGTCTATTTTATTTCACTTAGCATAATGTCTTCAAGGTCCATCCATGTCACATTCTCCCATTTTCTGATTTAAAAATTATAGTATTTTATATTTATAGTATTTTATATATTTATTTTTAAACGATTTATCAATTTTTTCTATTTTAATTTCTCAAGTTCTGCTATCATATTAATTTCCTTCTCTTTCCATAATTAGATATAATTTCTTCCTAAATACCTCATTTTACTTTTATTCCTTTTGTTAGCACTATTGGATTGCATGTACTAAAATATACCTATAATACTTTCATTTTATAAATTATCTTGATTTATATTCGAAAATGGAAATGATACGCAAGTTCCCTCTGGTGACACATTTACTGTTGGCTCACAGACACATTTTGAGCGGCACACAGACGATAACCCGCGTCCGTGGGTTCTCGCACCCCCAGGTGGCAGCAGAGGGGCTTCAAACCGCCAACCTGTTAATCCCGTTAGGCGCGCCGCAGAGCCCTCTGGGAAGTGTGGTTATGGGGCGCGCGGGACTCTGGGAAATGTAGTTCCGCGCGGTCATTTCCGCCGTCGGGTTGTGTTAGTTTAGGTGCTCCAGCCCCAAGGAGTAAAAGTGTGGGGTGCGGGGGGCTGACGGTGAGGCTGCGGCCCTGGGGGCGCCCTCTGCTGCCGCCGCCGTCACGCGGTGATCCCAGCGCGGACCGGCTCGCGGCGACCGCGACGCGCGCAGGAACTGGCCCCGGAGCTGGCGCAAGGAAGGCCGGCGAGGACGGCCGCGCAGCGCCCAGTCGGGTCGAGGTGGGGTGGGGGCTGTGGGGCGGCGGCGGGAGGGAGGGAGCAGGATGGGGGGCAGCGTTAGGGAACTGGGGTTCTGTAGGGATGGGGGGCGGTGAGTGTGTGCGTCAAGAGAGAGACTTGGGGGTCGATGGCGGGCCCGTCCCTGGTGATGGGTGATGAGGGGACCGTGAGGGAGACCGTGGAGTTGATTCATTTTGGGACACCTGAGGATTAAGGTATTGGAGTGTCTGTAAAAATCAATAACTGGGCGCTTGGGAGGGGAGGAGCAGTTTTTAAGCCAGTGGAGGGGATTATTCGGGTAGTGGGCCTGTGGGGGGTTTTGGGGGTCAGTCCATAGACTCGTGGGGTTGGCCGTTGTGGGGGAGAGGCGGAGGGAATTGGGAGTGAGGGAGCCCTGGAGGCTGCCCTCTGGAGTGAGTGAGGTGAGTGTGAGCGGTTGGGGATACTGGCCACCCGGCTTCTAGTAGGAATAGCCAAGAACCGAAGGTCAGTGTTTTGGATGCCATTGGGTTGGCGATTGGGGCCGATGGGGATGAATGGGCACAGGGAGGGCTCAGAGTCGTCGGACTCTGGAATTTTCATTGACTGGACGGCGTCCTGGTTGTGGCGGTGTCGCGTTTGACCCGAGCCCTGTGCTCCTGCAAAAGGGTTAAGGAATCTCCCTCCTAGTGCAAAGATCCCGGTCCTCCTCTGACTGGATGAGACTGACACACGCCCCCATTGACTTGTGACTAGGCCAGACACCTGCCCTCTAAGATCTAGGACCTCTTTCTGCCCTGGATGTCCTTGCTGTGTCTTTTGCTACTATTTCGGGTCAACTTTCAAAATCCAGCCTGCCTTTCCAGACTGAGTGTGATTCTTGATTGTCTCACAAGGTCCTGGTTACTTTGTGGACACCGGGACCTGTCTCCCCACCCTGGCCTGAGTCCTCCCTCAATTCTCTTACTGATAAAGAAGGAGACATTTAAAGCTCTCAGAGATGAGGTCAGAAGCAGCTGCACATGGTCCGGTCAGTGCTAAGCAGTGTTCAGGTGTTTGGTTTCCACTCTGCTGACAGCAGTGGAGGGTCCTGAGCCTGTGGTGACAAAGGCAGCTCTGTCCAGTCCTCGACCCAACACTAGGGCTGGGCAGTTAGTGCCTCAAAGGAGCCATGTTCTGTCTCCACTCTTGTTAACTGCCTGGGGCAAAAAACAGGTGTGACCTTTTCCCCTCATTCAGGGCAGATGAATGGACATTGCCACCCACCTCTCTACATACACTGGAACACTGAAGACATCTTCCCCATCCTTCAGTGCAAGAGCACCTCCAAACCAGCTCGTCTTGCCCTGGATCTTCTGCAGGTACCACAGTGTCTCTTTGCTCACTTGGTTTCTGGAAAGGTGCCACTGACCTGTCCACCATGTTCAGTCTTCCTAGCCAACCTGTCAGCCTGTGGAGCCTGAGCCAGGGCACTGGAAACTTAGGAGGTGCCTGGCCATGGTTCCCAGACCACAGGCGGAAACCACACGTGCTGGACAAGCCTTGGCTGGCAGGATTGCTAGGAAATGTGGAATTGTCCCTCTTGTTCCCAAGTTCACTAGGTACTGAGTTTTTTGGACATTTCCTTTCAGGTTTATTCTTGTGAAGAAAACAGCCCCATGGGCCCTGTGCCCGTGAAGATTTTGGCTCTGATCCCACATGTGGCTGAGTGTAAGTTACCGGGACCACGAACAGTGAAAACATTTAAAGTGTGAGTGTTTATATGCATCAAGATGTTTTATTTATTATAATTTTCTTAAATCTCACTTTGTCTGTCTCAGCAATTCTGCCAAAGATGATATCTGTTATGCAATTTGTGACCTTTTAAAAAGTTTTAGAAATAGTGGTTGTGCTCAGTTATCTGGTTATTTGGCCTGTTAGGGAAATAATTAAAACTGTAATCTGCAAACTCAGAAAACTGCTTCACAAAAGTAGAAGAGAAAGAAAAACAGTTTTGTTAATGAACAAAGATTAAACCAGAATGTGATGAGTGTCACAGGCAATCTGCTGGAGATGGCAAGAAAAAGGAGAAAGCTCACTCTTTTCTATACTCAGGTAGAAACAACTCATCACAGACACATTTTCTCAAGATAAACGGTTGTTTGTCATACATAGTTTATACTAAATTTACCTAATAAGTGGGGTGACCATCTGTATTAGTTGATTGCTTTTATCCAAAGGAAAAATCAGCCTTTCATCTCTTTATGACAGGAGGTAGTTTGACAACCTGGAGCTAGGTGCCAGTCAGGGTGGTTGGGCTCCCGCCTTCACAGAGACTGGGAGATAGGGCCGGTCTTCCTGGATGATCAAGGACCTGGCTCCGAAAGAATGCCATTTTTGGGTTAAACTAGATGAGGCTTACTTAGCTTTAGAGAAGCGTCAGGAGCATCTCAAAAGGGCAGAGAAAGAATTTACAATTCCATGTTTTCTAAAGCAGGGGTCCCCAACCTGGACTGGTACCTGTCAGTGGCCTGGTAGGAACCAGGCTACACAGCAGGAGGTGAGCAGCGGGCAAGCGAGCGAAGCTCCGTCTGTACCTGCAGCCGCCCTCCAGCACCGGCATCCCCGCCTCAGCGCTGCCTCAGGCCACCAGGCCTTAGATGCTCATAGGAGCACCAGTCCCTGGTGCCGAAAAGGTTGGGGACCGCGGGTCTAAAGTAAATGCTCTTTAAATAGTAGTGTGGGAACCTCTTTCCCTTTTTTACATGAGGAAAAATCAGGCTTTTTTTTCTTATTGTTAATTTATATTTGCCCTTCGAGGCCTCTGAGCTCATAGGCCCCTAGAGGTGTTAGCTAGTCTCCTACAAACTCTGGTAACTGACATTGGGAAGGGCTGAGGCTGGGACTTTGAAGCAGAGAGTGGGGAAGGGGCCCTAGAGCCGACAGCGTGGACCCTACAGAACCACTGGACAGCCCCGCACCCCACCACCCCTCCAAGCAGGTCCTCAGGTCGGGGATCAGAGACCCTTAGAAAGAGGCTGATTGTGGAGCGGTCCCTGGGTACAGAGAGGAGGTGAGTTGATGCTCAGAGCAGCGGGCAGCCCTGGCTACTGCCATGGTCTGTCACACAGTAGGATTTTGACCTTCCTCAATGACCCCTGGAAATCCATGGCCTGGGCTGTTCCTGCCAACTTCTGAGGGCAAGGGCGAGGACTGTTGGTCATGGTGTGAGCTGAGAAAGAAGCGACATTAAAGGTTTCTTTAGGTCTCTTTTTGCTGCCGTCTGTCACACCAGGGCAGTCAGCTTCATCACAGCCTGTCTGCCTGTCTCCTTTTTCTGTTAGCTCCTCCGAGCCACGCTTCCCTTGGGCCCAGGGCTGATTTGGAGTGAGAGCCGGCACCTCAGGCTGCGTCACTGTCTTGAGCTAAAAGCCCCTTTTTGTTTATCGTCCTGCCTGGAAACAAAGTGCATTTTACACGATGGCGCCGATAAAGGCGGTTTCACTCAGGTGCCCCCAGAAAATGTGGCCGCAGATGAGCCGAGACTGTTTTTTCGGACTTGGTCGGTGCCTCTGCGGAGCCGTCGTGTGCTGGTCCCTCCGCTGTGTTCACTGGGACGAGCGAGGCGAGCGCTTCACTATGGCGTGTCCCCGCGGGCGCCAGGGCAGCAGGTGCAGCGTCAGGCCCAGCGGCTCCCGCTCCGTCCTGCTTGGGGCTGGAGTCCAGCAGGCGACTCGTCTGAGTTCCCACTTAGAACCAAGATTTCGGTCCCCAAATGAATTCCCCTGTCCCAAACAAAATTCCTCCTGCATGTCCAGGACCTGGCTGTCGGGACGAGATGACTCATGCGAAATAAGGAAGGAGAAGCACCAGGGCCGGAGGCACATTCCCCGTGTGCGCGCCGTGGCCGACGCCGTGGCCGACGCCCGTCCCCGAGCGTCCGGGCGGAGGGAAGGCCCAGAAGCAGCAGAAAATGATCGCGTCACAGGTCAGTAGTTTGTGGGGATTTGACGAGGCGTGTGGAGACCTCTAAACCAAAGGCAAAGCCTAAATACATTTAAATCATAACCAGAGAAAATAAACTTGGGAAAGAAGATGTCGAAAGAAGCGTGAGTGGGTTGCAGAATCGTCCGAGTCTTAATGCTGGCTCGGGGCCCTTCACCGTTAGGGTTGAGCTGCAAGCTTTGCTCAGCTGTTCCCAGAGGCGTGACGGAGAGGGGACAGGAGCCGTTGGGAAGGCAGAGCGGTTCCTCGGCAGAGGCAGAGCTTTCCTGACGGTTCCGTACGGGACACGTCGATAGCCGTTTGCGCAGCCGGTGTCGCGGTGCGCGGCAGCCCTGTGATAGACGTTACCCTGCAGCTGTCTCGAGTTCCTCAGCGTAAGCCGGGGCTGGGAACCTGAAGGACAGCTGAGAACACGCTGGTCAGGACAGCAACGGGGCCTGGGGGACACGTGCCCCCAAGTTCTGGTTTTCGGGAAGAAACTCAAACCACTTGGCAGAACTGGCCGTAGCAGGACCTTCGGGCGGCCCCGTGATATCCTCCCGTTTGCAGTTCCGGTCGCCAGCGGAGACGCTTTTGCTTCCGTTGGCAGAAGCAGGGCACCTGCCTTCAGCCCGTCTCCGTCCTTCCTGCCCCGGGAAGCAGGCTGCAGCTTCCCTCCGCCTGCCCAAGGCGTTCCTGTCCACTCACCTGACTTCCCTCCTTCCCCTCCCTTTGTTTGTTTATTTCTTTGGAAAATTCTGTTGTTCATCCTGCCTCTAACCCCTTTCTCGACGCACAGTTCCTTGTCAGGAGCTCAGCTGAGCTGCTGCGAGGTGTCAGAGTGGCCAGTGAGAGCGGCAGCCGAGACGGAGGTCGCTGAGCCTGTCCTCGCACGCTGCGGTGGTGCGAGCAGGAGCCCGACACGAGAGCGCGCCGACGGCCACCGCGTTCTGTTTCCAGGACGGCTCCTGGTCAGGGCGAGGCGGGGCAGCGCAGACCTGGGGTCGTGGGGTCGGCGCTCTTCCCCGAACAAAGGCTCCTGCAGTTTGGTGACTCTGGTTAGGAGGAGGGTGAGGCGGAAGGGCCGGGCCACAGCAGAGGTCGCCAGCTTCCCCTCCCCCACCCCACTGGGAGGTCCTAGCAGAGGCACTGAGAAAGGCTCAGATGAGGAGACGTAGGGCACACAAGTTCTTGGCAGCCGGGGCCTGCGGCCTGGACTGCAGCTCCTTCCGAGCCTGCAGTGAGGGCCCTGGCTGCACCCCAGCTCCGATGTGTGGACGGTGGCTTCTCCCTCGACGCCTGCCAGGTGGAGCCTCGTCTGAGCTTGAAACTGTGTGTGAATCACAGAATCAGCATCGTGGTCACAGCTCGGAGTGGTGCCTCTCTCCAGGGAACCCCCGGAGTCTCGCCTTCCTGCGCCCCCAGCCCCTGGCAGCGGCTGATCTCTGCCTCTGCAGTTTCGCGTTGTCCAGAACGTCATGTAGTGAGATGATAAGTGTGTAACCTCGGATCCTGACGTTTTTCATTCGCGTCTTCGAGATCCGCCCGTGTTCGTTCCTCCCCGTGGCCGCGCGCCGTAACTGAGCAGCATCCCGCTGCGGGATGCGCCTGTCCGCTTCTCCGCTCGCCTCTGAAAGGCATCTCGGGTGCTCCCAGTTTTCAGCAGCTGTGTTCGCAGCACCCAGTTTTCAGTTTACTTGGGGATCGGTGGGGCGTGTGGCAAGTCTTCGTTGGACGTCGCCTCCCGGAGCCCCTGGACCGTCTGGGAGCCCGGCCGTCGGGGCGTGAGCGCTGCTCTTGCCGTGCGCCCTTCCTGGCCTTTGTCAGTTTGGGTTTTTTTAAATGTCGGTCATTCTATTAGGTACGTAATAGTATCTCTTTATGCTTTTAATTTCTATTTCTCTACTGACAAATGATGTTGAATGTCTTTTCATATGTTTATTTTCCGTGTATATATTTTCTTAGGCGAAGTGTGTTTTATGCTCTTTTTCTCAATTCTAATGGTGTTTGTTTCCTTATGGTTGAGTTTTAAGAGCTCTTTATATATTCCGGATAGAGATGCTTTCTCAGATCAGTGACTTGCAAATAATTTTTCCTAGTCTGTGCCTCATGTTTTTTTTTTCTTAA
The DNA here is from genome assembly GCF_014176215.1 of Rousettus aegyptiacus. Classification (NCBI taxonomy): domain Eukaryota; kingdom Metazoa; phylum Chordata; class Mammalia; order Chiroptera; family Pteropodidae; genus Rousettus; species Rousettus aegyptiacus. Next base: position 154,317 of record NW_023416308.1, read on the forward strand.
CCGTGTCTTTCACAGAGGAAAAAAAATTGAATTTTGAAAAAAGTCTAACATACTAATTTCTTAGATTGACCATGTGTTGGGTGTCGTTTTTAAAAATTTGTTGCTGAACCCAAGGTCACACAGGTTTTCTCCTGGAAGCTTTATAGTTTTATGTTTCACATTCAGGTCTGCAATCTGTGTCGAGTTAACTTTTATGTAAGGCTTCGGGTACGTGTTGAGGTTTATTCTGTTGCTTATGGGTATACGGTGGTCCTAGTGCCATTTGTTGAAAAGACTTCTTTCTCCCTAGAATTGCTTTTACCTTTGTCAAAAATCAACTGAGTGTATTTGTGGGTGTCTATTTCTGGGCGGTCTGTTCTGTTCCATTCATCTACATGCCTGCCTGTTCACTAATATCAGCTTGTGTTTAGTGCTGTGGTTTCATGGGAGGTCACAGAATCAGATCCTGTGAATCCTGCAACATTGTTCTTTTTCCAAATTGTGTTCGCTGCTGTGGTTCCTCTGCCTTTCGTCCCACAGCTTACTGCCTCCGGCCCGAAAAGACAGAGTGGCTAAGAACATGATTTCTTTCTCCCCATCTTCATATTTCTAGCATCTGTTATGGTTCTGGGTGCCTCAGTTGCTCACTGTCTGTGTTCTAGAAGATACCTGAAGGAGCTAGCTGGGTGGTCCTGCTCGGGAGCAGATGACACCGGCGGGGGGCGGGGCAGAGCGCTTTGGGGATGTAGGTGTGGTTCTGGTTTCCATAGGGACTGAGGAGCAGTCTGTCATGTCGCAGGTGGAGGCCAGGCCTGGGGCAGCAGTGCTCAGCAAAGCGCTGCTGCCGAATCCCACGGGCACCTCCTGCGCAAACACTGTGCTTATTTAACGAGAGCCGATGCCAGTGTCTCATTCAGGGGATGGATAGGTGGAGAGATGGATGATTTCACAGCGATGAATGTTTTAATAACATTTTTGTTTCTAAGGGTGCAACGCAGGATTAGGATATCATATCAGTTAACCACTGCTTTGTAACGGATTACCCCAAACCTTAGTGGCTGAAAACACAGACGTCCATCTCAGTGTCCGCGGGTTAGGAATCCGCTGGCCGCTTACCCGTCGGGTTCTGGCTCAAGTTCCATTGTGCCCCTGTGATCACAGTGTTGAGAAGGGCCGTGCTCATCTCGCCATGGCGAGGGCGGCTCCAGCCAAGGTCACTCGCTGGGGCGTGGGCGTGGGCGGGCCCGGCCCCCTGCCTCCTGGGCCTCTCCACAGGGCTGCCTCGCAGCAGGTAGAGCAAGACAGGTTCCCAAAATGGAAGTATATCCTTCTGGAACCAATTTCGGAAGTGACAGTTATCGCTTCTGCTCCATTCCGTCCAGCGGAGGTGAGTCGGTAAGCCCAGCCCCTCTTCAGGAAGGGAGGGTCACCCAGATGCTTGACTAGGAGTCAGAGGCCAGTGGGACCAACGTCGAGGCCACCTGCCACCGCAGAGAGGGAAGGCTGCATTCCACACGGAGTCACCGCAGGTCTGACGGGATCGCGCTTCCCTAGATATCGTTTGAGGACGTGGCCGTGGAGTTCTCACTGGAGGAGTGGCAGCTGCTCGACCCTGCGCAGAAGAACCTGTACCAAGATGTGATGCTGGAGAACTACAGCAACCTCGTGTTCCTGGGTAAGAACGTTCTCGTGTGGTGCGGTGAGTGCCCCAGAACCGGGGGGCCTCTGCCGTCCGCACTGATGGCGGATTTCAGTGTCAGATGTCGCAGATCCTTTGACTTAGACCCCTGCTGAAGGATTTTTCCTCGCGTGCTTCATTTCATAGCCTGCGTAGTAGCACGCTCCCTGCAGTCAGAGGCCCCCGGCCCCCCGGCAGTGGTGTCCAGGCCCTGTGTTTCCAATCGACAGGCTGCCAGATTCTCAGACCCGGCGCAGTGCTCAAGCTGGAGCGAGAGCCCTGGGTGATCGGCGCGGAGGTCCTGAGCCCGAACTCCGCAGGTGAGAATCAGGCGTGTGGCCTGCAGTGAACGTCAAATCGCAGGTTCGATGATAGGTTAGCACTTTTGAAATGTTATATGTAAAACTATATTTAAAGTTCCTTAATCTTTAGAGCAGACTCAGGACTGGTAACATAGTTCTTCATGATTTTCAAAGCGCTCTGTGTCCTGGTCAGGGTGCGTCCTCTCCGCGCCGAGTCGATGCTGGAACGTGCCCCTGCTCCGCTGTGTAGCGGCGCAAGCTGGCGGCTGGCGATTTAGGCCTTTGCCTTCGCGGGTCAGGCTCTTCCTAGCTTCCTTTGTCCTTTTTTTCTCTCCCGCCCATTCTAGCCTGCAGAGCCAGGCTTCTTCTCTCAAGAAATCACAAATTTTTCTTATTTCATGCAACATGGATTACCTTTGTGTTTCCTTTATTATTTTTCTTTCCTCTCTCGAGTTAGATTTCTTTTGTAAACCCACAGAGAGTAGAAGGTGAATCCCTGGCGACAGCTGACCCCTAACTCAGCGAGGGGTCGTGCCCCTTCGCGGCCCCTGCAGGCCTGGAACATGGCCGCCAGCCTCCCGGGCAGCTTTCTGATGCAGGTGGCGGTCTCGGCATCCGTCAGGTAGTCTTCTGGGGTTTAGACTCTTGTTACCTGCTGCGTGACATTTCCACTTTACACTGAAGAACTTTATGGTATGACAACATCTTACCTCTTCAGTTTTTAGCTCCATTTCCTCTAGTTTTTTCCTCAGAATTTGTCATACATGTTTCCTCTGCAGATGGCCTTTGATTGCAGCATGCTGTCCCCACTTAGGACTGTGCCTGCCTTCAGCTTTGGCTCTCCTTTCACCGCTAGTGAAGGGACCTTGTCTCCCAGCCTTTTCCGGAGCCCCTGCCCATGTAGCACTGTGTTACAGGAACCCAGACTGGCCCAGACTTTATGTGGAATTCCGTACCTAATTATTCCTAATTGGGCCTTACAGTTTTTCCCACACTGAAAGATGGCCAGTAACGCCTTCTTCTCTGTTCTCTCTGGTTTTTGTGTTGTATAGTTATTAAGTATTTCATTAATTACTTATTGTAGGGCCAGATAAGGCAGGAACTTTCTTATTCATCAAATATTTCTTTAGTAGAATGGTTTTCATCTAACCTTGGGAAGTATATAAATTACTGATGTCTAGGCAGCATTCACATGGGTTATTAGGGCTACGTATGTGTAGTTTGGGAAAGCGGTGAATATAATTCTTTGTTCTCCCATTTAGAACCACTGCTGTCATGTGGAATGAAAGAAATCAAGAGAAAATAAGAGTCATGAAATAACCTTGAGGAACCAGAGAATTTTAATTTAAAAGAAAATTCAAAACTATAAAATATTCATTCAATAATTCCACATTTGAACTGACAGCATTCAGGTTAAAAATGCAAAGCTAATTATCAGGATTGATGCTAGAGAAAGGAACTGCTTTAGAAGTTTAGAGACAAGTGAATCTTATCTATCCCACACATACCGAGGGCTTGTTACATGAGTAAAAAATACAAACCTGACCCCTGCCCCGGGGCTTTACATTCTAATGGGTACAGAAGTGAGATGGTTACCTATCGATAAGCACGATGAAGAAAATAGGATATTCGGCAGTGTGCCTTAAAAACGATGTTGGGTCTTGAGTGAGCCACGCAGGCCGAAAGCTGGGAAGCACGTCAGGCAGGAGCAAGAGCAAATGCAAAGGTCGTAAGGCCGGAAAGGGATCAGCGGAATGGGAAGGGGGTCCGTGTGGCCGCGGAGGGGTGAGTGGGAGCTTGTGGGCGAAGTCAGGGAGGTGGGGAGAAAGCAGGTCATGCCAGGGCACGGAAGCCACGGTCGAAGTTTGCGTTTCTCAAAGGTTTTGGTTTTCTTTTTAAGCCACGGACTACAAAGGTCTGATTGCATTTTCTAAAGATTACTGGCTGCTGCATGGAGATCAGGATAGGGAGGGAGCAAGACTGGAAGCAGGAATATCTGTTTGAAAATAGGACAAATGAAGGCAGTATTTACCAGAGTGTAAGAAAACAGAGCCGGGAATGTACACCTGTACCCGTACCGAAGAGAACACCGATAAAAGATGGTCCGTTTGTTTTCCAAACTAACAATACTTTTCTTTTTTATTTCTTGAAGATATTTTGATACAGGTGAACTACTTCAATATTTTTTTATATTGTTTACTTTATCAATTTAGATATACATTTTATTTCTCAGTTTGGTTTTAATTTAAAATTTTATTTTTCTTTACTCTCGAACTTCATGAAGCAACTTTTTATAAACTCTTCAAGTGGATCTCATGTCTACATGTGACTCTTGCTTCTAATTGCCAGACTTGTTTCCACACTCTATTCCATCTCAATAAATAGTCTTATCATCTCTGCTCAGGCTCAAAACGTTGATATTTTATTCTCCCCCATATCAGCAGATCTAGTTGGGTCTCTGAAATTCTGATATGCCTGAGAATTAGAAGAGGTTTTTTTGTCCCCTCTCCCCGAAAAAAAATTATCCCACAGGAGAGGAGTAGTTGCCTTACATGTGAGATCTTGCCAAATCTTTCATCTTGCAGAGTACTTCCTGAGGGTATCACCTCACAATTGCTAGTAAACACACCTTTAAAAATCATCTTAAAATATTCGCTACATGGTAACATTGTGGAAATCAGAGACGATTGTACTTATTCTGTCTTAATCTTATGCAAAGAATTCTTGTGGTTTGGAATAACTTGCATTAATAGTGTCATATAATTCAATATGTAAATTATAGATTCAGTTAAAATAAAAAAAATGAAAGAAAACAAAAACAAAACACATAAACATAAATACTGCACTCTGGAGAGCTCTTGGATAGTTCCAAGAATTAGCTTCAATGATGGCGCAGTTACCGATACCAGTTGATTCAGGTGATGATCTGAATGAGAATTTTTGTTCAGTGTAACAATCGTACAGAAAACTACGGTTTCTCACCTTTCATGTGTAAAGTTGACATCCTGCGTTTACTGTGCACTGTGTTCACTGATCCTTCACAGCATTCAACAATGCGTGTAATCCTGCTCTTTCGTGGACTTGTTATTCTCAGTCTTCTCTGTATTGCAAGCCCTCTGATGGCGCGTTGCTTACCTGTCTTCTTCCTTGAGCTTCTGCTACTAACAAGTTCTGGATACACGGTAGATAATCAGTAGATTAAGGCTGAATAAGTAAGTTAACCACCTCAGTCTTTGCTTAGAAATTGCTCCAGTCTTTGTTATCTCGTGGTCACTGTTCCTTGAGCATTCATCTTTCCTTATTTAAAAATTCATGTTTATAAACATTTGTAAATTTAGAATTTGTTTTCATTTCTGTTAAAGATGTTAGTGCGCAATGAGTAGGCAGTGTATTTAGAAGATTTTTTTGGGGGGGGGACTGAGATCAGAGGCTCCATTTCAGAAGTGTTATTTAATAAGCATAATCATTGGGAGATTGACACAGTGTGGTTCATTTTTTCCTTTTTAGAAGAACTCTGGCTAGATAATAATCTCACAATGCGGCACCAGGACCATCAAGACAAGCTTAAAAGTATGGAGCGAGTCCATGAATATGATGTTTTTCGGAAAATATTTCATTCGAACATTAACGTTCGTTTAGGAATGAGACCCTATAAATGTGGCACTGATGAAAAAACTTGGAAACACTCTTTTGATTTTCTTATTCCAAAAACGAACTGTGGAAGAAAGAAACTCGAGCTCAATAAGAAGTTGTTATTCTATGTGAAACCCGACAGAACCCATGATGGAATAAAATGCTGTGATTGCAATAAATGTAGAAAAGCCGGCAGTAAACAGCCATGGCTCGTTCCAAACCATGTGACGCATACAGGAGTCTGTTTATGCCTGGAATGTGGAAAAGTTTTTAACAAGAAGTCACAGCTCATTATACATCAGAGAACTCACACAGGAGAGAAACCCTATGGATGCGGCGAGTGTGGAAAAGCCTTCTCGCAGAAGTCACTGCTCACTATTCATCAAAGGACTCATTCAGGAGAAAAACCATATGGGTGTGGCGACTGTCCCAAGGCTTTCAGTAGGAAGTCGCTGCTCATTCTGCATCAGAGAACTCATACGGGAGAGAAGCCCTATGTATGCAGCGAGTGTGGAAAAGCCTTCGGCAGGAAGTCACAGCTTAAAAGACACCAGCTGACCCATACAATGGAGAAACCCTACAGCTGCAGCGACTGCGGGAAAGCTTTCTCCCAGAAATTAAAGCTGGTCACACATCAGAGGACGCATACGGGAGAGAAACCCTACAACTGTAGTGACTGTGGAAAGGCCTTCTTTTGGAAGTCACAGCTCGTTACTCATCAGAGGACTCATACGGGGAAGAAACCTTATGCGTGCAGTGAGTGTAAAAAAGCCTTCAGCAGGAACTCGCTTCTCATTAGGCACCAGAGGATCCACACAGGAGAGAAGCCCTATGAATGTGGTGAGTGTGGTGAGGCCTTCATTCGAAAACCGCAGCTCATTAGACATCAGATGACTCACACAGGAGAGAAGAACTACCAGTGCACGGGTTGTGAGGAAGCCTTCTTCAAGAAATCAGAGCTGATGAGACATCAAAGACTTCATTTAGGAGAGAAACCCTATGGGTGTGCGGAATGCGGGAAAACCTTCTTCGGGAAGTCACAGCTCCTGACACATCAGAGAACTCACACTGGAGAGAAACCTTACGAGTGCAGTGAGTGTGGGAAAGCCTTTACCCAGAAATCGAGCCTGATATCACATCAGAGAACTCATACAGGTGAGAAGCCCTATGAATGCAGCGAATGTGGGAAAACCTTCAGCGAGAAGTCAAGTCTCATTCATCATCAGAGAACCCATACTGGAGAAAAGCCCTTTGAGTGCGGAGAGTGCAGGAAAGCTTTTGCCTGGAAGCCACAGCTGCTCAGGCATCAGAGGATTCACACAGGGGAGAAACCCTATGCGTGCAGCGACTGTGGGAAGGCGTTCGTTCAGAAAGTGCAGCTCATCAAGCATCAGAGGAATCACACGGGAGAGAAAGCCTACGGGTGCAGCGATTGTGCGAAAGCTTTCTTTGAGAAGGCGCAGCTGATTATACATCAGAGAATTCACACAGGAGAGAGACCCTATAAATGTGGCGAGTGTGGAAAGTCTTTCACTAGAAAGTCCCACCTCATGAGGCATCAGAGAATTCATACAGGAGATCAGTACTATGGATGCAGCGAATGCGGGACTACCTTCCACAAGAAGTCGCAGCTCGTGATCCACCAGAGAAATCATGTAACTTAGAAACCACATGAGAGCAGTGCGTGTGGAAAGCCCGCCAGCAGATGGCATGCTTCCTAACACTTCTGAGGACACACGAAGGAGAGAAAGTCCAGCAATGCAGTGACTGTTGAAAAATTTTATTGGCAAGGCTCACTGAACGGAATTCAGAAAGGGAGAATTTTTAGGTGGACAATTAAGAAAGCCTTCTCCCAGAAGACAAACTTATTACAACATTGATGAATCATATTGTGATAGTAGAGAACCTTTTGGTCAAAAGCGAAAGCTCATTAAATATTTAGATGACCTAAACACAGGAAAAACTATTGTCATGACCAGTGAAAGATTTAAGAAAGGGTAACTCAGTATGCTAGAGAATACGTACATAGACGGAATGCTAAGTGTTACAGATTGCAAAATAACCATTCGAAGAATTATATAAGCATGATTTTGTTGAAGTAATTGTATAAGGAAGTTGTATTCGTTGTATATAAATTATTATGAGATAGTCATTTTAAAATGGCGGGTGTGTTTTAAGTGTGAAGACTTCTGTTTTCTGCCATGGTAGTGTAACCAGGACCATGTTAACCCTCCTGCCTTAAGCAGCTAAAAGCTGCACAATGTATATGAAATGATTTTTAGACATGTGACAAGCACAGGTTTGCGTTTCTTGGAGGAAGGTGGACTAAGTGGCGGCAGTTTTCCAGTCTGCAGTTCAGGGAAGGGAACAAACGTGGTCTTCCTGAATTGGCATTTGGAGAGGCCATGGTAGCTAGAATTTGCAGAGAAAAGTACTGGGAGTAGGAGCTCCCTAGGGAGAGAGCTGCAGGAATCATCGAGGAGTGCCCCCCCCCACCCGGTTCTTTGGCTCAGTATAGATTTGCGTATATGTGAAAGGAATCTTCCTGAGACTGGGAAGAGGAGGCTGGAACTCAGCACAGGGCTGAGGATAGTTCACATCTCCACCAGCTGGAGTGGAAATCACTTTTAACACATGGGCATCAGGTAGAATTCCCAGCAGACTTGTCACCTTAGTAGTGAGGGTAATTCGCCCCAGATTAAAAGCTGCCTGGGACTCACAATGTCTGGCATCCAGAAACTTGTCTGGCATGCAAAAAAACAGGAAAGTGTAATTTGCAACCAGAAGTCAGTCAGCAAAAAGAGACTGAAGTGTTTGCAACTAGTAGACAAGGGTGTCTAATTATTATGAAGATAATGTAGAGGAAAATGTGAATTTGGTGAGACTTGAAGTGGAAGGTATACTTTTAAAAGCCCAAATGTAACTTCTCAGGATGAGAACAACAATATCTTAAAAAAAAAAAAAAATGTGGGTGGAATTAAGAACAGATTAGACATAGAAAAAAACTAATGAACTTGAAGAATAAGAATAAAAAATATCCAAATGATTACTCATTGGAAAAAGATGGGAGAAGAGAATAGGAAATCTATTACAGTGATTTAGTATGTGTAATTGGAGTCTCAGAGAAAGAGAGAGCAGGCAAGAAAAAAAAAAGTATTTGAATAATTACTGGCTGAAAATTTTCCACATATGGCAAAAAGTATGACTCCACATATTCAAGAAGCTCGAAGAACACCAAATAAAGAAAACTATGCCGGTGGATGTCAAATTGATGAAAACCAGTGAGAACAATTATAAAAGCACCTGGAGAGAAAGACACAAGACCGAGCGAAGGACGACCGCACACTTCAGCGGGGCGACGTCGTTACACTGCCGGCAGGGAAAAACCCCGCGACCTGGAGCGCTCTTACCCGTCAGAAGCATCTTTCAAAACGAAGCCCGAAGACTTCGGGAAAACAAAATCCCAGATAACTTATCCCCCGCAGACCCGCCTGCAGGAAACACTGGGGAATTTTGGGGGCAGCAGGAAAATAACACCTGGTGGAGATTGAGACGCGCAGGAGGGAGGAAGAGCGCTGGCAACGGCGGATCCGTGGGTGAGTGGGGAAGACGCTTTTCTCCTGTTAAAGCCTTTAACAAAGGTGACCGACTAGTTAAAGCCGAAGAAATGACGTGTTTGGGTTGTGACGTGTCTGGAGGTGAAGCGGAGCCCGTAAGCATGGAACTTGGAAAACAGTTGCACAGACCGCGCGCCCAGCACGTGTCCCCTCGGCCGGGCGACCTGCGTCGCGCAGCTGCAGAGCAGGTGCTGCCGGTCTGGGCCCGGCCCCGCGGCGGTTCCGGCCGGTGTGGGCCTGGCGGGGACGAGCTGGGCACCCACGCCGGGGAGCCCGCCCCGCGCCCCTCCGACTCGAGCGTGAGTGATGCCTCCGGCCGCGCTGCCATCCCCGGCTGGTTTCCTCGACCCCGAACTCCCGTGGGTACGTCCCTTTGTTCCACGTCCCGCGTTCATGTTTGGAGCGAACCATTTCTTTTCTGTGCCACATACTGAGGGACGAGCACTCACATTTGAGCGTCAGCTGTGTGTGATAGGGCACAGACAGGCATCTCTCGGGATCCCCCCACGTCAAACATCAGGCTTTGCTCTTTGCGTTTTTACTGCTCAGTAGAAATTACCACCAATACGGAAGTTGTGTTTTTCATTCTGTTTTGCTGCCAACGTCGAGGCTCAGGCGGTCGCCGCTGTCTGCGACCTGCGCGGTGGTGCTGCGGTTTTATTACTAACCCTCCTTCCGTGAGAAAACCAGATCCTTCACGGAGCCTTACGCTGCCTCTGGGTTAGCCTCACAACTCACAAGGAAGCCTTGTCGTTCACGTTACATACACGCGGAAAAGAAAAAAAGGTGACCCATCCCCGAGTGGATACAGGAGGGATGGACCGCACTTCCCAGCACGCTCATTGAAAATTATCCTTGTTCTGTATTCAGCTGTTTTTTCGTGTGATTCATGCCATCTGTAACCCTGGACAACGCCTTTCATTTCAGTAGTCAGCCTTACTGCAGAGAGGCCCCTTCAGAGGGGACAGCCGTTCCCATCACAGACTGCGCCAGAAAGAACATCAGCTCTTTAAAGATCAAACCAGAGTTGCTTCACCTGTAAGCTCACAAAGCACAGTGAGGTCGACACACTCCCAGAGAAGGCCGGCGCGGACGGCACCGTCCCGCCATTCGTCGGGCACCTCTCCCAGCAGGTTCAGCTCCTTCGCCTCGCCCCCCAGCAGGGCTCTCCATTGGGCAGGTGCGCCTCACCCGGAGGGAGGAGCTCCCCTTCCAGTTGGACTTGCATTTCCGTCTGCATTTCGAAGGAAGGACTCGTTCATGCAGGTTTTCCATTTTGTGTAACTCCAGGAGGCACCATTCACAATGTAGTGTGTGTTAATGAACTCCTGTCTCTGTCTCACACAGGTCCTGTTTTTAAGGAATTAGCTAGCAAATGAAATAGTTTGAGACTCGTGCACAACTGGAATGCAGCATAGTGACAGTTGCCTGTGTCACTTCTCTGCAGTGACACTGTGTGACCTGTCCGTGGTGGTAGAATAGTTTCCACCATCGGATTCACCCCACCCCTTTTGTCTGCCACGTAGTGACGGGCAAGGCCATTCTCACTGTCTTCATTTTAGAAATTTTTAGTTATCTCACGACATGTGTCTGCAACTTAGAAGCAGGTGGTGTGACATCTCACGGTCCGCTCCAAAGAATGACATTTAAGTGAGTTACATCTAAAGTATGCTTCCCCTATGTGGCATAGTCGCCTCCCAACACCCACACCCCATCGCCACACCAGCCCACACGCCTCAGGAAGTCGGTTTGTTCTGAGGCCAAATCTGTGGATTTGGGGGTGCTTCTAACCATTCTTTTCTTTGTGGGTTCTTTGCAGCTTGGATCACAGTTATTTTTCATTGTATCTAGATAGTCTTGACATCTTGTCATTGAGACCGTTACTTTCAAAATGTTAAGGTTAAATAAATCAGGAAATACCAAATTTACTTAGTGCCTAAGTACCTAAATCATTCTTAGGTATTTATCAATATGTGAACCACTAAAGGTGCCCCACAAAGACGCTGGAGCTCTAGAAGCAGTCACTGCCGAGATGGAAGGAAGGGAGAAGAAGTGACATTTGTAATTTGAGGTTCTCACGTGAAGCATCCCTATCATTAAATTTATTTTTAAAAACCATCGAGCTCAGACTTAGAAAAAGAAGAGGGAAGCAGGTCAACTTCCTGGTGTTTGCTGATCATGAGAAGGTGACATTTAAACCATGGACTGCTGCCTGGCAGCGTGGGTTCATCCCGAGCGTGGTCTCAGGGCAGCTCTGAGGGCACACGCACGTCTCGTACCGCTGTCCTCCTGTGTGTGCCACATTTGTACGAGGCAGAACGTGTGGAGTGATGGTGCCTGAGATCTGAGAGCAGCCGCGCCCCCCGCGCGAGGATGGGCTGCATAGCTGGTGACGAAGGGCAGCCGGCTGTCGGCTGTCCGGCTGTCCGGCTGTCCCGTCTGTGAGGAGGGTGCCTGGGGGACGCTCGCCTCTGCGCTGCGTTTGGAAGCAGCTCTGGACCCACGTTTGCCGAGTAAACTGCCTGACGAGTGACGCGTGTGCGCGTGGTCATTGGGAACAGGGGACCCCAGCTTCTCCCAGCCCGGCTTCCCACACGCACCCAAACATGAAGCGGGCCACGGGGCAGCCCTGGGCGCCGCCGCTGGCGGGGGGGGGGCGGGGGGGGGGCTCTGCTGCCGGGCCTGGGTCTCTGCGAGGGAGGACGGGCTCAGCGTGGGGACGCCCGACCCCCGAGGCTCGGAGCCCAGCCGGACCCCGAGCTCAGTCCGGGGGCAGAGCCAGGGGCCGAGTGCGCTCCCCCCAGGGGCCGCGGGGCCCTTCGCCGCCGCCCCGTCCGCGTCCCCGCGGGGTCCCCGCCCCCCGCAGACCGCACGGCGGCAGCGCCAGGCTGGATGCCGCGTGTGTGGCGCGCTGCCCGGGGACACGGGTGTCCGCCGCCCCCTCCCGGTGCCGCCCGCGCCACGAGCGCCCGCGTGTCCGCGTGACGCCGCAGTGTCCGCCTCGCCGAGACGGCTCCGGCTGGGAGTGACCAGCCCCCGCCCCCGCCCACGCCGCGGCGCCTTGGAGGGGGCTGGTGCCGGGGCCGCAGCGCTCGGCGCTTCGCGTGTGCTCCCCGCGGGCGCCCCCGGGCTCGCCGCCCCCCACCTCAACCGCCCCCGGGGCTCGCCGCCCCCCACCTCCCCCCACCCCGGGCTCGCCGCCCCCCACCTCCCCCCACCCCGGGCTCGCCGCCCCCCACCTCCCCCCACCCCGGGCTCGCCGCCCCCCACCTCCCCCGGGCTCGCCGCCCCCCACCTCCCCCCACCCCGGGCTCGCCGCCCCCCACCTCCCCCCGGGCTCGCCGCCCCCCACCTCAACCCCCCCTGGGCTGGCCGCCCCCCACTTCACCCCGGGGCTGGCCGCCCCCCACCTCCCCCCACCCCGGGTTCGCCGCCCCCCACCTCCCCCCACCCCGGGCTCGCCGCCCCCCACCTCCCCCCACCCCGGGCTCGCCGCCCCCCACCTCCCCCCACCCCGGGCTCGCCGCCCCCCACCTCCCCCCACCCCGGGCTCGCCGCCCCCCACCTCCCCCCACCCCGGGCTCGCCGCCCCCCACCTCCCCCCGGGGCTCGCCGCCCCCCACCTCCCCGCAAGCAAAGCGCCTGCGGCGCTGTGACGCGCGGGCTGCGTCCATCCGATTCAAACAGCGATTTCTCCGGCCCGAAGTCCTTGCATTTGCGAGCTTCACGGACCACAGCCGGGAGCACTGCGGCTCTGAGCAAGTCGGGAGCGCGAGGGGCGGGCGTCCCTCCGTCGGGCTGGGCCTCGGGGACCCCCTCCCCACTGCGAGCGCGACTGCCTGGCCTGCTGACCAAAGCCGTCGTCTGTCCTCCCGGCCACGGTGACTGCCCAGGTCTGGGGCATGTGACTCAAGAAGTGTATTTCTGAGACTATCTAAATAGATTCTGGGGGGAGTGGCCCCTCTTGGGTTTGAACACTAGAAAACGGAGCCGCTCTTGTCCGTCCTACTTGTAGGGAGAACCCTGTCTTCGGGGTGAAGGGTTCCGAGACGAAATGAAGCGGAGGAACAGAAAAGCGAGTGGGTAGGACAGCAGTCCCCACGGCGTCGTCTGAGGCACGACTCGTTTGCCCCTGAGGTTACCACCACCCTTGGATTTGGTTTGTTCCCTAATTAATTTCCTTTTCTGCTTTAGTTGCAGCCTGTCATTTGCAGCCAAGAGTTTTGACTAACGTAGGTGTGACACCTGCCTTAGCTATTTCCAGGTTCTTCATAAGACCAGAGTAAAAAACAAACAGTACACAGGCCTCTTTTTTTCATTTTTTATTGTGCTAACATATCACGAAATGTGTCATCTTTACTATTTTTAAGTGAACACGTCAGTATTATAAGGTCGTGCAAACACAGCTATCTCCAGCACTCTGAAATGATACCCTGTAAGCCAGGGTCCCCCTGGTCCCTGCCATGTGCTGTGGCCGTGGGGAAGGGGTCACCGCGGGATTTCACCACTGTGGGAACGAGGTCATGCTTGACACTCCCATGGGGTTCTTTCTTTTCCACGCCAGGGCCAGGAAGTTCTGGTTTCAAATGCTTTCTGAGGGCAGTTAATTCTGCTACATACCCAGATGACATTTTTGAGAATCATGTTTTTACTTCACACGCTCGTTTTCTGGTGTGACCAGTTTTAGGAAGTCCACTAAATGGTCCTTTGGAGTCTGTGTCTGGACATTTTTGGCAGGTCCCCGTCTGACACCAGCTGCACCGCCCCCTCCATGACGTGCTTCCCATGAGAACAGAAGCAGGATCTATGGGAAACCCTGAGAGTTGGCCTTTTCTCCCCTGGGAGGTAAAAGTTCTGAATGGTGCTGACTTCTGTTGCCATTCTGTTGGCCACAGAGCCTGCAGTCTGCTGACTTCTTCAGACGCTCAAAAGGAGCTCAACCAATAGGATTAAGGTTCTTTTTTTACTTATAGAAGTTCTTCTACTTGTCTTAATTTGTCACAAGACCAGTGGCCTCAATTTTATGTAAAGCTCTCATTAAAGAGGATATACGAGTAGAGAACATTTTGTGTGACAGCTCACAAACTCAATTGCCAAGTGCATAAAGGGTCATCAAAACTAGCCACTACTCTCTCAGTCCTGTACATGGACTTTAACTGACCGGCTAAGGAACGAGACCTTTGAGCTGCTCCTTTGTTCAAGACACAAAGTGCACCTAATCACTAATAACACGTCGGGCATTAGTTATTACTCTTTTTATAGATGAATAAGCTAATATTACATTAACTACCAAGGTTACAGGTTGTGTTCATTCATGAGTCTGGATTTGGCCCAGACTGTCAGAAATCTATACGGTCTGTCTAAAGTATCAAGGAGTGGCTTGCACAAGAACGGACATTTATATGTTATGATTTATGTCTTTGGTATGTATGAACATGTACAGTTTCAGTTTATCAAACACTTCATATGCCACTTCATTTAATGTTTACTAAAAAAACATGTTGGACATTATGGGTTTCATTGCTTTTTTATACAAACTTTTAGTTTTGAAATAAGTCTAGACTTAGAAAATTAGGGAGCTCCTGTATCTCCTTCCCTCGGCTCCCCTTAGTGCCACCATCTGGCAGACCCTGAGTACAAACTGCACGAGACAATGAGTTAACACTGGCACAACACTCAGATCTAAGCTGTGGGCTTTGTTCACCTTTCACTAATGTCCTTAGGACATTACAGGGGCCTACATGACATTTAGTTGCCTCCTTAGGGTCTTCTTGTTCTTTATTTTTGAGGCTGATGGAGGTAAGTGATTTTCCACAGGTTGAGAAGATCAAGTATTTCAAAACTTGACAATACTAAAATTCAGTTTCCAAGAGGAATTCACTTTCCATTACATAATGATGCGTCCCTCCGCACCACCCCTATCTGAGGAAGAATCAGTTTAACAGGGAGGCCTCCTTGGATGAGAAGAGACAATCCATGGGGCAGACTGACATTCTGAACCGCATAAATTCTGCTGGAACAAACCTTCCAATGAAAGGGGGACAGTTTGTTCCTCAGGGTCCACGCCGACAGGGTGGCTGCTAGAGCTACTGAGGTTTAGGGTCACCTCAATGTTGAGTGTCTACAAAAGTTACAGTAATTGTACCTTCTACAGTTTTTAAAATCCATATTTATTAATGCCATAATCTTTGTAGCTATAACTTTTCACGATTGTCCACTGACTAAAGAAATATTTATTCAAGTAGATATTTCCTATAATGTCAAATACAGATCAATACTTCCTATTAGTTAAACAAACAGATTGATGTTTTAAACAAAACTGGTTGAATGTGAAATATAGTACAACAGTCTGAATAGCACCAAGGTAAAGAATGTAGCAAGTAGCCTCTCACTGAGATTACAGACTTCAGCTCCACCTGCATCTTTTCTTTGTGGCCAACGATTTTAATTGCCATTTGAGACGTTTGCCTCTCAGCAATGGCATTTTATTTTTGCTTACATTTTAACAAAAATATGTCCCCATACTTCATTAGCTGATATTTCCATAAATATAGGAATTGGGGGGATTTTCACAGGTCTCTACAAATTAATACATTTTTTTAAACATGTAAAACTGTATTATCATCTTTCCACTGCAGTACCTTACCTACCGATAATAACGGCCACGATTATTGGCAAAACTTCATGTTTTCTTTTCCGAGTCCCCACTCTGCGTGCAGCCAGAGCTGTGGGCCTGTTTCAGGAGGACTCAGGAGGGCAGCATGACCGCTGCTCTGGTGGTGCCCTTTGTACACACTGGGAAATTCCTAATCTGCACACACAGAAAATCCCCCCAACTATCCCTGCACTGTCCCTCACCCAGTGAAATGACACAAACATGTCACCTTCTGTCACTGATTCACCATTTAGCCACTATTTTTCATTCATTCGATAATTTCATTGTTATAATCAATAAGCCTCCCATCTACCTTGGCCTGCCTTCCTTCCCCCAGCCATTGTTTGGTTGTCTTTCATGAGGTTGAGAAATGGCCTGGACAAGCAGGGTTGACGCTTATTTGAAGAGTAATGCCCAAAGCTACACTGCAGAACTGGCAGTGTGGAAAATAAGATTTTTTTTTTTTAATCGCTGTTGGTCTCCCACCAGTTTGCACAAAAATTTACCGCCACCATAAGATTGCCACTAATACCACAAAGTAACAGAATGCTGACAGGAAAGTTACTGCCACTCCTGTGCCCCGCCCACCCCATCAGGAAATGGACGTTTAGGCCATCCTCACATATGTGGAATCTGAAAAACAAAACAAAAATGGAGCTCATAGATAACAGAGAACAGACCGTGGCTGCCAGAAGCTGGGGGTGGGGGATGGCTGAGAGGAATGAAGAGGGTCAAAAGGTGCAGGTTTCCAGTTCTAAATAAGTCTTGGGGACGTAACGTACGGCACGGTAACTATAGGTAATAATACTGTACTGCATAACTCGCAGTTGCTAAGAGAGTAGGTGTTAAAAGCTCCCATCAAAGAAAAAATTTATGACGATGCGTGGTGATGGATGTTAACTAGATTTATTGTGGTGATCGTTTTGCAATATACACAAATCACTACATTGTATGCCTGAAACTAATAAAATGTCATGTCAATCATATCTCAGTTTAAAAAAGAGCACAATATATAATAGCTTCAAAAACAAAAAGAGACTCATACAAACAGCCAAATTCAAGGCTAATTATTGAATACTAACAGCTGGGTTATGGTAACTAACATAAGTGATTCAAACAACCTTATATTTAAAGTTGGTGAAGTGTTAACTTAAACGGATGTTATCTGTGGTCTCATAAATGAAAAAAGGGTTTTCCTCTAAAACTATCATTAGTTACTTTTCCTACTGAAGATAATTCATCACGGGCAGTAATTTTTCCTCATAGACATCACACCCACACAGGTAAGCACTAACTATAGATTAACAGTAGCTTCTACTTTACCTTATCTTCTTCTCATACTCTTGTGCTAAAGCATTTTAAATACAACAATCATGACATTTCATCCCTAATTTTAGTATTATCTCTAAAAACGAGAAATTTTCCTACATAACCACGATGTTTTAACTACACCCAAGAAAATCAACAATGACCTCATATTATCCCACACCCAACAGAAAGCACTTTTCAAGAAGAAATCACTCTCGTAAAAAGAGGAATCACCGTACACCTACGATCCCACCTGGAGAGCTTATATTTAAATACTTAGTAATCTGTAATAGTTTCCTTGTGCGATACAACAAAATGAATGGCTCCCTTCCTTGTGAAAGAAACATAAGAATTTTTTCCCCCGCATTAAACCGTTAAGAGTGGATAGGATTGACTTGAAATGACGATAACTGCAGCCGTGTGCGGCGCTATGGCAGCGGGGTAGAAACGCACCTCAAGTGTGAACACGACTCCTGCCTTCTCCTGGGAATCTGCGGGAATTGCCAACTTCACGTGCACCTGCGCCCTTCCAACGCGGCTTCCCGAATCCGCGTCGGGGCGCAGTCCCCGCGCGGCTCCGTCTGAACACGCAGCGCGCCGCAGCGGCTTCGGAGATCCGGGAAGACACGGTCGTCCCGGCCAGCACGCAACATGGCGCCCGGGCCCGCAGCCGCGCGTCTGCGCACGCTCCGCCGCGCTCGCGCGCCCGCTCTCGGTGGCCGCTCGGGCTCCGCTCTAGCCGCGGCGCTCGCTGGGCGCCGCCGCCAGCCAATCGCGGGGCGCGGACGCCGCTGGCCCCGCCCCCCGGATCAGCTGAGGGCCGCGCGCTGTCTGTTGACAGCGGCCGCGGCGGGCGGCCGGTTCCGGGTTCGGCGCGGGGCGGGACGCGGGAGGAGGCGAGCGGCCCGGCCCGGCCCGTGGCGGCGCGGCGGAGGCGCTGAGGCCCGGAGGCCGCGGGGAGGGCAGCCGGCCGCCGCCTCCCCTTGCGATCAGTCTCCCCCGACGTTTCCGGGTCTCGTCCGACGCGAGTCCGATGGAGCCGCCCGCGGAAGGCGAGCAGCCGCCGCAGCAGCCGCCCTGGGGGCGGCTGCTCCGCCTGGGCGCCGAGGAGGGCGAGCCGCAGGTCCTCCTGAGGAAGCCGGAGTGCACCATCGGGCGGAGGAGAGGTGCCGCGCGGGGACCGGGGACCGGGGACCGGGCTGGGGCGGCGGACGGAGGGCGGGGACAGGGGCGGGACCCGCGGCTGGCGCCCGGAGCCGAGCGAGCCGGGCCCGCCGGCCGCGGGAGGCCCCTGGGCGGGGCGCGCTGTGCCCTCGGGTTTTCCCCGGCTCGGGCTCTGCGGTGAGAGCTGCCGCTTGCTCACGCCGTGCACCCTCACTGCCGCGTGCTTCCTGCGGATCGTTTAACCCTGGTGACAACTTCATGGTGGAGGTGCGTTGATTTGTCCTCTAGCGTGCAGTCTTCAGCTTCGCTGCACAAAGCATCTTCTCTGACCTCAGTCCGACAAAATTAGAAATCTGCAAGAAAGGGATCGCAGGAAAATTCACAGACATTTAAATGTGGACATTTAAATAACACTCTTAAACGGCCAGTGGGTCAAAGAAGAAATGACAACAGAAATTAGAAAATACCCTAAGATGAATGAAAATGAAAATATAATATACCAAAACTTAAGGGAGGCAGCTAAAGCAGTGCTTCAAGGGAAATGTATAGGGCCCATGGCTGTAGTTAAAAAGGATCTCAAGTCCCAGCTCCCAAGACTGTTCAAGTGTTTGTTGGTTTAATGAACCCAGAAAGCGGAAGCCACGCTGCTCCTGAAAGAAGCGCCCTCACCCTGAGCGCTTGCTGCCTCTCAAGTCCTTAGTCACCATCTGGTAATTTGGACCTCCCTTGTAGCTTTCCTTCAGGGAGAGAAGTGCACTGGTCAGGCCAAAACCAATATTTAGTTTGAAAATAAATGGTCACTCTGTGTACTTAAAAAAAGAGAGATTGAGAAAGATTATTGTTTAAAAGCACATTTTTTGGTTTCATTTTACTCCTTGTGATGTACTAGCACCTGTTTTCATTTTGAAGTGTTTTTTGTTTGGTTGGTTTTTTGTGGCAGTCTTAAATCCCAATATCAAGTATATGTAATTTTTTTTTACGACTTTGAAAGTGCTTACATTTCATTAGGAACTTTTGAAGAATGGATTGTCTTCAACTGATGTAATAGGAAGTTTGGTGAAGAGCAGGAGCCCCGTACACAAACTGCCTGGGTTTCTAACCCTGCACCGCCTCGTGATTGGCTTTCAGCTAAGCATTTACCTTTCTGTGCCTTTGTATCCACCTCAGAGTCAGTGTGAAGAATAAAGCACTTAGAAGGAGCCTGAGTTAGAGTTAGCACTTAACGTTAGTCCTTGCTATTGGAACACAGTGTTATAATAATAACATCATTTTACACATTAATACAAGGAGCAAAGATGCATTGTTAGGTTAATTTGGTTCTTAATAGAAGTCCCCTGGGTGAGTGTATTAACCTTTCTGGTAAAACACAAAGGTTGCTGTGTCAGTTTGCTCAGGCCACCCTCACAAGATACCACAGACCAGGAGGCTTAAGCAACAGAAATGTATTCCTCACAGTCCTGGAGTCATGGGAAGTCCAAGTTTAAGGTGCCAGTTGATAGCCTGGTGAGAACCCCATTCCTGGCTGGCTGCCTTCTCACAGGCTGGACAGAGAGCTCGTGAGTCTCATTGGGCCCCACCCTGATGATCGCTTTTAACCTTTATTACCTCCACCTAGGCACCATCTCAAAGTAGTCGCGTTGGGAGGTAGGGCTTCAACATAAGGATTGGAGGGCACACAGGCCTTCGATTGAGCTGTGAACTTCATTATATTCATTGTAATGTGATCACACACCTGTACCCGAGACCTTTTGGGGGACGAGGGAGCTGAGTTGGTGCGTGGGAAGGGGTGAGGACCTTCACAAGGGGCTGCCGTCCATGGGTTGGGGCAGGGGTACGCACAGCCACGTTCAACCAGCTGAATGATAAGCAGGGCACATGCCAAGAACAGAATTTCAGCGCAAAGCCTCAGTTCCAAATCAGAGTGCTGTGTTCTGGTGTGGAGAAGCCTGTTACAAACCCTCTCCAGGGACAGCGTGGCTGGTGCTGGGTCTGGGGCTTTGAGGAGACTGTCCTGGCAGTTAATGCTCAGTGCAATGGGAAGATGTCCAGCACACATGGAATCTGCCTTGGATAAATGTAACAGCACTTCCCATAATGTAGAACGTGCAAGTAAGATTTCTAATACTTAAGGTTTCTGGAGGCATAGTTCGCATTTGGTAAAATGTACCCCTTTTAGCTGTTCGGTGAGCTATGAGAAATGGGACCACCACTACAGTCAAGTCATAAAACTTCCATAAAGTTCCCCGGTGGCCCTTTGGAATCACACAGAGTTCCACCACAGTGTTTTGTGTCTGGCTCCTTCCTCTTGGAAGAATGCTTTTGAGCTCCATCTCTTGCCGTTCCTTTCTTTTGCTGCGGAGTGTTCCATTGTTTACATGCACCACTGTTTATCCACCAGCAGTTGATGGGCACTTGCATTGCTTCCCACTTTGGGTTGTGAAAAACAGAGCTCCTGTAAACCTCAGTAGCTGTAGTACATAAACCTATTGTAAGCAGAATAGTGATTAGATATTAAAACCTGAAAGCTTTCATTCTTTTGATTTGAGAGAACAGTATCTGAGGATTTTCTCCTGGTATTTGATGAGGATATAATGATCGTATTTACCGATAGATGCATCTCCCCCTATTGTAAATTTTCTTAAACATATACATATGCCTATGATAATTTATTCAGTCATATATTCCCTGACTCTTAGTCATTGCTTCAATTTTGTGTGATTTATGAACCTTTAGGTTACACAGAGAAGAAATTTAAGGACTAAGTTAAGATGCTGAAGAATTACATAACTGAACACCTTAGTTTTTTTCTAAGTTCTGTAATATTTGTTGGACAATGTGTATGTACTATGAAATCGTCACCAAGAAGTTGGTGATGTGTAGTTGCAGGTGTCGATGGGGTTTGTTCCAGATAACGGGGAATCACAGAGGCTCAGGACACAGTCCCCGTCCCTTTGCTTCGCATTAACACTTAAATCCTTGAAAACATTTTTGTACCTTGCTTGGTTAGGTGTCGTCTCTCTCGGTGCACACAGTGTGGGCCCTCGTTTCCAGTCACGGGCTTTGGTTGAGCAAAGGGCGATGTTGTGCACAGCACCCAGTCACATGCAGTGTGTCCTCCTTTCTGTTTTAGGTTGCGACCTTTCATTCCCTGGCAATAAACTGGTGTCTGGAGATCACTGTAAAATCATAGTGGATGGAAAATCCGGGCAGGTCTCCCTGGAAGATACCAGGTAAGTTCTTTCTGCACATCCGTATGCTCGCGTAGCTTCCGGAACCTGACTTGATGCCCAAGGGGAAGAAACAAGGATTGTTTTTCTGTAGTGCGGTAGCTGGCCACGTCCTCAAGGGACAGGAAGTGTGTTCTCTGGTCTCCAGGATGGGGTGCTCAGTGGCATGGGGTGTCCATGGTCCTTCTTGAATTATTGAAAATAAAGCAAAAAAAAAAAAAAAATCTCAGAAGTAAGACTTAATAAACTGATAAATTTTTGGTTTTCGCAAACCTACTTAAGTTAGACTTCTTTTTCCAAATCAAAAAATCTTTCCTTTTTTAAAATTTTTATGCGACAGAAGTAGTACCTAAAAGTGAAAACCTTCCCAAAATCCCGCTCACCGACACCTGTTTACGTAGCATTACTGAGGGTTTGCTGTGTGTGCTGTCGCTGTGTCTGCTTTTTTCACCGACTGTGGCGCATTTGACGTGTCAGTGCGTCTAAACCCATCTCATCTTTTTCATCATTATTATGT
This sequence comes from Rousettus aegyptiacus, assembly GCF_014176215.1. Classification (NCBI taxonomy): domain Eukaryota; kingdom Metazoa; phylum Chordata; class Mammalia; order Chiroptera; family Pteropodidae; genus Rousettus; species Rousettus aegyptiacus. The sequence continues at coordinate 176,397 of NW_023416308.1, forward strand.
AATAACTTATTTGTCAGTTCCTTTACTGCTGGATATTTATTGTTTTGCCTTTTCTTATAAATGACACTGCAGTGACTGCTTCGTAACTCTTGGCATTCATGTCTGATTATTTCTCGGGATAAATTTATAGGAAGGAATGCTGTGTTAGAATGTGCCTGTTTTAAACCGGGTACAAGTGGCAGATGGCCTTCCGGCAGTAAGTTGAGAGTATCCTTTCCCACAGGGTGACTTTTTTATCTTTGTAAAGGCTGGGTGGTGAAGGGTCTTTGGTAATTGTTTCAGGGACAGAAGACTAGGAATTGGGTTTTATTAGGGGCACAGTGTCAGGTCCTGGCTTTCCTGCACTGGCTGTGCGACAGCATTGGCTTCCTGTGGCTGTTGTAACAAATTACTACAAACTGAGTGGCTTGAAACAACGCAGAGTTATGATCTTGTAGTTCTGGAGGGCCAAGCTTCCCCTCCGGTCTCATTGGACTAAAATCCAAGCGTCACAGGCCTGGCTCTGCCTGGAGGCTCTAGGGGAGAATCTGTTTGCGCCTTTTCCAGCTTCCAGAGGCTCCTGCGTTCCCTGGGGAGGGGGCGGTAGTGAGGGGTGGCGGGGTCAGAGTGGTGGGTGCACGGTGGGCTGCACTCCGGGGCGGGAAGATGCCAAGGCCCGCGGCGGCCTGAGGCAGGGAGAGGTTATGCGAGGGGCGAAGCCCTCGAGGGGAGTGTGACGTGCTAGCCCAGAAGAGCGTGCAGTGGATGGTGAGGACGCACCAGGCAGCGTTGGGGCTGTGCCACCAGTTCTTGCCAGTGACGTTTACTGGGACGCGGCCACAGCCCTTCGACGATGCGCTGTCCGTGGTGGCTTTCACATGACAGTGGCAGTGTCTGGCTTGCGTGTGCTCTCGGCCCACTCAGGGAACCGAGAGCACACGCAAGCCAGGCCCTCCTCAGCGAAGCGCTTCCTGTCCCATCTGACTCAGGTCCCTGTCTGTCCCTGCCACACCCTGCACCTCTCCCGCCCAGCCTTGTGGTCCCTGATGACTGCAGTGACCTCCCAACTGCAGGAGCCACACCATCTCCCACCAGTAGCCCGCATTGGGGAGGGGTCGGGAGCTAACTGGTTGCGACCGGTCGCGACTGCGGAAGGAGGGCAGGTCCGTGGCCGAGCAGGCGAGAGCAGGAGAGGTGGGAAGGCCAGCCCAGGGTGCGGGCACGGGGGCAGGTCGAGGCCAGTCAGGCGTTGGCACAGCGGAAAGGGTGACGCTCTCTCCATAAGACGGTTTGGTCGCTAGCTGGGCTGTCACTAAGGGGGCAACAGGCAATTGTAAGGTAACACGTATGTGCCTCGTCAAATATTCACATTATTCCTGTCAGCGTTTTATCATTTTCAGGATGATAATTTTTTCATTGATGTTTAATCGACATACAGTACCTTACTAGATTCAAGCGTATGTTGTAGTGATTCGATATTTACATATACTGTGAAACGACCCCCGTGATAAATCTGCTTGCCATCTGTCACCATACAGAGTTAGTACAGTATTATTGACTGTATTCTCTATGCTGTAATTTATATCCCCGTGACTTATTTGTTTTTTAACTGGAAGTTTTTGCTTCTTAATCACCTTTACCTGTTGCACCCCCCCCCCCACACACACACACACGCTCTGGTAACTACCAGTTTGTTTCCTGTATCTATGAGTCTGTTACTGTTTTGTTCGTTTTGTTTTTTAGAGTCTACATATAAGTGAAATCATACGGTATTTGTCTTTCTCTGTCTGACATCTCACTTAGTGTAATGCCCTCTAGGTCCATCCACATTGCCACAAATGTCAGGATTTCATTCCTCTTCTGGATGAGTAATATTCCATTGTGTGTATGAGCCATGTCTTCTTTATCCAGGTGTCTGTCGATGGATACTTAGGGCGCCTCCATATCTTGGCTGCAGTCAGTAGTGCCGCAGTGAACGTAGGGGTGCAGGTATCAACAGGGTAACGTTGGACTGCTTTCCTAGCGGTAGTAGAAAAAGAAACTTTAACTCCAAGTTATGGGAAGCGGGATGAATTGCATTTTTGTTGTCTCTGCAGCACCAATGGAACCGTAATTAACAAGCTGAAGCTAGTTAAGAAGCAGACGTGTCCTCTAGAGACCGGGGACGTCATCTACGTGGTGTACAGGAGGAATGAGCCAGAGCACAGTAAGAGGGGGACTCTGGGGTGGACGCCTGCAGGCTGCGCGCGGAGGGCGGGGCGAGGGGGGGGTCCTGCCGTGGCTGCAGGAGGGAGTCGATGACGCAGACACTTCCTGTAGGAGTGTTTGTGTCCGCAACACTCCCTTTGCGGGTCGTGCGGATTCTGGTGTGGTGTGAGTGGTGTCCGCCGTCGGAGCCCAGCCATTCCTCAGAAAGCCTGTCGTGCTCGCAAGCCGGGTGCCTCGCAGTGGCAGCCGAGAAGGGAGGGGGCGTGCGTCAGTTACTGCCGAAGACTCTGAGTTGGGAATAAGACCGAGAACAGGGGGCTGGGGACTGCGTTGGTTCTGTTTTTGGAGACTTTACGGGAGACAGCAAAGGTGAGACTGATGCCATTAGGGCTTTTCCAGCTCTGAGTGTCCGTGTTTGGGTTTGTGGGAGAACAATATAGGACACAGAGACTTCGAGGAATCTTCCCAAGGTTACCCCTGAAATAGGGAGGAGGGGGCACGCATTCTCTCGGTTGCCTGAGGCGTAATCAGAGCCAGCCCCTGGCTGCGGAAGGCTCTGGAGTCTGCTCCTCCTGTCCTTCGAAATGACAAGGAGGCATAGGTTCTTCAGCTAGTCGGCCCCTTGCCTTTCCTTGGTCTGCCTCCTGACTCCAGACACTTTTCCAGAGGCTCATTTATTTTAAAGTTGGTTAAGACGTTTTGGATCGTCCGCTTTACGCTGGTGGACGCTCTTACTAGCTGGTAGCTCACAGTAACCCAGGACAGCGGGACTGAGATGGCTGGAGGGAGCAACAGGGGAGCGAGGCGAGGCGTGGTACGCGGCCGCCGCGGCTCGGACCTGGTCCCTCTCTTCTCAGACGTGGCGTACCTCTACGAATCCCTGCGTGAGAAGCAGGGCGCGACACCGGACCCCTTCGGTAAGCAGGGGTGCAGCAGTGGCCTGGGTGCGGGTCGAGGGCTGTCAGTCCTCCTGAGGGAGGCCTTTCGGGCTGCCGGGACGTCGCGCCCTCCGCAGCCCTGACCGGGCCCCTTCTGCTCCCTTTGTGCTCACAGAACCGGATAAAGAAAACGCGTTTCACGTGACCAAAGATACCTCAGGTGCAGGGCGGAGTGACGACCCCCCGGTCCTGCCGCCGGCGCCCGCTTCTCAGGCATGCTTTGAGGAACCACAGCCATCGACGTCGACGTCGGAGCTCTTCCCCTCGGCCTCTACCTCTTCCATGGAGCCCCGTGCAGGGCAGGCACCGGCCCCCGGCTCCGGTGAGATGGGGATGCAGGCGGTGGCCACGTGGCCGTTTGACCTATGCTGTGGTAGAGACAGGTGGGCCACGGAGGAGTGTAGCGGTCGTGTGAGGCTTCGGCCTCTCGGCAGGGGGAGTTCTGAACAGTCTCGTCCCGGCCCTGAGAGCTGCTGACGGTGGCAGGCTGTGTACCGCGTTGTTTTCACAGCTCACCGGGCAACCGCCAGTCTGCCTTCTGTGTTCACGGAACCCTATGTTACGTGGCCTGTCGTGGCTGGCTTCTTTAGCTCAGCTTCGTGTCGCGGGGCTCATCTAGAGTGCCGTGTCACTTACGACCAGTTTTACACACTTGTCCTTACAGCATGAATTCTTTCCCTTCCTCCCTGGTTACTGGAAAAAGTTCAGACCGTCGAGGTGCAGCGTGGTGTGACCATTTCCTCGTAGCGTCGTCACAACATGGACTTTGTGGTCCCGTTTCCTAAACTGGATCATACCATACGTGTTAATTTTTTTAGTTCACTTTCTTAGCTCTTCTTCTGTATGCTTCTTCCAGATTATCTTTAGATTAACCTTTTCAAGTTTAAAAAATGTCTTTTTGAGATTTTGATTTGGGGAGAATTGACATTTTTACAATACCTAGGAAAAATGGTATTGTTCTCTGTTTATTAAACTCTTAAATGTTCTTCAGTAAAGATTTATAGCCTTATTCACCTAGTTTTGGGGTGATTCTTATTTATCCCTAGAATGCTTATTCCCATTCTTACCATCTTGTGATTCCAATGTGGCTGCCAGAGCTCCAGCCATCACAACCACATTCAGAAGCAGGAACCAGCAGAGCCTCAGTGAAAAGGCCCTTTGTTTTAAGTGGCTCTGTCGACTGCTCGGCAACAGTAACAGAGTCTCTCCGAGAAGACTCCTCCTCCTTCTCATCTGCCAATCTGGCTGCTCTGCTACGTGATAGTCCTTATTTTTCTATCTGTTCTAGTGGGATTTGCAGGAAGAGATGCAGTAAACCCAGGGACTTGATATGCCTTGTGGAGACTGGAAGTCGTCTCCCACGCTGTTTGAACAGATTTCCATTTCTGTTTGTGACCCCAGCGTCTTGCTGGCGTAGGCCAGCACTGTCCCCAGGACTTACTTCCTCTTCCCTGTCATCGCACTTGGAAGGCAGTTCCCACAGCAGCCCCAGCCCCCCGTCTGACCTTCGTCTCCTTGTGGACTGAAGGCTGCTGCCCCCTCCTCTGAGAGGGCGGACCCTGCATGAACCGTTTCAACAGGGGTGTGTGTCACAGGATAACTAGAATGTGGTTTGGCCCTGGGGTGGACTGACGGTCGAGGGCTGGTCCCAAGCCCAGACATCTGCCCCTCTTTCCCTGTGAATGTGCTGTGCCCCCAGCGTCACCGGGCACGGCGGTGGGCACAGGCGTTTTTAGGACATGAGGGATGAGTGGACCAAGGTTTTCGGCAGGCATAGGCCATTTCTAAAACGTGGCATCTCAGCTTCTCTGCTGCTGGTTTGAATCAGGGGTGCCCACCCCCGCTCTCCCCTTCTGCGGGGGATGGATCAGAACCTCTCGTTTGTCTCTCACAGTCCCCGGAGGGGCCTGCGTCTCCCCTCAAGGGTGTGGTCCGCCCTCGGCCAGCGGTGAACTCTCCAGCGTCCCTTCAGCTGTCCCGGACAGGGAGGGGGCACCCTTCCCTCCGTCAGAACCGCAGGACCAAGAGGAGTCAGAGCCAGCTAAGAAGAGGAGAAGAGGAGGTCAGTGTCCCTGTGGTCCCCTGTGACCTTGGTCCTTGGAGCACCCTGGGACCAGTGCAGTGTTTGATCTGCCCCCAGCCCCATCCTCCCCAGAAGCACGAGGGGCCCGTCCCAGGCTGATGCCTGTGGTGCCTCAGCCTCTTCCGAGTGGAAATTGGGCCTTTTCTCTCCTGTTTGCCTCATCGGGACCGGACTGTGTGCTCCGGAGACGGTCTGGGTGCATCTTGAATTGTAGCTCTGTCCTGAGACACCGGTTCTCAGGAACGTTTTCTCTAAGTGAACCTTCATGTTAAAGGTGATTCAGAGAAAAACCTATACTTTAAAAGACAAAGCTGAGAAGACCGTGAAGACGCGGAGAGGTGGGGCCGCGGGTCCGCGGGTCCGTGGGTGGAGTGACTGCGCGGCACCGGGTGGGCCCGGGAGGAAGAGGGTGGGGTCCTTCATGCTCAGAGTGGAAAGTCGAGTCGATCGGCTCGGGAGGGTGTGTGTGGAAAGAATTAGCAGCAGATACTTTAGAACATCAGCGAGTATTAAAACGAAGCCATTTTTAACACCAGCAAAAATGAAAAGTTGTGTAAGCAAGAAAACGTACTTAGCACACACCGTTGGGCTGGGCAGCGAGCCTTTAGCGCGATGGCGTGAACGCAGTGCACCGAGCCCACACTCGTGTCAACAGTGAATGGGGGAAAAAGCCCTTCGTACCTTAACGGATGTCAGGAGATGGCAGCTAAAATCAACCTAGGCGCTGCATCGCAACTTAGAAAACCGGTCCGCACCAGGAGAAACAACAGCTAAGGCACAGAGGTGGTCTCCTCAGGGGCGGGAGGCCGACGGCGAGGACAGAGGGCGGCAGAGGGCGCCTGCGTTTGTTTCCCTCAAGTATTTGTAGACTTTGCAACTGCAAGTATTTCTTTAATTAAAAGTAAGAGCCTTTGAATAGCAACACCTGAGCATTACAGACGGCGGCACCAACAGAAGAAAAAACTGTGAAGCTCGTGGGAATGGCTGAGAGTCTGGACTTGGTTTGAACAGAAATGATGCGATACGCAAAATCTGTCGGACCACTGGCCTTTGTCTCTTGACCATGTCTCCTGACCAGGTTTCATTACGTCACTATTCTAAACCAAAACGTTAGCGTACCGGAATGTGAGACCTTTATGGACCTTCTTAAAAATACCCATAAAATACAAGCGCTGGCCACGGCCCTGTCTCCGTCCACAGGTTAAGGTGTCTCCTCCATGGCTGCGACGGTCACAGTGCGTCCCTTTCTCTTGCAGATGGGGAGCCCGACCTGCACCTGCATCTGCTGATCACAGACCAGTGCGGTGACAACCCGACGGCCCTGGGGGGTGGCCGAGCCATGGCCGTGAAGCCGGACAAGATGGAGGAGACGCTGACGTGCGTCATCTGCCAGGACCTGCTGCACGACTGCGTGAGGTGCGCGCTGCGCCCCGCGGGGGGCGGAGGGGGCCTCTGGGTGGCGTCTGGGTGGAGTCCGCAGACGCAGCCATTGTCCTTTTACTTGAATGTGTGTCAAGCCGAAAGTGTGGCTCGGTGACCGAAGCTCTAGAAGCCGACGTGGCAATGGCCTGGGTTGGCACAGTCCTGTCTGACCTCGGTGTCCTGGCCCGGTGCCTGGTTAGGCTGACACGGCGGGAAGGCCCCTGCAGTGGCACGGAGGCGCCCCGCCTGCTCGGTGTGGGAAGCGCCAGCCCGTCGGGGGTCGCCTCCCTGCAGCCCTCCGCGCACGGCGCCTCTGGTTCTCGTTTACCTCCTGGAACACAGAACTGCCACATGGCCTCTCGTTTCTTTCAGCAAGGACTGAGTAAAAGTAGCTTAGGTCGAATGCCTAAGCATGGGGACCTCTCAGGTGGCATGTAGAAATCAGGCAGCATCGCGGGTTGCTGGCCGAGGACGTGGGTGACCGTTGGGGGAGGATGCGGCTGACGGGGGGCCCCACAGCTCGGTGGCAGGCACTCCGTGGGGACCTGAGGGCCTGCCCTTTGCCCTCAGCCTGCAGCCCTGCATGCACACCTTCTGTGCGGCCTGCTACTCGGGCTGGATGGAGCGCTCCACGCTGTGCCCCACCTGCCGCTGTCCCGTCGAGCGGATCTGCAAGAACCACATCCTCAACAACCTGGTGGAGGCGTACCTGCTCCAGCACCCAGGCAAGTGGGGCTGCCGCCCGGTGCCCACAGACTGCCCAGAGCCCCCGGGGCTGCCAGCCACGACAGCCCTGTTTGCTGAATTCCAGACAAGAGTCGCAGCGAGGACGACGTGCGGAGCATGGCCGCCAGGAACAGGATCACTCAGGACATGCTGCAGCCCAAGGTCAGGAGGTCCTTCTCTGACGAGGACGGCAGTTCCGAGGACCTGCTGGAGCTGTCGGACGTGGACAGTGAGTCCTCGGATATTAGGTGAGATGCGCCTGGCGGGAAGCTGGGCTCCTCGGTGTGCGACTTTGGGTTGTGACGTCACCTGCCTTGAGTGTGGCGAGGAGGCGCGGCCGCCGAGGCCAGCTGAAGGCCCGGGAGACTGTGAGAGGGGTCAGCAGTCCTGCTCACGTGGAGCGCCCTATTTTTTGTTGCTCCTCTGTGTCGTTCCAGTTTACCGCGATGTAATCGTGAGTGTGAGGCGTGCAGTGTAATGATTTGACTGACGTCTGTCATGAAACGGTTGCACAATGACTGATACCCTTTCATTTGCTGATTCCTCATCGCGCGCTTTGAGTCATTGGCTATGGTAGTTGTCATGATTTAACAGGTCCCCTTGTCCCACGTTAGCACACTCTGTATCTTATCTAGTGACCAGAAAGTCTTACAGTGTAAGTCGCAATGTTTATCGTTTGCTGGGATGTCGCTGCAGGAAAGCTGCGGGCAGCTGGCGGGGCAGGTGCTCCAGCCCGGGTGGAACGCTGGTGCCTCCCGACTCGGAGGCCCGGGGTCTGCATTTTGCATCAAGGCCATGATACTTAGAAAGACGACGAACCCCCTGCCCCAAAGTCTACCTTCATTTCTTTTCACAAAACTTAGCAGATAACGGTTAGGCAAAAAGAAAACCAAAAATTACTTCAGTGCAAACATTTTGTTGTGTGTCCATCTCTGTCATACATACTTCTTTTTTAACAAAGTAGGGTGTGATATACTTAGAAACAAACGTTTCTGTAAAGGCAGGATTATCCGATACGCATGCTCTTGTAACTTTCCAGCGCTGTGCGTTCAGAAACCTCTCCGCGCACGGCCCGCAGGGGCAGTTTTTCGCGCGTGTCCAGTTATTTCCTGGAGACGAGCAAATGCAGGCGGAGCGGTCAGGTCCAAGAGCGAGCAGGAGGCCTAGAGGGACTCGCGACACGTGTCGTCAGCGCCCGTCTGGAAGGTGCTAGTGACGGCGCTTCCCACGCACCGGGTCAAACGTCCCCCAGCTTTTTTTCTAGTCAGGTCCTTCCCATCCCACGTTGGTGGCAGGCTCAGGACGGCATGTCCTGACAGAGGTGAGGGAAGAGTCCCCTGTCCGTCTTCCCTGTGGGCTCCTTCATCCCGTCTGCGGTGTTTGCCAGCCAGCCGGAGTGCCCGAAGCCGGGTGCCCCAGGGCTTCTGCCGGCCGCCTGGACGGCTCCCCGCAGACAGCCGTGTTCAGCCACGGGGCATTTTGCTCTGATTTTGACAATATGCAGGCAGCCCCCGGATGGCCAGGGTGACAATCCTGAGCACCTTGGGTGAGCCAAGTACACAGCTCACCCGGCATCAGACCTGCGAAAGCGTGTCCTGCCAGTGTGGACTGAGCGGCCGTGCCCCTAGGGATGTCATGCCAGAGCGACGGGTGGGCAAAAGGCGTCTCGGGACCCCTGGAGCAGCTGAGGGGTCAAGGGCACTGGCACTGTCCAGGAAAGGGGAGCGGGTGATGGCAGAGAGCAGTGCTCCCGGACCCCTGCTGTTTCGGGGCGCGCGCTGATGGGCGCCAGGCGGGGCCGGACCATCCTCTGCTTCGCACGCGCTGGGCGACAGCGGATGGCGCCGACCGAGGCGTGAAGCGGGGATGAAGTCCAGAGTGGAGAAGGCACCTCCGGGCTCAGGGACCTGGCCCCGTCTTGTTGCCAGGGCTGGGGCACTGCCACTGCCACCCTCACCACGAGCACAGCGCCCACGCCCCAGCTCTGTGTGTGCTCCCCTTGCAGCCAGCCATACGTCGTGTGCAGACAGTGCCCCGACTACCGAAGGCAGGCGGCGCAGCCCCTTCCCGCTGAGCAGGGGCCACCACAGGCCTCCGGGGACACACCGTCGACATCCGTCAGTGTCGCCGCAGGTGAGATGGCCACGCCCTCCGTGCTGTCGCTCCGCTGTGACCGCCCGGGCCGTAGCCTGCACTTCTGCCCGCTCTTCTCTGCCCTCCTGTCGTCCGCCTCACAGCTCGTCGCTGGTCCCGAGCTGCGGGCCTCTCTCTGGACACTCCTGGGGGTCCAGCCCACTGTTTCAGGGCAGTTGGTGTCCCCAGTGGTGCTTGCCAATGCCAAAATGTCGCACGTGGACCGCTGCAGTGAGACCGGCCTCTTCCCAGGGATGGGCCCCGATGTTTCCGGAGCACCCTGAGCCCTGTCCACCCCGCTGCCTGTGTCCCGTGGCTGGGTCCCCAGGTGCCATCCACAAAGGGAAAGTGGCCATGGGGAATCTGCAGTTCCTGGCCCCACAGGGACCCGGCCTCTTAACCACTGTCAGCCTAAGCCTGTCACGGGGCCACGAACCCAGGATTATGACCCAGAGCCACATTCCTAATTATCTGCCGTGGCGCCATGCCCTCTGGGGGACATTCTGTAGACCACGTGGACAGGGATCGGCGGTGCAGTGCTTGCTCCCCTCCTGACTGCCACTCACCAGGTGGGCTGCATCATTCGCAGAGTGCAGACGAGAAGTCCCCATTGGGGCAGGGCCTACAGCGAGTGTGGGTGGTGAGCGTCCAGGGCTGGGCCTCGTGGATGCTGCCCTCTGTGCGAGGTCAGCCAGTCTCGCCTGCCAGGCCTGTCTCTTGTTTATTTGGAGTACCCTGAGATTAAATGTAGAACTTCCTTCATTCTTTTATGAGGTGCGCTCTGTGGTCTGCCCTTCCTTTATAGAAATGGTAGAAAGCCTTTGAGTGATCTTTGAAATCCTGCTACACCCAGTGAAACCAGAAGAAAACTCTGGTTGTTTTTCAGTCTACCAGAATTCCTTTGTTTCGATGGTAGACTGTCAGCCGGCTGTGTAGGAAACTCGGTGTGAATTCTCCCTGGGTGTTCTCGTAGGTCTGTCTCTTCTCACGTGTACTTTCTAGCCGCCCCTCAAGACGCGGGTCTAATTCGCACTTTCCGCCTGTGTCCCGACACGCGCCGGCCCGGACGTGCGTTCGCTCTGCAGCCCAGGATTATGTGTGCGCCCTGCAGGGAAGCCACGCCGTGTGCACCTGCTGCTTCCAGCCCATGCCCGACCGCAGGGCGGAGCGCGAGCAGGACCCGCGCATCGCGCCTCAGCAGTGTGAGTAGCACCCGCCCGAGCCGCCTGCCACTGCAGAGCCTCCTGCGTGTCCTCCAGGCCCGGGGTTCAGAGTGTCGCTGACGCTTGTGCACAGCGCTGAGTAAGGGCGCCGTTCTGCCTTCCGTCCGCAGAATCGGTGGTCCCTGCACGACCAGGCCGGTCGTCCATCTTTTCCCACCAACCGAAGAGGCCGTCTCTGCCATTCGTTGCCTTTCCAGATGTGGTGCTTCTCTTCCCGGAGTCCGCATCTCACATCTGTCCCCACATCAGGGCCGCAATAATTCTGTCCTGTGTCACTTTTAAATCCAGTGTATGAAATCAGCGCTTTAATTTACAGTCTGGGAATTGCTGTTAAAATCGAGCTTGTCGTTTATTTAACGGCCATTTAAAGTGATTTCCACTGAGTGACCTGCCTGATGGCCGTGCTGTGTCCACAGGTGCTGTTTGCCTGCAGCCTTTCTGCCACCTGTACTGGGGCTGCGCCCGGACCGGCTGCCTGGGCTGCCTGGCCCCCTTCTGTGGTAACGCTGGCTCTTCGCCCAAGTGGCTTCAGCCTTTGCATGTTCTCTTGGTGCACTTGAGGGTGGCAACGGGGTGGCATGGCCCGTCGCATGCCCATGGAGGGGGAGGCAGCTGTTCGTCACCACACATTAACTACCTTTTCCTGGCATGCTGCATAAGTTTTCCATTTGAAAGTGTCAGTGTGTGTCAGTTCAAAACCAAGCAATGACAGAAAAGCTAGGAAAATACTGAGTTCAGAGTCAGGAGGGTTTATTTATGCACGAGAAACGCTGCCACTAAACAGGCATGCTCTGGTGTCCGCGTTTGGACTTCACGACCCAGAGCAGGAGTGAGGGGACTCAGAGCACTGCCATTGCAGGAGGGAGTGCGACAGAAGTCGTCTTACTTGTCCTCGATATCAAATTGTGTTCCGTCATGGAACTTTTTATTCTTTCTAGGCTCTATAATGAAGGAAATGTGGTTATCCTAACTGTCGGGTGAACGATGTTTTCATAAAATGTCTATAAACGGATAACGCTGCTTCCCTCCATCCCGACAGAGCTGAACCTGGGCGACAGGTGTCTGGACGGGGTGCTGAGCAACAACCACTATGAATCCGACATCCTGAAGGTACCGCTTTACACACGGACCGTGTTAGGCTGAGGCCGAGAGGAGGCCCCCTCGGGACTTTCTCGGTGACCCCTGTGACTCCGCGTTGTCTGGCTCACACTGCCACTGCTTTTCAGCCCCTGTTGCCGTGTTCCAGAATACATGGCATGAAGCCACAGGGACAGCTTCCCACGGCTCGCCCCTGCTCGCCCCGCGCAGAGGGTTTCTGGGCTGGGGGCGGGAGGGAGGGGAGGTCACAGCCGGGCTCTCTTCCTCTCTGTTTCCTTCCCACATTGCAGGAAGTTGGCCTGGCTCTTAGGCGCTCAGTGTGTTTAACGTGCAGACCAGTCTCACCTTTCTACGTATGGCATGGCACGCAGGACTGTGGCCTTCTCGCCTGCATGGCACGCTCCTGCCCGCCGCTGCACCCTGGTTAGGTGTCACCTCCTTGTAGCTTTGCACAAAAGGAGCCAGGCAGCTCCAGGCGTCTGAGGCGCAGAGCGCAGATCCAGGCCCTCAGTCTCCTCGTGTGTTCCTGGGCCTGTCACTGCAGGTTGGCCGCCTCGGCCGAGGCTGGCATCTCACACTCCTGTGCCAGGAACACCCTTGCAGAGCCGGGGAACATGGGCTAACTCCCGTAGTGAAGGCTCTGAAGCTTGCCTGCCTATTCAGGCTCGTTGGACAAGGGTCCTTGAGTGTTGCTTTGTGGGTGTGTTCCTGTGTCGGTCCTGGGGGTCCTGGCCCACGTGCCTGCCACAGCCCTCCTGAGCTGCAGTCCTGGGAGCAAGACCCCATACAGGCACATCGCGCGAGCCGCTGGCTCCCTCTACAAGTACCGCCATGTTTAGGTTAGCTGTGCTCTGGCTTTCCCTGCCCTCAGGGGCCCTTCGTGAACCGTTGACCCGCCCGTCAGGCTAGATCTCTGTTTCCCATCACAGAATTACCTGGCAACCAGGGGTTTGACGTGGAAAAACGTGTTGACCGAGAGCCTCGTGGCTCTGCAGAGGGGCGTGTTCCTGCTCTCCGGTAAGCCCGGCGTACTCGCTGTCTTTTCTCCAGGATGGCGTGGCTGTCCCGTGCCACCTTTGTACCGTGAAGCAGTCGGCCCCTCCGGCCACACTTTAGCAGTGTCCGTGTCTGCTCTGCTGCGTACACAGCTTCAAACGTCTGCCCACCCCGGCAGACACAGGCGGAAAAGTCCCTGTCCTTTCCGGTCGTGTTTGAAAGTTGGGTTTGAGTCCATGTGACATATTCCAGGGTCTTTTCTGCCACGGGGGAGGGAGGATGCACAACCAGGGAGACGCTGGCAGCGTTGAGACCCTGGGGTTGTTCCCAAGCCCTCGGGGTCCTTGTTGGCCTGTCATTCAGTGTGTTGGTGACTTGTGAAGGCGTGCCCCATCTCCCAGGGACACCAGTGCATTGCGAAATGTGATTTTGTCATTGAGGGAGGCTGTAGAATCAGCAAGTGATTTTTATTTTTTAACACATAAATTATTATAGAAGACTTGAGAAGTTTCCTGGGAATCATTCTAAGCTGCTTCTTTCTCATGAACATGCTCTAGTGAGGGTCTCGGGTGTTCTCTGCTGGGACAGAAATGTGTGGCTGCCCGGCTCTCCCGTCTGGGTCTTAACCCCTTCCTCTTTTTAATAGCTGACACTTGTCATAAGAACAACATGGCTCACAAAGCAAATATAAATGGTACAGGGAATTTTGAAAGATATAGTAAAAATCATTGGAAATTCCACCACCTAAAATATACCCAAACGGTAATATTTTTATGACAACTTGTCTAAATACATACACCCATGGTGTACATAGTTTTCATGGTGTACATAGTTTTCATAAGTAAAATTCTGCTATATGTATGCTGTTTAATAACCTAGTTACTTAACAACATGTCAGAGACCCTTTCTATATTGATAAAGATCTATACCTTGATTTTTAAGTATTACATAGTATTCTAACATAGTTTCTTTCCCCAATTCATTAATAAAGAATATTTAGGTTATTTTCCACTTCTCGCTATCTGAAACTACACTGCTGAGCATGAATCATCGTAGATTTGAAAAGTTGTCTCCTCAGGTTAAATAGGGCTGTGGGACAGTGGTACACGCAGTCGAGACTGTCACATTAACGGTCCCCAGGGACGCGCCTTGGGGAGCGAGGGCCAGCGTGCCCCGTGTCTGGCAGCCCACACTCGCCTTTCGGGTCTTGTGAATACGAAAGAGGCGAACAGCGGTATGTCAGCGTTTTATCTGCCCGTGTCCGAATGTTAACGGAATTGAAGGTCTTTTTGTTTCACGGGTCACCTGCTTGTCTGTGGCTTCGGCCCCTGTGTATTGGCTGTTTGGCCTTGGGGGCCGGCGTGACGTCTCTGTTCTCAGGTCCGGCACGTCGTCGTCGGTGGTGCAGACGTGTCCGCTGCTCGCCGGTGCCGCCCCTTCGTCCTATTCCATCGTGATGCTCGATTGCGAGCGACGTGATTCACAGAGTCTTTCGCACGTGCCGTTTGGGTTTCATGGTTACTTAGAAATAGCTAAAGAGAAAAATAACATTCATTCCTTTTAGTACTCTTGGGTTTTTAAAAACATTAACATTTTTTATGCAAGTGGAATTATTTTGCTGCAAGGAAATAAGTTGGTACCTAGGTCGCCTTTGTTCCCGTCTCCGAGCGTCTCGCCCGCTGTGTCTCCCCACGTTGTGGGCCGGCGCGCCGGTCCCCGCTGGTTTGCAATGTCGGTCTGATGCCCGGCCGTGCCCACACGAGGCGTGTACCTCCCAGATTACAGGATCGCGGGGAACACCGTGCTGTGTTACTGCTGCGGCCTGCGAAGCTTCCGAGAGCTGGCCTACCAGTACCGGCAGAACATTCCTGCCTCCGAGCTGCCAGGTGAGGGGACCCCGCGCCGCACTTCTGTTCGCTTCGGCTTCTAGGCGCCTCATGTGACAGACACTCTGTTTGGGCCTTTGCTCCCTGCTCTTAGCAGATCCCTGCATCAGCCTGGGTGAAAAAGGGCAGATGGCTGCCTGAGGGCCGTGACGTGGGTTCTGTCACCTCTCCGGTGTGAGTCCAGACCCTGGGTCTGTCCGCGTGACGTGGGTTTCTAAAACAAGATTCACGAAAACGCCCTGCAGACAACTACAGTAATCTCATTTTCTAAATTGGGTTTTCAACATTTTTTCCTTTTCTGAAATCTTGGAACAGTCGAAAGAAACTAGTTATAAAATGTGACAAAATGCCGTGCATTTCAGCTGCACTTTCTCTTTGGGTCTCAACTTCCTGAGCTACATTTGTGAGTGTGACGCGCACGTTACGCAGGCTTCGTGTGTTTTCTCTTCCCAGCGGCGGTCACATCCCGTCCGGACTGCTACTGGGGCCGCAACTGCCGCACACAGGTGAAGGCGCACCACGCCATGTGAGTGAAACTGCGCCGCGCCCGGGCGCCGGGTCCGCGGGGCTGGGGAAGGGCCCCGAGGTGGCCCTGCAGACAGGCGAACCCTCGTTTTCCTGACAGTGAGGAGGTTTTTTTAAAGTGTTTTGGCCAAGTTGATATGTCAGCTGGTAGGGACGTTCGTGAAGTAGTCAACCACCTATTTGTAAATACGCTGGTTTGGTCGTTGGCTTCATTGGGTCACATAGTACACAAAGGAGTATTGTCGTTTGGAACCCTGCCCTTCTGCTACCTCATTTTGTGAAACATTCACGTGGCAGCGTGTCTGCCCCTGTGGCTCTGAAACACAGCCGGCATTCCCAGCGACTCATTAGCACTTTCCACGTCGGTGCTGTGGTCACCGAGTCTCCTCCCCAAGCCACGGGCCCGTGTGCAGGCCACTGTGCTCCCGGGTCTGCGTCTCTCATTGCTCTAAACTGGTCGCTCACTGGGCATTCCCACAGGGTCCTTACGGGCTGCTCACAGTGACATCCACATTGCCACTGATGTCGTCTGTAGCAGGGAGCTCGCCTCCGCTTTTATACCCTAGGCGAGGTGAGCATATGAGTCTCGTGGATGGAGGCTGTGGAGGTGACTGTAACCCCCAAGTAGCCCTTCCTGTTTCAAATTAAGGTACAGCCGACCCGCAGACCGCACGGGCGTGGACTGCACAGGTTGACTGAGAATGGAACGGACCGCGCAGTTCACAGCCCACCGTTCGTGGGCTGGCCGTGATGGGGAAAGAGCCCCCTGTGCGGGAGGTGGCGAGCACGCCGGTGCGGGCGGCCCCCGGGGGCGACCGGAACCAAACTCTGGCTATTTACTCTAGCACAAATCATGCATGGAAAGACACTTTACTGCGCGCGGAGAGATTTCACTAGTAACTGGCTGAACTTGCTAGGCTAAAGCCTGGGTGAGGATAGCAAAGGCGTCACCCATCTTCCTCTGCGGGTGCCCTGCTCTTGGTGGACAGGAACGCGGCAGCACTGTCACCCAGCAGGCACGCCCATCCACCCTGCAGGGGGCCCGTGGCACCGTAGGGACGCTGAGGACATGCAGCTTCGAGTCTCCTTTTCTAAGAAAATTATCTAAAATGTTTGGTTTCTATTTTAAAGTTTCAAAAGGAGAAAAGGCGCGGCCGTTGGTGGCATTTCCCCAGTGGCGTCAGAGGCGTGCTGCCAGAGCCCCTGCGCGCTTTCTTCTGTGGGCCGACCGTGTTTATGCTCCTCCGATGACCTCGTGTGTAATCTGTTTTCTCCCTGCAGGAAATTCAACCATATTTGTGAACAGACGAGGTTCAAGAACTAAGTATCTGGAGAAGCACCAAGACGGCTTGGGGATCCAGGGGTCAATATTCAGGAAATACTGAATATTAACATTTTGAGGGCATTTTACAGTCCCCCCGAGGACACTGGGAATCCCTGCATCCAGCACTGGGTGTGACTTTCCCTTTTGTGGAGCGAGACCCTCTCGGTGAGGCCGCAGCAGCCCAGGGCTGCCCGAGGCACTTCGACAAGAAGAACAGCCATCAGCTGTCCCCTCCCACTGAGATGGTGACAAGCAGGTTTGCTCTATGTCCCTTTCCCACAACTGTGGTCAAAACGGACATCTCCCTCCAAGAAAAGTTTGTCAGAAACGTTTAAGGAAAAGGAGCGAGCGTTTACAGCCTGCGGGCGCGCAGAGCGCCCTCCTGCGGGAGGACGCGGCGCCGTCTGCTTTTCTATTTTCATAGGCTTGGTGCTTATCTTCTAATAAGGTTTAAATACCACAAGCTGTAGCACAAATAATATAATTTATAATTTACAAATTGACTAAAATCGGGGATAGTATGGTATTTGAAAGAATAAACATGTTTCTGTTCATGAAAAACAAATCATGCGACGCACAGAACCGCAAACCCGAGACACCGACGTCGAGCGCACGGCCCTGCCCAGGCGCGCAGCGGGTCCCACCGCCCAGCTGTCCCCGCCTCCTGTACCCCTTCCCTGCAGGGCCCTGGCCATGGGTGGCCAAGGCGCCCCAGAGCAGTCCCTGCGCACGTGGGGCACGAGCGGCCTTTGCTCCCACCAGGCCTCCTTTGTTGGGTTTGCCGTGTCATCTGGAATAATACTTGAAATTTTGTTCTTTGTAAAAGAAAAAGTGTTTTTTATCTTTTGTTAAAATCGCGTTGTTTGTTTGCAAAGTGGTAACTTTTTTGCTTCTTCTCAGGAAAATGATTTTCCACTGTTGACTTGCTCTTGACGCAGACTGAGAAGCAGCGTCCGCGGAAGAGGCCCTTCCTGCGCGCTAATAAACACGCCTGTCTGTTTCTCTCCCCTGCACGTTTGCTCATGTGTCGGCTGTAATGTGCCCCTTCCCACCATGAGGACAGGCGGCTGCAGACGTCACTAGTCACTACTCACCACTAGGGAGGTCCACCAAGCTTGGGGCCCAGGTCCGAGCACTCTCGAAAAGGCATGTTGTCTCAGATCTGCCAAGCTGAGGGAGCCACAGTGTTGTTCCTGAGCCCCAGGCACGCCTGTGACATCAGCTCCTCGCCCCCTCAGCCCAGCTGTCAGAACAAAGACATGTCGCTTTGAGAGTGTACCAGCTTTTTTGCCCAGGTTTAAAGAAAACGGGTGATATCCCTTGGGCTGTGTCGAATCCAACTGCCGGGCCCACGGTGCAGGCTGACTCCAGGGAACTTGGGTTTCCCATTTCTATGAGCAGACAGGCTAAGAACGGACCTGGGTGGCTGTAAACCGCAGGTGGAGCTGTGGGACCAAGGCAGTGTTCCCCAGAGGTTTTTGTGACTTTGTACTTCCGTTCCTCAGCACCCTCCCACCCCACCGCACCGCCAGCCCACAAGGGGGTTGGAGCCCTGCCCGTCCTGCTGGCTAGGCTGCCTGTGGGGCACGTGCTTATCTCCGGCTCCTTGGGCCCAGCCCCGGAGCAGGCGCAGCTGAGTCCTCTAACCTCTCTGAGCCTGTCCCCAGAACTGAGTCCTTCTTGGGTTTCCAACTGCTCCCATCAAAAGAGGGGCCACCCCTGCCCACAGCCCCATCTATCTTGCCCCTTCCAAGGGGCTGCACACTGGCCCCTCCTGGTTTGCAGTCCTAGCCCCATGGCGCATGTTTAGTCCTCAGGAGGCCTTGCTGGGCTAGCCTCTGTCAGAGCTCCTGATGCAGCTGAGAACCCAGAGCCAACAGGATCGTAGAGCAGCAGGATGGCATCACTGGATTTTGCCTAGGGAAGTGCCCAAAGCAGGAGAGGCGGAGGAGTTGGGCCCCTTCTGGCAGGGGCCCTGCAGCCAGATCAGTCCGTATGCTGCCCAGAAGAGGCCCAGGAACACCCGGGTTCTGGGCTAGTTATAACTGCCACACTGGGAGCCATGGGGAGCCCAGCGCTAGCAAGAGAGAATTGATTGGATTTTGAAAGATCAGAATGGACCTGACTTCAAATGTGGCTGGATACAGGAACCTGAATGCAGTGCTGGGCCCTTGCTTCCTCTGTTTACATGATAGCATCCCAGCCCTCGGCCTCCATCAGGGGAAGGAGGTGATCTGGCAGCTTCTCCATCCATTCACACAAAAGCCCACCCTTGACCCCATCACTGATCAGCCAGACCTGAGCCTCGTGCCACCTCCTGTCCAATAGCTCCCCACAGGTAGGTGGGGCATGCAGGGGCTGTCCCAGGCAAGAAGAAGACTAGTACTGAGTATCAAATGTTGCTGCCAAGAAAGCAGACTTGCTGCTGGGCCATTGGGTCCCCCAGCTTATGAGGCCTTAGCCGCCCAGGCCTGACTCTAATGGGAGCTCTGCTGGTGGCAGCCTGGTGAGCAGTGGCCAGGTATAAGGTACTCCCCTTGGAAACACCAGCCACGTACCGGGTGGGGACAGAGGAGCCCGGGCACTCTCGGTGGTGGGATTCATAGCTCCCTGCACTAAGTCTACCGTCCTTGGTGCAGAGGGAGTGCAACCCAGTCTGGCCTCTGTTGCTCTGTCTCATTCTGACCACTTCCTGACCTCGCTGAGCCTGTTTCCTCTTGTGTGAGTTGGAAACAATAGGACACTTGCCAGATGGGATGTTGAGAAGTGAAGGGCTCCGAACGGCCTGGCACGGAAGAACCTCTACCTGCTGGCGAAACTTCCAGCACTTCCTTGAGCATGCCACATGCTGTGTTATTTCTGTTGCAGTGTGTGCCCTTCTCTTCAAATACCCTCCTCTCTGTCCTACCCCTTGGGAGTACAGCCTGGATGAATGCAGATCTAAAAAAATGGAGAGGCATACCATGTCCATGAATTGAAAGACAACATAGTAAAGGTGTCGATTCTCTCCAAATTGATCTATAGTTTTATTGTAATTCCTACCAAACTCCCAGGAAGGACTTTTGTAGACAAGTTTATTCTAACATCTGTATGAAAGAGCATGGGTCCCCAAATATCTAGAACAATCAAGAAAAAGGACAAAGTTGGAGGAATTCCCTACCAAATATTACAGCTTTCTGCAAAGTTACTACTGTGTTTGCAAAGGGATGGGCACCGGGACCACCGAACAGAACAGTGAACCCAGGAACAGAGCACGCAAGCAGCCAACTGATTTTGACAGATGTGCAAAAGTAAGTTAATGGAGAAAGAATAGTATTTTCAATGAAGGGTGCTGGAACAATTTGATATCCATAGGCAGAGGAAAGAAAAGAAAACCTAAACCTCGCGCCAGATGCTGTTTTGTTTTCTGTTTGTCTTATTTTTGAAAAGGTAAAACGCTGCTACCGCTCCAAAGCAGGAGTCACTTTTGCATTGGTACCTGAAAGGTGACGAACTGGCGTAGTGTGAGATTTGGAGTTTGGGGTGCGCAGACCCAGGCGCCCCGCCTCCGCGCTGCATGGGCACCGCCCGTCGCCCCCGCCCCGCGGTCCCTAGACACGCCCCCAAGGGACGCGCGGCGAGGAATGTAGCCACGCCCACAACCTGACAGATTGGGCGGGGCGGGGCTGGAGCCCAGGACACGCCACTTCCGCCGGAAGCTCAATTGTCCAGCCTCCGGTCGGAGTTCGTCCTGCAAGTCAGGAAGCCGCGTTTGAACGCGGGAAAGAGCCGCAGACTCTCTTTCTGCAATCCGCCAACGGCCGCTTGTGAGTGGGCTGGAGCCCAGCCCTGCGGCCGGAGCAGTTCCGGCCAAGGGCGCCTGCTGGCGAGAGGAGGACGGTCCCCCCTCCGGAACGGAGGCAGCGCGCGCGGGCTGTTTCCCGGGGGCCGAGGTCGCCGCAGCGCCGCGCCCCGCCCCTCGCGCGGCCACGTCTCCGCTAGAGCCGCCGGGCCGGGCCGGGCCGCAGTCGCGGCTTCCTCAGCTCCGGGTGAGGGTCACGGGAAGCCCCCAGGCCGGGTTCCGCCGGGGAGAGCGAGACGGCGCCTGGGGCCCAAGGCGGGGTCGGGGCGGAGCCCGGGCGGCGGGGCCAGGCGCGCCCTGAGGGCCGGCCAAGTCTCCTCCCGGCGCGGCGACGCCCAGCGCTCGTCCGGCCCCTCACGGTTGGTAGCCTCGGGGCCTGGAAGCCGGCGGTGCAGGTGCTAGCGGAACTGGCCTCGTAACTGTCCTTACAGCCGAGCCCTCCGGAACGCCGTCTGCGTGCGACGGGACGTGGCATGTTCCAGAGATGCCCGCAGCTGCCGTTGGAGCTGCTTAGAAACCTTCGGGCAGCGCGGGTCCTTTCGCAGAAGTGCTGTCAAGCTGACAAACGTGACATGGTGCCGCGTGGTTAGCGCGAAGCCGGGCTTAATGAATCCGTGTGGCTCTTAGCCTCTCCCACCTGGATTCCGTCTCGTTCCGGTGTTAGACGCGTCTCTCCGACGCAGTGATACCTTCCGGAGGGAGCGGGCCCGCCTTACCACTGGTAGGAAGCAGGTGAACAGCTCAGGCTTCAACAAATATTTGTTGCGTGTCAGTCGTGTGTCGGACGGGCACTGTTCACTGTAGATCCTGAGATACAGGGGTGAGGTCCCTGCCTTCACTGAGCTCACGCTCCAGGGGAGGAGTTCAGACAGTGAGGCGATAATTGCTGAGAGTATTGGGTGGTGCTTGGGTGGGTCTGTCAGTGACTTTTGAGCCGAGACCTGGAAGCCAGTTGTGCAAAGTTGTGGAATAATACTGTTTTCCAGCGGAACGAACCCAAGTGTGAAGGCCCTAAGAGAGGAGTAAGTTTGGTGTGCTCAGGTGGAGAAGGGTGACCAGGTGTAATGAGAAAGGAGGAAACTGATAGGGACCAGGATGCAACGGAGGGAGGGGCTAGGCGGTGGGCAACTTCCTAGTATATGGTACAGGCTTGGATTTTATTGTCAGTGTTGGAAACCGCTGGGACGTTCTAAGCCATAAACAGGTGACTCACAGGTTTTTTAAACTTTAGATTTTCTCTTTAATATTACAAGCAACCCTTTACTGGAGTGGTAGCTTTCAGTTACAGTCTACCTTGAATAGTGAGAAAAGGAAATAAAATTCACCTGACATTACTCAGATTCAAAAGTAGCGAATTTAATTTAATTTTAGTTTTTGGCAAGTGCTTTAAGCAGCAGTGTACCTCCTTAAGTGAGGACGTATTCAGTTGGCTTTTACCTATCAGTTTTGACAAGTGTCAGTGAAAGGAGAACACTAATAATAACAGCTACCATTTATCGAGGGCATGGGACAGACCCTGTGCCATGTCGTATTTAATCCTGGCAAAAATTTAGTATTCTTTTTTTCTCATCCTCTTACTGATGAGGAAACCGGCTAAGAGTGGTTAAGAAATCTGTTCGTGATCTCACAGCTGAGGGTGGAGGAGCCAGGACTTGAAGCTGAGACGCCTGACGCCTGAGCCTGTCCTTTGTTTACGTAGTGCTCTGCACAGTGACACGCGCTTGCCAGGGTTTCACTTTGTTCATAGGCCTCTGTTTATTTTTAGTTACTAGTGTGGCCTCAACTAGACATTAGGGTCTTAAGGAAATTCTGTTTCAGCTTTGCCATACCCTGTTGTTTCCGAGTGTCAACAGGAACAATTTAATTAAGGTGGAGCTGTTAATGTGCATGTATCAATCAGACTCATGTAATCCGGTGTGTGAGGGAAACTGGAAGTCACATATGTGCCTGAGACAGTGGCTTCTCAGTATGAAGTCCCTTGATGTCAGACAGGGTTGAACCTAGAG
This sequence comes from Rousettus aegyptiacus, assembly GCF_014176215.1. Lineage (NCBI taxonomy): Eukaryota > Metazoa > Chordata > Mammalia > Chiroptera > Pteropodidae > Rousettus > Rousettus aegyptiacus. The sequence continues at coordinate 198,785 of NW_023416308.1, forward strand.
TTAAGTACACTTTGCAAATTTCTAAGTGGTAGCTTTGCCCAGTCTTTTCCCTCCAAGAAACAACAGAATGCGGCTAGCCAAAAATGGCACTATAATAAAACTGACTTTTTAATTTTTTTTAACAAATGCAATGCATATTACTAATAACAGCTTCCTTGTGATGTGCTCCCACCTCTCTGACTCTCCTCGTCCTGTTTTTGTCAAAAGTCTGAGGTCACGAGGCCCTGAATGACTGAGTCATGCTAAGTAAAATTCACATGAGACTGAGGATGGACAGACTGCCAGTTTATTATCCCCGGGGAGGAGTGTCACCTCCCCAGCGTGCTTTGGGCAGTCAGTGAATTCTGTCTCTTGTCTAGCTTCAGGAAGAGCTGTATGCAGATAGGAGCCATGTTCATGAGGTACCAGAACAAGCTACAGTCACGGGTCTCGTGTCCTGGAGGGCTGCACCAGCTCTCTGTGGAGTGCGTAGGACTACTTGGGAATCAGAAAGTTTCTTGTTTAGTAAAAAGTCCAAATAAAGAGAACTAAACGAGTAAGAGTATGTGATGGTATTGGGCTCAGAGAGCTGACGTTCGTCTCCATATTTGGTGGGACTTCATCAGCGGACCTCAAACACCTCAGCTAGTGCTCCCTTTCCCAGGCAGTCTCAAGGTGTTGTGACCACGTGCCTCGGTGGCACATCTGCCTCTGCAGCACCTCGACTGCCCCTCTGCCCTCCCTTGTCTGTTCGGCATGTTCTGTCTTTAGTAGATGAGTCCAGTCCTGCAGGCTGTGCTTCTCTACCTTCTCGTCCGGGTGACATTGCTTATCTGGCCTGCGGCCTCCCAGTTCGTACTCCCAGGGGTGTTCTTTGTCCCTCATTGGAACTGTAGCTCCCAAGTATTTGTCGTTGGAATAGAGTTTTCCTGTATTTGAAAAGGCAGTGTTGATGCTCATGGATGCAAACACCGTATCATTTTGTTTTGGAACCACTAGCTTGGTCTCTAAAGGGTGGAAACTGGTGGAGCCAAAGCTTTAAGTCAGCAGCCTGCGGTGGGTAGCACCGTGAATAGGGCGCGTTCAGGGGGGCCGGGCAGACTTGGGGTGGTTGCTTCTGCTTCGGGGATCTTGGAGCACGACGGAGATGGGCATACACACGGTCGTGGTGTGCCGTGCACGCAGGGGCATTGTGATGGCAGATGGGAGTGCGCCAGGCCAGGTGCTTTACCCGAGGCCCAGGAGGGACTTCAGAGCAGCACCTAGTGGTAGACATGGCGCGATCTCTGGGAATTTGCCTGGTGGTCGAGGCGAGAAGGGAGGGCATCTGTAGCACAGGGACCAGCTCCCGCCTGAAAAGCACTCGTCTGTCATTGCATGCATCATAGGGAGCACTACGGTGATTCAGACAGCTTCACGCATGTGTCATCACGATACAAACGTTTTTCTTTTGTTTAGGAACTTGTCAGTGTGACCAGCACATGCATTGTGTCATCTACAGTGACAGCTAATTCCGTGCTGCTCCATGTTTGTTGTTACACATCATCTGTCCTTGAAGTGGCCAGCCTGAGATGCAGGGGACAGCTTGGCTGTGCTGTGCTGATGTGCCTCGCCTTGCTCTTTAAAGGGCAGTCTCTCTAGAGCGTCTTGTCCCGGCCGGGCCAGCTTCCTGCACCTGCTGCCCAGCGAGTTCATGGGGTTGTGGCTGAGAGACAGGCTTGGGGGCACCGCAGTAGTTTTCCATGGAGCTAGGACCCTGCGAAGCTGTGATACTCAGAGGGGTGTCTGGGATGTGCGGATATAGGTGTGGAGCCTCCAGGGGTCCGTCTCCTACCCCCCACCTGGGAACCTGTCCGAGGTCGAAAGAAACACCAGTTATTGTAGAGACAGCGGTGGAATTGAGAGCCCGTTGCGCATGGGGTCACGTTCTGGCCAGCCTCGGTAACCCCCTTCATTTCTCTGATTCAGACATCATTGCAGTCTTGGAATATTTCCATGAGCCAGGCGCCGTGAGCCGGACTGGTGGTCAGTGCCTTCTGGTGAGCTGCAGTGGGCCATAGTCACTCGTGTTTTCACTCACGTCTATCCACAATCCTTGTTGGCACAAACCCTTAGCACTTGTCTCATGCTCAGTAGTAGATACAACCTTTTTCTATTCTTAACGGCACTATTACTAACTCTTAGTGTCTTCGGCTTGTAGGGTGCCAGGCAGCAGAGGGGAATGTGTGGGTCATTCGAGCTGCAAGCCAAACACTCCTGAGTCTGCATAAGGGGACGTTCTCATCACCAGCCATTCACTACACTGGCGGAGCAGGTGATGCCACCCACCGGCGCGTGCTGTTCTCTGGTGACAGGCCGAGGGAGGGCTATCAGCGTAAACGGTCCTGGAGGAACAGGCACACCGACGTCCCCCTGCCACTGAGCAGTGTCAGACCCTCCTGTAAGACCGCCTAGGCGCTGGTCTTACAACGACTGTGGGATTCGTAAGCTGGCTTGGAAAGTCATGTAGCTTTTTATCCTGAAACACGTGAAACACAGAACGGAACATAGGATGACATGAAACCTATTTCAGAAGGAAGTTAATGTCAGCGTTTTTATAGATTAAAGAATAGGTCACATCTTCTCTGTTGATGAAATCACAGTCTCCTCAGTGCACTTCAGAAGCGACAGCCAGCAGCTCCCTTAACCTTAGCCGAGCAGGATGTGTTCAGAGACGGCCGACCCTGCTAGAAACGAAAGACAGGAGTGGCCACCTGCCGTGAGATGCGCTCTCGGGCCCGCCATTCCCAGGCGGCTGCCCTTCCCGCGCCCCCCACTACGCAGCGTACGGTTCCCACGTTCCCTGCAGCTGCTTCCTTCACTTTGCCCCCGATGGTGCTGAGCCGGGTCCCTGGCACCGTCCCTGGGCCTCCCGGAAGGGAGCTTGCTGTGAGCCCTCTGAGCGCCTTAGCCTGTGTGTCCCATGTGGAGGCCACTGGCCACACACATGTGGCTCTTTACTCTCAAATAAAAACTCATTCCTCAGTCGCTCAGGCCCCACCCCAGCTTAGTGGCACCTGTGACATTTACAGTGCCAATTACTGAGCTGCTCTGAACCATCTTTAGCCAGCACCAGTAGCCAGCAAGTGCCTTAGAGGTGGCCCAGGCGTAGCTAGTTCCGCCATTCTCCGCAAAGCCCGGGATGTGGTGTGTGCTCAAGGATTGTTTGTCGAATAAATAAATCTGTATTTGTTTATTATGCAGATGCAAATTGGGAAGCATCATTACTTTAAATCTGACAAATGGAGTTTCATAACATTTCTATTTTCTCTCCTGTCAGGTGTCATGACCTTACTTGGTTTGATTTCAAGCCATTCATGAGACTTTAAGTCTTTTTCCGAAAATGGGAAACCGAGTGCCGTCCTTCCCAGGAGCTCGAGGCTGTGGTGATGGCAGAAGCCGAACCCGCCGGCAGCTGGCTCGCGGCCACTGAGCGACAGCCCCGCCTCTGTCGTCCCAACCATGGACGGCACGTTGGCCGTGCAGGATGGCCTCTCGGAGGATGGACCCAGCGGTGTCACCTCAGCTCACCCCGACGCCCTCCACACACCCCTGGGCTCGCCAGCTCCGCCCGACCAGTGGGACGAAGGTCGGTGCCAGTCGCCAGCTCCTCCGCGCGCTGCAGGCGTTCTGCCGGAGGGCATGGGGGAGACGGCGTTTACGACCGTGGTGAACTTTTCACTCAGAGTGTGTCTCTGGTGATCAGATGAGTGTTTTGCTCAGTTGGCGCCAACTTCCAGTCAAGTGCCACGTGTGTGAAACAGAGCAGGGACTGGCTCACTTCCGCGCCAGCCGGGCATAGCGGCCTGTTTCCCGCTTGGCCTCTGCGGTGGCCACTGACACGGCCTTGGTCGCTAACAGGCTACCGGGCCGGCCGGCCGGCTGCAGGAATGTTGCTACCTGGGATTCAGTAACGGTTCCGTAGCGGTCTGAGGGTTATCAAATCACATTAGCCTGTTATCTGATGAGTTATTTGTCCATCACAGTTGCAGGGTAAATTATTCACTCAGTTCTCACGCCCTTTCCTGCTCAGGAAGTTTCGTGCAGTGTGCGCTTGAGAGTAGTAGAGTACATATGTACCGACTTAGTGGCAGCAATTGCATTCTGATTTTTGTAAGATGATGTGTTAGCACCTAAAATGGCTTTGCTGATTAGTGCTTCTTAAAGGTCAGGTGAGGCCAGTAACAGCGTGGGCCCTGGACCAAGGATTCCACAGCGGGGCGGGCAGGGAGCCAGCTCTTAGATCTACCACAGCGTGTGATGAACCCTCTGGAGGGGGACCCTTGATTTATGCTGGCCTCACTCTCTTTGGGTTCTGTGCTCAGATCTGCCGCGGCCGTCCCGGTCAGCGGATCCCCCTCTTTGCCTCAGACTTCTCATCGTGGAGGATGTTGATACTTTGGAATGGCTGGAATCAGCCCTTTGTGACTACAGCTCTGATTAGCTCTGTGGTTACCAACATCTGTTGGAAACGTTGTCAGCTGTGTTTTAAGCATTTGTTTTCTTTTGCTATAGGTTAAAACAAACTTTCATAAGATTTCTCACTGGTCTTATTTAAATGAAAAGAACCCGTTACTACTGCAGTTCTGCAGCCCGAGTACGGAGGGCGAGGGCGTCCGGGGGCGAGGGTGGCGGGCCCTGGGAGGCGGAGCGGCTGGTCCCAGGCCTCCCGCCCCCCCAGAGAACAAGGACCTGCCGCTCGCCCAGACTGGACAGAGTCGGGGTCTGGCGCTTGCTCGTGCTCACGGCTCTAGCTTCTCTCTTGTCCTGTTTTAGCTGCATTTCTGAAGAACAGTTTGGCCCGTTGGTCACAGTCGTGATGGCCCAGCCCCGTTCTCTCTTCCAGGTGCCAGCGTCGAGGCAAACAGTGCTGCAAGTGGAGGACAAAGCCCGGACGTACCCAGCAAGGGGGACGCCTGTCAGAATGGGCCGACGCCCCAGCTCCCAGACCCTCCGTCAGCTCTCGGTCCCAGCACAAGCCCCATGGGTCCTGATGCCCCTCCAGGTGTGGCTGCTTTCCATGACAACCTAAAGACGTCTCAGGGGCCTAGTGCTGAGGGCAGTGGTAGAAAAGAAGCTCTACAGTCTCTCAGGCTCAGCCTTCCTATGCAAGAGACGCGGCTGTGTAAGCATCCAATCCCGCCGCCCGCCCCTGTGTCCCCTGTCACTCGCCATGGGCAGAGGCCCATGCCCTGGCCAGGTCACTGCTTGTCCCTCCGCCATGCACTGTTTTGCTGCTGTTGTGGATTGCGTGTTTGTCAGGTAACTCTGCTTTAGAGAACGCTCCGCCGTGGTCCGATTCGGAGGGCCTGCGTGTGCGTCGTCGTCACCCTGGGTGGCGAGCAGGCAGCCAGTGGGAACTTAGTCTCGAAGGTTACGCTTGGAAAGCTTTCTTTTATGATGCGTTTTATTTAGCGTTTATTTCGTGCTGATCGCTGGGTATTGAGGGGTGAACAGGTCACACACTGCCACCTGTGATGAGCCAAAGACGCCTCAGGCCTTTGCCTACCACGTGCTTTCTCGTCACTGCATCTCATGGGACCGCGTCACGTGCCTCTGTGGTTCAGCGCCTTTTCGCATGAGCCTTTCCCGGCCCCTGTCAACAGGCAGGTCTGGGTCGCTGCGAAGACGGGACCACGCGTGCCCTTCGTTGCGCGTTTTTCTCACTTCGCACTGCCGGGCGGCGGCCGCTGCGGCGCGATCCACTCTCACGAGGCCGGTCGGGGCCTCTGCAGCAGCGACCGCCGCGCGAGTCCGCGGCGCCACTGCACCCCTGTTGCAGACTTTCTGGTCAGAAGCAACAGGTGCTGTCCTGTCCGCCCCACGTGGTCATGCTTCCGTGCCACTGGCCACCACGAGAGGGCGACCCCCCGCCCTCCTGCGCCCAGGTGCTTTTCGGCCCTCAGCAGTCTGCGGGGTGCGCTCCGGAGCTTCCTATCACTTGACTTGCAACCTGCACTGGTCTGATTCCTGGAAGGCTTGAGCCTGTTTTTATCTGTTACTCATTTGGCCATTCCTTTCTGTGAAGTGTCTGTTCATATGTTTGGCCCATTTTTCTTTTGGGTTGTTTGCCTTTTTCCTCACAGGCATTTTGTTAGGGCTGTGGTATGTTTTAGAGTGTTCTGTAAGCCAGTTGTCAGCGTTTAAGCCAGGGGACATCAGGTACAAGCCCTAGGTGCCTGCGGCTCTTCCTGGCGAGTGTCTGCAGTGTTGGGTTTCCTGCCTGAAGCCACAGGCCTTGGGTTTCCGCCTCTAGAGCACTTCGTGGCTTTTCAAAAAGTACAAGAGGTCTCTTCAGTGATAAACGTGCAAATTAGTAACAGCATCAGTGAATTCCTCGTGCAGTTCTTGGCGACTGCTCAGGTGTCGGGTTATTTAAAACAGCAGCTGCTTACACCCTCAAAACCTACGTCTGAAGATGGTGCCGTCTGGTAGTGGTTAAACCGGGACACTGCCCTGTCCGCACATCCCCCAGGCCCTCCCGACATCCCACTGCATGTCTGGTCCGTGTGAAAACCTGGGACCGCTGTGCCTTTGCACCGACTGTTCAGCCCTTTACTACCCAGCTGGAGGTTTGGGTTTAGATATTTTAGATTCTGTTATTGGCCGAAAATACAATGTGACGTGTTATGGAAGAAATATGAGCTGTGGATCAAATTTATCTCCAAACGGAGCTGCACAGAGAAAGCACGTTGAGTGTGACGTGACCATGTGACTGGGTGTGATTCCATCAAGACTGCTCCTGTCATTCCTCTGTGACCTCAAAGGTCAGTGTTAGAGCTGGACCGAGGGCCGAGGAGCCCTGAGTCTGAGCGTTCACCACGGCACGAGCTCTGAATGGCGTTTCCTTGTTACTCAGGCACAGTGGCCTGTGTCTTGCTGTGTCCACGGGGTGTGGTCGGGAGCGGTGTCTTTGTGGCTTGAGCGCAAAGCTCAGGTGGGTCCTGTCTACACCCATTGTCCAGGGCTCACTGTGTTTTCTCCATCCGGACATAGTCCTTCCAAAGTAGATGGCTGTGCGTTGTTTAGAAGCTCAGTCATACTGGTAATTAAACACAAAACTTCAAGCCGCTGTTATGATTTGTCCTTTGTGCCCTGGCGCCTTCCGAGTTTCTAAATTGCCATCCCCTCCTCCCCCCCAGGTTCCACAGAGGCTTCGCTGCCCCTGGAGAAGGAGGAGCAGATCCGACTGCAGGCTCGGAAGCGGCTGGAAGAACAGCTCAAACAGTACAGGGTGAAGCGCCAGCAGGAAAGAGTGAGTCCGTCTCCTGGGCAGGGTCCTGGAGACGCCACGTGCAGAAGGCAGCGCTGAGTCAGACGTGCCTCTGGGGCCTGCTGCTTATTCTCTGAGCTGGAATGGGCTTCGGTGCTTTTCCACAAAGACCCGCTTCTCTCGTAAGGGTCCCGCCCTTGGGGCAGATTCCAGCAGGGCCTGGTTCCGACCCGTCCGCTCCTTCCCTGGGGAGGAGCACATTTTACTCCATCCGCCATTTGAAGAGCAGAGACGGCACACACGTGGGTCGTTGCCGGCCGTGCTTGAGCAGCCAGCCGGCCCCGCGCCTCAGCAGCTTACGGGTGGTGCCGCTGCCGTGCAGAGTCGGCACGTGTGCCGTGCCCCGCACACCGCCGCGCGCGTCGGCAGGACGTGCCGGCGGCAGTCTTGGGCACAGAACGCTGTTGGGGTGCTGGCAAAAGCAGCCCCTTCACCGCATTTAGTGGCCCCAGGCGAGGGGAGTGCGCACGTTCACGTCGCAGTCGTCTGGCTTTTCTGTCGACTTGAAAAATGTCGCACTAAAATAATTCAAAATTAAAACTAATTTTTAACGTTGGTTTCAGTGAATGATTTCGCAGTGACAAGTCCCCGTCAGGGTTGGCCATTTACTTCCCCGAGGGAGCCGTGGCCCTGCGGGTCTGTGTTCCCCAGCGGTCACGACGCTGCCTTCCTGTGGCGCTTCTTGAGCGGCTACAGATCCCACCGTTCTTGGGGCCATGTTGAGTCTTCATCTTCTCTGCTGTTTTTCTCATTCTCATGGATCTGATGATGGCATCTTTCCATCGTATGCTAACATCCGGTGATCCGGTCTGTCCGTCCCCACACCCCGTACACTCTCCCAGCTGTTCACGCTCATCCTTCCGGTTGCATCCGGTATCATTCTGAGCTGCTTCCTGTTCTTCCCCTGGCTCCCGGCCCCGCTGGGGTCGCACTGACTGTGGAATAGCACGCGACCAAGTGTTTCTCTGTAAGAGGAACGTTGAAATAGCAAGTAACAGGTCTTCCTCCATCCCGTGTCCCAAGGCTCTTTGGGAAGTTCTGGCTAACATGGCAATGTGAGAAAAATAAGCAGTATAACTATTGAAAAAGAGGAGAGATGTGACCGTTAAGTGCAGGTGTCACTAATGCCTCGTAAACGCCAGTCAGATACAAAGTCATAGATTTGTAACATCATAAAACTGATGAGGGTTCGGGAAACTGATTTAAAAATACAAATATTAAACAATAGTTATCATAATAACCAGTTATAATGTTAGTGGGAAAATGTAACATTTACAATAAGAAAATGATAAAATAAGCGTTAAATCGAGATGGCAGTAAATACGGTTTAGAATCTAGATGAACACTACATAAGTTCCTTGGTTCAAGGACCTGCAAGCAGATATGAATGAGTGGAGGGGAGCAGGTCGTGTCCTGTAAATAATTATAACGTCAAATAGTTGTAATTCAGCAGGACTTTTTTTTTTAACTTGAAGAAAATTTTCAAGTTTATCTAAAAGAATGACTAGGGGAGAATAGCCAGGAGATTTTTGTTTTTTAATTTTTTTATTATTATTATTATTATTATTATTTTTCTAGCCCTAGCCCTAGCCCTAATCCTAACCCTAACCCTGTAGCCAGGAGATTTATGTAAAGGAGGTATGCTGAGGAAGGACGCGCTGTACTGGTTTCTAGTATCAACAAGCCACAGCCGTTGAAGGCACGTGCTTGGACTGGCCGCTGGCCACGGGCAGCGAGCCTGCGGAGGGCTGAGGGCCTGCGGCGGGAATGGGCTTGGCGTAGCCTTTCTGGTGCCACGATTTAGGTGCTGCTTGTCAATTTTAAATAATCGTGCTTTCCTTTCCTTCTCAGTCCAGTCAACCTGCAACTAAAACGAGACTTTTTAGCACGCTTGATCCTGAACTCATGCTGAACCCAGAAATCTTACCAAGAGCCAGTGCCGTGGCTATGACAAAGGAATATTCCTTCCTGCGCACCAGTGTCCCTCGGGGGCCGAAGGTGGGCAGCTTGGGGCTGCTGGCACATCCTAAGGAGAAAAAGAGTTCCAGATCAAGCAAAATTCGGTCTCTGGCTGACTACAGAGCCGAAGACGCGGACGCTGGGAATTCTGGCGGGAGCATCCCAGCCGCGGACCGTGCCGCGGGTCCCCTGAAGCAGCACCGCGGTGGTGCGGCGGCGGTAGTGTCGGAGGTCAGCCTGTCTCCCGGGGCCGAGGGCCGCCTGGAGAACGTGTCCCTGGTGGGAGACAATGTGTCCGAGGCTGATGGGGACGAGAGTGACAGCTCCTCCTACAGCAGCGTCTCCGCCTCAGGGGTGTCCGGCCTCCTGGCGAACACTGTGGGCGCGCGGGAAGCCTCCTACATGGTCGGCGGCCAGGAGGTCGCCGCCAGTGCCCTGGGCCAGTTCCCGTCCATCACGGACGTCCTCCAGGCCGCCACAGCCGAGCACCAAGACCGGGCCCCGGCCGTCAATGGGGAGGTGCGGAGCCGGGCTGGCAGCGTCGGCAGCAGGTGGGCAGGCAGCCGCGTCCCTCGCCTAACACCCAGGCTCTGACGTGTCCCGTGCACCACGTGTGCCGCACAGCGGAAATGGGTCCAGGGCTGCCTGGCCGTCCGCAGCGCCGCGGCGCTCTGCCCGCTGGCGCGCGTGCTGCCCTGACCGCACGTTCCAAGGCTGGTCCAGCCAGGGCTGCCCGAGGTGTCCGCCTGCGGCGCGGTGTCACGGGAGCGCTACGGAAACCCTTTCACTTATTTTTAAAACTCGGAGGGAGGGCAGCAGCAGGGTGATGTTGGATTTAGCGGGTGTGGACGGATGGGAAGGGGAGCGATCAGTCGTGTCCCTTTGTGCCTTCTCTTCCAGTGTGTCCGTGGAAAGTTCCGTGGCCGAAGCGCATGATGAAATGTTGCAGGTTCTTAAAGAAAAAACAAGACTCGAAGGGCAGCTGGAAGCCCTATCGCTAGAGGCCAGCCAGGTAACAGGTGGCGGGGGTGCGTCCGGGCCGCGTGCCTCTTGTTCCCCAGGCACAGGGTCGCGCGTCTCGAAGCGCGAGCCGCAGCAGCCGCCGTGCCTCGGTCCCCGACGCGCCTCGGCCTGACCGGCCTCGGGAGGCAGCAGTTCCCCCTGACCGCTGGCTCACTTTTTCCCTGGATCTGTCAGGGTCTGCCTAGGAGAGTCATAGCTCTGCTGTTAGGTACCCAACAGTGCGTAATAGTTAAATTGTTTTGGTTTATTTCAATTTTTTTTGGCACGTTAAGATTGTTATCTTTGCCATTTCATATTTTTCGCTCTGAGTTCTCCTTTTCTCTTAATGAGCTTGGCTTTATTTGGTTAGCATATGCCTGAAAAATAGTTTTCCATCCCTTAATGTTCAACTTTGCTGTCAACGATCGGAGTAGATCAGTTCAGTTGACTCTACGCTTTGGGCGTGGAGAGCTGGAGCCACCGGCCCTGAGTGCCAGTCAGGCCCCAGCGAGGGCGTTTCCCTCAGACGGCAGAGAGGGGCCGCTGACGCCAGCAGCTGGCTCCGATGAGCCTCCACACGCGTCCTGTGCTGTGGGCCGGCCCCTCAGTCGTCCCTTACCTTCTCATTCTCCTGGGGGCTTGTTTCCTCCACCCTTGTGTCTGAACCAGGACCCTGGTGGGTCAGCCAGTGCGACCCTTTCTGACTTCTCTGTGGAGACGCGCTCACTGTGCAGTCACGTCGCGCTTGCTCGGGTAACTTGGTACCCTTGAGTGTTTGTCCTCCTGTTGGTCGGCTTGGTGGCTGGCCGCCGTGGTGCTGGTGCCCCCCGGCAGACCGCGCCCGGTGCTCGTCTTGTGGACGTGCTCCGCTGCCCTGGGCGTCGCGGGGCCCCACGGTCTCGTCACTCCCTGCTCCGTGCTCCGTGCTGCGGGCAGCGGGCCCTGTGGTCCTGCCGCCCAGAGCCGCACAGCACTGCGGGCTGCTCTGTGCCCCGGGCCACTGTGTGACGGCAGTCTTCCCTGCAGACACGTTCTGCCACGCTGCGTTCCCCAGACCTGGGCCTGGCCGTCCTCCGCCTCCGCGGGCTCCTGGTGTTCTTGCTTTGCGCGTCTGTGTGCGTGCTTACACGGGTTTCGGTTCTTCGGTCAAATATGCTTCCTGGCATCCCAGTGGGTGAATGGGTGCTGGCATTGCGGTCCCAAGTGCCACCCTGCTCGGCGCCTTCATGTATGAAGTGAGCACGTGCTGGGCGCCGCCCTGCCCCCTGGGCTGGTCTGGAGAATGCGCCTCCTCTGGGGATGGCCGTCACGCTAGGCGACTGAGTCCGGAAGACGCGGTGCTTCCCTGCAGGGCGCACCTGTGGACACCGCTCTCTGTCGCACTGGTTTGTTGTGGCAGCCTTCTTAATTTAACGCGGGGCAGAGGTGACTTAGTTTCCTGAAGGTCAGCATGGCTGTTTGGCGATCCCTCCAGGCCCTTAAAGAGAAGGCCGAGCTGCAGGCGCAGCTCGCCGCACTGAGCACCCGGCTGCAGGCGCAGGCGGAGCACAGCCACAGCAGCCAGCAGCGGCAGGACTCGCTCAGCTCGGAGGTGGACACCCTGAAGCGGTCGTGCTGGGACCTGGAGCGGGCAATGGGCGACCTGCAGAGCATGCTGGAGGCCAAGAATGCCAGCCTGGCGTCCTCCAACAGCGACCTGCAGGTGGCGGAGGAGCAGTACCAGCGACTCCTGGCCAAGGTGGAGGAGATGCAGAGGAGCATGCTCAGTAAGGACAACACAGGTGCGTGGCCCCCGGGTCTGTGCCTTGGACCCTGAATCCTCGTGAAAGGCCCAGAGAGCCGTCGCCGGTGGCGGGGGCCATCATACTAACGGGCGGGGTGTTCTCCCCGCTGATGCACGCAACGCGAGGGGCTTGCTCTCCTGCAGTAGGTATTAGTCCTGGCTAAGCATGTGGACACCGCACGTTTTGTATACGCTCCAGGGACCGGCTCAGGTCTGAGACGTGCACTCTGGACCGGCAAGAGTCAGTGGTAGTCAGTTTCCTCTCGCTCGGCCTTCAGAGTCCATTGGCCTTTGGGGCTAGAGCTGCCTGCTTTTGCCACGGCATTGCAGATTCTGTTTAAAATATTTAACAGCGACACTTATTGTTGATTAGTAAATCTTTATTTTCCCTACCTTAAGTTGAGGTTTTGGGTCTAGTTGGACCTCTGTTGGACCTCTGTCTGACATGACACTAATGCAGTAGCAGGTCCAGGGGACCTTGGTGGCAGGCCATGCACGGGGCAGCGCACGGCCCTTCCCCTGCGCTGCCCTCTCACCCTGGGACACAGACGTCCCCAGAGTTGACATCCGCCTCCAGCCAGATCCCGAGAAGGCCAGTCTGTCATTTCCTGTCTCCTCCTCCCCACTCCCTGTCTTCCTCAATGTGAGGAGCTGACCATACCGGCAACCGGCAGGTGTTCGTGTGGAATTGGTGACAAGATGCTATTCCTGAGTTTGTTGAGGCCCACAGATGTCATCAGGCCCCTTGAGACTAGAGCCTTGGCCTCCACAGAGATGCTGTGGACACATGGCGGAGCTCGGTGTGCTGAATCCCCCGGGTGTGGCCCAGATCCTTACCGCGTGTGTCCGCCATGGGGTCAGCCGTCACCACACCTCGGGGCACCCGCGGGCAGGTGCAGAACTGGAGAGCGGGCCTCCCGACGTGCTTACTCCCAGCCGAGCCAGCCTCCAGCTCTCATGCCTCAAACGCTGTCCTTTTAGGTCTACTGGTGCCACAGTTTTTGCATTTTTGTGCTTTTTTTCCATGGTTTTGCTATTTAAAATGAACCCTAGACACTGGTATTCCTAAGTGAAGGAGGCTGGAGAAAACACGTGTGTTAGAGGAGCTGCTTTCAGGCCCAGGTTACCGAGCTGCTGAGGAGTAACTGGCAGAAAGTCAGGTGTTGTCAGACAGACTCACACACAGACCAGGATTGCATGTCGATGGGTCGATGACGTGCCACCATGGCCGTTTCCTTCAGGACCCACGGTTCAGGGTCCGCAACTTCGAACCTCACTACTGCGCGTGACGAGAGGGGCCGCTTTCTTGCCCTCCGCAGAGAGGCCGGCTCCTGGCGGTGGCGACGTCTAAGCAGCTGTGCTTTCTTGCTTCCAGTGCACGACCTGCGGCAGCAGATGGTGGCCTTGCAGAGCCAGCTACAGCAAGTGCAGCTGGAGCGCACGACGCTGACCAGCAAGCTGAAGGCGTCCCAGGCCGAGATCTCGTCTCTGCAGAGTGTCCGGCAGTGGTACCAGCAGCAGCTCGCCCTGGCGCAGGAGGCCCGGGTCCGACTGCAGGGCGAGATGGCCCACATCCAGGTATGCCCCGACGGCCGGGCAGGCTGCACTCCACGTCTCGTGCAGAACGACTGCTTTTTCCCTAAGTTAAGACTCCGCTTTTAGGTTTCAGAGATGCATTTTTAAAAAATCTGCTAACCACTCGTATAGCTCACATTTGTCCTAGACAGGAAGTACCTCCCCGTGACCTTCTGACACCAGGGGTCTGACAGCCTCTCCGCTTGAGCAGGTTTAATTCTAAAACGCATTTTCGGTATGTCCTATATTCCTGGTTCTGAGTGGTAAGGCTTCCCTGCTCCGAGGGCATCTTCCGTCGCTCTCGAACCCACACCCGCCTGATCCCAGGGCTCACAGGCCCTGGTCTCCGCCCTGCAGTGGCCTTGTTTCGGGCACGCACGCAGATCGGCACGCGTTGCCTCCCCAGTGGGAACGCCTCCCGTCTGCAGCGCCTTCGTTGCCAGCTCTTTCCTATGTGAACACTCGTGTCCTGCGTCCTGCAGGGATCGTCTTCCCCCACACCATGCTCGGTTAGGACACAGGGCCCAGTGGGAGCCTGTGCGGCCCGGGCGCGCAGGCTCCCTCGGCCAGGCTCGCTGGCCCGCTCCTGCTGGCCGCGTCATACTGCCAAGGTGCCCCCTGCCCGGGGCTCGGCGCTCTGGCCTCGCGTTGGTCACGAAGGTGCCTGGTGCTGCCCGGGCAGCCTCAGGCCTCCTGTGACATTTAGCTGGCTTTTAATTTTGTCCCACCTCTTTTTTTTGGTTCAGATAAAATATCGTAGATGTGGTAAAAATTTTTTAAAAAGGACGTAAAATACTAACTCTACCAAGTACTCCTTTCTAAAAAAAAATCTAAAGTCTGTAAATGTACAAAATAGAAATTTTCTTAAATTTATGTCACACGTTTAAGGTAAAGAACCATAAGCACCGTGCTTAGAAATGATAAGTTAATGAAGATGAACCTGCAGTGCGTGTATATGAGGCATAAGATATTTTAAAAAGGTAGATTTATGTGTCTTCGTACCCGAGAACCGGGGCCTGCACGACAGAGCAGAGGAGAGGTCCAGGGCCGTGGCCGCTTGGGAGCTGTAGCTGGTTTTCTTGCGTACCTGTGGGACCCGAGTCAGGCGTTCCTGTTTAGGGTGTTTAGTGCATTTTCTGCCTCTTCCCAGCCACACAGGTGTGTTCTCGGGACCATGCAGGGGGCAGTGGCGTGCAGGGCAGTCTGTCTTCCTCTGTTGCCTTGAGACACGGGCCCGGCAGACTGTGCCTCCCCTGCTGCAGCCACTCCTGCTGCGACCTGAGACAGTTGCAGGTCTGGGAACGTTCAGGTCGCATCTGGGAGTGATGAGCTCGGAGGTCCAGTCACAGGCCTTGTGTCCTCAGACTTCTCTTCCTGACCCCTCTCTGGGCCGGCATGTCGGAGAGCTGTAAAGTGGGCTCCATTTCCTTAGGGAGACGGTCAGGCAGAGGGCGCCTGACTGACGGCCTGGGTCAGACCCTGGGCTGGAATGCCAAGGCCATTGCCTGAGGATAGCCGTGGCCAGCCTGAGGAGTGTGCAGGACGGGCAGGCACACACTGAGCAGCCACAGCCGTCCCTGGCCCTCCAGCCCCGGCTGTCCCTGCCTGCGGGGCTCCCAGGTGCGCCTCGACGGCATTTGTGTAGCCCTTGGGGGTTCTGACCACTGGCTTTGGTCTGCTCGCCGCCCTCAGACACACAGAACCAGCTGGCCCTAGCGACAGGGCAACTGGCAGCGGGGCGGCAGTGAGGCCCCGCGTGCTGGAGCCCCGGGGCGCGAGCCACCTCAGGCCGTGACTCAACAGAGACCCCACTGCGGCCACCTCGGGGCGGGGCTGCTCTGTGTCCGCGCTTGAAGTCTAGCAACGTTCCACCTGGTGGTTTTCTCTCTGCAGGTTGGACAGATGACCCAGGCAGGCCTCCTGGAGCACCTGAAACTTGAGAACGTGTCCCTGTCCCACCAGCTGACGGAAACCCAGCACAGGTCCATCAAGGAGAAGGAGCGCATTGCTCTGCAGCTCCAGGGTATCGAGGTGAGGCCCGCGGTTCTGCGGCTCAGGGCGTCTGCTCTGTGTGGCTGTTTTTGGATTAGGCTTTTTATTTTTGGATGTTGGTCAAGGTAAAAAAAAAAAAGTGTAGAAATTCGTTTGTATAAACGTTAGTGTTATATGGGTACGTTTTTAGGCCTTTTAAAATATTGAACAGTCTGTGGCCACACCACCCACCTCCAACAAGCCCGATGCCCTCTGATCTTGGAAGCTAAGCAGGGTCGGGCCTGGTTAGTACTTGGATGGGAGACCGCCTGGGAATACCAGGTGCTGCAGGCGTAAAAAATAAAAAAATGAAAATAAAGTCCTTGTACCCTATGAGGTCAACTAGGGTTGTCTTGCCTAAAAAATTTTTTTAAGAGTAAGGACATGTTGAACGCCTGCAGTGGTTAGGTCAGGGTTCAGTGCCTCACTTTCCCTGTAAGCTCATCTCTCTGTCACTCATCTGGCAGTGGTGACAGGCTCCTCCTCCCTGAACTGCGGCGGGCCTGCGTCCCATCCCTCACCAGGTGCTGGGCAGGGCTGGCTGGGAGGGCGGAGTCTGGTGCGGGTCCCAGCATTTCAGGGCCTGGCGGTCATAAGCGGTTTCTTGTCTCCGAGCGCACAGCCCCGTGTTACTACGTAATCTGCCAGCAACCGCAGGAAAGAGCGAGGACCGCGGCCAGCTGCCCCACAGGTTGTTTCCAGGGGAACGGGATGCAGTCGCTTGGACCGAGACCCAGTGCCTGCTCCCTGTTCCAGCTGCGAGGCCCTGCATGGTTTCTTAACCTCTCTGAGCCCTGTTCCTTTTTTATAAAATGAGAGTCAAAATAACAGGTTAATAGGCTTATTTAGAAAAGTAGAGAACAGGGTACACGACATCTCGGCGGTGTGCACCGTGGCCGTTTTGTGCTGCGGGTGTCACTGGCCTTTGACAGCCACACGGCAAGTCAGCATCCTGTCCCCGGTGTGGTCTCCCATCTCCCTTCTCCGCACGTGGCCTTTCGTTCTCACGGATGCCGTGGATGAGGGAAGAGAATCATGGCATGAAAAACATGCTTCAAGGGCTCCAGTGTCAAAGAACTGAAAAATTTTGAGTTACGTATTAGTGGATTTTTTTCCCACCTGGATATTGGGTCCTACCTGCACAGAGTGAGGAATGCTGTGCTGCCCCACGGCCCCTGGCCTCTGGTCTTCCCAAGTGGCATCGAAAGGGGGTGTCCCACACGGCACAGCCTGGGAGTGGGCGCAGGCCGCGGCCTGTCCTCACACGAGGGGCAGCGCGGGGTCTCCGTCTCGGCGCCGCATCCCAGTTCCTCGCTGAGTTGTCTGCTGCTGCCTTTGGCCAAGCCTGAGGGTCTGCAGAGGGGACCGTGGGCGGGGCAGGAGCAGAGCAGCCGGGATGGGTAGTGGGAGGTCGCCAGCTCTGCCCTGCGTGGCCTCAGCTACTCTGTTTGCAGGTTGCGGACAGGACGGTGATGTGGACAAGGGCCCCTGTCCAAGTGGCGGGTTTTCCTTCTGTCTGCCGTGGCCGTCAGCTTACTCCGCTTTTTAAAATACAACCCGTTTTGGCACAGGCTGACATGTTGGACCAAGAAGCCGCCTTCGTGCAGATTCAGGAGGCGAAGACGATGGTGGAGGAGGACCTGCAGAGGAGGCTGGAGGAGTCCGAGGAGGAGAAGCAGCAGCTGCAGCAGATGGCGGCCTCGGCGGCAGCGCTGGAGCAGCAGCTGGCACAGGCAGGCACCCGGGGCCGCGCGGGCCCGTCTGTCGCGTTCGTTTCGGGGTCCCGTTGGCAGCCCTGGCTGCTGCCACAGAGCCAGCCGGGCGCTTGCTCTGCGGCGTGCTTCCGCGCCAGGTCTGCCTGTGCAAAGGCTGCCTCCGAGTGTCCGTCCAAAGCATTTAAAACCTGAGCAGGGAAAAAGTGTAAACTCTCGGGGCACAGTGGTGTTTTCCATTCAAGAGTGGTCAGAGTGAACCCACTTCCTTCCTTTCCAGGTCAAGTTGACGTTGCACCAGCGCGACCAGCAGCTCGAGGTCCTGCAGCAGGAGCAGCTGGACCTGCTGAAGCAGTTCGCCTCGAGTCAGGAGGCCGTGCAGGGCAGGGAGCAGGCCCTCAGTGACCTGCAGGTGCACTTTGACGAGCTGCAGGCCAGGCTGGAGGAGCTGCAGCTGGAGGCCGCTTCCAGGGACGACACGATCCGCTTCCTGCAAAACGAGAAGATCGTCCTGGAGGTGGCCCTGCAGGCAGCCAAGAGCAGCGAGGAGGAGTTTGATAGAGGCGCCAAACGCTTGGAAGGTGGTGCCGAGGAAACGCTGGGCACTTTGGAGCAGTTGAGACAAGAGTTAGCCGTCAGGTCCAGCCAGGTAACGCGTTTAGCCGTCATTTTGTCACAAATCGAAGTCACACCTGTGAGAACTGACACCGATCGCTTGGTCCTTTATTCGAACACTCTGTTCTGTAAACGTGAGGGAGTGCGTCCAGGGCAGGGCCCAGGGCTCAGCCGGGTGGGGGGTCACACTGGCCAGCGCGCACGCCCAGCCTGCTTTCCGGGGTGCGTGGGCGCCGGGAATGGGGAGCTGAGTTCGGCTTGGGCTTTGAAACCAGTTTCCGTCCAGGGGTGAGTGGAGTGCAGACGGGAAGAGCCATGCGAACTTGTGGTTTTTCCTTCCCATGTGCCTGATCGCGGTGGGACCCCCTGGACGTGGCGGGACAGCCGTGGTGGCGGCGGGCGGGGGCAGAGCCAGCCCGAGGGCCTGGGGGTGTGTGGACACGACCTGGGGTGCCACACCTGGGAGCCGTCATGCTAACGGCGGGGTGTGACGTGGCGGAGGCAAGTGTTAGAAAATACGGACAGAACCGCAGCAAGAATGCGGTCCCCCTTGGGGAGTGAACCGAAGGCAGCTGCGTTCCGTCTGCCGAGCCGACTGAGCTCTTCCTTTCCGGGGGGCTGAGCCAGGCAGCTCGGCGCCGCCGGCCGGTGGCTCACCGGGCCTGTGCGAAGCCTCCGGATGAGTGAATGTGCTTTCACCGAGTGCGTAGCCCGGTAACAGGGACGTCGGCTGTCAGCTTGGGAAACTGGGAGAGACAGATTTCGTTTTAGGTGTTACCACTCACGGTGGAGTTTTGCCTCTGTTGTCATTAACAGTCACTGGTAGCTACACCTCGGGTTAAGATGACTATTCTAGAAGCCGTGGGGAGGGAGTGGTGGCGGCTCTCCTGTCTCAATGGGAAGCTGTTCTTCCAGCCTGCGTTCGGGGACCCAGAGTCAGCCTAACCCTGGGAGCCAGCGCTGAGCCGCCAGCGTAACGTCCGCACGTGTGTCCCTCGTAGGTGGAGCACCTGCAGCAGGAGACTGCCGCTCTGCAGAAGCAGACGCAGAGGGTGAAGGAGCAGTTTCTTCAGCAAAAGGTAGAGTTGTGTTGTCGACGTTCTTTACTGAAAACGCTCCTGTGTGGTTTAATTATATCACCTGAACAAAGTGGATCAAGGGAAAGGTAGTGTCTAGACCCCTTAATTGATTCTGAGGCACAGTCCTCACCCCGCATTTCAACATCTCAGAACAGGGTGCATTTCCACGGTGGGGTTAGCATCTGGCACACGGATCATGCCCTGCTGCCACATCAGCGTGTGCGTCACCAGCACACGGGCTGGGTTTTCTGCTTAACAAACACGTTCGAGGTCGCACCGTGACCCAGCATGGACATGGGTCACGGAGCGTGCGTGATGCACACTGTGCGAGCAGAGCCAGGGCCCACGGCTGGAGTGATGGGTGCAGAGCGCTGCCAAGAGCCCGGGGTCTGAGGAGGAGCGGCCCCAAGGGAGAGCTGTGAGCGGTGTGGCTTTTAACGCTGACACATGGCGAGGGTACCCGTCACGCCGGGCGGCTCACAGGGGAAGGAATTGCCAAAACCCACTGAAGACGAAACGGTTGAGGCACCACCAGCTGGCGTGACAGCTCCCGCATCACCCAGACTCGTTCCGACGTGTGAAATAGTGGGGTGTCTCAGTCGACGGTGGCTCGGGTTAGGTGAAGTGTGTTGTCTTCAGCCCAGAAAGGCACGGCTGGGCGAGTGGTGAGCTTTCTCGTTGAAGCTGCTGGAAGGCCCCGCCCGCACTGGCTGCAGCTTGTCTCGGGCAGGTGATGGTGGAGGCCTACCGGCGGGACGCCGCCTCCAAGGACCAGCTCATCAGCGAGCTGAGGGCCACGAAGAAGAGGCTGGACTCGGAGGTGAAGGAGCTGAGGCGCGGGCTGATGCAGCTTCAAGGAGACAAAGCCTCTGCAGAGGCGGAGCGGTCACGCCTGCAGAAGGAGGTGTCCCAGGTCAAGCAGCAGATGGCAGCTCTCGAAGGGCACCTCGAGTCAGTGCAGAGGGAGCGCGATGAGCTGGAGGCGCACCTGCAGGTCTGGGGACACGCAGCTTGTGGAGGCGGGGCCAGAACTGCCTGGGGGCTTTCCGTGCGGGATGCGGGATGCGGGATGCGGGCCTTCCCCACACGGGCCGGAGCAGGGTCCCTCTGGAGGGAGCCAGCCGCCAGGAGAGAGCCGGGGTCCGAGGGACGGCGTGGAGTCCCAGGCGAGCGACACGGTGCACTAGGGCTCTGGGCTGTGAGTGCGGTGGGAGCCGCCAGCGGACGCGGCGGTGATGGGCTGTTGTGCGCACGGGACAGTCCCGTGGTCGTGGAGCTAGGAGCCCCGTGGCGGGGCAGGGAGAGCGGGCCCGCAGCGCAGCGTCCTGTCCCCGCCGAGGGGCGTTTCCTGAGACGAGGACCTGAGGGAGAGTGTCAGACGTGGGCTCTGACGCACACAGGACGTCCTGGGAGCCCTACACGAGGGCCAGGCGCCCTGCAGGTGGGCAGATGGGCCGGAGGCCACAAGCTGAGCATGCCGGGAACACACGGCGTTGGAGCCGCCGGGGCACAGGTAGCACGGGAGGAGCTGCAGGAAACCGGGCTCGATGGCGACACCTGCAGGGGTGTGGCCGTGTGCTATGGGCAGCTCGGGGCAGCGGTTAAGGCCAGGCAGTTCAGTCTGTCCCCACGGGTGCCGGGAGAAGCCAGGGAGACGTGACCCGGGGCTCTCCGCCTGAGGGTCCTCCCTTCCTGCATGTTCCCTCCAGCGCTCGGGACACGGGCAGCTCCTCGGGCGGCCCGAACCCGTCCGTTGAGCCCGGGTGCCATCCCGGGGACAAGCTGCAGCGGCCGCAGGGCTCCGCTCCTCACCAGCCTCTCCCTCCCTTCTCCTGAAGTCTTTGCAGTTGGACAAAGAGCAGACGGCCGCGCTCACGGAGGCCAACGACGAGCTCAAGAAACAGATGGAAGAGCTGCAGCGCGAAGCCACCCGGTGAGTGGGCCGCGCGCCGCCGGGGACCTGTCCTCCAGCTTTCCCGTCCACTTGCGTCTTCGCGTCGGGTTCTCGTTGGGGCCCCAGCTCGACCGGGGCGGACGTCTGTGCCCGTCCTTCGCGGAGAGGGGCCTTCTCTCCCGGGGCTTCCTGTCCCGCTCCGCGTGTCTCGGCTTGGTCACTGCGTGTGTGGCCGCAGGCGGGAGCAGCGCTGGCGGCACCTGTGGGTGGCCGGGAGGGCTGTTCTCCGCCTTCACAGCGCGCGGATGGCTCCCGGAGCGGAGAGCCGCAGGGCGAAGCGCGGCGTGGAGCCCTGCGAGGCGCCAGCACCGGCCGCGTCCAGGCCTGGGATCTGGGCGGCCCCGCAGCCGGGGAGCGTGGACCCGAGACGCACTGGCCTTGGCTCGGGGTTACGTGCTCGGAAAGGCGGCCGTCGTGGGGCAGGTGAGTCAGCGGCCTCTGTCCACCACCCCAGGGCCCTTGGGGAGCAGAAGCAGAAGATGAGACGGCTGGGCTCAGACCTGAACAGTGCACAGAAGGAGATGAGGACCAAGCACAAGGCCTATGAGAGCGCCGTGGGCATCCTCAGCCGCCGCCTGCAGGAGGCCCTCACTGCCAAGGAGACGGCCGAGGCCGAGCTGAGCCAGCTGAGAGCGCAAGCGGCCGGCGGTGGCAGTGACCAGATGCTGCGCGTGGGTACCGGGTCTGCTCTGGTCCCTCTCAGAGCCTGGGGATGCGACGGGCTACGGCCACTTCCCCCGAAACCCTCGTAGAATGGTCTGGTGTGTGGCAGCAAGTCCCTGAAACGCAGGCTGGTTTCAGTGTGGCTGGGGCTGGAGCTGGAGCTGCGCAGGGCCCGCTTGCTCAGTCCCTGCTGCTGCCTGTGAGGTGTGCGGTGTCAGCTCGGATGGCCTAGTCCTTGAGGCAGGGTCCAGCACCCCTCCAGCGAGCTCCCCGGGGGAGCATTTTCTCTGAGCAGCGTGAGTGGGGAACCCAGGAAGGTCCTGAGTGAACAGGCACTGGGGTGCTCCTGACCAGGGCCAGCTGCGAGCCACGGCCGATCTCCACAGCTGGGTCCCGCAGGGGAAAGTGTGGGTGTGCTGGGGTCGGGGGCTTTGGGCCTGACCTTCATGTGACGGAAGCAGACCTGTGGCTCAGGCGGGTGAGGCCGGTTGCTCTCTCGTTGGCAGAAGGTTGAGGCTCAGCGCTGAAGGACAGGAAGCCCAGCTGGGGCTCCCACCGCAGCAGAGAGATGGCAGGGGCCAAGTGGAGGCAGCAGAGTAGAACCCGGGGGGCTGGGGGGCGTTGTCGCCCAGGGCGCGCCGACAGCTCACAGTCAGTGCCGGCAGGGAAGCTGGTGTGCGCGAGCACGGGGCCGGCCCCAGTGTCCAGGCTCAGCCGGCTGGCTGCACGGGGCTCTCCCGACAGGCAGCATAGTACTGGAGGGCACACGGCGAGATGGACGTGGTCCTGCCGCTAGCGTGACTAGCCGGAGCCTCCCACTTCGCGGTCACTCTTCACGGCGAACGGTGGCTGGCATCCCAGGGGAGGCCGGGGCTTGTGTTCCTGAGACAAAGGCTCGCAGACTGCCTCGGGGTGTCCCCGTGTCCCCACAGCCTCGCCCGTTTGAGCTGTTTCCTTTCAGTTCGGCCAGTGTGGGTATAATTAATGTACATTTTATTTTTCACTCCAATTTGAGTCATTTCACTTAGGTTTAGTGGTTGCAACGTTTCACATGAAGTGTGTTTCCGTCTCCTGAGGGTTTGTGAGTGGGAGGACGACGTACAGTCAGGGAAAGCCCACACTTCTCACCTGCTCACGTCATCGAAACGCTGGGAGGAGAGACCAATCACGCCCCCCGTTACTCTGAGTGTTCGCGCTCTCCCTTGCTTAGCGGCAGGCGTGAGGGCGTGAGGCCCGTGGCCTCTTCCGTCCCTGTGCTGCCCGGCCAGCACAGCTCAGCAGGTGTCGGATGGGGACCTCAGGCCGGCCACTCACCTTCATCCTCAGGAGCAGGAGGTGAACAGTAGGACCCCCTCGGGAGGGGGCTGAGTGAAGAGACAGCTGCAGAGTGCTCAGAACGGCATTCGCACCACACTGGCAAGTGGGTGTGCACATGTGCGTGTCCGCGTGCACGTGCGTGTGTGCGTGCACCCATGTGTTGGTACGTGCCTGGTGCAGCTCAGCTGCTCTGCCACAGTCATTTATAACTCTTGCCTGTTGGTCAGAATTCACCTGTGTGTCCCGGGCGGTCAGCTGAGAGTCACGTGGTGTGCGGACTGTCAGTCCTGTGGAGGAAAGGGCTGGGCTGTGAGAAGCGTGGCCCCCATCGGTGTGGCCAGTGGCTCGCGCAGTGGGTGGATGTGGACCGTGTGGGGCGTGGGGTGAGCACCCGTCTCGGGTGCATTGGAACCCGTGCCCCAGCCCGGCTTCCTGTCCCGCTGCCAGGAGCGAGCCCAGGCCCTGGAGGCAGAGCTGCAGACCGTCAGCCGCAGCAAGGAGCTGCTGGAGAAGGAGCTGCAGGAGGTCATCGCGCTGACGAGCCAGGAGCTGGACGAGCTCCGGGAGAAGGTGGCGGAGCTGGAGGACGAGGTAGGCGCGCGCGCTGCTTGCGGGCAGCCTGGGGCGAGGGGCCCGGAGAGCCAGCGCCGCCCGTGCGCTCGCCACAGCCCCCGTGTGACCGTTCCCGGGGTCTGAGCACCAGATGCCAGACACCCCCACATACCCGCAGCAGCCGCCCTCGGGTGAGGCCACCTGTGCTCCCGGCCACCCTGCATGGTGGCACTCAGTTTGGGGACAGCCCTGCCCCTGGTCAGAGCACTCTGGTCGAAACGCTGGGTCGCCCCCTCACAATGGCAGAGACCCTAGAAGAACCCACAGAGCCTCCGGCCCAAAGGCCGCGGCTGCCCCGCCGTGGCCCATGGGCCATCCGTCGTGTCCACATCAGCCGTTCCGTGTCTGGTGAGCGACAGCTCCCTCACCACGAGTGACTGCTCCCCGCTCACCTCACCGGGTCGTTTCAGCTTCAAGAGTCCAGAGGCTTCAGGAGGAAGATAAAGCGCCTCGAGGAGTCGAGCAAGAAGCTGGCTCTGGAACTGGAGCACGAGCGAGGGCGGCTGGCGGGCCTTGGGCAGTCCAGCGCCGCCCTGCGGGAGCACAACAGCGTCCTCGAGACGGCGCTGGCCAGGAGGGAGGCCGACCTCGTGCAGCTGAACCTGCAGGTACCCGCCACGGCCTCGCAACTGTCCGAGCTGTGCCGCTCATGTCTCCTCACCGCCGCCACGCCCACAGCCGCCGGGGCGTCTGGCCTCTGCCTCGGGGACTCCAGCCCCAAGACGGCAGAGCCCCTCTGCCCGTCACCGAGGCTTGAAGAGCTTGTGGGTGGGCAGCCCCTGGCGAGGCAGACGGGACCTTCCCGGCTTAGGCCAGTCACACTGGCCTGAGGGCTTCGTGTGACACGGACGCAGGTCCAAACCCTGGCAGGGGTCTCGGCCCGGGCTCTGCGACCCCTGGGGTTCCGAAGGCTGGCGGTCCGGGGAAGCCCTCACCTGCACATCAATGGCCCCCGAGAGCGCAGAGGCACTCGTCGGGCCCCGGGCCTCCCCAGCCCCGCGCCGGCTGCGTCGCCCGCAGGTGTTGGCGCTCGCGGCCCCGCTTCCGTGCGTCCCTGGGTTCCTGGCCGTGGGCTCGAATGTGGTCTTGGGTCTTGCCCCTGCGCTCTCAGATTTCTGCCTTCATAGCCTTGCTCTTCAAAATGGAATCCTCCGTCTCCCCCACCTCGTCTGCGGGTTGGCGACGTGTCATGCCGTGTGTGCCGCGTGGCCTGTGCTTTCTCCCGGGATTTGCAGGTGTTCAGCACTTGACATCCTTCCTGACTCACCACCTCTGCCATATGCTGCAGGTGCAGGCGGTCTTGCAGCGCAAAGAGGAGGAGGACCGCCAGATGCAGCAGCTCGTCCAGGCTCTGCAGGCTGCCCTGGACACGGAGAGGCAGACCGTGCGCAGCCTCAAGGAACAGGTGCGCGGCCAGCTCCAACCGCGCCGCAACGGGGCCTTAGGACGCATGTGTTCAGGGTCTAGAAGCCAAGGGTGGGTGCCCAGCAAGCATCAGCTCCCTCCCAGGGCTCTACTGAGAACAGAGGTGTCATCTCAGCATTGGTGACAGCAGGAGGCTGGAGCCCCAGTGTTCATCAGAACGAGAGGGCGCGATTGGACCACAACGCAGCCGTGCACAGCTGGGCCGTGCGTACTGTGCCGTGCGAGGGGACAGTGTCCTGTAGAGTTTAGGGTTAAAGCAAACTTCAGGGCAACACGTGACCCCGTTTGTGTTCAAAACAGCAGCCAGGAAAGATGGTTTCCTTGGCCCTTCACCATTTCTGCGTCTGGACCAGTTTCTCCAGCTGGCTCCTTTCCATGCCCAGGTGTTCGCCAGTGTCAGGTCGGCCCCCCGGCTGCCTCTGTAGGTCTCTCCTCCTCGGAATGTCAGCCTCCCGGGACGAGGGGCGGTAGCTTGTGTCCCCTCGTGTTGCCGGTGCCTGGCAGAGCAGATGCTCAGAACGTGTTTGTGCGTGCACGCGCGGGCGCATGTGACCTGGGTTTTGCCACATCCTTAAAAATTCCTCAGTGGTAATGTAATAGAGGCAGAAAAGAAATAGTTCCTTGTTTCTCCTGTGAGACAGTGAAACGTTCATTTAAAATGGAACTAGTTTCAGGGTGTGTCAGGAACACCGTAACAGGAATCGTTGGCTGGTCCTTGGCCCACGTCCGCCTGACCTGCGCTTGGCGTTTGGTCCTCGCATGTGGTCGCTGCAGAGCCGCTGCTCTGAGTCGAGTCCACGACACTCCTTCCCCGCTCATCTCTCGCCTCGCTGCCCAGCCTTGCTGTGTGCTCAGGTGTCGCTAGCTAATTTTATTCTCACCAGAAAGGAGTCGCAACTAGGAAGTTCCCAGCGTAAACTGCTGGGGGTGTGGTGGGTGTATGAATTTGATTTTTCTTGTAAGGATGGTGTTTGTTTCTCTAAATGCATTTGTCTGGTTGTCTTGATTGATTGTAGAAACAGTACATGCTGGCAAAAAGTTTTTTTAAAAGTAATAAAGATTAAAACCGGACCATCTCGATCTACCTAGAGACAACCACTGGAGTTTGGGGGTTTTTACTTATTTATGAGAGCGTAGTCTATGTGCATTTAAGTGTTTTTATTAAAGTTTTTTAAAGACGCATTTGCTAGTGCCATTAGATAAAACTAAATCATTAGAAAGGAAAATGAATTTTTGTTATATTCTGAGAATTTGCTTGTTTCAGAAACCTTGAGAGAAACTTGCTGCCCGTGGGAAGGCCAGTTGCTCAGGGCCGGCGAGCGAGGGCTTCCTCCCGGCGGGGCGGGGCGGTGGGGGAGCGGCTTCCTCGCAGGATACGTGGACCGTGAACAGGTCTAGTAGGAACGTGCAG
This sequence comes from Rousettus aegyptiacus, assembly GCF_014176215.1. Classification (NCBI taxonomy): domain Eukaryota; kingdom Metazoa; phylum Chordata; class Mammalia; order Chiroptera; family Pteropodidae; genus Rousettus; species Rousettus aegyptiacus. The sequence goes on from NW_023416308.1 coordinate 225,214, forward strand.
ATAAACTTGGAGAAGGATCTCAGAACTCTTTAGACCAAGAAAGCTGGGGACACATTTGTCCGTTGAACAGATAGCAGTAGCTGTGTGCTCACGTCGCGTACGTGCTGGGTGCCTCGGCCCTGCGTGGGGACCTAGAGAGCTCTGGCAGAACAACCTGCAGGAAGGAGCGGCTGGGGCACCGGCGGCGGCGGGCAGTGGCGGGCAGCAGCACCCCCCACGGCCCAGACGACACGTGTGGACGCCACCGTCCTCTCTGCTAGGTCGCTGCTGCCAAGGCGGAAGCAGGACATAATCGCCGCCACTTTAAGGCCGCCACCTTGGAGCTGAGCGAGGTGAAGAAGGAGCTGCAGGCCAAGGAGCTCCTGGTGCAGAAGCTGCAGGCGGAGGCCGAGGGTCTACAGTGAGTGCCCGGGCAGGGGGCCCTTCACATGGGCGGAGGCCGGGGGCCCGCAGCGAGTGCCCGGGCAGGGGGCCCCGTTTCGGGTGAGCAGAGGCCCCGCAAGGGGTCTTTATACAGGTCGTCCTCCACCTCTGATTAGCACAGCTGACACACTAAGGTCACCTGGGTCTAGCAAATCACTGAGCACTCTGGAGGCAGACCCGGGAAGGGGGCACATCCGACTCCTGTCTGAAGGAGCCTGCAGCTTAAACCCCAAGTTTCAGTCTTGACAGGCTGTCCGCTCCACCTTGCTGGTACGTCGTTGGGAACGGAGTGCCCCCCAGGGTCAGAGGTTCTTGTCCCGAGGGCTGTGCCCACCTCCGAGGTTCACTGTGGGCTCCGACTGGGCATTCTCGAGTTGGACGTGTTCAGGAACGCTGTTGGTGCCTGTGGCATTGTCACTGCCACCATAGTCTGTCAAACGGGCGTCTCCCAGGGGGTCGTGAGGCTCATTGAGCGAGCAGCGTGTGAGGTCTGTCATTTCAAACCTCACCCAGGACCGGTGACGTTGACCTGACACCATCTTGGGGTGGAGGGCGGGGCTCGCGTCGATGCAGCGCTGTAATTCTTCTTCCTCGTTCGTGTGCCAGGATCCAGGATGGGAAGCATTCCCAGGAAATCGCGAAGTTCCAGGCGGAACTGGCAGAGGCCCGGACCCAGCTCCAGGTCCTGCAGAAGCAGCTGGATGAGCAGCTGAGCAAACAGCCAGTAGAAAACCAAGAGGTAAACGCTGGCAGCTTTGCATCGCACTTGGCAGGGCCGCCGGAGCGGGCCCCGCTGGCTGCCATGCAGGCCCTCCGCGCCCAGTCTGCTCGGAGGGGTCACTTATTTCTTCTAAGCACAACATGAAACCGCACACGGAGGTATAGTTGGAGTGGTTTGGTAGTGTGAGAAAGACACTTTAAAAATCTTTTGCTCACGTGACTTTTTCCCTCCCCTAGATGGAAAATCTCAAGTGGGAGGTGGACCAGAAAGAAAGAGAAATCCAGTCCTTGAAGCAGCAGCTGGACTTGACCGAACAGCAGAGCAGGAAGGAATCGGATGGAACTCGGCAGTCACTGCAGGTGCCTGGCCTGCAGGGGCGAGCGGGAGAGGGGGCGGCAGTCCCCAGGTCAGCACGGAGTGCGCCCCCAGCAGACCACGTGGCCACATCTTCCCGTTTCAGAAGGGAGGGGGCAGGCGGAGCCCGGAGCCCAGGGCCACGCCTGGCCCAAGCCGCATGAGGCCGCGGGTCTCAGAACATCCAGTAGCTGAGGCTGTGCGAGAGACCAGTCTGTGACACGCTTCCACTTGAGGAAAGGGCCAGGAACGGAACCTGTGATGGATGGTGCAGAACGAATGAATCAGAATCGATTTACGTTCTTTCTTAGTAATGGTTAGGCTCCTTCTAGTCGCTGACCTTAGAGTTCAAATGGACTCCTGGGGTTCCTTAAAGAATGTGGACTTAGGGGTGTCACTGGTGCCTCAGCAGAGGCTCTAAAGTGGGGATTAGAACGTCGGGGGTGTGGCTGTGACTGCGCCCCTCAGTCTCGACTGCCGAGGAGGAGGTCGTGCCGAGAAGCGGTCATCACCTGCTTCATGTGACAGCCAGAGTGTCCTTTTTCAGCCCATTAGACTGTGATGTACCAGTTAAGGTTTTTGCAGTGTGTTTACGATCTTTTAGCTGTAAAAATCTCGTTGACTTTCATCAGAACATCAGATCTGAGTTGGAGATGGTGCGGGAAGATCTGTCCATGACCCAGAAAGATAAATTCATGCTTCAAGCTAAAGTGTCCGAACTGAAGAGCAGCATGAAGACCCTGCTGCAGCAGAACCAGCAGCTGAAGCTGGACCTGCGGCGCGGCGCGGCCAGGACGGTGCGTGGGCCCCGGCGCCGTGGGCTGGCGGGTCCCCAGCCGTGCGACCCACGTCGCGCAGCCCACGTGTGAGCGAGAACCGGGGTGGGATGTTGTGCCTGGACGGCAGGCCAGTTTATTGTGGTGCCTTTTCCCGTAGAACGTTTGCTTTTCCCAGACTCAGATGCCGCATCATTGCATTGGGCTCTGTAAACCAAATGAGGGCTTGGTTTGCAGCGCCAACAAGAGCCCCCGGCTCCTAGGCAGGCCCAGCTGGGACACAGCGCCCCCAGAGTGGGCTCAGGCCCAGGGACCCCAGGGCCCCAGAGCGGAGGTCACGAGCCCTGCTCAGGTCGTCCGCAAACCCGGCGCGCGCCTCTCCCACCAGGTCAGAGCGTGAAGCTCTGTGACGCCCTGACTGGCAGCCTGGTTAGCAGCGTTTGCCTTTCTGTGGAAGAAGTTTGAAGTCCGAGGAAGGGGAGTCATATGAGTTGGAAAACTGGCTAAATTTTTTAGGGAGACTCAAAGTCTAGGTTGCCTCTTTCATGGAAGCCCCACAGAGCAGCCCTGTCCTGAGGGGCCAGGACTGTGGTCTGTGCTATTAACGTGTTGGGCGGGGGGTTTCCTGTCGGGCCGGCATCTTCCGAGCCCCTGTGGCTGCCAGCCCAGTGGGTCCAGATGAGAGGGACGTGCCTCCGGGGCCTCGCGGAGCTGGGAGGCACGCTGACGGCTCTTGAGGCGATGCCGTAGGGGAGCTAACCTCGTGCTCTTAAAAACAGAGGAAGGAGCTGAAAGGCGAGGCCAGCCCCTCCAGCCCCATGACACCAGTGAAGGTCCCCGACTGCCCCGTGCCAGCCTCTCTGCTGGAGGAGCTGCTGAGGCCGCCGCCCGCAGTGAGCAAGGAGCCCCTCCGGAACCTCAACAGCTGTCTCCAGCAACTGAAGTACGTGCCGGGTCCGGTCGCCTCGTCCTCACACCACACCGTTAACGTGGCGGGGGCTTTGTCACCAGCACTGAGTGCCCGGCAAAGGCTGGGCAGGTCTCTGGTGGGCAGGGTCCCTCGGCCTCTGGGGAGAGTCACCTGTAGCTAAGCGACCACAAGAAGCCGTCAAGTCGCCAGGGCCTGCGCCCTTGAGCCCTGGGCGGTGTCTCCCCCACATCCTCCCCGAGCAGAGCCCACGAGCACTCAGCCTTGCGGCCCGTCGCTGCCCGGGACAGAGGGAGGTGTCAGGCGTCCCTTAGATTCTGTGACCTTGTCAGTGTCGCTGGCCCCCGAAGGCGCCACGTGTCTGCGAACAGCCGTCTCAGCGGCAGCGGGGCCCTTCCTGGCTGCTTGACCGGCGCGCCTCCCTTTGCCCCCTGTCTCCCCAGGCAGGAGATGGACAGCCTGCAGCGCCAGATGGAGGCGCACACCGTCACTGTGCATGAGTCGCTGTCCTCGTGGACTCAGGGGGACCCTACCACGAGCTGCGCTCCCCCGGAAGATCATGCCAACCCCAGGGGAGACACAGAGCAACACGGGCCGAGCAGGGCGTCCGGAGAGGGGCTGGGAATGGCGACCGCCGAGCATCCCCACCCCGAGTGTGTGTAGCTGCCCCAAGGAACGTTCTTTCACAAGGTCCTTCATCGACTGTCGCCTCCTTGTTTTCCTAAGAATTCCAGGTTTGCATTCACCTTTAGGAGGAGTGAAGCACAGGCGCGAGGATCCCGGGGGGTCGTTCGAGGATCCCTGGGGGTCGTTCGAGGATCCCGGGGGGTCGTTCGCAGCTCGCAGCCAGCTTTCCCCACAGAATGGCCGGGGCGCGAGCGCCTAGTGCAGGCCTCCGTGAGGAGGTGAAGAGGGTTTGCAGGCGTCAGAGGGTCCTCTGCGGGAGAGATCTCGCAAGTGAAGGTGGCCCGGCTCCCTGCGGGTGGCCGTCGCCATGGAGACCTGGGCCAGCAGTGCCCTCTGTGTTTCCTGTTACCTCCCTGCAGTAGCGAGACTGTTTTTGCACCTTTGGGTTTATTTTATTTTCAATAGCCATCCCTTCATAGGACGTGTATGTAAATACTGAGAATCGTAATGAGTCTTTGAAAAGTATATGCTGGTGTTATTTAAGAATGACTTAAATTGTCTTTGTATTGACTGATTGCCTTTTGAAACTCTGCTGTCAGGAAATGATGTATGTGTAGGATTAAGGGATGTCGGTCAGAAAATTATATTTTAAGAAACAACTATTTTATTTACTTTATCTTCGAAAACCAAATATTCTCAGAGCGTTCTTTGTTGCTTTCACTTCACTTTATTTTTGAGGGCGCCTCCCACGTCATAAGTGCACATGGCCACCCATCTGACCCCAGCCCTGCTCGGCCTCACCTTGACCAACCCCTGGGCTTGCCCTCCGGCCACGAGGACTCCCCATAGGTCCCACGGTCACCACATGCCGGCCTGGCATGGGAGACGTGGGGAGAGGCCAAAGGTGAGGGGGCCCCTGCAGCTCGCCCGCAGCACAACTCCATGCCCAGGTGGAGATGTTCCCCAGGGCCGTAGAAGACGTGCTGGGCTCAGTGGCGACAGCCTTCAGGAGGGCGGAGGTTCTGAAACGCCCCATCTGGCGACCAGCGGGCTTCCTGGTGGAGGCAGCTGGCCACATGAAGAGGGCGTCGAGGTCCCCCGAGCTCTCCCGCCGGGGACACCCGGCCCCTGAGTGCGTGAGACGAGGTGTGAGGTGTGTATATTTTCCACCTGCTGCTGAAGCACCGCAGGAGCTGACGGACTGAGACTTGAGGCGTGTAAGTTTGACTCCCGCTTGCTAAAAAAGTCTAAAGTGATATTTATCGTTATTGGCTAGAGAAGAGAGAACAGGTGCCTGTGGCTCCTGGGTGGCCTGGCCTGATGGTGGCGCGAAGTGTCACGACCAGACACGCTCGATGTGCTACTCATGTCTCTTGTGGAGAAAATGGGATGGTATTTAAGCTATTTGTGCTCCCTTATAATATGTTGTTTGGAGGTAAATTGATACAGCAGCATTGATCAGAGACATCTAGTGTTTAAAAAAGATTCCCCAGCTAGCTTCGGAACTTCTGAAATACGTCTGTCCTTTGTGTAGGTTAATCTTGAACTGAGACTTGAAAACTTCATTATAAATGTACTCTACTTTTCATCTGAAGTTGGAAATCATTTTTGACAAAATTGTTTTTGTACCATTGGAAAAGAAAAAGGTAATTTACGTTCCGTTGCTTTGGCCGCATTACCCCTTTAATTCTAAAGCCCAGAATGGCACTCGGCCTCCTGCGCAGGGTCTGCCCTCCAGCGTTGGTCACTGATTGCACTTCTCTTGGGGAGGGGTCAGCTGACTGGACACGTCCAGCAGGTGAAAGCCGATCTCTGTTTCTCACCCCTTCCTCCACCTAGTTCCTGTCAGTGTGCATGCGTGTGCACAACGCCCTCTGGCCTCCTGTCGCCTCCCTGTGCCACCTCCACAGAGACAGACAACCTGGCTTGTCTCTGGTCCAAGCTCTGGGGCGGGCCCAAGTCCAGGGGACCCATTGTGTTTATGCAGACACCGCCTTTGGGCTTCCTTAATGGTCACCTGCAGCAGGAAGTGGGACTTCTAAATTGCCTGTTGTTGATTTGTTGAGGGTTGTGTGTGCGTTTTTTCTTATCTCCAAGGAACTTCACTGGCACTTCTACCTCCCAGAGCCGGTTGTTAGTGAGAAATGTGTGAAATATTCTATTGTGGGCAGAAGTGGGAATTAGGAATTTGCTCATGAAAAGCAGTCAAGCCTGGAGTATTTATAAAAACAGGCTCGCCGTCGCATCGTTTGTGAGTTGCACCGTCCTCCGTGTTGAACACTATGTCACGTCCTCACTGCAGAGAATGTTGGCTTGGACATCTCACGATGTCAATAGTTTTTATGTTGCAAAAAAAACCCCTACTGCAATGTGGCTGTCATTGATTTTTCCTCAGTACACATCAGATGGACGCCGAGGATCTTACAGGGTTAGATGCCTTTCTCCTACTGCCGGGAAGGTTTGGCAGGCAGTGTTTTGATAAGGTGTGAAGCGGGCCAGGGAGCCGCAGGTGTAGGAGGTCACAGGGAACCCTCCCAGTGTAAAGACTTCTTGGTATAGAGATACTGCAAAGTCACCGTGACTTGTATTTCTATGTCGTGAGTATTATTTTTAACAAAAATAAATGTGGCGTGTAAAGATTTCTAGTAGCGAGGGGGACCAGCGTATCTGAGGAGAAGAGCCCTGGAGTCTTCAAGGGCTCCACGATGTGCATAGTGCTGGGGCAGGCGACACACTCTGAGCCTGAGCCGCTCAGGCTCGGCGGCTCCACGTCCCAGGCGGGTGTCACTGTGCGGTAGTCTCAGGTTACATAGGGTCGTGAGGGCCACGCTTTAGAGGGTCTGGAAAACTCCGTGGTTCTAGGTTATTCATTTCTATTACAAATTGCCATGTAAAAGGGAGTCATCAGGTGCAGGTGTTCAGGGGAAAGGTGTCACTGTGCACATGAATTGTAACTTTAAAAAGCATGTTGATTTTTTTATAAATTTAAACGTGCTTGGGAATTCTTTAAATTTTGTGCAATAAACTATTTTTTTGTTAAAGATTTTCCTATTTCTTGGAGGGGAGTTACATATGTTTTGTCACATTTGGGAGTTACTTTTATCGCGTGTTGTTACACACCCTGTTCAAATACTTTTCTTAAAGGAATTTTACTGTTCTGCCGAAGTTTCAGGCAGGCCCTGAAACCCACCTTGTCATGGCTGCTTTGTCCACAGCAGAAGCGCGTCCGCCCGTGTTTCTCCCCCTCCAGCCTGTGCCCCACCTGCACGTCGCTGTCGGGGGGCGGTGCTCATGGGAACAACGCAGAGGAAGGGGTGGCAGCTGCCCTCGAGGCTGGCTTCCCGCTCCAGGTGCTGCCATCCCGTGTGACGGCAGTGGCCGCTGGGTTCACCTGTCATCCATGCTTCATTCTTGACCACCCAGCCCAGGTGGGTGGGCGTCAGGGAGCTGCTGTCGCACACGTGCGGAGCAGAGGCGGTGGTCTCGGGTGGTCGCGTGGGGGGCACCACGCGTCTCCGGGGCCCCCTGAGCCTCCGCAGCCGGCTCGGGCAGCGCGGCGCCCCCTGCCGCCGCCCCTCGTGGCCTTGCGTCCAGGCGGCGGCCAGGGCCGCGCTGCTCCCGCCAGGCGTGACGCGGTCCGTGACGGTGCCCGTGAACGTTCCCGTGCGAGATGGCCAAACCCAGGCAGCACCGAACGTGCAAGTGAGTGATTGCATTCTGTGAGCCGTCTCCCCCGCGTCAGAGGGGTCCCCGCTGTCTGTGCTTTCCGGCCCAGGCGCGCGGCAGGTGTGCAGGCCGAGGCCGGCACGCAGGAAGCTCGCTCTGCGCAAGTCGCCTGGTCACTCAGGGGTCTCACGCCTCGTGCAGCTGGGGTGGGACGTAGACACAGGACCAGCGCCCCCGCTGCGGCCCATTGGGTGGATGAACACGACGGCTGTGGGACGAGCCCCCAAGCCTTTCCTAGGTGAGAGAGAATTCTCAACAACCGGGAGGCGGTGCTTACGAGGACTCTGCGCGCCTTCGTGCCTGTCTGCACTTGACTTTGAATGTCGTGGAATCTGCTGAAAAGCAGGCTCTAGCACCTTCCTCCTGGGAACAGTGGGCAGCTCGAAACTGTGCGGCTGATCTCCTGTGGCCTGCGTGGTGCGGGGCATGGCTCTGGAGGCAGGTCCTCCTCGCGGCCCCGTCCTGTCCCCAACTTCCTCTGCGTCAGCTTACACCCAGACACCAGCTTCGGTGCCGCCAGGCCGTCTCCGGCCTCCGGAACACCCTCCCACTGCTGGCGGCAGCATGTGCCTGCTCATTCGTGCTGGGGACCCACTGACCCCGCGGGGCCGAGTTCCGTGTGTGCGGCTTGGCCCGCAGACGCTGTGCAGCCTGGCCCGAGCCAGCGTCTGCATGGAGACGACGCTCGTCTTAGTTGACAGAGCACAAACGGCGTGGCGCACGTCCCCCAGTGCCCTCCACCTGTGATCCTCGTCTGCCTTCCGGGCCGTGGGCAGGAAGCCCAGCTCGCCCCGGCGAGGAGGCGGTGCTCAGGTGTGTCCTCTCTGGACCAGGGCTGTGACCGCTGCGCAGTGCTCCACCTGGGCGACAGCGTCGTGACAGAGGAGCTCTGACCTGCACGAGCACCTGAACCCCCGCGGCCAACGCACGATGGGCAGGAAGTGGGGGTACGGACGACTCGTTCTCTCCAGCTCCACAGACGTGGAGTCACGAACGACAGCAACAGACCCAGCCTCTCCTGGCCAGTGCGCGCGCCTGCCACAGGCCGCTGCCCGTGCTGCCCGCGGCCAGCCATTGAGCAGAGTCCGTGCTCCTGGCTGGGGAAGAAGCCGGACCAGGAGCCTTGATGATTCTGTGGCAGGCTAAATGCATACCTTCCCTCCACCTTCTGAGGGCTAGCCGGGCTTTTAATCTGGTCAGCAGAGATGTATGAACAAGAGAAAGTTCGATTTTAACACGTGTGCACAGGGAATTCACATAAGCATGAAAATTCCAAAGACAGCAAGGCAACATTGGGTTTATGCGACATTTTGGACAAAGGAGAAAAGTGGGTAATGGCGTCTTAGATTTCAAAAGTGAGAATGAGTGATTTGCAGGTAACTGAAAAGCAGACATGTGGCAGGTCACCCAGAAAACGGTGGCACATGGGGTGCTCCAGCAGTAGGCCCCCGCCTGGAGTCTGTCTGATGCTCGGGGGGTTCACTCAGGACCCCTTCCTAAACCAGGCTTTTCCATCTGAATCTCTCGGGCAGGAAGGTGGTGAGGGCCCAAGGTTCTGAGTCTTGTCTTTCTTAAGAACCAGCTTAAAGTCAATATCCCAAAAGGCAGCTGTAGGGCGGCAAATCCTTGGTCCCCTTCAATTCCTAGGTGTAAATACCCCTAACCGAGGCAGATCTGAAGCTCCCTACTCATGTCCTTGGAGACTCCATCGCATGCCTGCCTGTCCCCTAGGGATGGGACCATGAGCAGAAAACAGAGCTAGCTCAACTCTGTCCTTTACACACCCTTCCCCGTGTGCACGTACATGCACAGAACTCAGTTTTTACCATTTTGTATCATGTTTCTTTTTATCGCCATTTTTCCGAAGAGTCCCTATTTCTCCTCCTGGATCACGGGCGTTGGGGCCTATAGGACAGTGCAGCCTCAGGTGAGCCCCGGGTAGCCCACTTCCCGGGGCCTCGCGAGAGAAGGAAGCACCAGCTGCGGGGCCCTGCCTTGCTGCTTTGCTGTAGGAATGGTGGCTGTGTATCATCAGCCAATGTGGACGCTGCTCAGGGGGCAGGTTTATAATTAGAAGCGGGTACTGATCCTGTGTTGGAGACTTCCTAAAATTCTGCCAGACCCTGGCACCTCCGTGTAGAACCCCCGTTGCCGATCTTCAGAGGAAACCTGGGGCTCCTTGCCTACACGTCTTCACCTCTGGGCTGCGCGGTGCACTTGGAGTGTCACAGCGGCCTCCTGCCGTGGCTGCCCTTGTCGCTCCCAGGACATTTGCTCTTGAGTCACCTGGCATGGGCTGCCCAACCGGACCCCCGCCCGATGTGACGTCACATTGTGACTGGATGTCCACAAGCTTCTCCTCGTGGAAGGATAATCATGCTCTTTGTGAAACTGGACGTCCCCACTCAATCTTTGGGACCGATTCAGTCCCTAGCCCTCTCTTGACATGGGATCAGAAATGGACTTAGGATTAGGGTAGAAGTTAAACTAAAAGCAGGAACTAGGTCAAAGCCGCTCCTCTGAGGGAGGACTGCCGGTTTCTGTCAGCTCGGTTTCCGTGCATCTCTTGGCATCTGCTTCCCTCTGCGGGCTGTACTCAGACTCTCACACCTGCTTCAGGGGCAGAGTGGCCCGTAGTAAGCCTGGCTGAAAGGTTTTCTTTTTTTTACCCTTGGTTATCTCGGCCTGGTTCATCTCATGTAGACTGCATCAGAGGGCAGTGAGGAGTATCCAGGCTATGGGATCCCTACTACGAGCCGAACTCCACAGAAAATCCTGGTGTTAAGATACTGGTTAGGCTGGTGAAGCTGCTGTTAAGACACCCCAAAATTCAGAGGCTTAAGTGAGAGAAGTTTGTGTTTCACTTAACAGCCCAAATGTTAGAACGGGTCTGACTGGGGCAGCTTCGTGGTGCTGAGGACAGAATGCCTCCTCTCTGTGTAGGTTGTTTCCAGGACAGCCACTCATGGGCCCAGCTCTCCGCCCACATGTTCCCAGTGGAAAGGAGGGAGCACGTGGAAGGCACCAGCTGTGTACGGCACTGTCCATTTTCCTGCTTTGTTCCTGGGCCACGACATGTGGTTTTTAGCTAACAGCAGCGTGTCCAGTTACGACTGGCAGTTACCGGAGAGTGGAGGATGGATGCTGCTGGCGACGGCCACCACACGCTCCTAATTGCTGCAGTGAGTCCACTCCAAACTGACCGACGTCCCCAACACTGGGGAGGACCCTGCCATGTATCTATGTGACTTTGTTTTTAAACTAAGAAGTAGCAACAACAACTAACATTTATTATGCCCTTTCTGTACAGTGGTTTGTAACAAGGACTTGGCACATAGCCATCCTCACCTCTGAGTGCAGTTACCATCACCAAATACCTTTGAACGCTGAGCCACAGAGAAATTCAGTAACTCAAGCAAAGCAGGTAGGGCAGGCAGGACACAGCTCTCGTCATTCACAATGGCACATATTCCTAAAAAGGTCAAACCTAGGGGGAGTGGCTGGGGACAGATCTGTTCTCAGGGTATGCTTTCATTCTAGCAAGGCATCCTTAATTTTAAATGTAGACAAAATTCACACTCGGAAGGCACAGGTTTTAAGCATATAGTTTGGTAAGGTTTGACAGATGTCAACCCACACGTCCCTGCTATCAACCCAAGCAAGATGCACGGCATTTCTTTCGTGCCCAGCTGACCGCCATACTCAGAAGCAACGGCTGTTGATACCTAGCACCACAGGCTTTGCCTGTTTCTGAGACTCCAACAGAATTATACGAGACGTACCTCTGTGCGGGGACTCTCATTTAGCATGGTTGATTCACTCGCACTGTTGCTAAAGAGTGTGCCACCATGGGATTCTCACGGTGATTCCAGTTTGTTCATCTAAACACCAGGGTGTTGCCATGTTAAAGAAAAAACCATAGGCCCAACATGGTGTCACTCCTGCTAGAAGCCCATGACACCGACTTAGATATAGTAACTAATCTAAGAGCAGTTTCAGCTCTCCCAGAAACAACCAATCTTGAATTATCTGGTCACGTGTTGTCACTTGGGCCCTCTCCATTCCCCACACAATAAAGGGGCCATCTGCATGATAAAACACTTCCGGTTCTCTTCCCCTAACGTAAAGATGTTGGCTTAACACCTGTTCCAGGCTATTATGAATAAATTAGGTGCTATGAACATTCTGTGGACTTGGCATTTTCACACCCAAGGCTGCACTGCTGAGCCTGTTTTTCAAAGTGGTTAACTCTCTTTACACTGCCAGTAGCAGTCTATGAGAATTCCAAAACTGCTCCACATCCTCACCAAAATTTCATTACTTTTCTAATTTTAAGCATTCTGCTGGGTGTTAAGCAGTACGTCTTCATGAGTTTAATTTTCATTTCACCCATCTGATCCACTGACTCCTCTGTGCCCAGTCAACCGTCAGTACCACCAAAAGAGTTGTGATCTTTTTTTTGTTTTGTTTTAACCAAGGATGTCAATTACATTTCTTTAGGTCTTTATCTCCATTTAAAAAATTACTGTCTGGATTGCACACAGTGAAATGCACCCTTTCGTCGTACTAGCTGAGAGTCCTAACAAGCACAAGCTGTCGTGGGCCCATCGCCCCAATGTAGGCGGGGGCTCCCATCGGTCTCTAACATGCCCCAGGCCGCGTGAGCGGCGACTGCTGCTGCTCCGCATCCTCCGCGAGAAGTCGCAGGGTCACATCGCCGCCTTCACCCGTTCCGCGGCCGGGCGCGCACCGACTCGGGCCCAGAGCGTGAACGTCGCACCGGCCCGGCCGAGCCGGCTGCCGAGGTAACAGCCCGCGCTGCAGGAGTAGACCTCCGCCTGGCTCCACGCGGAGACGCGGCGGCAGGCGCCAAGCCGCCGGAAGCCGAGCCTTCCGGAAGCCGAGCCGTCCGGAAGCTTACACGTACGGTCGTTCCCGGGGAAACAGGCGCCGCCCGGCCCGCGGCCCCGCCCGCCCGGGCACGGCCCTCGCGCCCGCCTCAGGACCCCGCGTCGCGGGCTGCCCGTGGCGCTGCCTGACGGCGCGCTCGCCCGCCACGCGCCGGCAGAGGTCGGGGCCGCGGCTGCGCTGCCTCGCTGGGCCGCCGGACGCGGGGGCGAGCGCCCCGGCCTGCGCGTGCAGCCCCGGCCCCGCGCCCGGCAGCCCCGGGGGCGGCGCCGTTAGGCAGTGGCTCGGGCAGCCGGCGACGCGGGGTCCTGCGGGCGCGGGTCTCCTCAAGCGGCGACGGCGGCTGCGGCCCGGCGGGCGGTGGCGATGCTGTGGCCGCGGCTGGCGGCCGCCGAGTGGGCAGCGCTGGCCTGGGAGCTGCTGGGCGCCTCGGTGCTGCTGATTGCGGTGCGCTGGCTGGTGCGGCGGCTGGAGAAGCGGCCGTGGGGCCTGGGCCGGAGCGGACGCCCCGCCCCGCCGCCCCGCGCGGCCGCGGACCCGGGCCCCGACCCGGGTAAGGCCCGCCCTTCTCCCCGCTCCCCTCCGCTCGCCCCCTACTCCCGGCCTCGCTTCGGTGTCCTGAGGGGAGACCCGGACTGAAGCCCTGGAGGCCCCAGCGTGCAGGCGACGGACGGGCCGGGGCAGGGAGCCCGGGCGGTGTCCGCGGCGGCCGTGCAGGGAAGCCGCCGTCCCGCGGTCCTGCCATCGGTGCTCAGCCCCTCCGTGCCGCCCCCACCCCCGGGGCACCGAGCCCTGCGCGCGTCGCCGCCTCCGTCCACGTTCCTTCACCCTGGCCCCCCAGTCTGGGACCTTCCTGGGGAGTAACCGGGAATTCCTCAGCACCCTGCTGGGAGGATGGAGCCTTGTTAACCGAAGGCAGTGCTGACGGCCTTGGACTGTCAGGGCCGAAGGGGTCCTTAGCGACGCCGTACCCCTCGTGGCGGCTTCGCGGCTGGGGGAGGCCCGGCTGGAAACGTTCAGACACCATGTGCAGCTCGCCGCTCGTCCTGCTGGGCTGCTGAGAGTTCTGCGTGGCACGTTAATGCTGACTTGTCCGGTTACACTGTCAACACTGCTTAAAAACGCAGTGCAGGACGGATACCAAGGCTAAAAATTACCTAGATGCAGAGGCTAAACGATGTATGTGGCCAGTAGGGTATGGATCTAAGAGATTAGAGTTTGGAGTGTCTTTTTCATTAAAAACTTCTTTTCAAATATAACCTTTTCTCTTTGAAATCATTGTAGACTTTTAAAAAATACAAAAATAGTACAAAGCAGAGAAGCACATGGGAAAAGGTGTCCAACACCACCAGCCAGTAGCGAAGTACAAAATATACCTGCAATGAGGTATCACTAGATGTCTACTAGAATGGCTAAAATAAAAAATGCCAATATTACTAAATGCTGAGAAACTGGGTTTTTGCCTACTGCTGGTGGAAATGTTAAAGGTACAGCCACTCTGAAAATCTGGCAGTTTCTCAAAAAGTTAAACCTGCACCGCACTGCACTGCTAGGCATGTATCCTAAAAAAATGAAAACTTATTTTCACTCAAAACCATAAGGGTTTTGTTACTTTATTTCTAATTGCCAGAAATGGAAACGGCCCATATGTCTCTTGAGAGGTGAGTGTTTAAACAAACTGGCATGTTGGTTTCATGGAATGCCACTCAGCAGTGAGACAGTTGCTGTTGATCCCACTCAGCAACTTGGGTAGGTCTCAAGGGCAAGTGTTCCATTTACAGAGTGTTCTAGAAGTGAAAGCGTAGCGGAGAGCAAGTCAGTGTTGCCGAGGTTTGGAGACAGTGGAGCGGAGGTTGGTTATGATTAAAAGTAGAGCAGGAGGAACGTCCTCATGGCAGTGGGTATGTGGGTGGCAAATGCTCATGGAATTTTGCACAAAGGCAGCAAGAGAATGACTCAGACCGATAACGCCCGTGGGCAAGTTTAATGTGCTGTACTTGGCTTGGGTCATGCACCACAGTGTATAAGATGTCACCATTGAGGAAAGTCGAGTGATAGGTCCACATGATCGCTGTACTGTTTTTCAACTTCTTGTGTTTATAATTGTTTGAAAATAAAAGGGTGAAAGAAATCCTATACCATTTAGTTACATTCCTTGGTGTCAGTATCTTACATATTAACATGACGGTAAGGCGACTAGGAAGTATCCGATCTGCAGACCTGAATATCTTGTACTTTTATCTTATCTGTGTCTCTACCAATCTCTCAATCGAGGTCGCTCAGGTATTTCCAGTTCTAGCCCAGGGGTCAGGAAATCGTGGCTTGAAGACCAGATCTGGCCCCCACTATTTGTGACCTAAGTCTTACTGGGACACAGCTACACTCTCATCTATAGCTTTTCTTGAGTGTTTGAGAGACCTTGTGGCTTTCAGAGCTTTAAAATGTACCTCCTTGCTGTTACAAAGTTTGCTAAACCATGTTCTAGCCTCCCGCTCTCCTTATTTGTAACTTCCTTCTTCCTCAGTGAGGAAGCTGGCTCTCATGAGCCAAAGTTATCCGGTGATTTTCTGAGTCCTAGAGTGCCTCTGAAATAGCATCAGGACTGCTAACTGATACCACTGTGAAAACACACTTACGAATGACAATGCAGTGTCTGTGTGCCCTGCTTCTGTCTTTGTCCTTAGCTTATAGTCACAGATCATTGTTTTTCAGTTAGTAGGTTCTCCGCGTTGTAATGCAGTTGGGCTCGTATGATTTGGTTCCATTTGGGATCTCCCCACCTCTTTTTATCTTTGGAGTAGGAATCACAGATACGTTTCTAAGAGTCGCAGCAGTTAGATTCCGCAGTGCTACTCTCCCCTGCCCCGGCCCTTGGCCCATTTTCCCTGTCGGGTTGCAGCGCACCCCGCAGTAACCAGTCCCATTCATTTCTGCTTCATCTTTTGTTGCCTTTGCACAGGTAAGCAGATACTTATATATTGTAGTGAGAATATCAGTAACAGAATGCACTTTGTTTTTATCCAAGTTGACCTTCTAGCATTATGTATTCTACGAGATTAATAGCTTAAACCGCTTAAAGTTTAACTGTCATAGCTGTAACTGACATGGTTAATTTCTGTGTATTATTTTATCTAATTCTTATTATAGCCTAAGAAGTAGAACTATTACGTCCGTTTTGTAGATGAGGAAACTGAAGCTTAGAGTTTATATAACTTGCCCAAAGTCACACAGTGATAATATAATGTAATTGTTCTGTTTAGGGTTTGCTTGATTGCAAGGACAAAATTCCCTTCAAACTAGCTCGTATTAAAAAGATAGCTTTAGGGTAAGGACACGGGAGTAGCATGAGAAATGGGGTATTGTCAGGAACAGATCCAGTTCCTCGGTTTATCCATAGCGTCTGCCGCAGTGTTCCCCGACTCTCAGCTCTGCCTTGCATGTGACTTCGACCTACTCTCTGCCTTTCCTATCAATCCATTATTCCTGAGCCACCTCTGTTGCTTGTATATCCAGGTGCACAGAGAATCCGCCTAGGTGCCTCTTCTTTAAGTTTTTTGGCAGGTTTAGAGGGGCCTGTGCAATATGTTTGTTGTCCAGAGGACTCATATCTCCTTTGAAAATATATAACAGCCACTTTTGAAATACTGAAGTTGGGTGAGGAGAGGTGGCATCATAAGTGTTTTGAAAAGGAATGCACAGATAGGATAACACGATGCACCTGGTACCCATCATCCAGCTACAGCAGACGTGAATACTGTCCGAATCTTGTTATACCTGTCACTAGCCCCTCTGTTTTATTGTCCTACTGGAGTACATTTAAAGACAACCCTGGCTGTCTTACCATTTAACCTGTAAACCTCTCAAAACCACCTACTCTTAGTTTCAGTGATGCGGTAATACGTCTAATGTTTCTTGTTCTCCTGTCTTAGTCCTTGGTATCACTCAGATTCCGTTCCAGGCTCACTCCCCTTGTGTGTTCCTTGTTGCCCTGGTTTAGTCTCCTGGTATCGTAACCACCATCTGTGCTAACGACACCCAGATCTGTTTTCCCATTGTGAACTTCTTGTCTTCTAAATCTCAGACTTGAAAATTGAGGTGCCCACTTGGTGTGTAATAGGTGTTTCTGATGCTCAGTTCCTAAATCTTCATTTCTTTCTCCGTACTCTCTGCCTCAGGTGGAGTCCGTTCCTAGACACCTAGACTGGAAATCTTGCTATCATCCCCGGCCGGCCGCAGTCCCCCAAGCCCCTCCCACAGCATCCGATCCCTCCATATTCAAGACCCATTCTGACCCGGGCCCTTGTCTCCAGCCCCATTGCTCAGCAGTGGTCTGTGCCCCATCATTTCTTACCTTCTCCCCTGATTCTCGCTTACCACACTGAAACTTGTGCTCCATGGACTTAACTGCTATTTCTCCACGTACAAAAGCTCCAGTTCAAGTCCATTTGTTTGGTAGCTATAACTTAAACAACTTACTTAGCTTCCCTATGTTTTGGGTTCTTCGTCTGTAAAGTGTGGGTAAACTATGCCCCACGGAGACACTGCCACTGTTAAATAACTCTGTGTATATGGGGTGCTTAGGGTAGAACCAGGCACACGGAAAACCCCGCAAAACCAACATGAGATGTTTACTGGTGCCATTAACACAGCGATGGCCGGAGCCATCTGTGTGGCTTCTCTGTTTTAAGTCTGCACAATGTCCCACCTGGAGTTGGAGTTGGGGTAGAAATCGTCCAGTTGCCTTCCTTGGGATTCGTTCCAAACAGCAACACAGGACTGCACCCGCTTCCCCAGCGCGCTGTCTGCCCAGCGCGTCAGCGAGATCCTTCCGCGATAGTACCGCGTCGTAAGATTCTTATCCAAGTGACCCAGAAACTGCTTATTTTTATTTATATTACATTAGATTGGGAAACAAAAAGCTTATGAAACTTCTCATAGGGAGTTTATCGACTCCAGAGACTATGGAGAAACACTGGACTGAAATGAAACTTTGAAGCCAGCTTTTTGCCACTTCTCTTTTTTTTTTTTTTAAAGTGATGCAGCCCTCGGTTGACTTCACAGATTGCAGGGACCTTATCAGCTTACAATCCCTTATTTTTTGTTTTATATGCCTACAGCACCTGGTCTTCTTAGGTGGTCTCCCATCCAGGTACTCATCAGGCCTGACCCTGCTTAGCTTGCGAGATCAGACAGG
The DNA here is from genome assembly GCF_014176215.1 of Rousettus aegyptiacus. Lineage (NCBI taxonomy): Eukaryota > Metazoa > Chordata > Mammalia > Chiroptera > Pteropodidae > Rousettus > Rousettus aegyptiacus. Next base: position 242,871 of record NW_023416308.1, read on the forward strand.
ATCGGGCTTGTTCGGGGTAGCATGGGCGTAGACATTTTTTTTTTTTAAATAAGAAAAAATGGACTTAGTCATCGAATTGATTTCCTTTTTTTGGGCCTAGGTGAAATGACGATGGATGCTATCTTGGCTCGATTGAAACTGCTGAATCCAGATGACCTCAGAGAAGAGATTGTCAAAGCCGGATTGAAGTGCGGACCTATCACCTCGACCACAAGGTTCATTTTTGAGAAGAAATTAGCTCAGGCTCTGTTAGAGCATGCAGGGTCGCCGTCTTCACACCGTCTCCACCAGGACAGCGCAGGCGCCACCACGCTCAGCCAGGGCACGCAGAGGGGTGTGAAGTCTGTGGCGGGGAGCCCCGCAGAGCAGCCCAGCTTTTCCGAAGACCCAGATTTCGGTTACAGCGTGGGCTTGAATCCTCCAGAGGAAGAAGACCTGACGTCAAAGACCTGCCCAGTGCCCTTCAGTGGTGCGGCTCAGGCCAATGGCCACAGAGCCATGATGCGGGCCTCTGCTGAGCCGCCTCTGTACTACGGGGTGTGCCCCGCGTACGAGGACACCCCAGCAAGAAATGGTAACGTACCAGGCGCGTTTCTTCTCGGGGGCGGGGAGCGTGCGTGGATAGCAGGGGTGAGGCGATTTTAAAATCTCAGACAACAGAGATGAAAGAGTAATTTAATCACCATGCGCTCCATCCGCATTAACCAATTGGCATTTTTATATAGCGCTCACCTAAAATTTTTTTAAAATTATGAATTTTTTAAAATTAAGAAAATTGGATTCTATGACATATACTTCACTTACAAATATATTGGCTGGCTACCGTTTCTTAATTGACTGTCTCCCTCTTTTTTCCTTTTTCGACCACCTTTTATGTTAGTGAATGTAAAGGGCCAGCGAAGGTATGAGTAATTTTCAACACCAAAGGACTGCAGTTTGAAACAAGACCAAAATGGCATTGGAAAGAATTAGTGGAAGCTTGATGTTGATTAGAGTATTGGGGAGTGCACAGTCATTACTACTATGTATCAATTGTGACAGTGCCCCAAAGTAGGAGATTAGTTAGACATGTCATGTCTCATGAGTAGAACAGAATGTTATTCAACCACAGAACTTTTAGAGAAGATGTAATGACACTGGAAATGGTCATGATGCAATTTATTTTTGTTTTTAGTCTCTGTTAGTATACAAGGTGCTTTTTAAAAATATATATACACACAGTGTAGGAAATGTGAAATTTCTTTCTCTTCCCTGTTTAACTCTTACTAGGAGTACCTACTCTGTGTGTGTGTGTGTGTTTGCGTATCGTTTTAGTAAAAATGGTAAGTGTCAGGTCAGGAGTTACGCATTTTTAAAACTGAAAACTACCACCCTCCCAAAGGTGTTACCATTCATTGTGCATGAGAGAGTGACTTTTCCAGTCTGTCTACAGTATAACAAACTTATCTAGAAAGGGAGAACGGTGTCTTGTCTGTCAGTCATTCTGCATATTAGTGAACTCTCCTCTATGTCTCTTGAATAAGGGAAATCTCTCTCTCGTTTTGGGTCGATTACCTCTTTTATGTGCTTATACTCTGTATGTATGTATTTGATGAATTGCTTGGTCATATCTATTGACTGTTTTTATTGGGCAGTGGACATTACCTTTCTTCGTTCTAGCGGTTAAACATTTTTTTCTCCTGTTCTGTATTTTATGTTTATACAAGTTCTCGTGCAGAATTTATCCTCGTTCCCCTACAGAACTTTAATGTGTATGTGTATGTGTGTACATATGCACACACGCATACACACACACACACATGTTTTTTTTAACTAGGCGAAGAATTTTATTAACCTTTGTTTCAAATTTTATTCCCAGGCTTCTTCACCTTAATTAGCTGCAGAGAATGATTTGTGTATAAGCAAAAAATGAAGGGAGCTGTGGTGTCCAAGGGGCTTGATCTTAAAAATTAATAATAGAGATGAGATTTTATCAGGTCCACGAAAAAATTTTTAAAAGGAGTCATAATATAAAATTAGCAGCTCCCGGTAACTTCTTCACATTTTATTTTCTTCGGAAGTTGACTCAGTTCAGGGTGCTGCATTCTTGGAAGCCTCATCAGAATTCTCGAGGTCTGGAACTTCATCTCCGTCATCCTCTCCAGGGCTGGTAGCCAGGGCTGCTTTTCCACCTGCAGGTTGTGTGGGCAGAGCTTCAGCCAGTCTCCGCAAACTGGTCAGACGGTCTGCACCACGCTGCCGTGAAATGCCGGGCAGCATTTCTGTCAGCTGCTTTGTCTCCGCATGGCCTGTAAGGGAGGAAGTGTTTGCTGCCCGAGGTGCCTGAACGTCAGGGTTGTCCCAGTGGGTCACGGTTCCTTGGTTTGTGAACATGCTCTCCTCTTCTATACCAGAAGTATTGTTTGCCCCTAACTGCCTTAAGGAGAACTGAAGCTTTTTATCGTCCGCTGTAGCTGTTCTGTGAACCCCTTCTTTCTGCAGGCACGGCTTGGCGCGTTTCTCCTGGTTCATGATAGTTTCTGTCATGTTGGAGAGGAAACGGGGCCGCACAGGGGCCTGGGGTTGGCGCTTGGAGGGCCTTCGGCAGACCAGCTGAGAATAAGCGCACACGCGGGGTCTTTAATATTTTTACGTACTTTCTATTCCGTAAGTTCTGTTCGTATATAATCAGAACTTTCTTTTCCTTTGGCATGTTTAAAAGGCATTCCCTACTCAAAGTTTACTTTAAATTCTCTTATATTGTTTTGCTAAGACATTAACAGTTTTTTTAAATTTGTTTTAGTTATTACCATTCTTTATTTAGACTTTTGATACATATTTTTTTCTTCTTAAAGAAGTCTTTTCCAACATTTCCTGTAATACTGGCTTGGTGGTCATGAGCTCCTTTAACTTTTTCTTGTCTGGGAAGCTCTTTATCTGTCCTTCCATTCTAAATGATAGCTTTGCTCTTGGTCAAAAGTCCTGGGTTTTCATCACTTTGAATATTTTGTGCCAAGCCCTCTGGCCTGCAAAGTTTCTGTTGAGAAATCTGCTCACAGTCTTATGGGCGTTCCCTTGTATATAACTAATTGCTTTTCTCTTGCTGTTTTTAAGATTCTCTCTTTGAATTTAACCCTTGGCGTTTTGATTGTGGTGTGTCCTGGTGTGGGCCCCTTTGGGCTTATCTCGCTTGAGACTCCCTGAGCTTCCTGGCATCGTCTGTCTATTTCCGTCACCAAGTTAGGGAAGTTTTCCGTCCTTGTTTCTTCAAATACGTTTCAGTTCCTTTCTCTCTTTTCCTTCCGGTACCCCTGTGATGTGGATGTCGGCATGCTTGACCTTGTCCTAGAGGCTTCGTAAAGTACCGTCTTCATTTATTTGGATTCTTTTTCCTTTTTGCTGTTCCGGTTGGGTGCCCTCTGCTGCCCCATCCTCTGTGTCCTGATTCAACCCTCCAGTTCATCCACCCCTTCGAGTCCCTCTGACGTGCTCTTTATTTACGTACGATATTGTAGTTTTCATTTACGACTGGCTCCCTATTGTTTTCCATCTTCATTATATGTGTTTTGTATCTCTTTGTTAAAGTTTTTGCTGAGATCATATAATCTTTCCCTAAATTTCTTGAGCATCCTCAGAACCAGTGTTTTGAACTCTGCATCTGATGGATTGCTTGTCTCCATTTTGGTGAATTCTTTTTCTGGAGCTTTGTTCTTTTCTTTCATGTGGAGCATGCTGCTTTGTCTCCCCGTTTGGCTGCCTCCCCGTGTCTGCTTCTGTGTATGAGGCAGGGCTCCTAAGTCTCCTAGTTTTAGTAGAGTGGCTCTATATAGTAGGTGTCCCGTGGGGCCCCTTGGCACAGACCTGGGAGGGCTCCAGCCGCAGGCCAAGTTCAGCTGCAGCCTGTGCACCTCCAGGACCACCTGGTAGGAGTCACCAAGCAGGGGTGGCTCCATAGTGTAGCGTTTAGCACGGCTGCTTTGCACACAGAAGGTCCTGGGTTCGCGCTCCAAGCAGAGCCACGGACCATACCCCATGTGCGCCAGGCCCCCCAAGTGCACGCCGCAAGTATGTGCGAGGGGACGCCCCGCCTTCAGAGGTCCAGTTCGTAAGGGGAAACCGCAACATCCATGGGTCAGGGGTGGAAGTGGGCGGGGGAGGGGAGGATTAAAGAAGGGGGAAAAAAGAGTCACCAAGTAACCCACAGATGGCTGCCACCGGTGCTGGGCTTGTAGGTGCCTTGAGGGGCCAGGTTGGAAACCGAGGCCGGCGGCCACTAGCTTAGGGCGTGGGGCCGCTCAGCACGAGGTCCGGGCACAGTGAGGCCAGATGCTGCCTCTCTGGGTTTTCTGAGCCTTTGAGAGATTTTATGAAAGTTTGCAGCAAGGCAGTCTGTTTGTGTGGAAGAAATCACTGGAAGTGGCTTGGGTGGGCCCACATGTTGGCAAGGGCGGGGTCTCAAGGAGTCCCCTAGACGAAGGGACCTGTGTTATCCAGGTTGTGGCGCCTGCGTCTGCAGGCAGGGTGGGGGCAGTGCTCAGCAGAGGAACGGTGGCTTCTGCCTGCACCTCTGTCTGGGAGCAAACCGCCCCCCAGCCCCGGCCCCGCCGCCCAATGGCTCCGCGCCTCCCTGCGCATCCCTGGCGCCCCTCGAGCAGCTGCCCTGGCATAGGGGCTCGGCGCGGCGAGTCCGCCAGTGAGCAAGGCCAGTGGGCCCCGAAGAGGAGGGTCCCCACTTCCGCAGCCCTCCTCATTCAGCCGTGCGCTGGGAGCAGCGGGGACTTCTCTTCCTAACACTGGACCCCTGGGCTGGGGAGCCTGCCGTGTGGCGGGACCCCTTGCTCCTCAGGTGGCGGAAGTGGCTCTGCAGCCACCACAGCCCTCCTGGTTCTCGGCCGCCACGCTTGGCTCTGGGACCAGGCTGTCGCCTGTCTGCCCCTCCTGCTGTTTCGAGGTGACCTATTATTCGAAGCGACCTAGGTGTAGGGCTTCTGTTCAGCCAGCCCTCTGGCGACCCCGCGTACTGTTGGTCCACAGCTTCATTGTAATTTTGGGGTGGTCGCTACAAGAGGCGTGCGCAGCCACTGCCTTCTGCTCCATCTTGAACCGTCTCATATTCACAGTTTTTAAATTGCTTTTTTTGTTTTTTATTTAGATCAAAATCCACGAATTTATTTTTTAGTATAGAATAGTATTACATGCATGTGTAAAATATTTGTCATGTTATTTATGTCCACACACATAGATGATCAAGTTTATTGTGTTCTTTTAGCTAGGTAAGGCCATTTTTCTTCAAAATTAAAAATTTGGAATACTAATATAAGAGAAAACGAGACAACTGGATAATAGCTATTTACCGTTAAACACAGGACCTTCCGGAATGCGTAACCGACAACGGCTCCAGTTACTCCTCTTTACTTTCCTATTGTTTCTTTTCCCACACAGAAAGGATTCATGTTTATGAAGATAAAAAGGAAGCATTGCAAGCTGTCAAAATGATCAAAGGCTCCCGATTCAAAGCTTTTTCAAGCAGAGAAGATGCTGAGAAATTTGCCAGAGGAATTAGTGATTATTTCCCTTCCCCAGGCAAAACCTCTTTACCATTGTCTCCTGTGAAAACAGCACCACTCTTGAGCAGTGACGGGTTGAGAGGTGAGTCGCAGTTCACATCGGGGCGTCACTGTCGCGTTTACCCATGGGGTTTTGTGCCCTCTCCCCGACACAGGGATTCATTCGTTTTCTCTGCTTTTGAGAGAAGTCCAGTTTGCCAGGAAGGGAAGGCCCAGCTGGGGAGCAGTCAGCAGAGAATGGGTTGCTGGTCAGTCCCGGGAGGAGTGGGGACCATGAGGGTAGAGGCAGTGAGGGTGAGCGAGCCGGTCAGCAACTCTTGGCCTTGAAGTTGACAAGGCCGTGGGAGAAGCAGCCAAGGGTCTGCCGTGGCTCACTCCGGTCACCCACTGTCTCCCTCTCCCCGCTGCCCGTCGGGTTCAGGGCCTGTTTGATGCCGAGTCCAGTCCATTTCCCACCTGGAGCCCTACCTGCTTTGAGCAGACGACTCGGCAGAAGGTGGGCTCCCCGCAGGACCCGTCCAGGCAGACATCTGACCACACGCACTCCCACAGCCTGCTCTCGTGAGGGGCCTTAATGCCGGCCCGGCCTCGGGCTTGTCCCCTCTTGGAGCTCAGTTGTTTTTCTATGCTCGCCAGGGTTCCAGAGGAAGGTCTCCCCTTGGGGACATTTGGCCACCAGTCGAGAGTCCCGTCTGCCTCCTGTCTTCTGTTCCCTAACTTGTCCTGACAGGGAAACCAGGGTGATGTCACACATGCAGGTTCCCCTTCACGCTTCGTGACGATTTCCCCCAGGGAGCCCGCTCTCAGACTTCCTCAGGTGTCCCGATCAAACCAGCCGAAGTCCCTTGCGCCTCGCTGCCTCTGCGGGAAAGCTCCACGCGTTTCGAACGCTTCTGGGTGTGCCGGTGGCCGCGTCCCTCCTCACCGGCTGAGCTTGACACCTTCTCAGAGCCTTTTCCCGGATGGCGTCCCGGCGAGTCCTTGCTGTCTGCTCATGTGCTACAGCGGCGCGTTTGCGCCACCGCTGTAGGCTCGGCCCTCGGCCCTTGGTGCACTGTCACGTTTAATTGTTACTCCCACCCGGCTCGTAAGCCAAGGGGAGAGGGTTTTATCGCCCTCAGCGTAGCGCGTAGGGGCCGAGGAGGAAATGTTCGAGAGATTAAACGTTCCTCCACTCCGCCTCTCGTTACAGACGGCTTGTACTCGCTAGAGTCAGAAGCAGTAAACAGGGAGAGAGCGAACAGTTACAAAAACCCCCGCACGCAAGACCTCACCGCCAAGCTGCGGAAGGCCGTGGAGCAGGGAGAGGAAGACACCTTTTCCCACCTCATCTGGAGTAACCCCCGGTACCTGATCGGGTCGGGGGACAACCCAACCATCGTGCAGGTGAGCCCGCCTCCCACATCGGGAGCGTCGGGGCCGGGCGACGACAGCGAAGCTCAGGATCTGTGCTTCTGCTTCAGGAGGGGTGCAGGTACAACGTCATGCATGTCGCCGCCAAGGAGAACCAGGCTTCCATCTGCCAGCTGACCCTCGAGACGCTGGAGGACCCCGGCTTCATGCGGCTCATGTACCCGGATGACGCCCCGGGCATGCTGCAGAAGCGCATCAGCTACATCCTCGACCTGTACCTGAACACGCCCGACAAGGCGGTGAGTGAGAGCGCCCCCGTCCCCGCCCCGGCGGAGCAGGCGCGGTGTCCCCGCGCTGTGTCAGTGCGTGTGCAGGGTCAGGGAGCTCAGAACCACGGTGAGAAGACCCCCCCAGACGAGCAGTCGCCTCGCCAAGCACTGCACGTGGGTCTTAGCCCGGACGGTGCTGCTCCGAGGACACTGCCCTCCCGGCCTTTGTCAGGAGAGGCCCGGTGACAGCCCAAATCCCAAGAGAGGTTAAAAATGTTTTGGTGCAGTCTGGAGCAGGGGACAAGGGCTGACTCGGGGATATCTCCTGGCACAAGACCATGACGGTCACTTGCTGGTGCACTGAGCTGGGAGCCTGGGTGCAAGAGTGAGGCCCATCCAGGGTCTTGGCACCTAGTGAGAAGCTGAGGGGACAACAGCCATGGCCTGCGAGGGGAGCTGGACTCAGCCGTCCGTGGTAGCCGCAGGTGGACTGCACGGCCATGTTTCTGGCTCCGTCGATGTGACTGGGTTCCACAGGGACAGCTACATTGGAGCCTGTGGCCATCTGACCAAGGGCGCCTGGAGGTGGTCAGCTTCACGGCTCTGGGGCTCGAGCGCACTGGGACCCCCAGCCCACTGATCTGCAGGAAGTTACAGGTGCCACTGTGGGGTGCCTGGGAAGGGTGCCGCCAAGGGCAAGCAGAGCATTGAGAAGCACTGTAGAGTACGGAGTGGAGAGTCTGGTTCAGGGGTCCCCAACCTCTGGACTGCCACCAGTCCACGGCCTGTTAGGAACCGGGCCGCGCAGCAGGAGGTGAGTGGCGGGCAAGCGAGCGAAGCTGCATCTGTATCTGCAGCCGCTCCCCAGCGCCAGCATCAGCCTCAGCTCCACCTGGGATCATCAGGCCGTAGATTCTCATAGGAGCACCGGTTCCTAGTGCCCAAAGGGTTGGGGACCGCTGGTCTAGTTTATGGTACTATCATCTGCGAGAGTTCTCTTTGAGTACAGACCAATTTCATAGTCTTTGCTTTTATTCTGGGTGTTGGCTTCATCTATTTATTTCACTTTTTAGCGCCGATTATAAGATGTTGAACAGGCTCTGAATTATTAAAGCCACTGTGTACTGAGCAGGCGACGTGCCGTGGCTCAGTGGTAAGCTCCCGACTGGACCTGGGCCCCCGGGCACTAGGTGCATGGCGACCAGGGCCCAGTGCTGGGCTCAAGCCCTGGCACGAAGTGAGCGTGTAGTAGCGTGCCAGTTACTGTTCACTTATAGAAAGTGTCTTTTTATGACCTTTTGTTTTTGAAGGTTTTGGGGTTTTTTTTTCGAAATATGTATTTTCATTGAATAGCAACCTTGAGAAACAAAGGGGTGCAAATTAGAAATTGGTGTTCTTCCTCTGTGCCTCATAGGGCTACGACACACCGCTGCATTTTGCTTGTAAGTTTGGGAATGCAGATGTGGTCAACGTGCTGTCTTCACACCCTTTGATTGTAAAAGACCCGCGGAATAAATACGATAAGACGCCTGAGGATGTAAGTACCTGTTAAAATGCTGTTACTGTGTAGTGTCAGAAACAAAACTATATAAAATTACAGTTTAAGATCCTAGCCACTGTGAAGTCACAAGTAACTCTTGACTGTGTGAATTTGTTGTGTGCCTCACGGGCACACCTTGGAACCCTGACTGCTGAGTAAGATGCTCTCCGAAGGAGATGCCTCTGTACAGCCAGGACAGAAGGGACTGTCCCAGTTTGCAGATTTTATTTTCCTGAAATTGGTGGTCAGTTGTTTTTAACAGCTCACAGTCTTTTAGCAAGTTCCTTCTGTACACACCGCAGTTGACTAGAGTCAAAGAGAACAGAGGAGGTGGCCGTGGCGGTGGTGGTGGTGGTGGTGGTGATGGTGACGGTGGTGGTGACGGTGACAGTGGCGGTGATGGTGACGGTGGTGGTGGTGACGGTGGTGGTGGTGATGGTGGTGATGGTGGTGGTGACGGTGGCGGTGATGGTGGTGGTGGCGGTGACGGTGACGGTGCTGGTGACGATGACGGTGGTGGTGGTGATGGTGGTGGTGACGGTGACGGTGCTGGTGACGGTGATGGTGGTGGTGACGATGACGGTGGTGGTGGTGGTGGTGATGGTGGTGGTGACGGTGACGGTGACGGTGGTGGTGGTGATCTTGAAAACAGCTGACAAGTTCTGCTCCGTGTGCACCAAGCGCTGTCCTAAGCTCCTCCCTCCTCCCGTCTGTTCTCACCTGACCCATACACACCGTTTGAAGAGGCCAAGTCACGATCTGTACCAGCAGTTGAGCAAAACATGCCTTAGAGAGGGCAGAGGTGCACCTGAGCCTGTGAAGTGGGGAGGGAGGCGGACTGAGCGTCCGTCAGAACTGTTAGCTGACCTGGACCTGCCTGCCCTTTGGAAGTAGCTTCTTTTCTGTGGTTGCTATGGTTACATAAGTTGTGCCACTTTCTGTTCAAAGTTTAGACATAAAAAAATAAAATTTAGAAAATTCTGCAACTCAGAAATTACTGTTATTTTGTATATGTCTTACTCAGTTTTTGTGTGTACGCACATACACGTACTTTTTTTTCAGTATACAGTGCTATTTGGCAACAGGTTTTAAAAGCATTTGACATCTCTCAGTCAGTTACAGACTTAAATACTTAGTTGCACTGTTCACAGGATTCACTGTACAATTGTGTTGCATTTTGTTTCTCAGGCTGGCAGGAGAAGGTAATTTTGTGATTCCTTCTTTATTTGAAGAATGTTGGTTTTTTATTTTCTAGCAGAAACGTTCTTGTCACTACAATTCTTCAAGGACTAACAAAGTTGATTCCTGTATTTGCAAAAAGGAAACATTTGCTTTCGTGCTAGACGGGCGTTCCGTTTCCGCCCGCCAGACGGCAGCAGCTCCCGGGGAGAGGGACTTGGAGGAGAGTGAGCGTGCCTGTCGCCTGCTGCCCTGGCCATGCGAGGCAGGGTCTTTCCTTTGCAGAAAAGCAGAGTGTCAAACACCATGAAGAAAATGCATTCACCCATACTCTCAGAGTTTGTCTTCTGGTCCTGGCCTCTGAAGCTGTTCCAAAACATTCTAGAAGGAAGATTGTATTCTTCAACCCATGTTTTTTGATTGTGGGTTTTATGAAATGTTCAGCATTAGATTCTGTCCTTGTTTTGTTGACTTTTAAACTTGCTTTTATAAAATTTTATTGATTAGAAAATTAAGATTTAGTGTTCACTTACTTTTTTTCTAAATAGGTCATTTGTGAAAGAAGCAAAAATAAATCTGTGGAACTGAAGGAGCGGATTAGAGAATATTTAAAGGGTAAGGTGGGGCGTTGTGCCTGGATGTCGAGGTCCCTTGTTGGGGAGGCCCTGCCGTGCTCCAGGGACGAAGCGGAGGGTCGCCCGTGAGCCCCGCTTGGAAGGCCTCAGGGGTCACCCTGCTTCCTGGCCACCCGCCACATCCCTGTGTTCTCATGCACTTCCTCCTTTGAACCTTGAGCTTCTGTGGGAGACCAAGTCGCCCTCACCCCTTAACCTCTGGGGCCTCTCACGCGGCCGGTGTATCTGATCCCTTCTCAGATGGAGCGAGCGGAGGGGCCGCGCCTGAGCCCCTCTGCAAAGCAGGGCTGTTCCCCTGGCCCTTGGGCGACCCCCACCCCTCCCGCAGCCTCGCTGGCCCTGGGTCTCCTCACCACAGATAGGAGTTGAGTGGCCACGGCAGGACCTGTCGGGGCCCTTGCTGCTCAGGTGGAGCAGCCCATGTCCCCTCCCTGGGGCCTTGCTCCCCCCGGCAGGAGCATGTGGGCTGGTTTCAGAATACGCCTTTGCCACCGTCTTCTTCCGTTGTTTCCTGGGAGTCCCAGAGGACGGCAGCAGGGGGGCAGGCCCTCGTCACTTGCAGCCAGAAGGCTGGTCGTCCTGCTTGATGTTGCAACAAACACCTTCCTTCTCTCCGTGTCCATTCCGATCCAGTCCCTGTCGGTCTCCGTTTAAAGCAGGAGTCAGCAGATGCTGCCGCCGCCTCCTGCCTTTGTAAACAGTTCCATCGGGACAGGACAGCCTGGCCGAGCACTGTCTCCGAGCGTCCCTGCTGCCCCTTCTGTGGCCTCGCTGCGCCACCTGTGCGCGTCCTGGGTCTCACATGGAGGGTTTGGGGACCCCAGGCCTCTCAGCGATGTGAGCTCAGCGATGCCACGTGGGAGCGCACAGGAGCGGGGAGCGGAAGGGCGGACCCCACGGCGGCCTCCGCAGTCCGCAGGCTCCTGCCGTGCGCGGTCTGCTTCGCACGGGTCCCGCCTCTCAGTCCTCAGTGCCTGGGGGTGAGGAGCTGTTCGTTGCCCCCCCTTTTTTCCTTTCTTTTGTCCCAGCATACGAGGGGTGCGGGGCCCCTTAGAGGAGGAGAGTGGGGTTTAGCCCCGCCTTCCAGCCTTCTCACCGTCCTCACAGCATCACTCGCGAGGAGCGCGCCGTCCCACAGGCTGTTCAACGGGGTGCCGCGCACCCCACCGTGGGGAGTGGCCATCAGAGCAGGTGCCTGTAGCCCTGGTGTGTGTCCTTCTTCCAGGCCACTTCTACGTGCCGCTCCTGAGAGCCGAGGACACGTCCTCCCCGGTGATCGGGGAGCTGTGGTCTTCAGACCAGACGGCTGAAGCCCCTCACACCAGCCACGGAGGGGGCGGCCCCAGAGACCCCGTTCTGACCCTCAGCGCCTTCGTGGGGCCCCTGAGTCCGGCCAAGGTGAGCTGCTGCGGGGGCTTCCGGGACCAGCCCCCGGCTGTCCCCACCGGGCGCTCGGTGCGCCGGCCTCCTCACTGTGCTTGGTCTTCGAGACCAGATCTCAGGAGACCCCGGCGAGGCAGCGAAAAGGCTCGACATGCTTGTGGGAGGTCCCCGTGTCTTGCCCTGTTCCTCACTTGCTCGCCAGGGCGGTGTGGTAATGAGTCCATGCGTCCAAGAAGCGACATTTCCCTGGGCTAACCCTCCCTATGTCGTCGCCACCCGGCTCTCTCGTTAGTGTCGATGGCCCATCTCACTGGCCCTTGCCATTCTAGCCAGGCTGTCCTTTCCGACTTGTCACTACGGAACTTCCATTAGCAAATTCTGAAGTTCATCTTCTAGACTGAGGTGTTTTCATACACTGAACTGTATGTAATTTTTTCTCTTGTAGAAGAAATTTTAGGTAGTTACCTGTAGCTATAAAAACATCTCCAGAAATAAGCGATACCATTTAGAATTAGATGCTGCATGAAACATGAAACTCTAGTAAGAGCGACTTAAAAACAGGTTTTTTCCTTACATGTGATGGGACGATGACTGAGGCTCTGTTGGTGGCAGCTCCGTGTTGTGTTCCTCGGGGCCTCCTGGGGCAGCTCTGGCCCTCACTTCCCAGCCGGGGCTGCAGGAAGAGAGAAGGGCCCCTCACCCTTCCTCGCCCCTGTTGCCTCAGGCAGACTGTGGCCCCGGGGTCTCGGCTCCCAGCCAGGCAGGCACGTTGCCTGGGGTGCATTGTGGGGTGAGGGGGGGTCCCCGGGGTGCCCAGGTGACTGTGATGCTGCTGCTGCTTTTCATTTGCCTGGCAACGTGGATGCACAGTGGAGCCCAACATTTTTTGTCTCCACAGGCAGAAGATTTTCGCAGGCTCTGGAAAACGCCGCCTCGAGAGAAAGCAGGCTTCTTTCACAACGTCAGAAAATCAGATCCGGAAAGAGGCATCGAGAGAGTGGGAAGGTACTGTCGGCGTCACGGGTGACGTGCTGAGCGCTGAAGTCGTGCTGCGTACTGTGCTCTTGTGTTGACTGGGGCGGGAACTCTAATCACTGCACCTTCGGGGTGATGGTTCCTAGGGTGCCACAGCCTTTCCCTGAGGGTCTGAAGCCTGGCGCCCACACACACGCTGCCGTCCTCCCAAGGGCAGGGCAGTCACACAGCCTGTGTCTCAGGGATGTGACAGCGTCACAGATGAGGTGCCTTCCCTTGGGTGCTTCCCTGACAGCGAAGAAGGAAATAGAACACAAAACTCAGGTGTAGCTAGAAACTATTTTAAAAAACTCTCTGAAGAGTGTTTTTTGTACAGTCAAGAAGCTAAATTACAGTGTAATCAAATAAAGCATCACTGAATTGTTTTGGAATTTTTTTCTCAAATTATGTGCCCACTTTTGGGTTTGCAACTTTAACCCGAAAAAGACTTCTAAATTTTCTTTGTGCCTGGCCAAAACCAGAATCACATCCAGCTTTATGTGATTGTTTCATGAAAACCTAAAGGTCCATTGTGGAGTTTTGCTGTTCGACCTTCTGTCTCTGAGGTCTGTCGGTTTGAGGTCCCCCTCCGTCCCGTCCCCGTGCTGGTTCACTCCACCGTGACAGGTTGGTGAGTGAAGTGCTTGGCTTCGCCCTGTTGGGCATGCACTGCTCGAGAAAATGCAGAGAACAGATTTAGTCCCCAGTTCAGGATAAAATGAAGTCGTAACCAAGATTCCAGCACTAAATTGCAGTTCTGTGTTTCTGTTCCCATTTCACAGCTGATCACGTGTGCTTTGTCCTCACAGGGAGCTGGCTCACGAGCTGGGGTACCCCTGGGTCGAGTACTGGGACTTTCTGGGCTGCTTCGTCGATCTGTCCTCCCACGAAGGCCTGCGGAGGCTGGAGGAGTATCTCACGCAGCAGGAAGTGGGCGGGAAGGCCCAACAGGACGGGGGAGGAAACGAGGCCCGTCCTCAGAACACCTGTGACTTCGGTGAGGACACGAGGGGCGGCTGAGCACTCATGGGACCCGGACCCCATCCTGCGACTGCAGGCCAAGAGCCTGTCCCTGCGAACACAGACACCTGCTGCTCCCTTTTGTGCCCCGACGTCCCGGCAGAGACGGAGGCCTGCTCCTGATCTTGGCCCCTCCTTCCCGTCTTTCGGCCTCGTGGGGGGAGCCGGGCCCACAGGCTCTGATCTGTTCGCAGGGTCCTGCTCGCTCTTTCCAGAGCAGTCTCTGGGCAGGAGACTTTGAGAAGGGGTGTGTGGCTGAGCGGAGCGCCCGGCGGGACTCCCAGCCGTGCCCTGAAGGGCTGCTCCCCCCCCCTCCCTCCCTCCCAGGCTGTCGCAGGAAGGGCAGCAATTCCATCTCCGTGAGGGCGTTTCTGGACGAGGGCGATGACGTGAGCCTGGAGGAGGTGAAAAACAGGCAGAACACAGCCCGAAACAACACCCCGCCCACAGTCGGTGCTTGCAGAGATTTGGGGTGCAGCACCCTTCCCTCAGAGGAGAAGACAGACCGCATAGAGGCCTCGGCACCAGCCAGCCCCCACAGCAGCAGGAACGGGTTTTGCGGCCCCCCCAGCGGCGGCAGGACTCTGGGTGGGGCACGACCGGAGGCGCTGAGCGCGGCGGGCACCCTCACGTCGCCTGTCTCCGGCCTGACTGCCGAGTTCGGGAAACTCGGTTTGCAGACTCGAAGTCGCTGTCCTGAGGCACCAAATCACACCGTGCAAACTGGAGACGAGGAGGCCCCGACATCAGTAGATGCAGTAGAAAGAGACCTGTTGGGACCTCCTGATGCTGACAGACTCGGCAACAACCAAATAAGGACAGACAGCGACATGTCGGCGGGAATCGCGCACACATGCCTGAGTCCCTCCAGTCCTGGGCGCGAGGCCCTGCACGGCGGCAGCTCTGTGTCCGCGGAGCCCGTCCAGAGGCTCTTCCTTTCTGGGTATGAATTGGGGGGCGGGGGCGTGCTCGCGGGTGACACTGGCAGATAAGCGTGTGTCCACCGGCGACGCCGTGGTCTGGAAGAGGGAAATGGCAGAACTGCGTTTGCTCAGCGGGGTGGGTCCTGGGCCCCTCCCCCAGCATCAGCACATCCTCTGCTGCCGCAGCCTCGGCGGCCGCCACAGCTGGCATTGCGCGGTGGCGACGGGCTGCGGGACGCGGGTCTGCATGCCGCCGTCCTGTGCCGAGGCCTCGCGCGCGCACGGCGCCGGAGTCTGTGGTCACAGCGTCTCCGCCTCGGCGCCCCTCTTTTCTGCCTCCTAGAGAGGAGCCGTCGAAACTGGACCGGGACGTCCTGGCGGCCCTGGAGTGCGCCGACGTGGACCCGCGGCAGTACCCCGCCGTGGACCGGTGGCGGAGCGCCGTCCTGCGCTACTCGCCCTCCGACAGGCAGAGGTACCGGTGGGGCCCGGGCCGGGCTGCCTCGCGCCGCCGTGGGGGGTTTCCGGGATGTCCCGCCCGACTCAGCCCCTGCTGGCTCGCTGCGCACATGGGCACAGCTGCCACCAGGCTAGCGTGGCGCGCCCCTGACCACAGAGGCGAGGGCCACGGAGGGGCGGAGAGGTGCTGCTGCAAGCGAGGGCTGCGGGGCGGGCGTCCCCGGGACCCCTGCCAGGGCTGCGTGAGCTTCTGTCGGAAATCGGTGGCTCTTCGTCTTCAGGGCCCTTGGTCCGAGGTCCAGGGGGCCTCTCCTTGGAGGGGCAGCCGTCCCCCGCCGTGACCTGTGCCCCTGCCCCCCCCACCCGTGCTCACACGCCTTTCTTGGTTCCCTCAGTTGGCCGAGCCCTGCGGTAAAAGGGAAGATGACGTCTCAGCTGCCAGAGGTTGGTCGCCCACAGAACTGCAGCCCTGGGAGAAGTGGCCCCGTGAGGGGCAGCCCCAGGAAGCCCGGCCCGCACTCCCCTGGTGTGGGCAGCCCGGGGCGCTACAGCCCTGCCAACGGGGGGTGGTGCGCCAGGCCCAGCTGGCAGCCCCGGAGGGCTGGCGTGCACTGTGGGGCCCTCGGGTCGTTTTTAAAGAAAGAAGGGTAATGTGTTTGTTGCTAAAGTTCACAGAAAAGAACGTAATCTGATTAATTTATTAATCCTCGTGAGAGTAAAAAACTTTTAGAAAATGCAGATGTTCTGTATAAAGTTTAGATTTCTGATGCTTTAGAAGTTGATGAGAGCAAACTCAGGCACACGTTCTGAAGGCCTTCACTGTGGTGGCGGCAGTCTCCATGCCTGGGTGCGCGTGCGACCGATGGGTACCAGGGCGTCGTCACCGTGAAACCGAGTATGTCCCTGAGTCGGCCTTGGCTGTGCCGGCGGCGGCGGCAGCATTCCAACTCAGTTCTGAGTGAAACAGATGAATTTTGTGACGTTTTCCTTTTCTGGGAGAGTCTTTGATTTTTTAGTTGAAAAATCCTCTTCTTGCCATTCGATGCCTATTGGTGAGAAAAATTGAAGATGGTGTCGGGGTAAATGAGCCTTGACTGGCTTAGACGTGCAGCGATACTTACTATGGGGTCATTAAAAACATTTGAATTAGTGACCGGAAGATAAAACTGGCTTTCCTCTTGGAAGTCTCGCAGCCGTTGGGAGTCAGGCGCGTGGTCGCTACGGCGCTTTCACTTCTGTCACCTGTCAGCGTCCTTTGTGCAGTTGCCATGGTGGGGGTCACGGGACACGCTGCCGTTGGCCCCCGGTTCTGAAGTTTTCCTGCGTTTTAGGATTCATTTCGGTTGGATTTCCTTTAT
This sequence comes from Rousettus aegyptiacus, assembly GCF_014176215.1. Lineage (NCBI taxonomy): Eukaryota > Metazoa > Chordata > Mammalia > Chiroptera > Pteropodidae > Rousettus > Rousettus aegyptiacus. Next base: position 259,550 of record NW_023416308.1, read on the forward strand.
AAGAGTCGCATTTTAGTGCAGAGACTAGAGGGGTGCTTTGACAGGGCGGGGCCCCAGTTCGGTTACCTGAGTGTGGGTCAGTTTGGCCTCCCCTGGGCCCTGACCTCCGCAGGGTCTGCGCGCCCTGTGCCACGGCCGACCCCCGGGGCCGGCCCCCCCAGGTGCTCCCCACCGCTGCTCACGCAGGGCGCTCCCTCCACGTGCCCCGGCGTCGCCTCCCGGTGAACAACCAGCTCCTGCTGGCTCCAGTGCCTTCTGTGTGTCCTTTTCATGTCGACTCTGCTTTTTGATAACATTCGATACTAAGTAGGCACGAGACTCTTTCATTCGTAAAGAGTCTTTTCACATGATAACAAGGGACAGGTCAGGAAAATTAGAATGAAAATTTAGATTTTAAAATGCAAAACGTTGTTACACAGGGTATTTTCACTTATAGCGTAGTAGACGATTTAGATCTATCAGACAGGAAGTACCTTCTGTTGTAAAAACCAATGGCATTTTAAACAGGCATCTTTGTTCTCAAAAGAAATCAGAATACAGGTATTATATTCAAAGTGCTGATCTGTTTTTTCCCTAAAATCTTACCCTGTTTTCGTCCTGTATGTTGCAGATATTCAGATGGAAATTAAAAGTGTTTTTGCCCTGATTTTGCAGACTACTGTCCTCATTTTCTGAAGTTTTAGGCCTTTGACTTTTTCTGTGTTGCACCAGGCGCCTGAGCCCTGGTGATTGCATCGTCATGTGTCCTGCAGTGATTTTTTTTTTAAACCAATTAATGAATTATTTTAAAAACCATGTGGATAATCCTAAGATTCCAGAAAGACCTCTCACCTTTGACCAGGCAAAATGTCCTTTTTAGTAAAAGCTTCAGCAGTGTCTTGGTGAAACAGTGGTTCATGTGCTGTTTCGGGCGCCTTTCATTCCGAACAGTTGTGAAAAACTTTCTGGCTTCAGTTAAAATGGCATAAATTTCATAACCGCCCTTTGAAATGGGCAGTTAACAGCTGGTGTGTCATTTCTTCAGCTCGAAAGAGGCGCACTGTGAGCTGCTGTGCGGCGGGGGAGGCGGGTGGTGCGAGGCGAGTGTCTGCCGCGCGTGGCAGAGACCACGGACAGGTCCTTAGTGGTCCTAGATGCTCCTAAAACGTCTTCCGCTTCCAGAGGAAGTGGCGGGCCGTGCGGCAGCTGCCTCCCAGGTGTGGTTTCAGGCAGGTGGGTCGCTGTCCCGACTTCCTGGGCCAGCCTGCTCCCTGGGCTGCGCGAGGCACACGCTCCTTCCGTGTCGCACTGACATTCGCATCTGTCCCCAGGTCCCCGTACGCTTCTCTAGCTTCCAGGCTGCACTCGGGCCCCTTTCTCCGCCGTCTCTGAAGATCAGTGTCTTGGAACAGACGGCAGCGTAGCAGGAGCTGCGGTTCCCGCCAGTGCCCGCTCAGCGTCCTCACGTCACGCGGGTGCCCACTGGCCGTTTCGCTTTGGCCAAACTTAGGATGTTGTTAACTACACATCAAAATTTCTTAGTGACCTTGTGCCATAGTTCCCGTCACGTCACTGGGCTCCTTTCTGGTTCCTGAAGTGGTGCCCGTCACAAAGTTCCAGTGTGAAGGGCTGAAGTGCGGCCAGGAAGGCGGGTCTGAGTGGGCAGGCCCGAGGGGACGGGGAGGGGACCCACCGCCTCCACTGCAGGCCCAGGAGGTCCGGGGTCCAGGGCTCGGATGTGGGGCCACGTGGCCCTTCACTTCCCGGCCGCACGTGGCTGCCACCGCACTTCCATGGTTTCAAAACTATTAGGACGTGGTGCACAGTTGCTGCTTCTAGAAAACCATCTTTCTATCAAGCTCACTGTCCGAGGCCCCTGGTGGCAGCTCTCTGGCTAAGCCATCAGCCCTGGGTACACAAAACACTGCAGAAAAGCACTTTCTGCCGAAACTGTTCCCCGCCGGTTCGGGGCTGCCGTTTGTCATGCTGTACAGGCTTCCTGTTTTCTTTAAAACATTCACAATTAGAACTTTGAAAAACCAGTAAAATAAAACTTTATTTTGTAGTTATTTCCAAGTTAACAGAAATGGATCAAATATCTCAGTTGCACTGATCACAGCAGAAAATGTCCATAACCACTTCACAGAAATCGTAGGTTTTGGTAAATGAACAGAATACTTGTGATGGATGTGTCACATAAATGTTTTCATCCATAAGCATAAAAGATTAACAGCTAGAGGCAAACGAAGATTCAGCCGTCAGCTGGGTATTCTAAACAGGGCCCTCTCCCCCGCCCCCGCCACCTGCCTGGGAGCCCACGTCCACAGAGGCCTTGAGGACAGGTAAGTTCAGATGCCACAGCGTCAGGGGTGCGCAACTCCGGAGTGAGGAACTGGTTTTCAGAAGGAGAACCCAGATGAGGAAAGCCTTTAACCTGTACGTGACGAGACGGCCTCACGAGAAGAACGCACGAAGTGGAGAAGCTGGGTGGACGCGCCGGGCCGTCCCGACGCCCTCGGCGGCCCGGGCAGCGGGGCAGGAGGAGGAGGACGCGCCGTGTGGCAGGTGCTCCCGCTCTGCAGCCTCGTCCTGGAGAAACAGCGTCCGCAGCGCCGCCTGCAGGGGACGTGGCCCGCATTCCCGGCTCCCGCGGCAGAGCCAGGCGCTGGCCTCACAGTGGCCTCAGGAGCGGGAAATTTTGTCAGGAGGCATGAAGCCCGTGTCCCCGAGGGCCCTGAGTGCCACGCGGCCGTCCGGCCTGACCACCAGGTGCGTGATGCTGCCGTTGTTGAGGGAGAGGCGGAGCCAGCCTTCCGGAGGGAACTGCAGCGCCCTGGTCGGGAGAGGGCAGTGTGACCATGGCGGGCCTGACAGCCGCCGCCCAAAGGCCTCGGGGTGCTTTGTGGAGCTGGGACCGCCCTTGGGCAGGCAGCCCCCCACCCCGCCCTGCCATTTCCAAGCACAGGGTTTGTCAGGGCGACGCCAACCCAGTAGTGGCATGAGGGGCAGTGGCGACGCACCTGTGGGGCGAGGTCGGCACGACGACGACCTGCCCACGCGCCGGACGCGCTGGCTCCCCACAGGGGCACAGTCCCCCCTAGCGTGACCAGGCCCGGCGGGCAGCCCGGGGCAGCGGTCACACTCCTGGTCCCAGGGGCACAGTCCCCTCTAGCGTGACCAGGCCCGGCGGGCAGCCCCGGGCAGCGGTCACACGCCTGGTCCCAGGGGCACAGTCCCCTCTAGCGTGACCAGGCCCGGCGGGCAGCCCAGGGCAGCGGTCACACTCCTGGTCCCAGGGGCACAGTCCCCTCTAGCGTGACCAGGCCCGGCGGGCAGCCCCGGGCAGCGGTCACACGCCTGGTCCCAGGGGCACAGTCCCCTCTAGCGTGACCAGGCCCGGCGGGCAGCCCAGGGCAGCGGTCACACTTCTGGTCCCAGGGGCACAGTCCCCTCTAGCGTGACCAGGCCCGGCGGGCAGCCCAGGGCAGCGGTCACACTCCTGGTCCCAGGGGCACAGTCCCCTCTAGCGTGACCAGGCCCGGCGGGCAGCCCCGGGCAGCGGTCACACGCCTGGTCCCAGGGGCACAGTCCCCGCTAGCGTGACCAGGCCCGGCGGGCAGCCCCGGGCAGCGGTCACACGCCTGGTCCCAGGGGCACAGTCCCCGCTAGCGTGACCAGGCCCGGCGGGCAGCCCCGGGCAGCGGTCACACTTCTGGTCCCAGGGGCACAGTCCCCTCTAGCGTGACCAGGCCCAGCGGGCAGCCCAGGGCAGCGGTCACACTCCTGGTCCCAGGGGCACAGTCCCCTCTAGCGTGACCAGGCCCGGCGGGCAGCCCCAGGCAGCGGTCACACTCCTGGTCCCGGCCCGGGGCGGGCAGCGCGGAGCAGCCACGGCCCCGCACCGACCTCGTGCTCTGAAGAACGCCGTTAGGCGTCACGGCTAAGAGCCCAGAGCTCGCGTGGACGAGCGGCGTCAGCCACCGTGACGCGGGCCACCTCAGAGGACCCCCTCCACACCCGAGCACTGTCGAGTTGGCCAGGATGGTGTCCCCGCATCACAATGAGGACACCTGGGCTCCTCGTAGCCCTTCGTTTGTAACACCCAACCCCTAGCCCCAGCCCCCGATTCTTTCTGGAGCGCCGTCACCTGACTGCTGAGGCCAGCCCTGTCCCGGGACGTGGAATGGTCCCGTCCACACTGCGCGCAGGGACCTCGGCCGCTCACAGGCTGGCCCCCCGGGAAATGCGCGTGCCGAGCACAGGAGCTGAGCGGCGGCCTCCCGAGGCACTTGCGAGGGGGACTGTGACAAGTGTCCACTGTCCCCCTCCTTCCCAGCAGCGCGCCTGGCTGGGTGCCCCGCGTGACCTGAGGACCCAGGCTCCTGGCACCGTGCCCTCGCACAGCTGCTGCTATCCTGGCAGGGGCACCTCCCCAACACCCCCCACCCCCGACAGCCACGAATGTGACATCTGAGGGGCGGTGGCCCCCAACGGCCAAGCACAGTGAGCAGAGGCCCTCGGCAGCCGCTGTGCTGTGTCTCACGAGAGGAGGGCCCCCAACCTCGGCCCCCGACACACCCGACGAGCCCTTTCCATCCGAGTGGGGAGCGTTCTGGATGCTGCGAATGCACAGCGCCCAGCCGGCCTCCCACTCGCAGAGCCTGTGAGGCGTGGCTGCGGGTGACGGCCGGCATCCCTGGGACTGTGGAGTGGGAAGTGGGGACAGGAGTTCCAACGGCCAGTGCTGGGGCGGCAGAATGACTAACGAGGCGGACTGTGAGCCACAGCCAAAACAAAGACCTGAGGCCGTCACCAGACAGTGACGACGGGAAGTCGGCCGTCACAGAAGGACCGGTCAGGAAGGGGACGGCGCGGAGACGGCAGCACGCGGCCCTCGCAGCCGCACCCACCACGGGCGTTAGAAGCCAACGGTGCAAGCCCAAGGTGACGGGACGTGCGCCGTCTGCTCACCCAGGGGACAACGACACTGTGGGGGGAGGCGCCCTCGCCAAGCGACCACCTTCACATCTTTCACACCCGTGCTGGGATGAGCAGGTGGCAGCTCTGTTAACCCACCAAAAACACGTGGCCATGAGACGTTCTACCAGAGAAGCCACCAGGCCCCGTGGGAGGTGTCCAGGCCATGGGGGGGTAATGGCGCCCGTGAGACCCCTCACCGGCACACGATGTAGCGGATGACGTTGGCGTGGCAGATGAAGATCTCGTAACTGTCCTCCTGCTGCTTGGTGTCCGCCCGGTGGATGTAACTGCGGAAGGCCGCCTCGATCCGGGCCCCGTCCTCGTAATACTGCTGGGGGCAGAGCGAGGCGCCTGAGCAGGAGGCGGCTGCGGGGCCGGGGGGCCGGGGGGCCGGGGCGGGGGCGCGGGTGGGGGCGGGGGCAGGAGACCGCTGCTGCGGGCACTTTACCACAGCCTCCGGCTTCCAGTGCGACACAGGCGGGTCGGGCTCGATGGGGGCGCCTTCCCTCAGCAGGTCTGTGCTGACCGTGGAGACACCTGCGGAGAAGCGGCGACTCAGGTGCCCCTGCCGAAGCCACTCGCAACCCCGCCTGCTGCTGGGGGGCCTGGGGTTGCCCGCACTCACCTGGCAGGTGTTTACTGATGATGTCGGTGGTTTCCACCGCACGAGTCATGGAGGAATGCACAATTTTATTAAACTTCAACCCCAGGCTTGCAAGTCGGAGACCAGTCAGCTCGGCCTGCTCACGACCTTGAAGGTGACACAACAGAGAATGTGTCCCTTGACTCCCCCTTGTTCACTGCACAAATACCTATACCAGAGGATCTGGGGACAAGATGGGCAGGCCCTCCGGGGGTCTGGGCCTAACATTAGAGCAGCAGGGGGCGTCAGGCCTTCAACAGGCACCTCTGCGAGATAACCGGTCGCCTTCCACCCCACCGGGAACACGCCGACGAGGAGCAGGGCCACGGGTGCTGAGGTCTGGGGCCCCCACTTGCTACGGGCGCTCACACTTCGCCTCAGCCTGGCCCAAAACTGAGTCTTCCCCTCACCCCAGCTAATCTGCTGGCTGTGGGATCGACCACTGCAGGTGTCAACGCGAAGACCCAGGGCCTCAGCGCCACTGCGTATGGACTGGGCAGACTGAAGGCTTTTCCTCAAAACATCCTAGGGCTCGGCTGAAAAGAACTTCACCTCCACGAGCGCGCCTGCCCCGGGCCGCGGGAGGGCCACCGTGGGCTGCAGAGCAGGCCGCTGGCCACCATCCTGGCTGGACTCCTGATGTGCATGCGTCAGCCCAGACTTTCCCCAGAAGCTGCCATGGGGACGCACCTGCCCACAGGCGGGGACCAGGGCGGAAGGGCACGTCCAGCGCCCATGGCGAGCGGCCACGGAGAGGGACCCTTGCCTGCCGGCGCCCAGCCCCTCTGTCCTCACGGAGGGACTGTGCGGTGGCTCCGCAGAATGACAGGCCTCGGCAGGAACGCGACAGGGCAAAGCAGGCCACAGGCCACCGGGACCCTGTGACAAGACCCTTGGGGACAGGGGCTTTACCGCGCCTCATAGACCCTTCGCAAATGCTGGCTTGCCTACAGACCGGAGGCACGCCCCTCCCCCAGCGGCAAGGCTGCGACGGGCTTCACAGCCCGGCCCGTGGCTGAGCCGACGGCGCCATCTCTCCGAGGTCCGCCTGTGCTATTTTTTAAAGTTGGGAATGTTTTCAAAGCCCTTGCGGAGGCAGAGGCTGACAATTACTGATACGGCAACACTGGCATCTGGGCCGAGAATCCCTGCCACAGGTCCCGGGAGGCCTAGCACCCGTGGCACCTTCATGGAGACCGGCCTCGGGGGTCAGTCGGGGTGAGCCCCCGCCACGTACCCAGGGGCGTCAGAGTGCGGTCCTTCTCCAGGGACGCGTCCACGTGGTACTGTGAGTGCCTGATGAGGAAGATGTGTCGCGTGGCCTTGGCTTTGTAGTGGTCCATCCTGTTCGGGAGGTCGTCATCTCCAGACTCCAGGCTCCTCTTCCGCACGTTGACCAGGGACAGTGGTTCTCGCCTAATGTTGAAATATGAGACAGTATGTCCTTGTGGCCTCTCTTCACGTCCCCTTATTTCTGACAAGATGGTCTGTCTTGGGAAAGCACAGGGGACGAGCCAATGCCCTCAGCGGTCTGCTTCCTGCTCCCACCTCAGGCCAGCCCAGCGCACCTTCCAGAGCTGAGGGCCAGGTCTGACATAGGCGACTAAACGGTGAACAGAACAGATAAGCCAAGCCCTTGTGCGACTCATGTTTCAGTGAGGAGACTGATAGTGACGGCAGGGTGACCAGGGACGGAGGAAACCGCACCCAGAAGGGGTAGCCGTGGGCGGGCCGCCGGAACCACCGCTCTAATGGGGACACTGCGCTGTCCAACGGCAGCAGCCACGTGGCCACTTAAATTCAAAACAATGAAAATGAAATGAAAACTCCAGTTTCCCCAGTCATACTAAGCATTCCCAGCGCCAGCAGCACACGGGATGTCCATGACCACACTGGACGGCGAGGAAGAAAATGCTCCCATTTTCATGGGAAGCACTGGATGGTGCTCTGGAATGCTGAGGAGCTGATGGAAGGGGCAGGAACAGCATCGGCAAAGCTGCTGAGAAACGACGTTGAAGTCAGGCATGTCTGGTGGCTCCCAGAACTGAAGGTGACAAAAAATAAACATCTGTGACACTGGCAGAGCTGAGGAAAAATGCAGTCAGCTGAGACTGGGGGGCTAAGTTTTTGGAGGAATAAGCAGTGGTGGTTCGGGGGCTCTGCTTTGGCCATGCCGACCGGGGCAGCGCGCAGTACGACCAGGCAGGCAGGAGCCCGGGGGCTGCGCCAGAGGGTCCATCTGCGGGCTACAGACAGGAAGCCAGGACGGATGAGGCTCCCCAGAAGAAGCTAGGGATTTGGAACTTTTCCACATGGAACGTCTGCCCTTCCGTAAATCTAGACTTTACTCTCAGAGTGAACCTGTTTCCTTAAAAAGGCCTAAGAAATTCAGAAGATTGTACTCATGTTTAAAAAAGAGTATAATGAGGCAGATGAATCCCAATTGAGAGATATTCTACAAAATCTCTGCACTCCTCGAAGCTGTCAAGGTCATCAAAATAAGAGAAGTCTGAAAGACTGTCACAGACAGAAGGACCCTAAGGGACGTGAGGACTGTCATGTGGGATCCTGAAAGAGACAAAAAGGTAAAAAACAAGAAAATCTCAATAAAGTTAATAACACTGTATCAGTACTGGCTCAACTGATTGTGACAAACATACTAGTGTAAGATGTTAATAGAGGAAATTAGGTGTGGAAAATTGCAGTCTATTAATCTAAAAAAGTCAAAAATAACATTTTTTTAAAAAGTAAAGGTTTAAAAAGTACCTATTTAGTTCCTGATACAACTAGGCTAGCACTAAATATTAGTTCTGTGCCCCTCACTCAGCAAAGTATCAAACTGGAGCTGGAATGGGTAAACGACCCACAGCCACCAGCGAGGCCACAGCAGCACCAACCAATGGGAATGGAGCACCAGCAACCTAAGTCATTTCAAATTTCCAAGGAGGCACATGTAAAAAGTAGAAAGAAAAGGGTGAAATTTCAACAACTCACTTTATTTAATCCACTGTATCAAAAATAGTATCGGCACATAAACTGTATTTTTAAAATCTGCCCTGCTTTGGTTTTATATTTTTATTCGCATTTAAATAAGACTAAAAATCGTTTCCCATCACAGGAGCCACACATTGGAAGTGCTCAAAGAGGACACGAGGCTAGTGGCCAGGTACCGACCCCAAGGCCCCAGGAGGCCCACATTCCCACTGAAGACGCCTGCTAGTCATGTCCTTGCGCATCTTCCCTGCACAGTGGCCCTTTAAGGACCGGCCATCGCTCCCCGGGCACGCACGCACCTCTTCCCCTCGGCTGTTAGACACAGAGGGGTTGGATCAAGTCGCCATCATCCAATTCGAGGGCTCAGAGGTAGCGAAAGGGAAACCAGGACGGCACAGAAAGGAGTCTAGAACTGAAAGAGACCACTTCGGTCCATCTGACCACGGTCCGGGCGTCCCTGTACTCCTTCCTCAAAACTACCGTCTGGGACAGACGAGGGAGTCGGGGCTCGCACGGGGAGGGTCGCCGCGCGTCGCGGCAGGACCCGAGAGCCCGCGGCACGCGCGCCTGCCCCGTGCGGAACCGACCGCATCGGCAAGGGGCCGGGGGGACCCCCACCGTCCGGCCGTCCCGGTGCGCTCCAACGCCACCCGCCGGCCCCGCACCTGTCCCAGTTGGGGTCCCAGACGCCGGGCCCGGGGCGCGCGGCCCCCGCCCACGCCGGCGGCTCGACCACGCGCGGCTCCGCGTCCCCGCCCGCGCGGGGCTTCCCCACCGCCACGGCCGAGAAGAGCACGGCGGCCGAGCCCCCGGCCAGGCCGCAGGCGGCCAGCTGCAGCGCCTGCCGGAACGCCATGCTGAGCCCTGCGCGCCTCCCGCGCCTCCCGCGCAAGCGCTCATGGGCGCGGACGGCGCGCCGCGAGGGACACGCTTCCTGGCGTCCGCTTCCGGCCGGCAGGCGCGCGGGGCGGAAGTCCCGCCTTCTTGGGGGCAGCGGCCCCGGCGGGCGCCCGACCGCAGGCGTGGGCGCACGGAGGCGAAGTGGCGTAGCGAGCGGCGGCGGTGAGCCCCTTCCCTCGGCTCTCTGCAGAAGGGCCGGGCGGTCGCTCCTGCCGTGGAGCACCGAGTGCTCACGCCGGCGCCACCCCCGCGGGGCCGCCCTGAGGGCGCGACGGGAGCCTCCGAGCCCCACCAGGCGCCCTGGGGCGGGGTGGCCGCATCGCGGAGGCTGGGCCGGCGGACGAGCTGGCCTGGCGCCCAGCAGGTCCCGGAGGGAGCGGGGAGCAGAGGGGACGCGGGAGAGACGGCCGGAGAGAACTAGGGACCGTAATGTAAGTGGACCGCGCACCCTCCCTGGGGTTGTTGGCTGTTTTGTTCTTACTGTAATAAAGTGCACGTAACAGAAAGTTTACTGTCTTAACCAATTTTAGGTGCACAGTTCAGTGGCATTAAGTACGTTCACACTGTTGTGCAGCTGTCACCACCCACCGCCATTATGTTCCATCTTCCCAAACTGAAACTGTCCCCCTTAAGTACGACCTCCCTACATCTGACTCTCTAAGGCCGACTATTCTAGGGAGCTCATGTGAGTGAATCCTACAGTATTACCCTGCTGTGGCTGGCTTATTTCACTGAGCATCATGTCCTCGAAGCCCATCTGCACTGCTCCTGTGTCAGGTCCCTTCCACTGCAAGGATACCACCATTTGTTCATCATTCATCCTTGGATGGACACAGGTTGCTGCTTCCACCTCTTGGCTATTGTGAATAATGCTATGGACATGAGTATGCAAATCTATCTTCAAGTCCTTGCTCTCACTTCTTTGGGGTATATACCCAGAAGTGGAATTGCTGGATCATGTCTGTGGGTTTTGAAGTTAGGAAGTGACATGATTTGCTTTACGTTTTAAAAACCACTCTGAATTTTGGAAAATGTATCTAGTCCCTAGAAGTGACTGGATCTCTTCTTTTAAACATGGTGTCTTGAGCCTGTACATTTACGTATCCTTCTAGAAGGTTGCTTACTAAAACAGTAGTAAAAAGATTTAAAAAGAAAAAAAAAAGACAAATACATAAGGACATACTTGAGTCCACAAGAAACAGTGAGATCAGTTGACAAAATTTTGGAAGCTAGAAGTCAGATCTTTATCGATCTGGGAAGATGGAACACCAGTTGCCTGTACAGAGGGCAGCCGAGAAGCAAGCTCATTCAGTCTAGTGAGTCTCGGAGTCTGCGGAATTATAGGCATTAGCCTCACCTCTGACGACAGGAGGGCAGGTGGGGCTAAACAGAAGGACTGACTGAAAATCTGTGAGGTCGCCCTCTACATCCCTTCTATCACCTGTATGTTCAAATGAATTCTTCACCTCCGTCACGGCAGAAGGCTAGAGAAGCTTCATTCCAGAGGAACTGAACCAGCAGGACTGGGTTTTAGAATACCAGGCAGCTGAGACAGGGATGCAGTGATACCGAGATCATGTGAAGGTCACATGCTAATAGCAGGACCTCTAACCCCTTTCTTCCAATTTGCCACAAGAATGTTGGCCACTAGGCTTATAACATGTTCCACCACAACCACTATCCCTGTCCCCAGGTGGGAAACTAAAAGGTCCCCCTGGAGAAAATGGCCAGCCCAAGGGAAAGGGCCTCAGCTGTTGAGGACAGGTAGTCCCCCAAAAAACCTGGTCCCTGCTTGGTCAGCCCATGGTGAAAGTGCCATTTGACAAGTGATGTCCAAGTGGCTTTGACTTCAACATTGATGCACAATCATGGATCAACAGACATTTGAGAAAATCCTGATTGGGAAAAACAAAGATCAAAGCGAACAGAAGAAGCGAGCTCTGGTTAAATAGAAACAACATAGAAAATTTCAGATAACATGTGATTAAGATCCCAAGGGAGGCGATACCCGTGAAACAAAGATGGGGCACTATCGGGAATGTTCTAAGGGTGAGGATAGGGCAAGAAAGGGCTAATAGGGCAGCAAGGGAAAGTCGGCTCACAGTCGGCAGGTATTTATCATCGGCCTCTCAACCTCAGGGCATAGTCCTGGTCTAGAGGACTCTTCCTGCGGTGCCAGGTAGCTAAGCAGCGGTATAGTTTACCACAAATTAAAAAAAAAAAAATGTGAAGGCAGCCGTCTGACCAGGCATTTCTTCCAAAGCCACAGCACTCATTCTGAGAAATTAAAATCACCACTGAAAAAGCTACTTTATTGTGACCCTAATCCGATCGCGGTGACAAGTAAAATCATCATTACTGTATTTCGTTTCTAGGGCAGCACCACCTGAATTCAGCACAAGATTCTGAATTAGATTTCTATTTCTCCATCCTTCATTTTAGGGCATTTTGAATCACATGATCTGGAGTCAGATAAAGTCCTGACTGGGCTGTTTCTGCCTGTCCCCTGAGCAGGTGAGCATTCCCCCAGATGCAGGTCAGTAGAGCGGGAGACGTTCCCTCTAGGCCATCCTCACTTCCCCAGGGAGGCCAGGTACGTGTGCCAGAACAGAGCCACCAGGCTGGCAAAAAGCACCCGGAACTGCCAAAGAGAACACAGGCCAAAGTAAGTGTGAGGCTCCGACGGTCGGTCCAGCCACCTTTGCTTTGTGCAGAGCACGTGGCTAGGCCCCCAGCAGAGCGGGCTGAGGGGGACGGAGTTCCTGCCTAACGAGGCTGGCAGGCCAGCAGGGAGGACACAGTAACTGTCCCTTATTTGCCTTCACTGAACACGGGTTCCTGGCTCAGCCTCTCTCACCCTGGGCCTGGCCGTCACGCGGCTAACTTCGCCCAGCCCCTCCGATGCCCCCATCGTCTGCTTCACTCTAACCTGTCACTGCCCCGTGCCCTGCTTCAGAGATCTGATAAACAAAGTCCGCCGGAGGTACCTTGTCACCAGTCTTCCTGGCACATAAGCCCCATGGCATAGCAGTCTACGCCATTGCATTACTCACTGAATCCGAGTCTTCAGCACTGGGGCATACAGTAGGTGTTCGATAAACATCTGTTGGACAAACCCCGTAAGCGCTCACCTGCAAGGCCCTCAAATAGAAATCCAGGCACGGCATTCTGCTCTTACTTGAAAAGATTCAATTTTCCAGCCTCCCTGACAACCACAAACCCGTGTCCTCAGGTCATTTCCTCCTCTGTGTTCCTGACCGGCCCATGGCCCTAGTTTCCTTAACTTCCTGTCCCCGGTCGCACTCCCTGGAAGAACCACCACCCTGCTTTCTCCCCTCCCCCAGGCCCTCACATGAGGGACAGGTGACAGGGTCGTCAGCCTTGCTGGCGCTGTCCCCCAGTCAGCTCCCGCGCCGCACCGGTCTGCCCTGCGCCCGTGCCGTCGGGCGGGGCTGTCCGCCGTGCGGTGCGCGGGCTCGGCGCCCCGCACTCGTGCACCCGCCGCTGTGCCTGCTCCGGCGGGGCCGCGCGCGCAGGGGTGGCTCTGCCGCCACCGAGGCGAGGCCGCTCTGCGCTGTCCCCGCCCCGGCTCTCGGTGCACGTGTGCGGGCCGAGCGCACGGGCGACTCGCGCTCCGGGGCCCCTCCGCGGTGGCGTCCGGGACCTGGGGGACACGCGGACTCGAGCAAACTCGGATTGTCGCGGGGGGTGCGGGGTGGGGGGGTGCAGAGCGGGGAAGAAAGGCCGGCGGATGCCGACGTCCCCTGGCTCACCTGTAAAGGGACGTAGTTGACGTTAATGAACTGCACCGGGGTCCAGACGCGCCAGTTCATCTGCAGCGCCGGCCAGAACCGGCTCCTCACCGTGGCGGCGCCGGCGCCGGCGGCCTTGCCCTGGAGCGGGGAACACGCGGGGTGACCGGTCCCCACCGCGCTCGCCTGGGATCGCGGCACCGAAGATCGGGGGCCGAACCCTCACGCACCCGGGGGCTTCACAACTGTGGGTTTTGTACCGTTGACGTGGAGCCAGCACACGCGTGCGCTCAGCGGCGCGGCTACACGGAGCTGCAAAACCATGTGAACAGTGAACGCCGCTCACACTGCGGGCGACGCCTGTCCACGAGCCTCGGCGTCCCTTACGCAGCTGACCTGACGGTGTGGCGAATGCTGCTCGCTGGCCTGGGCACCAGAACTGCTACTTATGGACCAACTGTCAATTCTTCCCAAAATAATCTCCAAAGTTGATGCGTTTCCAATCGAAACTTGTCAGTTTTTTTTTTTTTTAAATGGACCCCAATAAATTGATTCTAAATGTCATCAGGAAGGATAAATACATAATAGCCACATTGAAAAGGAGTAACGAGGGAAGGCCTCTCTTGCTACAAATTTAAAAAATACTATAAAATTTGGTAATCAAAAGTCTAAAAAAAAAAAAACACTGGAAGTGAATAGAATCCATCAAAAGAACAGAGTCCTGATGATGGCCTGTACATATGGAAACGAGAAATATGCTGAGTTAATGTTTCAAAATAACAGGGATTGCTCAACAATGAGACAATTTTCTATTTAAGTGGAAAACACCAAGACAAAAGTATATTTCCCACTATAAAAAAAAAAGCTATAAGAATACTAGAAGAAAGTGTAGGAGAATATTTCTGTTATCTTTGGGTTTGTCAAAATGTACAACATAAAATCATAAGAGTAGAAGAAAGTGTAGGAGGACGTTTCCAACACCTTCCTTTAAGAAGCCCACGAGGGATTACGTGGGTTTTTTTAAAAACTCCTGTGTCGAGAAAGATACTATAAACTTATATAACTTATTTACATTATACAAATGTTTTAACTTTATATGAAGTTAGAAGGCAAACACCTAAAAAATGGGGAAGAGGTTTACAACCTGTATTTGACAAAGGATTGATATCCTTAATATACACAAATATACAAATCAGTAGGACAAAAAGCTGGCACTCTAAATAAGCAAAGTTTGCGGAAGCAGTACTGGTAAGCATATAAAAGGTGTTTGGCTTCATAAATACATATAAAATAATTTTCACTAATCAGATACCAAACCACTTAAAAGAAAAATACAATCATGGTTGTCAAGAGCGTGGTGAAACGAACCCCACATGGGGACAAGCCCACAGGGCTAAGCGCCGGAGTCAAGGACTCGCAGGTTTACAGGGACCGTGATAAGCCAGTTACGTGCCCCGCGGGCCTCAGCTCCCTCAGCTGTGAGATGGGGTAGCCGCGAGCCTAAAGTGCCGAGAAGCACTAGACACAGCGCTTGGGACAAGGCAGTTGCTCGATGTATGTCAGCAGCTGTTACTGTGTGCCACTGCACAGTCGAGCGAGGACAGCCTTTTGGGACAATTCCAGGAATTAACCGACTAGGAATCCTTGCACAGGAGGGACCAGCGTGTGGTGAAATGCTGTGGTTTGCAACGTGATGTCGATGACCCAAAAATGCTGCAGCCACACCTGCGCGTGTGATTGTGTGGTCCTACACATGTCACTTACGTGTTGGGCACCAGACATAAACGTGCGGGATTTGTGTTTTTAGTGAGAACATATTCCCTTCACATTTGGAAGGAAACAGAGGAACTGCCTGGCGCCCGCACTTCTGATGTGGACACCCTTAGCTTCCCCCAGCTCGGATTTCCTAAGGACTCTGCAAACACTGTGCACTACAGGTGACTTGTTAGCAATTAGTTAAGTTTAAACATCTTTCCTACTTGTTCCCAGGGTCATTTTAGACAGCGAGGGGTGAGGGGTATTCCCTTTAGTAATAAAAACTGAAAACTCCAGGTGTCGTTTCAGAATAAAACCTGAGTGAGTGGCTTTCACCTCCTGTGATTGGTTGAAACAAACCACTTGCAGGGCAGACTGGGAGAGCGGGTGGGAAGGGCTGAAGGTGCCAGCAAACGGGAGGGACCGGGGTCGGGCGCTGAGAGCGCCACTCTCGTGCAGCAGGCTCCGTGTTAAGTCTGTGCTTTTCAGGGCACTCAAGACATCCAGGCCCAGAGGTAGCTCAGCCTTCTGCAATGCCACTGCGGCCTGAAACTCTGGGCCACGAACATCTCCTGAAGTCTGGTGAGGTCCCTGGACCCCACTCTCGGAATGTTTTGTAATGTGTAAAATAAAATACAAAGGACTGCAAAGGAACCAATTACATGGAAATACACCTGTCAAAATGTAGGGAAAACAATCTTATGACAGCCTAGTATATGTGCTTCTTTTTTAACAGGCTCAGGGACAAGACCTAATGGCACGTGTACGGAGCGAGGAGCATAAGCGACATTGGGGGGCATCTGTGTGATGTCTGCTGGGACCAGCAGGCACTGCTAATACTGGTTTTCTTTCAGCCTTCATCAAGGAAAATGTGAAACTTCCATTTGAGTGCTGCGACAAGTTCACAGACCCTCTGAATGAATGCCACCCACGGATGCCAGGTTAAGGATCCCTGTGCCAAGCCGAAAGCTGTCCCAGGTGCTATAGCAGAGACCAACCTCCAGGAAGTTCATGACCACGAAGAACAAGCACAGGAAGGCGGGTGCAAAGAGCAGGCGCTCCAGGAGCAGCCTCTTGACGGCCGCCAGGGGCACCTCAGGAGGGATCCAGCGCTCCATGAGGAGGTAGAAGTAGTGACTCAGCGGCCCTGTGAAGAAGAACCTGGGCCCGCGGGGTGAGCCGGGCTGCCCTCCTGGGTCTAGGCCCCCAAACCCCAGGTCCCAAACCTGCCTCGCCACGGTCCCTCAGCACTGACCACGCAGGCCTGCGGTCCTTCTAGAAAGTACGCTTTCCTTGATCCGGTTCAAGCGTTCCTTTTGCCGCTGACAGAGCAGACCCGATCCCGCCTTGGATCCCCATCAGCACTGCCGGCTCGGAGGCCCTTCCTGATCATTCTCAGTACTGACCCCACCGCTGTCTCTCTCACCCTGCCCCAGGCACAGTTTCATTTGCTCCAGGGCGTCTCTCACTGCTGGGCACGATCTCATTTGTTTAGTCACAGAGCACCCTCTCTTCGCCCCCAGAAGGCAGACGTCAGGGCGTCCTGCTCACTGCTGGTCTGCAGTGCCTGGAACAGGGCCTGGCTCAGAAGGTGCTCAGCAGTAAAGAAATGGACGTGTCCCTGGTTAGAGCTTTTCGTCACCTGTTCTCAGGGATCAGCAAGGGCGGAGTGTGGCACCTGGTGCCGGATACTCCGCGTTGCTGCTCTGCATTCCAAAGTGTGCCAAGAACAGAGCCCGGCCACCACACCTACTGGGACGACAGACCAGCAGCTCCATAAAATTCAGAAACAAAAAGCTGGGCAGGGACCCAGGCGTCTTCCCCCTCCGACGCTGAGTCTTGGAACAGTCGTCCCACTGTTCTTTGCCACCTGCTGTGGAACGCTAAGTGGCCAAGGCCAGGGTTCTCAGTGCGAGGAGACAGAAGTCCTGAGGGTGGAAAACTGATTGCATAGGGCCCCCCCGTGATTCAGAGAGTACCCTTCTCGGGGAGGGGGGGGGTTCAGCTTTACGTGCATTACGGATAAGCTGTGACGTTAATAATGCTTACAAGTACAAAATGATACTTGTGAATTTGAATTTCGAATTGGAAAAAAATCACTCTTGTGGCAAAAGACTTCAAAATAACGCACCTATACAAACACTATTGTTGGCCATAGAACTTGGCAGACTTAACTGGTAAAACTTCTGAATCTCTGTGCTTTTGCAATTCAAAAAGTGGTTCAGTAGCTGGACACATAGGCATTTCTTTTCTGGACATTTATGCTATGAAAGCACCTGGGCATATGTGAGCCTGTTTTCCACTTTCAGGATCTCTGAGTCTTAAAGTCTGACTTTAGGTTCAGGTGAGTTACCTGCCCTCAGTTCTCTCAGCCCAATGAAGAGGGCCACTCCCACCCACACAACTAAAAATAAAAACCATACAAAACTATAAAATAAGTAAAATTAACATTATCCACTGTTCTCATTTTTTCCCATGATTACTTCAGTGCTTTAAAATTTTTTTCTAATTAGATTATTCCAGAAGCTTGATCTCTATACCCTAGCTTTGCTGCACTTAGCTAGTGGGTAAACCAGCCCCTCCATGAAACTCACCCATAAATGGCATATCTGAGAGGGCCACCGACATCTAGCTTTTGAGAGCACTTTTCTTTCTTCCACTTCTTAATCATCTGGGCCAGGAAGTTCCCAAGTGCAGATAAAATGCCACTGTGGACAGAGAGGTAATAAGAAAACAGAAGCAACCAGCAGGCATCTGTCCCTGTACGCAATTAGTATGGCTGCTCTGAAACCATGCAGGGGATGGGGAGACGAATCCTTATGAAAGCAGCTGCAGGATAAGGTCCTTGCATCAAAGGATGGAGACAGCAGAACTGCACGCACGCACGCACGCACGAAAAGATCTCCAACTGGTGGACTGTACGAATGTCTGTATCCCAATGGCGATATAACTTTGCAAAAGGTTATCATGTGTGGGGGGAGGAATGTGTGATGAAGGGGCACCAGGAGGGGTCCTCACGATGAAAATTACCCTGTGGCGTTGGATACACAAACCCATACATGTGATAAAACTGTACAGAACTAAACACACACACACACACACACACATGTACATGGGTACAAGAAAAGCAGGGGAAATACGATCTGCGGGCTGTATCCACGCCAGTGTCCTGGGCATGATATTGAATTAGTTTCATAAAATGTTCCCAATGGGGAACACTGGGCAAGTGAACATCTCCCTGTATTATTTCTTACAGCCACATCTGAATCTACAATTATCACAATAAAATTTCCAGTAAAAAGATGAAGACAGGCCCAGTCACTCGTGCCTTGGTATACAACTGCCTTCTCTCCTCTCAGAGCTAAAAAAATCAAAAATTCTTATTGTGGGCAATACAGACATCGACCTGATCCTTGGCTACTTCTTTCTTATCCTCTCTCTTGCTCACTGTTCGTGTTCTCAGGGACAAAGACCGTTCCACTCCCCCATCATTAGCTTGCTCCTCCCTCAGGACCTTTGCACTGCTATACCCTCTGCTGGAGCTTTTGCTTCCCTTCTTTGCTTGGCCTGCGCCCTCCCTTCATTCGGGCCTCTGTTCACCTGTCACCTCCTCAGATAAGTTCCCTGACCACTTTATCTGTGTTATATATTTACCTGCTTCCTGTCTAGTTCTTCACTAGAATGCAAGCCCCATGAGGGGCACCTATCTTCATCACTGCTGATGCCCAGCACACGGGAAGCACGCTGTGCCTACTTATGAAAGGCTGAATTAATAAAGTGAACAAACATAAAATTAGTTAACTAAAAGTAATGAAAGAGATGTCTCATAAAAAGTTGTGTTCCAGATCAAAGGGCGGAGCTAACCATCAGCACCCACGGTGCTTTGTCGGCTTCTCCCAAATGCAAAGCTAAGAAAACAAATCCGAACACCTTCCACCTGCTCCGCCTTCCGGGGCCGTTCTAGGCTCCCCCGTCTAGTTCTCAGAACAAATGCAGGGATTAACAAGGAGTACGGGGCGGGGCTGGTGAGACTGCCCCCAGCCCGGGCCCCGCTCCCCGCGCGGACGAAGCCCTCCTGGATTTTGTGCTCCCCTGTAGTCTGGCTCCGCTGAGATTCACGGTTCGGAGCCGAAAGCACGAAGCCGCGCGTGCTGAGCTCCGGAGGTCGCTGTCAGCCGCGGGCTCCGCCTTTCACACAAAACCCCCAGTCGGAGGCGTCTGTGCAGCTGGGTCCACCCGCCGTCCCCGCGCCGGGCCGCCCCCCGCCCGGTCCCGTCCGCTCCGCGCCGACCTGGTGGCCGCCTTGGTGAGCACTGGGTAAAGCTGCAGGAGGCGCAGGTACCCGGCGAGCGCCCGCCGCGGCAGCGCCCCGAGCCCGGCCTCGGCGCGCAGCTTCGACACCGCCGGCGCCATCGCCTTGCCCGCCTCAGGTCGGCCTGCGCGGGGACAGCCAGACATTTCCCGCCCCGCCGCCTCCCGCAGCGCCTCCCGGAACGGACCCCGCGGTGCGCGCTGCGCGCCTCAGCGCACTTTTCCGCGAGTCCCTAACGGGCCGCCGCCCCTCGGGCGCTGGCGGCGATTGGAGCGCGGCGGGGTGCGGCGCGGCGAGCCTCCTGATTGGGCGGCGGGGCGCTTCCGGGTCTCGCGAGAGTTGGTGGAGCGCGCCAAATTTCTCGGAGAGGCTGAGGCGGCGCGATGGTGCTGAGGAACAGCGGGCGGCGGCTCCCGGAGCCCGGCGCGGACGGCGAGGCCAGCCGGTGAGGGGCGCCCCGGTCCGCGGGCGGGCGGCGGGCCCGGGCCTCTCCTGAGAAGCCGCGCTCCGCGGGGGGCGGAGGGGGCCGGGAGGGCAGCGTCACCCCCTCCCCCAGGCACCTCGGGGGGCGCTGGGTCGCGCGCTGCTGCCCCCCGCGTCCCCGCGCCGTGCGGGCAGCACGCGCGCCCCACGCCGCTCGCCGCTGCTGGAGGGCGGCCACGCGGCGGGTCCGGGGCGGGGTGCGCGCCCGCCGTGGAGCCCGGGGCGGCGAGGGACGGGGCGGCGCGGCCCGCGTGGCGCCGCCCTCGCGGCGGGTGGGGGCAGCTGCCGCCGGCGAAGGAGCGGCCGCCCGCGCCCCCCGCGGCGCCGGCCCGAGCAGCTGAGGCGCGTCCGCTCGGGGCCCCCAGCGCAGCCCCGCGGAGCGCGCCCGGGGCAGTGCGGGCGGGGCGCTGGGCGCTGGGCCCGCCGACGGCCGCGCTCTTCGGCGGCCTGCGCTGAGCCGTCAGTAAACGGTAGTGTCTGCTTCCTACTGTCTCCGTTTTTCAGACTTTGTACTATCGAGATAAAAAGCGAGATGACGCAGCTCAGAGAAAAGTTTTGGAAGGAGACGTGGTCCAAAGCGAGCAGTTTTCTAATCCGCGGAATCCAATAAATTACCACTCAGTGGCTTAAACAGTACAAACCTGGAAACATGTAGCAAGGAGCTAGAATCAGATCCCGGGAAATGAGAGGTGCCGGAAGGGAAGGAATGAATATCCATGAGTAGTTGGGGAGGGACCTGGGTTACTGTGAAACGACCCACATTGCCCTGTTCTTCGGGAGACACCTGAGCAGTCTTAGGGAATCACTGCCCAGGAGAGCAGTCTAGCGAGGACGAGGCCCCGTGTATCTACAGGTGGTGGGAATCCAGTCGTTTCTGCACCGGGACTGTGTTCACCATCCCCACTGATCTCCTCTGCTTGCCAGCAACACGCTGGAGGGGCATCAACATATTTTCTCTGCTCTTTGCTTTACAGAGTAGCTCATTTATTTACATTTAGACAAGCATGGGATATTGATTGTTAGCTGTACATCTTTGAGGCAGTGGAGATATATACTTGTCTTAGCAAATAAATAGGCTTTCTTGATAAAAATATTCAGGAATCAGAATCTCGAACTGTGGTTTAAAAAAGAAACTAGCGATTTTTAAAAGTTGGAATACTAATAAACAAGAATTGTACCGTTTTAAGATTGCTAAATTGTAATATTCTGGTCAATCTAGATGGGATCATACCTATGGAGTTAAAGATTGTGAACAATTTGGGATGAATCTAAGCTCTGCAATCAGAACAGCTTTAGATAGTCTTGGTGGTCCCCATTGTTAGCCATATATGGTTGTACTGACTTCTAGACCCATGCATCTGAGAAGATATCTTACATTTTAAAAGTATAGTATGTTCTGTCTCAACAGGTGTTTCTCCAGTTCAACAGGTGTAACTCCAGTTAGCTCATATGCATTTGGTAAACAGGAGAATGATGCCAGTGAAATGTGGCAATGATGTTGGTTTATTTGCATTCTACCCTAGGCAAAAGGATTGGAATAGAGGAGAATGATAGGAAAGGAAGGGAAAAAGCTGGAGTGTTGCATAGATATGTGCCCTGTCAGCTCTATTTTAAGAAAAGTTCACATGAAGAAAATATCCTATGAGCACCAGGGTCTCCCTCCCCAGAGAGGTGTACCCCGGTCCTACACAAATCTTGGGTGGCAGGCTACACTTTTCCCGTGCTCAGCACCTCTACTTTCTTATTTTTGCATTAAAACAAGATCTCTATAAAAACATGATTAATGACTTTGCTGCATAGAAAGTTTGATGTTTATAAACCAGGTAAAGGAGAAAATGGCTTAGCTTGGATCCCTACCATCTCTAAACACTCATATGCTGAGGCTGAACCGCGCAGCCCAACATACTGCAAACATTCTTGTTTTACTTTCCTACTCACTCACGTGAAATGTACCTTCCCACATGCCCTGTGGCCACCTCAGTGGTCATGCACTACTGTGCATAATTTACACAGGCCTGGCACCACGTAGTACCTACAGAGTGATCAGTGAATATTTTTCCAACTCAAATTACATGGCTGAGAACAGATGAATAGTTCATTCATTTCTTTCAAATAACTGACATTACAGAATTTTACCTTTTAGACAACAAAAAGTAGATATTGCCTTACATTTCTATTGATCTTTAATTAATATCACAGATACTATTAATTGAGCACCCACTGTATACAAAGAACCCTGTGTGCACATCATATGCATCATGTGATTTAATCATCACTGCTTGTTTTTGGCAGAACTAGAATCTGGTCCAACTTAGTTGTCAAATTCCTTTTTTTAAAAAAAAAAAAAACATTGCATGGCGCTGCCAACTGTGTAATTCTCAAAGTGCTTTTACATTCATTGTGTCTTATGCATGAAAATCTCGTATAGTACATTGTTAATTTCTTTTTACCAAGAAGCAAGCTCATTATTTTGGGAACTCGTGTTCTAAATATTAAAAAAACAAACAACTTTTGAGATAATTGTAGATTCCCATGCAGTTGGAAGAAAGATCCCATACATCTTAACTTAGTTTCCCTCAGTAGTAACATCTTACATAATTAGAGGACAATGTCACAACCAGGAAATTGACATTGATACAATGCATAACACTCGTTTATGTGTGTTTATTTAGTTCTCTGTTCTATAACATTAACTACCACAGTCAGGACATTGGACAATTCTGCCTCAAGAATCCCTCCTGCTGTCTTTGTATAGCCACAGCTCCGTGACTCCCTCCCCCATACCTTCCATAGCAGCCACACCTGTTCACCATCTGATTTTGTTATCTCAAGGATGCTATGTAATTGGAATCATAAAGTGTGTATTTTGGAGGGTTGGCTTTTTTCACTCCTCATAATTTCCTTGAGATGCATGTATCAATAACTCTGTTCCTTTGTATTGATGACTAGTACTCCATGGAATGGCTACAATACAGGTTAGCCAATCCCCTGATGAGGAATATCCGATTGTTTTCACTTTCTGGCTACAATGAATAAAACTGCTATAAACGTACACATACAGGTTTTTGTGTGAATGGGCATTTTCCTTTTGAGAGATAAATGCCCAGCAATGCAGTGATGGGCTTTGTGCATTTTTAATTCCCCATGAGAGCAACGTCCGGGTCCAGACATGATCGTTGTCTTTATTAGTGTTCTGGTTACAGAGATGAGCAGCTGTGGGGGAGAGTCCTGCCCCAGTCCTGTATTTTAATGAGCTGTTTTGCTAAACGTGAGGCTTTTCAGGGATGCATCTACCGTGTCACACCCGGACTGCTTACAGTGGGTGGACCGAGGGTTGTGGCAGTAGAGAGCGTCATGTCCAGTGAGGACTGGGTTTCCCCCTTTCGCTCAGGGATGATGGCCCCTCTTCCTCTGCCTCCGCACTCAAGCGCCTGGAGCGCAGTCAGTGGACGGATAAAATGGATTTGCGGTTCGGTTTTGAGAGGCTCAAGGAGCCTGGTGAGAAGACGGGCTGGCTCATCAACATGCACCCCGTAAGCACCTGGTCTTTTCTTCCCCCTCAGGACCTCCTCTGCACCCCTGTGGTGGCATAGCCGTTGTCTGAAGAGTGGGTGACACCAGGTGCAGGAACCTGTTGTCCAGATGGTACAGGGGAAGACGAGCTTGCTTGTAGCTCTGCTACGTTGTTCCTTAACATCACTGGGCCATAAAGAGGCCCCTGGGAAGACTAAGGGGAGGGACATCCCTATCATCCATCAGACTAAAGCTTTTGAGGCTGAGGGAGAAATTGAGAGACATCCCTGCTTGGAGGCTGTTGTTTCGGGGTCCTCGTAGGTGGGGCTGCAGCGGGGAGGAGAAAGAGAGGGGCTCTTGGACTGTGTAGAGCCACGGTGGCTGATTCTCTTGTAGACTGAGGTTTTAGATGAAGATAAACGCCTCATCAGTGCGGTGGATTACTACTTTATTCAAGACGACGGGAGCAGATTTAAGGTAAACCCCTGAACCCCAAGAAGCTAAACCCCACGCAGTGACGAGGCAGAGCTGGGCCCCAAGTGGCGAGTGTTTGTTAGCTCTGCAGCTGTGTGGAGCGGCTTGGGACGCTGCTAGTGTGCAGCTTCGTGAAGACCATCGGGAACGTGGGCCCTCAGGGCCACATGGGTCACCACTTAGATGTCTTAGAAGCTGGCTCGGGAAGACTGAAAGACGAGCAGTGTGGTGTCTCAGCCTGGTCCCTGCAGCGTGTGTGGGCCCTCATCTCCTGTTGCTCTGTCTCGTGAGACGTCTAAATCAAGAGTGCACTGCATCTGAGTTGCTCCTGGCTACGACAGCAGACTGCCTGTTTTCACCATTCTCTCTTTCTTTTTCCCATCGCCCTGAATGGGTTGGTGAACCTTGCAGGTTGCCTTGCCCTACAAGCCATATTTCTACATTGCAACCAGAAAGGTAAGTCTGTGGTTCATAGAATCAGTTCAGGCAACCTGTGCCTTCTCGTTCTGTGGGCGGTGTCAGAACTGGAAATGAAGAGGACAGAGAAGCAGGCAAGGAAGGAAATCTATTTTACTAATGGAAAGCCCTTTCACTATTTTCCTGATTTAGGGCTGTGAGCGAGAAGTTTCATCTTTTCTGTCCAAGAAGTTTCAGGGCAAAATTGCTAAAGTAGAGACTGTCCCCAAAGAAGATCTGGACTTGGTGAGTGTCACCTGTGCCTTCCAGGGTATATAAAGCTAGGTCCACTCTGCTGGGAGCGAGATGGGAGGAGGCCAAGGTCAGCACCTATGGGTGGGGGGACAGTGCAGATGATGGGGCCTCGACGGCTGTCTGGATGTCCTCTTCCATGAACTCTAGTGGCATAGCAATGCCACATAGGGTTGGACAAGGAGCTTTGGAGTTGCCATTCTGACAAATACATTTACCTTTGAGTCGTTCTGCCTGTATTTTCTCTCCCCAGTAAAGTCCTTTTTCTCTTGAACTTACAACAATCTCTTCATCCGTAGCCAAATCACCTGGTGGGCTTGAAGCGGAATTATGTCAAACTGTCCTTCAACACCGTGGAGGACCTCGTCAGAGTGAGGAAGGAGATCTCCCCCGCTGTGAGGAAGAACCGGGAGCAGAGCCACGCCAGAGACGCCTACACGGCCATGCTCTCCAGGTCAGCTTCGTTCTCGTAAGCGGAGCAGCTGGTCAGTCCGCCAGGACTGTTTCCCACTCTTCCGAAGCTGATGCGATGGCTAGGAGGGTGGGCAACCCAGTGATTAAGTTACCTTAACGACTGGCTCTGTTCGATATGGATTACTTTTGAGCAATTAAGTAGACTGTCATATGTTCTCTGTTTGTGTCAAATGAAAGGTGGCTTCCTGTAGTTTATTTTCTTTTTTAGCTGTCCGTTTTTTCTTATGTAGGGGGGTGGGTTTGTGGTTCTAACACTGAGTTGCTGTTATAGTAAGGACATTCTAGATTTCTAATCCTACCACCTTAACACAGTCTGATTTCATGGCTTATGGTAAGCGTGAAACTGTGTGCAAATTTTATTAAATGCCTACATTTACAAAGTACATCTTCTCCAGTTAACCTAGGGTATTATACAGAGAAATTCAATATAGGCCACCAAACACTGTTCACCAAACGTTTAGACATCAATAGTAATAGGAAGCAGGGTAAGAGATTAAGAAGAGGAAATCTTGGCAAATTAAAAGTTGTGATGACTTTAGAAGAACTGATTATATCCGCTGACAAAGGAAGATGAATTTGTGACCTGACATTTCTGCACCACCACCACCCCCAGTGGCCCATAAATTACTTTGAAGAATATTACAATGTGTAATCAGAGACTGAGTCCCCAGAGGCCTGAGCCTTCTCTAAAACTCATTGTCTTTTTTCCCCTTAATAGTCCATTCAATATCTGGAAGCTTAGTGGGCTAATGTTGGAGAGCATATTCTAGTGACAGTGATTTCCTGCTTGGGTAGCATAGGAATAATATGGTACAGAAACAGTTACCATTTACCCGTCACTTGACTATGTGGAGAACCTCGTGACCTCAGCCCAAGACACTCCTGTAAGGTGGGTCTGTTATTGTCATCCTCGCATTCTTGGTGAAGAAACAAGCTCAGTGAGGGCCAGTCACATTTGTAGACACGCCTCCCAGGTGACAGTTTCTTTTCTTTGTTCCTTTGATTAGGCTGTAACCTACATCCTATAAAATGCACATGTCCTAGGCATATGCTGAATTTCCTTTTGTCTGTCTGGCCTGCTGATCAGCTAGGGAGGGTCATCTAAGGTCATTCTTAAGGGCCTGCTCTGGTCATTTCAGTCACCTCGATTTACCTTTTGTATCTGTGCTGTGTGGACTCTGGTCTCCCCCAACTCCTGGCGGAGTGTAGTTGAGTAAGCTGTGCATGCTCTCTGTTGTAGCGTCCTGCAAGGGGGCGGGGCGATCATTGATGAAGAGGAAACCTCCAAGAAGATCGCCGACCAGCTGGACAACATTGTGGACATGCGAGAGTATGACGTGCCCTACCACATCCGCCTCTCCATTGACCTGAAGATCCACGTGGTGAGTGGGCTGTGGCCCGCAGGCAGTTCCTGACAGCCGGGTGGCGTTGCGGATAAAGCCACCGAGAGCAGGCTCACAGCTCCCGTTAATGCACTGCACGTCCTGCAGGCTCACTGGTACAACGTCAGATTCCGAGGAAACGCCTTTCCAGTGGAGCTCACCCGCCGCGATGACCTGGTTGAGCGACCTGTAAGTTCTCGCATTTCCTCCACCCTGAATTTCCCACTGGTTTCTCGAGAGATCTAAATCAGTGCTGAAAAGTGAATTTGATTGAAAGATGTTTGCTTTTTTTTTCCTTCTAATACTTTTTTAAGAGAATGATGGAATAATCATTTTCCTCGTCAGTTTCTGACCCAGGAGTGGTTTTGCTTTACACCTGTGCATCCCCGGGTGACGTGAATGTCTGAGCTAGGCTGGATCTGAACGTTTGAGGGAGCGCTCTGACTTCCGTTCTGGGGAGCTGATGGTGAAGTGATGCGAAAAATGGACTTACAACTGGAAGGCCTTAGTTCAGGGACAGCTTCGTGATCTCGGGAACGTCTGTTTTCTCATTTCCAAAATGAAGGTGTCATCTCTGTGCCTTCAGTCAGTGTTGTCACGCAGGTCATACAGGGTCAATGTACTTGAAAGAGCTCGAGGATTCTACAGCTCTAAGCTCTTCACATCCTTTCTCACACGTTTGCTTTCAAACCGTCAGTGATCATGGTCCTCGATGGGGCTCAGTCAGCCCCAAGACACCTGTCCTACTTTCTTCGGAACCTTCCCCCTTGGCTGCTCGACTCTTGCTTTTAGCAACTGGAGGTAGAGCCGCTGATGGTGGGTGTCGCGAGGACCACCAGGGTCTCCAGAGCTCAGCTTAATGAGTGGCCAACGCAGTGCTACATCATGTCCCTCCAGGATCCTGTGGTTTTGGCGTTTGACATTGAGACAACCAAACTGCCCCTCAAGTTTCCTGATGCTGAGACTGACCAGATTATGATGATCTCCTATATGATTGACGGTCAGGTGAGCAATGCTTTCTGGGACGTCAGCTCCCTGGGAACAGGGTCCTTGTCTGGTCCCCAAACCAGAATGGTGTCCACCCATTTTGAGGGGTGAATAATGAGCAAGTGGAAGCCAAGAAAGCGAATAAGTAAGTTGTCAACATCCAGCCACGTTCCCACCTTCTGATAGAAACCTGAGACATTGGGGTTTGGCTAGTGCATCCCCTTGGAAAAGCTGGGGCACCTTTGGGTTGCCGCAGAGACTTACAGTAAGAGTTCCTGGGCTGAGTGGTGAGAGGCGTGTCTTCAGCTTCTAACCCACACTGACTGCTGGCGACTTCCAGGGCTACCTCATCACCAATAGGGAGATTGTTGCAGAGGACATTGACGACTTCGAGTTCACCCCCAAGCCAGAATATGAAGGGCCCTTTTGTGTCTTCAATGAACCCGATGAGGTAAAGAGGTGTCATTGGGCAACTGCCAGTATGTGGGGTGAAGCGGGGGGCAGAGGCATGTTGACTCTGATGGCTGTGGCATTCATTTGGTCTTGACAGCTTCTGCACTGTGTCCAGTGGCGTCCTTGTGTGGGGGGGGGGCGTGGGTGAGAGGGAGAAGAAGGGCAGGTCTGCTTCTCCTGAACTATGGGAGAGGGATTTGGAAGGAGCTCGAAAGGGAGAAAAGGCCGCCTCTGACTGCTGTGACTCGTTGAATTCAGGTCCATCTAATCCAAAGGTGGTTTGAACATGTGCAGGAAACCAGACCCACCATCATGGTCACCTACAACGGAGACTTTTTTGATTGGTGAGTCTAATGCCTAACTTGTAAGTAACAAAGCGTGTTCGGAAGGGGACGTCGCATGACACTGAATGTACCTAATGCTACTGACTGCTGCACTGAGAAGTGGTTCAGATGGAAACAGTGGCGGGGCGGGGCGCTGCCCGTGCGAGGAGTTCCTGGTTCGCGCAGTGTCCCCCGTGGGCGGTCGTCTCTGTCTTGGACTAGTGTCTAACGGCCCTGCGTGATCATCTGTCCTCCCTCGTCCCAGGCCATTCGTGGAGGCCAGAGCAGCAGCCCATGGGCTGAGCATGTACCAGGAGATCGGGTTCCAGAAGGACAGCCAGGGGGAGTACAAGGCGCCCCAGTGCATCCACATGGACTGTCTCAGGTAGGCCCGCAGCTTACCTGGCGGCTCCCCGTGTCTCGCGAGGGCTTTCTGTGAGTGAGGTCCAGGCTCCCTTCTCTCCCATGCTGGTCAGGTCCACCCTCTCTCAAGGGGAGGAAGGTGGCCCGTGAGGAGCAGCTCCCACCCGTGGGGAGACAGCGGCGGTCGTCTTTGGCTGGGTCCTGGGATGCACTGTCTTTTATCGTGTGCTCATCATGCTGCGCACGCATGTCGAGTGTTGGCCCTCGGGGTAGGGACGCGCGACCAGAAGGCAAGGCCTGGTGGTCAGTTCCCGTAGCTTCCCCACCCGAGCCCGAGATGCGGCAGCCCAGCTGTGTCTGGAGCGGCTGGAGTGTCCAGGCCGAAGATGAGCATGTGAGGTGGCCCAGAGTGCTGAGAGGTGGCTGGAGTGTACGGAGGTCTTGTGGGTCGTAATGTGAGCAGGAGTGAAGAGAAGGTGGCCTTGAGATACGTGAGAGGCGAGGACTTGGGGATTTACGGATCAGGGGGCAGGGGCTCAAGCGACACGGGGAACACTGGGTCTCGGGCTTGGGTGTGGGCTTCGGGGACAGGGCAGAGCTCAGGTGACAGGGCAGGCCTGGGAGCCCTTCCATGTGGACATGGCACGGGGTCGAGAGCCATGGGTGTCCTTGCGTATTTCCTTGCTAAAGGGACCGTGTACAGAGAGGAGGGGAGTTCAACATCAGGACCTCAGGGGTGGGGACAGCAGGCAGAGGGTCCAGCAGCACCGACGGGACACGCTGCGGTGGGGTCCGGCGGAGGCTGCAGGGAGCGGGTCCTTGCCCGCCTGCCTTTCTGTTTCTCCCCGGAAAGAAGGCTAGGGCCTGGCGCGCCGGCTCCAGCGCCTCCTCGAGTTCGCAGGTGTCCGTGAGATTAACTGGAGCACGAGGGTCTTATGCTGCATGGGGTCCCCGCAGATCTTTGGGTCCTGTTAGGACGCTGCGGCTTCCTGTGTGCGTCCAGCTTTGCTGCTTCTCGTAGTGGCCTTAGCTCTCGCTGTCCTTCCCAGATGGGTGAAGAGGGACAGTTACCTTCCTGTGGGCAGCCACAACCTCAAGGCGGCTGCCAAAGCCAAGCTGGGCTACGACCCTGTGGAGCTGGACCCCGAGGACATGTGCCGGATGGCCACCGAGCAGCCCCAGGTTCGTGTGCCTCCGCTATGGCGCCTACCGGGCAACATGGGGTGTGGAGTGGGGCCGCGCTGCTGCGGGCTCGGACTGCTGGAGGAACTGTCGCCCTTACCACTGACGTTCTCTGCAGACTCTGGCCACGTACTCGGTGTCAGACGCAGTGGCCACGTACTACCTATACATGAAGTACGTCCACCCCTTTATATTCGCCCTGTGCACCATCATCCCCATGGAGCCCGATGAGGTCAGTGGCTCTCCTGGCCCTGTGCCATCTCACTCTGCAGCAGGCTGGTCCCAGGCGGCCGCTGCAGCCGGGGCTTCGGTGTTTGGTTCAGAGGCTGGCGTCTCCCACAGGTGCTGCGGAAGGGCTCCGGGACGCTCTGCGAGGCCCTGCTGATGGTGCAGGCCTTCCACGCCAACATCGTCTTCCCCAACAAGCAGGAGCAGGAGTTCAACAAGCTGACGGACGACGGCCACGTGCTGGACTCAGAGACCTATGTGGGCGGTCACGTGGAGGCCCTGGAGTCGGGCGTGTTCCGCAGTGACATCCCCTGCCGGTTCAGGATGGTGCGCCCCCCGAGTGTCCTGAGGCTTGGTCGGGCCCAGAAGCCACAGGGCTGAAGGAACCCGTGCATCCCCTTCTCACCCTGTGGGACCCTCACTGGACATCCTTTGTCCGGCCCTGGTCTAAGACTCTGCAGGGTCAGCAGCTGGCTCCTTCTGGAGCGTTCTCTGCAGCATCCTGCCTGAAGCAGGTTGGCATCTGTCTCACCTGTGTCCTCTCTCTGTCGTTGGCACTAGAATCCCGCTGCCTTTGACTTCCTGCTGCAGCGGGTGGAGAAAACCATACGTCACGCCATCGAGGAGGAGGAGAAGGTGCCCATGGAGCAGGTCACCAACTTCCACGAGGTGACGCGCCGGGAGGGGCAACCGCATGCACTGCCGTGTAGACTGGCTGCTTTCACCTCCTGCGTACTGGGGCTTGGGCACCGAGACAGGTGACTCAGGTGTGCTTTGGTCAGGTAGGACAGAACAGTGTCGTCACAGTGGATGACCCGACTTGGTGCAGGAGAAGAGTTTTGCAGAAGAGACACAGATCTCTGAGCAGGCTGTCGGACGCAGTGGTGGCTGGACGGAAGGCAGTGACGGGTCTCATGCCAGTTCACTCAGACGCTTCGTGGGCAGGGAGAGGCCACTGGAGGTTTTTCATTTCCTTTCTGTTGTTAAGGAGACTTTAAAAATGATAGTAAAGTCCTAGAAATTACAGAGTAGAATGTAGTGACTGTGCAGTCCATCAAATGGATAGAAAGCCCCATTTGCAAGATGTGTCACGTGACGGGAGACCCCAGGGCCCCCGCTGTGCTGGTCCCGTTCTGTTGGACGCAGCACAGCTCACGTCTCCATCAGGCACCTCTCAACATCTCTCCTGACTGCACCCCACAGGTCTGTCCCCTTTGCCACCATGGCTCTGTGTCCTTTCCCTGTGAGGCACCAAACCTGGGGTTGGTCCTGGAGGCCCTGACACATGGCCCGGCCCCCTGCAGGGCCCCCACCAAGTACGCTCGCTGCTCTGTGTTTAGAGTTTGCTCATCGCGTTTGCATTTGGGATAACTTAGAAGCTCATTTCTGCACTTACAGGGGCAGTTTTAATACTTCGTGCAGGGTTTCTGGGTGTTTGCTATCAGAAGGGTTTTGGGCTAACAGACTTGCTCTTGGTTTATACGGTCATGCTGGTGGCAGTCCAGCACTGCAGGTCAGCGTGGCATTTGGTCTGAGAGGGCCTGGGCTTCGGCCTACACTAACCTCTCAGGCCGCCTCGTTCATTGGGTGAGTGGTTTCTGGGACAGAGACAGCATGTCACACACTGTACCTTGGGGGCTCACAGGGGCCCCAGGAAGGGTGTCTGTTGATACTTTGGCCAGGTCCCACACTTGCTGGCAGACAGGCCATGCCATGTGAGGCCACAATTTTATGCCATTTTCTTCCAACTCCAAAAGTTCTTGGGTAGATGCTGCTGCTTCCCACGGTGTTATCCTTACTGGGGCTCTGCCCTCTCGCAAGCCTCCTTCACCTCCAGGTCCTGGTGGAGACCTCTCCGCCTGGGACGTGGTGTTAGCTTTTACGACTCTGTACAGTCTCCTCTTCCGTTTTTACCTTGGTTGCCAGCCTCCACTTCTCTCCCCTTTGATGTAGGTGTGTGACCAGATTAAGAGCAAGCTCACCTCCCTGAGAGATGTTCCTAATCGAATCGAGTGTCCCCTGATCTACCACCTGGACGTGGGGGCCATGTACCCAAACATCATCCTGACGAACCGCCTGCAGGTGAGACGGACGCCCGCATCGGGGCTGAGGTCTTCCCGCCTGACCCCTAATTGTTGTCTCCCCATTGCCCCCCAGCCTTCTGCCATGGTGGACGAGGCCACCTGTGCGGCCTGTGACTTCAACAAGCCGGGAGCAAACTGCCAGAGGAAGATGGCCTGGCAGTGGAGGGGCGAGTTTAGTGAGTGCCAGCCCGGGGTGGGTGGTGTGGTCAGCAGGGTCTGGGCGCTGTTCTCCTTCACGGACTCTCGTCCCGCCTGCCCATCACTGCCCCCAGTGCCAGCCAGCCGCAGCGAGTACCATCGGATCCAGCACCAGCTGGAGTCGGAGAAGTTCCCGGCCTTAACTGCAGAGGGCCCCACCCGAGCCTTTCATGAGCTGTCTCGTGAGGAGCAGGCTAAATATGAGAAGAGGAGGTTGGCAGGTGAGCAGCCTGGTGGCCGTAGTGTTACAAACCCCTCGTCTCCAGCTCGTGGGACTTCGTGGGGCTGTGTTGGTGCAGCAGCGTGAGGTCTTAACTAGTAGTTGAAGCAGATCAGATCGTGATGAGCTAGGTCTTGCCGTAAGCTTCCTTTCTTCACGCCTCCTTCAGCGAGTGTTCAGATGCTGAAGTCTTCTTCCTGTGGTTCTGGCATGTTTGGCCCGTTCACACCGGGACTGCACTTCCTTTGATGTGACAAACTCGCACATGGCTTTCTCGGCTTCCTAAGCGCCTCTGTGCTCACCTGGAAAGCCGGGCTGGCATCCTCTGTCTGCCTGCTAGCTCTGTGTCCGGGAGGCTCACGCACACCCCATCGTGCTAGATTACTGCCGGAAGGCGTACAAGAAGATCCACGTGACCAAGGTGGAGGAGCGCCTCACCACCATCTGCCAGCGGGAGAACTCTTTCTACGTGGACACTGTGCGCGCCTTCCGGGACAGGCGCTACGAGTTCAAAGGACTCCACAAGGTGAGTCTGGCCTTCAGGAGGCCACAGCAGAGTCCAGTTTCTGAGATGAGAATGCGCGCTTGGCACCGTCTGGGCAGTCGTGGGATGTACAAATGTCCCTTCAGGTTCCTGCTTTCGCTTCTTCTGTGCGCACACCCAGAAGTAGGAGTGCTGGGTCACGTGGTAATTGGGTTTTTGATCTTTTGAGGAACTGCTATTTCATCTCACTTTAATTAACTCTTAAGTTACTTGTTCATTTGTCTCACGTACTGAAGTGAGTGACTGTCTCGTTCTTCAAAGTCTTACTTCCAGTAACTGGCACATAGTAGGCAATCAATAAATGTCTTAAGCTTTTTGTTCTTTAAATACCGAACCTTAAAAAAAATGTTTCTGTCATCGAATGGGAATGCGCCGACATGTTTTGGGTCTTCTCTGCAGTTCTTTATCAGTTGCTTTTGCCAGGGCCCTCTCAGTAGCTCTGTTCCCCTAGGTCCAGTTAATAGAGACACAGACAGGCCTGGCTCCCTTAGCCTCAGGACAGCTGGTTGCATCATGGAAGCTGGTGACGTGGTGTCGTAAGCCCACCCTACGGGCACCTGCCAGCGGGAGCCTCCCTGGCATGCTGGGGACCTAGCCCTCAGCCCCTCCTTTGAGGGGCAGCGTCCTGGGAGGTGCAGTCTGTCCGTGGGCACGAGGGCCAGGGGTTGCTGTGTGCCTTCTCTGCTGGCACTAAAGGCTTTTGGGGTCTTGCGCCTGCCCAGGCTCCGCACTCGCGATCCGTCAGCTCCTGGGCCCATACTAGTTCTGTAGCGCCTGTCACTCATGGGGACGGGCCTCCAGTGCTGGTACGTGCCGGACGCTCTCCAAGGTACTGAAAATGCGTCCGCTGGGAGAGTGAGGGCGGAGCCTCCGAGGTGGGAGGAGCATGTCGCGTGTTGCACCGCGTTGGCAGTGTCTAGCCTAGCCCGAGGGAAGAACGGGGGAGAGGGCATTCACACGCCCGAGTGCCCGTGTCTGTCACTCGTCCTACTGGCGGTCGGGCCAGGTTAAAGGTGAGTCAGGACACGGGAAAGCCAGGTGTTGCTCATGCGGACCCCGTGTGGGACAAGTCGGTGCCGAACCGTGAGCAGTTTCTTGGGTGGTAAGAGCACTGTGGTCATGCGGGAGCATGTCCTGGTGTTGAGAAGCTGTGCACTGAGGTGGCTGGTCTCCACAGCTTCCGCCTGGTGGGGCCAACCAAGACGACGGATCGCGGGGGTGTGGCATGGTGCCAATAGGGCCTCGCGGGGAGGCACTCGCGGTCTTCACGCAGTTGGGTTAAGTTTTCTGTAGATTCGAAACTTTAAGAACCTTGGGCCGTGACTGCGGGGAAGGTGGCTGGAGGAACTGAGGCGGTGACAGTTGTGTATGGGTCTCAGGTGTGGAAGAGGAAGCTCTGCGCGGCCGTGGAGGCGGGCGACGCGGCCGAGGTGAGGCGCTGCAAGAACATGGAGGTGCTGTACGAGTCCCTGCAGCTGGCGCACAAGTGCATCCTCAACTCCTTCTACGGCTACGTCATGCGCAAAGGGTACGCACTTGCCGCCCGGCCGGGGGCAGAGGGCGCAGAGCTGGCGGGGCACCGCGGCCTCGGTCCACAGGCTGCGGGAGAGCAGGGCTGGCTCGGGGCTGAGGGGCTGCCACGCTACCTCGGGGCATCAGGGGACACGGGCACCACGGGGCGTGCTCGTCCGAACCTCCTGGACCAGAGACCGCGGTGCAGTTGTCTCCGCCCTCAGTATGTGACTTCGTGAATGTCATTGCTTGGGACATGGAGGGGTCCGGGCAGTTGCTAAGCACTTCTGTGTGGGCTCACGAGGGGTGTGGAGCCTGCAGAGATGGGGAAAGCAGGAGATGGTGCCTCGAAGCCACTGGACACTTCCCGGGGTTGGGGCTGCAGGGAGGTGAGGCGAGGTGGGACCTGAGTGTGGACACTGGACATGACCAGGTGCATGGAGTCCCGAGGGAAGGCGAGGCCTGCCACTGGGTGGGGGGGGGCATGAGGAGGGTCAACAGGGCAGCTCTGGTGGGTGGCGTAGGGACTGGGTTTGAGGGAGGGTCACTTTGTTTAGTTCTGTTGCTTTTGGGTGGCGGGGGTGGGGGCAGAGTTCCTGGCTGCGGCCAAGCGCACCTGCAGGCTCGTTCTCCCTGAGCTGGAGGGGGCGCGCGGCGTGTAGGAGACGGGGGATGGCGTGAGGTGGCTGGTGCTAAGGAAAGTGTGAGAAGGATCACAGGGACACACAGCCATCTGGGCTGGTGTGGAGAGTCCTGAGACTGAGGTCATGAGCTGTTGCAGTGGCGGCATGCTGCATCCTTCCAGAACTTTCTTGGGCTGATAGAGAAGTGTTTTCATCACAGAGCTAATTTCCATCTTAGTTCTCCTGCTCTGCTTTCGAGTTCCCTTCCTGGCACCCTCCTCGCCCTCTTCTGACCTCCCTGGTGACCCCCAGAAAGAGCCTCTCCCACAGGCTGTGCCTGTCCCCCCAGGGCCCGCTGGTACTCCATGGAGATGGCCGGCATTGTCTGCTTCACGGGCGCCAGCATCATCACCCAGGCGCGGGAGCTGATTGAGCAGATAGGGTGAGTGCTGCGTGTGGTCAGCGCCGGGGCGGCAGGCCGCACCAGGACAGGGAGGGAACCGGTTGGTGATGATGGAGTCGGAGGCCACTGGGCATTTCATTT
Organism: Rousettus aegyptiacus; assembly: GCF_014176215.1. Taxonomy (NCBI): domain Eukaryota; kingdom Metazoa; phylum Chordata; class Mammalia; order Chiroptera; family Pteropodidae; genus Rousettus; species Rousettus aegyptiacus. The sequence continues at coordinate 295,160 of NW_023416308.1, forward strand.
GATGGGCTCATGCCAGGCAGGGCCTCGTCCACCGTCTAGATCTAACACTGGCTTCTCGCACGGGGGGACCCAGTCCAGCTCCTCGTGACCCCTTTTACTGTTCCCCTGAAGGAGGCCCTTGGAGCTGGACACAGATGGAATATGGTGCGTGCTGCCTAACAGCTTCCCCGAAAACTTTGTTATCAAAACAACTAGCGTGAAGAAGCCTAAAGTGACCATCTCCTACCCGGGGGCCATGCTAAACATCATGGTCAAGGTGAGCCTGGGTCTCCTGGCGGGGCTGCCCCCTGGACTGGGTTTCCGCACCACCACTGTGGCACGGACGTGGGGAAGGGGACTCGGTGGCTCTCGCTGGTGTGCTCCCCTTTCTCGGCTCCAGCCCCGCTGCCTGCCCTCCAGCCTGATGCCCTGTGGGGACCCTGTGCTTGGAGCTCACCGCTGTGAGCCGGCAGGCTCCTTCAGCTCAGCACTCCCACACTTCTGCTTTTTGTTTTGTGTTGTGGGATGACATTAGCCTCACAGGAAAATGACAAAAACAGCACAGAATCCCTACGCACCCTTCGGCCCGCCCCCGTAACGTTCTTACCTTCTGCGACCCGCGGCGCAGCTGTCAGAACCAGGGAGTCCAAGGCGGCACAGCACTAGCTAAACTGCAGCCTTCGTTCCGCTGTCCCAGCCGCACGAGGACCCACACTGCGTGTGGTCTTCTGTCCCCTCGTCCCTTCCAGTCTGGCATGACCAGGACACTCGATGAGTACCGGTCAGGTGTTTTGTTGACTGCCCCTCAACTTGGATTTTCTGTTTTTTTCTTGTAATTAGGCTGAGGTTATTTGGGGTTTTGGAGGAACACCACAGAGGCGAAGTGCCTTGTGCAGCACTGTTGGCATGTGGTGTCAGGATCTGCGCTTGAGGTCGCTAGGTGCAGCTTCCCCACCGTGACATCCTGTGAGAGTCGGAGTCCACGCTGGGGAGGACTCCTGCTCCCCGCTAGAGTCTGGCCTCGTTAAAGCTCCGCAGTTTCTAGCGCACCCCAAGGAGGAGACATTCTGAGACTGCTGGCTCGGCGCCCTCACTGGCTGTGCGGCGGTCATCACTGGTCCAGACAATGACGGCTGAGGCTGCCCCCTCCATCCTTGTCCTGCAGGAAGGCTTCACCAACGACCAGTACCAGGAGCTGGCCGAGCCTGCCTCACTCACCTATGTCACCCGCTCAGAGAACAGCATCTTCTTTGAGGTTGACGGCCCCTACCTGGCCATGATCCTGCCAGCCTCCAAGGAGGAAGGCAAGAAACTGAAGAAGAGGTAGGAACCCCACAGCCTTTGTGCCTGGGGAAGGGAATGAGCGAATGCAAGTTAACAACTCATCTAGGAAATGGACCAGCAGCCGGGCTGGGGACACGTCTTGGTTCTGCTGCTCGGCCTTTTTGATTCAGTTTGGAAAGCCGTTGTCGACACTGGTGCCACCAGCTCTGTCGTCTTCCTGTTACGTTACATTGGAGGAATGAGCTCGGAGCAGACGGTGCTCACTGCTGGGCGGGTGCTAGAGGGGCGGGGAGGGGAAGAAGAGAAGGAGGCGGGCGCCGGGGTGCGGGGAAGCAGCCAGTGCCGGGCCCCTTCCCAACCGCGCTCGCGTGTTTCTAGATATGCCGTGTTCAATGAGGATGGCTCCCTGGCCGAGCTGAAGGGCTTCGAGGTCAAACGCCGCGGGGAGCTGCAGCTGATCAAGATCTTCCAGTCCTCCGTGTTCGAGGCCTTCCTCAAGGGCAGCACCCTAGAGGAGGTGTACGGCTCTGTCGCCAAGGTGGCCGATTACTGGCTGGATGTGCTGTACAGCAAGGTGAGCTTGCACCTCACCTGGCTCTGACAAGTCCCGCGGGCAGAGGGGCCCACTGTTCCATGGGCTCCCGGAGAGAAGGTGGCAGATGAACTCAGGGCTAATTCTGATGATATCCGAAGACTTGCTTAGTTCTAGTGACTCCCAGAATTCCCCGCAGTTTCTGTATCCAGTGACAGTTCTCCAAAGGAAACAAATAGCATGATAATGAAATAAATTGTAAGGGAAAAGTTTGCCATCACAAAAACTCTGATTTTTAAAATCTTTGTTGGACCTGTCAATGCACACACAATTTCTACAATTTAAATGACGTTGGCTTATCTTTGACGTATCCGATAGACTTTATTGTCGTTCCTGCGTTGCTCTCTAGTCTTGTATTCCATCGGGTTTGTAGGGTTAATTTGCAGAGCCAGCCCTCTGCTGTTGGTGGCAGGTGGCTTCAGGTCTCCATCGTGAGAATGGCATTGCAGCAAACACCTCGGTACAGATGCCTTTCCCTCTCCTGCTTGGCTTGCTAGGAAGAGGCTTTCTGGGTGAAAGGAATGCTGGAATATTCTGGAATGCCGTCTGGCTTCCTTTGCTCTGGGCTTCTGGATCTCGGCATGTCTTGTTCTGTGGAGAGCTGACCGGCCCCCGGGAGAGCAGCCAGGGGGACTCACTGGTGGCGCTCGCGGGCCGAGCAGACCTTACGGGGAGTCGACAGCGTGAGGTCAGGGGTGCGTGTGCACAGGAGTGTAGGCTGGGGCGTGGTTCGAACTCTCGCCGTGCCATGGTGAGACTGCCCTCGGACCCACACGGCCGCCCCAGCTAATCTGGCCGGGGACCCTGGGCCCTGCACAAGGAGAGGCCCGGGGGCGCCCTGCTACCTGTGCGTGATGCCCTGCCCACTCTTCTCCAGGCGGCCAACATGCCTGACGCCGAGCTGTTCGAGCTGATCTCTGAGAACCGCTCCATGTCAAGGAAGCTGGAAGAGTACGGGGAGCAGAAGTCCACGTCCATCAGCACGGCCAAGCGCCTGGCCGAGTTCCTGGGAGACCAGATGGTGAAGGACGCGGGGCTGAGCTGCCGCTACATCATCTCCCGGAAGCCCGAGGGGTCTCCGGTCACGGAGAGGTGAGGGCTCCCAGGGCGAGGCAGGGGTTCCCGAAATCAGGAAATGCAGGTTTTAAAAGCACCCATTGGTTGGAAATAAGGAGCGATGATGCCAGTTGTAGGTGACCACGTAGACCAGCGCTCACACCGTGTGCATGGGACTGTGGGTGACACTCACTTTGGAGGGAAACCAGCGGCACGTGGTAAAGTGGGCGATGCCTGATTTACCCCACATCCTGCATAGCCACCGTGTTTACACTGCATTAAAGAGCAAAATTTGGGAACACCATAAGTGTCCTTCAACCAGAAAATGGATAAATGAGGTTTTTATGCAGCGAAGTGCCATATGGGGTTGGAGTGACGGTCACAGCTACGTGTTACGACACTGATCGAGTTCAAAGCAATGTCGAACAGAAAAAGGGGCAGGAAGATAAGTACAGTGTACCCCCTGTGTAAAGTTTACAAACGCGGAAAATACTCCTATCATTTATGGATACATACAAATGGGAGTAGCATGAGAACGTGCAGAGGATCGATAAACACCACACAGGGCTTGCGTTTCTTCCCGCGTGAGGACAGCGAGCAGAGCTGCACAGGCCGGCAGCTCGTCCTCCTCTGTGTTTCCACCTGCGCAGAAACAGGGCGGGGCTTGGAGTGTGACAGGACCGGGTGGGGGCGCAAGGCTGTTCGCTGTCTTCCTAAGTTTCTTTATGTTTACTCTTTCACAGTAACAAGTAATTCCTCCAGTGAAAGAAAGAGCGGTGTTGACAGTTGCCCAGTCACTTTGCCAGTGACATGCAAACTGGCCTGTTCTTTCAGGAGAGCAGACAGACTCTTCCCAGATGTTACCCAGCGAAGAGCATTTTAGAAATGTTTAATCACGTGCGTGCACATGAATATGTCATTTACGCGAAGGCATTGGGAGACAGCTCTTCGCAGGGGCCAAGCGCAGCACAGACTAAGTGGCCACTGGTGGGGCGTTAGTGTTTAGCCATCATATTTTAATACGACGAAGTGCTCTGTCATTATTTAATGCGATGAGCATTAGATGTTCGGTATGGTTTATACAAAATAACGACATTAAATGAAAACAGGTTACAAACTGTGTTATGAGTCCTTTTTTACAGTAAAACACACCGCGCTTGGTGAGTGCTGTGGCCGGCTGTGGGGAGACATCCTGGCTGAGCTCTGTGCCTGTTGTCACCCAGGGCCATCCCGCTCGCCATCTTCCAGGCAGAGCCCACAGTGAAGAGGCACTTTCTCCGGAAATGGCTGAAGAGCTCTTCCCTTCAAGACTTTGATATTCGGACGGTGAGCGCTGACTTTTTCCTACTTGGAGGTTTAAGAGGAAACCAGGCAGAGCAGAACGTCTGACTCAGGCCAGCGTTCTTCCTGGCGTCTTCATGGTGGACATGTGATGGGGGGCGGGGGCTGTTACCCCTCTGGGCAGACTTAGAAACACAAGCGGGGCCTTCCTTGCTGTCTCGGACAGAAGCGGGCTTGGTTCTGGTGCAGAGTCCTGTGCCAGCTTGGCCACCCGTGAACTGTGATCCTGGCAGCGTCATTGAAGCTCTCTGCCTCAGTTCCCCCTCTGTGAAAGGGGCATCTTCGTCGCAGAATTTCTCAGGGGATAAATCGGAATCAGACACCGGAGACGTTCGGCACAGTGCCGCCGCCACTGCTTTTCTCATGCCCCTGCCATCTGTCCCCGCGCGCAGATCCTGGACTGGGACTACTACATCGAGCGGCTGGGGAGTGCCATCCAGAAAATCATCACCATTCCTGCGGCTCTGCAGCAGGTGGGCTGAGGGCCAGGGGATGGCCCAAGGTGGCTTAGACGCTACAGAAACGGGCCTGGCTCGAGGAAGCTAGGTCAGCGGTGATTAGGTCTCACCTTCATGTAGGTGAAGAACCCAGTGCCACGCGTCAGACACCCCGACTGGCTGCACAAAAAGCTGCTGGAGAAGAATGACATCTACAAGCAGAAGAAGATCAGTGAACTCTTCGTCCTCGAGGGCAGGAGACAGGTAATGGGCAGCCAAGGCCGAGTCAGTCATGGCTGGGCCGGCCCGGGGGCACATAGCACCAGAGAGAGTCCCCTTGCCGCCATCTGTGACATCGGAAGCTTCCTTTCAAGTGTCTAGATTTTTTTTTCTACCTAAAAATATACACCTTGACACTCTGCCCTTTAATTTCCCCTGTTCTTTCATGGTAGGAGCTGACTCCTCCAGGTGGGGCGCAGGCCTGTCTTACAGGGAGCACCGTGCCAGTAGACTTGGTGCCCTGGAGTGAATCCAGCACCTGGGGACTTCAGTTTTCTAAACTGTAAAATAAAAATCTGTTAGAAACTAAAAAATACTGAAAACGCTATCATGAAAGGTACAGAGGTGCAGAGAGGCCAAAGGAGGGGGCTCTACCTGTTCTGCGACGTCATATTTCTCATGAAGAGGAAGGAGAGTTCTGGCACCAGTGGGGAAATGTGAAGGTTGCTTCACAGTGGTGGCACCCGGCGACATTATTGTGCGAGCTCAGCAGCATGGAAAGTTGAAATGGACTTGTCTGTAAATGAGCATCCGCGTGCGAGTGCTTGGTCCTGGTTAGGTGATGCCCTCGGATGGACGTCTAGAAAGGGGTTTGCTGAGACCGTGTTCTGAGTGTCGGCTTGTTCGTCGCAGGTGGGTGCAGTCCAGGCTCCGGCAGGCACCCTGAGCCCTGGAGCTCCCGACATGGAGGACTTTGGCCTCGCAAAGCCACCCCACTCAGCAGTCCCCGTCAGTACCAAGAGGAAGCGCATCCTCTGGGAGAGCCAGGAGGAGTCTCAGGACCTGGGGCTGACGGTGCCCTGGCAGGAGGTCTTGGGGCGGCCTCCGGCCCTTGGGACCACCCAGGTGAGAAGCCTCAGGGAGTCTGCAGTGGCTAGTGGGAGGAGGGAGCAGGGCTGCCGGTCAGGCCCCCGCGCTGGTGTACAATCTCCCTGTGGGGACCCCAAGGTGGGTCCTGACCCCCGAGAAGTTTGGCGAGCCATGCAGTCCTCACGCAGTGCTCGGACGTGTGGTTGCGTCGCCGTGAAGGGCGTCCTGTTCTACTGCGCGCCCCTCAGTCATCTTCCTTGTCTCTGCCTCCTTGTCCGGTCCCACGTCTGTCCCAGGAAGAGTGGCTGGTCTGGCTCCGGTTCCACAAGAAGAAGTGGCAGCTGCAGGCCCGGCAGCGCCTCGCCCGCAGGAAGAGACGGCGCCTGGACACGGCCAAGGGCGCGCCGCATCCCGGCGCCGTCCGAGAGGGGCCCACCACGGGGCTGGGGGGCTTCCTGCGAAGAACTGCCCGCAGCATCCTGGACCTTCCATGGCAGATCGTGCAGGTACGACAGGCCCCTGGGAGGGCAGGACGCCCCCAGGCCGACATCATGGTACCACCTGGCCAGCTCAGTGTCCTGGGGACCATCCTGTGGTCTGGGATGGCAGAGAAAGGGGAGGCCTGTCCTTCTCCTTCTGATTGGGTTGGTGCTAGAGGGTACGTGGGAGGTGGCCTGTCCACGGATATTGAGTTTTCTGTGATAGACTGAGGCCCACGCTGCCGTACGACCTGCTTCCTTTCAGATCAGCGAGACCAGCCAAGCCGGCATGTTCAGGCTGTGGGCTGTCATCGGCAGCGACTTGTACTGCATCAAGCTGAGCGTCCCCCGTGTGTTCTACGTGAACCAGCGGGTGCCCAAAGCGGAGGAGGGGCCTTCGTATCGCAAGGTATGGAAGACAGCTGGTCACGCTGGTCACTGTGGCCAGCTGGCTGCTCAGCCTCTGAGGCTCTCTCCACAGTGATGAAGGCCGCACAGAGGATCGGGGCCCTGTGAATGTGTGTCCCTGAGCGAGGTGTCCTGTACCCTCCATCTCCTGAGAACCTCCTCAGGACACAGCAATAGTCAGTTGAAACATGGATGTTCAGTGACAGGAGCTGCTGGTGGCCTTGTCCTGGGTGCACTGTCCCTTATATCCGATGTACACAAGTGACTGGGTGGACACTTGTCGGAACGAAGGCTTTGTCTCCACGGATCGTTCTGAGAGTAACGGCTTTATTGGGATGTGATCCTCACGCCATGTTGTCACTCATCTAAAGTGTAGCTCGGTGGCTGGGAGTGCGTTCACCGAGGCGTGAAACCATCACCCCAGAAAGAAACCCTTAGCCTCTCCTCCCCAGCCCTTGGCGTGAGCCCTCTGTGGACATCTCTAAATGGAATCGACGGTGGGTGGTCCTCCACCTCCTTCCCCGCGGTCACGTCCTCGTCGGCTTTCACCTGGGGTTTCCGTCCACACGCCCAGCCAGCTCTACCCAGAGTGTGGTCACCGAGGCCGTCCATGCATGTGTCTTGTTCGGGTGCTCACAATCGCAGAGTGAGCCGACACCTTATTAGACGAGACTTATGTGTTCATCATAGCTAGGAACTGGAGTGAGAAATGCCAGCCCAGAGACTCAGCAGCATGTGGATGTGGAAGGACGCAGGGTGCAGGGAAGGGTGCAGGGCAGCGGAGAATGGACAGCCTGGGGCTCCCGGAGGTTTCTTGGTGTAACTGGGAGAACGTCCCTTTCGGGGCATTTCTCCCTTTGGGTGCCTCTCTCCTGCTCCCTCCTCACCAGGACTGCCCCACTCTGCTCCCCCGGGGGCTCTTCTCTGTCCTCTGGGCAGGAAAACCCTCAAGCGAAACCCAGAAGATGACCGGAGGCAAATACACTGGGAACTCCTCCCCCTCCCACTCTGAGAGCAGGTCTGCCCCTCAGAGGTCTCAGGTTGCTTCTCAAAGTGATGCCCAGAGCTTGTAGTTTTACTTATTGAGTAAAGTGGAAGTGTACCCCACAGTCATGGGCACCAGAAGTCCTAGGACTGTTTAAATGATGTGTGTACGCCTGTGAGAGTGGGTGCGTATATGCGCGCCTGGGCAGGGGCCGTGCGTTACAAACATCACCACTTACCTCGGCTCTGTGACTGGTCATTGCTGTGCTGCCCCCAGGTAAATCGAGTCCTTCCTCGGTCCAACATGGTCTATAATCTCTATGAGTACTCGGTGCCAGAGGACATGTATCAGGAACACATCAACGAGATCAATACTGAGCTGTCAGCTCCAGACATTGAGGGCGTGTATGAGACTCAGGTAACTGCCTTCCCAGCTGAACCAGGCAGGGATCCCACCGGACGGAATTAAGGGCGAAAAACCCACAGCATGTCTGCCAAAGATGGCCTGAGAGTAGTGGGCCACCCCAACCACAGCGGCCCCCATCAGCCCTCGTCCCACCTCTCGGCCCTGTCCAGGTCCCGTTGCTGTTCCGGGCCCTGGTGCAGCTGGGTTGTGTGTGTGTGGTCAATAAGCAACTGGCGAGGCACCTGTCGGGCTGGGAAACAGAGACCTTTGCTCTCGAGCACCTGGAGATGCGCTCTCTGGCGCAGTTCAGCTACCTGGAGCCAGGTATGGCGTGTGCTGGCCGCCCTCGCTCTTGTCCTGCCCCACCTCCCGCACCTCTTGGGTGACCTGCGTGTCCCCCTGCAGGGAGCATCCGCCACATCTACCTGTATCATCACACACAAGGCCACAAGGCTCTCTTCGGCATCTTTGTGCCCTCACAGCGCAGGGCGACTGTGTTCATCCTGGACACCGTGAGTTCCTGGCCAGGGCCGCAGGGGCGCCTTGCTGGGGTGGGTCTGGGGGACAGCAGGTCACTGGGCAGGAAGGCGCCCAGCCTTCTGGCCTTGTTTCCAAATGCCTTGGCCCATGAGTACCCGTGGTGCTCGGACAGGAATCGGGGTACAGAGGCAGGGCTGCACAGAGGGGTGCTCTAGGCACTGCCCCCCTCCGTAGGGCGAAGGGCTGACACACCCTCGTTTAGGTGCGAAGCAACCAGATGCCCAGCCTCGGCGCCCTGTACTCAGCCGAGCACAGCCTCCTGCTGGAGAGGGTGGGCCCTGAGCTGCTGCCACCCCCCAAACACACGTTTGAAGTTCGGGCAGAGACCGACGTGAAGACCATTTGCAGGGCCATTCAGCGCTTCCTGCTGGCCTACAAGGTGAGTTATGGGGGTGTCCTGTCCTTTGAACCCCTCGCCTAGGCCGGTCTTCCCAGCTGCCTCATACCTTGTACCCAGGAGGAGCGCCGTGGGCCCACACTTATCGCCGTGCAGTCCAACTGGGAGCTCAAGAGGCTGGCCGGCGAGGTCCCTGTCCTGGAGGAGTTCCCACTTGTGCCCGTCCGCGTGGCCAACAAGATCAGCTACGGAGTCCTGGACTGGCAGCGCCACGGGGCCCGGCACATGATCCGCCACTACCTCAACCTGGACACCTGCCTGTCACAGGCCTTTGAGATGAGCAGGTGAGCGGCGCGCACAGGTGTCTCTTGGCGTTTCTGCAGCTTTGTCCACGTTGGTTGTTGCCGGCCTCGTCGGTTTCTGGCAGCGGCTTGTCCTTACTGCTTTCCATCCTCAATCCGGGACTTGCCCGGTGACCTGGGCCCCCACAGGTACTTCCACGTCCCCATCGGGAACCTGCCTGAGGACATCTCCACCTTCGGCTCCGATCTCTTCTTTGCCCGCCATCTCCAGCGCCACAACCACCTGCTGTGGCTATCCCCTACATCACGCCCTGACCTGGGTGGGAAGGAGGCCGACGACAACCGCCTCGTTATGGAATTCGAAGACCAAGCCACCGTGGAGATCAACAGTTCTGGCTGTTACTCTACAGGTGGGTGGGCAAGGCCTGCAGGGACCTCAGCTGCTGCTTTCTGCCATTTCTCACCGTTCTCGGGGTGAGAACGCCCAGCAGCGGACCCTCGGCACTTGGCCGAGGCTGTAGGGGCCTCTTGAGGGGTGGGGTGAGTGCGGGCCGGGCTCCGCAGTCAGCCCATCTGGGGCTTGTTGGCCGCCCTAGCGGAGATAGTTTTTCTGAGGCAGTGCTGGCCAGGGCAGGCTCTAGACCAGGGGTTGGTCAGTACATAAGAACTGGCGTCTGTGTGTGCAGTGTGCGTGGAGCTGGACATTCAGAACTTGGCCGTCAACACCATCCTGCAGTCTCACCACGTCAATGACATGGAAGGGGCCGACAGCATGGGCGTCAGCTTCGACGTGATCCAGCAGGCCTCCCTGGAGGACATGATCACCGGCAACCAGGCTGCCAGCGCCCCAGCCAGCTACGACGAGACAGCACTCTGCTCCAGCACCTTCAGGTGCCCGGGACCTGTGTCCCTGAAAACATCCGGCCTTTTGTTCTGCGTCCTCCTCTCCAGGGCAGAGAAGCTGCGTTTGGGCTCTGGGAGGCACACGAGACACCGTTTGACCCTTGGCCCATGTTTTGGGAGACTCGGGGCTGAGATGGTCACTGGGGCTCCCCCGCACTGGTCAGCAGGGTCAGGAAGCATCTCGGCACGATGACAGCTCTGGGTGCTACGTCTGGCCCCTTCCTGTGGCCAGAGGCGTGCCCTTGTGGGGGCTCCAGTTAACTGGGAGCCTGGGTGCTTGTTGAGTACTTGCCGTGGGTTGGACGGTGGGCTCCAAACGCAGTTGAAGCCAGGCAAAAAGTGGTCTGAGTCACAGGTTCAGCTGTCCAGAGAAAACTGCTGTGGGCAGGGTGACGCTGTGGCAGTGAGCAGGTGTCCTCTTCATGGCCTCCACAGCCATCACCCGTCACAGAGACGAGAAAACCGAGGCAGACGGGCTGATCTGCCGGGCGGACGGGTCCTGTGTCTGCAGGGCCGTGGTTGGCGGCCGTCAGTCCTGTAGCCTTCGTACAAAACGGAGACAGGCCTTCGAAAATGGCAGGGATGGGACTGATAGAGGGACAGCTCGGGGACACAAGTGCATGGTGCGGAGGGGGCCGGGGGCTGTCTGCGCAGGGAGGTGGCCAGTGCGGTTCTGAAAGGCGGGGTCAGACCACAGATGGCAGGACCGCCGCCGAGGGAACAGCTTTGTTGTGCCGTGTGGCGTCATCCGGGCAGTTTGGTGGGGCGGCCAGGGCGAGGCAGGCGGCTGGGGCCGTGGCCGTGTGGAGGCGAGGGGGCCCTGCAGGTCTGCTGGCGTCTGTGCTGGCTCTCCTGGCAAGGCTGGGCCTGCTGCACACCTGTCACCTTCTTATCCGTCCCCACGCCGAGCACGCGGGGAGGGCGCCAGGGGCTGTGTGAGGCGGTGACGCCCGGCATGGCGAGGGTGCAGGCGGGCTGCGGGGAGCCGCGTGATGGGGTCGGGCGGCGCCAGGGAGCGGGGCTCGAAGGCGGCCGCAGAACAGGAGGAGCTGGTGCCAGTGACCGTGAGCTCACGTGCTTATCGGTCTTCCAGGGTGCTGAAGAGCATGGTGGTGGGCTGGGTGAAGGAGATCACCCAGTACCGCAACGTCTATGCCGACAACCAGGTGATGCACTTCTACCGCTGGCTGCGGTCCCCGGCCTCGCTGCTGCACGACCCCGCGCTGCACCGCACGCTGCACGGCATGATGAAGAAGCTCTTCCTGCAGTGAGTGCCGCCGGCGGCTGTCTCCGGGCTGCGCCGACCCCTTGGTCCCCAAGGGCAGTAGTGAAAGGGTCCCAGCCCTGTCACAGCCTCCCACGATGCCTTTGCGGAGATGCGCTGTGCGATGCTGTCTTCCTGCCGCTCGTTTGCACAGGTCACCGCACACCACCTGTTCTGCATCCCATTTATCGTGGTTACCAGTGGGTCTTGGAGGTCCAGGTAGGGGTGTGCCCGACTAACGGACGGTTAGGCCATTTGCAGAACTTACTGTTACAAATAACCAGCCAGCGAATGTTCCTTCTGGAGCCCGAGATCACGCAAAGATATCTGTGGAGTGAGCTCCAGGAGGTGGCACTGTCGCAGGTCTGACGGATGTTATAACTAGGTATAAACACTAAGAGGCCGCCACGGAGGTCGTGCTGATGCCACCGCCAGCGGTGACGGGCTGTGGCCCACCCTGGCCCCACCAGCGTGGCAGGTCGTTGCCTACCCAATGGGGCAGACCACTGCCTCAGTGTGCTAGTAACCTGCGGTTCCTGCCGTGATGAGGTGGGGCTTCCTCGTCGTGTCCTTTGCCCATTTTTCTCTGGTTTTGTTATTTCCTTCTCATTGATCCGTGTGAGTACTTTCTATATAAAAGTTAGCCATTTTCTGTGATGTGAGCTGCACGTTTTTTCCTGGTTTTGATTATCTTTGGCTTTGTCTTGGTGGGGTTTTGCTGTGCAGAAATCACCACCGTTGCTTCTGGCTTCTGCTGTATTTAGGATGACTCTTCTGTGTCAGGATCGTTAGCTGTTTCCCTCACGGTGTCTTCAGGGATTCTCTGCAACATCTCGACCCTGGACTCTGCTCTTTCTGCAGGCTCATCGCCGAGTTCAAGCGCCTGGGGTCGTCCGTCGTCTACGCCAACTTCAACCGCGTCGTGCTCTGCACCAAGAAGCGGCGGGTGGAAGACGCCATCGCCTACGCGGAGTACATCACCAGCAGGTGTCACTGCTGCCCGCTCCCCCCACCACCCCGAGGTCCCTCCCTAGCGTCTGGCCTTCTGCCATTGGACATTCGAAACTTATTTGTAGCTGGGTCTTCAGGTGTCTGAGAAAGCCCTATTTCACCTAGTTTCTGAAAGATATTCTAACTAGATTTCTATTGAAAGATAGGCCTAGAATTACAGTAGATCTTTTCTGCAAGTTTTTTTCTTCCGTGTCTTTCTGGGTAATTTCTGTTAATGTCTTTAAATTCACTGACCTGCAGTGTTTACTCTGCCGTTCATCCTCCCTGGCGTACTTTTCATTTCAGACGTAGTGCCGTCCTCTCTCAAAGTTTCGTTTGGTTTGGGTCTTCTAAATTCCTTGAGCACATCTAACGTTCCGTCTCTGGCCTTTCGCACGCGCAGACCGCGGTCGTAGTGGCTGCTTTAGTGTCGTTCCCCTCCGCACAGGCTGCTGTTGGTGTCGCTCTGACTTGTCTGCAGTTGGTAGGTTTTCCTCCTTCTCTGTGTTGTGTTTCTTTGCTTCTCGGCCAACCTGATGGCGATGCTGGATTAGACGCCAGACATGGTGGATCTTGCCTTGTCCGTGGGATGCTCAGTTCCTGTAACTATTCTGGGGCTTTCTGTTCTGTGACTTGGAAACGGTTTGATCCTTTTGGGCATCTTCGAGATTTATGGGCAGGGCCAGAGCAGCACTTAGTCCAGAGCTCAGTGTTCCCATTGAAGAAGCGAGGGGCCCCGTCCCTGTGCCTGGCCGTGCTCAAGGCTGAGCCTGGGGAGGCCACGGCTCTCTGCAGCTCTGCTGCTCATTCTCTCCACGCCGCTCCCTGCTTTTCCCGCCTGGCTAGATGTGCAAGTCTCCTTAGTACTGCTTATCACGCTCCCTAGGAAGTTTGAAGTTTTTAAATAAGTGGACGGTAAGCGGATAGGCGCAAAAATAAAAGAAGGAAAGTGGAGAAAGAGGGGAAAACTAGATTTCATTTAAGCGATTTCTGTTTGGCCTCTTTTAGCATCCATTCCAAAGAGATCTTCCATTCCTTGACGATTTCTTTCTCTCGATGCTGGGAGTTTCTTCTCTGGATGGATCCCTCTAACTATGGTGGAATCAAAGGGAACGTTCCATCTAGCGTCCACTGTGGACAGGTGAGGTGACGCCCCTGGAGAGCTGAGGTTGGGACTGAAATGATGTTGGGGTCCACGTTTGTCTGCTCGGCACACGCTGTGGTCACAGGCCGGTGCTAGGAACAGCTCCAGGCCCCAGGCATGCAGCAGCAAACACGACAGGTTCGCCATCGTGGCGTCTGTGAGGGAGAGAGCATGCGCAAGCAGACGAGTGGATACAGGATTGGAGTCGGCAGTGGTGACAGCTCAGAACCAACAGGGAGCCGGGAGAGGCAGAGAGCGGGCCCGGGGCAGGGGCTGAGTGAGAGGGGAGGTCCAGGAGCCTCTGAGGAGGCGACGGGAAGGCAGAGCTGGAAGGGAGCGAGCAAGCGGCCTGTGCTGGCAACGGGCGAGCCAGCCGTGAGCTGTGGTGTAGGGCGGGGTGGGGGCGGTGGTCACACTGCTGGCCGGGGCCAGGCCGCGAGGGCCAGAGGCTGCAGTGGAGACCTGGCGTGAGTGACAGGGAGATTCTGAGTAGGGGAGGGTCAGGCATGACTCCCTCCTGCGCCCCGTGTGGACAGCACTGTGGGAATCGGGGCCCAGCTAATGTCAGCCCAGGGGAGGGGGCAGGGCAGGGTCGGGGAGAAGTACTCGCTGAGTATTGCGGCGGAGTGGACGGGCCATTGGGGTGGACGTGGGTGACACGAGTGTGGGCCGTGTGCGGGGCAGGCGAGCGAGTGTGTGGTGAGGGGGCCGTGCTTGGTTGGGACGAGTGGCATTTCCAAGCCTGACAGTTGCTCAGCGTGTGTAAGGTGGGGACACAGGTCAGGTAGTGGCAAGGTGTCCGGGGGTGCCAGGCTGGTGAGGTCGCTTGGGGCTGCGTGAGTTGCAGGGACCGAGCCCCACCTGGGTGGGTTTTCATGGAAGAGCCAGGGGACAGGGTCTCAGAATCAAAGGGACAGTGCCTCCAGGGGTCCGAGCCATACTGCTGCCCTGCATACCAGGGCAGAGGAAGGGCAGGCAGTGGTCGTCGCCGCTCTGAGGACAGCAGCCGTCAGAGTTCACGTGTTGAAATGAAAGGTGTGGTGGGGAAAGGGACCCGCACGCAGGGCCACCGCAGCAGACCGAGACCCTGAGACCCAGCACCGACCGTGGTCGGGGAGCAGGTCTCTCGGACGTCCCCTAGAGCTGAGTGACTGAAGTGAACGTTCTGAAAGGGCCGGGTGAGACTGACCATCTGTGGGCACGTGTGCCTGTGCGCGCGGCCTGGCACACGCCTTCCACGGAGCTGTCCCCCAGCAATCTGCCAGGCTCGGGGAGACAAGAAGGCTAGACGAGTGGAGTCGGGAACCGGGGTGCAAATGACTCGACTCATGTGCTTCCCGTTGCCACTGCGGGAACACGGCGGGCGGTCTGTTCTGGCAGGACCCCCAAAACGAGGGCAAAGAGCAGGACGACGAGGACGGGGACGGGGACGAGGACGAGGACGACAGTGGGCAGGAGCCTGATGTGGAGGACTTGCTGGAAAACAACTGGAACATCGTGCGGTTCCTGCCGCGGGCGGCCTCCTGCCAGAGCTACTTCCTCGTGATAGTGTCAGGTGAGCCGCCTGCTGCCGCCACGCCCCGGCGTGCCGCTCCCTGGACCACTGCGCCTGGCTCGCCTCTGGGCAGGGTGTGCCCTGGCCGCACACCGTGCGGGGTAGAGGACGCCCTCCTCTCTGTCCACGCCTTCAGCCTCTCGCAGCTGCCCCAGCCCGTGTCACCGAGGGGCCCACATTTCTGCCCCAGGATTTGTGTGTGTGCACAAATGATGACTGCAGAAATAAACCCCGAATGGAAGGGATACGGTGCTCCCGGAACCAGCTGCCCACGGGCTGGCCTGTGAGGCTCAACTGCTGGTATAATAAAGCGCTGCGTCTGATTTGGGCCTAAGGAGTCCAAAGGGTTAGCGTTTACAAACCAGGTTCCCTGGGCTGACACGCAGATGAAACCCGTACGTGAATCAGCCGCCGCGGCTCGGAGCCAGGCGTTAGGACGGTAGATGGGCGCTGTCGGTCCAGCTCCCCGCAGATGGGCACCCACGGGAGCGGCCAGAGTGGTTTCCTTTGAGACTGCATTTTCGTCTGCTTATCCTGGGTCACTTTCTTAAGTTCTCTTGAAATGTGTGGGCCTGGTGGTCGGCTGCCTGGGCCCCGGGCTTCGAGCCGTTGTTTTTGTCGCTGTCCAGCATGGAGGTTGGCAGCGGCCGCCTTATTTATACGGCGCGCTCTAAGCGCGCACGTGGGCATCAGCACTCCCTGCTTCCTCCACGTCCGCCATGGGCCTGGCTCGTCTACATGCAGCGAACAGAGTCAGTGCCAACAGCAGCGTCTCGACCCCAGATGGCTGACGGTCTGACCAGCCCAGGGTCTCCCTGGTCTCGGGTGTCCTGGGCATCGCCCACTAAGGCCTGTGGCCTGTGCCTGCCCCACAGCGTACATCGTGGCCGTGTACCACAGCCTGCAGGAGGAGCTGGGGCGCAGCGCCCCGGGGAGCACCCCTGTAAGGAGGAGGGGCGCCAGCCAGCCATCACAAGAGGCCCAGGGGGCCGCTGGAGCCCTCCCCGGTGAGTGTACCCCTGCTGCATGAGGCCACCACTGTGTGCCTGTAACCTGACCCCTCTGTGCTCAGGGAGTCCCCAACTCCAGGGTGGGGTCCCTAAGTCCTTCTCAGCACCCTCTCTCACTGTGCGAAGTGGGCGCAGGTGCCACGTTCCTTGTCTTCCCAGGAGTGATCACCTTCTCTCAAGACTATGTGGCAAATGAGCTCACTCAAAACTTCTTCACCATAACTCAAAAGATTCAGAAGAAAGTCACGGGCTCCCGGAATTCGGCGGAGCTGTCGGCGCTGTTTCCTGTTCTGCCCGGTTCTCACTTGCTGCTCAATAACCCTGCTCTGGAGTTCATCAAATACGTGTGTAAGGTGAGGACGCTCACGCTGACCTGTGCGGCGAGGCCGTCTGCGTGTGCAGGGAGCCAGGAGCAAGTCGCTTGTCGATGCCACTCACTCGCCCCATTCCGTATAGCCACTGTGCGAGGCATTCGGGGCTCAGGTGGACAAGAAGGGGAGACCCGTGGGCTCGGGGTGGCGGGCAAGGTGGGGCAGGCCCTCTGCCATGCCCGGGGCTGAGGCCGCAGCGACCAGGGGGTCAGGCCCCATGCGGAGCCCAGGAAAGAATGGTATGTGGGCGGAAGGCCCCGGGGTGGGGTGTTCTGGGAGTGCCGGTGAGACAGCAAGTGCCCGGGACCGGACACAGCCCCTGAAACGTCCAGTCTCCTTGGAAGCTCAGGGCAGCTCGCTCACGGCCAGACGCCTTCTGGGAAGGGAGGCCGAGGCGGACGCGGGTCGTGTTACCGGACGAGGCCAGGCCGGCACCTCGCGCAGGCGCCACCCTGCTCATTGAGTTAGCCGCCGGCAAGTGCACTTCAGCGACTGCGCTCCCGGATCAGGTGGCTTCTGGCTGCTGTGGGGGGATGGTTCAGTGGGCATTTCAGTTCCTCGTTGGACTTCAGAATAGTTTCGATTTATTTTTATTACGGTATAACTTACATGTCGTAAAACACGTATCGACTGCCACAGTCAGCACACAGCACGCTCCGGCACCCCACAGTCCCCACCCCGGCTCGCGCTTCCTCACATTTTAAAATTTACACATGGTAAGATTCATTCTCTGCAGTGCAGTTATTAGAGTTTTCACAGATGGATAGAGCTATGCTACCAACAGCAAGGTACAGGACAGTCACCCCGAGAGCAGGCCTCCTGCTGCCCTGTGGGGTTCACCCCTCCTCACCCAGAGCTGCGCCCTCTGTCACCACTGACGGGGTTTAGAAGGCGTGAGGGTGCCGAGAGCTGCAGCGGACAGTCCGCCACAGGGTTTTCTAGTCGGACAGCAGCAGGGGCCTCAGGAGCCGTCCCTGCCACGTCCCTGTCCTCTGCAGGTCCTGTCTCTGGACACAAACATCACAAACCAGGTGAACAAGCTGAACCGGGACCTGCTCCGCCTGGTGGACGTGGGCGAGTTCTCGGAGGAGGCCCAGTTCCGAGACCCCTGCCGCTCCTACGTGCTCCCCGAGGTCATCTGCCGCAGCTGCAACTTCTGCCAGGACCTGGACCTGTGCAGAGACCCCTCCGTCTCTCAGGTGAGCCGGCCCCCACGCCCTCGCCAGGGGAGCACGAGCACCCAGGCTGCGGGCGACAGGTCACATCCTGCCACATCCACTGTCAAGTGACCCATGTCCACCACGTTGCCCCTGCTAGCTTTGATGTGAATGAAAATGGGCACCCTTTCTTATCCCACTCAACTGCCGCATACTAGAGCATTGTCCCGGTAAAACGACATCAACGAGCGTGGCCAGAGCTGTGTGAGCTGCTGCACGCCGTACGCGTCTGTCCCCAAGGGCTTTTCAACACCGCGTCTTAGCCGGTGTGGACACGCCGCCAGGGAAGGCTGGGCAGAGGGCTGATGCGCCGTGTCTCCGCCCAGGACGGGGCCGTGCTGCCCCAGTGGCTCTGCTCCAACTGCCAAGCTGCCTACGACTCGTCCGTCATCGAGGCAGCGCTGGTGGAGGCTCTGCAGAAGAAACTGATGGCCTTCACCCTGCAGGACCTGGTGAGCGCCCCCACCGGGGCCCCTTGATAAGCGATGTGAGCCTGCGGGGAGCTGGGGACACGCAGGTCTTGGGTCAGAACCTGGGCCTCCCCGTTGACACCTCGGGTCAGGCCTCGTCCACAAGTCTAGGTGACTCAGCCTTGTAGTAGCTTGGGCACCTGCAGTGGCCAGGTCCTGGCTTCATGGACCTTTCGTTCTGGTGGAGGGCGGTAGACAGCAGACAAGGTGAGCGTGAGTGGTGACAGTGTGACGAGAACCAGCAGGAAGTGTGTGTGACAGAGGGAGATGTCAGCAAGGACCGAGGGAGGTGCGGGGTCCGGGCCGAGCGCCCCCGGCGCCTGGCGTGACCTCCCTGTGGGTGCTGGGAGGCCGTGGCACATTCGGATGAAGCTGTCGTGAGGCCGGGTAGGGCGGGGGCGGGGGGCGGCTGCCCAGCTGTTGCTCGTTTCAGGCCTGCCTGAGGTGTCGGGGCGTGAAGGAGACGCACATGCCCGTGTACTGCGCCTGCGCGGGGAGCTTCGCCCTCACCATCCACACCAAGGTGCGGCCCACCCCTCTGCTCCGCCCTGTGCGCCCTCCTCGGCCTCTGTCCCTGCTCCTCTCCGGGGCAGGGGCTCACAGCCACTGCCTTCCCGCAGGTCTTCATGGAGCAGATTAGAACCTTCCGGAACATTGCCCAGCACTGTGGCATGTCGTACCTTATGGAGACCCTGGAGTGGCTGCTGCAGAAGAACCCCCAGCTGGGCCAGTAGCAAGCTGACGCTGTCCCCACCCTCTGCCCCATCTCCCCAAACTCGGGCACGTCCAGGATGGGACAAGGAAGACAGCCCCCCAGGAAGCCTTTGGGGAGCAGGTCGTACCTCCTGACCCAGCCGGAGCAGAAAGCGGCCCCTGGGCCCAGCCCTGGCCAGGGCAGCTATGGGCCGAGAGCGCCCAGCACAGGCCCCTGAGGGCCTGTTTCTTCCAGATTGAACAAGAGGGTCCCTTTGCTGCTGCACAGCCTGGCCTTCCCGCACCCCCACCGCCTTCGGGGGTCTTCTCTTTGAGCTGAGATGCTGAGGATGGTTGGAGGCCAGACCCAGGGTGCTTCAGCCGGCACTGTGGGCCAGCTCCAGCCATGCAGACCTGAACCCACGGGGACCTGGGTGTCTCTGGCGACTCTAGTCGGAACAGGGGCTGCAGGGGTGTCCTCATCGGGCTGGGCAGAGGGCCAGGGAGCGTGGGGCTCAGGCCAGGCTTCTCAGGCAGGCTTGGCGTGAACCTTGAGGAGGACCGTCTACCACGGACCAACCACGCATGCCCGTTGGCTTCCGGATTTCAGAAAAACATCCTCACCGCTGAGATTTTAGGTTCCTTCAGTGGAGGGAGGGACTAGCAGCAGCATTTGTCGGGTGGAGGTGGCCTCTGTCCTTGCTTCTCAAGCGTGGTGGCAGTCAAGGCCTCTGACCCCGCGCTCAGAAACCCAAAGTGGTGGACTCACAGGGAGCCCAGGCGGGCTGTGTGGCCCACTGGTGGCCTGTAGCCTGGTTTAAATTCATCTTTGCTCGCTAAGTTCTCTGTCAGGCAGTCATACTTTGAATTCTCATCTGATATTTACATTTCCAAGTGTTTCACTGTGTATGTACATGGCGCCTAGTCCCTGGAAGAAGGCTGACTTGCCGGTGGCCATTCAGATGCACTGGCCCCTGGGTACTGCCAGGCCAGGCCCAATGCCTGTGAGAAACCCGACGCCAGCTGGCAGCTGGCCGGAGCCAAGTCCGCCCCAGATGGAGATCTGATCAAATTAGGGCTGGCGGCGGAGGGGGGCCGGCCCGGCTTCCTGGAAGCCACGCTGGAGGCGGCCACCGCAAGGCGGGCCTGCTGCCTCCCCCTGGGTGCTGTACCCTGTTCCCTAAGGCAGAACCAGGGGCACTGGGCACCCTGTGCACAGCTCCCAGGGTTCTCTGGAGGCCAGCTTGGGGTTAGGTGTTTGGGGCACAAGGCCCAGGGCACTCATGCCTGGGAAACCTAAGCCCTGGTCTTAGTTTCTGAGCGGCAGCTGGCCCCAACTGGAAAAGCCAGTTTCTCCAAAATGAGCTGGACATCAGCGCACTGGACACTTAGGATGTCATAGCCAACGTTCCAAGGAGAGGAGGTCTGCAGGGGAGCTGGCTGCAGCAGTCGGGCCTGCTCAGTTGTCAGGTGGGCGGATGGGAAGGCCAGCTCTGACCACCTGCCAGTGTCATTCAGACTCAGGCCCTGTGGCTGCTGTAGGGTCTGAACCCTCTCCCTTTGAGCTTGGGAGTGAGGGGGTCACAGGTGAGGTGGTCTGCAAGGCACGCGGCACATGCCCCCCCATACCTGCACATCTGCTAGTGCTGTTGCTGGAGAAGCCACCATCTGGCTGAGCTCTGCTGTCCGCCAGGGCAGGGTCTGGCCCGGTGGGGCAGCTCCATGTATGACTATTGCAACGACCAGATGACCAGCAGGCCTGCCCCTGCCGGTGCCAGCTCCCTGCCCTCCTGCGGCCTCACCCTGCCCCGTCCACCCTGTTCCCAGCACCTGAGTCCTGCCCCGCTGTTCCTCTGGGACCCAGGAAGGCACTTTGGTTTAAGAGCAGGGACACTGAAGCCTTTGTTTTCCTTGAGTGCAATTCAAATCACCGCCCTCCTGGCTTCCATCACTGTCACCATCCTTTTACCTTACTTGGAGGTTTGGGGTCCGGGACGACCCCTGTGGGAAGCACTAACTGAGAGGCAGGTGTGGAGGTGAGAGTCCTCATGCACTCCTGGCCGCTCTGTCCCCTCTACTGGCCCCTTGGTCAGGTGTGACTGTGACCTGGCTGGACGTGAAGGGCAGCAGACGTGCTGACCCTGTGCCAGGCTGATGAGAGCGCTGGCAGCCCCTGAGCGGGGGTCCCCTGCTGCACACTTGTCTTCAGGGCCTCGATGCTTTTCCCAAAAACGAGGTCAGAAGGCTCTGGACACAGGTTTATTGGATTTCGAACACATGACAGCTACAAGAGGAGGTCATCCCAGGCTGTGCGGGCAGGAAGGGATGGGGGCAGACCAGGAGCAGGGCCCTGCCCCCTTCATCAGCCACTGCTCGGCCGCATGGAGCTCCTCTGATTCCTGGTTTTGAGAAGACAGTGCATGGGCAGAGCCCGGGGGCTCTGTTCTGGGGCTGCAGACGGAGGCCCTCTGGGCCCTGCCTCCAGCGCGGCGTGTCAGCAGGTGGGGTGGGCTCAGAGCCGGGCTAGCCCTCGGGGGTCCGCGAGCCTGGAGTCCTGGGGAGGCTCAGAGGCACAAGGCCCTGGGCCTGCGCCCCACTCAGACGCGTCCACCATCTGCTCGGACGGGGCAGAGGTGGAGCAGGGCCATGGGGACAGGCCGGCCTGGGCCCGGCTCTCCCCCTCATCCTGTGGTCTGCCCGCCTGGCCTGGGTCTGCAGAGCAGGAACAGGGTGGGGGAGGGGCCTGGCCCAGAACAAGGGCAAGGGTCACAGGCCAGCTACCTGAGGAACGCTCTGGCGTACACACCTTGTCAAATTTCTTGTGGCTATAGACCTTGTTTTTGTTCATGAATGTTAGCAAGATCCAGTCACACAGGAAGGAGCCCTGAGGCCAGAGAGACCGACACGTGAGGGCTCGGGAGGACCCCCCAACACACATGCGCAGTGGACGCCCAGACCCGCTGCGCTCCTTACCACCCCGATGGAGGTCAGCGCTGTGGCCAGATTAATGACGGTGGGGATCAGGCTGAACTTCCCTGCCTGGGGGCAAGAGGCTGCTTTAGACCATAGGGTGGGGACACGGAGGATGGGCCGGCTCCGTCCTGGGCCGCCCAAATCCTAGGTGGACAGGGCCGGCTGGTTTACCTGTCCGTGAACGATGACGTCAATGCGGATCCCATAGGCCTTGATGAGCGTGCGTGTGGTGCTACCATTTATCTTGTAGTATTTGGCAAACCTGGGTGGAATGACCCGGAAGCACATAAGAACCTGGGCCGGGAGGGCCAAGGCCAGAGCCCTGGCCGCTTGACCTTGAGGGGCATGGCAGTGGCCGCCACAGCTCAGAGACTCGCAGCTGCTGGGAGCCTGTGCCTAGGGCACCTGCCCTGTTCACCCCTGGAGCCACCACAACCAGCAGGCGCCCCAAGGCCAAGGTACCTGAAGTTGTAGCCAGATGAGGCCGGCACGTGCTTGGGGTCAAGCCTCCGGAAGGAGTACTTGGGGTTGCAGTTTGATGCCGACAGGTCCAGGTCACAGTCCCAGTTGATAATGACCCCAATGACACCACCCTACCCAGAAGCAGGCACAGGTGGAGTCAGGGTGGGCACACAGGCCACTCAGGAGCCCCGGGGTCCCACCCTGAGGCTGTGCGCAGGGGGGCGCCTTGTGGAGCACCAGGGGCAGCTCCCGAGGTGAGAGCCAGGGGCTGGGGCCTGGGCGAGGCAGGAGCGGCGGGGAGGGTGGGCCGTGTGACCCGGAGTCAGCAATTCAGCAGGGGCCACGCACACCCAGGTAGGGCAGCAGCTCCTCTTTCTCTGGCCTCTGCTGAGACCGGAGCCAGCCGAAACTGCCCAGGGACGGGCGTAAGGGGACCCGTGGGGCGGGCAGGAGCGGGCGCCTGGGAGGGGAGGGAGCAGGCGGCCGCGTCGCTCCGCCCCTCACCGTGCGCGCCAGCTCCGTGAAGTTCTCGCCCGCCCGCTCCACGATGAAGCCCAACTTGAAGATGGGGCAGTAGAGGTGGGAGACCTCGTCGAAGGTGCAGCGTTTCAGGTAGCCGTCGGCGCGGGTCTCGATGTTGCCCCTGAGGACGGCCCGCGCCCCCGGTGGGCGGGGCGGCAGGCGCCCAGCGCACGCCCGCGCGCCCCCCGCGCGCCCCCGGGCTCTTACTTGGAGAACTGGAATTTGGGGTAGTGGATGCTGTTCTTGATGAGGACGGTGAAATTGGGCGCCATCTTCCCGAGAAACTGGCTGGGAGGCGGAGACTGGGTGCGTTCAGCCCCCGCCCCGCCCTGCCCTGCCCCCCGCCCCCTCCCCAGCACCTCCCGGCTCTGGTCACTGAGGAGCTGGCAGAGCAGAGCCGCGCTGCGCAGAGCCGGGTCCCAGGACGGGGGACGCGCACCTGACGGAGGCCCCGTCTTCCACAGGGCACCAGCCGGACACCTCGCAGGTCTTGGAGGCCCCGCGGTAGTAGGGCACGCAGCGCCCGGTCCGCACACCTGCGGGCACACGTGCTCAGGTGCCGAGGGGCGCGACCCCCCGGCCGCGGCCCCGGCCGGCGCCCACTGACCGTTCCCCAGCATGTCCAGATGCCCTGCCGCGCAGTCCTCGTCCGAGTCGCAAGTGGCGTCGGCCACCCTGTCACTCTGGGGGCGACGCGGCGCGGTCAGCGGCCGACGCTCTGCTCCGGGCCCGGCCGCCCCCGCCCGGCTCCGCCCGCCCCGCCTCACCTCCGGGCAGGCTCCCAGGGTCTGGGAGGGGGTCACCTCGATCCTGGTGATGATGCTGAACACGCTGCCCCCCTGGGCTCAGAGAAAGGGGACAGTCGGCCGGCGCGGGGAGCTCGGCCACCCCTCGGCCCCACTCGCCGGGCGCTGGGGGTCGGGGCGCACCTCGGGGGGCTTCACGTACTCCTCCACGTCCCACACTTTGTGCTCGGACGCGGTGATGCCCTTGACCTTAGTGATGACGGAGCTCTCGGGGCCCGTCTCCCTGTCCTGGTAGCTCTTCTGCACGATGAACACGTACCTGTGCGGACCCCCGGGGTCGGCTCGGAAGCCGCCGGGGGCCCCGCGACACCCACCCGCGTGCCCCGCACCCGCACCCACCACACGAAGTAGAGCAGGATGAGCAGCTGCACGGCGCGGTACACGACGCCCAGGCGCCGGTTCTTCACCACGATCACCTTGGGCGTCTCGTAGTCCCAGAAGGCGGACCAGCAGCCGCGAGCCAGGCGCCGGGCGGTGGCCGCCCCCGCGGGGCGCTCGGGCTCCGCGGCCGCCATGGCCCCGCCGCCCGGGAAGCCGCGGCCGCGAGCTCGGGTGCGAGGGTCCGACGCAGCGCGCGCCGGGCGCACCGGGGGCGAAGCTGGGGAGCTCTGCGCGCCCGCCCTCCAGGGCGTGGCCTCGCGCGCCCCGCCCAGGCGGGGTCCCCGGCGCAGGGCAGTGGCGCGGGGCGGGGGGACTCGCAGGTCCCTGGGGGCGGACGCTGGGTGGGGCACGTTCTCCAGGTGGGGGCGAAGACGTGGCGAAGCACCCGGCCTCCCCGGCGTCTCCGCCGGTGTCTGACGGCCGGCGCGCCCTGGACCCAAAGGGCGGCCCTTTAAAAAAAAAAAAAAAGGCTCGAGGTCGGTTTGCGAAGCGCGGCGCGCGCTCCCCGGGCCCCGGCGGGTGCGCCTCGCAGCCTTTCCGTTCTAGCCCCTTCCTCGGCCCAGCGCCGCCGTCCTCCCATTTTTTCCTTTGCAAACCAATTTTTTAAAAAAATGTTTTAAGTCTCTAACCCCACTTCATTTTGAAGCGAATCCCAAGCATAGTATTTCACAAAACGATAATTTTTTTTTGAAATGATGTTTACATAGCATCTAATTAACCATTAGCCATTTTAACCACAATCGTTTAGTGAGGACTTCAGCGGAATTTGGTGTGTTCACGGCGTGCAGACCCCGTTGTCTACTTCCAAACGTTTTCATCATCCCCAGGCAAAGCGGGGACCCACGAAGCGGCCCCCTGCTTCTCCCCCACACGTGCACACGCACCGGCGCCCGCCCGCCCACTGTCCCCCGGCACGTATCCGTTCTGGGCGTGGCATGTCATGGACTCGTGCGGTATTTGTCCTCGTGCGTCTGGCTCCTTTCACTGCGCGTAACGTCTCCACGGGCTGCCCTGGCCGCAGTGTGTGGGCGCCTCGGCCCTTACTGCGCAGGAGACGCCCGGGAGCGGGTTCCCTGGGGCTCGTCTGTTCCTCACCGACAGGCACTGGGGTTGTTTCCGCCTTTCGGTTACTGTGACCAACGCTGCTATGAACATTCGTGTGCAGGTATTTTCAGTTCTTTGGAGCATATCCCTAGGAGTGGAATTTCTGGGTCATATGGTAATTGTGACTTTTCCAAGCAGCTGAACCATTTTACACTCTAATCAGCAAAGTGCAATGGTTCTGATTTCTACACATCTTTGCCGGCACTTGTTATTGACATCCTGGTGGCGAAACAGTGCACTTTCTCTGCAAACGTTTCCTCGCGTTGTGAGTTGTCTTTTCCCTTTCTTGATAGTGCCCTCAGAGGCACAAGTCTGTAATTTTGATGAAGTTCAGTTTAGCTGTTTTTTCTTTTCTTGTTCGCGCTTCTGGTGTCATTTCTAAGAATCTGTTGCCAAGTCCAAAGTCATGAAGGTTTGCCCCTTGTTTCTTGTAAGAGTTTTATAGCTTTAGCTGTTTATTTTTAGGTTGTTGATCCATTTTGAGTTAAGTTCTGCGTATGGCGTGAGGCAGGGGTCCCATTTCATTCTTTCGCATGTGGATGTCCAGTTGTCCCAGCACCATTTGTTGAAGAAGCTGCTCTTTACCCGCTGAGGGGTCCTCTGCTGAATGCTCGCGGTGTTTTCTCCTTATCTTTTCTCGAAAGAAAGGTAAGCTACATAATCTCCAGTTTGTCCAAGAATTTAATGATTTCTTTTATTTGAGATGAGTTTTCTGCCCTGCATTGTTAGGAATACACGTCGGGCGACAAGGAGGGTGTCCCCAGGAAGGTAGCCTTGTGTTATGAGGGTCCCCTGCCAGAACTCAGAAGTCTCAGAAATTTGGAGCAGGGCCTGTGTTTGATTGGTTTCGGGGGACGCCAAATGCTTACAGTGGAACTTAGATGAGGTGTCTCGAAGCTGGAAGGGAAATTTAGGGAATCAAATGGAGACTCCTAACGTAAGCTCTCTGGGCTGGGCACAAAAAGCACAGATTTGTAATGAAAGCTATGGTGCCGATTAAAATCTATAATTTGCTTACATTTAAATAGGTTAAAGAAATTAGTCTTAGGAGGATGGAGTCTCAACGCCCTTTTACATTAAAAAGGCATTTTGCACATGACAAAAATTAAGTTATTCAACTGAATTCTGAAAACTTTAGTTAAAAGGAAATATTACTCTCTGGCAAGAATAGATTTTAAAAATGTATATATAAATAACAATATGAAATCCACCACGTTATAAGTAAAAGTTCAGACAGATTTCCTTTCGGAAACGGCCTCGCTGAGAGGAAACGTGCCCGCAGGCGGGCAGCGCGGCCGTTTGGAGCAGCCAGGATGGTGGCTGCGTCACCCTGCCCGAAGGAAACCCCACACCCCGCTCCAGCGCCTCCTCCCCCCGTCCTGCACACCGTCTGGCCCTGGGGCCACCGTCCGCTCCTGCAGTTTCAACTGATGGCTCGAGCATCTGCGAGCTCAGGTGACTTTGCCTTTCTCCTCCCTCACCAAGCAGGTCCTCGGGGACTCCTTCCTGACTGGCGGGGTGACATGGTGCTGCCTGGCTCTGGGACCCAGACGCCTATTCTGAAGCCGCCAGCCAGGGGGACAGGCACCTGTGACCCCGGACGAGGGGCGGAGAAGCTGTGGGACGCGGCCCGGGGGCTGCTGAGCCCCGAGAGCTTCTAAGTTGCCCTTTCGCGAACTTTGTCAGCCACGGGCTGAACCCAGCCCGCCGTCCCCCAGTCCTGTGGGCTCCCCCTCCTCCCCCCACACCCATCCACGTTGGTTCCCCGGCTCTTCCAGCCTCTCGGCCTGTCCTGCCTTGTGCCCAAACTTTCTAAAGCACTCTCTGGCCTGGTCGCTGTCACGCCTACACCTCAGGACCCCAACACCGAGGATGCGGCTCGGGGGCTCGCAGGGGCTGACCCCTCCCGCCCATCACCTGCAGGCTCCTGACTTTTGAAACCCAAGCCCTAGAGGCGCCCACCGTGCTCTGTAACCTATTAGTTAACAGGTCCACGTCCCAAACCAGACCAAGAACAAGGTGGCGTGGGGGGGACACAACCTGTTCCTCCGCAGAGCCCGGCTCGGCGCCTGGCACACGGCCAATAATAAATAAGCCAGTAAACGTCACAGCAAGCGAGCTGCGCAGAAGCAGAAGCAAGTGAAGAGAGGACGTGGTTCCTGCGCGGGAATGAAGAGGCCGTTTACCCCCAGCTCGGAGCCACCCCCGCCCTGCCCAGACCCCAGCAGGCGGTGGGAGGGGCAGTGGGGACAGGTGATGGGGACTGTGGCGGGAAGGGGTGCTCCTGTGGTTGGTTAGTGGGAATTTTGCTTCTGGGGCTGCTAGAGGCTGTGGTTGGCTCCCCAAATTCTTGTTCAGGTCGGAGCCCTGCTGTCACGTATGGCTGGCCATCGTCCACTGCCCATTCGTCCCCTCGGTCGGAATGATAAAAGACTGACAGACAGGAGGCAGGGACAGGGCAGGGACGAAGAGGAGGGTTGGGAGGTGTGCCAGGGGTGGCAGTCTCTCTGGAAGGCACAGCCTGGCTGGCGTCACTTCTACGCAGAGGAGCAGGTGGGACCTCGACAAAGGTCAGGGCGTAGACACCCGAGCAGCCGTGTGCTCCCCGGGGGACGTCCCGCCTCACGCCTGCACCCCCACATCTTGTTTCCCGGTGTGTCAGGGTGCCAGGGGCTCTGTGGAGACATCAGCAGTGTCAGGGGCTGAGCCCGCCTTCCTGGGCCACCGGCTGAAGGGTTTATGCTCGGAACTCGGTAGCCGCGGTTCAGGGAGTCATGTCCTTGGCGAGATTTGGCATCAGGCTTTTACTGGGCGGATTGCGAGGCTGTGGAATCACCTGGCATTGACATTCGGAAGGAAAACCTGTGGAAAGAGCCGAGACATTTATAAAGACGTATTCAAGGAAAAAGACTCCGTACATGGGAGAATATTCCAAAATAACCAGGGGCTGGGGCGAGCTGTCCTCCGAGGTCGGAACCGAATGCTCCTGCGGGCCACTGTCGGTGTGAAGCACGTTCACAGGGAAATGCGGTCGTCACCACCGTCACCTCCAGAACTTCGTCATCCTCCCGAACTAAAACTCTGTCCCCATTAAACGCCGACCCCCGCCCCCCGCCCCAGCCCAGCACCAGCAGCTGCTCCCTGTCTCTGTGGATGAGACAGTTCTGGACCCCAGAGGACTTGTCCCTCCATGTCTGGCCCATGTCCCTCAGCCCGTGACAGGGTTTCCGTCCCTGTTCAGGTGAATGTCGTGCCCTCGTGTGGAGGGACCGCGCTGCGGTTGGGCATCCACCTGTCGGACACCTGGTGGCTCCCGCCTCTTGGCTGCTGGGCTGTGCTGGGCTGTGGCCTTCGGTGAACTGGAATGTCCCCATGCGGGCACGGTGTGCTCCTGGGTCATGTGACTGCTCGGACACAACGTGCCCAATCTTGTAACCTGGGCCTGTGAACTTCTCATCAGCCTATGAAAAGATTTTGAGACTGGCAAAAAAATTTTTTCCTGGTTTAAAGTATGAAAAGAACCCTGTAAGTCTTACGTTTAGAAATGTTTAAACTGTGATTCAAATTTAGCTTTTTCCCAGTTCCGGTTGCATTTGGTGGGTCTCATGCGACGTGAGAACAGGGCCTCCGGCGTTCACACTCGGCGACGGGTCTGCCTGTGTGCTCACCTTGGGAAGCTCATGCAACCTGATTGTTGGTGGGCCTTGTCTGGAGTTCCGTGCCGAGGGCGTCCAAGCCCTGGGAGCTGCCTTGAGAGCAGTCTCAGGGGCTCCTGTGCCCCATCCCTGGAGCCTGCGGCCCCCATAGACCAGCAGGGGACAGGAAGGTGGTCAGCGGATGGCCCTGCGCAGAGGAAGCTACAGCCAGACCGGCCAGCAGGCGGCTTATGTAGAGCTTTGGGCAGCAGGGCGTCTGCCCGTCTCTGCGGTCAGAGTCAGACGGGACGCGGAGCATGGAGAAGGTCCCCCTGGGTGCCCTGCCAGCTGAGTGCAAGTGCGTTTTGTCACTTTTTTCAGACAATGAAGACGCAAAGTTATGTAGAAAACGTGGAGCCTGGGGACCAGGGCTGCACCCAGGTCGCCTGCAGTAGCACCTTCAGGAGACGCGGGTGTCACCTGGGACGTACCCAGGGTAGGAAGCAGGAGAGAATAAGGCTGGGGGAGCCGCGGGTCTTGCTGGACTCGTTCCAAGGGGCGCCCCGCCGCCTCCAGGGGAACGCCGCCCCCCTCGCTCAGCAGGAACCGGGGTGCAGCAACCCTGACCCATGAGAATCAGATGGAAGGGAACAGGGGACAAATCGTCACTCCCTGCCCCCCCCCCAAGGTCTAGTCCAAGTGGCTCCTTGTAAATCTTCCCGGAGGTCTCGCACACCGAGGAGACGAAGCCCCCGCGGGGCCCGCCGGAGCCCCCCCCCCCACCCCGCTCCCAGAAGCGGCCTTCGGGCCGGTCGAACCGGTGCCTGCGTTTCGCGCACCAGCAGCTATGCTTAGGGAGCATGTTAATTTTGGGGTAACTGATTATTTTTACCTGCGATGGCAAAATACACTCGTGTGCTTTACCTGGCAAGGCTGGGGACCGCTGACCGCGGGGGCCCTGAGCCCGGCCGCCAGCTGTGTCCGGCCTCCCGCCCCACCTGGCCGCGCGTCGCTCCGTCTTCCCGGGGCTCCCCGCCTCCAGCATCGGGTTTGCGGGGCTCCCCGCCTCCAGCACCGGGGTTGCGGGTTTGCGCGGCTGGCCTGCGGGGCCCCAGGGCGGCAGGCGCGTCGCCCATTTGGCTCTCTGACAGGCTCCTCCGGGCGGGGGAGCGAAGTTCTGGGGATGCTGGAGACACCCGCGAGGCCGGCGCAATTCCCAGGGAGGCCACCAGGCGGCGACGCAGCCAAGGCGGGTCACGGGCCGGGGAGGCCCCCGCGCTCCTCTGACGCGGGGTGGGGGACCCTGCCCCCGCCCTGGACTCCCCTTTCCCGCAGGGAAACGGCGCTCCGCCCGCTGGCTGCTGGGCGCGTATAGGTCACGCGGGGCTCAGCACGTGCATGCGAGGGATTTCAGGGAGACGCACGTCGCCCCAGAACCTCGGTCCCATGTGAGGCACACCAACCCCTGGACCCAGAGCCCCTGGGACAGGCTGCCAAATGAAGCCTTGTTCCTACGGCCACCACGAGGCACCCCAAACGGGCTGCGTGGGGCCTGGGAGACTGCCCGGTCCTCTCTCCAGAACCACGGGTCCCTCCAGAACGCCCGACTCCATGAGGGCGGGTGCCAGGGGACAGCTGTGCACAGGCTCAGAGCCGCACCTGCCACTGCTGAGTGTCCGCTGCCTCCACAGGTGCCAGGGCCTCAGCGGGCAGGGCAGCCCCCCACCTCTGCAAGGCAGGGCCCTCCAGCTGCTCCCTGGAAGATTGAGGGGCCCCCAGCGGTGCCAGTCGGGGGCCCACCAGGCACTTGCAGGGCAGACAAGGTCCCACGAGTCTGGGGGGCCAGGACCAGCTCCAAGTCACTTTACCTCACCACAGGCCTCCCCAGAGGGTGGTTTGGGGGCGACCATCTGGGGTCTGGGAACTCCCGCAGCCGCACCTGACTCACGTCCGCCCATTTCTCGGAGCCGGGCCCCGGGCTGCGCTGGCGGCGGGGGGGGCGAGTTCCCAAAGCCCCATTCAGCCCCCAGTTCGCAGGAGCGATCGGGCCCTGCCGCTCCCCCATAGCTGTGACTTCCGTCCTGGGGTCTGTCCACCACGCTGTCCCTCTGAAACCCCATGCGCGCCCTCAAGTCAGCTTTTCTGTGAGAAATCCCCACGCCACCCATGTCGCCGTTTAAAGTGTACAATTCCACGGCTTTGAGCATAGTCAGAGGATATGTAACTGTCGACTATCAATTTTAGGACGTTTTCATCAGACCCCAAAAGAAACCCTGTACCCCTTAGCTGTCACCTCCAGTCCCTCCAGCCTGACAATGGCTCATCTGCCTTTGTCTACACATGTGCCTGTTTGGGGCGCTTCGCACAGGTGGACTCCTGTGACATGTGGCCTTTGTGTCTGGCTTCTGTAACTCAGCGCCATATTTTCAAGGCTCATCCTTTTCAGGGCTGCATAATATTCCACTGCGTGGGAGGGCCACATTTTTCACTCCTTCACTTGCTGATGGACAGCTGGGCTGTTCCCTCTCCCAGTGACTGAATCGCTGTGAACAGCACCTTTGCGTTTTTGTGTGGACATGTGTTTCCAATTCTGTTGGGTGGATCCTAGAAGTGAAATTGCTGGGTCATGTAAAATGTCCTACTGGTCACATTTAAAGAGTAAAAAGAAACGGGTGACATCGATTTTGGCAAGATATTTTATTTAACCTAGTCTATCCCAAACAGTATCATTTTAGCACGAAGCCAATGTAAGAAAATCGCTGATCTCTTCCATAGCCACCGTGTGAGCCGGTGACAGCTTGTGTGTATTTCACGCTCACGGCGCTTCTCAATTCAGACGCTTAATTTTCAAAAATATCCGATCTATATTCAGGTTTCATAAAGATACAGTTGAGAAAGAGAATTTACATGTCCCAGTTGCCCCAAACATAACTGCATGACGAACAACTGCAGGTTTTAAACTTGAATAAACTGAAAGTAAATAAGATGAAAACGCCGGGTCCTTGGGTGTCCCGGGCACGGTTCGGTGCTCGGCACGGACGCCTGGCGCGCATGCGCCCTGGACCAGGCCGCTCGGAGCGCGGTTCTCCGTCCCTGCCTCGCTGCACCGTCACCCAAGGAACCCCCGGAAACTCCCGACCCTGGCCCAGGACCCCGAGCCTTTGGGTGGTGGAGGGTTCCAGGCAGTGGGCATCGGTGACAGCTCCTCAGGGAGACCCTAACTCAAGGGCAGGGTGAGCACCCCTGCCCCAAACCCCAGCGTTCTGAGCCACCAGGGGAAGGATGGAGCCGGTGGGTCCTGGCCCCTCCTCCCTGCACCAGGGGTGCCGGCGCAGATGGGGCCCCGCACCCTGTATCTGCTCGGGCTGCATGACTAATGCCACCGACTGCAGTCTGAACCACAGACGTTCCCCATTCCCTGCCGCCCACACCCTGAGGCGCCCCCCCCTCCCCCCGCGACCCAGCTGTGGCCAGGGCTGGAGCCTCGCCGGGGCTGCCGAGGCCGGCTGTGTCCTCACGGCATCGTCCCGGTGTGTGCCCTCATCTCCTCTTACAAGGACCCCACTCATATGGGGTTAGGGCCCCCGTGACCCCATTTATCTCGGCCTCACCTGAGGCGCTGGGTCGGGGCTCCCGTGTGTAAACTTGGGGGGCGTGGTGTGGCCCACAGCACCCACCAGGCTGTCCTGGGCACACCTGAGCTGGCGCGAAGAGGAGCCTGGTCCCCATCTGTCCCCCGGGAAGGCTCTGCCTGAAGGCAGCCTGGGGTCCCCACACCCCTTGGCGTCCGGATTGCCCTAACGTGGCTACAGACCAGGAGGTCCTTGCAGGAGAGGGCATAGCGATCTGAAAAATTGTAACGAAACAGACGTAACAAACAAGTTGCCGTCTCAGCCATTTTTGGAGCACAGGTCAGGGGCGGTGGGCACGTTCTCCGAGCTGTGCAGCTGTCACCACCATCATCTCCAGAACTTTGTCATCCTCCCAAACTGCCACTCTGTCCCCATGAGGCTCCTGCTACTTCGCCAGGGTCCCAGGGTTAAGCAGGGCTGAGCAGCACTGCCCTGTGGCCCAGCCTGCGCCTCTCTCCTGCCCGGGGCCAGTGAGCACCTGTTTCTGTGACTCTGTGACGGGTCGGGAATGCGGATGAAGCCCCTCTCCCTTGTGCACATTCTCCGCTCGGCCAGCCAAGCAGCGGATGGTGAGACCAACGACCAATGACCACAGTTCAAGAGCAGGAGGTCGTCAGAGGAGGGGGCTCGTGGGGTGGGGGGAGGGGCTGCTCAGAGCCCCAAGCCAGGCAGGGGTGGGCTCTAGTGGCTATCCCGGGAAGAACTTACTCCACACGGTCGCCCCAGTAACTAACAAATAACAAGAGGCTCAGCCCCCACGCCAGCTGCCTGTCCTTAGGTTAAGGCGTGCCTGCCTGCTCAGGCACCTGCACCTCCGAACGCGGCTATGGCTTTAACAACGCGCAGGTGGTGGGCGGAGCCAGCTCAGCCATGCTCTCCTCCTGGCGGGACAGATGGGAGCCTCTGGCCGCCCACCTGGGGGGCCTGGGCGGGGCTGGGGGGGCTAGGACTGTTTTCCCTAGGGTGTGAGGGTCGCCCTTGGCCAGTGCTGGGAAGCCTCAGATTCTAACTGTGGCGGGAGAGGGGAGGGAGGCCTCCGCACTGTTTTTTTACAAAAAAAATAATAGACAAACCTGTGAGAGTCTGACTGAAGCAAAGAGGAAACACGTTAGCATTAAGAACGTGAAAGGTAAGAAAATCACAGCTAAAAGAAAAGTTTTAAAGTTAGAAATAAGGATTGCGATGTACTTACGTTAACACATTCGGAATTTGCAGAACGCAGGGAATTTCCCAGGAAGATGTAAATTGCCCCAGTTGTCTCTAAAACCAGGCAGTACCGCGGAAGAGACGGGTTGCCTCTCAGAACTAGGACGAGTCAGCGACCGAGCCTGGCCCCCCGCGCTGCGCTCAGGAGAGCTGCCCCAGAGCAGGTCCCGTGAGGCGGGCGGCTCGCGGTGTCGAGACCGGGCAAGGAGGGAACAACCCAGAAACGCCGCCCGCCAGCCTCACAAACACGAGCGCAAAGTCCGAGGACGCAGCCCCGAGCCCCGCCCTCCGTCCGGGACTCACAGGTGGGGCGGGGGACGCGGGCCAGGGTGTGATTCTGAAAAGCGCGTCGCCGCGAGGGGGCCGGACTCGCGGCTGGGACAGACGCGCGCGACGTGGGAGGCCGCCAGCTTGGATGTGGACAGACTCACGGCGGCGTCAATGGAGGCATGAAAGAGTCCAGCGCGAGGACACCTGCTCCCTGACCTGTCGCACGGGCCGGCCGGAGGAGGAGCGCCGCGCGGCCAGCTCAGCAGACACCGAGAGTGTCGTAACGTTAGACACGCGTGTCCGATGTGAAAATCAAAGTCCGCGAAAACAGAAGGACCCCGGGGAGTCGCGTATGAACCTGCCCACTGGCCTTGTCGCACGTCGCCGAGGACCGTGTGGCAGCAGGAACCGGGACACAGTCACGAGGCATCGAAGGCCAGCCAGACTGTCGCCGCCTGGGGACTGAGGAGCAGCGGCGGAGGGCTGTGGGAAGCGGTGGGAGCTTTAGCAGGTGCCCGGCCCGATGGCTCCGCCCAGCGACCTCCATAAACAGCCCGCCCCCGAGGGGCTCGGGACAGGACCGGCGAGCACAGCCCCCGCCCCGCCGCTGTGGCAGAGGACACGAGGCCCCACAGGAGGCCTCGGCTCGGAAGCCACACAAGCCACCTGCACAGATGACGAATTGACCAGGGTGAGCCCCACCGCCCCGCTGACCACGAAGGGCCGGGGGCCGCAAGTGCTCCGTAGCCAGCACTGTCGTCCACCACAGCGAGGGATCGGGACGCGGCACACAGCCAGGCGCCAGCCCGCTCCGCGGCAGGGACTAGCTGTGTGACCGAGGACACACACGACCTCGCCAACAGCATAAAGCACGTAGGCTCACGCGTAAGGAGAAGCCACAGGGCTGAGCCGATGACAGAGGACAGAGAAGGAAGCCGAAACGAGTCGGCGAGATGTGGCCGGTGGCGAAGAATCAGGAAAGATGCCGCTTTTCTCCTGAATCAATCCGCAGATCCAATGCAATCCCAATGCAAAGCTCACGGAAGAAAAAAAAAATGAACCGAATCCGGCGTTTGTTCTAAGTCCGCACGGAGACAGAAGTTCGCGATGCAGCGAAGAGCTTCCCGTGGCGCGGTTTCCCCGAGCCCCTCGGCGTGCGTGGGGCCCTCCGCGCCGCCCCCGCCGTCCCCTGACTGGGGCCCTCCCTCTGGGCTTACAGCCCCATCGTAGTGCCCGTTTGCTCCGGTAGCTGCCGAGGAAAAGACACAGGGAATGACCGCATGTCTGGATCCCCGTGGGTCAGAGCATCTTTGTTCTCGGTTGGCATATGGCCGGGATGTTTTTATGTCACATCTTTAAAATGTCCTCACTCTGTTTCAGCTTTCGTTTTTCCCGAAAGGTCCCTGGGCCTCTTGGCTTTTCTCAACTTTTCAACTCACTATCTCATTTTACCTTTTAGGAGATTTTATAAATTTTACAAATTATATCTTTTAATTCTATTATCGAAATTTTTATTTGACAATCATTTATTTTAAGTTCAAAGATGCTTCCTAGGGTGTCATGTTGCAACCGGAATCTCAGGTCCCTGGAGGCTGGCGCTGTTTTACAGATGATGGTCTTTGTGGGACACCTTGTTAGATGACGTCCCTGGCATTCAGCGCTCCCAGGAGGGTGCCCGCCACACTAAGTTCTCCTCCGTCACCCCCCTACAGCATGACACTCCGTTAGAGAGGGTGATCTCTCCAGAACCATGCGCCTCAGGGATGGCGAGCCGTGATGCAGAAATCAAATTCCCCAGCAGGTGGCGGTGTCGGGGTGGGGACCTTGCCGGCTGCAGCAGCTGCAGGGGCAGGCTGTCACCCCCGCCCTATCCAAGGAGGCAGACTGTGTCCTGTGGTTTCTGACTCAAATATTTTATTCCTCCTCACGGTCTTCCTGGACTCCCAGGTGGTCTTGGTCAGAAGACCTTGTTGCAGAGGCGGTTAGGAAGAAGAGTCGAGCCTGGAAATGCTTTTACTAACACGGATAAGGGAGAGGAGGAACGGCGAGGGCCGGCAATGCCAGCAGCCCCCCACTCCCCGTGTCCCCCCCCCCCCCCCCCCCCCCCGCCTCCACAGCTTTGTGTTCTCCCTCACAAAGCTGGCTTTGCAAACATCATAGTTACTTTCAGGTGAGCGATTACAAACCACGGCCAATTCCCAGACTCAGCCTCAAGGCCACGACCGTGTTCTCAGCTATTTCCTCTCAGGTAACTTTTCCCCATCCTCCTCCCTAGAGCAAGAAGTCCCAGATAGGTCAGGCGTGTGTGCCCTCCCTGCAATGTGTCCTTGTGTGCAAGTCCACACCGGCTTCTGATGGCCTTGTTGCTCCAAGCACCAGGCATCCTGCCGGACTGCAGGAGTTTCTCACAACAGACCTGAACTGCGTCCACCTCCAAGGTCCCTGGCGGTTGGCGGGCTCCTGCAGCAGGCTGGGTTTAGCCTGGCGTGGCCCCCACGTGTGTGTGTGTGTGTGGACACAGCTGCCGTGGGGGCGCAGCGGGGCCCACAGCGGAAACCCCCGCGAGGCCCCGGGGCTGCTGGTCCAGGCCCCAGGGCCGTGAGCGCAGGCTCGCCCCTCCCGCCTGCCACACCAGAAGCTTCCCCTGGGGACTTGGGGCCGTCCGCCGCACGCGCCCGCGGTAAGGGGACCTCGGGCGCTCCTTAAGCTCGGGGCAGTTCCGGCGGCTGCTCACCGAGGCGCGTCCGAGCAGGGTGCGAGGTCGGGGCCCTTTCCCAACCGCGGGCCGGAGAGGGGTCATGCGCGTTGGGCAGCGGGGTCCTCGCTGCGCCGGCGCGGTCGGGCCCTCGCCCTGCTCCTCCGCGGGCGGAGGCGGCCGTCCGTCCTTGCTCCCCGCCTCCCTCCTGGAGTCCCCATTTCTCCCACCAAGGCTCTGGGGCGCGCCAGGACAGCGGGCCACCCTCTGAGACGCGCCCCCACAAAGCCAGCTGCCAGTGTGCACAGCAGGACCGCGCGTCAGGACAAGCTCCGAGCGCCGGGGTGGAGACGAAGGGGCGACACAGGGAGGGGTGCCAGGCAAAGGCTTGGGGGGGGGGAAGGAGTTTCAGCAGCGGGTACAGCCCCGGGGACAGGCGGGGTGGGGGAAGCTGCAGCCGGCGCTGGACACCCTCCCACGCCCGCCCCGCGGGACACGTGGTCGCCCCGGGCTCCGCCCCGGGGCGGGGCGTCCGCGGGCACGCCCCCACCTGCCGAGGGGCCCACGAAACACTCGACACGGGTTTCATCCAAAATCAAGGCTGTATTGATCCTCACGGACTGACAGGCGAACAGGATGCTCGGAACGGCCGGAGTCCGCAGTGGACACGGGGTCGGCACAGAACCGGACAAGGCAGCGGGCGCGACGGGGGCGCCGGGGCGCGGCGGCGCGCGCGTGGTCATGCAGCAAAACCGAAGCCGGAGGCCCCGGCGGCCTTCGCACGGCAGGCAGAGGCGACCGTTCCCGTCATCGGCTTTCGCTCCTCGCCGGCGAAGTCCCAGGTGTTCGGGACAGTTTCCGAAAACACTGCTCGGTCAGCTGAGGGCCCACGGAGGTGCGCCCCGTGCGGCCGGAGGGCGGGCGCGCGCCAGGGCCGTCGTCGCGCGGACAGCTGCCCGGCGCTTGCATAGTGGGGGGGTCGAGCTGCTGCCGTCGGACTTCGGGGCGGCCCCGGCTGCCGGCCGGCGGGTGTTTGTGACCGCGTTAAACAAATAAAGAGGGATTTCTAGAAACTTTTTATAAAGTGTACCTAGGTTAAGAATTTAATAGCATCATATATTTATATTAATAGACTATTTACACTTGTTCCATTTGTCTTTTTTTAAAAAACAAACTGAAAAGGAAATCTTACACTTCTGCATAAGGCAAAAAAAGTTTTGTACATTATTAATTATTATCTCAATATACATCTGTAACTGCGGTTCCAAGTACCAAGGGAGGGCCAGGGCCGAGCCTGAGTGCGGGCCTCACAGTGTGTTGGACGAAATGACCGTTTTTTCCTCCATAAATAAGACAAAAAAACCCTGGGGTTCTGGGAAGGGATTCGAGGCTGTTAAACCGCAAATCCCAACTAAAATTTAAAAAGCAAAATCTTTTCTTTTAAATGCCTAAAGGGCACAAAATTGAAAAAAATACAAATCTATTAAAAACGCTCTCACCTGTGGGAAAAAATGTACAAACTTGGATTTTCTCTCCAGAGCCTAGTCTCGGCCCCAGAGAACCAGGTCGCCCCGGGAGCGGAGCGGCTGTGCGGGGAGCCCCGACCGCGCGGGTGCGGCGGGGACGCGGCGCCCCGGACGCCGCGCCTGTGCTTAGCTCCGAAGGGCGCGCGGGGGGCGCGCGGGGCTACCGCGCCTCCACCTCCTGGGGGTTGCGCGACGGCGAGTAGTCGCGCGCCTCGCCGGGCCCGGCGCCCCCCAGCGGCGTAGTCCGGCTGCGCGGCGGGCCGGGGGGCGCGGCGGGCCCGCCCGCGGCCAGCAGCGGGGGCGGCGTGCGCGCCAGGAGTCCGTTGTGCAGCGCGGCGGCCGCGGGCCCCAGGCGCGCGTGGTGCGGCGCGGGCGGCAGCTCGGCGCGGCGCGCCTCCCGCCGCCGCTCGGGGCTGTAGTCGTGCGGCTCGCGGTCGCGGTAGGCGCGCGCGGGCGGCGCGGCGGGGCCGGGCGCGGGCGGCGCGCGGCGCGCCGGCTCCCACGCGAAGGCCAGGCGCTCGCGGCCCGCGGGGCCCGGCCCCAGCTGCAGGGGCGCGGGGGGCGCGCGGTGCAGGCTGCCCCCCGGGGGCTCGGGCGCGTCGCTGTCCTCCCCGCGCTCCTCCTTGACCTTCACGTCACCCTCAGGCAGCTTCCCGGGCTCCCGGCCCAGCAGGGCGGCCAGGCGCAGGCCGTCGCCCAGCGCCGCCTTGCCGCGGGGGGAATGCGGGCGCGCGGCCGGCCCCGCGCCGTCCTCGGGGGCGGGAGAGCGGCTCTCCTTGACGCGCGGCTCGCCGTGGCCGCGGAGCAGGAGGCCGCTGACCGCGTGGCCCACGGGGGCGGCGGGCGACGCCCGGCTCAGCAGGCGCGTCTTCTCCAGGAGGTCCCTGGGAGTGACAGACACCCTCGCTCAGTCTCTGGACAGGGCGCCGCTTCTGGGACAGGGCACCCCAAAGCGAAGCTGTCTGCCACCAAGTCCCCATCTCAGCGCAGCGTGGCCATTGCCCACCGGTGACCTCAAGGTCCTTGGGGGGCAGTCCCTTGAGCACTCCACCCCCAAGTGGTGACAACAAGGCTGTACCCTCATGATAGTCCCCCAACACCCCACACTGCCCGTCCCCTGTGGATCTGCTCTGCAAACCTGAGGTCTGCGGGGAACCTGGGCGCAGCCTCCTGGGCTGGGACGGACCCCCGGGGGGCTCCACCGAGCCGCGTCCACTCAGGGACAGGGGCCTGGAGTCCCTTCCTGGTTGAGGGAGTGTGGCCTCAGTTGCAGTTGGCCAGTTCCACCCACCCAACCGCAGTCCAGCTCTGTGCCCCTGGGTCTCGGGAAGGCAGAATGGCCCCCGAGGCTGGCACTGTGGCCTCGGCTGAGGACCGCTGCGAAGAGGACCTCGGTCGGACGCAAGGCTCTGGCTCCGTCCCTCAGGAGTCCCCAGCCGCCCCTGCTCTCCTGACGCCCACTGAGGTCCCCAAGGGGCTTCCCCGGCTCAAAGTCCCCCAGACCCCGAGCTCTGACCCTTGCAGGAAGTGCTGGTTGTGGGAGAAGCCTGCAGGACAGCCCCGGGTTCCTCCCTAGCACCCCTCCCAGGCCAGTGACATACGTGCTCCCCTCTCCGCCAACTCAAAGTCCCCCCTCCGCTGCCTAACCCTCCCCTGACCTCACCACGTGCACCCCAACACACCGGCAGTGCCTCACATGCAGCAGCACCCACAAGGAAAGTGCCCCAAACTTGGGGTTCTGGGGGAAGGTCGGGGGGAGAGGACCCGGGTGGATGGGCCAGCGGGGAGTCCTCTGCTGCTGACCTCACAGCCAGCCCACGAGTCCTCAAGGACCCTTGGGTCTGATGCTGCTGCCAATCCCCTTGGCACTTGCCCCCCTGGCCCAGGGGCTCCCTGCAAACATACCTCCCAGGCCCTCTGCCACCCAGAGCCAGGGGTGTCGGCCGGCTCCATGCCCACCTGCTCCGAGCTCCCCCTGGAGGCCCCAGTGTGGGTAACAAGCCCACAGCGCAGCCTCCCCAGGGACCAGCCCTGACGCTGATGGAGATCCTGCCCAGATGCCTCCCACAAGCAGTCCACCTGCCCTGGCCTTCCCCCCACCCCTCCCCCGCCCTACTTACCGCTCCCGCTCCTCGCGGCCCTTGTCCAGCTCTCGGTCGTGGTTGGTCAGAGCCGAGACCCGCTCAGAGTCCACCGGCTTGGGCCAGGGGGGTGGCGTGGGGAAGGAGGGGGGCACGCGGTGCAGCCGGTTCCAGGCCTCGTGGGGGCTGGGCAGGCTGTGCAGCGTGGAGCCCTCCTTGTGAG
Organism: Rousettus aegyptiacus; assembly: GCF_014176215.1. Classification (NCBI taxonomy): domain Eukaryota; kingdom Metazoa; phylum Chordata; class Mammalia; order Chiroptera; family Pteropodidae; genus Rousettus; species Rousettus aegyptiacus. The sequence goes on from NW_023416308.1 coordinate 335,527, forward strand.
AGAAGATGCTGCCGCCTGCAGCCGGGGAGGCGGGGGTCTGAGCCAGCCGCCCCCCCCCCGTGCCCCCTCGAAGCTGCAGGGGTGCTGGGGAGCAGCGGGCGGTCCCCAGATCCCAGGCCAGCCCTGTGATATGTGTCCTGGGAGACAGCCAGAGGGGGGCGGGCAAGCATCAGGCCACAAGCAGAGGAAGCCCAAGTTCACTCGTGTGCGTAGGCAGGATGTGAGCGTGCAGGGCGAGCAGGTGTGCAGGGCTCACTCACTCAGTGCATGGCTGCCCAGGCCTCCGAAGGCGGCGCTGCCCAGGGCCCCCAGGCCCCCGAAGGTGCTCGGTCTGCTGAAAGGGTCTGTGGGGGCAGCCGGGGCTCAGGGGCCTGCGAGGCTCCCACCCACGCCCTCCCCTGCGGCTCAGGCGCCAACTACGCAACCTGAGGGCCCGTGGTCCTCAGGGGCAGCACCCTGCCTACCTACGTCCCCCAGCCCCGAGGTCTGCCAAGCACCTCGGGGGGCACCCACCTGTCAGGTGAGCAGTGGGCAGGAAGCTGCCAGGGTGGGCTGGGGGTCCGAACTGGCTGGTGGCAGGGTGAGCGGCACCTGCGGGAGGCAGGCTGGTGGGGCCCAGTGCGCGGGGCGCCTCGTCTGCGCCCGTTCCTGGGACGGGGGTTCCCCGACTTCCACTGCGAACAGCTACCTCCCACTCAAAGGGTGGGGCCAGGCAGGAGGGGCGCTCTAGCCTTTCCCCCAGACACAGAGGACCCCACGGCAGGGGGGTGGCGCTGACCGCGGTGCAGCTCAGGGGGGGGGACCCGCCTTCGGGGCTGCTCCTGAAGCCAGCGACCTGCGGCCGACGATTGGGAAGCCGACCCGCGGTCCCGGTCGCCGAACGGGCTTTGGTCTCGGGTTCTAGGGGACGCGGCTCCTTCAGTGGTGACCCCCACCGTGGCACCAGCCCTGGCTCCTGCCGGCCCCAGAGCCAAGCTCGAGGACAGCCGGGGGCGGGTTCTGGTGGACAGTGCTTGGTGACCCCTCTCTCCAGCTCCCTCCTGGGGGCCCTGACCACGTCCCACCCCCCACTCCCTGCTGTCGTTAGCCAGTTCTCAGTGATGCTCAGGCCAAAGAAACCACCCCAGAAGTCAGAACCCAGCTGACCCAGGAGCCCAGGGGACTGCCAGATGCAGGGTGCAGGCGCAGAACCAGGAAAGGGCCAACGTGGACCCTCCCAGCGTGCAGCCCGCGAGGTCAGGGGAGGGCACGCCACGGCCCAGGGCAGGACGACGCGAGTGTGCGGAGGACCAGGAGGGCGCGTGCCAGGGGAGGAGGGACCGGGGGGGCAGGCACCCCGGGCTCTGGGGCACAAGGAGGGGGCTGAAGGGCACAGCCTAACTGGGCTGCCAGGGACCAGGGACCTGGGCACAGAGGGGTCTGCCCTCCAGGGAACCCAGACACCGGGGAGACCCCTCTGCTCAGGACACAAGGGTGCTGCAAAGAGCCCCATTCTCGCGAGGCCAGCCTGGGCGCCCTGTCCACGCCCACCGCCCTGGCCCACAGCCAGGCCCCCTGCAGACCACGTGCAGGGCACAGCGGGTGGCAGTGAGGGTACCTAAGGGGAGGACTAGCGGGTGGTCAGGGAGGGCCCTCCGCGGAGGCGACAGCCTGCAGGGCCCGACAGCTCCCCGTGCAGCTGAGACGTCCACACTGGCAAGGGCCATGCATGGGGCCTGGTGTCTGGGTGCTGGACAGCAGGCCGTGTCCCCTCCAGCTCACGGGCCCGTGTCCCTCGAGCAGAAAGCGGTTTAAACACCAGAGTCTAGTTTTGGTTTGCAGGGGCAGAGGTGCCTCCATCGCCAGTAAGAGCCGGGCTGTGGGGTCCCTGGGCTGTCACAGCTCCTTGCCCAGAGGACACCAGGGGGCAGTGCTCAGGCCTGCGTCTGGTTGTGTCCCTTCGCTGTGACACATCTTAGCCATGGGGGTGACATGCTCAGTCCTGGGGAGCTCCTAGGAACCCCGACAAGGCGAGACTGCGGTGTGGCTGCCGCAGGGGTGGGCACGGGGGTCTCAAGAGCAGTTTCCTCCCATTCTGTGAAAAGCCAAACGCCTCCTGGAAGGGGGTCGGGGAGGGTGTTGGGAACATAAGGCCCTGGAAGGGCGCAGGTTAGCTCAGGCCAGCTCCGGAGAGGGCTCTCTGGAGGACAGAGTGGCCGGCAGCTCACGTGACCAAGCCCTCCGCCGCCGCTGCAGCTGGACGTCAAAGAGGACAGCCAGCCCAGCGGCGCCCCACCCTTGCCCAGGGGGGCCTGGCCCCAGGTGGCCTTACCAGAGCTGGGGAAGAGGGGCCGGGCCAGGTCCTGCGGGCAGTGGAACCCCGCGAGCAGGCCCGGGGCAGGGGGTCTGCTGAGCAGGTCCAGCTTGGCGCCCACCTCCAGCTTGTGGGGGTCCAGGTGCACCTGCGAGGCAGAGCATGTCCAGGGCTGGCTGCCCCGGGGGCCGGGCCCGACCTGCCCGGGGCGAGCCCGCCCGCCGTGGGAACAGGTGAGTCACCCGGGGCTGTTCCGCCTGGCCCAGGGCAACCCAGACGCTGCCCTCACGGCGCCTGAGCTGGAAGCTGCCGACTGGTGCCTCCCGGCACTTACAGCCTCGCAACGTGGACTCTGTGTTTCCATTGGCAATGCTCTGTGTTTCAATTTTGTAAAACTGAGTTGAAAAGATAGATTCACACACCCAAGTTGTTCTGAGTTTGCTCACTAGTTTTCCAATACCTGAATTTAGTGTGTTAAACCCTAAATATCTCTGTCACAAAGGCCACAGGCAGCAGGGGGACCGAGCCCTTCCCGGCTGTCTGGCGCCTGCTGCGGGGCACTCTGTGCCCCCGGTGCTGCCCCGGGGGGAACGCCGACCCCCTCGCTGTGCCTTTCGGGAGGTGGTGGGGGTCTCGCACGAGCCCGTACGCAGTGAAAGTGCTTTGCGATAAGCCCTTTTTGCTGACTTGGCTGTCACAGCGCATCAGGGCACGATGACGTTAGTACCACACACGCAGGTGACGTGTCACCTGGGATGGCAGTAGAAGGTGTCAGGGCCCTTCTGTGACACAGGGGCCACCTGCCCCTCCCATGGTCCCCTGTGAGGGCCTCGCACCTCCCCCTGCCTCGCCCGCTGCCCCCCAACGGAGGGTCCCGGTCTCTCGTGGTGGCCCCTCCCCGGCATCATTCAGGGCCCTCGCTCAGGGCCCTCGCTGCAGCCGGGGTGCCTGGCTCCCCCGCACTGGGAGGGCAACGGCCTTGTGCCCTGCTACACCCTCGTTCGTTGTCTGTCCCTCCCGAGGGCACATAAGCACCTGGCACCTTTAGTCTCCTTTGCGCAGGGCTGAGACTCGGGCACACAGCAGGTGCTCGAGCGTGCTCACAGGACAGAGTGGGGAGGGCAGGGTCAAAGAGTCAAAGGGTCAAAGGCCTGCTGAGAAGGCTAGGCTGAGAGTGGGCCTGTGCGGGGGCCCACGGCCTGCCCACCCGCAGGGTCTACAGCGCCCGCCGACCCGCCCGGGGTCAGCTCCTCCCCCCTCCACCGGGTGACCTGGCCGCCCCATCCACCAGTGAGCAGCGACCTTGGGCTCCCCAAGAACTGCCGTCCCACCTCCTCCCCGCCCCAGACCTGCGTGACAGCTGGCGGCACACGCGTGCACACGTGTGAGCAGCTGCGGGTGCGGCTCACCTTCATCCGCTGCTGATGGTGGTGGATCTGCCACGCGATCTGCACGTGCACCGCACACCACTTGCCCGGCTTCTGCAACAGGGCGGGCGACACGCTCGGCCACCGGGCCTGCACCCCTCACGCCCCTCGCCCGTCACCCCCATCCCTGCCGTCACAGGGCCCCTCCCAGAGACAGGCACACACTCACCCTGACTGCCGTCCGGTACGGGTCAGACACCTGTCATGGAGAAGGATACGTGAGGTCCAGGCAGCTGAGCCGGGGGGGGGGGGGTGTGCGCCCCGCAGGGGGAGCTGGGCTGGCATGACACCCCCGGGGAGGGAGGGAGAGACAGAGACTGCGGCCACCTACCCCGGGGCCCTTCTGGAGCAGGGTGTGCACAGCGCTGGCCCGGCCGGTCACCTCGATCGGGTTTGCGGCCTGAGGGGACGGGGTGGCAGGGCGTGACCCGGCTGCGAGATACCGGGCCCCGGGCCCCCTCGCCCTGCCCGCCGACTCGGGGCTGGCCCCCTCCCACGCCATCTTGGGGTGTCTGCAGTGGCGGAGAAGGGGCCCTCTGTGCTGCCCGCCCTGCCTGGACCGCACCGCTGCTCCTCCCCACCCCAACTCCGAGCGCCCCCGCTGAGGGGGTGGGGTGCGCAGGGCACGGCTCTCACGGACCCTGCCAGCTGCTGTCCAGACCGGGGCTTGGGGGTGGTCTGCGTCCGGGAAGCGTCCCTTTGGGGAGACATGTGTCCACAGTGTCCTCTCTGAATGCTGCCCGCCTCCCCCGGGACCTTCCGTGCCCGCCCCGCCTGCCAGGAACGGCCGGTACCTTGGGCTGAAAAGCGCCCTGCAGGGACCCGAAGGGGCCTGGGTGTGGGAGCAGGGCGGGCAGTCCCGGGACTGGTGGGAAAAACTGCAAAAGAAGCAGGGAGGGCAGTCCAGGGGTGCGGCGGGGTGCGGCCCGGCCCCCCGGCCCGCGCTGCTGCCCGAGGCGGGGGACAGCGCAGACCAGGCCTCGCGGCCGCGGCCCCCCTGCCCAGCAGCCCTCTCGGCGCACGGAGGCGCAGCACACTCACGCTGGAATGTCGGAAGTAGGGGCTGTCCAGCTTGGGCGTGTACTTGTCGAACTGGAACGGAAGGACGGGGACGGTGAGGCCCTTCCCGCGCGCCGCCGTCCGCGTGGGGCCCAGCACTCGCCCGCCCGGCGGGCCAGGCGCCAGCCCGATGGCCGCCTGCCTCCCGCCCCGCGGGCCCGGGGTCTCTGACCGGGCACGGCCCCGCCCTGTTCCGAGGGTTTTACCACAGGAGAAAGGCACAGACTCGCCCGCGTGTGCCTTTCCCTGTGCTGGCTGAGACGGGTGGGGGGCATGGAGCCCAGGGCTGGCAGTCACGCTGCGGGGCACGCCCAGGCCGCCCGCAGAGCCGGCTCACGAGACCAAGCCCCTCGGCGTGGGGAACGTGGGGGGAGTCTGGTTCCCGTGGCCGCCCAGGCCCGTCCGGGCCTCCAGACCTACGTCCCGCTGCCAACCCAGATGGCAAGGGCCCCGTGTGGGGCAGAACTGGCCCCAGGGCCAAGTCCCACGTGTGCGGACGGGGAGCGCCCGCCCGGGCCGGCTGGGAGGAGCAGGGCGGGGGCGGGGGCGGGGCGGTGCGGCCGCGTGCGGGCGGAGTGTCTGCGAGCCTGCGGTGGCCGCGGGGCCTACGCACCGGCGGGGGTGCGGCGGGCGGCAGGAGCGGCGTCGGGGGCAGCCCCGCGGGGAAGGGGGCGAATGTGTGTTGGTGCTGGTGTGTGTGCTGGTGTGTGTGTTGGTGCTGGTGGAACTCCGCCCGCAGCAGAGCCCCCGGGCCCAGCGGGGCGCCGGGCCGCTCGGCACTCTGGACCAGAAAGCGCGCGTTCAGCTCTTGCCTGAGCAGCTCGCGATCTACGAGAGAAAAAGAGAGAGACAGAGAGGCACGTCGGCCGCGGCTCCCGGCGGGGCGAGGCGGATAGTCACCTGGCACTCCCGGCTTCGACAGGCCACGCCGTGGTGGCCGCTCGCTACGTGCGGGCCCCAGGGTGGAGGTAAGAGAGGTGCCTGTGACCAAGTACCAATCAGAATCCCCGCATGAGGCTGGCAATACATGATTGGCTGGCTGAATGAGATCAACAGGCTGGCATCTAAAGGCAAGAGAGAAGACCGTGAGCCCGGGGCCGCGGCCCGCGGGGCGTCTGCCCGGCCCGGCCCCGAGGCCAGCGCCCCGGCCCCCTCCCGGGCCACCGGGCGGCCCCCAGCCCCGTTCGGGCTGACTCGGCAGTTTAGAATTTGGGGGTCGACCCACGGAGAAAGCCTGAGGGACCTGAAATTGGACCCTGAGGGGGCATCTGCTGGCAGGAAGCAAGGAGGGGTGGGGATCAAGCGCACTGTCCACCTCAGACCCCTCCACTGGCCAGTGCGGGCCAGCCCGGCCCCCAGAGAACCCCGGCCCCCACACTAGGGATGAAGGATGGGAGGAGACACTGCAGGCCCCGGAGCCCCCCAGCCCCCCAGCCCCAGGGCCTGACCAGGCCTGGCGACGGCTCGGGACCCCATGCAGGCGCCTCCTCTGCACGGGGCGGCGGGAACCCCATGGGAAAGGCGGCCTGCGGGACCCCAGAGCGCTGGGTCGCTGTGGTCTGGAGGCGCGGGGTCCGGAGCAGAAGGGGCTGTGCCTGGAAGGCTGGAACCCCTCCCGCCGGCCCGGGAGCGCAGGGGGCCCGGACCCACCCAGACCCACCTGCGGGGTGTCCCGGGATGACCAGGCTGCTGGCCGGCAGCGCCGGGGGCGGGGGCAGCGTGGCGGGCGCGGCGAACATGGCCGCCGCGTGGTGCTGGTGCTGGGCCTGCGAGCGCAGCGCCAGGTGCGAGGTAGAGAGGTGGGCGCCGGGCCCCAGCGGCGACAGGGACGCGTGCTTGCCCAGCCCGAGGCCGGCGCCGCTGCTGGCGCTGCTGCTCCTGCTGCGGGGAGGGGGGCTCAGTGCCCGCCGGCCGGCGCCCCCCGCGCGCCCGGGCGCCGCCCCGCCCGCCGCGGCCCGCGCCCACCTGAGGCCGTGCAGGCCGTTGTGCACCGCCGGGCCGGGGCCGGGGCCCGGGAAGGCGCCCAGGGGCAGAGGCACGTGTGTCGGGAGCAGGGCGCGGGGCTGCGGGGGCGCGGGCGGCGGCTGCGGGGTGAGGCGCGGCAGCGCGGGCGCCTCCTTCTTGACCGGCGGGCCGGCGGGGGCGCCCGGCACCGGGCCGGCCGGGGGCGCGGGGCCGCGGGCGGGCGGCAGGAAGGGCGGCTCGGTGCTCAGCTCGCGGCTGCGCTCCAGGCCCGAGACCTTGGGCGCCGCCCCCGCCTTGGCCTCCGACTTCTCGCCCAGCGCGGAGCCTGCGGACAGAGGGGGACAGAGGGGCCAGAGTGAGCCGCGAACCTGCGAGGTCACAGCCCGGCCCCCCACACTGCACGGGGCGGGGGCGGGGCAGGGGGCCGAATGCCCTGAAGTGTTCACGCCAGCCGCAGAAGGCATGGAGTACTGCGACCCTGTTTTCCAGGGGCAGAGTGGGCCGGCCAGAGCGCTGGCCTCCCGGCCTGTGCCCCCTGGCGGTCCCCCTCAGCCCTCCTTTCCTTGCTGCCCTGGGCAGAGCACCTCATGCCAGTGATCCACTCTTTCTGGAAAGACCCAGGGGGCTTGGGGCCCGGGCAGGCAGCTGCCGCACCAAGCGCAGCCCCGTGCCGCTGGCTGGCATCAAGGCCACGAGGGCGCCAGGCCCGCGTGGAAGCAGGAAACGGCCCCTCTGGTCACAGCACCGTCTCCACCTGTCACAGCCGCCCCGGGACGCGGGCCCCCACTCCCGTCTCCCGTCCTGTCTCGCCTCTGTCCCCACACCGGCCCTCGAGAAGCAGGAGCGGCCAGCAGGGTGGAAAGAGGCAGGCGGGGGCCCCAGCGCCCCGGCTCTCCGGGGCCTCGGGGAGCCTGGGCCCCTCCCCAGGAAAGGCGGACCGCTGGCCCCGATCCCCGCTGACCTGCCCCTCTTCTGGGCTCCTCGGAACCTTGGCTGGTTCCCTGGGCTCTGCCCACGTGCCTGAGTGTTCCCTGGCAGGGGGCTGAATCGCGCCAGAAGGGACTTGTGAACGTGGCCTTATTTGGAAAAAGTCTCTGCAGATGTAATCAAGCTAGAAACCTCGAGATGAGCTCGGCTTGAAACAGAGAGGGCCCTAAATGTGGCCGCAGCCCAGGGACAGCCGGGTTTGCTGGGAAGACCCCTCTGCCTCGGGCTGCCAGGCCGTGGGGCCCGCGGCTGGGGACACCCGCCCGCGTGTGCCGCTGTCCTTCCCAGTCGCATCTGGACAGTCTTCCAAGCAGAAGCCCCTTTGCTGTGGTGGGTCTGGGCACAGCCGGGCCCGACAGGCCGGTAACAAAGGGCCGGCTGGGCCCGGCGTGCTTTCTGGGTCTGTGAAATGCCGCACGTGTGCACTGTACACGCGGGGTGGGTGGGGGGCACGAGCCGGGGACCGACTTCAGGGGCGAGCCTGTCCTCCCCAGACTGGGGCCCAGGCCGTGGGACGCACTTACCTTTATCGGCTGCCGGGGCAAAGAGCTTCTCGGAGCCCACGGACGCCTAGAAGAGAGAGGCGGGTCAGAGGCAGAGGGACCCCGGGCGGCGGGCGTGGGCAGGCTGGGGCACGAGGGCTGCCCGTGGGCACACGCGGCACCCCCACAGGTGACCAGCCCAGCCCTGCTGCAAGCACGTGGCCACACGGGACACTCAGCACAGGACTGGGGAACCATGGGTGCCACACTCGGCAGGAACGCGGGGCTCAGTGTGGCTGTCCGATGGAGGCTGGGACTTGGGGATCCGGGCACCCCCTGGTGGTGCCAGCACCAGAGGTCTTGATGCTCCCATCCCCCAGAGCCAAACGGGCCTCAGACTACCACCCGCCACACCCTGGACCACCAAGTCACAGGTCCGGGGACTGTGGCCACCATAAAGAGCCCCTCCGAGTGTCCGGGTGAGCAGGCCACTCAGAGTGGGGTGAGTCCGCCTCGAGTAAGAGCGGGGTGGTTTCTGGTGGACCCCGCCTCACTCTCTTCCCGTGTGCACGAGGCCACGGGACTGGGGTCCGCCTTAGGACGCTCAGGGAGCGGACGTGGCCCCCCTCTATGTGTGGCCAGACGCCCCCACAGCTCATGAGAACCAGGCGGTGTGAATCTGCCTAGACCTTCCCTCCCGGGGTTTTTCTGTGAGCAACGGCGCCGTGCCGTCTGCCCGTTGAAGGTGTACGGCTGAGAGGGACTCGACGGTCAGCTTAGAACGTCGTCTCCCCGAGCCTCACGGCCCCAGCCTGGCACCGCCACTCTGCATCTGCGGACACCCCCACTCCGGACTTCTGGGTGTACAAAGCAGCCAGTGGTCGCTGCTGGGGTTGGTGACCGAAGTGTGAAAGCTGCACCCCACGGAGACGCCACAACCAAAACCCTGGAACAGCGGTGCTGGAGGGCACACGGGGCCGCGGCCTCGCGCACGGCTGGCGGGCATGTGCCGTGGCCGCAGAGAGCCGGCAGGGCCTCAGGAATCAGGCGAGGAGAGGCCCGGGGACCCAGCTACCCCGCCCCAGGGCGCGGCTCTGCAGGAACCGAACACAGCGTCTCGGAGAGAAGTCTGCTCTTCTGCTCATGGCAGGGAGGTGGCGCGCCCGGCACCTGCCGCAGGTGAGCGGATGAGCGCGTGGCCGCCCAGACCGGAATGCCACGCAGCCTTCGCGAGGGCGGACGTGCCGACACACGCCACAACGCGGACGGACTTTGAGGACGTGACGCCGGGACCGTCAGTCACAGGACACTGTGTGGTCCGCTTACACAAAGTCCTCGCAGGAGTCAGAGCCACAGAGACGGAGAGCAGAGCGTGGGTGTCGGGGGCTGGGGACGGCGTGGGGGGTCAGCGCGCAACAGGACAGAGTTTCGATCTGGGGAGATGAGGAGGCTCTGGAGATGACAGTGACGATGGCCACACAACACCGAACGTGCTTAATGCCACTGAGCTGTGCACTTAACGGTGCTTAAGATGTACGTCTTCTTACGTGCACTTCACCACGACGAATAAAAACTCACAGAATAAGGTATAAGGGAGCTTTCTGGGGGAGCGAAGACACTCTCTACGCGACCTGGTGCTGGGTACGTGGCCGCAGCGTCGTCGAAACGCACGAAACTGCAGGCTTAAAACCGGCCGAGGCCGAGACCCGCTTTGCTCCTTGTGCCACTGTAAGGCCACACCGATCGCCAACGTGGACCGCAAACGCACGATGGCACAGGCGCGCTGCCGTCGGGCCCCGCGAGTGCCGGGCCAACCACGTCCCCAAAACCTAAACCGGGAAGAAAACCGACAGGTGCAGCCCTGGAAATGGAGCTGAGGATGGGACAGCGAGCCCTGACATCCGGGGACACAGCTCGCGGTCGGCCAAAGGCAGGAGGGTCCCACACCTGGAAGGTGGGAACACAGGCCCCGCCTCGCCCGCCTGCCAGACCGCCGAGGCCACCTGTGACCTCTCTGCCCACGCGCGGGGGCCGGACACACACTCAGTCACGCCCCCATGCGGGCACCACGGCGCGACCTCTCCTGTGCCTGTTCCCATGCTGGTTTGGTTTTTCTGGCGCATTCTGCATGGTGAGTGTTGGCTCTGGAGGGTCCCCTCTCCCCTGAGAGTCCCCGTGGGGCCCGCAAGGGTGGGGCGGGGCCGGGTGTCAGGCCAGGCCCCAGCCCGGGTCCGTGAAGGAGTCAGGCCTGTCTGCAAAGCGAGGACACCCCACGCGCCGCCCCAAACCTGCCGGGGCTGAGCTGAGGCCCGGTGCCTTCCTGACCCTGGTGCCTGACAGAGGACACGTGGGGTACCTGCCCTCCCCCCATCGCGGGCTGCCTGGGGACCCTCAGGCCCTCGGGAACTGGACCCTTGCGAGGGCCCAGGAGGTTGAAGCCAGCTTGTAGCAGCTGCCCCGCCCCCAAGGCTGTCCCCTTAGGGTCTCCATTGCTCTGACAGCCCCTCTGGGCCACAGGGAGGCCGCTGGGCGAGCCACCTCCAGCGATCCAGCCCCTGGCGCAGAGGAGCTGAGGAGCTCTGGGGGCCCAGCTGGCAGCTGTCCTCACCTCCTGGGGGCGTGAGCCAGGGTGGAGAGGGGCCAGGAGGGAGGGGGCCAGGCTCAGGCCCACCCTCCAGCTACCTAGTCTGGATGCTTCACGGGTGGGCAGAGAGGGGAGGCTGGTGTGAGACTACGGTCCCACAGCACCCGGGGGCTGCACACTCACGCCTGGGGGCCACCCCTCCAGACTCCAGCACCACCACCTGGGCAGGGCCGGGTCAGCAGGGAACACTGCAGAAGCATCGTCGCTCAGAAACGCGTGTGTCCTGGTCCCAGCCTGGTGCGGGGAGCGGGAGGCGAGTTCTCTAAGGCCCCTCACCCCACCCCGCCCCTGCTTAGTCCCGTCTGGCTCCATCCAAGGCCCCAGCCGGAGCGGCTCCCGGGGCCAGGAGGTGGCCTGTCGCGGGGTGAGGGACGGGGCTGGGGGAGGATCCACAGCACCCGCTGGCTTTCAAAAAGGAAAGCGCCGGCATCTCCGCCGCCCGGCGGGTGGAGGGCCACGCTCCGGGGCCTTCCAGCCCCCATGCCCCGTTCTAAGTTTGCGCAGGAAAGCTGAGGGACCCCAGTTCCCACGGGGGTCTTGAGGAGGAAGTAGGGAAGCCTGCACCGAGTGAAGGCCTGCCGCTGGGCCAGGCCCGGGCATGGGGATGGGACAAGCCTGAACAGACACTCACAGGCACGGGACCTCGGGAGGCCGGTGGCCGGGGCTCCAGCCCCTTCCCAGCTCAGGTACAGGGGTCCTGCTGGGACTCGCCCCTGCACGCAGTCCCTCTGCTCCGGAGCTGGGAAGCTGACTCAGGAGTGGCGGGCAGCCCCTGAGCAGCCCCCAGGCCTGTGATAACTTCCCGAGGGTCACCCGCTGACACGTGACCCAGCGCTACCGGAGCCACATCCTTCTCCCATCCTCTCCCCCCATCCCCCCCCATTTGGTGGTGGAAGAAAGGGGTCACTCCAGGTCAAAGTACAGGTAAGAGGGCCCCGGGCTGCAGGTTCGGACCCGGGTGGCGGGGTGCGCTCCCGGCCGCGGGCGGCGGCGGTCACAGCGCGCTTTGTCTGCGAGGACCCGGCCTGCGGGGCAGCCTCGGCCGAGACACGCGGCACAGTCTTCACCGGCCGCGCCCCGCCCCAGACAAAGAACTAACTCGGGGCCGGTGGGCGCGGCGGGAGCCGGGAACCCCAGCGGCCGAGTTCGCGCCGGGGCGCAGACAAAGGCGCGCGCCCCACACGACGCCCGGCCCCGCCTCCGCTGCAGGCCCCCCACCGCCCTGGCCGAGGCCGGGGACCCTCTGCCGGACGGCACCCCAGCCCGCCTGTCGCCACGTGCACCCCCAGGGCGCAGCAGGAGGGACGCCGGGTCTCCCCGCGCTCGGCTGCGGGGACGGACTGCGTAGGGAGAGCGCCGGGGGCCTCTCCTGCGCCTCGCTCCTCTGGAGGGGGCGGCTGCTGTCTCGGCCCCGGCCCCGACCCGAGCCCTTCCCCGAGGCCACCAGCGCGCACTCACCGCGCGGGCGCCCCGCGTCCAGCGCGCTCCGCAGGCGATCGCGGCTAGTCCTCGGGTCGGATCCCGATCCGGAGCCCAAGCCGCGCGGCACGGACGCAGGCGGCGGAGCGCGGGTCCCCACCCGCCTCGGTCCGTCGAGGTGGCCCCTCTCCAGGTGCGCCCGCCTAGCCGGAGCCCGCGCCCGGGGCGCGCGGGGCGCGCATGTCCGCCGCGCCGGCTCGGCGCCCTGCGCGGCTCTCGGGGCGCTCTGGGCCCGGGGCGCCGTCGGCGCGGCGCAAGGCCCGGAGGCGGCAGCGGCGCAGGGGCTCTGCGGGCGGGCGCGCAGGCGGCGGCGAGCGCGGGCGGGCGGCGGGGCGGGGCGCGGGCAGGCCCGACTAATCTAGCCCCGAGGCGCGGATCCGTGCGCGCGGGGCTGCCGGCTCGGGTCCCGGCGGTCCCCGTCGCGTCCCCGCGACCAGGTCAGGGCGCGCAAGGCCGCCGTACTGGACGCTTTATGGGCCGACTCCTCCTAAGCTCACAGTAGCGAGCATGGACGGCTCTTAGCGCCGTTTACAGAGGGGTAAAGTGAGTCACCGAGCACTGAGGTCCAAGAGCTGAGACTTGAAGGGAGACAGAGCCTCATACCTGCCCATCCGCCCTCCCTGGGCCCCAGTTTCAAAGTCTGCGAAACGGGGATGCGAAGTGGGAGACAGGGTCCCAGCGGTTAGTGGTCACTGTCCGTGGGCGGCTACTGGCAGCACGCGGGAACCCTGACCACGCCCCGGCCGGCCGCCATCCGTGGACCGAAGTGGAAATGGGATCCAGGCGGAACCACCGCCCGGAATGAAGGTGGAATGAAGGCCGGGGAGCGCACAGGGGGAGCCCCAGGCCGCCTGCCGCCCAGGTTGCCAGGCGAGAGAGCTGGGGTGGAAGGCGCCCCCGTCAGCTCTCCTGGGCTGTCCAGAGACCTGCCCCAGGCTGGGCCACCAGTGGTGGCGTCCACCCAGTGGGAGCCAGCTAGAGACCCTGTGCCGGACCAGCAATTTTCCTCCTCAAAAGTCGCCTGGACACCTCTTACTTGTATAGAGCTCACGAAATCTCCAACCAGGGGAAACAGTAGGGAGTGCCAGCCTTTAAACCTTTCTTTTCCATTTAAATTATTTACCAAATACATGTCCCCCCCTCCCGCCCCCACGGCATCATTCTCCAAAGCACTTCCATTTCCTGACAAAGAGAGCATCAGCACTCAGCGCTGGCTGGTCAGGCACCGGGCTCGTGCCTGGCAGGTGTGGAGCTGGAGCTTCACGCCTGTTGTGTGAGGACACCCCCGTCACCCCCATCTCACTGACGAGGAAACAGGAGTGAGGTGACCCGACAGGTCACGGAGCTGGTATGTGGCAGAGCCACGATTTGAACCCGGACAGTCTGGCTGGGGGTCCACGGGCTGGGGAGCCAGCAGAGGCCAGAGCGGGGACTCGTTTCTGACAGGAGAACTCCCCGGGGGGGGGGGGGCTTTGCGTGCCCCTCTGCCCACCACACATGCCACAGCACACGGCTCTGGGCCTCGGGCAGCTCTGGACGTCCGTGCAGGGGTCCCGAGGCCCCTGTGCCCACGGCACGGGGCCTGCAAGACGCCCGAGTCCAGGACTCAGAACGGCCGACCACACACGGCAACGCCGAACTCGTTGGGGCCGGGAGCACCCAGGTGGCAGATGCTGCACTGACGGCTCTGGGCACGGAGGGGCCAGCAGCCCAGGGGTGTGGCTGCCTCTAGAAGCTGGAAGCAGCAGGGACCAGCCCGGTCTGCACTGCGGCTTAGCCCTGGGGGACCCCTTCCAAACTCTGGCGACCAGACTATATGATGCAAATTTGTGGTCACTTGTTCAGCAGCCACAGGAAATGCTCACTCTTGCCTCCAGGACCCTGATGGGGACAGGAAATGCAGAAGGCCCAGCCTTGGGGCACACAGGGCTGCCCTGGCATGTGGCACAAGATGCTGTCATCTCGGAGTTAGGCTCCCGGCAGGGCAGTGCACAGGAGGGGCCCTGCAGCCAGGACCTGAAGGAGGAGATGACCCGGCTGAGGGGCTCAGGGGACAGCCTGCTGGGATGGGCCCCAGGGTGGGAGGGGCCACGCGGAGGGACCGGAAGGTGCAGTGGGAGCAGGACAGGGCTTAGATCTCTCTGTAGGGTTCTCTGCAGGGACCAGGGAAGCAAGGCCCCGGCTGGGAGCTGCTGTGACAACCAGGCGTGCGGACGAAAGGGGCTGCCCACTTGGAGATGTCAGCTCTGTGGGATGGGTGTTGGGGTCCCGGCCGGGGGGCTGTGAGGACCGGGGGCGGGGGGCCCTCTGTGTGAAAGGTGCCTGTGCTGGGGTCACGCCCACCGTCTGACGGTGAGACCCAGAGACGCCTTGTATGGAAGGGGCAGGCGGAGAGGCGAGGACACAGCCCAGGGGCGTCCCGGCTCTGTCGCTCCTGCATGGCCCTGGCAGGCCCCAGGCTCCCAGGGGTGGACATGCACCAGGTCGCTGCTCTTCATCACGCCTCACAGGTGAGAGGCAGTGGCCGAGGCTGCACCCAGCCCCCAACCCTGGCAGTCAGGGCTCTGGGAGCCAGTGGGGGTGGGATGAGCAGGCTGGGACTGGCAGCTGGGAGACGTGCCGTTCCAGGGGGAGCAGCCCCAGCCCAGCCTCGTCACCCTGTCCAGGACAAGCCCCAGGTCTGGCCCGCAGAACACACAACGTCCCAACGCACCCCGACTTCTCTCACTGCAGCCCCAGACGCCTGTCTTCTGTGATAACCCAGTCCTCGTTTGAAATGTAGCCCTCCGGCCCCGTCGCGGGCCAGTGGTCCTACATGGGCCGCCGCGCTGGAACCGCCCTGGGGGCGGGTCTGATTGTGTCTGGGAAGGAAGGAGCTGCCACAGGAGACGTTCATGAGGTTAGAAACCCAGAAGGAAACAGAGTGGGCCAGGAGCCCAGGGTGTCCAGTGTCAGACCCCCAAACCACAGTGACGTCACGCGAGGGCCCGCGTGGTGGCGCTCAGCACAGTCACCCCGGGGCATGGTGCCACAGCCATCATGAAACTGCACCTGTCATTGTTACGAGCGTGAGGGGGGCGTCGTCACGGGCTCCACCCACGACTGGGGGTGCCCGCCCCAGTGCCGTTCAGCCGGGTGGTGGGGAGGCAGAGGCTGCGCGAGGACCATGTGACAGGGACGTCTGCTGAGCCCGAGGACAGGGCCCATGGGGAGCCCAGCGTGGTGGTGCTGAGGGGCGGAGCGGGGCCGAGGGGCGGGGCCTGCTGGGGGCGGTGGCGAGGGGCGGGGCCGTGCCGAGGGGCCCCAGACAGGCGCGCTGGACGGTTCGCAGCCCGGCCCGGAAGGGCTCCCACGGACCCGGAGCCCAGAGGGGATCCTCGCCGCGCGCGTGTCCACTGTCAGTGTCCACAGGCTGGGCGGGGAGCAAAGGCCAGGAAAGCCGCAGAGGCCGCGAGGGGGCCGACCGTGCCAACTCGGCGCCGCTGCTGGGTGGCTCTCCCGCCCACCCGTCCACAGCGTGAGTTCCGTCACAGCGGCCACGAGGGCAGGGTGCAGGCGGCGTCAGAGACGTGGGGTTCTGCGGAGTTGGGGAACCCCGAGGAAAGGCTCGGAGGACGTGGCCGCGCAGCCGAGCAGGGGCTGCACAGGCTGCAGCCCTGGCACAGGAGACTCTGGCTGTCTGCCGTCCTCAACACAGGCCACCGGCCACGAAACCCAAGGTGTCCACGCAGGACGGGGCAGCCTGCGGCCGTGGCTGAGCGCCGGTCCGGGGAATACGCCCACCCGGCCCTCAGAACGTGGTGTACTTGGAACTGGGGTCTTTGAGGGATCCTGAGATGAGGTCACCCTGAAGCAGGGTGGCCCCATGTCCAGTCACCATGTCCTTAGAGTGGAGATCGAAGCAGGCCACAAGGCTGCCTGAGGACAGAGAAGGAATCGGGAGCCATGAGGCCACAAGCCTAGGACGCCCAGAGCTACCAGGGGCTCGATGAGGCAGGAAGGACCCTCATCTGAGCCCCCGAGGGACTGCAGCCCTGCCCACACCTGGACTCCGGACCTCCGGCCTCTGGAAATGCACCCGAATTCCTGCTGTTCGGGGCAGTCCCTGGAGCCCCAGTCCTGCCCCGCCCTGCCGGTCCCCGAGGGTCACGGGTCCTCAGTCGGTGTCCAAAGCATGAGCCACGTGCCCCACGGGGCTTTCTGGGGGCAGGCATGTGTAAGCATGCAGGATAGTGTGATGGTGTGTAAGTGTGCAGGAAGGAGTGTCTAAGTGTGTGAGCATGTATGTGTGTGTAAGTGTGCAGGCAGGTGTGTGTAAATAGGCAGGAAGGAGTGTGCATGAATGTGGAAGCACACGAGCAGGCTGTGGAAACATGCCGACGGGCGTGTAAGCGTGCAGGAAGGTGTGTGTGTGGCATGTGTGTAAACGTGGACAGGCATCTGCAAGCATGTGGCAGGTGTCTGAGCATGTGAGCACGTGTGCCAGCGTGCAGGCAGGCTGTGGAAGCGAGCAAGCGTGTGTGGCGTGTGTGGCGCACTGGGGGCCACGCAGGGGAAGGGCGTGGCTGCCGGGCCCGCCCCCCGACAGCTCCTACAGCGGCCCAGGGCCCTCAGGGGAGGTGGACCCCAGCGTGGCTCATGTTGGGGAGCCACCCACAGGCTCCCGGGGGCCAGGTGCTGACACCAGCAGTGGGGACACACCCCACCCCAGGCTGCAGGCCCCACGGGACCCCACTTAGCAGGGAGGAAGCTGAGCCTCGGTGGGGGCAGCCGGGCTGCAGACGGGGCCTGTGCTGTCCTGCTGCCCGCAGGGACCCACCTGTCCACCCCTTCGCAGCCCAGGCCATTCCTGCCCGGGAAGCAGCCAAGGCCCAGAGCTGGGACACATCCTGGCCACGGGTCTGGCAGATGGACCAGACAGACAGACAGGGGACTGCGGGCCACAGGGAAGAGTGTCAGCCTCCTGGCCGGCCACGTGGGCGGATGGCAGCCTGTCCGGCCCAGCAGGCTGCGTAATGAGCCCACACAGTTTTCACCCTGTATTTTTCCAATAAAAAGCAGTTAGACGCCAACCACAGCCTCGCGGAGGGCCATCTGGCCGCACGGCTGTCCTCCCTGCCAGCAGCCGGCCAGGGCAGGGCCTGCTGCATCCAGAGGGTGGATGGGCACTCCCGGGGGAGGCGGTGGAGAGGGTTCCTGTCTGTCTGCACGCGGCCTCAGGGCTGCTGCTGCTGGAGAGGGGCCTTGCTGGTCCCCGTCTACCTGTCTGGGCGGCAGGATGTCCCCAGAGTGTCTGCGCCTCAAGCCAGAGGCGGAGGCCAAGGCCGGTGACTGGGGGCAGTGGGCTGGCAGGGGCTCCTGGGAGCAGAGGCCCACGGAGGGGTGTGGCTGCTGCTGACCTTGGCCCTGGACAGTCTGGGAGCGGCCGGCTGGCCAGGAGAGGCGCTGGGTCCAGCCGCCCCTCCCAGAGCAGCCTGGATGTCTCCTGACCGGTCGTTTCCGGTCCCCTGTGTGTCAGGGAGGGGACAGGCCAATCTCGTTCCAACCGTGTGCACAGCCCGAGTCCAGGGGCCGAGTGAGGGTTGGGGAGGTGCTGCTGTGGGTGCTGCAGGTGAACCCCGTCTTCTCCCCCTCCCACGTCCCTGTCACACACTCAGGGCACTGGCCATCCTGGGAATCCACCCCCCAACCAGCCCCCCGGAACAGGTGCCCTACAGAAAGGAAGCTGGGGCGCCACAGAGGGCAGAGGCCCTTCTCTCTGCTCCCGGAGGGGTCCCCACCCTCTGACAGGTCGGTCTGACTGAAATGGGGGGCGGTGACTTTGGCCGAGCCCTGGGCAAGGGTCCACTGGGCCCTCTGACCCACACCTACTGGATGGGCCCGGAGAAAGTCACTCTGCGTCCGGAAGCCGAGCTCGGCGAGGGAAGATGACGTCGGGTCCCACTCGCCACCCAGGCTCTTGCCGGTCACGACCTCAAACTCGGGACTGGACAGATCCAAGGATCAGGGGGGGCCTGGCTGTGGCCAGACCACGGCGGGGACTCGGCGCGGTCGGCGCCCCAGGGCTGAGCCGGGGAGTGGTGCCAGGGCAAGGCCGTGTGGCGGGGACCCCCAGGGTGGCGCCCCGATGCACTTGAACAGAACCCGAAGTTCTCACTGTACGCCAGGGCCACCACATGCTGGGCTGGGCATGTCCCCAGGCCACCTGTACAGACCGCTCACGGTGCCCACGGAGGCCCTGGCCGGCCCGACGCACAGCTCTGGGGAAGCCGGGCTCCGCCCTTGGCCAGCATCCCCCCTTCCTCCCCAGAACCACGGGCACCAAGGGGCAGTTGGAAGCCCCAAGGGGGTCTAGGCCAGCAGAGGAATCAGCCCAACAGACTGCAGCCAACCCCCGGGCATTGGGCTCCAGGACTCAGAACTGGGCTTCCTGCAAATGCCCCAGAGCAAGCTGTCCCCCCGGGGCACAGAGCGGATCCCCGGAAAGGCAAGAGCCACCAGCTCCAGACGCCACCCAGGACCCATCCAGAGCGAGCTTCCCCCGTCCCCCAACTGGCCTGGACCGGGAGGCAGGCCCCTGGATCCCGCTCGGGCCAGGCCCTTGGGTTCCTGGGCGGATGTGAGCATGGAGGAGGCCGAGCCACGGCACCCTGTTAGCCCTTGGACACAGCCTGCCACCGCCGGGCCAGAGTGTCGATGCAGAAGTGACCGATGTCTCGGTGCACACAGTCACAGCTGCTGTGAGGGGCTGGGTCCTGCTGGAGCCGAGGGCGGAGGGCAAAGCTCTCCAGGGCCAGCACTAAGCCAGGGGCCAGGCTGCGCCTGGGGGGAGCAGGGCCTCGGACCCCCCACGTCCCTCAGGGCAGCCCCCGCTTCAGAGAGCGCTGCCTGCAGGTCGGTTCTGCATTAAGGGGGCGCTGAAGGCGTAGCCAGCGAGCATCTCCCGGGGGCCCTCACCTAACCTGTCTAAGCGGCAGAGGACGACAGCTCCACGGACACACAGGCCGGTCCCCACGCCCACGGCCCTGCGGGCAGCGGGGGCCAGCACAAGGCGCCCTCAGGCCCCGCAGCTCTGTGAGCCCACAGGATGGCTGAGGGGCGGCCGCCTGGGGCCGCAGACGACACTGTCACCTCCCAGCTGCCCTCTGGCCACCTTCCCAGGACGGCGAGGCCAGGACAGCGACCCCGCTCAGGCCTCCGGGCTGACCGCCCCGGAGGACGCGCCCCCTGGTGTCACCAGCCTGCTCGGCCGACCCCTCCCAGGCCCCTGGGACACAACGCTGGCTCTCGGCCGCTCGCCACCCCCACGGCTGGTCCCCTGGACCCCAGGCATCTCTGTGGGCCTGTCGTGACCTGCTCACCCCGCAGGGGGCCTTCCAGCCCTTTCCACACTCGCTCACGCGCTCGTCCACCGAGGAGCCCGAGAGGGCCATCCCCCCGTCTGCCCACGGCTGGGGCAGCTCTTGCCGGATGCAAGCCAGGCCACCAGGATGGGGACCCAGAGCCACAGACCCCAGACCTCCGGACGGAACCTCACCCCGCAGACGCGCTCGCCTCGGGCCAGCCAGGGCTCAGGGGCCTCCCGTCCGCCCTCGCAAACACCCTCGCACCCCTTCCCGGCAGCCCAGGTGCTCGTCCTCCTCGACGCCCGCCCTCCCAGGAGGGCCTCCCCACGAGGACGAGGGGTCCTAGCCCGCCGGGTCCCCGCTGTGTGACCTCGGCCGGCTCCTCGCTCTCTCTGTGCCTCAGTATCCGCGTCCGCATTGGGGCTTTGGGACAAGCCGGCACCTGCGCCCCTCAAGTCTCACCCGCTGCTGCTTCCTGGGTCCCAGTGGCACCCTGTGCCCCGCTGTGCCCCCCACAGCACGGAGCCTAGCATTCGGGGTGCTCCATGAACAGCCGCCCAGCCGTAAGCTCTGGGCAGCCCCACGGGTGGCCAGGACCGAGGACCCTTGGAGCCCGAGGCCAGAGGCGCGAGGCTGAGCGGCTGCAGGCGGGGTCCGGGCTAGTCCTGCGCCAAACGCCCAGCTGGCAGGACCCGCACTGTCCCCGAAAGCGACGCGAGCGCGGGGTGAGGGGGGGCTCGGCTGCTGGGGGAACTCTGCTTCCGGTGCCCGGTCCGACCCCAGCCCAGGACACGGGCTGCACTCAGCCCAGCCCCCCGCCCTGCCCACGGCACCCCCTCCCGGGGGGCCCCGCGCCAGGAGCCGCAGCCTCGCCGTGGGTCCCCGGGAGCCTGGGGCCCCCCAGAGCCACAGCCTTTCTGCAGGCCTGCGGGTGCACCCACGTGGGGAGCGCGGGCGGGCGGCGGGGAAGGGGGCTTACCTTGTCGTCCCCGTCGCTCTCGCTGTCACACTGTGGGGGAGAGAGAGAGGGGGTGAGTCAGAGCCCCACAGCACCCCACATGCAGGCCGGGCGGGCATCGGGCGTCACTGGGGTCGGGGGAAGGAGTGTGGGAGGCTGGGCCAGGGGTGGGGGTGTCCTCGGCCACACAGGGCGCCCCGGGTCGGAGCGCCATCGAAGCCGGGTGTCTGTGGGGCCGGGAAGGCAGAAGCGAGACCAAGGGGCACGGCCCGCAGGCAGGTGCGCCCGCCCAGGGCAGACGCGGCCGGCAAGCCCCGCGCCCCTCCGCGCTCAGGGCCGGCCTCGGGGCGGCAGGGGCGGGGAGAGGCAGGGCGTCAGGGCCCCTGGGGAAGACGAGGGCTGGGCCAGCGGGGGCCAGCAGGGAGGGCGCCTGGAGTGCCCTCCCCACACGCCCCACACGCGGAGCAGAAAAGTGTCAGCACGTCGGTTCCGCTGGGGCTGAGACAAGCTACAAACGGACCCTGGCGCTGCATCTTCAGTAGACAGCGCTTCAGAAAGGGAGGCTGCTGGACACCGACCGATCCCGCCCGAGAGGATACCAGGGCCCCTCCCGGCAGCCACGGCTGGTGCCTTCGAGCCACGCCCCTGCCTGGAACACGGGCATGCCGGGCCCACGGGCGGGCTGCGGTCCCAGGCCAGCGGGCGCTGTCACCCGCGGCCGAGGGACGTGTGGACCATCTCCTGGCCACAGAGCCATCTTAAGAGGTCAGACCAGCCTCTTGCGCCGGCTTGTGGGTGGGGAGAGGCGCTCGGCCCCAGTGCAAGGGACGCAGAAGGCGTCGTGGTCCATGGACTTGCACTGCACTCGGCCTTGGGGCTGGGCATTCTGGGAGAGGGGGTCAGGGCTGCCCGGTGCCCGGACGTGGCCTGTGGGCCAGGGCCCTGGAGGAGGAGCCTGCAGGAGGTCAGGCACCCCTGGCCACGGAGCTGCCGCACCCGCAGACCCCCGAACGGGCTCTTCCTGCTTAATTAGCGGCTCAGGTCCGGAGTGGGGAGCAGGGTGTGCAGCTGCCACACGGTGCCTGGAGCCACCGTGGCCCCGCTTCCCAGGTCTCCCCACAGCTCCCAGACAGCAGGAAGGCGCGAGGGAGCTTCCCACTGAGCATTCAGACCCTGTAATAACCGACCAGCACCGTCGTCAGCCAGCGCAGGCCGTGGCGTGAACAGATTCACGTGACCAAGTCCCACTGAATTAATGTTTAACTGCAGTCAAATCGGAATTGCATGAAGCAACTGATCAGAGCGAGGAGAGGAAGGGGCCACGTCTGTCTTGCGGCCGCTGCCCGGGAGAGGCGGCCTTCGTGGGGCAGGCGGGGCTGGGCGGCCCTGGGGAGCATTGCTCGTGTGGGGGGACAGGCAGGAGTCCAGGACAGGGCCGACCCCAGGCCTCAGGGGATGTGCTGGGCATGGCGGAGAGGCCGCTGCGGGTCCCGAGCGAACGCCTGCTCCGGCTCCGTGCATGCTGTGCCTTGAACTCTCTGCGCCTCGGTTTACGCTTCTGTAAGTCAGACAACAGCCTCCCTACAGGGTCATCGCCTGGCTTCAGTGAGTGTGTGCGCGCGAAGACCAGGACAGTGCCGGGGGCGCACTCGGCGTGCTGCTGCGTGACTGCCTCACCGCCACCGCCACCGCTGTCACCGTCACCGCCACCGTCACCGTCACCATCACCACCGTCACCGTCACTGTCACCGTCACCGTCACCACCACCATCACTGCCACCGTCACTGCCACCACTGTCACCGTCACTGTCACCGTCACTGTCACCGTCACCGTCACCATCACCACCGTCACCGTCACCACTGTTGCCGTCACCATCTTCCAACATGCCGAGAACAAGGGGCTCCCCTCTGGAGTGGCCGCGCACCCAAGCCTGGGAGTTTCGGGGTGTCTCCCGGCCGTGGAAGTCCTTGCTCTCCTTCGTGACCCTGAGAGGCCGAGGCCGGACGGCAAGCCCTCCTTGGCCCTGACGACGCCCGACATCAACGCTGCCCCCCTTCCCCGTGCTCCAGTCCCCCCAGCACGCAGCACGCGCCTCTACTGGCTACGAGCTCCTCCTGGCCGCGCAGCAAACGATGAACCAGGACGACCACTTGTGCGGGGCCGGCTTCTCTGCCGCCCTCCAGCCGGACCCGAGGGGCGCGGTCCTGACCGCATCGGCGTCACCAGAGGGGCCACTGCAACCCAAAAGGCCGGGGCCCAGGCGACTCCAGCGAGTGGCGGGCGCGAGGCCCCCCACCAGGCGCTCAAGCACCCTGACAGGTCAGGGGCAAACGTGAGCGCAGGGCTCCACGCCCAGCCCGAAAGCTCAGCCTCCCTCGCCCAGAGGTCCCCGCACATCACCCGTGTTCCCAGCTGCGACGTGCGGGCACCCGAGGGTCGCCACGTGTGGTCCACGTTCACGGACGTGACGTCACGTGGGACAGAAGGGACCTCTTAGGCTCAGGCGACGGCCTTCCCAGATCCCCGTCCAAGGCTGGACAACGGCCTTGAGACGGGGCTGCAGGTCGGCTTGGTTTGGTCTGATTTTTTTTAAAGTTGATGGCGACCTTTAAAACCCTGGAGATGCCTCACGAGTACTCAGTCCTGCCCCTGACTAAGAACGGGGGGCACACGGCCACACGTGGGCTCTGCTAGTGCTGGCGGCGCGCGCCACGGGCTCTGCCGCACCCCCACCGCCCCCTCCAGCACGCCGGGCCTGAGCGCGGGTCCTCGTCGCGTGCCACAGAGTGGGGTCCCGTCCTGCCCCCTCTGCATACAGCAACCGTGGCTGCTGGTTTCATCTCTCCGAGCCTCAGTTTCCCCATCTGCAGAGACGGGGCGGGGGGGTGAGGGTTTTGGATTAAACAGGTCAGCCCACGCAGAGTGCTCAGAACGCAGCGGGCTGGCAGCCGGGGCTCCGCGAGCCTGAGCCGCGGTCACCGTCACCGCTGAGGCTGTCACCACGCCATCAGGTCGCCGCCACCGGTCACGACCACGACCTTCGCCCTCATCCCCGCTGTCACGACCACGACCTTCGCCCTCATCCCCGCTGTCACGACCACGACCTTCGCCCTCATCCCCGCTGTCACGACCACGACCTTCGCCCTCATCCCCGTGTCACGACCACGACCTTCGCCCTCATCCCCGTGTCATGACCACGACCTTCGCCCTCATCCCCGTGTCACGACCACGACCTTCGCCCTCATCCCCGCTGTCACTTTGGCCACTGTCATCACCGTCATCACCACTGCCATCGCCACGAGCTCCGTCGCCACCGTCACGGTCACCACCATGACCTCCGTCGCCACTGTCCCCACCTGCCCCAGCGGCGTCCCTCACATCACCCGACCAGCCCCTGGAGGCTACTGAGCCCCCGCAGGCCCGGGCGCAGACGCCTGGCCGTGCCCCGCCTGCCAGGAGGTCTGCGGCACGCGGCCTCCACCCCGGGCCTCTCCCAGAAACCCGGGCAGCTGCTCGCTGGGGGTGGGGGCCGCGCCTCACCGCCCACGACGGGGAGACCCTACCAACGGCCATCGGGCAGCGACGGAAATGTGACTTTTACTCCCTCAGTGCGAACATTAATTATGGCTTTGTAGCAGAGCTCCGAGGGCCGCCTGTCCCCCATCTCTCAGACAAAGGCATGAAAAATTCATGGGCTGGGAGGCCTTGCCACTGAGCCTCAGCATGCCAGACATTCCAGCCGCCTGGCCTGGACCAGGGAGGCGGGGGTGGGGGGGTGGGGGGGGGGCGGGGGGAGCCAGGGCAGGCACTGAGGGGCCCGGAGGCTGGCCTGGGGGGCAGGGTGGGCCCGGCCCTGCCTGTTCTCAGCCCCCCTCTCAGGTTGACCCCGCTTCACTCCAGG
Source organism: Rousettus aegyptiacus (assembly GCF_014176215.1). Taxonomy (NCBI): domain Eukaryota; kingdom Metazoa; phylum Chordata; class Mammalia; order Chiroptera; family Pteropodidae; genus Rousettus; species Rousettus aegyptiacus. The sequence continues at coordinate 360,068 of NW_023416308.1, forward strand.
GGTCAGAAAGGGCTGAGAGGCGGCACAGGGTTGGGCAGCTCCTCACCAGCCTGGGACGCGCTCCCAACGGGCGCTGTGGCCTGCAGAGGCCTGGGCAGCGGGGGGTGAACACGCAGGCAGGAGCCGGCCGGTCAGTGCTGGGCGACGGGCGGGCAGGGGGGCCGGGGCTGCTGGCGGCGCGGGGCCGATGCCCACCCTGGGCCCTGCCCATGTGGTCCTCACGGTGCCACGTGCGTTCCGTAAACCTGGGGACGCCCGGGACCCCGGGCGCACACACCCTCGGCGTGGGCAGCGTTTGCTGGGTGCTCCCGAGGCTCGCGGGCCCCGTGTGTGTGCGCGTCCAACGTGTGGAGGCGCGCTGAGGCCTGTCACGCGTGAGCACCTGGGCACCCGCCCCACAGGCGCCGCGCTGAGGCCCGTCACGCGTGAGCACCTGGGCACCCGCCCCACAGGCGCCGCGCTGAGGCCCGTCACGCGTGAGCACCTGGGCACCCCGCCCCACTGGCGCGCTGAGGCCCGTCACGCGTGAGCACCTGGGCACCCGCCCCACGGGCGCTGCACCCCAGAGTGCCCTGCCAGGTGTCCCGGTGTGTGTGCACACCCCGCGGACCTGCCACGGGGCCACGCGCCCCCGGCACGTGGCCCAGGGGCACAGGCCGTGCCGACAGCACCTGCCTGCGACCTCGCGGGGGTCTCTCTGCTCCTGGAGTCACCTCGGGAGATGTGGCGGGCGCCGCCTGCTCCGTCCGTAAGGGCCGAGGTGCCCGCCCTCTGCTCTGGACAGAGGCTCCATCGGGAGGCAGGACGTGCACCTGCCCAGTGAGTGGGCAGATGGCCGGGGCCGGAAGCAGCCTGGACTGCACGGCTGGAAGGAGGGGGGCAGGAGGGGGAACCCCCGACGTTCTGCTGAGGGGGGCACCTTGAGGGGTGGGGCTGAGGCTGCCTTTGCTCACTGTGGTGGCTTCTACACACCTCGCTCAGTCTCCACCACAGACCCACCTCCTTAGAAATGGGGAAACTGAGGCAGAGCGGCTGGGAGCCCACCGCGGGCTTAACTCGGCCCGTGCAGTCAGGCCCCACGCCAGCAACCCCCTCGTGGTGGCCCCGGGTCACAGCCCCCGCAGAGCCTGTGGCCGCCTCGTCAGACCTGATTAATGATGGCGGACTGGATGGGATCCTGAAAACCCCTCTTGTTTACTCAGCTAATTCACCTTTTATGAGTATTTAGGCTTTAAAATAAAACAAAGCACTAATTACTGAATTAACAAGCAATTTAGTTACTGGAGCCTAATAGCCAAGCGCAGGCACCTCGGTGAGCTACCAACCAGACAGGCGGGGCTGTCACCTGTCACAGGTGGGGCGGGGAGGACCGTGGGCCAGAGCCCACTCTGGCCAGGGCACTTCTGCGAGAGGCCGCACCACTCACCTGCCCGACCCCGTGACCGATCGACTCCCTGTGACCCTGTCCCCCACCACAGGTGGTACAGCCCCAACTTCTGGGGAGCCCCAAGGCCCTGCGGCTTCCGCCCCACCTATGAGGGAACCCACTGCCCCAACCAGCAGAGCCTGCCCACCCCTGGCCACCTGTCCCCGCGGCAGCCGGGAACGCATCACTCCTGGGCACACCTGACGCCTCCACGTCACCTCGCCCCCCAGGGGTCACACCGTCACTGCGATGACCCGCGCACGCACAGTCGCCCGTGTGCATGTGTGGCGCAGGGTCCTGCCCAGCGTGCGCCTGCTGCCCCGCCTGCTGCCCCTCCCCCGCGGCCCCCAAGAGGCGGCCTTTCTGGGTCCTCTTCAATCCTCTGACCTCGGGCCTGCGTGGCGCCTGGCCCACAGTGACTGCTCAACCCGGGCTCGGGGACCTCCAGCACCCGCCGCCTCAGGACCATGCGCTGGGGTCCCGGCCACACCGGGACCTCACTGTCCCTTCCTCCGCAGACCCCCTCCCCGCCCCCTCCCCGTTACAGGCTCTCCTCACACAGCCCTTGCCCGCGATAATTAATGAGCCCGTGTCACAGGATGAATAAAAGATGGCCCTGGGCCCCGCCCGCGCGACCTTTGCTGGAGTCATGGTATTAACGTGTTCTCCTGCTGTCAGACCCAAAGCGCTAACTGCCTCATGAATTATTCATCGCCACAGAAGCCGTACCCAGAAGGCACGGACACAGAGCCCCCCCCCGCACGTCCCCACCACCCCGGCTGCTCCCAGGGCTGAACCTCGGCTCCCGCTGCAGCACCTGGGCCCTCCCAGCGGCCCCGCCTCCGGCCGTGGCTCCTGGCACACGTGGCCGTGGCCGTGGCTTGTCCAGAGTGTCTCTGTCCAGCCTCCGAGGACAGGACCATGGCCCGGTCACCTGACTGCAGCCCTCTGGGACACACTACCTGGAGGCCTGGGGGCCGACTTGCCCCCCACGCGCTCGAGGGGCCAGGGCCCTCTGTGTGGCTGGGTCGCCTGGGGACCTCGCCCGACAGCCGAGCGCAGTAAACTCACCACCCCAGGGAACACGCTGGCCACCTCCCCTCCTACGGCTGCCGCATGTCGTGGGGCTCCGGGAGGAGGCTGGGGGGGCCCGGCACCGGCAAGAGAGCGGTGGCCGTCCCCAAGAGCGTCCCCCCAGACTCCACACCAGGTGCTGTGCCCACCGAGAGGGCACTGCAGAGTGGCTGAGCCGTCCGAGGCTTGGTCTCGTGCAGCCCTGCAGGGGGGTCCTGAGCGCCCGGCCGTCAGGGACTGTCACGGCCGGCACTACTGTCCTCAGCAGCGAACGTGGGGGCGTGCGCGGCCCAGCACGGGGGGACACGGGGGGCTGAGGAGTGCGTGGCGCCCAGTGGGGGCGCCGCGCCTCGGAGGGCGCGTTCTCGGCAGCCTCCTGCCGAGGGCCGGGGCCGGCGTCCTCCCCTTGGACCTGTGCTGACCAGGGGAACGCGGCACAGGTGCCACCATGCCGGCCCCACAGCCGCCTGGGCCTCCGGGAGCCTCGAGCCGTCCCCTCGCTGCAGAGGGAGGCCTGAGAGCGTGGCCACCCCTGCCCGGAACACCCATCGGGCAGGGGCCCCAGGCGTGTGAGGCCACCCTGCAGCCGGGCCGAAGGTCCCCAAATGGCCCCCGTGGACGCCACGGAGGCAGAAGTGCCCAGAGCTGAACCCGGGAAGCAGTGGGGTGCGGCTCTGAGCGGGCCGTGGCTTCTAGAACACCGTGGAGGCTTCGGGACGAGCGGGTGGACTCGGGGCCTCAGCAGAGGCCGTGGGCTTAAACCCTGGGGCTCTCCAGGGCAGGGGTGTGGGAGGCTGTCGGGGTGGCTTCTCTTGGCAGGCCCTGGAAGGTGACCAGCAGCCGCAAACCCACGGCCAGCCCGGACACGTGACCCCACGCTGCCTGGCGGGAGCGCTCTCCGTCGCTGCCCCGTGTGGCGGGGGGCTGGTGCCTCCGCCCCGGGCCTCGCCCCGTCTGAAACGCGACAGTGGCGCCAGGTCACGGACGGCTGGAGAGCCGCGGACTCGGGCTTCTCGCGGACGCACGGACGCCCTCCGGCCACTGCATCCGGCCCCCGCTCTGCTGACCGCACGCGCGTGCGCGGGACGGGGCGACACCCTGTGTCAGCCCCTGTGCCCCCCACAGAAGTGGGGCGCCCCCCCCCCCCCCGGCCTCCAGCCCCATGACGGTGCCCACAGCTCCCGGGGCTGCTGGGACGAGCCTTGCCTGCAGCTGCGGGGCCTTCCTGCCTCCTCTGGGTCCCCTGACACACCGACGCCCCACCCCGCACGCACCCTCGGCCCCACGTCCCCCTGGCTTCCCCGGATGTCCCCAGCCAGCAGGCACGGGTGCCGCCTCAGCACCCAGCGCTCTCCGGAAGCCCCCGCTGCCGACAGACCACCGCCCACCAGGACGGGGACCCCAAGACCTGCGCCGCTGCGTCCCCAGTGGCACCCCGCTGCCTGGCACTGTGTAGGTCACCAGTTCAACGTCCTCTGTCTGGGGGTGCACGGTGGTTTGCCGCCCAGACCCTCTTTCGTCCCGCTGCCAGAGTGGCCGCCTGCAGCACGGCCCTGGGGAAGCTCAGGACGGAGGCCCTGAGGCCACACCCCTCCAGCACCACATCCACTGACACGGGACACCGCGGAAGGGAGGTCTAGCTGCCGGCACCCCGCAGCCAGCCCCCCGACATTGATGTCCACGTCAGGGCCCGGCTCCCTGGCCGCAACACTGCAGATGTGTCCAAGAGCCGTGCTCAAAATACCTCACCACAAGCCCAAGGGGCTGACACCCCTGACCCCAGTTACTCAGGAGAGACACGGGACACCGGGGGCTCAGGGCAGGGCTTCCACGCTCTACCCACTGGAGAGTAAGATCTACAGCTGCACCCTGGGGCCCGAGAGGTTGGGGAAGAAAGAGGGAAGGGAGGGAGGGAGGGAGGGAGGGAGGCAGGCGGGCGGAGTGTCCCTCTGAAAGACGGGCGCCCAGGTGGGGCGGTGCTGTGGGGACAGGTCAGATCCCTGCGCCCAGGGAACGCCCCTCCCCCCCCCCCGCCCCCCGCCACCCAGCCTGAAGGATGCCGCTCCAGGCTCCAGGGAGAGGCTGACGGCTTTTTATTGCTTTTGCACAAATTACAGCCGCTGGGAAGTGGCGGAGGAGCAGGGTTACGAACGCCATGGACCTGCCTCGCGAAGACGAGCCTGCGTTGCAGGGCTGCGCGCGGGGCAGGCCGGGCGCGCGCACCTCGGCACCTCCCCGCCAGCCCAACCAGGAGGGACGCCTGGGCACCTCGCCACGCGCGGCGCCCCTTCCCAGCCAGCTTCCCGGCCCGCCGTGCCGCCCGAGGGTGGGGAGAGGCGGGTCAGGACCCGCACGGCTGCGCAGCGTCCTGCCTCGCGCCCCGCAAGCGCGGGCGCCCCGCCCCCTGCATCCGGGCTGGAGGCCGCAGGGCCGCGCTCTGTCGCGGCTGCTGCTCCGGGCTCCCCGCCAGGCCGCGAGGGAGCCCGACCCGCCCAGGCCGGCAGCGCGCGGAGGCTCCGGTCGGGAGCTGCGCCGCCAGCCCCGGCCCGCACGCTGGGTACCCAAGCTCTGCCGGGCACCCGGGGACCCCCCTCGGGGGCGGCTCTGGCCCTGCCTGTTCCCCTGGGGCTCGCGTGCTTCATCCGCTGTCTCCTCCGGGAGCCCCGCGGGCAGGCGTGGGGGCCGTCGCTGCTTTGCCAGCGGTGGTGACAGGTGCCGAGCGGGCGCGGGATGAACGCTTGTTCGAGGGAGGAGGGAGCATGAGAGGCACTTTTCACACCCCACATTCTCAGCGCGGCTGGGGAGACCCAGAGGTGTGGGGCGCCGGGCAGAGGGGGGCGCTGTGGGGCGCCGGGCAGAGAGGGCGCTGTGGGGCGCGGGGCGTCTGGGCAGAGAGGGCGCTGTGGGGCGCGGGGCGCCGGGCAGAGGGGGGCGCTGTGGGGCGCCGGGCAGAGAGGGCGCTGTGGGGCGCGGGGCGTCTGGGCAGAGGGGGCGCTGTGGGGCGCCGGGCAGAGAGGGCGCTGTGGGGCGCGGGGCGCCGGGCAGAGGGGGGCGCTGTGGGGCGCCGGGCAGAGAGGGCGCTGTGGGGCGCCGGGCAAAGGGGGCGCTGTGGGGCGCGGGGCGTCTGGGCAGAGGGGGAGCTGTGGGGCGCAGGGCGTCTGGGCAGAGGGGGCGCTGTGGGGCGCCGGGCAGAGAGGGCGCTGTGGGGCGCCGGGCAGAGGGGGCGCTGTGGGGCGCCGGGCAGAGGGGGCGCTGTGGGGCGCGGGGCGTCTGGGCAGAGGGGGCTGGGGTACAGGGTGTCCGGGTAGAGGGGGCACTCTGGGGTGTGGGGTGTCATGGCAGACAGAGCTAGGGGGCGGGGCAAGGTGGAGGGAAGGCCAGCTTCCTCCTGGTGGTCACAAGGGGTCTGAGGAGAAAGGTCTTGGGGCAGGAGGGATCTCAGGACACCAAACCGCGGAGTGGGGCGGGCCTGCCCGCCTAGGCTTGGCTCAGCCCCGCCCAGAGCACGGCCCCTCCCAAGGTGGTGTCTCAGGGTCCTCACCCAGAGGCTGTGGGACCATCATCGCTGGTGACAGTGGCCACCGTGGGGCGTGGCTGGGAGGCCAGGAGGAGCTGAGGGGCCAGCTGAGACCTGCCCGGGTCATCACAGGCCAGTGCCGAGAGCTGCCGAGATGTCCCCACTCCACCCCGAGTCCCCAGCCACCTCTGCCGGCTCAGCCCCCTTCGAGAGCACTCAGCCTGGGGGGGGGGGGCCGGGGCAGGGGGCAGGCCTCCCAGCCTCCCAGGGGCCAGCTCTGAGCCCCTGGGCCGGTGGTGGTGGATCACATCCCCGGTTGCAAGCAGCCAAGTTAAGAAACTTACTTTGGAACTAACGTCACGGCCCTGACGCACATCTGATAGTGGGCTGCGCAGGGCTTCTGGGGCAGAGCTGTCGGGGTGAGTGAAAATTGGAGATTTTCTGGGGATAAATCTCTGCAAATTAAACCCTTTTAGTACTGCCAGCAAACCAGGTCAGATGACAAATGCTCCAGTCACCTGGTGTGGGGACCCCGCTGGGGAGAGGCGACGACAGCGCCACTCGGGCTGGGTCTGAGGCCCCAGCCTCGGACAGACACAGAGGGCCAGGGGCACGCACAGCCGCACGCACAGCCGCACGCACAGCCGCACGCACAGCCGCACGCAGCGCCACGCAGCCCCGGTCTCGCACAGACCCACGGCTCGCCAGCAGAATCAGCCACACGCGTGCAGACACACGCGCGGCTCACACGCGCGTCGCCGAGGCCACACGCACGGGCGCCTCCAGACGGGCACGCGAGGCCCAGACAGCTCAGGCGGGGACGAGCAGCAGCGCGGGCTGCAGGCGTGCGCGGCCCCGCCAGGCCCCCGAGACGCGTGTGCGAGACACAGGCCCACACACGGGGCCGCGGCGCACGCTGGGCTCCCGGCCAGCGTGAGGGCGGGCACGGGCACACACGGGCACACACGGGCACGCGCCCAAGGCCCCGTGGCGAAGCCCTCCGCCCGTGCGGCCGCGAGGGCGGGGGACATGGGGATCGGGGTGCTGTGCGCACGGCGCTGTGTGGTCCCCACCCCGTGTCTCCTGCGGGGTCAGCCTCCACCTGGCTGTCGCATCTGAGAGGGCTGGGCTCCTGCCTGCAGTCCCGTGCCAACTGGACAGGCGGGCCCCGGGGCCAGGCCGACCCCCGCCAGCCTGTGGCGCCTGCCCGCACACATCGCAGACTGAAGAACATGCCCACGCACGCACGCCAGGGCCTCACGCGCTCGCAGACATCTGCAGACATCGCCGGGGCACCCCCACGCCCCAAGCAGCCGGCGGGGTCCCTTCCCGGCTCCCATCTGTCACCCCTGTGCAGCGGCCACGGGGCTCCCGCCGTGAGCGGCTGGCACGCTGGTCACGGCTCTTCTCCAGGGGCGCGAGGCAGCGTTTGGGGGGAAGACCCCGGAGGCCCCACGGCAGTTCGGAAGTAGAGGGGCTGCCTGGTGGCTCGGGCAGGGAGCAGGGGGACCCCAGCTGCCCCAGGGCCTCGGAAGCGGTAGGAGACCCCAGACTCTCCGGGGGCCACACACGCCCCTCGCCCTGCCTGCTGGTGGGTGCTTTGTCCCCCTGCTCCTGGTCACTGTCCCAACTCTCCCCGATCCCGCCACACAGCCCCTTCCTGCCGGCCACCTGGGTCGGCCCGCCCTGTCCCCCCTAGAGCCCGGTCCTGGCCCACCTCCTGGCCAGCGACAGGGCCACCAACCACGACCGTGACGGATAAGCACGCTAGGCCACCCGTGGAGGGCAGAGTCCTCCCCAGGAAGATGGCTCGGGAAGCACCTGGCACCCTGGACCACTGCCCAGAAGTGCACAGCCCCCAGGTCAATGGCCTGGGCGGAGGGCTGGGGGAGGGGCGCGGGAACAAGGCTTAATCAGACACCCCATGAAAAGCCGCTGAATTCTCCGTAAACCAGGGGCTTGGGGATGAGGCGGGCGGAACCAGGCCCCGCCTCCCAACCGGCCTGCAGGGCAGTAAATCTGCAGAACCGGCTTTTATGGCTTTTATGGGGCTCGGGTTCTACAGTGTCATTATTGTTCCCCTGACACTTAAGGGCAAATGAAACGGAGTCTTGACGAGGGGCAGGGCTGCTCCCTGGGGACGGGGCTGGCGGGCAGGGAGCGTGGCCTCACACAGACCCACGGGGAGCTAGGGGGCCACGGCCAAGCGTGGTGCTGAGGGGTGCCTGGACCCCCAAGTCCTAGTGCCGCCTGGCAGGACCCCAGTCCTCGCGGAGGGCCGGGACCTGCGGGGAGCTGGACAGCAGTGGGGCGAGGGGAGACTTACGGAGTAGCCTCTGCCCGAGACCGCCTGCGCCGAGCTCTGTGGGAAGGAGAAGAACAGTCGGTCACCGGGCTCGCAGCCCCGACGGCCGCCCACCCTGAGGACCACCCTGCGCACAGATGCCATGACCCCAAGATGGGTCCACAGGCCACTCCCGGCCGAAGCTGGAGCTAAGGGCTGGGGGTCGGGACTGCAGCCTGGGTTGCTCCCCTCGCTAGGCAGACCCTGGCCAGGTCCTCACTCAGGTCCTGGGGGTTCCTGCTGGGTAGAGCTCACCCTGGAGGGAACCTCACTCCAGGAGACCCTGAGCTTGCGCCCTCACGCGCACCCCAGTTGCTAGCCCCAGCCAGCAAGTACAGGGCTTTCGACCAGGACGGCCGTGGCCCCAGGCGATTCCCGGCCTGCTTCCCAACTCCGGGCAGCAGGACGAGCGCGCGGAGCCGGCAATTAGGCCCCGCCAGCCTCCTGCCGCTGCTGCTGCTCCCCAGGCTGCCATTTAAATGGTAATGAGGACAACTCCTTCATTCCCACCTCCGCCGGCCACTTCTGCAGCTGGGGGTCAGGAAGACAAAGGCCTCTTCCTGGGCCCCTCCTCCCGCTGGACCTCTGCCCAGCCCCCTCCCTCCGGGTCCCCTCCCCCTGGCCTGGTGCGCCTGCCCCATCCCCTAATCCGAGCTCTGCCAGGAAAACCCCTGTGGCAAGGGCCACTCGGTCCCCTCATCGCTGGCCAGGTCTCCACTCGTCCCTCGCTGGGTCCGAGGCCCCTCCCACCTGCAGGGACCCAGCTCAGGGCCCTGTGCTCTGGGACCGTGAAGGCGTGTCCCCAGACTCAGGCCACCTCCATCCAGGCTGAGACCAGCAGACGCCCTGCCCACAGCCCTCGGCTGCTGTCGGCCGACAGGAGCGCTTCCGGCGTTCTCTGCGGCCCCAGGATGGCGTGCGTGCCACGCACGAGGCCACGCGCACCGCAGCCCTGCCCTGGGTGCACGTCCCCGCCCAGAACGCGGTCCGGCCCGGAACGTGGGCGCCGCGGCCGGCGAGCGCCCGGGGTACTCACATCACTGAGCTGGTCGCGGGAGCCGGTGGCTTCGCGGAAGCCGTCGTCCTCACCGTTGCGGTCGCCCCCTCTGGACACTGCCACCTTCATCTGGAGACAGGGAGAGACAGGCTCAGCAAGCACAGACCTGACGCCTTCGCATTGCTGGCGTGGTGTGGGGCGGGAAGGGGCAGGGCCAGGTCAGGCCCCCGACCCCCGACCCCAGGCCGGAGCTGAACTGGCGAGGGCGGGGGCAGAGCGCTGCCCAGCCATCCGCTCGCGGCCCTGACGGGACGTCCGGGAGAGGAGGCCGCTGCTAGCTCCGTCCTTCTTTCCTCCAGTCAGGGGGTGACTCAGGGCTCCCCAGGGGCCGCCTCCAGGACAGGCCACCGCAAGGCCTCCCGCTCCCTGCATACGCGCACCGCGGGCCCCTGCAGTCCACACCGCGACTCCGGGGCAGGCGGGGGGCTGCGGGCCACCCCGCCGTGTGACCGAGGGCCATCACCCGCCTCTCTGTGCCTCGGTCCTGTCCCCGGCAGCCCCCCACAGGGCCGGCGTCCCCGGCCTGGCTGTGCGGTGGCCGGCCTGCGGCTCTTTGCTCCTCGCACACGGGCCCGCTTCACGGAGGAGAGATGGAGGCGGCCCGTCAGATGCCCACGCGAGCGACCTGCTCACATTTCCCTTTTTACTTGAAAGTAATTTCTAGCTTCGCCGAGCCACAGGGAAGCGACGCACATCGCAGCCCCAGCCCTAAGCCTCCCGCGCCCAGGAAGTCACCACCCCAAGCACGCCGGCCTCACGTCCAGGTCCCCGCAGGACCCACTGGGGTCCTCCCCGCACAGTGACACCGGGGTGCGCGCAGACGCCTGCACCTCCTCCGGCCAGCGGACGCCTCCTTGGGACGGACCGAGGCTGTGGTTCTCAGCCAGCGCACGGCCCAGCACCTCGGGGCCCCTGGCCCACGACGTGCCACTGACCTGCCCGCAGGGGACGCTGGCCCTGTGGGGACACTGCAGGAGGTGGACTGTCCTGCCCCCCTCTCCGGCCCCAGGCCTCCCAGCCCAGCACCCACGCTCCCAGAGCGCGCGGTCTGCCCCCGGCCTCCACGTCCGGCCACTGTGTCATGAGCACCCTCTTTCTGTCTTCAGGTCAGGGCCCCAAAGAGCCCAAGCTGGGGTCTGCTTGTCCTTGGGCCCTGCTTCCTTCCTAGCTGCTGGCCAGACCTCGGCCGGAGACGAGCCGGAGTCCTGGCCCTTCAAGTCCATGTCCAGGGCGAGAGCCGACGGCCCTGGGGTCAGGCGGAAGCCCATGCGCCATGTCCGGGCCTGGGCTTGAGGATCCATCCACCTTCCGTCCACCCGTCCACCTACCCAGCGTCCATCCTCCTGTTATCCACACGTCCATCATCCATCTGCCCGCCTGTTGTCTACCCATTCGCCCATCCACCCCATGCCTACTGAGCACCCAGGAGCTGCCTCTGTTTTGGGCAATGAACAGAACAGACCCAAGTCCCCGTCCTCCTGAAGCCTACGAGACAGAGGCCACTGCTTGGTCGGCAGACAGCACAGGTGTAAGGACACCTCCACGGAGAAGGGCAGGCTCCCCGGGAAGGGCCTCGCGGGGAAGGCGGCACCCTGAGGGCAGAGGAGGCGGCCCTGAGAGCACCGCCGCTCTCCGGGGAGGCGCCCTCTGCGGCGTGAACACAGGCCGCGCTGCCTCAGCCACCGCGTTTAACAACCGCTTGCGAAGCCCCTGACCGCAGAGCGACGGTGGCCCAGCCCAGACGCGCCCTCCGCTGGCAGGGCCGGGCCCCGGTCCTCTGGACAGTGGGGAGGGGACACCTCCCGCAGGCTCACACGGCGAACGCCGCCCTCACGCTGGGGCACCCCAGGAGCACCTGGGGTCCTGCCCGCCCTGGCAGTAACAGCGAGGCCATGGCGCTTGCCTGTGGAAGACTCCCCGCCCGTGACCTGTCCCCGCAGGGCCCCCCCCACGGGGAGCTGTCTGCCCCCCGCCAAGTCACTGAGGCTCCACGTGGTTCCACACAGTGAGGAGACCCATGGGGGTGGGCAGTCCAAGAGGCAAGCTCGAGGGGCCCAAGAGCAGGACCCAGGGGCACCCCCAGGCTGCACACGGGGCCTTCCCCCGTGGGAGTCAGGAAACGGCCCCTCCTCCCCGCTGGCCCGGATCCCGGCTCATCGTAGCCCGACCCTGGTGGCCTGTGGGCGAGGTGCCCATCATTTCCTGAGCGGCGCCTGCTTCCGCCCAAAGCCCTGGTGGGCAGGGTCCCAGGCCCGGGCATACTGGGGTGCCCGCGAGGGCCTCCCTGGCACCTGGCATCCTCCAGAGGGGCGTGTGCCCTCACTCCCCAGGATGTGATCACCCCAGGGCTGTAGCCTGCAGCTCTGCCCAGCAAGTCCCCTGTATGAGCCCAGGCCTGGCTGTCCCCTGGACCCCTGACTCACTGTTCCTCCCACCAGCAACAGGCGCCCGGTTCCCTGGGGCTCAGGGACCCCACAGAACCTGCACCCCGCCCCGCCTGGCACAGCCACCCCTCCATCCTTCCCCCACAGCAAGAGACAGCAGTGGACAGACAGCACAGTCCACTGTTCTGTTCGGAGAGCCCACCCTCCACCCAGCACTCACGCTGGTGCGAGCAGGGCCTGTGCTCTGGGGAGCCCCAGTCCTCAGGGCAGCCCGGGCAGACCAGCCCAGGGCGGGGACCCTGGTGCTGAGGGCCCCGGGCCCACACGGCTGGGACTGGGTGGGTGCAAGCCAGCCAGCGTGTGTGAGGAAGCCGGGGCCGCCCCCCCACCCACCGCCGCCCCGCGCCCGCACAGCCGCGGGAGCTCGCCGCCCTCTGCTGGCCAACGTGCGAAGCAACCCCGATGCTCCCTCTCCGCCAGGCTGGCTGGCACCTAGCATTCTCCAGAAATCCTTCCAACACCCCCCCACGCCTGGTCCACCCAGCGGACGCAGGGCCCTTCGGTTCCCATGACCCCGAGTGTCCCTCTGACAGTGAACCGGGGGGTGGCCTGTCCGTCCCCCTGTACTGGGCTGTGAGTGCCCAGCAGGCAGGGGCTGTCCCTGGGTCCTCGGCACAGGGCCTGGCACAGTGAGGCGGGGCTCGGGCAGGCCTGGGGATGACCAAGGGTACCCACAACCCACGCAGGGTCGGGCAGCAAGCGCCGCCCTCTGAGCTGGCCGCCCCTTTCCACTGCTCCACGCTGTCCACAGGGACTCAGGTGGGTGGACGGGACAATGGATGATGGGTGGACAGACAGACAGATGGGTGAGTGCGGACGAGGCCACCACCGCAGCAGACCCATGCCAGCAGGCTCTGGGGAACACCAGGGGTGTGTGAGTGCTGCCTAGTGTGGGCCAAGTGTGGTCCCCCCTGCCGGGGGGTGGGGCAGCCAGGTCGTGCCCCACAACTCCACCAGAGGGGGCCCGGGGCGTGTGCCACCAGAGCTGGAGCGGACCCTCAGAGCTCTCTCTTGCCTCCATCACTCGGCGGGGCCACTCGGCCGAGCCATTTGGCCTGCTCCATAGTTGTCCCCATCTGTCTAAAGGACTAATGACCTGATTCAAGCCACCGGCACCTCCCTCCAGCACAGCCTCCCAGCTGTCCCCATGGCGGCCCAGTCCGCCTCCAGCAAGAGTTTTTAAAAGCATAAATCAGCTCATGTCACTGCACTGCTTACAACTCCCAGCGGCCCTGCAGGAGAGGGACGTCCACGCCACAACCAGGCCCCGGGACCTGCGCCACGGCCTCCCCTGCACCAGGCACATGGCCCTCTCCCTCGGGTGCCGGCCAGGAGGCCTCCCCGATCCTCTGATCTAAAGGAGTCCCTCTCCCTCGTCAAAAGGACCTGTTGTCGCCTTGAATCCCCCACTCACTTCGAGCCTCATGCGGGCGGGACCGCGACATGTCCTGTTCACCGCACCCCGGCCCAGACAGGGCAGGTGGGCTGGGTGCCTCCCACACACGCCCAGGGGCCAGTCCCTCCTGCATCCCCCCACCAGAGCACTGCGGCAAGCTCCCAGGCCCCGGGGGGCCCCACACTCGGGTCCCGTGAGGGCCGCGCTCAGGGTGCATGCCTGGGGGTGCGGGTAGCCTCACCCCAGCTCCCACAACCCAGCCTGCTGCTCCCTACGGCTGCTCGCCTCAGGCACAGGTATCGATGCCACCCAAAGGCTGAGTGCTGTTCCCGGAGGCCCCACAGGATGGCTCCCAGGGAGGCGCCCCGGGCGGGCCCAGCCCAGAAGGCAGGAGACCATCCTGTGGGTAGCGACGCAGTAACCGCAATCACAGCAGCAAATGCAGACGCACAGGTACCGAGGTATCGACTCACATTTTTGTGTCGTCAGCCTAAGACACATAGTACTGACGACATCCCCACTGTACAGATAAGGGAACGGAGGCCCAGGGAGAGGGCACCTGCCTCAGGCCCTCAGGCAGAAGAGGCGGTGCTGGGCTTTGAGAGCGGACATGGCGCAGAGCCCGAGCTCCGCTGTGGACGGCCCCTCGGCGGCATGGCCCAAGGGGTGGGTGCCTCGGGGCCGGAGCGGGGGCCGCACGCATGGACTGCAGAGGGACCCTGGGGAGTCCCCTCTCCAGCCCCACAGCTACAAGCCAGGCAAGAGGAGGGGGCAGAGGAACCGCCCACGTTGCCGAGAGGAGCAGACGTTCACACAGCCACCCAGCACCCCCCACGCTGAGATGTCTCGTAAAGCGACTCGCTGATCTCGAAAACCCTGCGGATATGTGTCATGACCCCATCCTACCGATGAGAAAGACAAATTGCCAAGGGGTTGAGTCACTTGCCCAAAGCCACGCAGCTAATAAGTGACAGAGCTGGCTCCCCGCCACACTGCCAAGGGCCAGATGGGAACCTTCCGGAAGGTGTCTACTAGCCCAGTCAGCAACTGCCTTGTAAGTGATCAGAAAACCCCAAGCCAGCGGACAGCCTGGCATGGTAGGGGACGCATGTGCCAGCCGGAATGTTCCCAGTCTCGCACTCCCTTAGTACTGACCACGGCCTCGGGGCTCAGACCCGGGCCGGGCTCGGGAGTACGAGGACCAGTGGGGTGCAGATGAGAAACGGGGCCCTCGCCAACCAGCAGAGGGTGAGCTGAAGGGGGCCCAGGGCCTGGAGGTGGGCGGTGCGGAGCAAACCGCAGTGGGCTGGCAGAGGAAGGCAGGCAGGCGGGGCAGAGGCCGGCCACCAAGGACCCTGTGGGGCACGTCTAGGGCTCAGGACTGGACCCTGAGTGTGGAGGGGCTCTTCCAGGACAAATGGACTGCTCAAAGGAGTCTCGCGGCCGGCAGGTGGGCGCACAGGCAGAGGTCACCGGAGGCTGGGAGGCCAGCAGTTACACCACCGCTGTCTCCGGAAAACGTCAAGGTCAAGGGCACGGATTCCGGAACCGAGCTGCCCGGTCTGAGTCCCGGCTCAGCCGCTTCATCTGTTTGTCTCGGGCGAGTTACTGAGATTCTTGTTCTTGCTTCAGTGGCCTCATCTGAAAAATGGGACTCACAGCACGCGGCCTCCCGGGTGTGGCGCGTGATCGAATCAACGGCTGCAGACCGCGCCTGAGCAGCTGGGGGGCTGGCGGCGTGGCGGTGACAGACGGCCATCCAGATCAGAGTCACCGTCTTTAACAGAGGCAGGTCTCCTCAGACCACCTGTTCCAGCCTGCGGCCGTCTCAACTGACCCGGGCTGGCTGTGGCTTAAGAAACTGCCTCTCCGGGACTTGATACAAAAAAGGCAAAATGTCTCACTGATTATGTTTATATTGGTTACATGCCGAAATGATACTATTTTGAATCTATGGAGTAAAAAAATATTATTAATTTGGTCTCTTTTCACAGTTTTAGCGTGGTTTATCGGGACATCTACAATTTTGCGTGAAGCCCCATCAGCCCTGTCACACGACTCTGCCACCTACGCCTGGCCTACAGCGTGAGAACCTCAGAACCCGTCCGGGGCCTTGGGCAGTGTCCCTCGGCCTTGGGTCCCCCACTCCCAGCCCCGGGACAGACTTCTTGGCAAGTCCTCCAAGAGAGGGCAGGTGGTTGGACGTGAACATCGTCTCCCTTAAAACTGCCCTGGCTCTGGCAAACTGCTGGGTCTGTCGCAGTCACTGTGGCCTCTGTCGGGGGTGGAGGGGGGGGGGCGTCTTTTCTGCTGGTAAAAGGCCAGCGCAGCGCGGCCACACACTGGCCTCGAATCGCGCAGTCTGCTGGCCACGGGGCAGGATGTGTCCTCAGTGCCTGCGACAGCGCCTGGTGACGCAGCTCTCAGGGAGTACCCGGCCCCCAGGGGCGCACGCCCAGGTGGTACTAAATAAATGGGCAGGGCTTTTGGGGCGTGACGGCGTTCACCAGCAGCTGGCCTGCCCGACAGCGCCGGGGGCACACACAGGCGCACGCGGGGGACACACTCCTGCCCAGGGATTCTGCAGCCTGGCCGGAGTGTCCCGGTGGACGCTGGACATGGTGCACAGACCCCCTTCTAGGACAGGAGCCTGTCAGCCCATCGGGGTCACCCACGCCTGTGTCCCTCCCCTCCCCCCGGGGATCCCAAAGCTTCCCCTTGGTGAGCACCTGCCAGCAAACTCCATCTTAGCTCTCGCCTTCTGGGGTTCCAACACAGACACCCGCTCCTCCCTGACAACGAATGCCACCACCAGCACCCTCCTTGTCGTCAGAGCTGAGCAGGGACCAGGCACTGCGCTAAGGGCTCTTGTGCCCTCCCCAAGGCCCAGTCTGCAGACGGGACGTGGAGGCAGGGGCCTGTGCGGGACGGACGGGGCAGGCTGCAGGGCACTGGGGAGACCTGGCAGAGAGCGGGGTGCCTGGGAAAGCACGGGGCCTCCCCAGACCCCCAGAGTCTCACCCCACCCCTGCTCTTACCACACAGGACAGGCCACACCCCACAGCCCTGTCCTCAGGGCCAAATCGACAGCCAGGGCCCAAGCCTCTGACCCCAGGGCTACACATCTGTGTCCTCTGGTCAACAAGGTGGCTCATAGAATGAGATTTAGCTTTTGAAGTCGCTGAATCCACAGAAAAGACCCCGGGTGTCGCCGGGGTCTAGCCTGGCAGGACCTGCCTGTCAGGCAATGAGGACGGCAGCACCCCCAGGACCTGACCCCTGGGACCCGGCACGTGCAGTCTGGTCCCCCACGGCAAGTGGGCACCTCCTCAGAGCCTGCTCCCTGCCGGGGCCCAGCACTTTGCAACTGAGGCAGCTGTGGCCATGGGTGGAGGCACACAGGGCTTTGGGGGCCCCTCTGGGTATAGATGGAACCGGAGCTTGTCCCTCAGCGACCATGCGGGGCAGCAGCAGGGCCCCCGGCCCCCCCCCACCACAGGCTCAGGGCGGAATTCAACGGGGTGGGGCCGTTCCACATGGGGAGGCCGTGGGCGGCCCCGCCCTGGCTGCGGGGTCCCCACGGGCCGCCGCCCTCCCCCCACCCCTTCTGCTGTGACCCCCGTTGTCTTCCCCACGCCAGTGGCACTGAGGCACTTTGGTCAGCACTCGCGGGGCAGAGATGCCCAGGAAGGCAGAGCAGCAACGCCCACAAGCCCCAGCCCACGCCTGGGACATGCGCAGACACGCGTGTGCACAGGGCCCCAGGGCAGACACTCTCTCGCACACACACACACTCGTGTGCACGTACGCGGCCTGAATCCTTGCCACTCTCAGCGTGCGACCAGACGTGGTGTGAATGTGGGGCTCAATGTCTAGAAAAAGCCCCTTCCACAGTGGAGCCTCGCGTGACAGGAGAGGCAGGCGCCAGTGTGGCTGGGACGACCGCGGTGAGCTGACACCGAGCCCCGAGCGCCGAGCGCCGAGCCCCCCGTGCGGGGCGTGGCCAGGCCGCGAGACCCGCCCCCGGCCTCTCCCCCCCCTGTCCGGAGATAACGAGGCAAGTCCAGGTGTGCAGAAGACCCCTGGTCGCAGTCAGTCACTTCGTGTACGATGCACGCTCGTCTGTTAAATCACGAACACTGATGCTGTTATAAAAATAATGGCACGGAACTTTTTATTTTCTTTAATCAGAAAAATAAGCCCCGCATTTCTGGGAGATCCTGGGTGGACCCCACACCCAGCTGGCTGGGACCTAGGGCCGGTGGTGGCCAGGGTCATCACGGGCAAGCGGGGAGGGGGGCCTGGAGACTGGGGAACCTCCACGAGCAGGGTCGGCACTGGCAATGGCCGTCACAGCCAGCAAGACTGGGTGCATGGGCGCTGAGCGGGCGCCCAGCCAGGCCCCCGGGGCCCCCGCTGCTCTGCAGAGACAGCTACAGCCCCTCCCCGGGCCCTGCAGCCCTGACAGTCAGAATACGGGTCCCGCCTTGTGCCCGGGATGCCAAGAGCACACTGTGGGCCTGCCTGAGCCGCGGGCTGAGGCGAGGGGTGGACGGGGCAGAGAAGCCCTGTAGTGTGAGGACTGTCCCAGCAGGGGACATCCTGGGAGGGCCGACAGCCAGGGAGCTGCAGAGGTGGAGCGGGAGGCCGAGAGAGGGCACCCCGAGAGCGGCCCTGGGCCCTGCAGGCTGTCATGGAGCAGAGCTGGGGGTCAGACAGGAGACTCGGTCCCGGGGGCGCCCCTCCTCGCCACCAGCGGCATCTACTGATGGCCCCACGGACAGCCCCAGGCGCCCCCACCTCTCCGCAGTCACTGTGCCCTGGAGGCGGGCGCACGTCACCCTCTGCCAGGTGAGTGGGACGCACTCCGCCTGGGAGCAGAGATGCACACTGGCCAGGTGGGGAGGGGCCCGAGGAGGCCAGGCCTGCGCTGACACGCCCCAAGTCACGCACACCACACACGCGCGCACATCTGCACCACACACGTGCATGCACTCGCACACCTGGGCTGGTGTGCATGGAAACTGACGTACGAGGACACGTGGGCACTTCAGAGCCCCGGGAGACACTGCGGGAGCCCCCAGCAGCCCACACCCCGGTGACCACGTCCCCTTTCCCGGGAGTGTGCACGTCACAGAGCAGCGGGCAAGGCAGGGAGCCGGGGGCGCGGGGCTCCTCTCCTCTCTTCCTGGGCAGGCAGGCCTCGGGCTGCTGGCGGCCCTGCGGGGGCTCCCGCCTCTGCCGAGCCTCAGCGTCCACTGCACACGGCCCAGCCTGCCTGGAGGAGACCGCCACCCATGGCAGCACCACGCCTCGGGCCCTGGCCCTGCCCAGTGCAGCCACAGCGGGGCTCATCTGGGAAACAAAGTCAGGCTCCTGGGCTCACATGCGGGGCCTGGCGGGCCACCGCAGGGGTGGACGAGCGAGTCCGTCGTGACCTCAAGGGCCAGCAGGGTCGGCCCAGGGCCAGGAGCTGGGGCTGACGGGCCCGGACTGGGTCCAGCAGGGACCGCCGAGGCTGGCTCACGGGCCCCAGGAGAGGCCGGCGGGGCGGGGCTGGCCGTCCCAGAAGCGAAGGGGGCTCGGGGAGGGGCAGCAGCGGCTGGGGTTTGCAGGGCGGGCTCGGGCCCAGAAGCGAGCGCAGGGGCCGGCAGGGCTGCTTGGGGCCCAGGAGTGGCCGCTGGGGTGCGTGAGGCTGTCTGGGGCCTAGCAGAGAAGGTTTGTGGGGGCAAGACTGCTCTGGGGTTTCAGCTAATTGCTGGGGCTGACTGAGGCCCAGTAGCGACCGCCGGGGGTGACTGGGGTGACCCAGGAGGGACCTTCGGGCTTGGCACGGGGCTAAGAGCACCCACCGGGGGCAGCAGCACCGGCCTCCAAGTAAGCTGGGGGGCCGGCGGCGTGGACGCAGCATGAGGGGGGACTGGGGGGGCTGGCACCGCTGGCACTGGGCCAGCAGAGACCGAAGGGGCCGGCACCGCTGTCCTGAGGATGCCCTGCTGGGCTGGCCATGGAGACATGGTGCCACCCACGACCGAGTGGGCCAGCAGCGGTGCCAGAGGGCCAGCAGGGACCGCAGGGGCCGGCAGAGGTGGCACGGGGTCGGGAAGGAGCGCAGGGGCCGGCAGAGGTGGCACGGGGCCAGGACGGAGCGCTGGGGCCGGCAGCGCTGTCTGGGGCCTAGGAGCGCCCACCGTGGCCGGTAGGGCTGAGCCGGGAGCGACCGCTGGGGCCGGCAGTGCTGCTCTGGGGCTGGAAGCAGCCGCCGGGGCTGGCAGGGCTGACCTGGGCCCAGAAGTGACCGCCGCGGCTGGCAGGGCTGTCTTGGGCCCAGAAGTGACCGCTGGGGCCAGCTGCGCTGACTCGGGAGTGGCTGCTGGGGCTGGCAGGGCTGCCCAGAGTCCGGGGGAGCCCGACTGGGCTGGCAGCGCTGACACGGGGCTGGGGGTGACCCCGGGGGCTGGCTGGGCTGGAGCTGCTGCTGGCGCTGGGCCGGGCCGTTCTGGTCCCAGTGGTTGGCTGGGAGCGGCCCCCCTTCTGGGGAGCACACCTGCATGGAAGAAAGAGCACGTGTCCACCTGGGCAAGTGTGCCTGCCGACCCCCCATCCAGCCCGGGCCCGAGACATGCTGCCCCCTCGCCAGCGGCCCGGTCCCCACGTGAGGTGAAAGGAGCGTGAACACGGGGAAGAGCCCCTCCGAGAGAAGGCGCGGAGCAGCGAGTCCCCGAGGAGGAGCGGCGGCAGCGCCAGCGCCCAGGACAGAGCCCGCTCCCCGTGGGGCCCCGGGCGACGGCTGCAGGTCTCAGGCAGGGCTGCGCCCAGCCCCCCAACCCCGCGTCGGCCCTGCCCGCGGACACACTGCACTTCACGCAAGGGTGGCGGGCGGAGCGCACCCAGCCGCGAGCCTGGTCCCCGCGCATAAGACACGCTGGACACCCTGTGGTCGGCGGAGCCTGACAGACGCGATGGGGAGACGGGGCCGGCCTAGCAGCGGGTGCACCCTGGCCCTGCCGAGCACAGCCGCCACCCACCCCACCCCCAGTCCTGGGCGCCCGGCCCGGCCCGGCCTCCCTCTGGCTGTCACCCACCGGGGCAGGCCCCCTGCCCCTGCTCAGAGTCCGGCCCCAGTCCACATGTGCCCCACGCCCCACGCCTGACAACGATGGGGCGCGTTGCCAGGCAGGGCCCGATGCCGACGGTGGTGTCCAGGTGCTGGTGTGGCCCCGCGGGCGCGGGGGGCGGGGCCCAGCGCTCACCTGCTTGGCGGGCTGCAGCGGGACCTTCTTCCCTCGGTCAGTGGCGGGCTCCAGGTCCTGCTCGGGGTCGCCCGCCTCCAGGGGCCGCCCGTTCTCACTCGGCTCCGCGGAGGGGCCGTTTTCTGACTCGCGGGGCTTCTTGGTGAGGCGCCGTGCCCACTTCTCCTTCCGCTCGTGCGGCTTCAGGGCCATATCCTTCTGCGGGGAAGGCGGGAGAAAGCAGTTAAGTGGCAGTGACACACGGCTCCGCATGTCATCCCGCCGGTGACACGATGCGAGGCCACACCGTGCTCCGAGGGGGGCGCCCTGGGCATGTGACAGCACCCACCTGGAGGTGCGGGCCCGAGTGGGCTGTCAGGGAAGGAGCCTCCCATGTGACGGTGATGGGAGGAAGAGGGACCACGGGTGGGCGAAAATGGGTCCGATGAGTGTGGACGGGCCTGTCAGGACAGGGCCGGGAGAGTGACCCTGGAACTCAGCTGCATGAGGGAGCCCCAGCTGGTAATGGGGGGCCCTGATCCTTGGCCCAGCACGGAGCCCACGACTGACAGCTGCACAGGCCTCAGCGGGGCACGGTCCTTCCTGGGGGTACCCCTCGGACTCCTGGGCTGGGAGCTGTCACTGCGGCTTAGCCGTAGACAGAGCCAGTCCCGCTCTAGCTGTCCCTGACCCTGGTGCCGAGCCGCCCGCAGCTTTGCCCCGACTCCAGGCAGCCAGGCCGCCTGCGGCTACGGCCTGTCTTGAGAAAGCGGTCCCCTGCTCAGGCGGGTGTGTGGATCGACAGGGACCCCAGGCCCTTCCCTAGGACAGGACTCTGTGCCCGCCTTGCTCACGGCTGCACCCGGCGCCTAGCACAGGGCCTGGCACGCAGCAGGCGTTTCTACGCGCACGCTGCAACAGTGCCGACAATGGCAACACGGTCTCTCACGGCCGCCACGTGCGGCTCCTGCCCGCAGACACACTGCGCAGAGCGGGCCCTGGACCTGCAGCCCCTGCAACGTGCCCAGACCCCAGGACAGCCTGCTGTCCACTGGTGGCGAGCCGTGAGGTGTGACCGTAGGGGCACCGGCTCCACTGGGCTGCCGAACAGGAGGGAGGAATCAGGCCGACACGACTCATGTACCCACAGCTGAGCTGCTGCCCCACACCCCAGGTGATACCCTCACAGCCCCAAAGGAAGTGCCCCTCAGGTGACACCTCACAGGAAGTGTCCCCAGGCAGTACCCTGACACTCCCCAGGAAAAGCTTCCTGAGGACCTGAGGGAACAAGCCCAGTGCAGCAGCAGTGACCGTGGTGGCCTCTCGCAGAGCTGGCTTCTGCTCTGAGGCGGGCGCCTGGCTGGGGCCTCAGCCCACTTGGCAGCAGGAGGGGCCAATGTCCCAAATTGTTGTGGTACCTGGGCCGGGGACAGAAATGCACTATGCTAGCAACCACCTCAGGAAGACCCCCACATTCTCCCTTCAAAAGGGCCCACAACCCTCAGAATTAGCGGGGGGCACCAACGAGGCTGGCCGGGCTAGAGCTGTCCTTCCGGGCACGGGATCCCCACGACTGGCTGCGACATGTGGTCTCCGGTCTGGGCTGGGAGCCGCCATGCACAACTGCAGGGTGATGACCCGCACCCCAGGGTGGGACACTCCGCACTCCCAGGATCTTCTCCGACAACCCAAGAAGGGGTGCACACCCACAGCCACGCAGACCCGGGCTCACAGGGGAAGGCACGCCCTTCCACAACCCATCATAGGAGGCCAGGAGCACCCCCTGACCTCTGACCTCACACCAAGGGCTGGTGCTTTCACCCTGCCTGGGGGGGGGGGCACCTGTGTACCCGGCCCCTCCCCTGTGTCCACTGAGGGGCAGCAGGGGGTGGGAGAGTGGGCTGGCCAGACTGGGGCCCCTAAAGGCCAGCCGGGCCGCAAGGGACGTGGGCAAGGGTGGAGACCTTCCCACAGTGACACTCGCCTCCCCCCGCCTGGGCCTCGTCCCACCGCGTGGCTCCGCCCGCGGCCCCCAGCTCCTGCCTGAGCCGCGGCAAACACGCGCCTCGCCCTGCTCACACCCACCTTCCGGGCCGCCGGACCCGGACACCCACAGGCCACCACTTTGCTGCTGCCACCCCTGGGGCCCGGGTCAGACTCCCAGCCACCTCCAACCTCTCGGAGCACCAGGCCGCCTCAGCCCCGAGGAGCTGCTCGCCCTGCGCCCCGACGACGGCCCCCCGCGGGCTCCTGGCTCCAACCCTCCGCTGCGCTCCTTCGACTGTCACTGAGCATCGCGCACCCCGGCTCGGCGGGCCCTGGGGACACGCTCGGGAGGGAGCCGGCCCGGCCAGGGTGTTGTCACCGCAGCCACAGGACGGGGCGGGGGCCACGGGAAGCCGAGGGAAGAGGCCCCTTCGGAGCTGCCTGGGGAGGACGCCGGGGAGCAGGGCAGAGGCCCTGCGCGCGAGGAGCCGCGATCCCTCTCCCCTGCCACCTGCTGGGGAAGGGCTGCCAGGTGGGGCCCGCCTGTCAGCACGGGCTTCCCTGGGGAGCAACCCAGGCCATCCCCTCAGTGAAGAGAAAGACCCGGAGACGGCACCTCGCTCCCCACGCATGGGGTGCCTGCCGCACACCTGAGCGCCACCCTCCTCCAGGCAGAGTCGAGGCCCAGAGAGAGCCAGCAGCCTCACTGGTCACTCTGCCGCGTCACCGAGTCAGGCCTCCAGCCCCGGGCGGGTCTCACTGCTAACAGGCTCTTCCCTCCCACACAGGCCCGAGGGAACAGGGGCCCCCGGAGCCCCCACCTGTGCACCCTGGCACCGCCACCCCACTGCCACAGGCACCAGGCTGCATGTCTGTCACCTGAGAGCCTCGCTGCCCCTTGGGAGTCCCCACCTGCCGCAGCCCGCCACCACGGTGCAGAGGGTGAACCCAGCAGGCTGTGAGCAGCGGCCCATGGAGAAGAACCAGAGGAAGACCTCAGGGCACTGGAAGGGGTGTGCCGGTCCGGGCGCCCCAGAGAAAGACCAACAGGTGTGCACACCGCAGACACGCGGGAGTGCGCACCGATCGGGCCTCACGCGGCGCGGGCTGCGCCTCCGGCGGGAAGCCCACAGGCCGGCTCAAGGCCGGCTGGCCGGCAGGTGCCCCTCTTCCTGGGGGGGGGGTCCGCCTTTTTGTTCTATTTAGTCTTACGCTGATCGGATGGAGGGCAGGTGTTTTGAGGCGCCCCACCATACACATGTACACACACGCTCGTTAACGCACACTCACACATGCACACACACACTCGGCCTGTGTGGCGGGCCGGGCAGGAGTCCTGACCCTTCTCTGTGCTGCAGCCGCACTGGACAGGCCTGGCCCACCCCGCCTGGCCCTGACCACACGCACACGGCATGCACCCCGCACCTCCGGGTCCCCCATGGGCTTACTGCCACCGTGGGCCACCTCTGTCCAGAACGAGTGAGCACTCTGCCACCGCGTGACGACCCTGCAACACTTCCTAAGTCCCCGTGAGGTTAGCCCCATTGTCACAGGGGAACCAGGCGCTGAAGTAAAGAAGCAGGAACCACTTCTAGGGTCATCGGGCACCTTCGACCACTGGGCCCAACACGGACCCTTTCCACCCTGGGAGACCTGCACCCTGGACTGGGGCGGGGCTGCCCGTGGCAGGCCACCAGAAGGCCGAGCGGATACACAGGCCGCGAACTAGAACCTGCAGGGACATCCTCTGGGACACTCGGCTGGTCGAGTCTGTCTTTCTAGCCATATCTGAAGAGAACAGAATGGCAGAGGGAGCCCAGGCCCAGCTGGGGCCAAGCCCGGGGCTGTGGAGGCCTCGGGGCAGGGCCAGGCTGTCTGCAGACACACCCAGTCACCCTGTCACGCTGCGAGGAGGACGCCTTTGTCAGCCGCAAGTCGTTCAGATTTCCCACATTTTTCATAAACCTGTTTTGGTTATTATTTGTTTTAAAAAAACCCAGACTGTCCATCCTCGCAACAGCAGCGCCTGGACCTCTGGACATCACGGAGTAGACCCTGTGCCACGCCCTCGGGGGCCCTCCGGCACAGGACTCGACCGCTGCCTCGGACCATACCGTGGGGTGTCGGCCAGTGGGGGGCGGGGGGCACCGCCAGAGCAAAACCAGATCCGTGGGGAGGAGTGAGGCCAGGGCGCAGCGTGGACCACATGACATCAATGCCAAGAGCACCCCAGGTCCCGGACAGAGAAACTGAGGCACGACCAAGGCTGCAGTGAAGATGTGGGGTGAGCCTAGATGAACTCCGGCAGTCCAGCGCCTGGGGGCGTGTCCTCTCTGTTCACTGGTGCCCCAGGACCCTCCAGCCAGCCCTAGGAGTCACCTGCTCGAGCCATCGCCGGAGGGGACAGAGGCTGCAACTAAGGAGACCCTGAGGGCACGGCCTAGGCGAGGCCTCAGTCAGCACAAGCCTCAGGCCACCGTCCACCCGCAGAGCTACCTGTGCAGCCCACCTGGGTCGGTGCGCACCTGTGGGCACACCCAGACCAGCAGGTGGGCAGCACTCATGCCCGGATGCAGGGGCCTGCGCAGAGGCAGTGCCCGTCCACGACCCCTGGTGGTCGGAGGCGATGGCCCGACAGTGAAGCCCCCAGCACCCCGGCAGTAGCCAAGACCCTGGGCTGGCCCTGGACCACCCAGGCGAGGTGCACACTGACCAGGTTTTTCTGTAGCGACTTCACGTGACTGTTCTGGTTCCCCTGAACACCATTACTGCACAGCACCAACAAGACTTCTAACCGCACTTCCGTAAACCAACCGCGGGGTTGAAAGTCATCGTGGCTGGCAGACACCACCCTCCACTCTCCTCCCTGGGGGCTGAGCCTCCCTGGTGGTGGCGGCTCAGGCTCCGTGCCCTGCAGGCAGGGGCACGGCTGCACCCCTCTGGCCAGGCACCCCCACTGCTCCTGGAACCACGCTGGGCTCACCCCTCCACTGCCCACCCTGCATGGGAGGGGGGCCGTGTGGGATGACCGTGTCACCCCTGGACAGAGCCAGGCCTGGGGGGCCAGGAGGCTGTGGGTGGCCAAAGCCACCTGTGTCCCAGAACTTCCTGCATTCGAGGCGTGGAAGCCCTCGCTGGCTCATGGTCCAGCCGACAGCTCTCCCCTGTTCCAGGCCGGATCCCGCCTGCGTCCAGCCTGGGTGCAGCCCGCCTGGCCCACTGGGCCCACCTGGCAGCCGCGCGCCCTCCGGCAGACGTCTGCCCCAGGGCACAGGCCAGCTGCTCCTTCCGCCCTGGCATCGCCCCCTGCACCTGCGCGTCCGGGCTCAGGTTCCCCGCCTCCCTGGAATAAAGCTGCAGCCCCACTCCCCTCCCCGGGGCAGGGCGCGCCTGTTCAGGTGCTGCCTTCCCGTGTCCAGGGAGCACATGGCTCGGTGTGCGGTCTCTCCCCAGACGGGGGCCCCTTCCCCCCCGAGACCACCTGTCCCTGTCTGCCTGGGACTGGGAGGGCTCCCAGGACAGGGGACAGAGCGCTGGACCCACAACATCCCCCTCGCGGTTTCCAGAGAACCTTCCCCAGAGGCCTGCGCCATCGCGCGCCCACACGGAGGGCCCGAGTCCCTGCCCCTGCGTCCAGGAGCATGAAGGCCCGGGACACTCCCGACACCTGCTGGGGCCTGTCGGCGTCCAGTGCGATGCCTCCCCCACCGTGCCCGGGGACCCAAGCAGGACACTGCTAGGGCCGCCTCCGCAGCTCACGCCCGCACCGCACCCCCGAGGCCGGTCTGCGGTCCTCCAGGCAGGGCATCCCGCCTGAGGGTCCCTCACTGCCCCCCGGGCACCCCGGCTGTCCAAGTGTCACGCCACCCTTGAGGATCATCCCTCAAAGGCCTCACTGACACCCTGGCTGCTCTGGAAGCTTCCAGATCCTGCCTGGTCCCTCCAAGTCATTCTTCTGCTGGCTCGCCACATCCTTCCTCAGTGTCCTCGCGAACAAGTACCCACCCGCCTGTCCCCTACTGTGATCCCCCATGACCCGGCGCTGACCACCCAGGCCACCCTGTGACCCACCGCCAGCTGGGGTCTAACGTTCACTACCACCGTGCTAATAACCAAGCTGCGGGGTGCGCCTCTGCCCTGCCCCTCCACAGCTGCGGCGTGTCCCGCTGCCCTCTGCCCCGGGCCCTGCACAGCTGCCGCGCAGCTGCCACACACGGAGGGGGCCACCGGGGCCAACGGGCCCTCCCTGCCCAGCGGGGGGAGGGCTCCAGACAGGCCTGCTCTCGGGGTTCTGTCCTGGGGTGGGGGACGAACAGAAACAAGCCACAGGATCGGCTCAGAGAAGGGCTTCGAAGAGGAGAAGGAGAGGGGCGCAAGACCAGAGACTGGGGCGTCCACCTGGCCCGCGCCCCAGGAGGAAGCCTGACCCGGAGCAGACTCAGGGCTCCCCAGGGCCACGTGGGGAGGAGAGAAGCGACGTGCAGCAGGCGTCGCCAGCACCCTCGGGGGCCAGGAGCTGCCTCTTGGAGGAAGCGTCCCAGATGTGTTTCTGCATGGCGGACAGAGCGCCAGGCAGGGGCACGGCGCGCGCCCAGGCTCCGTTCCACGACGACAGGCAGCCTCCGGGAACGCGGGCCAAGCAGAGACCTGACCTCAGGAGCCAGGGCCCGCTTTCACCCAGGAGACAGGTCTGCGGGCGCCATCTCACAAACCCTGCGGGCACTTCGGGCAGTGTGGCAAGAGCAGCAGCCAAGGACCAGCACACGGCCAGGGCTGGAGGTCAGAGAGGCAACGGGGTCACACAGACCCCAAGGGTCACATGAGTGTGGACAGCCTCCACAGGGCTGGAGAGTGCTTGCAGGGAGGGCGAAGCTGCCGAGCACCCAAGGTGGCGCGATGTGTCAGATCCAAGGTGAGCAGAGGGATCAGGGTGGGGAAGAAGAGTCAGAACGAGGCTAATGGCCACGCAGGGCTGGGACTCCCGCGGAAGCTGGTCTGGACACTCCACCAGGGACCTGCCAGCCCAACGGGCTACCAGTGCCCATGAGACCATGTCTCACCTCAGTGCGAAACTATGAGGTCAGGAAAGAACAGGAAAGCCAAGGCGGCCAGGCGTACGGCCCCAGGCCAAAGAGGTGGAGCCCGAACTGGACAGGTGGGGGCAGGCCGGACAGGTAGAGCCAGGCTGGACAGGTGGGGGAAGGCCGGACAGGTAGAGCCAGGCTGGACAGGTGGGGGAAGGCCGGACAGGTAGAGCCAGGCTGGACAGGTGGGGGCAGGCCGGACAGGTAGAGCCAGGCTAGACAGGTGGGGGAAGGCTGGCCAAATGAGGACAGGCCGGATAGGTGAAGTCCGACCAGACGGGCGGGGGCCGAGCTGGCGGGGGGGGGGCCCAGGCTGGACGGGTGGGAGCCATGCCACTCCGGGTGCCCACAGCCTCCAACCCTAGCCTCCCGGCTCGCACAGACTGGCCGATGCCCTGAGCCTCCTTCCAATCCTGCCACCCGCCAGCAGTGGAGACGGGGGCGGCAGCTTAATCCTCGCGTCTGTTTCCTTGTCTACACGACGGAGCAGCACAGAGTCACGACAGGGGCTGCTGGGAGGGTGACGCGAGTTGATGCCTCACTTGGTCGCAGGTTTGCCCTCACCCTGACCCTGACCCTTGACCCTGGCTGCCATCCTTCCTAGTCTCGTGACCTCCTGACACAGTCCCTCTGGCTCCAGCCTCCCGCCCCTCCCTGGCGATGCGGAGTGAGTGGAGGTCCCCACAGGGCCACACGCGCGCCTTCACGCGGATGGCTGCTCCGCTCCCCACGGCCGCCTGCCAGCCACCAAGCTGTCAGCGGACGGCCCTCCCTTGTCGGGGGCCCCTGGGTGCCCGTGGCCAGGTCAGCGCGTGCGTGCAGAGTCCAGGCGGTAGCACATGCCGTAAGCGCTGCTCCGGGCAGGGAGCAGAGCCGCGTCCGGCGAGACGGCTCGCCAGGCTGGAGTCAGCTACCAGCCTGCGGGACGCGGACGGGCCCACCAGGCCGGCATGGGCTTTCTGCCAGGGGCCCTCCCACACACAGGTCTACGCGCAAGCACAACCCGCAAACGCCCACTGCACACCCACGCGCATGCGCAACCCCCCCCCCACAGACGCACACCCCGCAGTCACGGGCACACGCTGCAGGGCGTCTGTGCTTCGGGCTGTGCGCGGGGGTGGAGTCGGCTCGGCCCACGTGCGCGCACCTTTGAACAAGCCTCGTACACGGAGCCCGGTGCGCCCAACGAGCCGAACGAGGGCGAAGCTGGGGACTCGCTGGCAGATTTCCTTCCCTGAGCTCCACGGGCGAACCAGGGCGCCAGAACGACGTGCGCATGGAACGGGAACCGAACGCCACGTATCTGCCCGCAGCCCCCGAAGCACTCAACCCCACGAGGGTCCAGCCCACAAGGAAGACGGTCCCTAGGGCGCCGGGGGTGACAGCCTACCACCCCGGCCAGGCCGCCCCTCTGCCGACGGCCCCATCGACCTTCTCCAGGCATCCCAACCTGAGTGCTCCTCCAGACCCCGTCGCGCACCCCAGAGGGCCCCCGCCCAGCACCCACCCGGAGCTGCCAGCCTGGCGACCTCCTCCTGCCCCCTCGACGCTGTCCTGAGAGCCTTCGTCTCCTTGCAGACACGTGTCTAGTCACCTGTCTGCCTCCACCTCCTGGCACAAACCCCTTGGCTGGCACTGGGCCAAGCACAGCCGGCACTCAATAAATGCTCAGTGAGTCAGGGAGGGAAGAACGAGTTAGGGTTCTCGCCGCTAGGCAGCCACGGGGCCGCCACGGCCTGGGTCCCGCCGAGAGAGAGGTGAGAGAGGCCATCTCCAGCAGCAGCCCGGTGACAGGGGCTGCCAAGAGCGAAGCAAGGGAGGCCGGCGCAGTCACGCAGCCCATGGCGTCAAATGCTGCCCTGCCCACCAGGCTGGGGCTTCGGTACCCACCAGAGCTCATGGGCAGAGGTCCTGGGTGGCTCCGTCCCACAGCGGCGTGCTCTGGGGGGGGGCCCTCTGCTGACCAGGCCAACAGCCAGCGGGCCCCGCAGTTCCCCTCCTCCCTGCCCGCCTCCCCACTGCGCGTGGAGCTGGACCGCGTCTCTAACCGGGCATCGGAAGGGGAGCATCCTGGCGGAGCGGCGGCTCCACCCCACTCCCGGAGCATGAGGAAAGGCGAGGCCTGGCCAGCAAACCCGGGACGTAGTACCACGGTGCCAAAATCCCAATGCCGGCACCAGTAAAGTGGCCAGAGGAGAGAGGGACACTACCCGCGTGGCCAGCGGGACAGCCTGCCCCCCACCCCCGCTCGTGGAGTCTTCCAGACGCCCCAGGGCGTACTCCGCGCCGCACGGAGGGGGTCGGGATGGCAGTGGCAGTGACGATGCTGAGGCTCCCGGCAGAAGCTGCGGTGGCCACCGGGGAACCGTCCAGACCTGACAAACTGCCCAGGTACAACAGGAGGCGGGGAGACAGCCTTCTCACACACAGCAGTGAGCCCCCCGAAAGCAAGGAAACGCGCTCCCCTCAGAGCAACCGAGACGCGGCGGCGCCAGTCGGCTGAACACAGACACATCCGTGGGCAAGCCGGCACCGCCGGAGTCCTCACGCGGGGACGAGGCAGGCGGGCCTGACCTGCTGGGGGTGACAGCGGAGAGGGTAAGCCGGGGGGGCAGGACACAAACACCCTGCGGGGGAGAGGGGAGTCTGACCCCAGCCTGCGAGGGGAGTAAGTCACCCCAACACCCAGGGAAGAACCCGGGCAGGGGAGGGAAGCGTGGGCATGGACAGACCACGGGAAGAGCACGGCCACTTAACTGGAAGCTCGGAGCTGGAGGGGCAGGGACGAGGCCAGCTCCGTGAATTTCGGAGTGTCGGCTGCCCACTGGGGTGACCATCTTGTCCTGATGCCACTGGCCCAGGACACGGATGGAGGAATATGGCCCTTCCGGAGTCTTCAGGGTGGCATTCACCATAAGTGCCCCAGGAGCAAGGTGCAAACCTGCCCTTCGTCCCCCATCTAGGCCATGGACAGTGGCCAACGTGGGGCCCATGGAGTCTGCAAGGGCTGGATGGGTCAGAGCCAGGTGTACAGACGAGAGACATGGAGGTACAGAGAAATGTGCCTCCACCACCGACAGCCGTGTGGTGGCTGCAGGTGACAGAGCAGACCCTCCTCAGCTCTGCAGACCGACGCGGATGCCCATGGTGCTCGGAGGGCGGCGCTCCCCAGAGGCCAGGGCCACCCGGGCACCTGCGGCTGCTCTGCAGACTCAGCGCGGAGCCTCCGCCCTGCGCACGCTCAGGGCCCTCCCACGGGTCCGGGCGAAGATGCTGTGGCTCTGTGGACCGAGATGGGACTTCGCCGCCCTGGGCCTCGGCCTGCTCATCTACAGAGCAGGAAGGAGTACAAGGCAGCTACAGGACAGCACCCTCGGTGGCCATCATTGTCACCATCGGCCCCAGGAACAGGGCGCAGTGCAGGGACCTCGGCTCTGGCCCCCACCCACAAGGGCCGCGGGGGCCACATGACAGCTTTGCCTTCAGCCACGGCAGGGTGCCCCTTGGAAGAAGCAGCCCCCCAGCTGCTTGGGGGTGCAGACCAGCCCAACGCCGTCCTAGGCAGGCTCCAGGCTCAGGGCCACACCTTTATCCAGTGACTGCAGGCAAAGTGCTCATCCTCTCTGGGCCTCAGATTCCCATCTGAAGCAGCCCAGGGCTTGGCCGCACTGAGACCGGAAGGCTTTTCCGCCTCCGGCTCTCCTCATGGAGCCCCATCATCCGCATGGTCTCAGCCCCGTCCCCCCGTTGGACACACGGGCCGCGCACATGGCCACTGAGGTCAAGGGCCCCACGGACAGGACTGACGGCATGCGCCTCCACGCACCAGCCGCAACCCAGATGCCCACACTCCCAGCACTGTGTCCCCAGAGCCTCGGACACGCCCTGCGCCAGGCCAGTCTTGGGGGCCCCCTCCTTAGCCAAGCACACACTATCAAGTCATGGAGTGTCTGCAAGCCTCTCGACCACCCCAAAGGCAGGGACCTGTCCTCCCTTGAAGGAGACACAGGTGCACGGGATGGGGGGACAGGGAACTACCTGCCTTGGGCAGAGGAGTCTATCTGGGAGATAGAGGGATGCGGGGGCCTGCATCCTCAGGGACACTGCATCCTGCTGGCCCACATCCTGAGCTGGTCTACACCTGACATTTGAAGCGTCCCACGTGGAGGCCAGCAGAGGTCTGAGGCGGGGTGGGCAGGGGCCCGGACTCGCGGTGCTGGGTCTCCGTGTACCCATCCGTGCAGCAGAAACAAGCAGGCACAAAGCGGTGCTGGCCAGAGTCCACGGTCACTGCAGCTGGCCTGAGGGAACACCGCCACACCTGAGCAAGAAATGAGGCCAACCCAGAGTGCCAACCCAGAAGCTAGGACTCATGCAGAAGGCCACACGTTTGGAGGCGCGTGGACCCCTCGCTGAAGGGAAGAGAAAGGTGCACGCACTGGCCCCGGGGGTGACGTGGCTGTGTGAGTGCCAAGCGAAGAGGATCGCCTCCCCGAGCCCTGGCCTGCATAAGTCCCCCAAACCCAAGGCTTCACTCCAGTGCCCCAGTCCGAGGCAGGAGGGGCACAGCCAGAGCCACTGTGGGCACCACGTGGACCCCGTCCGCAGGCTCGTGTCACCAGGGCACACTGACTGGCCTCCCCTCGCTCGTTCACGCGACCCCACAGGGCACACACAAAACCGAAGTGGTGCCTGTTCACGTCTAGCTCACAAGTTCTGTGACAGCCACAAAACAGAGAGCAAGTCCCAGGCCAGCTGCAGAGACAGAGGTGACTTACAGGAGGGAAAGCTGTGACACAGGGAGGTCCGAAGGGTGCCGCCTCAGCCTGTCACCAGGAAGGCCTCTCTGAGTGACATTTGTGCTGAGACCTGGACGTGCCAAACAGCCCAGGCAGGGGGTCGGCAGATAGGGAGGCCCAAGGCAGCAGAGCCCGAAAGGGGCTGGGTGCCCCTGGGAGAGGGTGTCAGTGGGAGAGGCTGGCTGGAAGGTGGGTGGTGTCACCACTCGGAGGCTGCAAGGCAGGACCTGGCTTGTATGAAGACAGAAAACTCAGCCCTAGGGCCACCTCTTCCCAGTGCAGAGCCCAGCACGTGCCATACCAAAGCATCTTAGCCAGTGACCTCTAGGCCAAGAGCCATCTCAGGCCCCACAGATGTGCACGACAGAGGACCCGGGGCTATGTGGCTAGCACGAGCTCCGACACAGGTGCCCCACCTTTGTGCCTCCACCTGCCCAGACAGAAAGTGGCAAATCTGTCCCTGGGGCACCTTCCCCTAGCTGCCAGCACCTGACCCTGAGGCTCTCCACAGACCCGGAAGACCCCAAGGAGAGAGCTCACTGCAGGGACTTGCAACGGGGGACTCTTCCCCTTCCCCAAGCTCAGACTCAGACTGGGAGATCACAGGTCGTTGGCCCCCAAGCCCCAGGAAAAGGAAAAGGGGGCTGCTAACTGAGTGATCCCCAGGACCCCAAGTCCAGCAAAGGCCAGTCTCTCCAAATCAGTGCTGCACGGGCTCCCTGGAGGGTGGAGGTGCTGGCTGGCCAAGGGTCCCATGACTCCAGGGCCTGGCCAGCATGTCTACCCAGGCCAGTTCCAGGAGGTCTCAGCTGCCAGCACGCCCCGCTCTGACAGCACGCAGGTCCCTCTCCACTCACCTGGATTCAGGCAAGCAGGGCATTTACTCAGCAAATACTTCCCCTGATAAATCGTCCAGACAAGCAATACTTTTTGTCATCCTATTAAAGCACACAGCAAGCTGCGGTCACCAGAGGGATCCTAAGATATGACCCTCCTCCCCTCTTAAAAAGAAACCTCCAGGGATTAGAGGACCAGGAAGAACCTCAAAGTATCCATTTAATCGCTGCCTCCACCAAGCCCAGCAGTGCACAGCGCCCTAGCACACCCTGAGCCCTTGTCAACTGATATTTTTGCAACAGAAACACAATTGAAAAAAAGAGTCCGATTGTCCAGCCAGACCGCCCCCACCTGGGTGGTGTGATTTACAGGTTTCTCTTCCCAGCAGCTCGCTACGAACACCCCTATAACCATGGTAAGCTGTCGGGTCCTCCAGGAGCGACCGGCTGGGCGCGCTGGGCCCACGCGGCCCGGGAGCCCTGAAGGGTGGGTGTGCCCGTGCCCCAAGGGCTGGCGTTTCCAGGGGCGCCCCGCCCGGCTGCCCCACCTACCTCCAAGGCCTCTAGCGTGCTGAAGCTGGCAATGGCGAACCCGTCGATGACCTCTTCCTCTTGCGAGCTGGACTCGCGGCGACGGCGTCGTGGGGGGCGCGCGGCTGCAGCGCGGGGCGGGGGCGCGCGGGGCAGCCCCGCGTTTTCCTTGCCGGGCCCGGGCTCGGGCTCGTCGCCCGACGACGCGCTCTGATCGCGGGCGTCGCGGGCCGCCTCCCGGCGCCGGCCGCGGTCCCGCTGGGCGCGCGAGCGCCGGCTCTGGCGGACCTTGGCCTCCATGGCGTGCGGTGACCTTGCGGCCGCGCCGTCGGGCTCCCGCTGCCGCTGCACTACGCGGCGCCGCCGGACTCGGTGTGGGCCGCGCGGGCTCGGGCCCTGGGCGGCGGCGGGCGGCGGACCGGGCCGGGCATGCCGCGCTGAGGGCCCTCAGCCCCGGGCCCGGCGCGGCCTGAGCGCCCCGGCGCGGGCGGCTGCGCGCATCGGCGGGGCGGCCGGCACTCAGCGGCTCCAGGCCGCAGCCCCGGGGACGCACCCCATGCACGGCGGACGGCGGACGGCGGGCAGCGGGCTGAGCAGGCGGTCAGGGCGCGGGCGGGGCAGGGGCCGGGCTGAGGTGCTGGGGCTCGTGAGGCGGCGACGGCAGCGGCGCGGCCCGGAGCAGATAACAACTGACGTACTTCCGCCTGGCCGCCAGCGCCAGAGGAAGTGGGCCCTGCAGTCGAGCCCCGCCTCGGCCACGCCCAGGCCACGCCCAGGCTCCGCCCAGGCTGCGCTCCTCTCCACCGCCCCGGCCTCGCCTAGGCCCCGCCCCGCCCTCCGGCTCCTCCCCTTTCGCCCCGCCTCCTGAGGGTGAGGCCCCGCCCCGTCCGTCAGTCTCAGCCCCGGCTGACTCGCTCTTCCGAGCCCCTCCCTCTTCCTATAAGCTCCGCCCCTAGGGGAAGGGAGCTGGGACGCCGCGCCCCTTCGCGAGCTTCCTGGGCCTGCGACCCTCCACAAGAGAGGCGGGAACGCCGGCTTCTCTCGGGCAGGGGGTGGCCAAGGCGGGGACAGGGTGGGGACGGGGTAGAGGGGTCTCTGCTCCTCCCCATCCTCGGCCTCCTTCCAGAAGATTCTTTAAATGGGAGCACGTGAGCAGAAAAGTGGAGGCCTGTCCAGCCAAACCAGACACGTGGTGGGGGGCACTCTCACTCCTACTCTCGAACTGGGGGCACTAGTGGGGTTAAAAGATGGGGCTTCAACATCCACAGTCCTGATGGGGGGACCGTGCTTGGGGCGTCCTCATCCCCACTCCTGATACTGGAGTGATGAGGGGGGTCTTACTTGGTAAGTTCTCCCGGAGGAAAGTCTTGCCCACCTGCGTATGGGAAGGGGTGGTTCCCCCCACCAGGGGGCATGTGAAGGCCCAGTGAGGGTTTCTAAGCCTCTCATTTCCCTGTACCTTGGTCCAGGGTCCAGGCGGCTGGCTGTACCTTGGTCCAGGGTCCAGGCGGTCTCGACCTGCTCCCTGCCACTCTCCCTTGGGATTTCCCTGCAGGTCGGCCCGTGCTCCTCCCCCTCCTGAGCTCTGCATGTTCCTTGGTCCTGGCTTAGGCAAAAGACCAGCCTCAGGGTTCAGTCTGTGGTGATGAGTCCCACCGTAATACATCTTCCTCCCCTCTCCTGGGTCAGGTTCCCCAAGTTTCTATGGCAAGACAGCTCTCTGAGGCCCCTTGAGGCCCCCTGAGGCCCCCTCAGATGAAAGGGAGAGGCCCAGGCTGCCTGGTTTGCACAGAGACAGCAGTTCAGGCTGTAGGCTGCTCCCCACCCAGAGCCGCCAGAGACTGGGGCAGCTGGAGAGCTGAAAGCTGGATGTGAAGGTGAACTTGCTTTTTCATCAACAGGAGACTGCCCGAGGTACAGAGGGCAAGTGGGTGGGGAGGGGCCATCTCTCTCCTTGAAATCTGAGCTCATTAATTCATTCAGCTCATGGTTTTGAACACCTGGTCCTGGCTCTGTGTGATGCAGCGATTGGTGACATAGACAGCCCTTTAGGAGTGGGAGAGAGCGTGAACCCAGAGCCAGGTGACGCAAGATCAAACGGTAACACAAAGAAAGCCGAGTAGGGGTTGTTGTAGAGTGGGCATTGGGTGGCCCCAGAAGGCCTTTGAAGAGCGACGATTTGAGCTGAGACCTAGGAGATGAGAGAGAGACCAGGCAAAAGAGAGGGCACTGTGTTTCCGGCAGAGAACAGCCATGCAAAGGCACTGAGGCACGGAAGGACTTGCCGGGCCCAGTGGACAGGGCAAGAACCTGCAGAGGAGTTCCGGGAGGTGCCTCCTGGCTTGAAGGGGAAGTGTTGCCCTGGGCAACACTGAGTAGGGTCAGGAGGTCTCTGCCCCCCTCGCCGTATCTGGACTGGGACTTTCCACTGGCATCAATGAGCCACTTGTGGGGCCCAGGGCCCCGGCGTGTGGTCTGGGTGTCCCTGGCTGCTGGCAGGGCTGTCCTTGGGCACAGCTGGGAAGGCGGCTTTACAAACTTCCAGACTTAGGGGTGGAGCACTCAGGCCCCCCAAGACTGCCCGCCCCCTCCAGTCAGGCTCTTTGCTCTGGCTCTTCCCCCACCCTCCCCAAGCCTTCTCAGGGCAGGTGCAGAGTCCTCGTCCCCCTCTGGGGACCCCGTCCCCCATTCTGGGGTCCTGTTGTGAAAACTTTTTGACTCCTACATCATCATCCTTTTTGATTTTTAAGATCCTTGTTAGAAAGACAAAAAGTGAAACCAAAACAGTTTGTCTGCATTCCTGCTACCCTAATCCTCTTCTGAGGATGGAAGGCCAGAAAATGTGGGCGTGGGGGGCCCCAGGGACGATATCTCAGCATCTCATTTGGATACAGGCCTTGGCGCAAGCTCCACACTGCTCGAGCTACCGGCCTTGGGACGCCCTCTGGGCCCTTTCCTGCAGCCCCTTCCCTGCCCTCCAGGAACGAGGGGATCCTCCCACTCTGGTCTCGGAGACACTTGGTGGAAGCACAGGGTGTCTGCCGACTCTCTGTGGGGCCCTTTGGGGCTCCTTTTTAGCGCTCGCGGTGGCCAGTTTTTTCTCTCCTTTGATTCATTTCCAGGTGGTCTAGCCAGTGCCTTGGGGACCAGCCGGCATCTCCTCCAGATTCTGAGCACTGGGCGGTGTGGGGCAGAAGCCTGCTTGCCTGCCCCTGGCGATTGCACATCCCAACTATGCCCCTCGCAGAGCAAGGCCTGGACGCCTCCAGGGCTCTGAGCTTACCACCCCCTCCCCCAGCCAGCCGACTGAGCCTCATAGCCCTGGGCTCTCTGCTGACCTATGGTGCAGTACTGGCTTTGACTGGTTTGCTCACACACACCTGTGCCCTTTTATTCCTGGAGGGGACTGGGGGGCTTTGGGGTGTGGTTGCCAATAGCAGTTAAGGGACAGCTTCGAGACCAGCGCTGCTGATGGGAACAGCTTAGACCCATGCTGTCCGGTCCGGTGGCTGCCAGCCACTTATGGCCCTTGAGCCCTTAAAATGTGGCTCATGTAACCGCAGAATGGAATCGTCCATTTTATTTATAAACTTTTAAATGAAATAGCCCCATGTGGCTGGTGGCTGCTATGTTGGGCAGGGCAGTTCCAGAACCAGGCAGCCTGGACCCCGCCCTCGCTCCTCTCATGAGGCCGGGCAAATTACCTGTAAGTGGCAGGGTGCCCCCGCGGCGGGCGGTCCCCCGCTCTCCAGCCCTGTAGCGTCCGAACCAGGGTGGGCCGGCCGGACGCCTCACACGCATCACCAGCCACCCCAGCGCGTCTAATTCCTCCAGCCCTGCGTGGGCTCGAGAATTTGCATTTCGAATACGCCGAGGCTGCAGGTCCGGGGATCACACTCCGGGCAACACGGGATTCCGTGCCCAGCAGCGCCCGGCACAGGGGATCGGAGACCAACGCCGCTCTCGTGCACCGGCAACCACGGCGTCCCTGAGACCGCCCTCGGAGCCCGGCTCCTGACGACGTCGTCTCTCTGCCCTCAGTCCTGGGCTCCCCACCTGCTTCCCCAGGTCCCTGCTGCCAGCCCAGGTGTCTCCTGCTACCTCACTCCATCCCGCCCGATCCTGGACC
This sequence comes from Rousettus aegyptiacus, assembly GCF_014176215.1. Classification (NCBI taxonomy): domain Eukaryota; kingdom Metazoa; phylum Chordata; class Mammalia; order Chiroptera; family Pteropodidae; genus Rousettus; species Rousettus aegyptiacus. The sequence continues at coordinate 397,923 of NW_023416308.1, forward strand.
GGAGAAGGGGATCCCGCCCCACGAGCACACTGCCAGAGGGAAGCCTCTCCCGGCCCCGGCCTGTGGAGGTGCGGGCCCTTCCCTGTCGGTTCGAAGCCCAGCCCTCACGTGGTCCCGCCCCCAGAGCTGGACCCTCACCTGGTCACCACCTGCAGACCAGGCCGTCCCTTGGTCACTGCGCACAGCAGAGGCATTGCGGTTAACTAGCTGCTTCCAGGATGGCCCATCGGCCCTGTCCATCTCTCCCGCCCGGCTCTGCGTCAGGGTCCCTGGCCCTCCGTAAGGCTCTGAGCAAAGTTGATTGACATGAAACTGTAGTCGAAACTCAATTTGCTCTCACAGATCCGATTCCGCTCTATAAATCAACCGAGCCAGCGGCTCCTTCGAGATTCAAACACGTCCCTTCTGCTTGTAATCTAGCGCATGGGCCAGCCCCCTGTGTTGCACCTGTGAGCCAGCTGCTCGCTCCAGCCAGCGAGACACATTTGTTGGTTTCCACCTTCCAAGTGTCCAGGTAAGAGCACCTCGACATAGTTGGATCCTTGGCCTGCTTCCGCGGATGTGGTCTGGGGCGGGGGCAGCTGGCTGAGATCCCCTCCCTCTCCTGGCCTGGGGGTGGGCAGGTGTGTTGGCTCTCCCCGCGATAATGCTGCCTAACAAGCAGCCCCCAGAAATCCTGCGACTTACAATGCCAAGTGTGTTTTCCTTGCTCACGGGTTGACTGAGGGGCTCCGCCTCAGACTGTGGGGTCAGGTCCAGGTCTGGCCCAGGGGCCTCTCTCTGGGACCCAGGCTGCAAGACATGAGCTACCTGGGGGATTCTCTTTGCAAGAATCAGGGCTAAGCCTAAGCCCCAGGCACGCAGAGCGCCTCTGCCTCAAGCCTTGCTCACATCCTGTCCAAAGCATGTCACGTGGTCAACACCACCATCCCTGGGACGGGAAGTTGGTGCCTCCCACTCCAGCGGAGGGTGTCACTGCAGAGTCACAAGGCAGGGGGTGGGTGGTCCTATGACAAAGAGGAAGGATTTGGGGACAGTACCCCCCTTTGTCACGGCAGGCGGCCCAGGCCGCACCGATGCCATGGCCTGTTCCAGGAACTAGAGTCTGTGTCGAGCAACGCGCCCAGGAGACCGAAACGCGGGTGCCCCCACCCGCAGTGCACCCCGACGCCTGCTCCCCCGCATCTGCTCGGGCCTGGGCTCCAAGCCCGCTCCCGGCTCCTCAGAGGCCACTTGAGGTCTCGGGTCTCGAGTCTCAGGCTCATTCTGGCCGACATCATTACTGAGCACCCTCTCCGCGCCAGGCGCTCTGTGGGAGACACAGGGCGCCACCCCTGCTTGGGGCACAGTCTCCACTTCGAAGGTTCCGAGTTCTTCTGTGGGCTCACTGGTTAGCCAGGCGGACGGTCCCCCTCGAAGGCGTTTGAGTGGCTGCGGGGAGGGGACGTGAGGCCGCCCGCCCCGCCGGGGTCCCCACCACGCCCTGCTCCTGTGCAGTCTTCGCTTCACTTGTCCGTCACCTGCCTGTCTCCACAGGTAGGCGGCCCCGGGAGTTCCTTATCTGCCAGTCGAGATTACGCTGTAGTCCTAGTTTCAGGTTATTCCAGAAAATTCTGCCAACAGTGACTTAGCTGAACTTTGTCGATTCGGGCTGGAAATTGTCATTCCAGATACAGGCTGGAGAGCCCCAGTGCTCCAGGTCGGTACCTGCTGGAGCTGCGTGGGGCCCGTGGCAGCCGTGGTCTGTGGGGCGGGGAGAGGCGGGCCGGCTGAGCACCTGGACGAGGCCCTCCTGCCCCAGCGAGGAAGCAGGAGGCTCAGACCCAGGAGAGGCAAGCGCTGGGCCCTCCTGGTGTCCTATGTCCTATGTTCCTGACTTGGTTTTTTGTTTTTTTGTTTTGAAGATGGGGTCCTGATGGCACAGAAGCGGAGGCGGCTCACGGCGAGGGTCAGCGGCAGGCATCTGTCCCCATGACAAAGAGACCGTGGCCCCTGCAGGTGATTTGTCCAGAGTTACACAGGGCGGTCGGGTGGGGCCAGGACACAGCCGCCTGCCAGGAATTTTTCAGGAGCCAAAGGGCGTTTGTGACGAAGGCCAGCCCAATCCGGCAGGATGGAACTCTTAGCTCGGTGGTGGGAGATGCCGGGGGCTGGCTCAAAGTGCGGCTCCATCCAGAGGTCGCGCCAGGCGACAGGCGTGGGTGTCCCTGCTCTGCTCGCAGCCGTCCGCCCGTCCTGAGCATTGGTGCCCTGGGAGCCGGGCCGCTGGGACTCGGGTTACGGGCGGCAGTAATGCACCTACGTCTGTTCTTCGGTGGGGGAGGGGCGCCGCTGGCCGGCCAGGCCTGAGTCACGGCTTGGCCCGGTTTGGCCAAGGTGAGTGGGGCCCCCAACACTGTACCGCTGGGGGTGGGCGCTCCTCGAAGCAGGCTGAGGCACCTGTAGCACGAGGGGGGGGGCAGGCAGAAAGAGCCGGTACCCCCATAAGGACTGCAGGGGCCTGCAGGTGCCGGGTGGGGCCCCTTGCGACCTGCCCCTGTCAGGGAAGGCTCCTGGCTCTCCTACTGAGGCTGCTGAGAGCAGGTCCCCTGTCGCGTGCGACCTCTGGGCGCTGGGCCAGCAGCCCGCGGCGGGGATCCCTGGGGAGCTGGTGGTCAGGCTGCCAGGCCGCCCACACATTCTGGCTTTTCCATGGCAACGGCTGGGGCAGCTCGGCTCAGCAGGCACTTCAGAGCGTCTAGGGGGACGTGAGGCCGCGCCCTGCACCCTGATGAGGAAGGGAGCCTGGCTCGGGGCCCACCGCGGGTGTTACGGCGCTGCCGCCCGGCCGTAGTGGGAGCCCCGGTCCCCGAGGCCCTCCTGGCGTGCAGTTTTGTGGGCGAATTACCTCCAACGCCGCACATGCAGAGGCCTGGGCTCGGCTGCCCCATCTGCGGAGCCGGAGGAATCACGCCCTTGCCCTCGGGTTGTGGGAAATCACGGGTTTCATGAGCTGGGGTCAGGCAGCCCGTCTGACAGGCGGCACTTTCAGGAAGGAATAAAAGAGAGACGTGGGCGCCAGGACACCTGCCTCACGAGAAGCAGTCGGAGGTGCTCGGGTCTAAGCAAAGGAAAGGGTTAGAGAGGAATGCGCGAGGCCAAATGAAATCTCTCTCTGCCTCTCTGTCTCTGGGTTGATGTAACAGGTAACAGTTTCCTGGAAATGACACTGGCAACAATGTATCGGGTGATTGTAGCGGGTGGATGGGGGGGGCCACAATGTAACAGGGCAGAGGATGGCGGTCTGTCACAGGGCGGCTTCCGTTAGCGGTCAACACATCCTGCAAACTCCAAGACGAGAAAGGACACAGGTATGTTTGGGGCATGGGGACACCACAAGTTGGTACAGCGCCCAGAGGTGGCACAGGAAGCCTGGGCAGCGGTGGGTACATCATTCATTCCCTCGCTCATCCATTGGTCCAGCCAGCCAGCACGTGTCGGCTCAGGCCTGCTGTGTCAGGCCCTGCTCCCACAGGGCCTCCAGGTTTGGGGACTTCCATGGGGGCAGCCGCCATGGGAGAAGGAAGTGGCCCTGCCACCTGTCCCTAGAAACATCCTCCTGGACGTGTTAGAGGGAATAAGGGTCCTTCTGCTGTGGTGACATGGTGGAGATTGTGCAGGGCTGGGGTGCAGGGCCCGGGAGCTCACAGACCTCAGCGTCCTGCGGCCTGGGGACAGAAGATCGGGGTGGGGAGTGTTGGGGCCCACGGCCCCCCTTGGGGAGGAGGGAGGAGCCCTCTGCCCAGACAGCGGGGACCCCCTGGTGGCCTGAGTTCTGCCGGCCAGTGTGCCCTCGACAGGCTAAGCATGTAGCTGCCCCTCAAACTGTATTCTTTCCTTATTCATTCAGATTTCATCGGCTGGGAGTGGGGAGACAGATTCTAATTTTTCTAACATTTCCTTTTGCGCCAACATTTTATTATGAACACTTTCAAACACGTGGAGCAGCTGGGGGAATGTTCCGGTGCAGACCGTGTACCCACCGCACAGGGCCACTGGTCGCTCCACTGCCGTCCGCCCAGCTCCCGCCCCGCTGCCATCCGGGCAGTGGCCTTGGGCGGCCGGGTCACGAGCAGCATCTCGGGCGGCCCTGGGCCTGCGGCCGCGTCCCTCCGTCTCTGCCTCCGCTGCCCGGCTGCCCCCGTGTGTCTTCTCCCTTTCTCATCTCTGGTGAGGACATAATTACAAAGACCCTTTGTCTGAACAAGGTCACGTTCGCACGTTCCCGATGGACACACGTTTGGGGGGGCACACCAGCCAGCGCACGCAGCATTTCCTAATGAATTTACTCCTGGGCCTAGGGGCTCCTCCCCGAACCCAGATCTCACTATTCGGTGGCTGCCCAAAACATGTCTCCATCAGGGGCGAGGGGTGGGGCCCCACAGAGACAGGTGTCGATTTAGGGAATAAGTGGATGAGATGAATCTGGTCGGGGTTTGTGGTGACTGATGGGATTGCATATATTTGCAAATATATGTGCAGATTATGTTGACGAGCGCAGGGAAACACATTTGGCCAATGACATCCGTGAAACCAGGGACTTAGAGGCTGGAGAGGGGGACCCTGCCTGCAATGGCACCTGGTCCCAGAAGCCCGGGCCCCCGGGGCATGTGTGGGGACGCCCACGCGTTCCGTGAGGGCCGCGGGATGGGTCCACTTGCCTTTCCTGAGCGCCCTGCCTGACATGGCGTCACGCCTGCCTGCCAGACAGCCCGTCTCCTCATGGTCCCCCACCCTCCAGGGCCCTCAGATGGGGGTTGTGGGGCCTCCTGCCAGCCCAGGTGGCGGGGGGGGGGACAGCGGGAGACCCACCGACAGGCACACTGGGGCAGGGTTTTCCGGGGGTGGGAGGGCTTTGCCTCCCAGGGGTCCTCCTGCAACGGCTGGAGACACTTTTGTTTTCGCATTGGGCAGGGGTGACGTCTTTCTGAGGCCCTAGCTCCCCGACCTCCTGCTTTCCTCTCCCATTTAAAGGCCCTTGCGAGGGCACCAGGCGCACCCGGATAATCCAGGATCATCTTATTTGAGGTCCGCTGATTAGTGGTCGTAATCCCCCAGGGGAGCTCACAGGCGCAGGGGCCGGGGATCAGTGCGGCGGTGAGCCTGCGGTTTGGCTTGATTGCATCAGGAAAGACTTTTTCCAAATACGGTGCTGGGGTTAGGGCTGAGGCACGTGGCGTTGGGGGCACTATCGACCAGGAACAGCCCTGGATGAGGGGCCAGGCGTCCGACAGCCCGTCAGGTCAGCGTCCTGCCGCTCAGCAGCGTGAGTGCGGCCCCCTCGGCCCCCGTGGGGAGCTGGCCCAGCTGCTTGGCTGGAAGGATCCCCCACGCGGGGGCCGTAAGCCCTCGAGGTCTGTGGTCCAGGTCTGTCCTGGGCCCTCTCATGGCTTCTTGCCCTCATCTGGCAGCCTCCCCAGGGGGTCCCCAAGGGCAAGCGGGGACACTGAGTCCCCTGAGGTCGGCCTGGAACTCACAAGACGTTCCCTCCCCGGTCTCACGGTCGAGGCAGACGCAGGCTGGCCCTGATTTGGGGGGATGCGGAGTAGGTCTCCTCTTGTCAGGAAGACAGCAGAGGCACGCCGCGAGGCGCGTGTGCGGGAGCAGGGAGGGGCCCGGCTGAGGCGCGTGTGCGGGAGCAGGGAGGGGCCCGGCCGTCTCAGGGCCCGGCCGTCTCAGGGCCCAGCGCCTGGCGCCCGGCACCCGGCACGCGGTGCGCTCGCCCCTCACCCGGCCGCGACCTGCTTGTCCTTCCGTCCCGGATGTCAGGAAGGGCCCCCCGCAAGCCCGCGCCTCAGCCTGTGCCAGTCCAGTGGGTGTGCATGTGCGCGAACACACACCGCCTGCCACACGTTCACGCGGACGTGCACACGCGGGCCCAGAATTTTCTTCGTAAAGCCATAACCCCTAAAGGCCCAAACGCCCGTGTTTGCTCCAAGTAGATGGCTTACTAGCGCCTGCCCGCTCTCAGCCGCGCAGCGAGTGCCGGGGCGGCGGGCTCTCAGGCCCCCCTGCTGCCCCCTCCATGTCTGGTGCCGACCCCCAGGACGCCCCGGCCTTCTGCCCCGGGCGTTAGAGCAGAGAAAGGCAGGTACCTCGCATAGATAGCACCCCTCCCTCTTCTCTGAGCCGTTCTGGGCTCCTTGGAAACTAGGGGGGCTTCCAGATCTGCAGCCCCCCACTTCCTGCACTGCCTGCTCCCCCGGGTGGTCCTGCCCAGACTGTCACCTCCCATCAGCAGCCTCTGCTCTCACACGGAGCACCAACGCCTGGTTTATCCGGGACTTCCCAGGACGCTAGTTACCCCGGCTGCTGCCCTTGTCCGCAGCCATCTCTCCCTGGCTGTTCAGACTTCTAGGTTTGGGGAGGAGGCTCTGGGTGGCCTCGGCTCTCCCCCCACTGGCCCTGCACAGCTGGGCTGTGTAGACATGCCTCTGCTTCAGGCCCGCAGTCACCCAGCGCGTTGTCTCCCAGAACAAATCCCCGCCCTTAGAAACAGCCTCAGAGGCCTGCCCCTCAGGCCTTTGTGCTGCCCCCTGGCCCCCACACTCCTCCCTCGCTGGCTGGGGACCAAGTGCCTGGCCCACCCACCCGGGAGCCTGGAGCGCCTTCCCCTGCAGAGCCGGCCTGGGCTGTCTCGCATCCCTGCCTGGGCTCTGACGGGGGGCCCCCTGGATCACTCTGCTGACTGAGCCCGGTTCCAGCTCTTCCTGCCCACTCGGCAGACATGGCCCCCAGACGGCCCCCAGACGAACCTGGAACATCGAATAGGGGGTCAGATGTGACCCCTTCCAACGCAGGCTGAGGCAGGGCAGGGCCGAGGGGCGTCCCACGCCCACAGCCCAGCTGCCCGGGGCCGAGCGGGGCTGGAGCCGAGCCGGCTCACATTCTCCCAGCTCCGGCAAACCCTCGTGCTTGCTGGGCACCCGGGCCCGACGTCTGTGCGCACAGCCCCCGGAGGCAGCGGGCACAGCTTCCTCGGCTCGTTGGGACCCTGGAGTTCAAGTAGCAGAGCTGTCGTCCTGCTGCCGGGCAGGAGGAGACATCCCTGCCAGCCAGGAGCCGGGCCTTGGGACCTGCCCTCCCCTGAGCCCCCACACCGCCCCCCAGGGCCTCTGAGACTCCGGTGCCAGGACACAGGCCTGCCCTGCTGGCGGCCGGGAGCCACCCCAGGCCGGGCAACGGGGACTCCCGTCTTGTCAGAGTCCATTAGGGGAACTCCTGCCCTTGCCACATGGCAGCCAGAACCTGAGGGGCACCGGGGGTGTGGCGTTCGGGGTGGCCCGGGAAGGTGCCCTGGGAGGGCGCCGTTAGAGTTAGGAGGTGGCTGCGGCACCATCACGGGGTCGATGTCCGTAGAGCAGGGTGGGGGCATGGGTGTGGCGTGCGATGGCCGGCTGGCCACAGCCATGCCGTGCTGTGGGCGGTGTTGATGACGGTACGCGCTGCTGGCAGCCAGGGCGGCAGGGGACGGTGACGTCTGCTCGGCGCTTAGGGACAGGATCCTCCTGAGGACCTCTCGTTTCTGGCTCTCGTGTGTCCGGGGCCATCTGCAGAGGTGGGGTGGGGCCCCCGGGCCTCTGTCTGTGTCATTCAGGCGGCCAGCAGGAAACAATTCAAATAAGAAACCTTAAAAATAGATTGACGAATGTGCCAGGCTCGAGGGTGTTCAGATACCCACAGACCAGCGAGAACTGGAGCCGGGGACCCGAGCGGGGGTGCCCATCACAGCCAGCTGCCCAGGGCAGGAGCCAGGGGACAGGCATCCTGGGAGATGCTGCTGCCCACAAGGCAGCAGGGCGGCAGAGCGGGCCCCCCATCGACTCCCAAAGAGCCAGTGCAGCCCACAGCTTTGTGGGGAGGACCCAGGATACATTTGGGGACAGTGGCCTCAGAAAGAGACCTTGACCCCAACCACAGGGTGGGTGCCATCCACCTTTGGGGGAACTGGGGTCATCACTTAGAAAGAGGACAGACAGGAGTGTCCCCAAGACCCAACCCAGCTCCTGGAAGTCCCCAGTCTGATGCCTGGCAGCTGTAAAGCTGGGCCCCGCCTCAGGCCTCAGGGCAGAAAGGCTCATCACACAGCAAACAGGAAAGAGGCCGACCTGTCATTGTTCTCATTATTTTTCGACCCCGCCCCCCCATCAGCTCTGACTCCGCCCTTCGGGCCTCACAGGGTGAGGCTCTGGCCCCCAGTCTCTCCTCAAGCCTGATAAAGGGCGTCTCTGCAGCGACAGGGTTAAAATACCAAATTCCCTAACGGGGAGCTCATGATGGGGGGTGTTCAGCCATGACAGGGCTGCTGTCACCTCTGGCCCGGGGCTGGGGGAGGATGTGGGCCCGGAGCTGACAGCTGGGCTGCAGGTGGAGGGGCGGGGTGGGGAGGTGGGGGAGGTGCGGATGGGGTGGGGCCTCTCCCGCCACAGCCCCTTCTCCCCAGGGCCTTCCGTTTCCCCTGCCTTTCCTTCCCTTTGCTCCTGCTCCAGCCTCAGCTTTGGGGAGAGAGCCGTCCAGGGGGTCAGGGAGGCTGAGGGGCGGGAGTTCCCAGACCCTGTGGCTGCCTATGGTTGGGGTCACCTCCTCACCCCACCACCCCCATGCCCCTTGGAGAAACACCTGCCTGCAGCTCCTGGGAGCCAGCAGGGGAGGGGAGACAGGGTGCGACCTCGACCTTGACCTAAAAGACTTTTACTGGGCAGGCCGGCCTCCTCCAGCTCCAGGTCTCTGTCCCTGCGCACCCGCGAGCACACGCGTGTGCACGTGGAGCAGGAGACACGTGCACATCAAATGTAGAATCTCTGCCGAGGGAGACGCGGCACTCCGTACACGCACACTCACACACGCCCAGACAGCACGTGCACACGCACATGCCCACACGCGCCCCTCACACGTGTACACACACGCTTGTGCCTACACAGGCACGGCCGCAGGCCCAGACTCGCATGGACACCCGGGCGCCCAGATTCACGTTCGGACTTGACTCCAGCACGAATCGGAGGGGACGCGCTCGTGGGCCTATGTCCGTAATCCATAAGTGGCCGCACACGTGTGAACCCCCACACACGCGTGTGCCCAGGGCGCCAGCAGACACACACGCCTCTCCTTGCACGTGTGTCCACATGGGCCCGCGGGTGCCCTTGGCATCCCCGCACCTGCAGGGACACCCCCCCAGCCTGCGCACCTGCACACGCGCGGCTGGGCAGCTGGGGGGGGGGGGGCTCTGTCTCGCGCAGACGGAAGGACTCCGCTCTGTCCGGAGGTGGGGTGGGGCTCCGCGGTAAGTGCCCTTGGCATGGCCCCGAGGGCAGAGGAAGTGGGGGCTTGGCACCCGCACCAGAAAGCCCTGCACAACCGCGGCCCAGCCCACTCTGCGTCCTGGGGCGGCGGCGCCCTGCAGCCCGGCTGGGGGCCTGGGCGGCTGCTTCTGGACAGGCAGGGGGCAGCTGAAGGGCTGGAAAAGCGAGGCCCCCCCCAGGAAGCCGGGGTCGCGCCCACTCCGGGCCGGGCGTGGGGGAGACGGCAGCAGGGCGCCCACGGCCGGCCGGGGCTCGGCTCCTGCCCGCTCGTCCACCGCGCCCACAGTGTCCGCGCTCTGTGCCAGCTGCCATGAGGCCCGTCCCGGCCGCCGCGAAGGAATGTGCCCTCCGGAGCCAGTGCACCTGCAGGAAGCGGGGTTTCATGTTACCGTCACTTTAAAGGTGCCGTCTTCACCCCATCAGCAGCAGAGAGTGGCAGGGTTCCTGTGCGCACGGGACGAGGGTCGCTGTGACAAGTCACCTCAGGCCAGGTGAGTGGAAACGAACACATTCTCCCAGCCTGGAGGCCAGAAGGCCACCACCAAGGCTCCAGGGCAGGGCCCTTCCTGCCTCCCCAGAACCTGCGGGCTGCTGGCCGCCTCCTGCTCCCCGCCGTCCAGGCCCCCAGCCTCCGCCTCCACTTCCCACGGCCTGCCCTCGTCTCCCTGCTTCTGATGTGAGGACAACAGTCACTGGACTTCGGGCCCACCCTCATTTGAGATGACCTCATCTTAACTAATGACATCTGCAAAGACCCTATTTCCAAATACTGTCACATTCTGAGGTCCTGGGGCACACTTCGACCCAGTGCAATGTACACGTATTGTTTAATGCTCACAGACTCCTGTGAGATGGGCACCTCACTATCTGCAATTACAGGTGTGGTCAACACACACAGAGGGGCCGAGTGGCTTGTCCGAGGTCCCTAGCTGTGTAGGCACTTCAGTTACGTTAGGTGGGATAAGGGTCTCGAGGTCTGGGCAGTTCCTACTAAGTGTTGTTCTTGCTAAATATTAAAATGTAGCACAGCGATTTGCAGATGCGGCTATAAACAGGATGAGCTCACAGGAGCCCAGCCCCATGAGTGTGGCCACTACAAAGAAGAAGCTGACATATAAGTGACCAACAAAAGGGGAATTAACATATAATTGGCCAAATAGCATACAGGCAATGGCTATGCCCCCTCTGGGGGCGTCAGAGCTTTGCATGTGACTTCCCTGCCACCTTTACGTGCATCAAAGCAAAGCAAGGCAAAGCAAAGCGAAGCAAACCACAGCAATGTCTAGTTCCCGAACAGAACACCCAAGCATGAACGCCTTTAGCTTGGTAACGGTTCCTCGTTGCTGCTTAGCACAGCACCCCGCGTTGAGTGGGATACCACCAGGTCCTCATTCACTGCGTCAGGAACCTGCGATCCGGGCGGGGCTTGCAGGGGACAGCTGGTCTCGGCTCCCCTTGGGGAGAGCTGAAGCTGAGGTCCTCTCCCAGGTCTGGTGGGTCCGCCCGAGACCGCATCTGGACACTGGCCTCACAGCTGGTTCCAGGTGCACATGTTGGAGCACAGGGAGAAAAACACGTGGACCTGGCCGCTTGACGACCGAGCCTCAGCAGGGTGCAGCGTCCCTGCTGGCCATCCTACCCAGCAAGACGGCCACAGATGGAGGAGGCCCATCTGGTCCCAAAGGGAGGCGGGGCTGTGGCCAGGTTCTGGAAGAACGAGTGGGACTGGAAAATGTTGGACTGGCCACTTTTGATCTAATCTACTACTGCTGACCTAAAAGCGTAAAACCTCCAGGTATCTTACCAGCAAGATGGGTTTGTTTACTCAGAAAGAGAGAAACTGATTCCTGACAAGTGAGCGATAGCAAAGCTCTAGGCAAATCGAACACTCAAAAAGGAAGGCTACTTTACAGAGAAGGAGGAGGAAGTTGGGAGGAGCTGTTCTGAACTGAAGTCCTCTGGAGGAAGCGGAGTTCAGGGAGGTGTTGGTGCTGGCAAGGAAGAAAACCTCCCTTGCTGGAGGAGTAACATTGTATCAACTTGCAAGGTGCAGCCGAAACCACTGGCCCCTAACTGAGGACTCTTCCGGTCCTGGTCTGTAACCGCATCCAGCGGTCCTGCCCCTCGAGCGCCGCCTTGTGGCCTCCTGGCTCCATTTTAAGTGAGGTTTCCGTGTATTGATGTCACACCGCCTACAGTCCAGGAAGAGAGGAGAGTTCCAGACCTCAGACACGGGTTGCTTTGGTGGGCACCTGCCCGGCCGTGGCAGGCGCAGGTGCTGTACCTGGACCACTGCTGGGCGCAGCCCTCACATCGCCCGTGTGTGCATCGTCCTCGTCCTACACACGATGTCATTTCGTTGTCATGCAGCTCCAGGAGGGAGGTGCTGTTATTACTCCATTTTATAGACGAGGAAACTGAGGCACCAAGAGGTTAGGTGATTTGTTCAAGGTCACACACATTGGTGGAGGCCACATCAGGATGGACGGTGAGGCTGCTCGTGGGCAGAGTGGCAGGTGTGTGCAGGTGTCCCGGTGCTAGGCCTGGGAATGCAGGTGCTTCGGCGTGTTTTACCCTAGATCCCTGCTGCTCAGGCGTCGCGTGGGAGGCCGGCCATTGCCTTGGCACCACCTGCCCGGGAAGTGCCGGGCCCTGCCCAGTCCTTGCCCCGCCCAGTCTGTTCTGGCCCATCTGAGACTCGCTGCCAGGCCCAGGCGGGATGTCCCCACACTGCCACCTGGTGGTCGCCGCCCCAGCACAGGGAAATTCCCGTACCTAGTCCAGGGCACCCAGGTGGTGCGTCTCCTGCACACCGGCCGATCCTGCAGGCTGAAGATCCAGACATGGGGTGGTCCCTGCCCAGCACCCATCACCCTCTTTCCCTGCCTCGTCCCATACTGGAATTGCCGCCCCGGAGTTGTCGGGAAGAATTCAGGAAACTAGAACCCGGGCCGGAAGCATCCAGACCCTTGACCTGAACAAAGGCGAGTCCCCTGGTGAGAGGCGGCCTCCCCATCAAGGCTGCCGCAGCCCTGGGAGGCCTCCCCCTGGGGAGGGGGCACTGGCCATCTTTCCTGCAGGGCAGAGGGCAGGGCTGGGGCCCGGCGTCCGCAGGCCGAGCTGAGGTGGGCAGCTGGGCTCGTGTCTGCACGGGCGTCCTAAGGCCCCTGCACCGTTTGGCCAGCTGCATTTTCTGCTATGGTACTGCCCGGCCACTCCACTCCTGTCCTCACAGCCTGACTCAGTGCTGGGGCCGCATCCACTTCCCAGCCACTCTCAAGCTGTCCAGACCCCGCATGTCCTCCCACCCACCCCCTCCCTCCCCGGGGTCCAGGGAGGACATGACATGCTGGGCCAGCAACCTTCTGTGACTTCCATTCTGGGGACAGACTTGGGCTCTGGGAGGCTCGTTACAAGTCAGTTTCAGGATGTGAAAGCGAGGTGCAGGACAGTGACTGGGGGCCGCCGCGGACGGGTCCAGGAAGGTGGTCGAGGAGGCGACAGAGCTGAGACCTGGCATTGAGGACCCAGGCGTGTGAAGTGGGCAGGCAGGAAGGGATGGGCAAGCGCAAAGGCCCTGCGGCAGAGGCTGGTGGTCAGGGGTCCGGAGGGAGCCGGGGACGGCCGGCGGCGAGGGGCTCTGGTGGGGGCTCAGACTCCTTCCTGGGAGGACAGGCAGCGTCTCAGACCAGTTTGCCTGGGAATCTCACCTTCCGGGGGAGGTGCTGTGCGTCTCCGCACCCCGCCGGGGCCCTGGCCAGAGGCGGCCAGTTGGGGGGTGCTGGAACAGAGGTGCAGGGGGAAGCAGGCTGGCAGACTCTCGCTGTCCTCGTCTGCGTTTCCCCGCGAGTCTTTCCTCGCATCCGCACAGGGACAACCCAGCTGCAGCGGAGGGGGTGAGCGCAATGGACGAGTCCACAAGGGGCGTCACCCCTCTAAGGGGCGTCACCCCTCTCAGGCCTGCCTTGGTCTGCGCCGTTGCCCGGGGCAACCGCTGGAGCCGGCTGCCATGGCCTTAGAGCCTTAGAGCGGATTAAACGGGAGCGCCGTGAGCCTCCAAGGCCTCAGCAACTCCCCTTCCGCGCCCAGACTAACTCGCTTAGGAACGCGGCATGTGACCCTCGCGGTTGCGCGGGGCGGGGGCGGCTGGCGCTGCGGCGTGGGTGGGCGTCTGCCCTCCGGGTTCTCCTCCGCTGTCTGCCTGCTGGGCGGAGGGTCCCGGGACGCGGGAGGCACCCCGTCCAGTGTGCGGCTGGCTGGTTCCGTCTTCAGGGTGAAAAACAAGACGCCTCTCAGCCTCGCAGCCCAAAGATCCTGTCCTCGGCCGCGTCTAAGGGCTCCACGTGCGGCCACCTCCGCCGCCTTGCGCCTGCTCAGGCCCCGCAGGTGCCCTTCGCTCTGCTCGGCCTGGCCCCGGCGCGGGCATCTCCACATGCCCGAAGATCCCCACCTGCTGGAGGGCACGCGACGGTGACCCCAGCCCTAGAGGGTGGGCGGAGCCTGTGGCCCACTTCCCACGAATGGAAACGGCAGAAGCCGTGGTGTGGCCCTTCTCGGGCTGCAGAAGGACCCTGGCTTGGCGCCCGCTCACCCTGTCTCGTCCTGCTTCCCTGATGAAGCCAGCAGCTGCCACGGTGAGAGCTGTCCCGCGGCGAGGCCCATGTGACAAGTGACTGGGGTCTGGCTCTCCGCTCCTAGGGCCGGGGCATGGGGGCACAGGGCTGTTTCTCAGAAATGTTCAAATACTTTACTTCTGGGTCCCACAGGGAAGATGGTGACAGGGACTCTGGTGGTGTTGGGAGGAAGCACGCCTCTGGCCTGGCATCCAGGGGCCGGAGAGCTGGATTATCAGATTCCCGGGGCTCCGTCTGAGGGACGGGCCGGTCTGAGTCCTCTTGAGGGTGTCCCACTGCCCAGTCCATCTGAGTCCATGAAGATCGTAATCCAAGGTCTGTGACCACCCGTCTCCTTCCCGCCATTTCCATCGCTCTTTCAACTACCTCCCCTTTGCAGGAACTCAATCCTGCAGAAAACGATGCTGCACTGATACAAAGTAATGCCTTTATCTCTTCACGAGGAAATCTAATTGGGCGCAAAGGAGACAATTAGGCCAGGGGCCTGGGATGCGCCTGCCTGAGGCCATTGTCACCCTCCAGGGTGGTGTGACAAGGCACTTTGATCTCCCTCACAGCGTCCTCCTGGCCCTTGCCCCGCCCCCTGCGTCCTCCTGCGAGGGTCCTCCTGCGTCTTTTCCAGAGGGTCAGGAGCATCTGAGGCCGAGTTAGCCCACAGACTTCCAGGATGGAGTTTCCGCTCTACTAGTAGTAACCCAGAGCATCGTGCACACATTAATCACTTAGTATACACACACCCTTGTGAGCAGGTACTTTGTTAGCCCCATTTTTCAGATGGCAAACGGGCACAGAGAGGGTGAGCAACTCGTGGGGTCACATGGCTAGCGAGTGGCTGAGCTAGGTAGTGTTTAATGAGAAGCAACTCAACTCTTTGCCAAAACTTCCTCTCAACCCCCGCCCCCCCGCCCCGTCCTGGGGATACGGTCTGGCAGCTTTCTTACTCTGAATTGCCAAGTAAGAAATTCAGCTCCCAGACCACGTAGGGGGGCTGCTGTGAAGGGACCGCGTGGAGGGACCAGTCGGTGTCGCCACAAAGGACTCTAGCAACCCAATTAAAAAATGTGCCTCTCGGTAGGGAGGAAGGGGGGTTAGATACTCATCAATAGCCTGGGAACAAAGAGGAGGTAGCGACCAACTACTGATGTAAGGTCATTGGGCTCCACGGAGCCTGAGGCGTGGCCTGGGAACACGTACTCTCCCGGACTGTCAGAACCGCCTGAGCCAGGGACACGTCCCCTACCCCCTGCACACACACAGGCCCGTGACAGCACCTGCCCCCGATGACTTGGGGACATCCCAGCATGGCTCCGTGGCGGGGCGGGGGAGGGAGGCGGCTGGAGGAATATGACCCGTCTGGCCGGGGGCCTGCGTGAGGCCCCAAGGGGCAGGCCTCCAGGGCGGCCCTCCACCATAGGCGCCCCAGACTGGCCCTCTGCCCCCGCCCCGATGCCCGCTGGCCTGGGTTCCTGCTTCACCCAGACCTGGCTGGCCCCAGCAGAAGGCGGGCGGCCTCCTCCGTCTTGGTCCATTTGGGGCCCTAACTCAATGTCCTGCAACAGAGACCGGCGCCGGCGGGTGGGGGCTGCGGTGGACTCGCCCGGGAAACCGCCGTGAAGGCCTCTCCTTCCCCCGCGGGAGCCGCGACGCAGGGGCAGCTGACCCGCGGGGGCTGCCAGCAGTGCTGGGGGGCCAGGCGCGGGCCGCCGGTCAGAACCCCGGCTTTGCGGGACGGGTCCTCGTGCGACTTTAAGGAAGCGATTTAACCTTGCGGGGCTTCCTCATCAGTAACACGGGAGAACGATCGTTCACACCTGGTACCCTCCCTGCGGCAGGGAGGAGAAACCGCCCCACAGTGAGCAGGCACCGGGTGCGGGGCACGCGGCAGGGGCGCGAGCAGGGCGGCGGCCACGTGATCCAGAGCCGGGCCAGAGCAGCCTTCCCGTAACGAGTGGTCGCTGGGTATTTTACCACATGTCCAGTTTCTATCCCTGACGTGGCCGTGAGCTCTTGGGAGCTGTGAGGTCTTCCCGAGAACAGCCCCGCTGGGGGCCCGGCAGGGACCCTGCCTGGTGCGAGGCCGCCCTGTGCTTGCCTTGGGGGTTCCGCGGGCTGCCCAGCCCTCTGCCTGGGAGGGGCCGGGGCGGGCGGGGGAGGGAGGGGCGGGAGCGGGGACACCTCGCCCTCTGACGAGGCTCGTGAGGGCGGGCGAAGCTGCCTCGCTGGTTTCCACCTGGGCGCAGTGGGGGGCTGGCTGACCCCCCCCCCCCCCCCCCCCCCCGCCTTCCCAGGGGACGCGCCCATCAAAGACCCCACTGATTTGCCGTCCCCCTCACTTCCCATCACAGCAGCTGCCACCTAATCAGGCCTCTGCAAACCCTTCAGGCCACTGCGGTTGCCACGGTGACAAAATGACCCATAACAGCCCTTGCCCGCTTCTATAAATGAAGGATGGGATGGGTTTCCTGCTGGCAACGCGCAGTCAGAGGAAGGGGAAGGAGTGCGGGTGAGGTGGCGCGGGGTGCGGGGGGAGGCCGCCCGCCCATGGGGCCGTGTGGGGTCCCGTGGGCTCCCCTCACAACCGCTCCCGTCGCCCGCAGGCGTCACTCTGAGCGGCAGCCGTGCGGGGAGAGCGTGCTGGCCGTGCGTCCCCGGTGCTGGTGGCCACTCGCAGAGCACGGCCAAGCCCGACACCTAGTGGACGGAGGGGGCATCGCCCTGGGTTCCGCAGGCTGGGTGGGCCCCTCCCTGTGGGTGGACCCGCAGCCCTACGGGCCCTCGGTGGTTCGTGCCTTTTATTTGCGTGGGAAAGGTGGGCTGCAGGTGCTAGAAGGGGACTCGCCTGCCCGTCTGGGAGAGCCAGTTTTGGGCCCAGTCCCATGGGGGCTTGGCTGTGCTTTCACCCAAGGTTGCACGGACCCCGGCCTGCAGGTGGGGGGTTGAGTCCCTTACCCAGGCTGGGGCCGCTCCTGGGGCTCAGCCAGGTGGGGGCAGGGCTCACGGGCCTGGGATATGTGGCTTCCTCCCTGGCTCCTGGCCGCTGTTCGAGGGGCCTCTGCCCAGTCCCCTGAGCCAAACCGGTCTGCCCTGCAAATGTGCAGGCCCTCCCTGGGCACCGGCAGCCTGCCGCTCCCATGCCCACCTGCTCTGCTCCTACCTGGGTCTTCAAGCCCAGTGGATGTGCGGAGCTGCATTCAGCCCGAACCCGTGCCTTCTCCAGGTGTGGAGAGCCGTGTCCACATCGCAGCTGTGACCTGGGCAAGCCACCGGCCCCTCTGGGCATCCAGCAGGAAGTGATGCCACAGGCCCTGAGAGGGCCCCGGGGTCACCGCCCACAGCCCCTTCCCAAGAGTGGGCCGACGGGGGGGGGGGGGGGGGGGAGCCTGGCCGACGCCGTAGCCCAGGGGTCAAGGCCGGCGGCAGCAAGCCATGTGAGCAGCACGCATCCTGAGGTGTCGTGACGGGAAGGTGCTGAATTCGGTCCCGCTGCCCCCAAACCCAGGACCCCAGAGATTTGAGAACAGCATCCGAGCAAGCCAACTAGATTGAGGGACGGTCTGGAAAATACCTGACCAATGTTCCTCAGAGCCATCAAGGCCAGGACACGATGAGGAAGGAACCCCAGTGTGCGGGGAGGCTGGTCCCAGGCACAGGACGGAGGAGAAGCAGTGTGCAGCATTGGTGACGGTGCCGTGCCGCTGACAGTCTTCGTCTGGACAATGAACCATTGGAGGCGAAGTATAAACCCGGCCCGGGCTCACCTGCCGACAGGTAGGGCAGCCATTCCAGCTCGGCTCCGCCACCTCCTGAGGACTGGGGGGCAGGAGCTGAGGTGGCGGCATGGTGACCGGGGCATGCAGGACCGCACATGCCCACTAGATGGCGGCAGCGCCCTGCAGCCAGCACAACCTCCCCAGACCCTGGAGAAGGGTGAGGTCAGGGCAGGGAGGCTGGCGTTTCTTCTCCTGCAGGACACCTGGGGTCAGCAGCTATGAAGGGACCAGCGAGCGTCAGCTTCGGCTCCCAGTGGCCTTTCTCTCTGTCGCCGTCTCTCTCCCAATAGCCTGACCCTGTACCAGACCGCGGACCAGACCGCGTGGGTTCAAACCCCAGCCTCTGCGGCTGGGAAGCTACCATGGACACCTCCCCTTGGGGGCGTGGGGCATGTGCCCCTGCTTGTCCGCATATTTACAGTTGGCGATGATCAGACGCTGGACATCGTGGCGTGTGGCTGTCAGGTCCTGGGTCTGTCAGCTTCTCCCCCCGGCCCTGGGGGTGCGGTGCTCACACACCCCACTTGGTTTCTGGGCTCCCTGGCCCAGCTCCCCTGCCTGGCTGTGGGACGGTGGCATTTCAGATTGACGCCCCCAGCCCCCGATGGAGGCCTGCGCCTCAGCAGCGCCGAGTGTGCGGCGTGGGCCAGAAGGAGGCCGAGGCCCTGCACAGCGGCTCCGGGCTGCGCGAACATGGTCCCTGGGGTCCTGCAGCTTAGAGGAAGCTGACCGGTGCCTGGGGACACGGGAGTCCCTCGTGTAAGATGACAAACGCCCACAGTTTCATAGACCCCTTTACACACATCAAACTGGGGGACACGTGGGCCACGCTCAGTTATCATTATACCCCCCGCCCCCATCACCTGTCAGAGCAGACGCTTCGTCTCCAGATGGATTGTCATGTGACTGCTGGCGACTGTGAGCTGTGAGCCCACGACGCCTCACACCGTGAGCCCGCGACGCCCCACGCCCAGCTGGACAGGGAGGGCGCCCACGCTCTCGGCATGCAGCCAGAAGACCCATCGGATCATCTCACCAGGAGGGGGCGCGGCCGGTGTCCCGAAGCCACAGGCAAGGCTGGAGCAGGGGCTGGGGACAGCGCGGAGTCCCCGGCTGCTCCGAGGTGCCTGCGTGCCTCCTCGCACACAGTGCCCGGGCTTCTCGCTGTGCCGGCAGCTGTTGTGAGATGCAAGAGTCACCCGGTTATGAGGAGCCTCCGCGTCCCCTCCTCGTCCCCTCCCACGCCGGCCTCTGGCCCTGGGCCCCCGAGTCCCACACTCCGTTATCAGTGGCCCGAGCTGCGAGGAGAAGCTGCAGTCTATTAAGATTTAGAGAGATTTAGTGTAACGAGACAAGCAAGGGAAGAAATTTAATTTAGTGATAAAAAAGTAATCAAGTGTCGACTCGCCATGGACAGAGAGCAGCAGCCCAAAAGTCCGGCCGTCCTCACACGCCCATTACGAAGCACTTCCCGTGGGTGGGCAGGAGCCCTGGAACCATGGGTGGCTCCCTGGGAACTGCTCCAGCCACCAAGCCCCAGGCAAACGCAAAACTTGGAACCAATTGCTCTACAGAACGGCGAGAGCCTGCTGCCTCGTGAGGCCTCGGAGGCCGCTCCTGGTCCTTCTCCGGCCGGCCAGGTGGCCGGGCTCCAGACGGCCCCTCTCCTGATGCCGTCCGGGCTCGGTGCCGGCGCCGCCCGCGCTGCCGCGGTGGCGAGTGGCCAGGCTCTGAGCTCCTGCGGGGGCTGCCGACAGTGACCCTGGTGCCAACGGGGTCCCAGCTCCTCCTCACGCTCTCCAGCCCCAATGTGGGCTGAAACTTCGGGTTTGGTTGTCAGACCCCATTTTCCCCCAGGACATCACAGCCTTGCTAACTGGCCCGACTCTACCCGGGCCACCTAGGTGCCCTGAGGTCGACAGGCCTCAAAGAGCTTCCCCTGCGCCAGGAGGGGCGTCCACTCCAGCCGGCCCCTCTCCGGAGAAGGGACGATCCCGCGTTGGTGCCCGGACTCCTGGAGTGGAGCGAAGTCCGTCGAACTGGGACACAGACAAAGAACGCAGAAGTCTGAGGGCCGAGGATGCACCCTCCCCCACCCCCAAACACCTTGATTTAAAAAAACACAGAATAGCACAGAAATCCTCATGTTGTCTGTGACCCAGTATTCACAACTGGTGAAATCCTGGCGCATTTGCTTCTAGTCCCTCTGGGTATGTGCTTTGCAGAAAGACTCTTGTTTTGCTAAAAACCAAGCACACTCATTACAAAGAATGTAATCAATGCAGAAAAGCACAGAGATAAAAATGCAAAAACCTCTGCCGGAAAAGCCGCCATCAGTATTCGCTGAGGGTAAGTCCGGGCGAGTCGCCGCGGAGACGCCCCGCCCCGCGGACGCGCACGCGCACGTGACCGAACGCGGAGCCTGCTCGCCTGAAAGCTGAATTTCCATTTTCTTGGATTTGAGATGAGACAAGGAAACTAAAGGAGTTTTTGAAATGCAAACAAGTATTTCTTTCTCTCTCAACGATCACTTCGTGAAAGATGCTGCTAAGTGTAGTTTCTGAAAGTTTCTGGGAATAGTGAAAGCTTCGCGTCATCTTTTAGAAACACAGCTTAACTTTAGCTGTGGCCATAAAACATGAAGACTTGGTTGGGACGTGATAAGAAATCTATATTTTGACTCTGCTCCTAAAAGCCTTGGAATGTCTGATGTAACAAGTGTCCTTCGCCTGGTGACTGGGGCTCCTGCACAGCCCAGAATGGGAGCCGGTGGCCAGGGAGCCAAGCCTGGCCCCGGGCTCAGGCCCCTGCCTCCGGGAGGGGGAGGGGCTGGAGGTGAGTTTAATCAGCAACAGCCAATGGTTCCCTCGACCTCACCTGCCTGCTGAGCCCCCACTAGATCCCCTCAAGGACGGGGTTCCAAGGCCTTCCCAGCTGGTGACCGTGCAGGGGTGCTGGGAGGGGGTGCCTGGGTCAGGCAGGGTCCCCTCTCGCCCCACTTCGACTTTATTGGTTATGTTTCTCTTGACGACACCGATGCCGGGCTCTGTAAAGGCAATTTCCGCGTGGCTCTCAGCGGACCCCGCACTCAGCAGCACAAGTGCGGGCTCTCCGTCCCCGATTCCACTCAGTGCTGGGCCAGGCTGCCAGGCGGTCCTGCTGTTTTCGGAATCCGGCGGGTGGCTGTGGTCCCTCGTGCCGGAAATGGAGAGCTGGGGACACAGGAGGCGAGGGCCTCGCGCACGGCAGGCGAAGGCCGTGGGCACAGGTGTGATGGGTGGGGGCACGGGAGGTGGGGGCCCTGGGCACAGCGGTCAGCTGTCTCAGGGCATGGCGGCAAGACGGGGGGGGGGTGGCAGTCTACATTTCTGAAATGTGGGCATGGAGGGAGGGCAGGATTCAGGGGGGCAACGGGGTGAGAAGGTCCTTGCTGGTAGCCTGGGGGAGGGGGCACCCTCGGGGTCAGCGACGACAGATCCTGGAGTGGCCTCACCAGCCAGCTCCTCCCCCACCCTCCTGACCACTGCTCACCGGGGCCCTGCAGCCACCACCCGGGCCGCCTGGCCACCTTCCTGACAGGTCCCTGTCCCTCCAGGCTCAGCGTCTCCCACCTGCGCCTCAGCGGTGCAACCTTCAACCTTCGGGCAGCCTCCGGGGACTCTGCTGAGAGCTAGCGCTTCCTTTAATTGAAAGTGGAGATGTGTCCACCCGAGTGAGCTGTTATTGTTTGGTGTGGAATTTCAAGTAAAATAAAAATTAAAATTCCCAGCGCCGGCTCTTGTGCAATCACAAGTCTCACGTGTGTTTGCCACGCAGCATGTCCTGCGTCTGCGGGAAAGTCACGCTAATGGATTCAGAAATGCAGTTATAATTGGAAACATAAACCGGCTTCTTCTTTTGTGGGGGTGGACCTAAATGTTGGGTGCTGTGAGTGCTGTGTGTGTGCATACATGCGTATGTGCAGGTGTGCACATCCATGCACGCTTGTGCGCACATGTATGTGTATGCATGTGTTGCATGTTTGTACACACATGTGCTTGGCACATGTGCGTATGTGCATGTACACATGTGTGCACTTGTCCAGCAGGTATTTACTGAGCGAAGTGCCCCTCTCTGCCTCCGTGACATGCTCCTGGGCTGACCTGAGTGAATGCGCAGGGCGCCCCTGTCTATCTGGGTGGGCCCTCGGCCTCTTTCTTCTTGGCTGCAGAGAGAACCTGGGGATGCTGGCATCCAGGAAGATGCGAGCCACGCCCAGGGACCCGCCTCAGGGAGCTCTTGCAGATACTGCTCTTTGGTGACAGTGCCAGGCTAGGTGGGCTGGGGCCCTGGTCACCCAGGCAGTCTGCCTCGAAGGTGGCCATCTGCCTTGCTGGCTCGGCCACCATGCTGCCCTGGGCCTGGCCTTGTACCTCACAGGTGGCGTCCAGCCAAGCGGACAGAGGTTGGTGAAAATGTGGCTGACACTGTTGGTTGCCAGGCAACCTTTTCCCCAGCTAAGGAACGCTCGGACCGCAGGCAGCAGCGGTGAGCTAGGGGAGGTGGCCTGCTAAGGTCCTCGGGTGAGAGGGAATTCGTCCCTCGCTACTCGGTTGGGTCTGTTCTAGCCGAGAGCACTCAGATGGGACCTGGGACAGAGAGCCTTTCATGGGTTAATTTTTACGCTCAATCCAGATTAAAGCTGATTACCTAACAAGCCGTGAGGTCGTGTAGTCCCTTGTCCACTTTTCTATCAAGGTGACATTGACTTTGTCCAGGGAGGTGGCGAGACCTTCGTCCTTCTGTTTCTGGGGGCGGTGCGTACCCCAGGAAGGACGAGACCCCGGCGGAGTTCCAGGCGGGGCCGGGCGCTTTCCCGGAGCCTCTGTGGGTTCATTTTCCAATCAGAGCTGCTCCTGGCCTCGAGGTTTGGGAAGGGAACCCAAGCTGGGCTGGAAACGGTGTGGCCGATCCCACTGGACGGTGGCCGGGCCTCGCTCCCTGCGGGCCGGGCCGGCTCTGTCACTGCCTGGACCGGAGCGGAGGCTGCAGGAGGCCCATCGCAGGCCGAGTCGGGGCACCTGGACGTGTCTTTCGTTTTCCGTCCCTACAGCGTGTTGGTAGCAAAGACTTAAAACTCAGGAAATTTTTCATAAAAAACGGGTTTCCGGTTTTCCTTAAAAACGGGGAGTCCTGGCGGTGCCGAGGTCATTTGGGGAGAGCCGGCTAGAGCCGAGAGGCAGCCTCGGCCTCTTGTCAGGAGCGGGCTCCCCATTTTGCCACCGTCCCCATCGCTCCATGGCGGGCCGGCCTCCGGTCCGGGCACCACCTGATGCCCACGGCGCCTGTGCGGGCACCTCCGACCCCCACGCTGCTGCTCACTCGCTCGGCCACTGGCCGACACTGCCGAGCGCCTGCCGCGTGCAGCCAGCTCCGGGTTCCGGGGGGCACGACCCCGAGCAAGGACACTGCCCTGCGGCTCCCTCTACCTGCCTGGCCCGCCTGGGTCGCGGCCCTTGAGCCCGACTCCTTCACGAGCCCCTGAGGTCAAGGCCCTGTGGTCCCGCCTGTCCCTCCTCTGCGGTCCCCGCACAGGGACCCGAGACTGCAGCCTGCAGGGCCTTCCCGGACCAGCTTCCTCCCCGGCCACATTGTTCCTGCAACGCCTCGGGGTGCTGCCCAGCGTGGTCTTCAAGGCCGAGGGGCCTCGTGGTCAATCGGGTCACTAGGGGTCAGGGGTGATGAGACAGGTGCCCAGCACCCACCTCTCTCCAGTTCTTCCAGGCTGGTGTCTCAGGTGAAGCAAACGCTGTCCCTGAACCTGCGAGTGGGCGTGTGACCAGGCCTGGCCAATCAGAGTGTCACCTGCTTCTGGCCATTTGATTGGTTCAGGGGAGGCCATGTGACCTAAGCCAAGCCACCAGAGCTCTGCCCAAGGGCCTGGACACTCTGCTGGTGACATCTTGTTATCAGGAGGGACAAACCAGCCTGAAATGGAGCCAGTTCAGGGAATTAGCCAGGAGAGTCTTGGCCTCAGCAACATTGGCGGATCCTGGATCCAGCTGTGCCTGACAGCCATGCTACGCCTGGACCTCTGGCCACGGGCGCCCACGGGTGCTCTTCCTCACCTTAATCACTTTCAGCTCGGCCTCTGCCACTTGCGGTGACTCAACAAGCCCTGACTGACACGTACATCATTTTGGAGTGAGGAACCGAACTTCAGAGAATAGACACCAGCTGCCCAGGTCTCACAGCAAGCTAACAGGGGAGGCAGGACCCCAGCTCCCCTGAACCCTTTCCCTGTGCTCTGCTGGCCACGGAGGCTGGTGCTTCTACCCACCCCTGTGCCACCTGGGGCTGTGGCCTGCACCTGCACGCCGGCTCTCCCCTCCCGTGGCCCCGAGGGAGCATTGCGCTGTCCGCGGGATGACCGTGGGCGTCCCCTCCCCCGCTCCCGGTCTGCTGCAGGAAGGACTGGGGCGTCAGTCCACGGCGGGCGACACCCTCCGAGCCTAGTTCAAAGCTGGTCAGGATTTCTTAAGTCATCTTTGCAGAGCTGGTCTCCAAGCCTCAAGGTCGACGCTGCTCTGGAAGAGATTCCACGCGAGGGGGCGGCGCTGAGAGCCGGGCGGGCCGGGCTTCCGGCCCGCGGGGGAGGCCGAGAGCACAAATGTTCAGAGAAAATGCGAAAGCTACTTTTTGTTTAAATTAAGCAAATTAGGAGGAAGTGGAGCTGCGGGGAGCGTGGGGCATCTGCCCGGCGTGGGAGCAGGCGCAGTGCCCACGGGAGCAGCTCCCTTCCCTGCGGCACGCCTGGGCCACCGGCGCGCGGCTCTCAGGCCCAGCCCCGCCCAGGCTGCCCGGCCCCACTGCGGCGCCCCCCCCCCCCGCCCCCCTGCCCCCCCCCCGTCGGTGTCGCTCATCCATTCACTGCAGTGGCGCCGACGCCGCCGTCACCGACCAGTGTCCTGGTTTACACTGGGCCCTGTGGGTTTTCGCAATGCAGAGTGTCACAGTGTCCCCACCGAGACAGTGTCACACTGCGCTTTCACGGCCCTAAAAGTCTCCCGTGCTTTATTCAATCCTCGGGAGGACCCTCTAGGAGGCTGTGATGACGGCACTTGGTCTGGGTGTGATCGCCCACCACCTGGGGAGGGCGCCCTCGGTGTTTGCCCTGCAACCCGCAGGAGCATCTTAGCCTGAGCTGCTGGTCCCCAGTGCAGGAGGCGCCCCAGGTCCTGAAGACCCCGCAGGGGGCGGGGGCACGGGGGGCAGGGGCAGGCACAGGGGGCACGGGGGGCACATGGAGGTACAGGGGGGCACGGGGGGCACAGGGGGCACAGGGGGGCACGGGGGCACAGGGGAGCACGGGCTGGCATGGGCGGGGAGCAGGTGGAGTGAGGCGATGCTTCTCGGCTCCATCCGCGGGCCCTTTGCGGGAGGTCCGAGGTCTAGCCTTGGGGGGCCTGCGGGCCTGCCGTCTGGCCAGGCCTCCTGCCCCACCTGTGCCCAGAGGCCTCCATCTAAGCAGCTCTGGCCAGGCCCTGTGCTGTGGTCAGAGCAAGGCAGCCTGCAGCCGACAGTTTCTGTGCTGGGAGGCGGCCTGGAACGTAAGTGCTTGGGTTCCCAAGGCCCTGGGGGCCAGGAGAGGACACCCTGGGGGAAGGGACCGCGGCTGCCTGGAGCCCAGGAGCTCTCAGAAGGAGGGGCCGTGGGCGGGGGAGAACCACACGGCTGAGCCCATGTTTCAGACATGGAAACTTTTTAGCAGATCACAAACAAAACCTGTCCTAAGACCTGAGTGAAGAGATGTACAGAAAGCGTGTGGAAGCAAAGGCGCCCTCAGACCCGCCTTGCGTCTTGTTGGCCCCCTCCCTCAGCAGAAGCGCAGGTCCCCGACCCCGGCGCTGACCCCAGGGCAGAGCCTGACCCCGCGTCCTTCCAAACTAGCATGGCCCACGGTTTAGAGCCCGGGGTGGGGGGGGCCGCGCTCCCGTCAGAGCCTCTTTGGGGACCTGGACCCACAGCACACAGGGCCATAGGCCTGTGCAGAACCCGCGCTCAGCAGCGCCACCGTGCGGTGCTGGGAACGTGGTGACAGGCGCTCAGTGCGCTCAGCAGCGCCACCGTGCGGTGCTGCGAACGCGGTGACAGGCGCTTGGTGCGCTCAGCAGCGCCACCTGCAGGCAGCGGAAACGGAGCCTCCTCCTCCCAAGGACGCCCGCCCTCTGTGGTTTCACCACAGACTCACACTCCACCTGTGACTGACAGAGCTCAGTTCCCACTGGGTCCAGCCCAAGGGCTCGTGGGACTGCAAGTTCAAGGGCAGAGCGGGCTTTAGGCGCTCAGACCACGGACTTGGGGGTCACTGCTGCCGCGTGCGGCTCCGACCATTCTCGGCCGCCTTCGTCCTCGGGCAGGTCCTCAGGCAGCTCCTCCCGTGATGCGGGCTCTGGAAACCTCTCACCAGCTCCAGCTGAGACCGGGACTGCATCTCACCTTGCCTGGGGGGGGGGGGCACGTGCCCTTCGGGGGCCGGTCACGGGGCGGGGTGTGAGTGCGTGAGTGCGTGTGAGTGTGTGTTTGTGAAAGGCACCGATCAGCCAGGACCAGGCTGTAGGTTGCAGGTTCCAGTCTGGAAGCAGAGAATGAGGCCAGCCTCACCGAAAGCCTGGGCACCGCCCGCTGGGGTGACGCCCTCAGGAAAGCTGGGCTGCGTCGCCAGCAGAAGGGGCACTGCAGTGTGAGCAGGCAGAAGGAACAGGTGTCCGTTAGGCCCTGAGCCCGTTCAGGTGCGGGAAGCGAGGGGCAGGTGCGTAACTGTCTCCGGTTGCGAGCTCATGGCCGGCCTCCTCCGCCACGCGTCTGGAGACAGGGCGCCCTGCCTCCTCCCGCCAGACGGCAGAGGCGCAGAGCCTGTCCCAGCGTCTCTGCCCCTGGTTCTTCCCGATCCTTCCGCCCGGTGGGGCAGGGCCACGCCCACACTCCCGACGGCAGCGCCCCCTCTGCCCTTGTCCTCCGTGCCCGCCGAGGAGCGGCGGAGCCCGCCGGGCGGCAGGTGCGCGCCCACGAGCGTGTTCGTTAAGAGCAGGCACGTGCCCTCCTCGCTTAATTACAGGGGCTTCATCACCAGGAAGACCAATAGCCGGGGGTAATCAAAGCTCATAGATAATGGGACAATTAAACTGCTTCGTCCAGGGCGAATCAAGGATGTTCTGTCCGACGCAGCATCCTTCCCGAAAGCCGAGCTCCCTGCACATGGGTGATTCAGGTTGAATTAAAAATGACTGTCATCCAGCACAGCATCGAGACCACAGACGGCGGCTTCCGGAAGGGGAACTCGCCCCCTCGGACAAGTTCTCTGATTTGGGTGCAAACTCCGTGTTCGGGGCCAGTCCCCGTGAGGGGCCACGGCGAGCCGGTCGACTTCGTCCGTGTGGGCTGTGTTCCCCTTTGTCGCTCATTCATTCAACAAAGATTTGAGTTCTGGAGGCACCGTGGGGGGCAGGGATGCACATTTGGTTTTGGGGGACCTCCAGCCTGGCAGGAGAGACCGTCACTCACCAAAGGGTCACATGGTATTTCTACGCTTTGGGAAGCGCTATGAGAGGAGGCGAGGGTCTGGGACACGAGGGGAAACCCGGGACACCGGGGGCTGGGACGTGACCCCGTGACCCGGAAGCGGCAGTCACGTGACGGAAGGGTGACGGGAGCGAGGAGGGCGGACCCAGGGGAGGACGCCCTGCGAAGGGAGGAGAGGCGGAGCCCGCGGGGCCGGCCGCCTGGGGGGACGCAGCAGGAGGGGCTCGGGTGATGGGGCCCTGGCACCCGGAAGGAACACACTGACCGGAGGTCCCGCGAGGACGGAGCGGCCAGCGAGGCTGGCGCGCGTGGGGTCCACTCAGCCGGGGTCTGTGCACGGCAGCAGAGCCCACCGTGACCGTGAGTTCAGCACTGCGGCCTCGCGGACAGCAGCTGCGTGGGTCACTGGAGGTTCAGAGCCGCTCTCCAGAGACACGTGGCTGTGGAAACGCGGCTCCCCCCCCCCACCCCCTGCCCCTTCGCCAGGCCGGCTCCTCTGTGGCGAGTAGGGATGGGGAGGGGCGAGCTGGGAAGGACTCCTCACCTGGGGGTCCTGGGCCTAACACCACCCGAAGCACCTTTAAGGAAGGTGCTTCCTCATGCGGCAGGTCACGGGGTCGCCCGAGGATCAGGCACAGCACCGCGCAGGGCCGTGGGGACCAGGACCGTCGCCCAGGGGAGCAGGGCCCAGAGAGGGGGCCCAGAGAGGGGGTTTGCTCTGGAGAGAAAGACAGAGGTGGCCACAGGCGGGCGTGGGGCCCGCTGGCCGGGGTGGCCGTCCCCTGGTGTGTACGCGTCTGGCCATTTCTCAGCCGGCCAAGAAGTGCCCACGATCTCTGCTGGCTGCGTCCCCTCCACAGGCTGCAGGGGCTGCACGGTCAGCTGTCCACGGGGGGGGGGGGGGGGGGGGGGGGGGGGGCGGGGGGGGGGGCAGGGCTGCCTGGGCCAACCCGGCATCACCGTCGTCACCGTGGTGATGGGAGCTGTCCACAACCCCACTGAGGCCTAGCGTGGCTGGGCCTGGCCGACACAGTCTTTCTCTGGGTCCTGGCACTTCGGGGGCGTGTGGTCTGCAGGATGGACCGCCCCCAGACCTGTGGCTCTCGGACCCAAGCTCTCGGCATGCGGGTCTGGGGGCTTGGCCCGGAGGCAGCCAGGGAGAGGAGGGCGTTGGCGGAGGGAGAGAGGAGCCGAGGTGGGGGAGACAGCCGGGCGTGACAGCTCCCCGGGCCTGGTTCCACGACCAGGGTTTGCGCCCCCTGGCCCAGTCGGACCTCACGACCTCATACGCACCGCCACTCACCACCACGAGCTGCGGCCGGGGGTCAGCCTGGGGCCAGGACCCCTCACTCCCCGCCACCCCCCGGGGCTCACTGTGGAGCTGGGCTCTGCTGGGCAGGCTGGCTGGGGCTCCCGGGGGGTCCCCTCGCCGCACACAAAAGGCCCTCGCCCGGGGCCTTCCTCTGCACCCCACAGCCAGAGCCACGACTGCCGGCGGGTGCCCCCCCGCCCCCAGAGCACTTCCTGCCCTTCCAGAAGCACCTGGATCCTCTTCCGCGGGAGAGCTTGGCGGAGGCTGTTCTTTCTTTCTTTCTTTTCTTCTTTTTTTTGGTTTGTGTTTTCCAAAGAACGGAAAGCAAGCTGTCGCGTGTCGCCGGAGCATATGAAAGGAGCGTGTATTTTCCACACACAGCTGCTCCCAGCCTCAGGCCCAGCGATGCGAGGTTTTGGAAAGAGACACCAGCAGATCCCGTCAGCACGGCCCAGATGGCGGGGCTGAAACGGGGGGGGGGGGGTGCCCCCGGAAGCTGGAGCATTCCGTGCAAGGACCCCGCGTGCTCACTCTGGGGGTGGCTGGGAAGCGCCGGCCTCCCTCTCCTCCTTCCCCCGCTACAGACGCCCCTGGGACCTGCCTGAAGCGCAGTTCTGGGGTCGGGCTACAGCCACCCCTGCAGTGGGCCATGGGGACTCCGGGGGACCCAAAGCGGGGGCCTGGGGGATGCCGGGCAAGCGGGACGTGCTGGGACAGTATTTTTACTCAGTAACTTTACATTCGAGACCAATGAGACCAGCCACGTTTTCTAACGCTATATTCGCCTTTGTGGAAGACTGAGAAAGTTTATGCGAAGATGCTTATTGTCCACATCCAGGATTGCTAGCACTGTTATTTTTAACTGGGACTGCTGTGGGGCGTCGAGGGGATGGGGGGGCATCTGAGGACCCCCTGGCGGTGGCGCAGGCCCAGCCGCGTGCAGGAGCTGATCGGAGGGTGGCTGGGTCGGGCTCCGGGTCACGCACTAGCGGCCAACCAGGCCGATGTCTCCTCACAATGCGGAAGGGGAGGCGGCTGTGGGACAGTCTGCGCTCTCCGGCTCCTTTGGTGGCAAGTGACGGAAAATCGACTTGAACTGATTTGGGCAAGGGAGGGATGTACTGGAAGGGGCCCCCACGACCCTGGGCGGGGACCGATGACCGAGCCACGGGGTCCGGGGTGCCCCTGAGCAGGAACTTTGCGCTCTGGCGCCTGTGTGTCCGGCATCAGTTCTGCGGGGCACACCCCTGTCTCCGCACCCCCGGGGTCTGTCACCAGCGAGAGCCGCGCTGTCCTTCCTGTGTGGAATCAAAGTCCTGGGACAAGACTCGGGTCAGGCCAGGCCCCTCGGCGGGTGGTGTCTGGCCGTGGGGCCCCCCGCGTCCCCTGAGTCACTTAGATGTGAAGGAGCTGTCTCCCACAAGGAGGGCGTGCGGGCCGTGCCTGCAGCCCTGGCTCTGGCCCCTCTGGCCTCCCCCCCCCCGCCCCCTGTCTTCCCCGGAAGCAGCCGGAGCCCTCCGGACTCCCCGGTGACGGCACCCGTCCGTCCGCGGGTCTGCCTCACTCCGTGAGACCCGTCAAGCTGAAGGGCCAGCGTGCCCCGTCTGGACGCCTGGCCTGCCCGGAGGTGAGGGGCACTGGGGTGGCAGCGCACCCTCCGGTCCCCACAGAGGCGCGCGGAGCTGACGCGGAGCCAGCCCAGAGGGGCTGTGCCCAGAGACACGTGCGGTGCACGGACCCTCGACCCGGCGGAGCCCGCCCGCCCCGCGGGAGCTCATGAACCCCGTTTGGTTCTGTCGTTTGCCACAGAGACAGTCCTGACCAACCTGCCGGATATTGGGTTCCATCGACAGACGAACAAATGCTGGGATACGTGTGTCTACGAAGTCTCAGAGGCTTACGACGAAAAATGCTCACTCTTGGCATTAACATCTCATGTCGTTACCTGGTGTAGGTCATCAGGGGCTGGGTGGCAGGCATGGGCTCCAGCCCGAGGGCTCGTCGAGTGACCCAGGCCCCTCCCGCCCACAGCTGACCCTCTCCATTCTGCTGCTGGCCGGTGGAGACAGGGCGAGGGGTGGGTCCGGGCTCGGAGGTTGCCCATCATTTCTGCTGCTTGCCATCGATCATAACTCAGCCACGTGGCTACACCGGACAGCAAAGGCGTCTGGGAAACGCAGCCCAGCTGTATGTCCAGGTAGACCAGGAGAGAGGGCAGGCTCTGGCCAGCTCCGCTGCTGACCTGCTCGCCTGGGCCTTGTGGGCTCGCTTCTCACCAGAGGCTGGACTGATGCTCAGAGCCGGGCTGCGTCCCCCGTCCCCTCTGCCCTGCCTGGGAGCCGCCTGGGTGCTGAATCCACACACACGGCCTCATCGCGCAGTGTCCCACGCCTGGGACACTCGTGGGATCCACAGAGACAATTTGATTGGCAGGTTCCGAGAAAACCTGGTCACGCCCTCCACGAGACATTCCAGTGGCATGTCCGTTTTGCGCCCATCAGCTAATAGATGAAGTGTTTCTGCGTGGGTTGGCTCTGTTTGCGTTCTCTGGGCCAGTCGGGGCTGTCTGCAGGGGGAGAGGAGCGCAGCAGAAAGCCATTTCAGAGGGGGCTGCCTCCTGGTCCCCACGCGGGGTTGCTGTTTTAACCGCTGCCTGTCGAGCGCCTCCCTCGGGGAAGCCAGATGGAAAGGGCAGTTCTCGGCCATCCTTTGTCTTCCGCCAGACAGGTCTCGAATGCGCGAAGGGCTAACAATCAGAATAACACAGACCGTAAGCGGCCCCTGCCCCCCAGACCCACCTGCTTCCCGCGTTTATCTGCTGGGGAGAGTGGGGAGGGAGGGTTTGGGCCCAGGGCTCCAGAGACGCCAGGCGTGGGGAGGCTGGCAGGAGAGATTTAAATTCAGCCACTTGAGACACAGCTTCCTTGGGAAGAAGCATATGGGACTCGTCCAATCCAGCTCCCTGATCCCTTCTGCTTCTCTGCGAGGACACTCAGCCGGGAGGGGCAGGGAGGAGGGGAGGGGAGGGGAGGGGAGGGGAGAGGCAGGGAGGACTGGAAGGGAGGGGCAGGGAGGGACCCGAGGGGAGGGGCAGGGAGGGGCAGGGAGGAGGGGAGGGGAGGGGAGGGGAGGGGAGGGGAGGGGCAGGGAGGGACCCGAGGGGAGGGGCAGGGAGGGGCAGGGAGGAGGGGCCGGAGGGGAGAGGCAGGGAAGAGGGGAGGGCGTTCTTGGCGCCTGTGTCGCGTCTGGGGGGGATGGCCGGGGACCCTCGGTCTTGGCTCGGTCTTGGCTCGGGGACTCGGCCTGGAAGCTGGGGGTCTAGCGGGGTCTGACTGACGACGTGACACCGAGTCTCGGAACGCCGGGCTCTCGTCCCCGTGTTCCTCGTTCCTCGGAGCGTCTGTAGGTCGCTCGGTCTTTGGCTGCCAGTTTCACCTGTACCGTGACCGTAATCTCAGCCTCGCTTACGTGTCAGGGCGTGGAGGGCATCGGCGGGAGTGGCCGAGCAGCGAAGCCGGGCGGCGGGCGCCCCGCCCCGCACACGCGTGCGCCAGGCGCCAGGCCCCACGGCGCGCAGTGCCGCCGGGCGCGCGAGGCAGGTCCGCGCGCGCGTTCTCGCGCCCTCACCGCGCCTTCCCACGTGCGGATTTCACGTCCATTGTATGGTTGACAAAATCCGACACTGGTCCAGGTCACACGGCCAGAGCGATCGATCTGACGGATCGGGCCGTTAGAGCTGCTGGGCGAGAGTGGTCAGGCGGAGGCGACGGGGGGACGGGAGCCCGGACCCCGGGAGCCTGGAGGACTCACTCACCGAGGGCCGTGATGCGAGGGCCCTTGGGTGCTCGCAAGCTCCCAGGGGCCGAGGGGCCGGGAGGGCCCCCTGGCCTCGGCCCCCGTGCTTCCCGGGCTCTGCCAGGGTGTCGGGAGGCCACCGGGACCTCACGGCCTTAACGTTCAGGGGACCGGCGCCCGATTCCAGCCTGTACCCCGCAGGGCGCGCCGTGCTTGGTGGGAATCTTTGAGGACAGACATCACAAGGGTTGGCAGCAGGGGGGTGCGCTGTGCCCTCGCTGTCCCCAGAAGCCCGAGCAGAGAGCCGGGGACGTAGGGCAGACCTGGGCCTGAGTGTCCGCTTCCTGCTGCTTCTGAGGGGGCGGCCCGCCGACAGCAGGGGCGCCACGCCTTCGAGGCCCGCACCCTGTTTCTCGGAGGAGGAAATCACAGCCAAGGGGGCCAGGCGGCGTCTGAGCCCTGCAGACCCTGTCCTGAGCCGGGACGTTTGCAGGGACGTCTTCCAGGAAAGGCGCCGGAGGGGCCAAGGCGGTTTTCATGATGAGTGGCAGAATCCCAGCCCGAAA
Organism: Rousettus aegyptiacus; assembly: GCF_014176215.1. Lineage (NCBI taxonomy): Eukaryota > Metazoa > Chordata > Mammalia > Chiroptera > Pteropodidae > Rousettus > Rousettus aegyptiacus. The sequence continues at coordinate 430,899 of NW_023416308.1, forward strand.
GGCCAGCAGAGCCGATGAACCCAGGTCCAGCAGAGCAGGGTGCGGGTCCTGTGCCCCCCGGGGCCTCGCTCGCCTTCCTCTGCTGGGCTCTGTGCTCTTGGCCTGGCCTCTCTGCTGCTGTGGCGATGGCCTCACCCACGTCCCACCAGATACTCACAGCCGGGGCCAAAGAGCACTGTTTGCTGGTTTTCCTCGAGGCCAAGCACTGGGTCCACCTCCAAACCAGCCCCTGGGCCGGGGAGATGGAACGAGCTACGTGGCCGCACGAGTCAGGCCCGTGCTGGACCTGGGAGTGGGCTTCGCCTCCCCTCCAGCAACGGATGTAGAATAGGTGTCCCCAAAGAAACCTTGGAGAACAGTTAGAAGAGGCGGCAGACGGGGACTCGCAGGCGGCGATCACAGGAAGGAACGGCCCGTGCCCCTGCAGTGCTAGCTGGGAGCCAACGCAGCACCGCGGGAGCACCTGCCACCCACGCGGCTCCCCGTCTGTGCGGGGCGGCCACTCCCGACACGGGCTTCCAGCCCCATCGCAGCCTGACCCAGCCGCACTAACCAGCCCGGGTCTGGAGCAACGCTGGGAGGCACTGGAGGAGCTCCCGGAGGCGCCAGAGGCGAAGAAATGAATCTGATGAAAGAGAGAGAATCGTCCCTCTGTGTACGTGGATGTGTGTGTATGTGCTTGATGGAGGTGACGGGGGTGGTGGTGGTGGTGATGGTGGTGATGATGGTGATGATGGTGGTGGTGGTGATGATGGTGATGATGGTGATGATGGTGATGGTGGTGATGATGGTGGTGATGGTGATGGTGGTGATGATGGTGATGGTGGTGATGGTGGTGATGATGGTGGTGATGGTGATGGTGGTGGTGATGGTGGTGATGGTGATGATGGTGATGGTGATGGTGATGGTGGTGATGATTATAGTGTTGGCGGTGGTGATTTTGTTAGTACTTTATTCCTGGCACAGAAAATTTAAAAAGGACTCAGGAGTCTAAAAAAGTGATTCCAAACTTCAAAGTCCACAGACCGGGGAGGCAAAATAAGTGATCGAAATGGGCCCGGTGGGAACGTGGCAAACGGGCTTTCGTACGCCCCTCCGAAGGAGTCCTCGCTCCGGCCCATTCACTTACTCCGTGCGGAGGAAATAGGAGCTCCATGTGGCCACATTTCTGAATACTTTTAGAGACAAAAAGAAAACCTTTTAAGTGAGAAATTCGGACTTGTAAATATTAGTAAATAACTCAAAAATTCGAAGAATGTTGGTGGGCCAGGGAAAGCGGGTGGGAGCACCTGAAAGCTTCTTTGAAAGGAAGTTGCAGTGCAGAAGGGTCAGAGTAAGTTGGGGGCCTTGGGAGAAAGATCCCCAACCTCGTCTGCCTGGTCCAGGAAGGTGAGTCAAGGCCTCTCTCAGGCTCCAGCCTCCAGGGGCTCCACGTCCCTCCGCATTCACCACTCTTCATTTCCAAGGCTGGGGATTTGGGGCTCAGGGTTCTGAGGGCATCTCAGCTCCCCTGGCTGGGTGGGAATCACCGTAGCCTGCTGTGTGCTGTGTTTGATATTCAAATTAAAATGAAGCTCGTTTGGGAAAACTCAGTTCCACAGAAGCCTATAATTGGAGCCTGTGGGAACATTTACACTCATGGAGAATTAATGGAAAGCTTTGTTGCCGCTTTTAAGGAGAAATCTTGGGAATTTCACCACGAGGCTCTGTGGGCCCCCCGAACTCAGGCCCCCCAGCTTCTCTGCCGGCAGCAGTGGGGCCTGGACAAGCCCGGATAAGACGGCTGCCTGACCCCCGGCCACTCTGCTCCTGTCGCGAGGGCCAGCCTTTCCTTCCACATGCCCAGCTTTGTCCCTCTGCACCCCAAGGACCTCGTTCACTGTGTCCCGGGGCATTTCCTGCCTGCCGTCCTGGAGGCCAAACCCCAAGACCCAGGCGTGGGCAGGGCGGGCTGCTCCTGAGGCCTCTCGGTGGCTGCAGATGGCCACGTCCTCCCCACGCCGTCCTGTGGTCACCCCCCTGAGTGTGTCCCCGTCTGCTCTGCTCACAGAGACACCATCATGTGGAGATTAGGGCCCCCTGCTCTGGGGCCACCTCGTCCCACCTGAACAGGTTGCACCTGCAAGGAGCCTTTGTCCGCAGGAGGCCACACATGCGGGGTGCTGCGCACACGTGAATTTGAGGGGTTCCAATTCATCCCCCGACGTCTGCAGAAAGGGAACAAGGGGGTGGGTGCGACACTGGGTGAGCTGACAGGCTCCCGGTGGGGAGGCCACGCAGCACGCGCTGCACCGTGGGGGACTTGCCAGGACGCAGGGGACCCTGCGGGACACCCTCGCAGCGGGAGCCCCTGGAGTCTGAGCGCGTGTGACGACGGTGCCTGTCGTCCGCGTGGGGACGGCCCGCCGGTGCTTCACCTGGGAAGGGCTGGCGGCCGTTCAGCCGGAGGGGACGCCGTGAAGTGACCGGCTGTCCCTCGCCCGCGGCCGAGGACATCGAGGACGCTCCGGCTCCGAGCCGGACTCCCCCTTCCGTCTCGCTTGCGTCTCCCCGGTAAACCCCGCGCCCGCCGTGCCGTTCCGGGTCGGTGTCTGTTGCCGGCAGCCAGAGACCGATGGCGTCTGTGACTGAGGCGGGCCCTGCGCCCCAGGCCCTTGCCCGGCACGTGACAGGTCCCCCCACTCTGACGCATGACCTCCTTCGCAGCAGCCAAGAAGAGAGCAGGTCGTGAGCACCGCCGGGGGGCGGACGCAGGCAGAGTCTGCTCGGGAGGCCGAACTGCTGCAGCGGCCGCAGCGGCCCACGAGGGCCCAGCCGACCGCAGATGCCCGGGGAGCCCGGCCACGCCCACGGGATCCGGCCACGCCCACCGGAGCAGGCCACGCCCACGGGAGCCGACTAGCCAGCTCGCCTGTGACTGCAGCCTGCCCAGCCCTGAGCGGTGGCTCGCGACGCGGCACGACGTGGCCGTCAGTGCACAATCTAACACGGGGTCAGAGGAGCCAGGACGTCCCCCCGGGGTCTGAGGACAAGTCTCAGTGAGCAGTTTCCTTTGATAAAAGTCATTAAGAAAATTATATGTGGCACCGAAATCATAAAACTGTTATTACAGCTTATTTAAAAATTATTTGGATTTAATTGATCAATTAGATTAAATTATACAGCAGTGAGCGCTGGCAACGGCCCAGGCCAGAGCTGTGGAATGGGAAAAGCCCCCCCTCACCCCCCACCCCCGCCCCGGGAGCCTGCGGCAGAGAGATTGCTAACGCAGCTGCCGTTCTAGATGGTCTGCCTAGGGCGGCGGCCTGGGGCGACGTCCCCGGGGCCTGGCGCCTCACGACGTCCTGGGGGCCGCGGTGGTGAGGTGCTGCAACGCGCTCCTGGCACAGGACAGTCCCAGGTGCCGGTCCCCTCGCCAGTGAGCCACCTCCTCAGGTCACCCTGGCAGCCGACAAGGCCATGGAGGCCAGACACGGCCGACGCGGTCCTGGGGGCCAGCTTTCTGATGTCCACATTCATGGATGAGACCTGAGTACGGATGTCCCCGAGGGGAGCCGCTTCATCATGAGCTCACGGCAGGCACTGTGACCTCAGTGCCGAGGAGCTCAGAGCCTCCTCCCTCCCTCCCTCCTCCCATGCACACGCACTGGGGGCCCGCGGGCCGGTGCTGGGGTACGCCACAGAGTGTGGTCGGCACCCAGCCCTCTCCACCGCTGGGTCCCAGGTGGCAGACCGTCCCTTCAGGAGGGGACAGCGGAGCACAGCAGCGGCGGCGCTGGCCAGAGCCACCGTCCCAAAGCGCTCAGGATGTCTGGTTTATGAGGAGTGTGAGCGCGTGGTTCAGGACCAGCTTGCTCCTTGCTAATAGAACGGAAAGGTGGTGGGGGGCCTCTGTGCCCGCGGCACACGCGTGTACACAGGGGACCGTCAGCAATCTTCCTGCACGATGCTTCGCTTTGGGGCCCATCTTTGGGGCATTCAGTTGAAATCCCGGAGTCGGAGAGACTGCAGGAGGGGCGTGGGCGTGCTCGCGTCTGGACCCTGCTGCCATCGCTCCGAACCCCGGATGTCACCGGCGGTGCTGAGCCTTCCTGCCACCAGCTGGGAAAGCGTCCTCGGGAAGCGAGGCCCTGCTGACACTCGGGGAGACCGAGGAGGTCGCCCCCCGGGATTGTGGCCTGCAGGGCTTTGTGTTTGCAGGGGAGGGAGGTTTGTGAGCCGGCGGCAGAGGCCCAGGCCCTGCGAGCTGACGCCAGGCAGGCAGTGTGCAGGGCTCTGTGAGGGACGCGGGGCTTCAGGCATTGCCGGATCCAGGGGCCCCAGAACTGAGCACAGGGGTCAACGGGACCCCTTTATTTATCCATGAAGCAAACTGTTGTGACTGTTTACTTTTGAATCTTGTTGTCAAGTCTTTCTATGAGTTTCCCAGGATGGCGTAACATTGCTACCAGCCGGGCAGCTTGCAACGACATAACTTTATCCTCACTGGATAAAGAAAGAGAAATCCAAAATCAAAGTGGTCAGCGAAACACAGCATCCGATCGGTCCCATGTGATGCCAGCGGGAGCCTGGGGGCGGAGCGCGGCCAAGCCCTGGACCAAGGTCCCCCCAAAACAGACACTGTCAGCAGAAGGGGCGACAGAGTGGGTGGCAAAATGGCGGGTGTGCGCCATGGCGACATAATTCCCCTCCCAGCCCCTGCGGGACACACAGGGTCTGTTCAGATAGTGGCCTGTGTTTCCACATAGAATTTAAAATGTGGGTGTCTGGGCGATGGAGCAGAGTCCATCTCAAAGAACAGGGAGTCGCACCTTTGGTGACCGCAGGGGCGAAGCTGAGGACAGTCGGCTCAGCGAGGTAAGTCAGGCAGAGAAAGACAGATGCTCCGGCCTCACTCGTGTGTGGCCCGTGAAGAGAGCAGGGCTGGCTCGGGCCGGGGAGGGGGCAGGGACATGCCGGCCGGAGGCGCTGAGCGTGAGGAAGCTGGGGTGTGACGCGGGCACTGGCCGCGGGGGACCCGACCGCGGCTTGGCGGGAAGTGTGCGCCCGGGTGGATCTCGAAGGCGACCGTGGCGGTGGCGGCTGCGGGGGCGGCTTACCTGTGGTGACAGCTCCACCGTGTGTGCCCGTCACCCTGTCCGTCTCCACTACCCAGAATTTTTATTTGTCGATTTCACCGCACAAAACCGAGAAAATATGGTCTTGTTTTATGGGTGTTCTGCAGCCCCCCCCCTTCGGCTGAACCACGCCGGCGACACTTCCCAGGTGGCCAGGGTGGGCGGCTGGGCTTGTCCCAGGCAGCGAGCAAGGCCTTTCGCGTGTGGACCCCGGGCCGGCGCCCCCCGCTCTGGAATCCGGGCAGGCAGCGGCGGCCCCCCGACTGGGCGCTGACGCAAGAGGGCACTATGTGGGTGACTCGGCAGCAGTGGTCGGTGGTCACCGTCCCCACACCTCCTCGAGGGTGCTGAGCCTCTCTCTATAGGGCGGGCCTCACGAAGACGGGGCCATGCCGGGCTGGGAACCAGGACGGGTGGCTTTCGGGTCTGTTCCCAGCCCGAGTCAACAGCAACGGGACCCGTTTGGCGACTGCTTTTTCCCTGGCAGGAGGAAGAGCACCCAGTGGGGGCCTTTCCAGCCGAAACGGCCCCTGCGTGCGCACAGGAGCCGCTTCTCGCCGGAGCAGAGGCCTCTCGGCGAGTCCGCCGTGGCCATGCGGGTCCCTCGCGGGTCGGCATCTCCTCGATGGTGCTGAGCCGAGGTCGCACCCCTCCCCCGCCCAACGTCGGTGGGACCCCAGGGTGGACGGCCCTTCCTCCGGGTGCTCCGGGTCCCGTGAGCACTGCGCGGGGCCCGCACCACCCCGGCAGCCACGCCGGGCCCCGGCCGGGCCGTCCCCCGCCCTTCTCCCGTCCTGCCGTCCGGGCTGCGCTGACTCGCCCGCATGCTCGTGGCTTCACGGCCCTCACGCGGCTGCCCCGCCTGCAGGCCTCGCGCCTGCGTTCCAGGGAGGACCCGGGGAGGGGCGGAGGGAGGGTGCCTCTTGGCGAAGGAGGCCGCTCTCCGCTGCGGGCCCGCCCTGTGCTCTCTGCCGCAGCCGGTCAGGGGGCCGGAGACCGGGTGGCCCATGAACAACCGACGCTTACTTCTCACGGTTCTGGAGGCCGGAAGTCCGAGACCACGGGGCCCACACGGCCAGGTGTGGCGAGAGCCCCCCGGGGGCCGCCGTCCCCGTCTCGCTGTGTCCCCACCGGCCGCAAGGCACGAGGGTGCTCTCGGGGGTCTCTTCTGTGAGGGCACTGGCCCCGTCCATGGGGCTCCCCCCGCATGACCTAGTCACCCCCAAAGCCCCACCTTCTAGGACCATCCCCGTGGGGGCTGGGATCCTACTCACGAGTCCTGGGGGACAGAGGCATCCAGCTCAGCACCACCTGGAGGCCCGTCGCAGGCTGCTTCCGACCAGTCAGGATTTGCTTCTTGGTCTGAAATAGGTGCTTGTGGCCAAGAGGCGTTTGCTGCCATCTGCACAAATCGAGGTTCCCACGTCGGGGAAGGGAAGGGGGTCTGCCCAGGGGGACCCCTGTCCAGGGTGTGACAGGGACGCCTGCTGGGTGGTGTGGTGCCCGGCGGAATCCGGCTCCATCTCCAGCATCTGTGTGACCTCAGGCAAGTCATGAGCCTCTCTGTGCCTCTATGTCCTTTTCTACAAAATGGGTATAAAGACGCCCGCCCTTTGAGAGTTGCAGCGAGGTTTAAGTGCATTTAGTATAGAACTTAGAGCAGCATCTGGCACACGGTAAATGCTCTTTAAGTTTTGGGAAACAAATGAGAAGTTGAAGCCTGAAGCCCAGATGAACCCTTTGTCCTACAGAAGAGACCAGCAAGGGACAGGCTGATGGTCACTGCCAAGCACTGATGATGGCCCTGACATGGTACCTACGAGGCTCGGTCAGCCTCAGGACCCGGCGGATAGCTGCTCCCAGGCAGAGGAAAACTCGAGTTCCATCACTCTTCTAGGGCGTTCTGGGAGAAGGATGAAAATGACCTCCATGTACCCTGGCTTGCCCCGCTCGCTTGCTCAAGGTTTGACTTTACGTCTCCTCCGGGGTCTGCCAGGCCTGCTCGCCTGACCTCTGCAACTCCAGCGAGGGCACATCCTGCACCCACAAATCGTGCTGGCCACCTGAGGGCTGGCCACCTGAGGGCTTTGTCACGGGCATGCCTCAGGTCCAAAGCGCGGCCACACGGCCCGCAGCTCAGCCTTAGCATATTTTTAAAACCAGTGAACACCGGTTTGCTGGACTGTTAGGTGCGTCCCCTCCTTGCACAGAACCCCAACTCTCCCAAGTCAACATGCTTCTGTTTCGAATGAAATTTAGCCAAATATTGATGTATATTAGCAATGTGTCATTTCCTCCTCGATGTTAGAATGCTGCGCAATGTAGTTACATGACCAAAATGATATTTCCTTCTGCAAAACCACTTTAACATCGCTTCCAATAAACATATAATGAAAAGTGCTTTCTTTTTTTCTTGAGTGACGGCAGCTAATAAATTTGATTCTGGAGCCGAATTGTCTGGGCTTGAATCCCAGGTCCACGCTGTGCCATTGACATGACCTTGAGCAAAGCATCCACCTGCTCACTGCCTCAGTTTCCTCGTTTGTAAAATCAGATAATGCCAGCTCGTGTCACAACGCGGTCGCTGTTCGGGGTGGTCAGTCGATAGGACCTACAACGGCGCCTGGCAAAATCTCACCGCCGCGTAAAGGTGAGCTGTTCGTGTTGTCCTTCTAGAAGCTACCCTTTCGGCCTGGCACTTTATAAACAGAAAAACGCAGTGCTTCCTAGGAAAGGACACGGAATGTCTATTTATCAAAAGCGGATAGGTGTTGATCAAACTTGCCACGTCGCTCGTTAGCCTGTTCGGGACAATGATTAAAGGCAGAAGTCCCGGGCCCCTCACGGAGGAAGTGACTTGTGTGGTGAGTTCCCTGCAGACAGCAGGCCTCAGGTCTCAGTAGCCGGGTCCCTCCTGGTGGCGGGCCTCTGAATTTCTGGAGAAGAAACTTCCGGAGAAAGAAAAGAAGGGTTCAGTGGAGAAGATGAGGGATGAGTCTTTCAGCTCCTGCCAGAATCTCCCGGGAGGCACGGGCTGGGCGGGCACAGCCCAGCCCAGAACCAGGGGCGTGGAAGACAGTGAGGACTCGGGGGCAGAGGGCCACCACGAGCTAGGGAGTCTGCAGCCCAGGGGTCACTGTGCCCCTCTCCTGGTGGGTTCCCCTGTTCAGCCTGGTGGGGTCCCTAGGTCCCATACAGTCTCAAGCCTGTCAGCCTGCCCTTGAATCCTGCCCTTCCCGCCCTCGGCCCTTCCCAGCCCTCGGCCCTAGAGAGGGGGACGGGGGCGGGGAGGGAGGCCGGGGCTGATTCAGTTTGGCTTAGGGCAGGCAGCTAGGACACTCCCCAGGTGGCTCCTACCCTACGCTCCGCCCTCCCCACGAAGGCCTCCTGCCCCCACCTCCAGTCACGCAGACAACACTTCCTTGACCAGGGTCAGATTAGACTCGCGTCAAGTTTGGGTTTGTTCCCAGTCTGGGGAGGGGGCGTGGAGAGGGTCCGCTGGCTCCGCCCCCGCCGCGCCCGCCCGGATGCCCTTGATCTGGGTCCCTTGAGTGCGGGGCCCCGCCCCGCCCGGCCGACCAGGCGGGGACACCGGGAGCTGGCGGGACCCCGCGCCCTTCGCGGCGGGCGGGGGGGGGGGCGGGCGCGGCGGGGGCGGGCGCGGGGCCGCTGCGTGCATGCCGATGAGCTGGGCGGCCGCGTCACTCCGCACCGGCGCCGTGGCTGCGGGGCGGGCAGGAGCCGCACGCCAGCCGGAGCGCCCGCCCGGCCCGCGCCGCCGCCCCCAGGACGGGGCCGCGCCCCTCTGCAGAGGATGCCGGCTGCGCCCCGCGCCCGTGGCCCCGGGCTGCCCGAGCGCGCGGGGACCCCGGGCGGCGGCGGGGCGCGCTGAGCGGACGCGGCGGTGCTGAAGGGACAGCTCCCGGGCGCAGCGCCTGAGCGCGCAGCCTGCCCGCGGCCCCCTCCCTGCACCGCGCCCGAACCCCCGCCCGCGGCCCCTGCCCCGCACCCCGCCCGCGGCTCCCGTCCGAGGCCCCCCCCCGCACCCCGCCCGCGGCCCCTGCCCCGCACACCCCCTCCGCGGCCCCCTGTCTCAAACCCCGGCTTCCCTCACCCTCAGCCCCCGCCAGCAGCCCCTCCCCCCAGCCCGCGCCCCCGCCCCGCGGCCCCCGCCCGCGGCCCCCGCGGCCCCGCAGCGAGCCGGGCTGGCTCATGGTCCCCGACGCGGGCGGGGCGGAGGCTCCTGCGGCCGGGCGCACCGGGTGCCCCGCGGGCGAGGCAGCCCCCCGCCTCCAGCCGCGTCCATGGCGGTGGCCAGGAAGATCAAAACTTTGCTGACGGTCAACATCCTGGTCTTCGTGGGTATCGTGCTCTTCTCCGTGTACTGCCGCCTGCAGGGCCGCTCGGCGCGCCTGGTGCAGGTCGCGCGCGGCGCCGACCGCCGGCCGCGCAGCCAGCTGGCCAAGGCGGGCGCGCGGGGGGACCGCGAGGCCATCCTGCAGCGCCTGGACCACCTGGAGGAGGTGGTCTACAACCAGCTGAATGGTGGGTGAGCCGGCGGCGTCCTGCCCCGAGTAAGGGGGCGGCGGGAGGAGGGTTGTCCCACGGCACTGTGTCCCAGCTGCCAGCGCCGTGGCTGACCCCAGGGGCCTGATGGCCAGCGGGCTGGGCCGGAACTCCTCCAGTCACTTGGGAGGGCAGGTAGGAAAGAGAAGGGCTCTTTAAGGCTCACATGAGCAGAGGGCGTCAGCTGGATGACCACTGGTTCACGCACCCCCCACGGACACTTGAGAACACCCCACCACACACACACAGCGACCAACGTACTCCCCGAGAGGGCCGGAGAGAACTTGTGAAGAGGGTCCAGGGCCTGCTCTGGGGGTGGGCGGCGACCAGGGGCAGGAGCGTGGGCACACTGCTCCTCCACGGGTCAGGGGTCAGGGGTCAGGGCTGACCCCTGGGGCCACCCCCTCTGTCTCTGAAGTCCTTGAAGTGGAGGCAGGCAGGGCAGTGCCCCTTCAGAGGTTTGGTGCCGGTGGGGCACACTGCCCCCCTGACCGCCTGGCCTATCCAGCCGCCCGTCCTCTGGACACTCAGGGCTGGTTCTGGAAAGCGCCGTGGGCAGGGCGAGGCTGCGGCTGCACCCGGCGGCCAGCAGTCAGGGGCCTGGCGGGGGCCTGCGGGGGTTAATCCTGGGGTGCATCCTGGGCCATGCCTCGAGGCCCCGTCCTTGGGGTGTCTGTGGGAAGCCCCGCTGCTGGAGGGGCTCCTTGTTCCATGCAGAACAAGTGCGGGTCACCCAAGGGTCAGTGCCGAGCGTGAGGGTCAGGGCCCACGGCCACAGCTGGAGGGACTGAGCACCCTCCCACCTCAGAGTCGGCAAAGCCGGGTGGGGGCGGAGGGGCTGCTGCTCCCTGGGCCCGTGGGTGCCGGCCGGGCCTGGGAGGGAGGGGGGTGCGTGTTTGCCTCCGTGGGCTCCCACTCGGTGCCTGCGGTCTGCTCCTGCACTGGCAGCCCCCCAAACCCCTCCGGCACAGTGGAGCAGGCTCCGGGGGGGTGGCCGGGCCGGGTCCCGCCTGCCCGCCTGCTGCCGGCGCCGCTCAGGGTCTCCTTTAGGACGCCTGGCCCGCCTCTGAGCAGCACCCCTGAACGGAGGCTTGGTGACACCCCAAGATCCGGAAACCGCGCACAGCCCTGCTCGCCCCTCAGAGTGCCTCTGCTTTCTCGCCGCCCCCAGGGAGCCCGTCCCCCGCGTGCTGGCTTTTCCGACCCCTGCTGCAGCCAAAGCCACAGGGGAGAGCTCCCCGGCAGGCAGCTCGCCCCGCGAGGGAGGCAGCTCCACTGAGCGCGTCTGCCGGGGTGTTACGGTCCATTTTACGGGGAGAGCCGGAGCGTTATGTAAAAACACTGGCTGCCCGTTGTGTAACGGCACGGCCAGCTCAGCACGGCCAGCTCAGCGCGGCCAGCTCAGCGCGGCCAGCCGGTCCCCCCCCCACCCCCCGAGGCGAGAGGCAGCCAGCACCCGTGGTGGCAGGAAAAGCCAGGACCTTCCGGTGACTTTCCCGACACTGACCTGAGACGCAGAAGTGTTTGGGAACGCGGGTGTCGCCAACGCCCCCCAGCCTCTCCCGCCCCCTCCCACCCCTCTCTCTGTTTTGCAAAAATCTGGTTTCCCCCCTCCCTGCGCCGAGCCCCTTCCTCCCTCCCTTCCCCCACTGTCCCCGTCCCTGCCCGTCTCCCTCTCTCTGTCTCTCTCTGTGTCCCTCTGTCTCTGTCTTTGTCCGTCAGTCTGTCTGTCACTTCCTGTCCCCCCCACCTGCTCCCACTGATGAATCTGCCCTGCGTCTCTCAGGCAATGTGCCCAGCACAGTGTCCCACCCAGGAGCCATTCAGTATCTGTTCCTGGAAATGACAAGAGGGTCCCCAACCTAACACTCATCCCAGGTTGGTCCCTGGGGGGGGACAGGACAGGAGTGGGGGTGACACTGGTCCACGAGAAGCCATTTGAAATAGCACTCAGCTCTTGGATCGGGCTCAGCCCCCATGTGAAGGGCGAGGAAGCCCGGCAAAGAGGAGGCTTCCTGGAGGAGGCGGCCGCTGCCGTCCCTTCATCCTGGTATTTCAGACGCAGGAAACGGGAAACTGGTCCCTGTCACCGTTCAGCTGAGTTCAGACAGGAGAGGCAGAGGGCCAAACCAGCGGGTGTCTCGCTTGGAGCTCCTCGCCCTCGACCGCTTCCTGGAGGGGTCTCTTCTGGCTGGAGGCGGGCGGGGGCAGGGGCAGGCCCTTCTCCCGGCTTCTCCCCCGGACCCTTCCCTTAGCCGGTCCAGTGACCCGTGCTTGGGATGTCTTGCCGACCTCGGCAAAGACCTGGAAAGGGGGGGCGGTATGTATTCACATTCGCAGCACCTGGGGGAAAACGTTCTTCAAGGACACGCGGTGTAGGCGCATCCATATGCACGCGAGCCTCGGGTTCTAAATTCAGCGCTCCAGGCAAGAAAAAATGTTTGTAGACAAAAGTCGCCCTCTGACTCTCTCAGCTCGCAGGTCAGGCACAGCACTCGCCGCGCTGCGCGTGAGGCTGGCACGCGGGGCTCAGGAACGCCGGCTCCGCGGCCCCTGAGCTCGGCGCGGAGGCGGCCGTGTCCCCACGCAGGTGCCTGCGCGCCAGGCCCTTCTGCCTCTGGGGGCCCGGCCAGCCCGCTGGGGACGGGGCGGGTGAGGCGCTTCCCCGCGTGCTGCTCTTGTCAGGGTTGTCGGCGTTCACTCCTGCTTCAGCACTAAGCCTCTGCAGGGCGAGAGCGTGTGGCTCTGTCCCGCTGTCGTGGGCCTCGGACAGGTGCGGGCCCTGGACAGGTGCGGGCCCTGGACAGCTGCGGGCCTCGGACAGGTGCCGGCCCTGGACAGCTGCGGGCCCTCCCCTAGTCAAGGGCATCACTCATAGGAAAGGTTGGTCTTTGTTCAGAGAGGAGCATCTGGTGCCCACCTGGCTGCCCGGGACCTTCGTGACCCCTGCAGAGGTGACCCTGTGTTGGAGCTGGGCCGGGCACAGTGGAGTTTCAGTTTGCGCTGGTTAGTGGCTTTTGAGGGAGGTCGTTTCTAGAATTCGGAGCGCACGCGCCGGTTCCCATCGCCCTGGCCCGCCCCAGCCCCCGTTTCGTAGGGTGCCGTCCACGCCGTGGGCCACTGCGCCCGCAGAGAGGCCGGGAGCCACCGAGGCGCGTGGCCGGCCTGGGGCCGTTGGCGCGCGGCGGGGCCGCTGGAGCTGGTGCTTCCAGACGCGGCTCCCCCTGCTCTTCCCGGGGGCCTTCCCAGCCCGAGGCCAGCGGTGTCCACCCTCCCGAAGCTGTGTTATGAGTCACAGTCACTGCTGATCCCAACAGTCGGCGTCGCCGTGGCCGGACAAATGGCCTCGGCCTGCGGTTTAGTCACGGCCCTGGCAGGTCCTGCTCTGGGGTGGCACGCGGCTAATTGGCCGGCCATTCCCCCTCGGGTCATTAACTGTCTGGCCTTCGCCCCAATCAGTGCCACACCTCGCCCGCGGACACGGATTTACCAGGAAGAGTGGTGGCTGCCCCCCAGATCCCCCCTCCGCGGCCCCGGGGCAGCCCGCTCGCCCCCTCTGCGGTGCGTGTGCTCCGAGCAGCCTGCGATGACGCTTCGCTCACTCTGCGGAGGCCGGGGGCCTTTTTTCTCTCCTTTGCCTGAGCTCCCCACCGGCCGGGCTGGCCCGGGCCCCATCCGGCCACCGGCCAGCGACGGCAGAGCCAGGACAGCCGAGGCCCCTTCCCTGTACGGGCCGCGCCGTGCAGACTGGGGCCCTCGTTTGGGGAGACGGTAGCGCCCCTCGCGCACCTCGCCTGGGGGAGCGGACCTCGCCAGTGCCGGCCTCGCCCAGGGGATGTGCGTCTGAGTCCAGGGATGACGCACGGGGCGGCCCCCACCTCGGGAGCGAGTGGGCTGGGTGCATTTGCATGCACAGCCCGGCCCGGCCATCTGCGCCTTTCAAGGCTTGTCCTTAGTTTCCTTCGTGGGCTGGGAGCGCGACGAGAATTCAGTCTTATGTGTTTCCGCATCCCACATCCCACTGGGGACACCCACGCGGGATCGGGGGCCAGGACACGAGGCGAGGCGGGCCCGCGGGTGCCGCCAGACTCCACTCAGGAGGCCAGATGGGACCATCTCCAGACACCCAGTGTGGTGACCCCAGGAGTCCGACCACCCCCACAACCGCGTTCCCGAAGAGGGAAGCTCGCTGTCCGCATTGCTGATGGGTGCCTTGCCTCACGGCTGGGCGGGGCCTGCGTGAGGCCAAGCCGCCCACGCCTCTGCCCCGGAGGCAGGGCCAGGCTCTCACACCCGAGGCCACCGCCCGGGGCCGACCGTGACGGGGGAGGACGCTTCGTGGAGGAGGCTGCAGGCCGGCGCCGGACGCAGGGCCGGGACGAGAGCCGGCGTGGCAGGGAGGCCTCTGGGCGGCCGAGGGCTCGCCGGCTCTGGGCCTCGGGGTGCAGGCGGAACGGGAGAAACCTCGGCGCGCCGTCCCTTCGGGGCTGCAGATGGCCTTGCTCTGCGTCGTGCTTTCCTGGCGTCTGCCTCGGAAGGCTCAGCCCTGTGGGTCAGGGTCCCCTGGGGACCTCACCTACCCTTAACCAGCTCTCTGCCCTGGATGGCCCCCCTGGGCCCTAGCTGCGACCAGATCAGCTTGGTCAGCCCGGCGCTGGCCTTGCAGCTCCCGCCTCTCAGAGCAAAGCGGGCCTGCTTCTGCTTTACCGGAGCCGCCGGCCGTGGCAGTGAGGCCGGCCAGCCGGGCCCGGCACAGAGGCCGGAGGCCGAGGGCCCGGTCACCCAGCGGCTGCTTTCACACGAGTTCGGCAGCTCGTGGAAAACGCCGGCGTTCAGCCGGCCTGAGCACTCAGCTGTGCACGCGAAGCTAAGATGGGGCCGCAGAGCCCGGCCGCCCGCCTGGCTTGGGATGACCCCGTGGCCGCCCTCAGGCCACGGAGGCCCCGCCCTCAGAGTCCCCACCTGTAAGGTGCGTGGAGTTGTGGGCCTCTGGGCCTCGCAGTCTCACCCTGAGGGTTCGTGTGGGGGGACGAGGAAGGCTCTCGTGAGGCCCAGCCGACTTTGGCCAGAGTGTCGTGGCTGCGGGGCCCACAGCCCACCCACCTGCCCGGCTCAGCTCCACAGGGCCAACCCGCACTTCCTGGGTGCCTTGGCTACACCCCGGCTGAAAAACCGCGTGACTCCCAGGCTTCCATGGGCGGGTGGGAGGGGACCGGGGAGGTGACCCCCCTTCTTATCCAATTCATGACGGATTCAGTGTGAATACACTGAATGCTGTGTGTCCCCACATTCCTGTCCTGAAGCCCAACCCCGGTGGGGTGAGCGAGGGGAGGGGCCTGTGGCAGTGACCAGGGTCAGAGGGGTCGCGAGGGGCCCGCGGTGGGACTGGCGCCCTCGTCGGGGGGTCACACGGTCTCCGTGAGCACATACCGAGGACGGCCCAGCGAGGGTGCCGGGAGTAGGCAGCCGTCTGCAAGCCAGGGACAAATCGTCCCTTGATCCGGGACAGCTCTGGCCTCCGGAACTGTGGGAGATGAGCGTCTGCGGGCGGCTCGCTCCGTGGCCGAGCTGAGCGCCGGCACCCGCCGAAGGCTCCCCGCGCCTTCAAGGCCGAACGCACTCTGGGGCTCGTGCCTCTCCTCGACTGAAGGTCACTGTCCGCTGACAGATGGAGCTCTGAGGACGGCACCCCGGCGCCAGTGCTGTGCCCTTCCCGTCCATTCATTCATTCATTCATTCATTCACAAGCACTTGCCGAGCACCTGCTGGGAGCTGGGCCCTGGGCCCGCATGAGAGGCCAGCAGCCCCTCTGGGGCGGCCAGCGAGCTGGGGTCCTGGAGGCCAGCGAGCAGGGGCCCTGGGCGGCCAGCCAGCAGGGGTCCGGGACCTCTGCTCCTGCCCAGGGGGGCTCCAGCCAGAGCCAGAACACTGTCTGGGCCACCCAGACCCTCCCCTCCCTGGGGCCGAGACTGTGCCCCCACTTCTGTCCCAGAGTGTGAGGTCCTGGGTCCCTTGCTGTCTATGACCCCCCAGGGCTGGGCGGAGCCCCTGGGAAAAGCACTTCCCGGGGGTTCCGCAGTCAGAGTCTGAGCAGAGACCGGAGCCCAGACACCTGAGCGCGTCCACCGCCAGGGGCCGGGGTGGGCTGGGGGGCCGGGGCCCGACCTCTTGGACCCTCTCAGGCTGGTCGCCTCAGAACCAGGTGGCCGCTGAAGTCACAGGATGCCCGGTGTCCCCGTACCCGCTCCCCTGCAGCGATGGGGCTCAAATCTGGGGCAGGTCGGTGCCGAGCAGGGTGAGGAGCTGGCCATGTGACGCGCCCAGCCTCCACATGCTCCCCCAAGTGAGAGAGGGGCCCGCAAATCCGCGCGGCCGGCCGCCCCTTATCTCTGCCGCGGCCCCATAAATATTCATGTTAGTCGGACGCGAGTATTATGCATGAAGATTTATCAAACACTGTATCAGTCCCAGTGAGGATATATTTTACAGGTATCGCTGTGTCCTGCAGAATATTCCTGACTTCACGGTTTCAGGAGGGCAGTCGGTCTTCCCGCTACTGACAGTCTGTTATTCGTCCGAGTCCCCAGGGGATCTTAAAAGACCTGTCGGTAATGAAATTAGCTGTTGTCTTTGGAGAGCGGCGAAGCTGCAGCCAGGCCGAGCTGCTCTCTGCGGGGGCCGAGGCCAGCCTCCCCCCACCTCCATCTCCACTTTGTCATCGTCGAAATTAATAGCCAGGCACGTTAAATTGGCCTAAATTTTTATAAAGTGAAGAGACAGGGCCTGGGAGCCAGCGGGTTGCTCTGGTGGCTGCCCTTCCCTCCCCTCCGCCCACGCCACCCCCCCCCCCAGCCGGCCGCCAAGGTCACAGCCCACGCGGGCACAGCGGGCGACACGCGACTTTCCCGGCAAACCGTGGAGTCCGCCCCGCTAGGCGGTGTCGGGAGTAGGGACTGGCGGCCTCTGTGATCCGAGGGCGGCGTGAGGGCCCCGCGGCCACAGCGGCCGCCTGTCCGGGGCTCTGTCCCTGTCGGTGGCGCCCGTCCCAGGGGCGCGCGGCCGTGTGCCGGTGGTTGTCAGGGGCGGGCGCCGGTGGCATCCTGGGAGGGCGGCGGCGGCATCTGCTCCTCAGGCTCAGCAGGTGGGGCCGCCCCGCCCCGGCCACGGCTGGAGGGTCGGCCGGCTGAGCCGCGCAAGGGGCTCCAGCAGGCCCTTGGGCGTCTAGAGCCCCTCCCCGCTGGGGAGAAAAGCAAATCGCGGGCTCACTGGTCGCCCCACTCCATTTTTCTTCATTCTGGCCTAGGAAGTTCCTGCTATCTTGTCAGATATTTATTGCTTTATAGACATTGACGTTCTTACCGTGGTTTCCAGTCTAACGCCCTTAGTGGTCTTCAGGGAGGTGGCTGGTCCCCTGTGCTCCCGGGGACCCCGCTGACACCGCGTCCCGGCCTCCAGGCCGCCGGGGGCCGAGCGTCCCCAGGGGTGCCCCACACTAAGGCGCGGGCCGGGCCGCGCATTGGGGGCTCCCGGACTTCGCTGGCGGGGCGCCCACCGCCCGCCCTCCTGGAAGGCGCCTTCGCTCTGCGACTTCTGCTGCCCTGTCCTGTGACCAGCAGCCTCCCCGTCTCGGCTTAACACTCCTCCCCGGGAACATTGGCTTAAGTCTCTGTGACAGATGGAAATCGGCGATTCAAAGAGAAGCTGGGAGCTTGGAAGCCACACTTCCTTCCATGTTGAGAAATCGCAGCTGCCCACAAGCCCGGGGGCCCCTGTGCGCCCACGGGCAGGCGGGCCCAGCGCGGGGGGCGCCTCCGGGTGCAGAGCTGGGGGAGCCGGCAGCCGCGCTGCCCCGCTGGGGGCTCCCGGCCCAGGCCGGCCAGCCACGTCCCGCAGGGGCCCCTGCTGCGGGCGGGCAGTGTGGCTCGCCGGGTGGCCGTGCCTCTTGCCCCTTGTTTCCCGGGTAAGGAGGGTTCAGGGTCCCTGACAAAACCCTGGGCACGGCGCCCGACAGCGTCGGGGAACATGCAAGTCGGAGGGCCGGCGGGCGTCCTCGAGAGCCCGCCCCACTCAAATCCCAGCTTCTCCCGTCCTGCCGCGGGGCCTCGGCCGCAGGGCTGCAGGGTGGCTGCTGCAGCCCCGGGCTCTGAGTTCGAGTTCCAGGCAGGAGGAAGAGCGAAGGGCTGCGGATAAAAGGCAGGAACAGCCGACCGACGGCTTCTGGGCGCCCCCCACGGGCGTCGCCTCGCGGCCCCGAAGCCCCCGCAGTTAGGTCACGGGAGAGGGATCCACATGACCCCCCTTCCACACAGGCCCCCACACAGGCGCCGACCCTTTGCGGTCACAGTGGTGGTGTCGAGTCACACCGGAGGCCCCGCTGCGCCCGGTTCCTCCATGGTGGTGGCTTCGTTCTGCAAAGTCCCTTCGTTGCCTCTGACACCAAATGCGTTTCGCTGCCGTGTGGCCTCGGGCTGTGAGCAAGGGCAGGGAGCAGAGAATGTTCTGGAAGGAGCTGGGGCCTGAGGGCGCGTGGGACTCCCGGTTTGCAGAGGGCCCCGGGGACGTGCCTGTGCCCTCCCAGCACTTCCTTCCACCCTGGTCTGGACACCCCGCTGCCACACAGCCCAGGACCACCCCGCCCCCTCCGCCTGGACCCCCGGCTTTCCCGGCCCCCGGGAAACCCACACCCGCCTACGAGGCTCTGCGGTGTGGTCGGCCTGTCCAGCCCTTGCTCTGCCTTGGCTGGCCCAGCTCTTGCCCGCCTGGGCCATGGCGGGGCCCGCGTGGGCCGGCCCCCCGGGCCGGGAGGGGAGGTACTGTGTCCACAGGGCCCCTCGTCCCCCGGGAACCCTCCTCCTCCCCGGCCTGGACCCCACCCCGGACCACGCGATCGGCACAGGCCCCTGAGCTTCCTCCTCGGTCCCCACCCCCTCCACCGACCGTTACTGGGCCCACCCCTCCGGTGCACCCCGTTTCCTGCAGGCTGACAGCGAGGTCCCTGGAGGCTCACCCCCAGCCCGCCCCCGAATGTGTGGCCTCAGGTGCCCGGCGGCCATTCCCACGATCCCCGTGGGCGTTGCTCGCCCCGCACCCCGTCCTGTGTGTGGGCTGCGGGAACGCGAGGGCCCGGTCCCCTGGGTGCCCAGCGCCTGGCGTTCCGGAGACGCCCCGACGCCCCGACATCGCCGCCGGCGGGGGAGGGGATCACAGCGCGGTCGCAGGCGAGGCCTGGTGTCTGCAGCCGCGGGAAGCAGTGTTCGCGCAGTTTTTTAGTGACAGGAAAATGCCCGCGGTGCCAAGGAATGGGACGTGAGCTGGCGTGTGCCACACACGATTCACCCACCTTGCCGGGAGCCGTCGCATGAAGTTGTATGAAAATAACGAGGAGCTTCAAGTCCTGGCGTTGATTCTCCTGGGGAGGACGCTGGCTGATCCTGTGTGTGCGTGTGCACATGTGTGTGCACGTGTGCCCACGTGTGCGTCCGTGTCGTGTGCGTTTTTGGAATTTTCCACAATAAGCATTTCACGACCTTTTCAATCAGAGCCAATGCACTTTCTAATTAAGGAAGCCAAGGCCCGTTTGCCAGCAGCGTGCAAAGTTAACCTAAACCTCCTGCGATTCGGCACCAAGCTCCATAAAACTAAGCGCGTCAGAACCGCGAGGCCGGCGCTTGGCCATATGGTAGACTGTCGCGAGCTGGTTTAAAAGGTCAGCGTAGGATGTGGCCCCACGGGGTGGCGGTGAGCACTCTGCTTCACACGCAGAGGGTCCTGGGTCCCCCCCCCCCCCCCCCCCCCCCCCCCCCCCCCCCGTGGAGCCCCAGTCCATGGTCTCTGGCCATGCCACCCTGAACAAGCCCAATGTCTGATCTCGAAGCTAAGCAGGGTCGGGCCTGGTTAGTACTTGGATGGGAGACCGCCTAGGAAGACCAGGTGCTGTAGGTGTAAATAATAATAATAAATTAAAAAAAAAATAAAAGATAAGCGTTAATTATAACCATTATTGGGTCATAATAGCACAGGACATACATTGGACTATTTAAAGTGGGAGCAAAAGGCAAGGCACAGACCGCCCCCCCCAAGTGCTTGGGGCCCTGCCCCCTCCCCGAGGGCCGGGCGCGGAGGAGCGAGTGGCCTGGTCAGCGGGAGTCCCGCCCAGCTGCAGAAGTCCCTGAGCGCCAAGCCTCAGCCATTTTTCTGAAACATGAGGCCCCCTCCTGGGTGCAAATAGCCGGGCTCCCCAGAGGCCCGAGCCAGGGCCTGTATTCAGTGACACCGCGACATGGCCAGACTCCTTCTCCAGGTCTCCTGCTCAGTGCTGAGCTGTGCTGGCTGTGGAAGTCTGCACCACCTCCCCTGACTGGGGGCCCAGGGTGGGCGACGGGCAGCCGTGGACAGGGTGGTCAAAGGGCCGGGTTACACCTGCGCACGCACCGAGACTCGGGGGTCCCCTCCGTGAGGGCCGATGGAGGCGCCCGTAGGAGCAGCCGGAGGCGTCAGCTGCGTGGGGCCTCTTCTGCAAACGGACCCACGAACGGCACCTACGTCCGGGGCCGTGGAGGAGGTGCCTGTGGCCAAAAGCGCATTTTGTTATCGTCCTGTGTGTTCACCCAAAAAGCTGCACAGGACGTCAAGATGCAGACCTAAAGCGAAACGAAACGCACGCGATTTGGGGGTGCAGTTTCAGGGAAAGCAGGCGACGTGGCCTCGATGCTTGAAAATTCTCCGCTAGTTTAGTTGGTGATGGGTTTTCACCGCAACACCTGCCGCCCGCTGGTCACAGCGCGGCCAGTGGTCCCGCGTCTCCCGTGAGAACTGACCTGCAGACGACGTCGCGGGCAGCTCGGGGCAGTCTCAGGGCCACATGCATCGCCAGCGGCGTCGTCTGTCTGTGCGTGGCGTGGGGGGGGGGTAGCCGAGCGGGAGACGCAGAGCTAAGCGTGCTGACGGGCTTTCCCTTTATTTATTTTTTTGCAACTCGACATCTTATATTTTTATTATTTTTATTGTGGTAAGAACTCTTAACATGGGATCTACCTTTTAACAAATTTTTAAGTGTCCAAGAGACCCCCAAGCTTATTCATATAAGTTTGGATACATAGATATTTAACTGAAAAAGATATAAATGAAACCACGGCCGTTGAACAGTGACTCTGGGGAATATGCTGACTTCTCTAACCTGGCAGGGAGTCCATAGACACTGGCTAAAGCCGACACTTCCAGAAATAGAGCCACCACCTGGCCTTTTAAGGTCAGGAAGGTAACCACCAGAACAACTAAAAATAATGAGAGCTGAGAACCCGGGGGAGAGAGGACGGGGCGCAGGTGGTGGTGAGAACGGGATCGTCCCCGCTGATGAAGCGAGGTCCGGCCCTGTGTGTGTGTGTGTGCGGGGGAGGAGGTCAGCGGACAAAATGAACAGGGCCAAGGGCAACAGAACGACGTCCCGGAGAGCGAGGCTTGCAGAGCGGCGGGCACACGAAGCCTTTTGTCCCGTAGCTTTCTGGGTTGTGTGAACTTTCCAGCAGGGGTGGGGTCCCTTATAGAGGGCCGCCCTCAGCTGCCTTTAGGGGGGGCATCTGTCGACAGACTTTTCAAAGTGAGGGATGCGGGTGCGGAGCAGGCATTTAAAAAATAGCGTGATCACAAATGTTTTGCAATATTAAGGAGGCGGGAGTGATTTGCATGCCGTGCGATTTCCAGTTCTACCTCCAGTGGGCACCCTTCAGTCCTACATAGGCCGATGTTACGTTTTGCCATTTAAAATGGAATATTCCCGAAGATCGTGAGGGCCCGGAACCTCCGGGCCTTGGCATTGGGGAGCAGGGGCACCCACTGGCCGTAGGGGGGCGGGATCGGCGCCCCGCCCTGCTCTCAGCCGGGACTGTTAAAAGATAAACTGAGGCACGGGAACAATGTTACGAGTTTATGTGAGCCATAACGGACGGCATCAGGGACCCCAGCCCGACGGTGGTGAGCAGCACTTGGGACAGAAGTGGAGCCTTGGCAGGGAGAGTGAGGGGTGGGCTGGCTGCGGCCGGATGCCGGCCACGGGGTGGCCTTCTGGGGTCTGACGGCTGGCAGGCCCGGGTCGGGTCTGCTGTCGAGGGCCAGCCTTGTTTCCCGGGTAACACACCAGAGGAGAGCAGCTGTGTCCCTCAGGTGACATCGACATCAGGTCTTTCCCAGAGTCTGCACTTCGGTGGCCTCAGGGGGCCAGGGACCTCTCTCTGCAGAAGCCACTGGGCGTCTCCCCGGGAGCCACTCACAAAGCCAAGGCGCCCCAGGCGAGCGCGGCGGCGGGACCTGCAGGAAGGAGGCAGCCGCGTCAGCCAGCAGGTGGCGCCCGCGCGGGTGGGTGGTCGGGACGCCGCCCGCCTCCCCACCGAAGCGCCGCCTTTGGGCGCAGGTGCAGGTAGTCCCAGGGATGGCCACGTGATAGACCTTACTTATAGGGCAGTTTCGGGTTCACGGGAAAATCCAGCGGAAAGTCCGGGGAGGTAGGTCCCCGACATCCCCTCCACCCAGGCGGCTCCCCCTACGCTTAAGGCAGGGACCCGTCACCATCACCCCAAGTCCACAGCTGACACGGGGGACACTTGGCGCGGGGCATTCTGGGGGGTTAAGCAAACGCGCAGTGCCATTACGGGGTCAGACCGCAGTTTCCCTGCCCCACACGCCCTCTGAGCGCCGCCCGGGGTCCAGCGACCCCCCAATGTCCGGCCGCGGGACTCTGCCGGGCCCGCTGACGCCCTCTCCCCTCCTCCCGCCAGGCCTCGCCAAGCCCATGGGTCTGGTGGAGGGCCCCGGGGGCCTGGGCCAGGGCGGCCTGGCGGCCACGCTGCAGGAGCACGGCCAGGAGGCGGCGCGCAAGTACGAGGAGTACGGCTACAACGCGCAGCTCAGCGACCGCATCTCGCTGGACAGGGCCATTCCCGACTACAGGCCCAAAAAGTGAGTAGCCGCCGCGCACGGACGCGCGCACGGACGCGGGGCGCTGAGGCCGCTCGGTGCCGTCGCCACGCACGTTTCTTAGTCTGGGAACCTGGGCTGCGCCGTGGCTGATGCCCAGGGTGCCGCCACCGACGCAGATGACAAGTGACAGGCCGGAAGCGTCGGGCTCTGCCGAGGGGTTTGTCCTGCTGGCTTCGGTCCAGGTCCTGCAGTGGTGGGTGGAGACGTTTAACCCAGCCGCGCCCTGTCCAGAGGGGTTCGCCCTGGGGGGGGGGCAGTAACCCCACCCACCGCCACCGGAGGTCAGACCCCTCAGAGGCCTCACCTTACGGTCGCTCAGGACAGAGCCCTGGTCCCCAGTCACTGCGTGCTCACGAGGACTTGGTGGACCCGAGACTTGCACAAAGCACCGTGCCAGGCGGACGCCGTTACCGTGATGAGGTTCCGCGGAGCTCGGCATGAGGGGACACTGGGGGGGTAGGGGGGTGGCTGGGCCGAGCGGCCACGCGGTCAAGGCCTCCGCGCGCCGCGGGGCATGCGCGGAGTGAGGCCGGGCCTGGGCGCGAGCACGCGCACCTGCTCCGCCAGCATCCGGCAGGGCGGGGCCGCCTCACCTGCCTGCGCGTGCCCGTGGGGGCTGGGCAGGTGCGGCCACGTTGCCTGGATGCTGGGATGGCCTGGCGTTTGCCTCCCCCCGAACCGGCTTTGTCTCTTTGGGCGCGGGCTCCCCGCCTCCGCCTCCGCAGCCGCGGACACTTCCCGGGCTAAGCCGGTCAGAGCTGAGGGCCACCAGCCACCACGACTGGCTCAGGGCTGTCACGTGCTCGTGGCCAGCCCAATCAGTGAAACTCGGAATTACCTGGGGACACTGGGGGGAAAAAAATCAGGCATTTTCCTCAAAGTAAAACTGCAAGGATGGGAACCTGGGGAGCTGGTCCATCTTTTCACCGTGAGAGGAGAGCTTGCCCCCCCCCCCCAGGCGCCCCTGACACCCGAGGAAAAGCCAGCGCGGGGCACAGCAGACCTGGCAGGGGGCGAGGAGCCGCGTCCAGGGCCCAGGATGAGCGCCTGGTTCCTCCCGCTCCCGCAGCCCGGATGTAACTAAGGCGTAATAGGTAAAGCCTCTAGGCACCGCAGTGAGTTAGCGCACGCGCGCTCACACACACACAGCACACATATTTAAATTTTTTTTTTCTGGAGCAAATCGGGATTGGATTTCTGCTTGAAGCCAAAGGGCTCGGCCCGCTTTGCCCACCGTGTCGCTGTCCAGCGACATGTTCTCCAGAGCACCTTCCTCCCGGCACCTTGCTCAGGCAGCAGGACGGCCTCTGGCTTTCCCTGTGAACATCTGCCCCGCCCCGCGGAGCAGGGCGGCTCCCCCTGTAAAGAACCTCAGTCTCCCAAAAGTAAAAACTGACAGAAGCATCCACCCCTTGTCTGCTCACATCACCGAAGAATCATGGGGCTCTGCAGCCACCAAGTCGGAGGCCAGCTATGCAGCTGTAGGTGACCAGAACCCAAGGAGGGGACCGCCTGAGCCAGGGCTGCAGAAGGTCGACACCTGGGGTCCTCCGCTCTGCAGATGGCAGCAGCTCCACGTTGTCATGTCGGGGTTGGCGCTTAGTAGGCCCTCGGCAAATGTTTATGGAAGATTAAATGACTATGAGCATAAACGCAAGCAGTCTGTGCCCGTTTGAAGCAGTCGGGTTCAGATTCCTGAATGGCCTTAATCCCCAGGAGGCTGTCCATCCAGTCAGAAACTGCCCTGCAGGTGGGCTCTGACAGGTGCAGTACCCAGGAACTTGCACGGGACGTTGGGGGGTGTGCGTGACTGTGTGTGCATGTGTATGCCCTCGTATGCTTGTGTTTCTGTGTGCATACGTGTGCATACGTGTGCCTGCACGTCCGTGCAGTATTCCCAAAGGCAAGTCCACCGAAGTCCCAGTGAGAACTCCCCCACTAACGCAATATCCATTTCCCTTTTCTGGAGGTATAGGGCTTTTCTAATTAAGCAGCGGCGTTAATGATGCCACAAAGCACAGAACACAGATCTTGATGATTAAGCCCGGCCCATGGGGTTGTGGAAGGGAGACTGGCATGTCCCCGTTAAGTGTCGCGGGGGGCCCCGTCCTGCGCGCCGCGTGTTCGTGGCGTGTGACGGCGTGTGAGCATGAGTATGCGACTGTGCAGGTGCATGCGAGTGTAACCGCGTGTGTGTGGGTGTGCGTGTGTGATGTGACTGCGTGTGTGTGCAGGTGCATGTGAGTGTGACTGCGTGTGTGTGGGTGTGCGTGTGTGATGTGACTGCGTGTGTGTGCAGGTGCATGCGAGTGTAACCGCGTGTGTGTGGGTGTGCGTGTGTGATGTGACTGCGTGTGTGTGCAGGTGCATGTGAGTGTGACTGCGTGTGTGTGGGTGTGCATGTGGCTGCATGAGTGTGACTGCGTGTGTGGGTGCATGCGGTTGCAGGTGAGTGTGAGTGTGACTGTGCAGGTGCGCAGACACATGTGAGTCTGAATGTGACTGAGCCTGTGAGCGTGACCATGAGTTCGGGCATGTGGGTGTGTGCTGAGCGTAAGTGAAAGTCCGCTGCCGTTCTCGGGAATTTCGCTCGCTCACACTCGTCACAGCAGCCAGCGCACCTGGTCGGGCTCCTGCGTTACGTCGGTCACTTGCTTTCTCGTCTCTCCCTCCCGTTTCTCTGACTGCGCCGTCCGCATCCGCGTCCCCTTGGCCCTGGTGGATTAGCTGCTACGGGTCCCATGAACGACCTCCTTTGCGTTCTTCGGACTCGTCAGCAGACACATGTTATCTGACGCCCCGCCCCCTGCGCTGCCCCCCAGGTGCCGCCCACACTGGGTAGGGCCTTGGCAGAGCGAGGCTCCGCCCCCTTGTCCTCCCATGTTCGGCAGAGGGGCAGAGGCCGTCTGTCCCTTTCGGTTTCCAGCCCCTGGGCTTCTCCCCGCAGACACGGCGTCTGCGCCAGGGGCCTCATTGGACGTTTGGGCTCCACCACCCTGGGCAGCCCGTCCCCTCGGGGACAGCGCCTGCCGCGTGCGGGACCGGCGGCTGTCGCCCGTCCTGGGCAGACTGAGCTGGCCGTCGAGGGCTGATGCGGGCCCCAGCCCTGCCGCCCAGGCTCCCCCACTGACCCCGAGGTGACCGCTTCGCTCTCCCACCCCTGCCGAGGCCGCCAAGGAACCGGCTTGGCGCGGTCCCAGCGGGGCTTGACCACCTTACGGGCGGAGGCGCCCACCGTGGGCCGGGCGACGGCGGGTTCGGGCCCGGGACGGCCGCGGCCGGGTCCTTTCCCGGGTCACGCGTGCTCCGTCTGTGGCGTCGCTGCCACTCTTCCGATGGGCGTAGGATGTAGAGCTGGCCGCGCCGGCCTGCGGCGGGCCCCGCGTCCGCGGCTCGCCCCAGCGCCGACCGCCGCCCCCGCAGGTGCAGACAGGCGCCCCCCTCGGACGGGCTGCCCCAGATCTCCGTGGTCTTCATCTTTGTCAACGAGGCGCTCTCGGTCATCCTGCGCTCCGTGCACAGCCTGGTCAACCACACGCCCTCCCCGCTGCTCAAGGAAGTCATCCTGGTGGACGACAACAGTGACAACGGTGAGCGGGCCGGCGGGGTGCCCGGCGGGGGGGGGGGGGCGAAGGGGGGTGTCTGCCTTCTCAGCCACCGGCCGAGGTCGGAGCGGACAGGGCAGGCCCCACCCCCGCCGGGCACCCCAGGGGTGCCCTAACCGCCCCCCCCCCCCACCGCAGCCGCAGTGGCTCCGACCCTTCCAGGGGACTCTGGCGCGCGGAGTCCTCCACTGCCTGCCCTTCTGTGACTGGCTTATGCCGGGGAGCACAGCGTCCTCAAGGTCCATCCCGACGCCATGCCCTCACCACCAACCCACGACACCGCCTCCCCACGCTACAGCCCACCCTCCAGACACTAGGCCCTCCAACCTCCAGATGCCACCCCCACCCCCGGACGCCACGCCCTCCAACCCCCAGATGCCGCCCCCACCCCCGGTCGCCACGCCCTCCAACCCCCAGATGCCGCCCCCACCCCCGGACGCCACGCCCCATCACGGCTGACCCGTCTGCGCCACCCTCTCTGTCCCACCCGCCCCAGTGAGCGGCGCCCTTTCGCCTGCAACGCCAGCCCCGTGGGGCGGGCCGTGCGTGCGAGGCTCCCGGCCCTGTCGGCGGTCCAGCCGCCGTGCTTCCCCTTACACGCTTAGGGGTGTGCGTCCGGCACACGGCCCCCTTGCCTGTCCACGTCCGCCTCAGGTCTCATGGTCGCGGGCTCCCCCGGGGGCGCCTGCGAGCAGAGCCGTCTCTGTGCCCCGCAGTGGAGCTCAAGTTCAACCTGGACCAGTACGTTAGCAAGAGGTACCCGGGCCTGGTGAAGGTCGTGCGGAACCGCCGGCGCGAGGGCCTGATCCGCGCGCGGCTGCAGGGCTGGAAGGTGGCCACGGCGCCCGTCGTCGGCTTCTTCGACGCCCACGTGGAGTTCAGCGCCGGCTGGTAAGGGTGGCGGCGAGTCACTGCGCCCCGCTGCTGGCCTCGGGGACCCTGTGTCAGAGCCAGTTAAGGCGTCCGGGGCCAGCCCCACGGCTTCTTGGCATCCAGCCGCGTGACCCCAGACTCCGTTTGGGAGGGGCGGGTCTCGGGGCGCCCTCGTGTGAGGATCGGTCTGTACCCCCACCCGTCCCAGAGGACTTCAAATTGGCCACTAGATCCAGCAGGTGACCGAATGGGCAGAGCGCGCATCCCGGCGGCACACCGAGGTTGGGGCAGGTGCCGTGGGCGCATTCGGGGGCAGGGTCCTGGTCAGTTACTCCAGGTCTGGGCCTCCGGGCACAGCTGGGAGCAGGTTCTGGTCCTTGTGGAACATTCTGGGTCTGACCGGCC
The DNA here is from genome assembly GCF_014176215.1 of Rousettus aegyptiacus. NCBI lineage: Eukaryota > Metazoa > Chordata > Mammalia > Chiroptera > Pteropodidae > Rousettus > Rousettus aegyptiacus. The sequence continues at coordinate 458,437 of NW_023416308.1, forward strand.
GTGGAGAGGCAAGGCTTCTAATGGGAAGCCTGGGGGCGTTGCAGGTGCCCGTGGTGACAGGAAGGCGGGGCTCCTGTGGCAGCTCTGGGGGGGGAGGGTTCTCACGCTCCGCAGGGACGGCTGCCCTGGGACTCCCTGCTGCCCGGGGAGGCCCCGGGGAGCCCGTGTCCTGCCCTCGGTCCTTGTGCTCCTGTGCGTCGCCTGCGCTGCCCCCATTTCTCCACCTGGCCTGCTCCCCACGCTCACCGCGCACCACAGGGTCTCATGCAGGCGGCCCCCCCCCACCCCGCGCGCAACGCCCTGCCCCCCCCCACACACACACCCGCCCCTTCCCGCGCCCCCCCCCCCTCACGGCCCGCGGCGCCCACAGGAGCCCGATCCGAAACCGCGGCTCCTGGCCGTCCTCGCCTCTCTCCTCCGGGACCCCGGTCCCCTCCTCACACGTGGGTCACCGTCACCGTCCATCTGCCTTGCCCGCACCGCCCCCCAGCCCCGCCTGAGCCACCGCGCCCTGGAGTGCAGGTCGCACAGTGCCTGGTGACATCCCGCGTCCCTCCAGCATATCGCAAGCCCCCCAAAGCGCGAGCCTTTTTTTTTCTTGGCTTACAGACGTGGTTTTAGTTTGTCACGACAGAGTGTGGCGCAGAGCCGGCCTGTGGTGACTGTGAACGGATGCACCTTCCACAGGTGCAGGCAGGGAGGGCGGAAGTGGGGGCAGAGGCCCCGTGACAGGTGCGCTGGAGCCCAGGGGGCTCTGGAGCCGGGACGGCCCTTCAGAGATGTCACAGACATGGCCGAGGTGGTTTTCCTGTCCCCAGCGTCCGCCAGGCGTTCGCTGTGGGCGGCCTGGCCGGCAGGACCCTGAGCGCGGTGTGCGGGAGACGCCTGGGCCTGGGGACGCGAGGCCTTTGGGTCTGGCCCTCAGCGGGCAGGCAGCAGGCGTCCAGCGGCTGATCTCGGGGCGGGGCGGGGCGGGGCCCCCTCACGCCACGCCCCCTGCCCCCGCCCCTTCCGCAGGGCCGAGCCCGCCCTGCAGCGCATCCGCGAGGACCGCAGGCGCGTGGTGCTGCCGGCCATCGACAACATCCGCTTCGACACGTTCGAGGTGCAGCAGTATGCCAGCGCCGCCCACGGCTACAGCTGGGGGCTCTGGTGCATGTACATCGCCCCGCCGCAGGACTGGCTGGACCGCGGCGACGAGGCCGCGCCCATCAGGTGAGCACAGAGAGCCTGGGGCGGGGCGGGGCGGGGCGGGAGGTGAGTGCAGTGGGCGGGGCCAGGTGTGGGGGGGCGTGGTGGCGGGAAGCGAGAGCTGTCTTCGAACTGTGACCCGAGTGATGACAGGGTCAGGGGTCAGAGGGACAGAGACTGACCGAGAGGGAGATGGGGAGACAGAGGCAGAGACCCGATCTGGACAGAGACGCCTCAGTTCGTCCTGCGAAACGTTTATTCTGAACCGGTTCTTAGACGCGCAAACAGATTCTTATGTGTCAGAAGCACCGAAATCAAGCACCCCTGGAAAAGCGGGTAGCCTGTGTTCTCACAGGGCCATGGTTGGGGGCTAAGGAGTCCCCCCACCCTGACGGGCGTGTGGTCGCCGCTTGGCCGCAGTCCCCACTGCCCCCTCTCGCCCGCGACACGTGGCTGCCTCACGTGCATGTCGGCCTGGCCTCCGTGCGCCTGGCCAGCACCCTCCGTCTCCCACTCGGCTTCTGCGGCTGGCAGCCCCGCCCCTGGTCGGCTGTGACGCCTGCTGCGGCCGCTTTCTCCGGGGCCCCGCCAGGCCGAGGAGTCTCCCCTGGCATGCACGTGCACCTTCAGCCTTCGCCAGGTCCCCGGACAGGTTTGGGATTTCAGGGGCCGCGGCTGGGGCCCCCTCCTGTGCACCCTGGTGTGCCTGCCGGACCCTGCTAGGACAGCCCACCTTACCCGGAGTGACTGGACCGCCCACCCTGTGCCTTCGAGAGCTCTCCCCGTCTTGGAGGGCCTGACGGGGCCCCCGGGCACCTGCCGTCCGCCGGCAAAGCGCCATTCGGTGGCCAGATGAGCCGCAGAGCGGCCGGGCACCGTGCAGGGGGCGCACGTGGCCCAGCCCCGCTCTGCTGATTCTGGCCGAGGGCGGTGACGCTGCTGTCACGGATTGCGACATGGCGGTCCTGCCCGGTGGCGGGAAGCGGGCGCAGGCAGCCTCCCCGGGACCTCGCCCCGTCCCCGCGGGCGCCTCCTCGGCGGTGGCTCCCAACAGCCGGTAGCACCTGTGCAGGGAGCCAGAGGGGGCAGAGGCGGCTCAGAGTCCGTCATTCTGCAGAGGCCCCGGGAGCCCTGGGATGAGGGCCGCGGCGCGCAGGCTTCTCGCTCAGAGCTTGGTGCCCCGGGCCTGATGTTCCAGTGACGTCGAAACCCAGCGGAGGGCACCCCGCTCCGGTCTGGGCCGCCCTGGACACCCCGGCCACACAGGGAGCTGGACTCCATGGCGGGACCGCGTTTCGTTTCCTGCTGGGGTGGCGCCTGGGAGTCCCGCGGGCTCAGAGCGGCGGGTCACGAATGCCGGTGACGTGGAGGCAGATGTCTCTGGGTGCTGGCGAGGTCAGGCGGGACCTGCACAGCAGGGCCGCGATGGCTCCTGCTGCCGGCCCCAGTGGCTCAGCGGTGGTCACGGTGCAGAGGCGCCTCCTCCCCGGCTGGCAGGGTCTGCACATGTGTCCCCCAGGAGGGCAGATCCCAGCCGAGGTGTCTGCGTTTGTGGGATCATGTGTGTGCGTATGCGTCTGAGTGCCTGCATGCCTGTGGCGTGTGTGCGTGTGCGGATGCATGTGGGTGTGCATCTGTGTGTGTCCGTGGCCTCTGAGGCAGAGCCCTGTGTGCGGGCCCCTGGCTGTGAACGTGCTGCACATCAGCCCAGGTGTGAGGGGGCCCCCAAGGCGGGGCGGGCGCCTCCTCCCAGGAACAAGGGACCCTCAGGTCCCGCTGTTTACTGTCATCAGCAGAATTTCTCACACACATAAATTCAGTGCCAGCTGATTCTGCTGCCGTTGCCTTTGGAGTTTATTTTAAGTTTACTTTGGAATTCAGAGCCATCATTAAAACATCGTCACGGGCGACGAGAGACGTGGTGGGGAGCCCGCAGTTTGGGCCGTCAGCGATCACCCTGAGTTTCTTCTGAGCTGTTAAGAAAGTGAGAGAAATGCTTGCGGCACGTTGGTGGCCAGAGTGCCCCCGGTCACACGCTTGCTGCCGGGGATCGGACGTCGCGCCCCTTGGACCTGTGGCCAGACTCCACCGACAGGACGGGTCGGACCTGTGGCCAACGGGAGGACGTTCGCTTCCTCGCGCCCGCCTCCTCGGACAGCGGGGGGCATAGCGCGGAGCTCCCGGCCACCGGAGCGGACGCGCTGCTTGCACCGTGCGGCTGAGACCCGCCTCTCCCTGTCAGCTCCCCGGAAGAGGACGTGACCGCGGCCGGAGCCGTCGGCGGCACGCGGCAGAATGGCGCGGGAGGCAGCCTCGCCTCCGAGGGGCCCCGGCACCCAGAGCCCCGGCTCGTCCTCAGAGCTCGGGGGCGCCAGGCCCTCGGCCTCGGGAGTCTCTCTGCTCTGAGGCAGAGTCTCTCCAAACCTCGGAAGGTCCGGCTCGCCTCCTGCCACGGACTGTGCTCGCTTCCTGCTGGAGAGAGGTCCCCTCTCTCTTCACTGCCCCACCAGCGGGCGGCCACTCGCTGTATCCTATCGGAGGTGGGCTGGATGAATTAACGAGGAGCGGACATGCGTGCGGCTCGACCCGCCAGCCCGGCCCCCCCGTGGGGCCGTCACTGCTCCACGGGGGACGCTGGGCTCTGCCGGGGTTTGGCGGCACGTCAGGGAACGTAGCGGGCGCTTCGACGGCCGGTCTCAGGGTGCTTGCCTGGGCCGGCACAGGATCGACTGACGTTTTGAAAGCGCGTGGATGTGAGCAGGACTCTGACAGCACGGCGCATCCAGCCCCACGCCCTGCAGGGCGCGTCCCTCGGAGCGTGACCTCGGCGAGGGTCCTGGAGCTGAGCGCTGCACGGCCCGCACGACCGCCCGCTGCAGCATCGAGCGCTGACAGACAGGACGCGGTGTGACGCGGGGGGGCCGGTCTCCCCGCTGGGGGGCGAGGGCCGGGGCCGCTGGGCAGCTCACTGGGAAGCCGGCATTTTAGGGTGCCCGGGGCCGCGTGGGCGCTGCTGGGACTTGGTCCTCGTTCTGTGACCTGCCAGGCTCTGCGGGCTGCCGAGACCAGCCCGAGTCGCACCACCCGGAGCGCGGTGGCCAGGCAGAGATGAGCCGCACGGGGCCGAGGCGGTGGTGGGGGGCGGGGCAGGGTGGGGGGCAGGCAGGCCCCCCCCCCCCCGGCTGCCCTGCGCTCGCACCCCTGCCGGCCCGGGCCCTGCGCACACGGCCTCTGCTTCCCCACAGGACCCCCGCCATGATCGGCTGCTCGTTTGTGGTGGACCGGGAGTATTTCGGGGACATCGGCCTGCTGGACCCGGGCATGGAGGTGTACGGCGGCGAGAACATTGAGCTGGGCATGAGGGTGAGTGGGCGCTCGGGGCACTGGGTGCGGCGGGCCGGGCCGCCGGGCTGTGACGAGGCTGCGTGGCTGGTCCGCTCTGGGCTGCAGTCCAGCCCAGGTGGCTCGGGAGCGGGGTCCGTCCCCGTCCAGGCGGGCGAAGCCCGGCCCCCACCCCGGGGCTCCGGCCTGTCAGGGCCGTGGGAGCGCCGCCCGCTGCGCCCTCCCCGGGCGAGGGCAGAGGCCGCGGTGCTCTCCTGCGGCTCCTCCCAGGGGCCGTGACTCAGGGCGGCGGGAGGACCATGGACGGCGAAGCCCTCGGGCACCTCCGCCCGCCCACCGAGCTCCCGGCGCCGCGGGGGCTGCTGGGCCAGGGCCGCGGGGACCAGCCGGCCGGCTGCGAGCCAGGGTGGGCTCGGGGGCTCCCGCGCACCCGGCCGTGGGGCTGTGCGGCCGAGCGCTGGTTGGTTGGCGGTTCCTGGATTTTCTGTGTTTTGTTTCTGGGGTTTCATTTGTGTTTGGTTTTTGCCTGTGAACCTTTATTCACAGACGAGATTATTTAAGGCAGGTTTGTAAAAATGTACGGACCGGCGGGTTGAAGTTGCACTTTCTGAAGCCTGTTTGCTTTCGCCTCTCGCGGTCAACGTAGAGATCGCGTCGTTACGGCTGTAAATCCACCGGGATGGGAGCACACGCTCCCCACGTGATTCCCGTTTGGCTGCTGCGGGTTGAGCAGACCGGGTGCCGCTGAGGCGCGGTCAGCTCCATGTCTGCCTGTGGTTACGGCCCCTGACCCTTCGAAGCGACGCTTACGTCGACGCTCACACACGTCCGGACTTTCTTTCCTCTTTAAGCGCTTTGAATGTCTGGCATCAGCAGAAATTCCCCCGAGTGCTTAAAGATTCTTGTGCATCTAATAACGTAGACTCAGAGTCTCAGGCTCTCGGAAGGAGAGGGGCCAGTAGGTGGGGAGGGTGGCACAGAGCCTGGGGACAGTCCCGTCCCGGCTGGTGGGCTGGGAGGGGCTTCAGGCGTGGACCCCGGACCCGTGAAGAGCCAGAAACGGCTGGTTTAGGTGTTTCGATGGGGGGGGGGGGCGGGTAGCATCCGAGCGGCTGCTGCCCCAGCGAGGAACAGGAGGGCAGGGCCCTCCTCGCTGTGCACTGGGGGGCGGGCCCCCGGGGACAGCAGGGCCCGGCTGCTGAGCGGGTGGTGCAGGTGCAGGAGCAGACGTGGCGAGGACGTGGGCGCAGGCCAGCAGCGCGGGCCCCAGCAGGGCAGGCCCTGGGAGGCTGGCCTCCGCGGGCAAGTGAGAGGCTGCCTGGCCTCGAACTCTAGCAGGGGGACGGCCCAGCCCGCCCTGAGCGCCGAGGGTGGAAACCTGGGTGCCGCGGGCGGGTGCTCCCAGGGAGCCTGCAAACATGTGGGTTTCCCAGCCCCAGAGCCACCCCCAGCCAGCTCCCAGCCAGGCATCTGTCACCCCAGGAGGGAGTCCCAGGCTGGCCCAGGCTTCCCCGGGAGCAGAGGGCGGAGGGAAGGGGACGTGTCCCAGGCCCCAGCAGCCCGTGGGCCAAACGGCCAGCTCAGGGGCACCCCGGCCTCCCGCCTGTGCCCTGGCCCGCAGGTGGCCCAGCCTCCTGCGCACTGTGGGCGGCAGCGCCCCCGGGGGGGGGGGGGCCTGGCGCGCGTCGCCCAGCGGGAACGCGGCGCCCTGGGGGGGGGGAGGGGGGCCTGGCGCGTTGCCCAGCAGGAACGCCGCGCCCCCCGCGGGCTGCCCCACAGGTGTGGCAGTGTGGCGGCAGCATGGAGGTCCTGCCGTGCTCCCGCGTGGCGCACATCGAGCGCTCCAGGAAACCCTACAACAACGACATCGACTACTACGCCAAGCGCAACGCTCTGCGGGCGGCTGAGGTGTGGATGGACGGCTTCAAGTCCCACGTGTACATGGCCTGGAACATCCCCATGACCGTAAGTGGGCGGCGGGGCCGGCGAGGGCCCAGGGCGGCTCCCTGGGGACGGCCTCCGGCGTGGGTCCCGTTCGGCGTCCTCGACCCTAGCGAGAGCCCTTGCGAACAGCCGTGAAGCCACGCGGCAGGCAGCTGCCCCCACAAGCGCATGCGGGCCCACACCGGGCAGCAGGGCAGCAGGGCCCGGGCGGCGGTGTGGACGCTGTCGGGGGCACTTCCCGCTGGGCGAGCACTCCCTCGGGGACGGCGGCCCCTCCTGGGCCATGGTGTGCCCCTCCTGCTCGGGAGCCCTTCCCAGCAACGCGATGGTGATGGTGACGTCATAGGGAGCACCCACAGCAATCCTGTTATTCCCCCGCGGCAGAGGGAAACTGAGGCACAGGGCGTGCAGTCGCTCGTGCGGGGACACACACCTGATAAGCAGAGCAAACCATACTGAGGCCCTCCGCAGGACCTGGCAGCGAGGTTCTCAGGGCCCCCAGGCCTAGGACAGGCAGCCGCTGCTCCGGCGCCGGGTGACCCACAGCTCGGTCTGCCCTGTGGGGCGGGTGCAGGACGCCCCGGGGAGCCGTTTGCCTGAGGCCGGCAGGAAGCAGAAGCTGAGCTCACGTCAGAGGCTCCAGCCAGCGGCCTGTGGCTCCGGGGGTGGGAGCTTAGAGAAGCAGGCTTGGGGATGCACGTGCGCACACATGTACGTGTGTGTCCTGTGCATGCATGCGGACACGTGTTCTTGCACACGTGTTTGTGTGTCTGCATGTTTGCGTCTGTGTCCATGTGTGTTCATTCACGTGCATGTGTTCGCAGGTTTGGAGATGTGCACTTACATGTGCATTTATGTGTGTGATGTGTGCATGTGTGTGCATGCATAAGCCTGAGTTTACATGTGCGCGTGCATCTGTGTGTGCGTTTGTGTGTGTGTGCGTGTTGCACCTGCGTGACATGCTGAGGCCCGTCCCTCCTGCCCCCGCCATGTCCGGGGCCAGCCTTCCCGCTCACGGGAGGCTCGGGTCTCTGGCCCCTGCTGGAGTCTCATCCTGGACACAGTTTATTTCCTAACGTTAGCCACAGTGAGAGCTGGATTTTGTATCGTGACCTGACACACACGTGTGCAGGTGCACATCACCACGGGTTTCGCGTGCACCACACAAAGGCTGCAGGAGCAGCACTTACCTCTGCACGTGCAGCGTGTGCCCCCCCAAGTCGGCCCGCCGCCTGCCAGCAGAGCGTGCCCCGGTACTCCCTGAGGGCCCTGCGGGCGGTTTCCAGCCGCGTGGACCGGGAGGCCGAGCGTAGAGCAGAAGGGGGCACGACGCTCGTAGCGCCTCGTTTTCCATGAAGGGAACTGACAGGATCTCTATCCCTTCAACATCCCCAGTAACCCTCAAAGGCAGCTTAGGGCGCTGTGGCCGCTGGGCTCACCAGCGACAGCCCCCCACATCTGACCGTCAAGGCCTCGGGGGCCCCCATGCCTGCAGACTCCCTCAGTCATCGTGGGGATGCAGGGGGCTTCCTCGGTGATCACCCCACCGTGCGGATGAGGGAACCACGGCCCGGAAGTGAAGGGACCGCCCCGAGCCCCGTCGGTGCTCGGCTGCCCGCCCACGGCGGCCCGCCACGCCGGGCCGTGTCTGCCTCTGTGGACAGAGGGCTGAGGGGGCCTGGGCCTGGGGAGGCCGCGTCCTCAGACCCTCTCAGACCCAGGCGCTTGGCATCCGTCCCATGTCGGGGCCCAGGCCACCCCCAGGGGCTGGCTGGAGGGACAGAGCTTGGCAGAGTGGTTCATTCGGGGTTGTGGGTTACTACAGAGCGAGGCCACTGGTTCTGGGGGGTCACGCAGACCGCTCCGTTCCCCGGCAACGACGCAGCGCCTCCTGCAGGGAGTGTTGCCAGGCGGGGACCCGTGGCACACCTCGGCGCCCGGAGCTGAGCGGGGCTCGCGTGCCCAGGGCTGACGTCCCCCTGCACCCCCGGCAGCCCCCAGGCTGAGTCCCCTCCCCACAGCCCGACCCCCGTGTGGGTCACACTGCAGCATGGACGCTCTGGCCTGGCCCGAATCCCAGCACGCAAGGACACTCTTACCAGGAAGGGCGTCCAAGGGCTCAGAGGCCACCCCCCCAAGACAGGCCCGGGCTGTGCAGGGGGTGGGCGAGGCTGCGCACACAGCCAGCGGCCTTCTGCCCGGGCCCCTCCTGCCGGGAACAGCTGTCCTGAGCCTGTGGGGTCCTGGGGGTGGGGCAGGGGGCTGCCCCAGACGAGGTCCAGCCTGGGAGCCCTGAGGCGGGGCTGCCTTGGGAGGAGGGCCCCCATTCCTGGAGCGCCCCGTCGCGGCGGGGGCAGAGGCGTGGGTCTCACGCACTCAGCGCCTGTCCTGCCCGGCTCCGCCTCCAGAACCCCGGGGTGGACTTCGGGGACGTGTCCGAGCGGCTGGCCCTGCGCCAGAGGCTGAAATGCCGCAGCTTCAAGTGGTACCTGGAGAACGTGTACCCCGAGATGAGGACCTACAACGACACCCTCACGTACGGAGAGGTACCGCCTGTGCCCGGGTGGGCCTCGGGTCAGGCAGGCCTCCCGCCCGCGCCCCGCACCCCGCAGCTCCGGCGCCCGGCCCCCGGCACGCCCACGCCCCAGCGCCCTTCCGAGGAGCCCCCCAGCCCCTGCGCAGCGAGCCCCGCGGCCGGAGCCCCGCCCCCGCCCCACGCCCCTCCCCGCCGCAGGGCAGGCCCCGATCCCCTGCAGGGGGACAGGGCGGGTGAAGCCCCCCAGCCCGGCCTCGAGACGCTGCCATGCCTTCCTCCTCGCGCTTCCGGCTGTAGGTGAGAAACAGCAAAGCCAGCGGCTACTGCTTGGACCAGGGAGCTGAGGACGACGACCGCGCAATCCTCTACCCCTGCCACGGGATGTCCTCCCAGGTAGGGCAGGGGCGCCAATGCCGCGCGGCCACCCCGAGTGGCGCGGGGGGCCTCCGGGACGCGCGCGCGCAGCAGACACACGGACTCTCACGGGGCACACGCACACACACTCAGACCCAACACAGCAGTCATGCCGCACTCACCCCAATGCGTTCGTACACGCTGCTCACCCACACTCACACTCATTCACACGCACTTGCATGTGCAACAGTCGCATGTACCCTCACACTCACCCACACAGACCCTTGCACGCACACTCACGCTCACTCAGTCTCATTATAGTCACACTTGCAACACATTCTCACACTTACACACACTCATACTCTCTCTCTCACACTCACGCACGCCCCGGGTAAGTGAAGAGCGAGGCCTTCGGTGCCAGGGCGCCTTGGGTGGGTCGCGAGGCCCAGGGCCCCCTCGGGGGTGACAGCGGCAGCCGCCCTCAGGGCTCCGTGGGGGTCGCCGGGGACGCTGACGGCAGAGCGTTTGCCGCGGAGCAGACGTCACCCGGGAGACGGGTGCCATCGCGCATGGGAGGCTGCCGTGCACGGAGCCCTCCACGCTGGCCTCGATGGCCCGCGAGCTCCTGGTCACGGACGGCGGTGGCGCGGCGTGCCCGGGGCCAGGCAGCGGGGTGTGGCGGAGTGTGCTGGTCCCGCTGTGAGTGAGCTCGCCTCGGGGACCGACCTCCAGGCCGGTGTGGGACGGGGGCGCGGCAGCCCGGCCGGGGACGTGGGGCGCGGGCTGGTGAGCAGGGCCGGCCCGGGCCCGGCCGCAGCCGCCCCGGTCACCACCCCGCGGCCTCCGCAGCTGGTGCGCTACAGCGCCGAGGGCCTGCTGCAGCTGGGCCCCCTGGGCTCCACCACCTTCCTGCCCGACTCCAAGTGCCTGGTGGACGACGGCAGGGCCCGCACGCCCGCCCTGAAGAAGTGCGAGGACGTGTCGCGGCCAGCGCAGCGGCTGTGGGACTTCGCCCAGGTCAGCGGGGACCCGGCCGAACCGTGGGGGGCTGATGGCAGTGGGGGTCCCGCGTGAAACCCGTCTCACGGGTTAGGCCACCTGCCCGGCGTCACAGCCGGAGAGGGGCCGGCCGGTCTGCCCCGCCAAGGCTCACAGTCGCCCTCCTGCAGCCCGCGCCTGCCGAGCTCCGGGGACGGGCAGGCTGGACGGCCACCCCGCCAGCTCCAGGCGAGGGGTGCAGGCTAGCGCCCCAGGCTCGGCTGTGTCAGCTCCTAGGCCCTGTGGGGGCTGCTGGGCTCGAACGCCGAGCCCCGAGGACAGACAGAGGGCTGACGAGTGTGCCGGTGGCCCTGGGAGCAGGGTCAATGGGGATAGACGGGGCCCTGAGTCGCAGGCGGCCATGAGTGACCACATGGGGCTGCACCCCTCAATCCCGGGGTGCCCTTGGGACGGCCCGGGCGCTGACCCCATCTCCCTCCCCCAAAGAGCGGCCCCATCGTGAGCCGGGACACCGGCCGGTGCCTGGAGGTGGAGCTGTCCAAGGACGCGAGCTTCGGGCTGCGGCTGGTCATGCAGCGGTGCTCGGGGCAGAAGTGGACCATCAGGAACTGGGTCAAGCGCGGGCAGCACTGACCTTGCCCCTTCCCCAGCACGGACCCCAGGTCTGGGAGGGCGAGGCCGTGCACCAGGGCCCAGAGCCCGGCCGCGCCCGCGCCGTCTCTGGCTGGGACCTCTCCCCGGCGGCCGGCAGCCAGCGGGCCCCGTCCCCTGGGGCAGCGGGGCCCCCGCTCCGGAGGCCGACTTCGGGGTCAGCCACCTGTGAGGAGCACGGACCGTCCTGGCTGGGCCTCCGCCCGAGCACACCGCTGAGAGCCGGCGCCGGCTCCACACCTCGTGCCTTTCCGCGGTACCCGGCCCAGGGCCTGGACGGCCACCCCTTCTGCATGTGCTGAGCCCCGCCCACCCCCCAGGCAGCAGGGCCTGTGGACTTGGGGGCCGGCGGGCCGCGCCCTCCTGCAGCCACCCCTCGGACTCTAAGAGCGCGCCGAGTCTCTCTGTGGCCCGTGCGAGGGGCGGCAGGGACCCCAGCCCCAGGGCAGTGCGGGGGGCGAGTGTGACCCCCTTAGTCCCACGAGGAGTCCCACGGTGTGGGCCTTTGCTTCGCCCACCAGAGTCGGGGCTGGTCAGCTGTCTCGGGGAGGCCCCTGTCCCAGTGCCTGACCCGAGGGGTCAGCCACTGTGGACTCACGGCCCCTCGCCTCTTTTTATAAATAAAGTTTTATTGGCACATGGCCATACCCACCTGGTTATCTGTTGTCCACAGCGGTTTTGGCCTCCAGGGCTAGAGCCGAGAAGCCGACCTGCCTCCTGAGAGCTGGCCTGGGCAGGACAACTCTTCCCCACCAACCTTGGTGACAGCTGCAGGGCTTGGGAGGGACGGGGAGGAGGTCCTGCCTGCCCCTCCCCCTGGTGCCCCCCCCCAGCAGCCTCTGACTCCTGCTTCCTGTCCTGCTGTCCAGGAGTGGAGGGGGCGGGTGTCCCGGGCTGGCCTGGCCCACCGGGCAGTGGGACAGACGCAAGAGGGTGCCAGGCTTCCTATTGGTCTCGCCTTGCTACGGTTAGGGGCCCGTGCTCTGCACAGTACCGGGGGAGCCTGGCCGAAGTTCCGGAAGCACCACCGTCAGTCCCAGGGGAGTCGCTTTCTGGGAGAGGAAAAGTCATTCCTGGTGCCGCCGGGGCCCCAGATTCTAGGAGCCATCTCCCTAGAGAGAGCCCTGGAAGAGAAAAACATGAGACCATAGTCCCTGGGGGCCAGGGCCCTCACCTGCACTCAGGGTCAGAGGGGACGCGCGTGGTCGTCCTGCCCTGAGGTGGAGCCGTGAGTCCACACCTCACTGACCTTCGTCCCAGGCCCAGTTACACGTGCCCAACCCGGGGACCTGCCCACTGGAAGTGCACCCCCACAGAGCCCCCCTCCACCTGTCCTCCCCCCGCAGAGCCCCCTCTACCTCTCCTCCCCCCACAGAGCCCCCCTCCACCTCTCCTCCCAGGGGACCCCGACCTCCCCTTCCTCCAGGTCCTGCTCCCACTGCTGGGAGAAGTTCTGGAGGGTCCCAGTTTCTCCATCCTCAGCAGAGAATCCTACAGGCTCCCACTCGAGCGCCCGAACGCTCTATTCCAGGTGGTCCCCAAATTCTAAGTGAATGATGGAAGCAAAAAGCTGGTGGTGAGTGAGGCCTCAGAAGCCAGTTGCTAGCCCAGGCCCCTCCCCCTGGGTCCACAAAAATCGCGAGGTTATGACATGGGGCACCGTGATTGTGTGGTGTCCTGCCTGTTTAACATGGAAAATGGCACGCGCTCAAACTTACAAAGCTCAGCTCGTTAGGCAGCGACAGTGACATCGAAGTCGGCTGGTTCACAGCCCGCACAGGAAACCTGACACCTGAAAATTGCTTCTGAGCATCTCCACAAACCCCCTTGGGAGGCGGCGTGTTCCCGGGTTTGAAAGCCTGCTCTGTCGGCCAGGGACAAGGCTGGGCCCAGCTCCTGCGGGCACATGGACGTGGAGGAGGTGCCGGGGAGGGTGGCACTGACCAGGTCCACAGGCTGGAGGACAGGCAGGTCACCCGGGTGGCCAGGTGGCCAGCACACTAAGCTGGAACAGGTTGGCCTCCTCCATAACACAGCGTCATGAATCGCTTTGTCTCTAACTAATTCACCTCAGTCCATACCTGCCTCACGAAGCCTGGCTTTCCCAGAACTGCCCAAGGATCCTGGGGCTAACTCAATGCAAAGACACCCCCCATCACCCCCCCCCACACACACACACCTCATCCAAAAAAAACCCCAAACCCTTCAGCTGGAAAGAGACCGGCAGGACGCCCCCTGCTGGCATGCAGCTCACGGCCACGTGGTGGCGCTGCTGAGCTGGTCCCTGTGTAGTTTTGTGATGGGCGTGTGTCCCCCAGCTGTCCCCGCTGGTCTGGACCCTGCCTGCACGCCACGTGTGCCCCACGCTGGGGCCGGTTCACAGGTCTTTCCAGTTTACGGTGACACACATTCCCACTGAGGCGCCCTGGGCTCAGAATAACTTCCGAGCCCATCTATGGGCTGGGTCCGAGCCAAGCCCGCCCTGGACCCTCCAGCCCTGTGTCCACTCCTCTTTTTGCGTAAAGCTCCATCACTCTTCTCCTTTGCCTGTTTTCAAAGGCACGCACGTCGCACGCGGCGGGGCCCGGGTCCACGCGCGGCCACTCGCCGCAATCCCGTTCCTTCTGCTCTGCCTGACTGCCTGGTGGGTTTTTTTTTTTTTTTCTTTTAAAACAACAGTCGTGTTTCAAACGGCCGAGATACAAGCAAACAGAATTTAATAACACTTAATAGCAGGCCTGCTTCTTTCATTAATTCTATTACAAATTGACTCTGTAGCCAATTCAGAGAAATCCACATTGTTTGTTTAAAAACGGTTCACTGGTTACCAAACCGAGTAGCCGGGGCGGGCAAGGGCCGTAAATACTCGGACGCTGCTGACGAAAAGCAGCGAACCCAGGCGTCTCCCTTTCCTCTGCTCTTGGTGGGGATAACGAGTGTCGGAATTTAATTTTCTCCAACAAAAACGGTCATCACTCCAGTGAATCGTCCTCTAGCGCTCAGACCGTCTGGGTGAGTGGGCCCTGTGGGAAGCAGTGGGATCTGGCCAGGGGAGCGGCGTCCCCAGGAGAGCGGGCAGGGGCGGGGCAGCCGCCAGCACCTGGGGCGGCAGGCAGACCTGGGGAGGGCTGGCCGCGCACGCAGCAGACGGGGAAGAGTGTCTTCCGCAGGTCCAGGAGAAGCCCTCGTGCAGCCATCTCCGGGCGCCGAGAGCCGGGCTGGCTTGGAAGAGGTCACGGGATGAGGGGGCACTGGTGTCTGCAGCCTCCTCCCCGCCAGGCCCACCCCGTCCTGGGGCCCCTGGCCCAATCCCGGGCGCAGACGGCAGAGGGCGCACTGTGGTTCCCCCTTCCAGGGGGTCCCTGGGCGTCATCAGCTTTCAGAGCTGAGCCGCCCCCCCCCCCCACCGCACCCCGCACAGTCAGCAGAGAAGGGAGGGGGTCGAGCGAGAGGTCCAGGTGACGGGCGCATGGCCTCGGTCCTCTCCTCCACCCCCACACCTGGCCGGCGTCCACAGGCTCCCCTGAAAAGGGCCCCAGCCTCGCTTCACACTTAATCTGACATTCCTGGTCACACCTGCGAAGGGCGTGGTGGGTCCTGCCCACACGCCCGCCACACCGGAAACCATTCCCCAGGCCCCCTTTCCACAGAGACTTGCCTGGGCCAATCATTCATTCACTCGCTCGCTCACTCATTTATTTAACAGTTTCGCTCTGAGCACAGTGGCGAGAGGGCAGAGACAGGAGCCCCCCACCAAGTCCGAGAGTGGGGAGCAGGGTGCGGGACCCCCTGGGCCAGGGGAGTCGTGAGCGAGGTCCCTACAAAGGTTTGCGCAGAGCCCCGTCTATGACGTGACTTCATAGCGCGTCACCACTTTGGCTCCTGAGAACCGAGTGTTTATAATCGAAGGAAACGCTACTTTTCATTTAGAAATATCTACTAAAAAACAACGCCAACTAGGCGTTCGTCACCGAAAGGATTTATTAGGGGGCTGGGGGGATTTATTGCAGCCCGGTGCGCACAGACACGGCGAGCCACGTGCACGCACCGTGCGCCCCAAGGCCAGGCGCACGCAGCACAGAGAAGCTGGCGCCCGGCCCAGCAGCCGCCGCGAGGACTCCGCCCACGAGGCCTAGCCCCGCCCACCGGCCCGTCGCCACGGAGACGCGACTCCTCCCGCCCCCGGCGGGGCCGGCGGGCCTGCTCCGAGCTCGGGGTCCGAGTACCAGGCGCGAAGAGGCGGCGGGGGCCGCGTGCACGGGGTGCGAGCCCCCTAGCTCCGTGGCGCCCGTGGGGTCCGGGCGTGTTGCTTCACCTTATTAGTGAGCTGCTTCCCCAGACACCAAAGGTAATTAACCGACAAGCTCGGTGAGTCGCACAGTTAACTGCTCCGGGATAACTAAGATGAGAAGCCTTGTTTTTCATTCATTCTTGCTCTTTTAAGCACCCGATAGTCATTTTAAAATTCAATTAAATGGCTTATCTGTGCTGATGGGAATCGACAGGGCCATCCTTCTTGGGTGACTAAGTGGTGGCTGACAGGCCTGCCACCGTGCTAACAGTCGTCACAGCCCCATTTAGCCCGGACACATTACGGGGCTTCGAAGCAATGCATTTCAAAACTGGGTTCGTTTCTCCAGGAAGGTCAGTGGAGCGCTGTCCTTTCTAACCTCGGAACCCGCCTTCACGTGGTGCCTAGTCTGTGGTCTGGAAGCCACAGTGGCCAGATCTGCTCCCAATGTTGCCACGGAAAACAGAAGTGTCCTCCCTGGTGGGCTGGCTCCTCTGTCCCTCTGCGAGGCTGTGGGGGCTGCCGGGGGGGAGGCAAAAGACAGACCAAAACCATTCCAGAAGAAACCAGCCCGAGGGATGGAAGAGAACGTCCCGGGAGAGAATCTCATTTTGGAAGAACTAGAGAAGGTAACGTTTTTAAAGGAGAGCTTAGAGACCAGATGGCAGAGCTAAAGAATGCGGTGAAAGCCACCAACTTCAGAGCTAAAGAAACAAAAGGAGGCTCGGAACAGCACGATAAGACGCTGAAAAGTAAACGGAACAGAGCAGAAAACGGAATGAGCACAGCTAAGGCCCAAATCGCTGACACAGAAAGTGAGCTTAAGGTCCCTCGACGATTAGATTTCAAAAAAAAAAAAAAATAGAATAAATTACTTGGAATCCACATGGAGATGACTCAGCATAAGGATAATTGGTGTCCCTGAAAAGAAAACTTCAAAAGCAGAACAGGAAAACAGGGCTCAGAGGATCCAGAACAGAACAAGGTCGTGGCAGGCAGGGCGCCTGGCCCCGCCGTGGACAGCAGCAGCCTGGCGCCCGGGGCCCCTCTGCAGGGTGCCGTGCGGCCCCGAGCCCGTGGGAGGCGGGGAAGCCGGTTCAGGGGCACGCGGGAATTCTGTCTGCTTTGCTGTTCTTTTTGCCGCCCAAATTATTTAGAAATAAAAAAAAAGAAAGAAAACTCTTTTTTTCTTTCTCTCTTTGTTTTTTTTTTAGGTGAGGCAGCCCTTGGTTGACCTCACAGGTTGAAAGGACCATGTCAGCTCACAATCCTTTATTTTTTATTTTTTACACCTACAGCACCTGGTCTTCCCAGGCGGTCTCCCATCCAAGTACTAACCAGGCCCGACCTGCTTAGCTTCCAAGATCAGACAGGACTGGGCTTGTTCAGGGTCACGTGGCCATAGAGAAGACACTTTCTAAATGCACATTTTATTATCTGTAAATTATGCCCCAAGAAAGAAATTTTTTGTTTAGAGCGCTTGAAGTATAACTCTGCTTAGTAAATAAAGCGTGTGTGCACGCGCGTGTGTGCGCACGTGTGTGTGTGTGTGTGTGTGCACGCCGTTGACCCTGAGATGGAATATGCCTGCAGAGAAGTAAGCCCTGGCAGGCCACCTCCGGGAGGGGACCGAGATGCCACCAGCAGCTTCAGGGAGGCCCTGGGTGGGCCGGGGCCACACTAGCCGAGTCCAGGACCAAAGCTCAGACACAGACGGGGACCCCTCCCTGCACCTCCCCCATTTGCTGCCCCCTCTCCCCGCCCGACCCCAGGCCCCCTGGCAGGGCCACAGGAAGGAGACTAGAGGAGCGTCTGTCTCATCAGGGCCTGTGGTCCTGGTGATCGAGGTGAGTGGAATGGAGGTGGGGACAGGCGCGGAACAGCAGGCCTCCCTGGGCCCGGGACGCCCTCACCTCCCGCAGCCCTCAGGAGCATGAAGATGCTCGCTCAGCTGGACGGCATAGCTCGAGGCCTCTCTGCGGGGGGAGCTAAGATACCCTCCCTCGCCCCAGAAACACCCCCAGAGGCCACCCTCTGGCTGCCCTCAGCCACGGCCATGCAGGTCGGCTCCTGGGCTCAGAGCAGGTGCGGGAGGAGGAAGGAATGAAGGCAGCCCCCCCCCCCCACAGCACCCCCAGCAAGGACCGGCCTGGGGCGCAGGAATTGCTGTGGGGCTGAGGGCCTAGAGGGCAGGGCAGGCCGCCCCAGGGCCACCGTGGGGACAGGCACCAGTGCGGGAGCAGGGCAGACTCAGGCTCAGAGAAAACCCAGAGCACTGGGCCGAGGCAGCCTGGACAGTGGCCCCGAGCGGCCGACGCCCGCCTCCCGCTGGGGCAGAGCGCAGGGAGAGGTTTGACACTCGGGCTCTGCCCAGCTGTTCGACCTGTGGCCATGGCAGGGGCCCGGCCGCCGGCCTTGTACAGGGCGCTGGAGGACTCGGGGCCGGCGAGAAGCCCCGGGCTCCAGCCTTGACCCCCTGCCTCCCTTTCGACAGAATCCTGCCCACCCCGTGCCTCAGGATCTCGAGCCAAGAGCCCTGGTTACGCACTACAGGACACAAGAATCAGGCAAAGTAGCGGCCACTCGGCCATCCTGGGTGCAGCCCAAGAACCGCCCAAGTGGCTTGCTGACACGGACGAAGGTGCCCCAAGTGACACATGGCCCCTGCCATACCACCTGAGCAGCGCCAGAGTCCCCCGCCTGGTCTGGCTGTCCTTCCACGGTGGGCGGTGGGCAAGGTGAGTGGGCCTCCCGCCGAGAAGGACCCTCGCAACTGGCCACCACGAGCCCTGCTGCCGCGGCCACCAGGGTCACCAGGAGCACTGGAGGAGGAAGCGCCACGTGCATTTTTCTGCGCAACAGCTGAATCGTTGGGGCCGGGGCCTCCCTGGCTGGAGGCTGACGGTTCTTGCCTGATGCGTTCACACCTCTCCGGGGCCCCCGCATGGGGCCAGACGGAAGGAGGATTAGGAAGGGGTGGACCCCTGGGCGGGTGCAGCCACAGGGCCAAGCCCCAGCCCCCCATCATCCCAGGTCTGTGAGCGGGGTCTCCGGCTGCCCACCTCCCGCCGGAAGAGGATCCCTCCAAAGGGCCAGCTCTGCTCCAGGCTCCCTAAGGCCAGGAAGCCGGCCACGCCCCGTTCTGCGCCCTCTAACTGCAGCTGGGCACGCCGTGCTCCTCACTTCATGTCAGCGCCTGGCCCCCTGCCCCGGGCACCCCGCAGCTGCTCCGGACAGACCCCTCCCCCAGGCCCTGCCCTGGCCCCGCCCCGTGTCCCATCTGGGACCTGGGCACTGAGAAGGCATCTGTCATTTGGTCAGCAGCAACACCCTTTGCTCCCGGTAGGTGGCGCACAGGCTCGGGGTGGGCAGGGACACCCATTCTCCCTCTTCCATCCTGAGGCGCTCTGCAGGGCCCTGCAGGATAGACAGGCTTCGCAGGCCTAGAGAGGGGACAGTCGGGGGACAGTCACCCAGGGCTGCTCCTGGGCGTCAGTGGGCATCTGGTGGCGGAGGCACCCCTGGGTGGCAGGACAGAAGGACCCGCCCTTGGCTGGTCAGTGCAGTGGCCGCTGGCTGGCACCTGTCAGAGACGGACGCGGTCACGTCCCCTCTCCACAGCCCCACGGGGCACAGGACCCGGTGAGCCGCTCAGGGCCCGGCGTCCGTGGGTCAGCCCTGCACGTGCCCCATCTTGTCAGGGGGTTGCTGCCATTTGAACTCGGCAGGGTGCAGGCGTGTGCAGCGGGGGGCGGAGGGGCCGTGGCAGGTGTTACCGCGGTGCAGGCCGTGAGAGACAGGGCTCCCAGCCACGCACGGCACCTGGGGCCTCGCCGCAGCCCCGCCATCTCCACAGGTGCCCGGCCCTCAGCGCCGGCCTCAGTCAGTTAGAAGAGTTTCCGGGGGGAGGGAATCGAAAGGCGTCTGCAGGCCTTCCGTCGGCCTGGATGAGAATCGCCAGCACAGGCCCAGCTAGGAGCCCTGGCGGCGGAGGGGGGGCAGAGGGAGGGCAGAGCGAGGGGAGGGACAGGAGGGGAGCAGAGGGAGAGGGGCTCATCACCAGAGCTGCCACATTTGGAGCTGGACAGACGAGGGGAGCCCCGTTGAGGTCCAGAGGGGTAAGTAGCAAATTCAGAGAGTTTCTTGCTCTTCTGTGAAGGACCGGTAACCAGCCCTGTTGCCCAGAGGTTTAGGGGCAGGAGGGGTGTCAGGGTCCGCCCTGGAGACAAGCCGGGGCAGCCCCTTGGCGTCACGGAGGGACAGGTCGCCAACACAGGGAGAAGCATAACCCGGCCCTGACGGCCTCCTAGCCTCCGGTTCTGGCCACCAGGGCGATGCGCGCCTCTGCTGGAAGGACGCTGTGCCCTTGCTGAATTTTAAATGAAGCCCCAGATGACTCAGGGGCAGGAAGCATTCCTAACGCTTCGTTTCTGCTCGGAGCGCCCTGTCCCGCTAATTAAAATCCCCAGCTCAAAGCGGCCGGAGGAGCCCGGCCCCGAGCCCTTACCGAGGACTCCGGCTGCGACCTCCCGTCCTCCCCGCAAGGCCGCTGCAGCCACGGTGACGGGCGTCAGCCACGGACTCACGCCCCGGCGCCAGGCCGGACTCCGCGGACCTGCCCCGGTGTGGGCGGGGAGGGGGGGCGCTCCTCTCCCGCCCTCCGGAGACTGCGGCTCCCCGTTTGGACACTGCTCACCTGAACAGTGTCTCCTTTACCTGTGCCCTGGGGGTGCCTGTTGGCACTGGATGGGGGGCAGCGACCTCTGGTCGATAGGCGAACCCCGAACTGGGGCTGAGCTGGCTCCGCCCCCCGCGGAGCCCCCCCCCTCCCCCCCCCCCCCCGCGGAGGGACACGGTGCGCCCCCCACGGAGCCGTTCACTGCGTGTCCTGGGCCAGAGCAGTTTGTGCAGAGCTCCAGGCGCGGCTCCAGCACGGTGAAGACCCCGCGACAGAAACAGACCCCAGGGCCCCCGGCCCGATGGGACCTGCTGGCCCTGCCCAGAGCTGTGTCCGCACATGGCCCGCGGGACAGGCCCCCCCGTTGTCGGCGGCTTTCCACATGGCCCACAAAGCCACCCACAGTCACGCTCCCTTGGCACAAATCCCCAAGGACCCCGCTGGCCTTGGGGGACCTTTTTGTCTGTCTGAGGTGTTTCTATCCCACCCGTTTGTACAATGGCATGAACAAAATGAGCTGAAGGCCACCCGTCCGTGCCTGGCACATGTGCTCCGACGTCTTTGTGGCTTCATGATGGTAGGTCCAGGCCCCCTGCCCGGACGGGCTCTACTGCTGCCCCCCGCCCGCCAGCCTGTGCCATCAGGAGCGGCGTGCCCAGACCTCGGAGGGGCTCGACCGGTAGGTCTGGACCACCGATGACTGAGTGGCCCTCATGCTGTCGCGCCATGCGCCACTAAGTTTAGTGGCTGCCACGCAGCGGTGGCCCCTGGGGCAGCTCGCTGTGGACGGCCGCTGAGGCGCAGAGGGGCCACGCAGCTTCCGGGGCGAGCACCCTTCTGGGGGACACCGAGGCCGCGACCTTCCCTGGCCAGCTGCCGAGGCCCCGGGGACGCACCGAGTGACAGACCAGGTGCCGGTGGGCCAGGGGCCTGGGCTCCCAGTGCGGCGGGGCGCAGACTGCACGGCAGGAAGTACACGCCCCAACACCTGCCGCGGCGTTTGCTAAATGCCAACTGAGCGCTTGGCATTCCTCAGCCCTGGGCTGCCCCCCCTCTTGGCGTCCATGGCGTGACTATGATGGAACTGCCCAGGGCCCCTCCGCCTCCTGGGGGACACGGCAGGAGACGCCGGACAGAGACTGAGGCAGACGGAAGACCATGGACTCTGGCCCCAAAGCCACTGGAGCCAGTCAGGGGGAGATGCTCGGGGGTACAGGAGGGGGCCCCCGCATCCCGGGCTCACTGAGCAGAGCAGGCGCGTGGAAAGTGTGGTGGGCACCGCTCAGAACCCACGCACGGTGGACACCACCGGCGTCTGTGGGGGGGGTGGACTCGACTCTGAGCTGGTTCTGGACGCGGCAGGAGTGGGGCTCTGGCCAGGGCCCCTTCCCGGCCTGGGCGGGGCTGAGGGAGATGCAGGGTGTGCGAGTCCGGGTTAGGCCGGGAGGAGCGGCAGTTTGACACGGGCTGGCCACGTGGGGACGGGGGGGTCATCCAGAGACCGGCAGTAGCAGGAAGCCAGGCCACCGTGCTCGGAGGAGTGGAGGGCCAGGCTGTGGGGGAGCCCGTCAGGACCCCCGTGACAGCAGCGCCCGTGGCGCTCAGACTTGGCTTGGCAGCCCCCTGGGGGGGGCACTGTCCTGACGGGCACCTGGGAAGCCCACCATCCCATGCAGGTGGCCTGTCCTGCCTTGACGCCTGGGAGGCCCCGCCTGCCCTTGCAACCCCCAATCCTGGCACTGATCTGGACGCTCATCCAAGGGTCCTCATGGACACTTCCTACTCGGGGTCCCCTCCCCAGCTGCCTGGAGGGGATGGAAGGGCGAACTGGCCCCACCTGTAACACCCTGAGGACCCCCCGCCACTCGCCACCCACCCGTGTACCTGGGACTCAGGGTGGACTTGGGGTACACGTGTCCTCCGCAGGGCGGGCCAGGGACAGGAAGCCCGTGCCCCTGGCTGCGCTTCCCACTGTGACTGGCGCGCACCGGCCCCTCCTGCAGCCCCACACAACCCCACCTCGGCCCTGGCCCCAGACAGCACGCCCACGGAGGCCACGGCACCCTCTGGGAGTCACCAGCACAGCCCCGGGACGGAAACAGGCCGCTGCCTGCCTGCACCCACCAGAGCCGCTCTCCTACAAAACCGTTTATTGGGGTGGGGGCGGGGCACGCGGGTCAGCTGAGCACGAAGTGCTGGGCGCAGAGGTCCGCCGGCCGGCCCAGCAGCCCCTGGGCGGGGACGAACTCCAGCGGCACTGCCTCGGGCCCCTTCTTCTTCAGGTCCCGCTCGAAGATCTGCAATGAGCAGACAGACAGACAGACGCTCCGGCACCCTGAGGGCCCTGTGCCCTGCCCCACGCCGCTGTCCCCGCCGCGCCCTCACCTCGAAGGCAGTGAGCTCCAGCAGCGGCGCGATGCTGACCTCGGGCACAGACAGTGCCTGGTTGATGACGCTGGCAGCCTGAGACACCTCGGGGTGGTAATGCTGCTGGAGGGCCTGGCGGGAGCATGTGGCTGTCACCACCCCCGCGGGCAAAGTCTCACCTCCCGGCAGCCCTCGCGAGAGGCAGGCGGGGACTCCAGACACAGGCCTGGGCCCCCCCAGGTCCCTGGGGGGCTAGGGCCCCAGACTCTGGCGCTTCTGGGAGGGGCCGGAGCCGGCAGCTCAGGGAGTCCGAGGTGGCGGGGCACGCGGCATGCAGGACTCACCTGCAGCTCCCAGAGGGAGCTCTCCAGGGCTCGGCTCTTAGCTGGGTCCTCCTCGCCGGGGTCGTAGGGGTCGGCATCCAGCTCTGGGGACAAGACCCGGCCCTGGTCTGCCACCTGCCCCACACACCAGCCCCTGAGACAGACCAGGCTCCCAGGGCCCCGACGACCCACCAGGGCCCTGCGGCCGGTGCACGAGGACGCGGCAGGCTGGATGTCTGCGCAGCAGGTTGCAGATGAAGGGCAGGACCATAAGCAGGGCCTCGGGGGGCGCCGTCAGCGCCAGGCGGGACAGGCGCTTGGCAAAGGCAGCCACCAGGTAGGCGGGCAGATGGCTGGGCAGGAAGTCAGGCGTGAGACCGCACAGCTCACACAGCAGCCCCCTGGGGGTGGGGACCCTGCTGCATCCCAGGCACTCACGAGGATGACAGGAAGAGGTCAGCCAGGTGGAAGAAACGAGCCCGGTACTTGACATGGAAGACGGAGGGGTCCAGGAGGCCGTATAGCTTCTGGTAGAAGTCGGGGTACTCCCTGGGGTGCAGGGCCAAGTGAGGGGATACACACTCGGGGGTGGAAGCAAGGAGCAGCAGACAGGCCAGGGACCCAGGGAATCACAGCCCCAGCGGCTTAGCCCCCTCCCCGGGCAGAGCAGAGGCCTGGTCAGTCAGGGAGGGGACAGTGGAGAGGCCTGCACGCCCCCGAGTTGACACTCACAGATTGTGCTTGTGAATCAGAATGAAAAGTCCGTTCAAGGCCAAGAGGCTGATGGCCCCCCCTGCCAACAGACACACAGCCATGGAGCCCAGCCTGACCTGAACCCCCCCTCACCCTGTGGACGAGACCCGCAGGGCTGGAGACCACACGCCAGGTCACCAGAGCCACCTGCCCACAGCCCCGCCCGCCTCCGTCTGGCCAGGGAGGGGGGTCTCCTGGGAGCGCCTGCCGCTACATGGTTCGGACCCCCACCCGCTGGCTCCCCGACATGCGCACCGACGTCGTAGGCGCGAGTGAGGAAGTCGATCATGAGGCTGGGCTGGGCCAGGTGCGGCAGGATGGAGTCGTGCATGATCACCAGCACCTTCTTGTAGAGGCTGACGGGCAGCTGGGGGAGGAGCAGGTCAGGTGCAGCCTGACCCCCAGGCCCCGGCCCCGGCCCCGGCCCCCGCGCCCGCTCCCGCTCCAGGCCCTACCTTGTGCTTGAGGAAGCCGAGCCACATCAGCTGGAAGGCCTTCCTGTGCTCCTGCGGGGTCAGGGGTCCGGGCTGCACACACACCTCGCCCGCCCCCACCCTCTCCTGACGCGCTCAGGAGCCGCTGGAGCCCGAGCCCCAGAAACCCCGACAAGGCAGGAAGGAGCGTGCTGCCTCCCGCGCACCCACAGGCCGCAGGTGGGCGCTGTGTTCAAGGACACATGGTACGGAGGAGCCTTGTGAGAGGTGCGGGCATGCCACCCTGACCTCTAGGGACCAAGCGCCTGCAGGCCTCTGTCCCGTTCTAAGCTGGAAGAAGGCGGAACCCCAGGCCAGGGCCTGTCCCCGAGGCGGCCACCCGCTCCCCTGAGTAACTCACCTTCAGGTGCATGACCTTCCACTTGTCTGAATGCTCTGCAAAGTGGGGGGGAGGGCGGCTCGCGAGGCTGTGAGGGTGCAGGGCCCGCCTGGCCGCCCGCTCCCCCTGCTCCCCCCCGCCCCTAGACACGCACCCACGCGCTTCACGTAGAAGCTGGATGCGGCTCCGTCCTGGTGGGGCAGGCTCACGGCAGACAGCAGGGTGAAGGCGTTGTTCCAGAAAGCGAGCGGCACCTGCGGGGGCCTGGCCTGAGCGCCGGGACTCCACACGCCCGCTGCCCGCGCCCTCCCCGGACACGCGACCCAGACCGCTCACCTCAGGGTGCCTGTCGGTGACCCGGGCCACGGTGTCTGTGGCCGCCTGCATCGCGTGGTAGCGGATGTCGTCGTGCTCCAGGTACTCCCGGAACTGGGAGAGGAGCAGCGAGCGGTCCTCCTCCGGAGACAGCAGGCCTTCCACCACCGACTGCGCATAGGGCGGGCATCTGAGCGCTCCTCGCCCGCGGGCCAGGCCACCCAGGGACTGAGCTCACACAGCAGAGTCCGGCGGGGCTGCCAGAGCCCGCCAGCTCCCACGGCCAATGGACGGCCCAAGGAGACCCCCACGCCGGCAGCCTCGCCCCTCCCACAGGTCGGATGTGGCAGAAGCATCACACTCAGCAGCTGCCTGCACCAGGGCCGGCCCCGCTCTGGCCAGTGACATCCGCTGCGACCCCGCTGCGTGCTCACCTTGAAGAGCTGGCGGGGGAACAGGTAGCTGCCCTCCCACTTGGGCTTCTCCAGGGGGTGTGTTCCTTCCAGCTGCACGAACTTCATGAGCGTGCTGAGGGCCAGCTCCTAGGAAGTGGGCGGTGACGTGGCCGTGGTGCCGGACGACATTGCAGCCTCCCCGTAGGCTGCCCCGCCAGCATTTAGGCCTGAATGCCTACGAGTAAGTCAGGAGACAGGACGGAGCCCCCCACCAGGAAAATGACGGAAGGAAGAAAGGAAGGGTTCTCACCAGGCAGGTAAGTGTGCAGCCCCGGCCTCTGCTGGCAGGACAACCCCTGGGCTGGGGTGCAGGCAATGCGCGCGGGTGGGGCCAGGCCGAGGGCCCCAGACTCACCGTGACCTGGAATGAGGGGTGGGCCAGGAGCTCGGCCAGGCGGTTGCAGCAGCTCTGGTAACGGTGCCTCATCCACACCTTGTACTTCCGCGTGGCCCCCTGGGACCCTGCAGGTGGGGGCAGGGTGGCCAGCCCACATCAGTGCCCACACACGCCAGACAGGCCACTGCCCCGTCCTCAACCCAACCAGGGAGATGCGCGGAAACCATGGCCGCAGACCTGGGACGGGACCAGCATTTTCCCCTCCCCAGGGCCAGCAGCTCTTACCCAATGGCAGGGTCCCCATCCTCCTGCTTTTCCCCAAGACCTGGACGGCCCAAGAATCAGGACACACAGCCCCAGCTTTGCGTGGTACTGACAGTCAAGGTTAAATGGCATGAAGACCCACGAGCGGTACGAAATACACACAAAAATCATGCCTTTAACTTTCATTAAATCCGTCTTGTCCCCTCCCGAGCACAACCACCGGTGTCCACGTTGGCCTGGTGAGCCTTCCCACCAACTTGCACTCTATGACAATGTTGGGGGTCTCCTCCCATGTTGATAAGGTCTCCCCCCAACCTTGCCAGAGATGAGGCCCCGGCCTCCCAGGGCACTCACCTGCCATGACCATCTCCTCCGGGGGCAGCTGGCCCACAAACAACTCTCCCCGCTCCAGCAAGGCTCCGAAGAGGCGGCTGCAAGCGCGGACCGCGTCCTGGATCTCCTCCTGGTCCTCAGACTGAGGGAAGAGGGCGGTTGCAGGGTGCCCCACCGGGAGCTGTGGACTTACCCCTCTCTCCACCGGGACTCCAGCCCCATCGCAGCCTACCCTTGTCCCCAGCGTGACCCTCGCACCCTGCCTTTGTCAAACCTCCACCGGACCCTCTGATCCGGGAGCCCTGCGGGACCGGAGAAGACCCCCAGCGAAGTCCTGAACCCCGCCTTGCAAATGCTCGCGCGCGCCCGAGCCCAGGCGGCACGGAGGCCGATCCCGCGTCCCCCGCGTCCGCGCGCCGCACCTGCAGCAGCGCCAGGATGTCGAACACGGCGTTGGCCTCGGCGCGGCTCGCCAGCACCGCCTCCAGCAGGCGGCCCAGCGCCCGGCGCGCGCCCCGGCGCCCGTCCGGCTCCATGCCGCGGCCCCACGCGGAACTCCCGGGCCGTCGCGCCGGTGACGTCACTGCCCGCGCCGCCGTCCTCGTGGCGCGCCGCTGACGTCACGGCCCGAGCCGCTGTCTGGCGCGCCTTTGACGTCACGGCCCGCGCCGCCGCCGTCATCGCGGCGCGCCGAGCGGGTGGCGGCGGCCGCGGGCATGGCGCTCTTCCACGTCGCGCGGTACGCGGGGCCCGAGGCGGCCGCGGCGGAGGCCGAGGCGGGCGGCCGAGCGCGCGCGCTGCTCGAGCGGCTGCAGCGCCGGGCCCGAGAGCGGCAGCAGCTGCAAGAGGAGCCCGGGGAGGCCGCGCAGGCCGCGGGGCCGGCGGGGAGGCGGCGCCGGCGGCCACGCAGAGCGCGGAGGCGCCCGAGCGGCGGGACGCCGGGGAGCAAGCGGCGCAAAGCGGACGACGAGGACGCGGGCGCAGGTGGGCCCGCGAGGCGGGGCGCGGCGCGGCGCGGGGACCCGGGTCCGCATGGGGCTGACGCGCCGCCCCCGCCGCGCTTCTGCCCCGCAGAGAGCAGCGAGGAGGCGCCGGCGGCGAGCTGCGGGGCCGCCGAGGCCGTGGGGCCAACCGAGGCGCCGGGCGGACGCCCCCCCGACGGGGCCTGTGGACCCCCAGCCCAATCCTTGCTGCTCGGGGACTTCAAGAGGACCAGGGCGCCAAAGGTGAGCGGCAGATGGCGCCAGCGCGGCGGGGAGCCTGCCCGGCTGGGTGGCTGTGCTTAATCCGCAGGCGCCCGTGGGGCGGCGGGGACGCCGGTGTCTCGCCTCGCGGGGCTCGCCACGTGTTCAGTCCGTGAACACCTTCAGCGGAGGGTGAGCCGCACCTCGGCTGTGCGTCTTGCAGGGTTTTCTTTCCTTAGTGGGTGGCTTGAATCCTGCTCAAACAGCATTTTTACCTTAAATCGTAAAAGTTTTCCTTTTTTTTTCTCTTTCTTTCTTTCTTTCTTTTTTTTTTTTTTTGTGAACGGAAAGAAAGTTTGGACTTTCTTAGGTTCAAGGAGTTTTTTGTTTATTGTCAGCCCAGGACATGCCCAAGAGCAGAGTTCCGGGAAATCAGTGCTGGGACTTTAGGCAAGTGAGGGGCCGCTTACGGGCCGGGGGACGGAGGAAGACGTGGCTACGCACCGCAGTTCGGTTCCCCGTATTTGGGATTAACAGTGCTGCGTCCGGCCAAGAGGCGGTGCAGACCAGGCGGGGTCGTCAAGCACCTAGGGTCGGGAGTTGTGGAAGCAGTTACTTCTGCGTTTTTATCAGGATGCGGAAGGAGCAGGCACCACCGTCCACAATGTTTTATCTTTGTGAATGGGACTGTTAGAAAGCGTGAGACCGCCCTGCGGAGGCTTTGGTTCGGAATTCAGTGCGTCGTCGCCTTGGTTACTGAACAAGTGGAGCAGCTGCTTGGACACCCTTTCCTTTCTCAGCTCCCTCTCTGGATCTTAAATCAGTCGGTAGGTTGCGCTGGTGACCGTTTCGGTCATCCTTTGGTTCCATGCAGGTAGGAAGGCTCCTTTCTGGGAAGTCGACTGTTGGAACAGGGCGTGTGTCTACAGACCAACAGGGAGGAAAGGGCTGGCAGGTAGCCTGGACCGCAAGCCTCAGCGGATTGCCCCAAACGGCCTTTGGGCGGGTTCGGGGAGGCGCTCCTGGTCGTTTCTGATGGACCCGCTGTTGTGATCCCGCTTCTGTTGTTCAGGGGTGTCTTTCCCCCCCTCGTCCACCATGACAGAGGGTGGCAGGAAGAGCCGTGGCAGTCGCCCAGCTCGCAGGCTAGGACGTGCGGCCCGTGTCGGCCAAAGAGCCCTCTTCGCGTTTTCCTCTTTGTCTGCTGTCATCCGTGCCTTGTGGTGTGTCTGGCCGGGTGAACGAAGAATCCTAGACACATCACCGGAAAGCTCTAGTTTTTCCGGCCAGCTTTCGTGGGAACAACGTCACAGGGAGGGTCGGGTTCAACCCCAGTGCACCTGGTGTTCAGTGTCAGCGTCGTAACAAGTGTCGTGAGCCTCAGGTGAAGTTATTTCGCTTATAACCTCAGTGATACTCCACGTTCGTCTTGTAGCAGTCAACGTAAGTTTAGTGTCATTGCCACGAAGTTACTTAGAGTAACAGAGGAATTTTTAATTCTTCCAAACAAAAAGTTCCTTCCCGTGTAGCAGTATTGTTGTTTGTTGGGGTAGGTACAATAGGCCAGGTCTGGGTGAATTCAGAATTCCATACAGTTCGAGGGCATTCACCTTTTCGGTTTTTACAATCTGACAGTGAGCTGGGTTCCCATTTTTTTGTTGTGTTTTAATATTACCCATCTATTTCCTATTGGAAGCATTTGAGAGTTATTAAGATTAGTCCATTACCAGCCAATTGAACTATTGAAAATTTAATTTGGGGTTCAGCTGGGGTGCCTGAGTTGTTAAAATACAACAATGTGAGTCACATTTTCCACCTAAAACTTGCCAGTCCAGGAGGACCGCGAGAGACCGTGGGCGTCTGGCCCGGGCTTCCACACCCGTCAGGGTTGGCCTTGGTTTCGTAGCCTCTCTGCTCCCCTGTTTGTTAACGCGATGACAGGCCCGTTCCCGCTGTTGGAGCCCCGCAGGTGGCCAGGTGGGTCCAGCGAGAGCAGCCCGTGTGCGGTCGTCGTTAGCGGCTTTCTCACTGGCTTGGTTTGGTCACCTAAGTCGTTGTAGTTATAAATTTGTAATTTTCATGGCTTCATCTTTCTCCTTTTGAATAGTTTTTGGTAGTCGACTGGCCAAGTCTGCTATTACATTGGCATGCAACGCGGGCCTGTCTAGGTTGTCATTTTGTTAGGGTGACCAGTCAGTCCTCCATTTAGCCCATTAAAAAAGCTGAATTGGTGAAGGAGTCATTTGGTGGTTCTGGAGGCTGGCGGTGCCCTTGCCGAGTCTCGTCAGGAAACCCGGCGCAGTGTCGCCGGGCCACTGTTGGCTCCACGGTCAGACTCGCGCCCCGTCTGGGGTACAGTTCTTCACAGACCGTGGGCGTTGGCCCCTTGTCAGACGCGTCCCGGGCGGAGATCCTGCCCCGTTCGGTCGGCCGGCTTTTCGTTTCGTTGGTTTCCTCAGCTGCGCAGGAACTTTTTAGTTCGATGTCGTCCCGTTTCTCCTGTTTCGCCCACCTGAGCAGACGCGTCCAGAACGTGTGACTGGGAGCCGCGTCGGGGTCGCGGCCCTGGTTTCGCTCTGGGAGTGTTATGGCTTCGGGCTTCGGTTTAAGTCCGTGACCCATTTCATCTTGTCCTGGCGTCTGGGGAGGCACGTGGTCTGGCTCCGTTCCTTGCGTGTGTTTGTCCCGTTTCCCCAGCACCGTCTGATGAAGAGCCTGTCTCTCCCCCATTGTGTGTTCTCGCCTCCTTTACCGTGGACTAATTGCTCACGGGGTGTGGCTTTATTTCTGAGCTCTCTGTTCTGGTCCATCCATCCGTTTGCCTTTATCCCGGTGCCGTGCCGTTTTGATGACTACAGCCTTGTAGTGTAGTTCGACATCAGGTAGCATGACTGCTCTGGCTCTTCAGGTTCTTTTGTTGGTTATTATAAACTTGAGGGTTATCTTACTTCTCTGGTATTCCGATGGGGACTGCCCTGACCATGGACTGCTTTGGGCCGTGTTAATGGTCGAGCCTTCCTCCCGCGAGCATGGCGTCTGCCTCCATTCATCTGTAGCTTCAGTTTCTTCAGCTTCTTTCTCTTTTCGAGCATGGGTTTTTTACCTCCTGGGTTAAATTTGTTCCCAGGTATTTTATTCTTTTTCATGCAATTGCAAATGGGATCGCTTTCTTAATTTTATTTCCCCCAAAGTCTGTTATTGGTGTGTGAAAATGCAACACATTCCTGAATGTTAATTTTGTATTTTGCTACTTCACTGAATTCATTGATCAGCTCTAACAGTTTTTTGGTGGAACTTTTAGGGTTCTCTATATGTAGTATCACGTCATTTACAAACAATGACAGATTTCCTTCTACCCTTCCAGTCCGGATGCCTTCCGTTTCTCTTGTCTGACTGCCGTGGCTGGCACTTCCGGTACTGTGCCGAATAGGAGAGGGGAAAGTGGGCATCCTTGTCTGTGCCGGATCTTACACAGGAAGCTTTCAGCTTTTCCCTGTTGCGCGTGAGTTAGCTGTGGGTTTGTCGTTTATTTGTGGCTTTTATTTTGTTCAGGTGTGTTCCCTCCATCTTCACCTTGCTAAGTTTTTGTCATAAGTGGATGTTGGACTGTGTCAAATGCTTTTCCTGCCTCTGTTGAGATGATCACAGGACTTTGATCCTTTATTTTACGTGATGTATCATAGTAACTGATTTGCAGATACTGAACCAGCCTCACATCCAGGAACAAATCCCACTTGATCGTGGTGTGTGATCCTTTCAATGTGTGGCAGAGTCCAGTTTGCTAATATGGCAACACGTGCTCACCAACCTGAGAACCAGATGGGAGCACCCACGCGGCCCCTGGGGTCGGCAGGTCTTCCTCTTAGGGATGGTTTCAGTAATCAGTACTGCAGGCCTCCTGGGGGGTGGGCGGGGCGAGGCCGAGCCTGGAGGCAGCAGAGATTTGGTGTATAAGAACAGGTTTCTGTGGTTGGGCGTGGCCAGTGACAGGAGACAGGGCGGGGGCAGGTGAGGCCAGGCCTCGTGGGGCCTTGGGCTGCCTTGCGGGTTCAGCTCAGGGAGTTACGTAGGCGTGAGGGGAAGCCCCAGGTGCATCTGCTCTGGGCAGCTGGGAAGCCAGGACACTGGCTAGAGGCTCGCCGGCCTCCGTCCTGGTTTCTGCCGGCCTCGCCGCCCCGACCAGGGGGGCCCTGGAGCAGTCACCTGGCCTGCTTCTCGTACCCTTTGTGATAGGTCCAGCCTTTCCTGCCAGCGTGGCTGGCTGAGCCAAGCTGCGTAAGCAGGAATGTCACCGAAGACTTGGTGCCTATCGAGGATGTCCCCGAAGTCCACCCTGACCTGCAGAGGCGGCTGCGGGCACACGGCATCACGTCCTTCTTTCCAGGTGCGCCAGCCCTGGGCAGGGGCGGGGGGTCAGGTGCTGGCGTCCCCTGCGGGGAGCAGCCAGATGCACCGCGCACCTGTCCCGTTGGGGGTTCCCACATGGACGTGACAAGCACCGCCCCCCCCCTCCCCGTCCAGTCCAGGCCGCGGTGATCCCTGCTGTCCTGGACAGCGCGGCCGGCGGCTTTCTGGTGGGCAGGGGTGGCTACCGGCCCAGTGACCTCTGTGTTTCGGCCCCGACGGGCAGTGGGAAGACGCTGGCCTTCGTCATCCCGGTGGTGCAGGTGAGTGTGAGGACCCTGCCCTCCGAGAGGGGTTGGCAGGCAGGGTGTTGGCCCTGGTGACACAGGTGGCACCCCCCCCCCCCGCAGGCCCTGCTGCAGCGAGCCGTGTGCCGGGTGCGTGCCCTGGTCGTGCTGCCCACCAAGGAGCTGGCCCAGCAGGTATGCGGGCCCCGCGCCCGGGGTCAGACCCAGAGTCCCGGCAGCCGGTGACACCTGTCCCCGCTTCCAGGTGAGCAAAGTGTTCAACCTCTACACGGATGCCACGCCTCTGCGCGTGGCCCTGGTCACCGGGCAGAAGTCGCTGGCCAAGGAGCAAGAGAGCCTCGTCCAGAAGACGTAGGTCCCGCCGGGCCACGGGCTGTGTGGGGACGCGGGCCCGCTGAGCGGGAGGGGAATGGCCACGTGTAGCCCCCAGTCCGCAGGCTCCCTGCCCAGCGGGCAGAGCAGGGGCCCCTCCGAGCCGCTCTCTGCCCCTCAGGGCCGACGGCTTCCGCTGCCTGGCTGACATCGTGGTGGCCACCCCGGGCCGCCTGGTGGACCACATCGACCAGACCCCGGGCTTCAGCCTCTGGCACCTCCGCTTCCTGGTAGGCTGCCCACCGCCTGGAGGGAGGCGGGGCTGGGGCCTTAGCTGCCGTCGGCCGCCAGACGCCAGGCCTCCTGCCGCCCGCAGGTCGTCGACGAGGCCGACCGCATGATTGACAGCATGCACCAGTCCTGGCTGCCGCGGGTGGTGGCGGCGGCCTTCCCCGGCGAGGGGGGCCCGGAGCCCTTCGCTCTGCTCCAGCGACGGCAGCCCCAGGTCGTGACCGCCGCCAGGTACCGGCCCCGAGTGCGGCCCCCCAGTCTTGTCTCTGAGACCCACTCCTCCCCTTTCGGGGCTCAGGCGGGTGGCTGGCCTGGCCAAGACTGCTCTCCCAGCCCCGGCCCCCCTCTCAGCACCTGCTGTCCCCAGATGCCACTGCAGAAGCTGCTCTTCTCAGCCACCCTGACCCAGAACCCCGAGAAGCTGCAGCAGCTCGGCCTCTACCAGCCCCGGCTCTTCTCCACGGGGCTGGCAGGCAGGGGCCCCAGCGATGCCGACGGGGACTCAGGCGGGAAGTACACCTTCCCCACGGGGCTCACGGTGAGCAGGGCGCTCGGGGAGGGCCGAGGGGGGGTCACCGTCCCAGGGCCCGGCCAATCCCGTGCTGTCCCCACAGCACCACTACGTGCCCTGCCGCCTGCGCTCCAAGCCTCTGGTGGTTCTGCACCTGATCCTGGATTTGAACTTCTCAAGGGTCCTCTGCTTCACCAACTCCCGCGAGAACTCCCACAGGTGCGGCTCTGCTGGGCGGGGGAGGCGGGCAGGCAGGCAGGCAGATCTGGCCTGGCCCACCAGCTCCAGCTTCCCCTCCTCCCCCAGGCTCTTCCTGCTGGTCCAGGCCTTTGGGGGTGTGACCGTGGCCGAGTTCTCCTCCCGCCACAGCCCAGGCCGGCGGAAGATGATCCTGAAGCAGTTTGAGCAGGGGAAGATTCAGCTGTGAGTTCCAGAGCGGGAGCCGGCCCTGCTCTGGAGCGAGGCGCTAGCCCCCGGGGTCTGCCTGGTCCCCAGCGGGTGGTAGTGGGGTGTCCTGGCTCCTGGCCATGGCAGGGCCCACAGCTCCTCGCCCCACAGCCTCATCAGCACAGACGCCACGGCCCGTGGCATCGACGTGCGGGCCGTGCAGCTGGTGGTCAACTACGATGCCCCCCAGTACCTGCGGACCTACGTGCACCGGTGAGGGCTGGCTCGGGCGCGCCCTGGTGTGTGTGGGGGGGCGTTGGGAGGGGAGTTGCACCCTGCTGGAGGTGCCTGGGCTTGGTTTCAGGGCTGGAAGGACCGCCCGCGCCGGGAACACCGGACAGGCCTTCACGCTGCTGCTCCGAGTGCAGGTCAGGCCGGGGCCTCGGTGGGAGGGGCTGGGTGGGGGGCGGTGGCCCCTGCAGACACCTGGATGCTTCCCTACAGGAGAAGCGCTTCCTGCGGATGCTGGCGGAAGCCGGGGCGCCCGCGCTGCAGCGGCACGAGGTCCCCGCCGAGCTCCTGCAGCCGCTGCTTCCGCGCTATGAAGCGGCACTGTCCGAGCTGGAGAGCGCCGTCAAGGTGGGGCCTCGGCCGTGAGGGGCCTGGGGGCGCCCTGCGGCCAGCGTGCGGGGGGTGGGGGGTGCAGGGAGGCAGGGCGGGCAGGAGGGGCTCAGCAGTGGAGGCCGGGACTGCACTCAGCAGGTGGGGGACCTGCTCGGGGCGCAGACCAGTTGGGGAGCAGCACTGAGCCCCTTTCCTCTCCCACAGGAGGAGCAAAGGCAGAAGGAAGCCTAGGAGGCCAGAGGGCGGACGGGACGCACCCTGGCGGCTTCGCTGCGGCATGCAGCCCCTGCCGGGGGCCCGGGGTGTGAGCCAGAGGCACAGGACCTTGGGGTCCCTCAGCTTGCTGCCTCCCGGGCCAGGCCCCTGGACTCCGGGGCCCTTGTCACCCGATTCCTTGTCGCTCCAAATGGGAGGACAGTAGCTGGAGCCCACGTGAGCTCGTGCCACCACACTCACGGCTCCCGTCCAGGAGCTGAGGGCCCCGCGTGTGCTCTCTCCGTAAAAGCCGTCAGCGTGCTCAGGGACTCGGCCCGTGAAGTGCTTCTCCTAGAACACAAGATAAATTATACCTTTAAATTTTTTAATTTATAAATTAAATTGCTAAAATGAAAGCTGGAAATTGTTATTGTGGTCTTTAAAAAAAATCACCGGTATATTGAAATCGTTTGGATGTGTATAGGGAGCTTTGTACAGTCTTAGTTAAAAAGTGATTTTTGCAAATGCTGGATTCCTTGTCAGCCTTTCATGCCCTGAAGAGTTACACAGAACGTCAATGAAAGGAGAAGCTACTGCAGGAGGCCCTGAAATGTAAGAGCTAGCTCCAGCTTAGTTCCCTAAAGTCTTAATTGAAACTTTGTCTCAGATTTAAAAACTGCGAAGCTACAGTTGCAATATACAAATAGCGTAATCTGCTAAAAGCATAAGCAGTCCATTTCAGTGACTTGTAATTTGATTTACTCAAAAATATTGCAGTTTCCCAA
Organism: Rousettus aegyptiacus; assembly: GCF_014176215.1. Taxonomy (NCBI): domain Eukaryota; kingdom Metazoa; phylum Chordata; class Mammalia; order Chiroptera; family Pteropodidae; genus Rousettus; species Rousettus aegyptiacus. The sequence goes on from NW_023416308.1 coordinate 493,324, forward strand.
AATATTATATTAAAAATAACCCATATTTTCTGATCACATAAAAAATTTGGAAACTTCAATTTGGTGTAAAGAGTAAAAGTGCCGCAGTCCCACCCACACAGGTAACGGGCGTCTTTGTCTCCACGCTCCATTTAAAAGCCACCGTCAGGATCACCTTCCTCGCGGGTCGGTTCCCTACTCCCGAGGGCAGGCTGCTGTCCCCAGACTCTCCAGACGCCCCAGATCTAGCCCTTCGCTCAGAACCCAGGGACAGTCACGCCTGAGCGGGCCGAGCAAACGTCCTGAGACATGGTCTGGACGCGACAAGCCACCAGGTGGCGATGTGCCTGCTGCATTCCCCTCGAAGGAGTTTCCTAGTCAACCGCAAAAGCAAGCGCCGTCAGTAAGGGACAGGTGGAAAGATGCGCTTTCAATTTGGAGCATCCAGGGCAGCATCTGTCTTCCCATGGTGCGCGCAGCAGGAAACACGGGGCTGCGCCGGAACCCGAACCCGAGCGCGCACGTGAGCGAGGGGAAGGGAGCCGCGCACACGGGACCGCGCACGGGACCGACTCAGACGCGCGGGGGAGGGAGCGCCTTCCTTGATCGGGGACCACCAGGGTCGGCGCCGGGGAGGCTTCTCACCGTCACGTCTGCAAGTGGACGTTCAGATACCGGTGGGCACGGAGGACATGCCCGCTTAGGTTGTAGGTGAGCCGTCCCTTCCCACGGAGGGTTGAGGGGCCGGACCGTTGGAGTGTTAGTAAGGTCATCAGCCCCCAGTGGAGCCTGGGGCGCCCACGGCAGACACCCACACACACGCCAAGCAGGCGAGTGGACTAGCGGCTCAGCCAGGCTTCACTCTGCACATCTGCGGCCCAGGGAACACGGTCCCATTTTTCAGGCTTTGGAGACGTCTGAATCGTAGGTGCGTGTGGCCCTGTGTGACGGGGCTGCACACCTCGCAGTCATCGGGAGGGTCAACTTCTGGAATGGAACGAACCTTGGGCAAGGCCACACGTTTTGACTTTAAGCAATCCTAAGGAAATTAATTTTGAAAATAGACTCTAAGTGGTTCAAGAAATCAGCTGTTCTGTGGGCTGACCAGAGGGGGTTCACTGGAGCTGACAAAGGGGTCACACGGCCCCGAGGCCTCTGTCACTGAGAGCGGACTACAGTTCCAGCACCACACTGGACCACCCACCATGTCGCTCTGGGTTTCAGGTTGAGCACTGGCTTCCAGTGCCCTTGAACCCTCACCCACAATGGTAAAGTTCACGTACACGGCTTCGTCTGACCACAGCCGATCGTAATGATGGCTTCCGACTGACCCCGGCAGAGTGGCTGCTGCTGACTACCCTCTTCTGTGACAATCACAGATCACTCTTGGGTAAGTACACAAGATTCCAATTTAATTGGTTCCCTTGAACATTTATTCAAGTTTAATGCCTTTTTTGTTTCTCTAGACATTCAATTTGCACTTCAATTTCTACTGCCTAGAAAAAAACCCATGAAATACACATGCAGTCGTTAGTCCCTGAGGTGAACTCAGCGCAGATATGCACGGAGAGTGTCCGCCTGTCCCACATCAGCCCGAAACGGCAGCCTCCGCGGGGAAGGCCGCAGCGGCCACAGCCCATCCTGTCCCCGGAGGGCCAGCCGGCATCCTGCCACCTGAAGCTGCCGTCACCGCGTCGTGCGGCTCCCTAAATGCACGTGAGAATGGGAAACCCGTGTTTTCACCAGACGCGTGTCTGGGAACGAGCGCAAAGGAAGCCTGTCTGTTTGGGAGTACAACAGAGTCCTGGAGATGGTGGTGACGGCCGCACAGCACCGTGAACATGCTTAATGCCACTGAGATGTGCACCTGACAATGGTTAACATGGTAAATTTTGCGTTACGTATATTTTGCCACAATTAAACAAAATTTTAAGTGTATAGGAGATAGTAACTGAGTTACGTCTCCAGGCTTTTTTCCTCGTATTCCGAAATCTAGAATCTTTTTTCTTTGCTAGTCATCTACTACGACGTGTCTAAAGAATAGAATAAATTCACTCTAGAAAGGAAATAATTTAGAAAATGTACTCATTTAAAAGGCAGGCAAATGAAGGAAGAAGAAAGAGGCCACGATCACACAAAAAGCATCAAAAAGCAAATAAAAATGGAAAACATCCACGCTGAGATGTTAATAGACGTAAGCCGACGAACTGGAGACGAACGCGCCTCAATCTAAATGACAGAAAGAAGAACGTGACTCGCGCGTTGAAATGCTGAAACTTCATGAAGTCCTCCAATGTGTGTTTTAACTGCAAAGGACGGGCTCTTGGACAATATCTGGATTCTTGCAGAGAATACCAAACCTCCAAACCCGAGTGAGGAAGAGCTGGGCTGAGGCGACTCTGGGGAGCCATCGAAAAGCATCCAAAGCAGTTGCTGCTGGGATCTAGCGGCAGCAGAAACCCTGGGTGGACGCTGGGTTGCTATAGCGATGGGGGTGCCAGTCTGCCCATCCTTTCCTGTCACAACTTTGACCTGGGAGGAAATATTTGGAGGGACGGGAGGCAAGGGGAAATCATTTTTTAGGTTTCTGAAGTTGATCGATAGTTGCCTTTCACACTCAGATGCTGGGACCTGCTGAAAAGGGGACAGAGCTGAGCAGCCGCCGCGTGACTCCGGGTGAACACAGTTGAACCGGCATTATTTGCCATCGTCGCTGACTCACGAGTGGGCTGGGAAGGATGAAACCAGTCCCCGGGCACGGGAAGCATCAAGTCTGGTTCGGATGTTCACCGCGGCAGGCGTTACGGCTGGTGGCTGAGGAGCCCTCACGACCGGCCTGCACGGCACAGAGACGCGCCGTGAGCGGCAGGGAAGGGCCCCGGGGTGCCGCTGACTGGGGACGGCGTGTTGGGGGAGGGCGAGACTCCCCCCACGCTGGAAATGTAGTCTCTCAAAAACACTTAGACCCAGTGGAGCGGGATGCGCGACCCCCTGCAGAGCCACACGATGCGCCCGAGGTCTCGCGAGAGGACTCGCCTGCTTCTTGTCCAGGGTGTTCGAACGGAACACACCTTTGAAACTAAGTGACCTGAAAGTGAAGCAGCCCCAACGTCTGAAAAGCTCACACAGGGAAACAGGAAAAGAGACTGGCTCATCTGGCTAAATCTACAAGGCCAACTGAACCAACATGCGCCACAAATAACACAAATGGAACCTTAATGACTTATCAGCATCCTGGAAAAGATGACGCTTTAAAAACAACCAAAGAAGATGGCAACTTTTATGTTCTGTATATTTTACAATTAAAATTTTAAAAATCAAATAAGTTAACGCTGTAATCAAGTGAGCTTGAATAAAACACATGAACATTTCTCATTCTTCCCGAAACTGCAATGTTAATAGCCAAACTGCCTAGAACAGCCCACGCCAGCTAAGTGCCTCAGCCTCAGCAGGGGGCCCGGTCCAGTTGGAGATACCAAGGCCTTGACCCTGATTCCTACTGTGAAAGCAGGAGTTCTGGAGTCTTGGCAGGCCTGGGGCAAGTCGGTGGTGTGGGGGAAGGTGGGAGTTCCGGCCTCCGAGGTCCTGAGTGCCACCTGCCGGTGGGAGCCTGTGGAGGCCCCTGCCTGGAGGCTACTCGGTCTGCTCCCTTCTCGGATGGCAAGAAGCCTCTCGGACAAGGCTCTCACAAGCTTAGAACACTGAAAATGGGGGGTTAGGGGATGCTCACCCTTTAGCGAAAGGTTAGAGGCATGTAGGCTTGCCACTTTCTTGATCCAGTGGCTGATATATTGGCTATAAATACGTCACTCAAAGGCGTCGAGGGGGAAGGCCTACCGAACTGAGAAGCACTGGCAGGTTTACATACCAACTTCTAGAGCGCTTCGGAAAATTTCCTGAAAACTCGATTTAAGTTTTAAAAAATACAGAAACATAATTCACTTAAAGATTTATGAAGTGTGCTTTTACTCTGTCTCCAGGTAAATAACCCAGGGGCAAATTTACTTAATTTCACTTCAATAATTGATTTCCAATTTATTTCACGGCACACAGGACAGCCCACAGGGGCTGATGTTTAAATTTTACCGAGGTTTCCTTTGGGGTCAATTTACAAAAGTTTTCCATGTATGCTTTAAAGGAATTATTTTACTTTGTTGAGTGAAAGTTTTTACACACACACGCACATTTGATACATATGTACACATATATGTCGTTAGAGAGGATAATTTTTGTGCTGGTCACGTTCTGTATCCCTATACTTCTTTTATTTCCTTGATTTACTATTTTCTGAGAGAAATGCTAAAATCTCGTCATATGATTCTGGACTTAGAATTTGAGCCCTGGACACTCTGTAAAATGGGCCTTACATGCTTGGATCTGAGTTAGACCTACGGCAACTTACAGTGAAAAATAACTACATAAAAATGTCCTAAACAAAGTAAAAGGACAAAGAATAACCAGGGGGAAAATCTATGCAACATCTTATTTGTAGCTGCAAAGAGTGAACTCCCTCACACACAAAGAGCGCCAACAAATCAGGAAAAACAGCTCACCCAGGAAATGGGGAGGACTCTAGCCGGTACTTACAGGGGGGGCCAGTGACCAGCGGCCGGCGGCACCAGCGACCAAGGAGAAGCAGAGCACGATGCAACGGCAGGACGCCGTGTCACCCGCGTCACCCTGCGACGGGCGAACATCTTCGGACATGGGATAAAAGCTGAACGGCTTACAGGAATGTCGATCGTGTAACTTTCTGGGAAATAACTGTCAATACCTATTAAAATTAGCTCCCGCTAACGGGAATTTAGAAATGAAGTACCAGGACCTATGTGTAAAAACACTCATCTCAGTATGATTTGTGGTTGCAAAAGCCAGACTCAGAATGAGGACCCATCAACGGGGAATGAGCCAATGATACGGGGTACATGCGCTATCGACCATTACGCAGCCATACACAGAATAAATTGTTTTGTCTTCTGGCTCGAACAGATGCTGGAGACATGTTTCTAAGTGAAAACGAAGTGGAGGGGGGTTAAACAGGGCGAAAGAGGACATAAAGGGATTCTTATTTTTCTATGTTGTTTGAGTTCTCATGAGGACGTACTTGCAATATTAAAAAATTAATTTAATATGTAGAATTACTATATTGAACACCTGAAACTAACATAATACTTACTGTAGGTCAACTTTGATTAAAAAAATAAAATAAAAACATTAACTTAAAATGTCTCATTAGAAGGTATGAAAAGAATCACTGTGGCAAAGTGAAGTTTTGCAAAGTATCTTGAGATTCAGAGAGGTCAACAAGCCAGGAAGGAGTATATAACCGGGGGTGTGGGGGGGGGGAGCTGGGGTGAAGCAAGCACAGCGCCCCCGCCTCTGCAGGGTGCTCCCGCACCCACCTCTGGACCAAGCATGTTCCTGCAGCACCCTCTCACAAGGTGTGTGTCACCGAAACTTCCAGGGGACCAAGAATCAGTTTTAAACATTTGTTCTCCTGGTCAAAAAGTGTAGCAGCCCATAGTTCTTAGTGTCATTCCTGAAAATCGTATACTTCTAATACTTTTGAAGTATGTAAATATTGCCTGACAAATGGGTGACCCTCCCAAGCCTGTCAAGGCTCCTTCTATGATCTACTTTAAAATAGTAAAACGACCATCGTCAGCAATGATCATTTATACTTAATTTTTAATATTGTGAATCATCACGTCAGTTTTGTGTCCACAGGCCCAGGAGCACAGAAAGCCATGCCCGGAAGTACTCCGTGCCACGCCATCGCCCCGCAAACCTACCTTTCCTTGCTTGCGTCTGTTCCGTTTAGGGATGAAGCTCTGCCTATCACTGCGACGTGAACGTTCAGTAGCGACATAACCTGACGGGTGAGCACGTCCCTTGGCGAAGGGCCGCGGCGGGGCGTGCGCCACAGCTCGCGCCCCCGGCGAGGAGCCGGGCAGCCTGCCCGCCGCTCCTTCCGAAGGCCCCGGCGCCAGCGCTGGAAAACCGGCCGCACGTGGGTGCGGGCCCGGGTCCCGACGAGGCCCCGGGGCGCTCGCTGCGCTGCGGGCGCCCCAGGTGCCTTCGGACGCGTGGCGCGCGGTGGCCCGAGAGCTCGGGGCGGCCAGCACCACGGACAGCAGCCCCAGGGCCAGGGCACGTGGGGGTCACTGGAAAGAGGGCGGGGTGCGGGTGACAGGGCGGGGAGGAGCGGCAGCCGTGGGGGTCTGGGCTGGCAGAACGGGGGCGGCTCGAGCAGAGCCCCACGCTGCCCGCTCACGCGCCGCGGACGCAGCGCAGGGCTCACCGGCTGCGGGGGTTGCGGCCGGGCCCCGCCCACTGACCAGATCCGCCCGCCGGGCGGGTGGGCCGCGGGCGCCGGCACTGCGCAGGCGCAGAGCCAGTAGGGCGGGGGCGGAGCCAGAGGCAGGGGCGGGGCTCGCCCCCTTACACCAGTTTCCCGAGGGGGTAAAAACAATCCATGCGCACAGCAAGCCGCGCAAACAACTCAAAGGTTACGCCGAACAGAACGTGGCGCCCTTTTCCTCCTGAGAACCCCCACCTCCCCAGAGGAGCCATTGGGGCGTTGCGCGATCCTGCATCTTACGCCTTAGCCCCGTTCCCAGCTGCGCTTTACTCCCCTAGACTCATGGACCCCAACTCACCCCGCAAAACAGAGCCCCTAGATCAGCTCGCATTGCGGCGTGGCTGGTGCAGGCCGCGGGTGGAGCAGGAAAGACCCGCAGCCCAGAGCTGAAGGCGGAGGAGGTGCCCCCTATGTCCCCATAGGCCACATAGGATCTGGACCCCGGCAGGAAGGCGGGCGGCCAGGGGCCTCAGTGAGACCTCCAAGCCTGGTCGAGGTCCAGCGGCCTTCAGGGGGTGCCTTAGATAACCCGAACTTAGATGCCCCAGGCACTGGAAGTGGTGGCCTATGGACTCAGAGGGTCAGAGGTGCAACCTACAGGCTGGACTGCAGGATGGCTCCCCCAGTGATCTGGCCCCACTAGAAGGCACACAGAACACAGCCACCCTCGGCCTCCTCTGCACGCCCGGCTGACAAGGCCGTGATCCTGGGTCACGGTGACGGAACGACGGCCCTGCGAACACAATCCTCCGCAACGATCCTGAGAAAGGAATGAGTGACTCCAAGCACCAGGGCCCAGCACCTTGGGGAATGGGGGGCGGGGTGGGGGAGGGGCGCAGGAGGAAGAGGCACTGGGGTGAAGTCCCTGGCCTCCATCACATGGCTGGTGGGTGAGTCCAGGCCCACAGGGCCATTGAGCGTCAGAGTCCCAGCACCCATACCTCCCAGCATGGCAGGCCCTTGGCACGGGGCCCTGGGGCTCCCCGCGACCCCCAGCAGGGCTTGGATGCAGGTGACCGAGGCGAGAGCTGCAGTACTGGGGTGTGACCTGTGAGCCCAAATCTGCAGGCCCATTTCTGCGGAGGAAGGGATGATTCCAGAACCAACCACGGACTTCTCAGGGTACTTAAGTGTGCAATTTTTCTAATTTTTTTTTCTTTCCTTTGTAACCAGAAACATTTTTTTCCGTAAGAAAAGAAGTACAAAAGCACCGTGGTGGACGTGCCAGCCGGGAGCCCGGTGCCTGCGGGGGGCAGGGCGTGCGGGCACCTGCACGCGGCGGTCCCGCCTCCACGTGGCTTTGGAAGTCAGTGGCCAGGTGGATGTGGGCTCTGCGGGCAGATGGGAACTTCCACTGAAACCTTCACGCCCACTCCATGCCTTCTAGTTCCTTCTACAGCGGGGTGGTGAGAGAGAAATCTGTCTCCAACACTACTTGTTTCCTTCTAATTTTCTCTTAACACAAATGAAATAAACACAAATAACATCTTATTTTAACAGTTTTCTATGAAAGACAAAATAAAACATATAAAAAGGTCATTTTATTGTACCTTTTGTGTGGTGGGGTATCAGTGCCCTTTAAAACCCTACTATTCAAGTACAAATGATTATGTTTACAAAGTATTTACATGTCTTCTTCCTTTAAATATTTTAAAACACAACAGCTATCTGGTTACAACAGTTAACAAAAAAATCATAAAGGTTGCAAAACGAAAGTCTCGCCAAGCAGCAGCCAATCAGCCAATTGACGCTGGGGACCGAGCCTCCTGCTCCCTGGGGAGGTGTTAAACAGAGCCTGGCCTCCAGCAAAACGAACGGCTGGGAGACTAACAGCATCCAGTGTGGCCAGGCCGGGCGCCTCCAGGCTCTGAGGCCCCCTCTCCCCTCGCCACGGGGCGTGCTGGCGGGAGCTGGCTGACAAGGTGCTGCAGGATCTGCTAACGGCAGTGGCCTGAAAGCGCAGGCGACAACCCTCTAAACTCCTACCCGATTCTTAGAGAAAGTTTAACCTTTGAAACAACATTCCAGGAAGATTTTTCCTTAACTGACTCTACTGAAGACTAGTAGGTCAATGGTGACATGTGAATGTTACTAAGCCAAGTGATATAAGAAAACTATCTTCTGTTCCGTATTTTGCATCCGGGAGTTGCCAAAAAAAAAAGATGCTTCAGAGGCGAGAGACTGTCACTGTGATACGACGGGGCAGCAGTGCCACACGGCACATGTCCAGGAGCCCAGGCGTGCTCTCGTACGAAGCCTAGAGAGAGGCTTCGAATCCCGCCTGGGCCCCGCGTCCACAGAGGGTTTCTCCCCCAGCAGCTCCGTCTGGGACATGCTGAGTGAGTACACTCTCTGCACGTCACTGTCACCACCAGGAGATGGCCACCACCCTGTGAGGGACAAGAGGAAAGAGAACGGCGCACAAAGGAAATACGCTGAAAAAAAGAGGACGCCTGCAGGTCCGCGCTCTGCCCACGGGGACCGAGCAGGACACCCGCTCCCCGAGGGCCTGCTCAGCGCGCCCCTCACCGCGTGCTCCGTCCACTGCGTACCAGACTGAACGGACGAACCTGCTCAACGGGCTCTGTTCTGAGGTGTTCAATGAAGTAAAAGGCTAAATCGCTTCCATTTCATTCACCCTTGATTTTTCTCTTCCCAAATTTCTCTCCAAGAGCTCCAAAACGAGCTGCCCTGTTGGCTGCAGCAAGTCACCGTGTTACTGTCCACAAAAACTGATGGGAAACAAAACACTACAGGACAGAAGACTTTCCTTCGTGCCATTCAAAGTGGTACAACGGGGGGTGGGGACCAGATGAAATAAACCTCTCAGGATACCGTAAGTCATCCAAAGGACACAGAGACCAACAGACGCCAACTCCCTGGACCTGCGAGTCAGAGGCCAGGGCGGAGAGGGTGTCGGTAGACGCCTGCCCTGTGCCTGGGCGAAAGCTTCCGGGTTCGCCTGTCGGGCCCGCTGCGCTCGCTTCCGTCAACTTGCCGCGGCAGAAAATAAAAAAGCACAAAGCCGGGGCCTCCTCTCTGCCCCTCGGCGCAGGCCCCTTGGAACAGCACAGACGGCTTGCTGCTTTACGCGGGACCACTAGAGGGCGTGTGCGCTCACGTGCGAGCGCCTGGCACGGAATTCGCACGCCTGCCGTCCACGAGGAGCAGCCACCACGCCCATGTCTGCGGGTGACACTTGCGGGTTCGTAAAAAGACCTCTGTGCACGAGCAGGTGTCTCGCCTCTGGGACCACGCCTGGGGTGGGCGGGAAAGCGAGACAGGCACCCCCGCTCCTGCCCTGCACTGGACACCGGGCAGCGACGCCCGCGTAGCATTCACGTGGCACTCTGGGCCCGACCGGTCAGCGGCAGGAGCCTCACCGAGGTCCGGGAGCTGTTTCACGGCCTCAGGGCCAAACATGTGCGCCATCCACAAGCTGGGTAAGAGTCGCGATGTGCCGGGAGGGGACAGGCCTGCGGGGTCCCACCCCGTGGAAACAGTCCCGCTGGGGGGCACGGGGAGCCGCAGCAGCTGCTCGTCAGGATGCAACTCCAGTCCAGACCGCTCCCCTCCCCGCAGGCTGGGAAGGCGTCAGAACGTGCTCCAGTGCGCGTCGGGACCAGACGCTTTACGCGGAAAGCTCGCATGGTCCGTCTTAGGCGGGAGGGGAGACCCGTGTCAGCGCTCTGAGCTGGGATGGCGGACCTCGGCCAGCCCGCCCTCTCCCTGGGCCGCGACGCATTTTCGGTCAGGCGGAACCAGCTGGAGGCGACGCTGTCAGAAACCTCGCTCTGGCTTCGTGGCGCCACTTCGTGGCTCACTGCTCACTCCCGACGGGTCCTCTGATGTGCGGAACGTGGCGCACCAACAGGCTCCAAATGGCTGTGAGGGCCCAGCACTGCCTCTCGCCAGGGGAGACCAAAAGGTCACGTGACTTGGGGACACCTGCCGCTGCCGCCGTTGCAGGCAGCGAGTGACACAACAGAATTGGCATTCGGTGAGAACTCGCTGTAATGGAATGATGCCACCGCTCTGTTTCGATCACAGCTTTCCAGGTGCTGGGCACCTCACAGGACGCTGTCCCGAGGCTGGACGGCAAACGAGTTGGCCCGTTCTGGCCAGGTGGCTGGCGCTCGGTGGCCGCCTGGAGACTGCCTGCCCTCCTGACTAGGGGCACGGAGGTTTGGTGGGCGTCTTCAACCGGACAGCAGGGACTCTCATTTGTAGCTTGGGCTGCTGGTTCGGGCTATCGGCGCTGGCTGGCACCTGCGTGGGGTTGGGGACACCAGGGGCCTGCAGCTGGGCCGCTGCCGTCGTCACAACCTGCTGCTGCATGAGTTTCTGCTGGACCACCTGTGCGGTTGCGGTCACTGCGGGGATCATCTGGACCTGCGGCCCGGCTGCAGTCGCCTGGGTGAGGGTCACAGTCTGTGGGGAAGCCTGAATGAGACAGAAAGCGCAGACCACGTGACGCAGGCACCACTTCTGGGGGTGAGGAGGGACTTTAGACACTTAAACTACATACCAAACTACGGCCTCTGCTTTCTAGCCCAACAAAAGTAAAAAACTGAACTATCGGTGCTTTTAGGCTAAAACTAGATGCTTCTGCGGAAAGCCAAGGCCTGACGCGCGGGCGCTGGCTGGGCTGGTGGCGGTCAGCCTCGGCACTGCAGTCACCCAGAACATGCGGGTTCGGACGGCTGCTCACTGACGTGCAGTGTCCGTGTGCGAGAGGCCGGTGCCTTCACCCCGCCCTCTTAAAACTCCACTTCCTCGGGATGGACACCAGAACTCTTCATCTGTGAGATGTGAGCTCCCTGGGAAGTCTATGCGGGGTGGGGGGCTCCCCGGTGGCTGCACACGTCTGGCCTACCTGCTGCGAAGCGGAGGCGACCTGCTGGATGCTGGCCACGGGTGTCTGCTGCTGGACGACCTGAGGGAGTTTTGCAACCTTTGACAAAACAAAAAAAGCCCAATTTAGAATTCAAAACAACGTGTGCACATAGAGATTTTCCTCTCTCCTTTCCGTTTTAGTTCCTAATACAAAACAAACAAAAACAAAAGGCACCATGGCCAGACAACACAAAATAGCAGTCCTCGACACCCGTGCTCCTGGAAACCCGAGACCTGCTGGTCCACACACCCGCCAGGAATGCAGACAGCAGACCGGCAGCCACGGGGACCCCAGGGAGAGCTCGAGGGATGTGTGTGTACCCACAGCCCTGGCCAGGAGCAGCCCACACACCCATCAGCAGCAACGACAGACAAGTTGGGTTCCCAAGGTAACTCCTGGAGGAGCTGTGTACGTAAAGGATGCCACGGCAGTGTGACCTGAGCACGCCGCAGCCAGACTGCAGGATCCGAGGACTGTCTGGGAGCCGCCACCTGCAAGGGGCTGCGAGGGCCCGAGACCCACTCCCCCACCAGCAGCGCCGCCCGCTCTCACCTGGATCTGGGTCTGCACCTGCTGAGACCCTGCCAGCTTCTGCGCCTGGGAGATGGGCGTGGTGAGGAACTGGGTTTTAAGGGCTGGCTGGGTAGCGTAGGTGACTTTCTGTGCTTGGCCCTGAGCAGCCATCTGCTGTGCAGTGATCTGTAGAAACAGAGAGCCCTCCTGGGTCAGCGGTAGGCGAGGCTGTGGCCCTCCAGACCATCAGGAACTCCTTACCACGCAGCCTGCCCACCCCGGGGGCACCCTGGAACTGCCTGGCCTCCTGGCAAGCCCGGCCTCCTCCCCTGGAAGTCCTTAAGGCCCAGGCTGAGGTTCGTCTTCGTCGTCTCTGTGGCACCTGGTGCCGTGTCTGCTCATCACGTGAGTGAACGTGACCACAGTACAGAAAACGCACGCACACCTTCCCTCGAATCCAGCTGCGAAAATTTGGCATGTAGCCCAGAATACCTGGCACAAGGAGCAACAGGCCTCTAGGCACCATCTTTGCATATTTAACCTAATTTCCAGTTTCCTCGGCCAGGAGAACTTAAACACTATTTAGAAGGCCGAGCACGCACGTTTGCTTCACCAAGCCGTGTCCACTATAAAGAGGCTCCGTGTCTCAGAAGTTTCTTTCGAATGACTCCCACGTGCAGACTGCATGACACACAGCAGGACTCGGACTGAGTCTTTCTATTTCTTCCCCACGTAAGTTAAGCCTATGTGACCACGCAGGTCCCGCCTGCCAGCACGGCCATCGTGTGCCACCAGCGCCTCCCCTTGCCTGGCGCCCAGCCACGCTGCTCCTGGCAGCTGGCACACAGGACTGCTGAGCACTGGGAGGTGACCCTGAGAGGTGTCCTTCCGCAAACTGTCCAGCAGGAAGGAAAGCACTTCAGGTGCCTGTGCGGCACACACCCCAACTGCCGGCCTGCTGAGAGGGACGTGGTTCTGGGGCTTGGATCAGCTCGGAGCTGCTGCCCTCACCTGAATCAGCAGGACGCTGCCAGCCGGCCTCCACGCCAGCCTTCCTCTCCTTGCCAACTCCTGTCCCCACCCGAAGCTCACGAACCCCGTCAGCTCCTCGCCCGAATACAAGCTTGGCGGCGGCTCCGTGCGTTCTGCACGCCGGGTCCAGGCGGGTTGTGTCCTATGTGCCTGCCTCCCTCACCGCTCTCCACAAGCGCAGGGAGCAGGGCTGCCCAGCCCTCCAGGCCCCACATAGCTCCAAGCCCAGGGCCTCCTGTGCATGGGTACCAGGCAGCGAGCCAGGCCCAATCAGACCTGCCTCGTCCTCCGTGTGCCCTGTGCCCAAGGGTGGGGCCCAACCTGACACAGAGACAGGATGGCCGAGAACCCCCGCAGGAAGCCAGTACCTTCTGCTGCACGGCCGCGGGGCCTGGGCCGGCCTGCGGCTGGATGGCCTTCTGCTGCTGCACCGCCTGCTGCTTGAGCTTCAGCAGCTGCTGGACGTGCATGGGCTGGGCCACGACGGTCTGCCCTGCGGACAGCACGCAGCAGGTGAGACACGAGTGCGAGTCAGGGCTCGCATCCCGTTCCCGCGTCTCCCTGCGTCACCGAGTCATTCTGACCGCCAGCTCTCCACGAAAACTGCACCCTGAAACACGCCGAGACAACAAAGCCACCTCCCACACACACTGCAAACGGTCCCGGGTCCACCGTGACATTCGGATCAAGGTACAGGGAGTTCAGAATGTCAGTGGCTAAACTCGTCGTGCTCGGGAAGCTGAGAGACTTCCGCTGAAATGCACGACCTTCTGCAAACGGTTGCCTGGCAAAGGACCCCCACCGGGAAAGGCTCGACAGCCCCACTGCGCACCTGCGGCCTTCTGCGGCTGCCCGATGGCCACGCTGATTCCAGCGACGCTCACAGGGAGGGTGGTGACGCCCGGCGAGGAGACCACGGCCGCGGGCACGGGCACCACCGGAGGCTTCGCCAGGGCCACCTGAGCTGGCGGGGGCGCCTGAGCCTGCATCTGGCCTTGCGCCTGCAGCTGCGAAGTGGGGACCCGGGTCTAAACAGAGAAAAGAACGGGCGTCCAGACAGGCTTGGGCCTCCACGTCGCTGCAAACGCTTCCCCACAGGAGGCCAAACGGCGAGATACTGATGAAAGTTTGTGAGGGTGAGACGTGAGTCAGCCGGGAGCACACATTTCACTGCGGCTGACCTACCTGCTCAACCCATCACCAACGAACACGGGGGACGGGGTTTGGCAGGACGCACAAGCTCCTCAGTCACACTGGTGCTCAGAGGCTAAGAAGATACAGGGCAGTGGAAATCGCCCGTAACCCCGCCCTGCCCGCGCACGGATGGGAAACTGGCGTGGAGCCTGCCGGGCCTTGTGCTCGTCCACGCGGCCTGCTGCAAAAGCCGGCGACGTGGGGTGAGCCAGGGACATCTCGTCACGAGTCGCTCACTGTCCGCCGCGTGGACGCCGCTGCCTCCGACGGCCCTGACGCCGACGGGCTCGCACGCCACCGCTCTGCTGCTGCTTCAGGGGGTGACGGAGAGAGGACCCTGCACCTTCCTGAGCTCAGCTCCCAGAGTCCCGCCCGGGGGCGGCTTCCTGCCGGAGTCCTGCGTGAGGAACGAGCCTCCCCGTCCTGGCCCGTCGGGCCTCGTCGCCACTCTACCCATTTGAATTTGCACTTTTCATGAACAGAGGTGAAATAAAACTTTCTTTTGCAACTTCCTGACTTGCAGACTTTTAAAGTGGGGTGAAGCACACACAAAGCAGAGCCTGAGCACACGGGCCCCCAAATCCTAGCGTGCATTGCAGGTGACTTGAACAGGATTTGAGCAGGTCACCTAAGCTGCTGGCCTGAGTTCCTGCACTTGAAAGTGGAGTATCATTACAACACCTACTCCTGCCTTGGCAGGTGACAGGCATCGTGCCCAGGGCAGGCCCTGGCCAGGAGCAAGGTTGCCGACGTGAGCTGCCGTCAGTGCCAGAACGGGGCTCCCCCAGCCGGGCGCTGGCTGGCCCGAGGGGCGACTGGATCGGCACGGAGTGACCGTGACTGATCCCTGCAGACACTGCCTTCATCCTGACGCTGCTCCTGCCTCGGCAGTCTCTTCGTGCCTAGAGAGCACTGTGACGTCGGAGCCTGGTTTTGGGGCCTCGCCCCTCCCCACAGCTCCTGCACCCTCCCCTCTCTGCTCCTCTCCCTGGCAACATGGCGAGGCCTCCCACACCTGTGTCTTACCCTCCCGTCACCCTCAGCGTGAATCCTGCCCTCTCCACAGCCTAGCTCGTGCCCCACCTCCCACAAGCTCTGGGACGCTGAATTTCTGGGAAATCTGATTATTTGAATGTTCCCCATGTTCTGTGTTTCATCCTCTCCAAGGACAACTTAGGTTCTTGAGGGGAAAAAACACACCTACAACAGTTGCAAGTGAGGTGAACAGTCAGAAGGTAACAAGACGGTGCTTCAGGAAACAACGCATCGAGGGGGACTTACGAGCCGGGCCACCTGGAGGTTGGCCACAGTGGTGCCAGTGAGCAGGGCTCCGGGCCTGGAGGCTGTGACAGTGGTGAGCTGAGGGCTCTGTTGTGGCGCGGGCGGCGGGGGCTGCACCGGCACCTGAGCGCTGGGCGGTGGGGGCCCCGGTGGGGCCTGTGGCGGGGGCGCCTGCTGGGGCAGCTGCAGCTTCTGCTTCTGCATTTTGAGCAGATGTTCCTGGGGCCCAGACAGAGTAGCTTCGTCAGTATTAGCCTCGATCCGTGCCACACGGCTTGCATCAAGTTCCGTTCCACTACCCATCAAACACCGAACAACCAGCGGCAGGGAGAGAACCATCCTCCTGGGCCTCGCCACCCATTTTCAAATGTTCTTTTATGAAAAATCAGCATATCATTGACAAAAACTCGAAATGGTGATTCTGACAGATTAGTAAATTCATAGCTAAACTTCCAGGTTCTTATCGCTCATAAACAAATCTGCTTATATTTGTAGTACCACCAAAATTTCTGAGGTATTGAAATCATAGTCCCTCTTGAAATTTTAAAATTATAAGATGTGGATCAGCTCAGTTTATTCCAACCACCTCTAAACGAAAATTTCAGGTTTTAAGTTAAAACGTCAGGATATCAAAGTAGTTAAAAAAATTTCTAAGGAACAATTTTTCTTTTCTTTTCTAACGGAAACGTACACCGAGTTGTTCGTGACTGTCAGACCTGGCTGTGAAGACAACTGAGGAGGAAGAGCGGAGGAGGAAGCAAGCGGCCGGAGGCGGGCGAGTGGGGCGCGCAGGCCCTGGGGTGCTGGCTGGGAGGGGCCCGGCATGCTCCAGGCAAAACGCGAGAGCGGCGCACTCCAGTGCCGCCCTTGGAGCCACGGTGACCCAGCCCGAAGAAGCCGCGAGGGACCCAGCCCGAAGAAGCCGCGTCTCCATCACGCTGTGCCAGGGCTGCGGAGGGCTCCTGGTCAGCACGTGCTCTGGGCAGGAAGGGGACCC
This sequence comes from Rousettus aegyptiacus, assembly GCF_014176215.1. Classification (NCBI taxonomy): domain Eukaryota; kingdom Metazoa; phylum Chordata; class Mammalia; order Chiroptera; family Pteropodidae; genus Rousettus; species Rousettus aegyptiacus. Next base: position 509,578 of record NW_023416308.1, read on the forward strand.
AGTGGCCTCCAGGCCTGTCTGGAGCCCAGAGAACAGGTGGGGAGCCGCGCTGGGAACAAGGAACAGAGGCCTCAAGAGCGAAGTGAGCGACCTCCTCGTGGGTGGCAAAGTGCGCACGCGGAGAACGGTTAACGATGGCGCAGACACGCTTCCTACAGACAGCGGCAGATCTACGCGAAAGACACCGCAAATCCTGTGACGCAACCGGGTTATCGCTGCCCCCAGACAAACGCGCGCGCTCTCCCAGGAGCGGCTCACCGGCGTCAGCTTGCTGACGGCCTTGATCTGTGCGGGCGACGGGGCCGGGCCCTGCACCTGGGGACTCTGCTGCTGCTGTTGCTGCTGCTGCTGCTGCTGCTGCTGCTGCTGCTGCTGCTGCTGGCGGAGCAGCTGGAAGTGCGCGGGCGTCAGCGCTTTCCCGGGGAGCTGGACGCCTGTGGCTGCAGGAAGCCGCTCGTCAGGCTACCTCCCTCCCCGCCACGCACGAGACCCTGCCGGCCCCCGCTGCCGACGGGCCACCCCGCCTGTCTCTACCTTGGGACACCTGCGTCACCAAAGACCGGGTTGGAGTCTGCACCGCAGTCAGGCTGGTTGTCACCACGGCCGAGGCCGTCACGGAGGTGACCGCGCGAACACCCTGGGTTGGTGCTAGGGACACCAGGTCGGACGTGGCTGGGGAGCCGACCGCTCGTGGCTGGGTGTGGACCACCTGGGTAGGCGCCGAGCCTCCGGGGGTCTGGAAAGGTGAGAGCGGAGAGCTGTCAGGGGGCTGCACTGCCCTTCAAGGTTTGTCCTTCACTGTCCTCAGGGGTAGAGAGAAGGGCACCCAGCCACACTCGGGAGGTGACCCGGGGGTGGCACGCACTGAGAAGGGGCGGGAGGGCTCACCCGCTCGTGAATTCAAAGCACGTGCCCCCCGGACATCCTTTCGTGACACTCAAACGAGGGCAGCACTGTCTGCAGCCGGGGGCAGGGAGGACTCACGGGCAAGGCTCCGGGCGCCACGGGCGAGGCGAGGCGCTTGTTAATCGACTGGAAGGTGGCGGCAGGGACCCCCGCGATGGTGTTCACTATCACGCTGCCGCTCACGGTGCCTGCGGAGAGGGGCGTGTGAGGCAAGGGCGCCGGAGACCGGGCCCGCGCCGCGGCATCTCTGCTGCTTACCCGCTGGCATGCTGGTCCCCGTCACGGCCGTTTTAATGGCTCCCGCCTGCTGAAGAAAGAAACCGTTTGAATGTCAAGCCGAGCTCGAACACACAAATACCGAAAGCCTTCCGCGTCGCCAGAATCGGAGCCAAACTCCTGACCACGGGTCCCCTGGCCACACGGGCCGACTCCAGCCTCCCATCCCCACTTCCTCCTAGGCTGCGGCGTCTGCTCCTCAGTCACTGGACTGTGGCCACGCTGACCTTTGTGACTGCCGCAGCTGCCAAGCTCAGAGCCTCTGCTCTTGCCATTTTCCGATCTTTCCTGGCACCTGTCACTCAGGCCACGGCCCAAGGGCTAGCTCTGAGCCCCCAGCACGGCTCCCCTCAGGGTCCTGCCTGGCAGGCGGCTGCCCTCACGCCAAACGGTACTTCCCGCGTGCATCTTCCGAACGAAAGACAAAGCTGCCCAGGCGCGCGTAAAGATTCCGCTACAGCGAATGATGCAAACACATGAGCTCAGCGCGTACGACACAGGCGCACGCCAGATGGGCACACGGTGTGAAACCACGAGCCCGCCTTTCTTTCCCTTTCCTGGTGCCTCTTAGGCTTTTCTCTAACGGGCACAGAAATGTCACATGCACACGGGAGCACGTGTTTTGAGGGAAAGCAGGAGGGATGTGAAGGGAGGTCTGCGAACTGCTGCAGACGGCACGGTTGCTAGCTACGTCGTCACCTAGGCTGCTGTGCAGGTCAGTGGGGAGGAAGGGGACGACTTCCTAAGCCTCGGCTACAGATCCTGTCTGATTCCAAACTGCCCAGACACCAGCCCCCAAACAGCTGCCTCCACCCTCAAGTGGCACAAACCCTGGAGGACAGACAGAGCTGGCAGTGAGGCGACCGCATGCATCTGCCAGGGAAAGGCGGGGAGAACCACACCCCCCCCCTCCCCGAGCGCGTCCCCGGGGCTGCAGGCTGGGAGGGCCCGCTCACCAGCACGGTGGCGCTGCCCACCGTCGTGATCGCGGGCGGCGCCTTCGGTGGGGGCTGCGCGGGCTGCGCTGGGGGCTGCGCCTGGGCGGGGGGCTGCGCGGTGGGCGGCCCGGCAGGCTGCTGGCTGCCCGTTGCTGGGGGCTGGGGCAGCGGTGGCGGGGGCTGCTGGGGCGGCGGGGGCTGTGGCGGGGGCGGTGGGGGCTGCGCCACAGGCGGCTGCTGCGCCTTCTGCTGGTCGGCCAGAGCCTGCGGGGGAGAAAGGAGAGGAGCTGGAGCAGTGGCTGGAACTGCGGCCGCGGCCGCGGCCCCGACCGCCGGGCTGCACCTGCCCGCGTGGCAGGCCTGGCCCCGGCTGCCACACCTTTTTCTCTTTGGCGATTCGCTCTGCGCGGAGAGAGGCGACCTGAATAGGAGGCAGGGGTTTGTCGTAGTTGATCCCACTACAAGACAAAAACAAAAGTGAAAAAATAAACCAGCAAGTTCTGAAGTAGACAAAATGTTCCAGAAACCCAAAAGCCTTACTCACCAAGCTGCCAGTACCGGAGGCAGCAAGAACCCAGCCCCGAGGCGGGTGCCAGGCAGACTGGCTGCCTCGTCCTCCAAACCCAAGGTCCCGCTCCGCCCAGGCCTGTCCGAGAGACCCCGCGTCCTGGGACCCGTGCCGCAGGAACACGCCTGTCTTCCATGGCGCTGGGCCCCAGGCGGAGCCTGACCAGCAAACTGGGGGTGGGGTTCCTCACTGGTCTCTTCACTCTCTCACAAAACCCCTGCTCCCGGGGGCTGCCACATCTCCGCCCGCGACTGTCACCTACCAACCTCCTTGATCCCTCCTGTCACAGAGAGGCTGGCTTGACTTACAACCCTGTGCTCCCGTGCTCTGTTCCCGGGCCTCCCGCCAGCAGAGCCGGGCCCCACGCCTCACCTGCCAGGTGCCTCTGGGTGTCACCGCCTTCCCGCCCACCTGTGCGTTCGGCCACGTCAGTCCACTCAGCCCCGCACACGTCCTGCTCACTGCCCTGCGGCCTTCATCCTAACACCAGACCTTCCCTCGCCCCACGTCCATCACGCTCAGTGGTAAAGCCAAGACCAAAACCACACCAGGCAGCCCAGTATCTGCTCCATGAGGGGTCCCCACCTCCTCCCACCCTTGGCACTTGGCCTGGCTCCCTGTCCCAGCCCCACCTCAACAGCAGCCAACCCATGGGTGTCGGCCAAGACTCTTCTGTGCACACCCGGCACAAGGCCCTCCACTGTGTGGCCCGGGGCCCTCTGCCCGCCACCTCACCTCGCCCACGAGCACTGAAACAGGATCCGTCCTCTCCCCCAAGCCGAAGCACGAAAGCTCCCCCGAGCCCCGACACGTCTCACTCTCCCCCCCTCTCTCTAGTGCACCCTAATCACGCTTCACCCCAACCCATGCCTGAGACCCTCAATCACCTCACTGGTGCCCTCACCCTGGTACCACCCTGGAACCTCCCTGCTCCCCACTCTGCTGACCTGATTTCTAACGGACCCTCCCCTCGGGTCCACGCACTTCCCACCCGCAGCTGCGGACTGACGTGGCTCAGCCCCCCTTGGAGGAGCGAGGCTGCAGCAGGACCACCGACTCTCCCGTCCGGGCCCTTCTGCGGAAGGCCCCCTGGCCTCGGCTCTGCCAGGCTGGGCCTATGCACCACAGGATGCACCCCGCCTCTGTAAGGTGCTCGGCGTTTGCCGTCCAAGGAATAAACGGGGAGGGCAGACTGTGCCCATCTGGTTCACTGCTGAAGCCCCAGGCCCGCGCGGTGCATGGATGACCCACTGACTCAATCCCCCGATGCGGGTCCGACACCTGCTCTGTACCTCTACAACTCCCACGTGCCTGGGGCTCAGACGCTGAACTGCCCAGTAAAGGTGAGACCCTGACTTGCACTGGGAAGGACAACACAGAGCCCGGGTGCAGCTTTCAACAAGGTGAGGATGACGACGTGTGGGGGGCCCTTGGGGCGGGGGGCAGCCATGCAGATGGCTGGGGAGGCACTGCCCAGAGGCAGGCTGCCGGCACTCAGGGAGGCCGGGAGGGGGGCTCTCTGCAGAGCGGCGCCCAGTCACACTTGGGCAACGGCGAAGGCTGGAGTCACAGGGGCAACTGGGTTCATCTGACCTGCGTCCCCAACACTTTCACGTGAAAAGTGAGACTCGCGGAGAGATGCAGGGACCGCACCCCAGGTGCCAGACTCCCCAGCGCTGCTGGTCCCTCTGCCCGCCCCCGGCCACCCCCCCCTCTGAGAGATTACAGAGTGGACGCTCGCCCCCAAACCGGGGAGGTTTCTAAGGAAAGGCCAGCAACACACTTGCCAGGCGAGAGGTGGGCATGGGGAGGGCAGGAGCAAGCCCTCACGCCCCGTCTGCGTCCGCCGGGCTGCGGGCAGGAACCCCACCCGTGTGAACAGAAACGCCCTCCGCCACGCGGGCCCGGCTGCTCCGCTGCCCGCAGCTGATGGCGGGACGCGCGACTCGTACGAGCGTCCAGTAACCCTGCTGCGTTTGAGAGAACACTGGAACCCGGCCGTTTCCAGGAGGAAACCGCGTGTCCTGAAAACGAAGTACCTTTCTGCCAACACGGAGGCGTGCTTCGGGTTTTTCTGGAAGGGGTTCATGCCGAGCCTGCAGCACAGAAAGGAGACAGGCGTGATCGAAAGGCCACAGGGAGCGCCCCCGACGGAGGGGGCGGCCTCGCCGCGGCACGGCTCCGGGAAAGACACCGTGCGGTGGGGACCCAGGCCTACAGGGGCTTGATGGGGGGGCTCCTCTTCCCGGCGGTCATCTTCATCAAGTCGAAGTGGCTCGTGTACAGCTGGGTGTGCGTGGCATTCTCGTCCTGCGCATACATCTGGCCAGTGCGCAGAGGGCGGTTGTTCTTACTCTGGAACGGAAGGGCCGGCGGCACCACGGTCAGGCGCGGTCCTGCGGCCTGCAGGCCACATGCCGAGCCCGTGAGCCCCTCTTCCCGAGAGCCAGCACAGAACAGACGACACAGTGCCTGGCACCCGCGGGGGCTGACGGTGCTCCACGGTCTGCCCCGCCTTCCCGCATGTCACCTGAGGGAGCCTCCCAATACCGAGGACACAGAGCCCCGCCTTCGGCCGCAGAAGGAAGACGGACCCGTGGCGCAGAGCCTGGGCGCCCCCTCACCACACGTCCCTGCGGGCCTCTGCCCACAGCGGGTGCCGAAGGGGCCTGAGGCCCAGGCCCTGCTTGGGGCTTTGGCGCTGCTCATGCCTGGGAACCTCAGTGCCCTGGGCCCCACGGCGAAACCCAGCGCGCCCTGCACCCACACGGCTTCACAGCAGCTCCTCACACCACACAGCAAGTTCCCAACTCACGGAGCGGTGTGTGCAAGGCCAGTGGGCTCATCGGTGACCGGGTCAGGGCCAGGCCGCTGAGCTCCTCGGTCCCTGCCCAGGCCGCTCCGCGGTGACCCTCCATTCCGCTCACTCCTGCACAGACCAGACGGGAACTGAGACTCCTGGAGCGAGAGTCTCACACGTGCGGCGGGCGTGTGCGCGGGCACGGACACACCAAGTCCTCCACACTACACGGACGCCTCCAGTCGAGGCGGGCCGAGAGGAGAACCAGGCACAGAACTGCTTCCCGATGCCAGACCACCATGCCCACTCCCTGCGTTGAGGGCGGTGGAGAGGGGAGGGGAACCAGACGGGCCCGTGACAGCCAACCTGGGCGACGGGCCGGCCACGGCAGGCGAACCACCTGTCAATCCTGTCTGGGAGAGACGTGCTCCCCAGACAGCGCGGAGCTGGCAGGGGCCTCGCGGGCGTCTCTCCTGCCAGCACAGCCCTCTGCCTGCTGCCGCCGTGACAGGCTCCAGTGAGGCGTGAGCAGGGTGTGCTCACGGGCGGAGGCCTCCATAGCAAGGACATGAACCCCCCACAGAGCACAGGCGGCTCCGTGCACTGCCGCCCAGGGGAGCGCAGAGGCTCCGGCGCCTGCTCGGCTCCCAGGACCTTGCCTGCACGCCGCACAGGCCTTCTCTTCCCAGACCAGCTCCACCACCACTAACAGACAACGAGGCTCTTTCTCACATCCTAGTTTTCCATAAAAAGACTACAGCGACCCTAAGAAATCCTTCCAGAACGTAACAGGCCTAAAGCGAGAGTCCAGGAAGTCTTTGTGAAGCCACCGTGAGTGGCCTCGAGAAAGCTTGCTCTTTTTTTTCTTAGACAAAAAAATCCCAAATGCCTTGAGAGTAATGTTTTGTGGACAGTGAAAACTAAGATGATTCAAAAGATGGTCAGCGAGGTAATTAAGAAACTCCCACAAATCAGAAGCACAAGACAAATGTCATCACAGCACTGGCGTCTGCCTCTGCAGCACCTGCCCGTCTAGCCACACGCAAAAGACGTGACTGTCGCCCCCCCTCTGACAGGACATCTATTACGGGAAATGAGAGCACCCGCCCAGAGGGCATGGGCACGCCCAGCATGCGGAGGCCTTCTGCACGGAGCCGGGGACACTGGCCCGAGGAGAGGCGAGTAGCCGAGGGGCAGGAAGGGGGCGGGGCGGCGTGAAGACAGAGCCTGGAGAAGTGGGACGGGACAGTTCGGTTCCGGAGCAACAAGACACCGGAGTGGAGCCCTGCACTGGAGGCCTGGGCTCCAGGCTTCCCGGTAACGGACACCACGGAGCCGGCCGTCCTGTGGTCAGCAGCATCCGTGCTGCTCACAGCCGACTGAGACCAGGGTGTGGAGAGCATGTCACCCCAGTGCAGCCGCCAAGAAGCCAGTGACAGCCCTGACGCACATTTCTGACGGGCCCGACATCGCAGAGCAAACGCTCTCGTCCACTTGCCCAGCGCGGAAGAGCAAGAGGGAGGGGGGCGAAGCACCTTGCGGTGCCCGGAGGTGCCAGGCAGCAGCAGAATTCTCCAGGCCACAAAGCAGACGCTCCGCGTCGGGGCAGCCGCAGGCCTGGGACTGCCGGCCGCACTAAGCGTGGCCGGGGCAGCCGCACCCCTGGCCGCGCGCACGCGCAGCGCAGCCTCCCCCGCGCCGCGCCCTCCGGCGCGCGGAGCCGGCGTCGCTGGGGCACGCTCACCTTGCCCTCCTCCCTGGGGATGAGCACGCTCTCGTAGCGGCTCCGGCACTGCTTGGAAGAGCGGTAGATGCGGCTGCAGGAGTTGACGACATCGCTGACGAGGTCCCAGTTGGGCGTGTGGGCCGGGGACACGATCGTGAGGTTCAGAGGCAGCTCCAGCAGCTGCTTCACGGCCTAAGGGACCAAGGTCGGCGCGAGGTCAGCACGGTGGGCGCTGTCGGGGTCGTGGCTCCACAGCGGTCCGAATGACGGAGACGTCGCGTGGGGAAGGCAGCCTGCAGGACCCAGACCCTGCCGCGGGCGCCACGTGCTCACCTGCAGCAGCGCCCAGTCCTCGCTGACCAGCCACTCGGGGTTGTCGGGGCCTGACTCAGTGGCTGGTTTGGCGAACGTGGGCAGGGGCTTGGCGAACTGCGTCTGCTGCTTCAGCAGAATGTTCTTCTTCTGCTCCTTGCCCTCCCGCCGCATCTTCAACAGGCCCGGGGTGGCGCGGTCAAACAGTGACCGCGGGGGCACGACCACCTCCCCGTGCCGCTGCTTCTTCTTCCTGCCCGCAACTGAACAGAGGGGCGGCTCAGCGCAGCGGCCCCGGGGCCGAGCGGGAGGGGCGGGGTCCCCCTGGAGGCCTGTCACCGCGGCACCTGGTAAAGCCCGGGGCTTCACCGCCAGCCCGGCTGCGGTGGACAGGCCCCTCCCTGCTGGGGGCGGGGGGGAAGGGGGGGGACAAGAAAGGGTGAGCACCTGAGGGGTCTGTCTTGTGTCGCCTGCGCTCCCTCCTCACGTACACGGGCGGCAGCTTAGACTCGGGGATTGGCGTGGCCTCGTAGGTGAGACACACGACCGGGTCGATGTAGACGTCGCTGTCGTCCTGCGGGGGCGTGGGCGGGGTCCAGAGCTGTGTGGAGAAGGGGGGCTCGTGAGCAGTCTGCCTCAAGGGAGGGAGCCAGCCCCACACAGAGGGGACGAAGCGCTCACCGGCATGACTTCGGTCTGCCCGTCAGCACCTTCGTAGATGTATTCCTACAGGAAAAGGGAAATTTCTCAATGTGACAGGCTCTGTTTCGTCGTTCGAGCCACACGTCACATACTTTCACAAGTCCTCAAAACTAGTGTGACGGCCTCGCTACGTGTAAGACTGACGGCGCACTGTAATCACAGCTGGCAATGCCACGTGGGGAAAAGCCAACACGGAACCGAAAATCACGGCACGGCTCTCCCGGAACACGGCGCGGCTGGCGCGACCTGCGGGGCCCGCGCGGGGGAGGCGCGCGGCCGCCTACCGCGTTGTAGGCGTCCTCCCTGGTGTAGGTGAGCAGCTGCTCCTGCTCCTGCTCCCGCAGCGCCCTGGCCTCGGCCTCTCGCAGCGCGCGCAGGTTCTGGGCCTCCCAGGCCGTCACCGCAGTCAGCACGGCGTCCTGCTGGGAGAGCGCAGGCTCAGCCACCACACTCCCGGGGCTGTCCCACCCCGGGCCCCCGCTGGTCTGTCCCCTCCCACCTCGCCTCGAGCACTGGTCATGCTCAAACAAGGAAACCTGCGCTTCTCCCCATCACAAGCCCCCTTCCTGGCTGTGATTACTCACTTCCAGAACGTCCTCGTGTTCCCAACACAGAGCCTACATCAACCCCCACGAGGCTTCAAAACACATTAAACCAGCGGTCCCCAACCTTTGTGGCACCAGTGACCGGTGTGTCTATGAGATTCTAATGCCTGATGATCTGAGGTGGAGCTGAGGTGGCGATGCTGGTGCGGGGGGGGAGGCCGTGAATGCAGATGAAGCTTTGCTCGCTCGCCCGCCCGCCACGCACCTCCCGCTATGCGGCCTGGCCCCTAACAGACCATGGACCAGTACCGGTCCACGGCCTGGGGGATGGGGACCCCTGCATAAACCTCGGGGTTTCCGAGGCATCACTGTCAGGTAGCTTCCGCACTGCTGGCTCATCTTCTATTGCCGTGGATTGAGGCGAGAGGCACTGACTTCAAACCAAACAGAACACTGAAGAATGTGAGATTCTCACACGTCAGGGTGAGAAGTTCAGCTCTTACCTCACTACTTCTCTCTTTTTCGTGATCAACGGAAGTATGGAAAAATTCCAGGTAATTCAAAGCGTATTTTTCGATTGGTGTAAGCTGTTTCAAAAACACGTTTTTTCAAGACAGTTAACAGCAAGTTAATGAGGTTGTTTAATTCCTTACAACACCCCACCAACACCTGACTCAAAAGTGTTTATTCTTGGCCAAAGTAAACAAGAAATATTTCACAAAAAGGTTAAAATTTAAGAATATTTAGCTGTAAGGAAAAGCATTAAATTAAAGTAGAAAAGTGAAAACGCACAGACCTGTCCCATGAAGTCAGCCAACTCCTCCAGCTGCGAGGGCGCCTCGTCCCGCCCGGAGCCGCCGGAGTCCGGGGACCCGGGCGCGGCCTCCTCCGCCGGCTTCTGCGCGCCCTCCTGCAGGCACTCGATGCTCTTCAGGGCCTGAAGGGGTCACGGGGTGAGACGATACTGCGCTGGTGTGTTTTTAGGTTGTAAATCAAGAGGTTTCCGAAAAAGGGCCAAGCTATGCACAGCTGAGAGAGGCCCCGCTGCAGGCAGCGCCCCGGGCGCCGAGGGGCCAGCAGAGGGACGTGCGGCGGCCACCGCCACACTGGGCAGGGAGGCACCCTGGGGCCGCACGTCCCTCCTCCAGGAACCCGCGATGGGCTTAGCAGGAGTTGGACGTTCACCCTGGGAGAGAGCCTGTTCTCCCCACTGTCCTCGCGTGCTAGAGGTCCTTTTCTGACCTCGTGCACACGGCACCGGTTGTTAAGACACAGAAAGAGCTGAGGGACACGACACACGGAGGCCCCAGACGGCGGCTGCGAGGGTGCGCGAGAGGCGAGAGGCTGGCTTTTCACTATAAATCCTCGAAGGTTTTACCATGTACACTAACGGCTTCTCTATACCCGGACGGTCCGCTTCTGAAAATGAAAGTGGTGTGGCAAACCCTTCTCCCTGGGGTACCCCAGTGCCACAAGAATGAGGAGGGCGGGCGTGTGCACCCCAAAGCTTCCCAGCAGGGGGCTGGCGCAGCGTGGCCTCAAGCAGGACCCCGAGGCAGCTCTGCGGCCATGCCCGTGGGGCCAGCTCCGTGCACCCTCACCTCTATGAAGGGCCGTGCGATTTTGGGTGCGATGGTTTCTGTGACGGAAGGTTCCTGGGAAAGGACCACAAACTCCTCAGCTTTGACGGGGAAGCCGGCATCATCCATGGGCGAGTACACCTCAAACAGCTCCTGGATGGTCCGCTGAACAGAAACGCACGTCATTCTCCGGGAAGCAAGGGAGGGATCCGCGCTCGAGAACACGTGGCTGGAAACCTGGCAGGCGCCATGTGGCAGCCCTACCCGCGGACCCCGCACACGCGGTACCTGTGTCAGGAATGCCGTGAAGTAGTCATTTCCCTGTGCAGCCACTTCTCGGATCAAGTCTTTGGTCCCATTTTTCAACAATTTCTCTTCGATGGAATTGCCGCTCACAAGCCTACAAACAGAGCACAGATGTACACGCCACGACAGCTAAGTCGCCTGGAGCACAGGAACACCGTGAGCGGCCCAGTGCAGACCGCCAGAGAGAACGCGGCCCTGGCGGGCTTCTGAAGCACATGCACGCCATGCTCAGCACACGGGGCAGTCCGCCACCTGACACCTCAGTCCCGCCACGTCCCCACCGCCCGCACAGCAGGAGGGCAGGCCCGGGCAGGCCCCACGCAGCCCGCCGGCCTCCAGGAGCATCTGGAGCGCTGTGTCCAGCGGACGGCCTGGCGCGCACTCGCACGCGTGAGTAGCACCGCCTGCTCCGCTGCACAGAGGCGCGCAGGACCCCGGATGGACCGAGGTTTCTGGAGGCTGCGCGACACTCAGGAGTGGGCACCCCCAGGCCCCACTTCACGCCTCCTGAGCAAGCTGCAGTCACCGCTCTGACCTGTGGGCAGACTCGCGGGCACGGTGACCCTGGGGCCAGGGGCACATGCAGTATGGCAAGACCTGGCTGAAATGCTTTCAGAATGGTGAGACACCCGACAGCCTGGGTTCCCTGCCCCGCTGCTGCCAGCAGGTGAGCCCTTACTGTTCTCACGTGCCCCGGACGGGTGCTCCAGTTAGACCGCAGCTTGCCTGGCCAGGCTCGGCCCGGGCTGGGCTCTCCGCTCACAGCACCGCTCATCTGTCCCCGAGCCAACGCACTGTGACGCAGCCCCAGCGCTTGGAGCGGTCCTCCCTGCAGCCCCCTGCACCGTTCTGCGGTTACCGCGTACCTTTTACTCCGACTACACCTCAGAAACCATCTTACCAACTGCACGCGCGCACGTGCACGCGCCAACACCACGACTAAGGCTTCCACTAAAGTGTTTGGAGTCTTAATGCTGCTCTGTGAAAACGCCACGTTTTCGTGAACGGGGTGTTCCTGCCCAGAACACGGCATCTCGACTGCGCGCCCTCCTAGTTTTATGCCCGTCTCACACGCCTTGCACCTCCCGCTAGGACTGCTCACTCCCCAGCGTGGTCAGACGGCTCCTGAGGACGAAGTCTTGTCCATTTCTACTCAGTAACTGGGGAAGGGCCAACGACAAGGAGGGAGCTACATAGAGCAATGCTATTTGTTCAGCGTAAGCAATGGACCTAATTTACATCCCTTGGTGTGAAAATACACTCAAAATACAATGCTTAAAACGGGGGGATTACAAAATAAATCTGATGGCAGGAGCCACCTAAACAACTAGGAAATGTCCAGAAAGACGCGCATGAAAATGTCACTAATTGCTATCTGTGGGGTATACTTACTTTTTTTTCTATATGTTTTTCTTTTTTGTGTTTTAAATGAACAAGTAACACGTCTGTAACAGAAAGTAACAACAAAGCTGTCTAAGTGCAGCTCTGGGATGAGCACGTCTTGATGGAAACAGCGAGCAATCGCGTGTGCAGCCCAGGGTTTGTCCCGGGCCAGCCGCCACCCGGGAGACTTCTTGCCAGGCACTGCCAACGAGCAGAGAAGCGGTGGAAGTCCATGAGACGGGACACACGCTGGTAAGCAACGGAACGCAGACCACTACGTCCGCACTGGTCAACACTTCCGGGTTAGAAACAGAGTTTTCCCCGTTTTCCTCAATTACGTATGTTTCGCCAGTTCTAGGGTTTAAGTTCTTTCCGTGACCAATTCACTAACAGATCATTTACATTTGATAGTAAGCGAAACGGCCTGAAATCTAAGCCGCGCTTTTAAGGCTCCGGTTCTCTAGAAGAGCTACAGCAAACGCACACTGGGAGCACGGCCGGTTCCAGCTGAGCAACGTGACAGGTACAGTTCCGAGCGAACTACACTGTATCTCGCCCAAACGGTACCGCTGGAGAAGAATGAAGAGCAAGGCTGTAAGGTGGCTTGAAGGAAAAATGCACCAAGCTTGGCAGAAACTCCCAGTGGACTGGGGCGTGCGACGCGGCCGGCACGCAGCCCTCACCTGTATATGTGCACGTCCCGGCGCCTCCCGATCCTGTCGCACCACTCCTGGGCCTGGGCGTCCAGCACGGGGTTCAGGTCGTTGTCGTAGAACACCACCGCGTCTGCCTCCACCAGGCTCACGCCTGTGGCGCGGCTGTGAGTGGAGAGAATGGCACAGAAAACCCGCCTGTCTCTGTTGAAACTCCTCACCAGTTCCTACGACGAAATAAAACCCTCGAGTGAGGACTCTTGGCAAACGCCAGGAAGCCTTTGAGACGTTCAGGGCTCACTGGCCGGGCTCTGTTCTGCAAGCAGACGCTGTGCTCTGTGTTTCCACACTCACGGCACATCAGCGTTCAGCATCTCACCCTGGATCTTCTGTGCACACGCATCCTCCCACTTACTGGTCACAAACACCTCTAACACACGTGTAAATCACACGAGTCATCACTCACCAAAAAAAAACGTGGGAGTCTGTGTGACAAGTGCTGTCAGCTCAATCTGTAGGCCCCACAAGAAAACAGCGTATTCCTGGGGAGGGATCTGTGCTTTTTCATGTACCCCCAGGCAATGGCAGGGCACTTTACAGCAAAAAGGCCCTGGGGTAAGGCTGAGGGAGCAGGACCCAGCCCAGAGAGAAGCCCCCCCGCCCACGCAGGGCCAGGAGCCGACATGGCCTCAGCCCAACCGTCTCTTCTGCAAATAACTCAGCACCCGAATGGAGCACGACAGCTGAGCGACGCCGCCCTTCAACAAGCCCCACATGTGGCTTGTCACGTCACCGCCAAGGAGACCTGTCCCCGGACAGCAGTGCGCCTCCTTCCAGGCCCCGCGGCCCGTGCGCGCCGTGTGCCGTCCTGCGTGTGCTGTGTACCATGACGTGGGCCAGCGGCTCACTTTCTGCAGGCGGGAACGTTCCGCCATGCTGCCCACCCTGTCCCGAGACGCTGTGGACGGTGTGCGTCCCAGCGCCGCCCAGCCCTCCGGCACAAGCGCATCTCGACTGCCATCCTCTACCGCCGGGCCTGGACCCCGGCCCCGACTGGGAGGCGTGCCCAGCCCTTCTGCAGGGAAAACTGGAAGGAGTAGGCCCACATCAAGAACGACCGGGCCAAGTGCACATCCACTTCCGAGGTTCATGACCCCAACACCATGACTGCCTTCTAGAAAGCTGTCCCGGCTTTGCCCGCGAGCAGTGGTGTGTGAGCTGCCCGCTGCGCTCGCCTGCAAAATCCACACACCTGGGCCAATCTGACCCGTGAAAACAGGCAAGGGCTTTAAATCTGCATTTCTTTAACAGTAAATTAGTCTGGACAGTTTTCACACTTTCACTCATGACTCTCTTGCGAAGGAAATCAACCTTGTCCTGTAGCGGCTACGTGTTACCAGTTCTGACACTGCAACACCTCGCCGACCGGATGGAGCTCAAGACTCACCGGAGCCCAACGCCATCGGGCATTCGCTTTGTCTGCAAGGGTCACAAAAACACTGAGCTCACACAGCTGGTGACCGAGGTAAACAACTGCCCTCCTACCTGCCGCTGTTCGCTGTTGGCGTTTTCATCGATTCTTAGGTAGGTGAGATGGTGGAAGTTCAAGAACACCTCCAAAATGTCTAACATCAGAACCATCTGGGACAGAATCAGAACTCGACGTCCTTCCGACTTCAGCTTCTGCAGGAGGATCGCCAAGGCCTCCAACTTCCCTAGGAGAGGAACAATGCCGAGTGCCCCGAGCCCCCAGCAGTGGGGGTCACGTGGACAAGTGTGGGCCCCCCGTACCTGAGTCCAGCTGGACCAGCCTCAGCTCAGGGAAGCGTAGTGAGTGTAGGGCTGTCGCCTGCCGCAACTGCTGGGCACAGGGCGCCGTGTGCTCGCGCAGGCGGTGCCTGAGGACCCGCATCCTGTGGCTGTAGAGGGAGGGTGGCCTCGCCACCAGCAAGGACGGGGGCGCGGCCACCACGGCAGGAATCACGCACACCACCCTGAGGAGCAGAGGGCACCCTTGTCACACGTGGTGCCCTCGGCCTCTCCGCCAGGCAGCACCTCTGCCTCAGACACCGAAGACTCGAGAAGGAGGGCAGGACCTTCTGACAGAGTCAGGGAAGCCAGGGTGCCTGATTCTAGTCACCACTGGGGACGAGGCTGCTGGCCCATACTCCAGCAGAGCGACCACGGGAGCGGGCTCCGACAGTCCTGGCCAGTGCGGGCCGCCCACAGTCGAAGGACCGGCAAGGGCACCTGCACACCGCAGGCCAGCGCAGAGGCCCATGCCGTGTGGGGGCAAGGCTCCGGATGGGGGCTCTGGGGCCTGGCTCTCTGTCTCCTGGACGGTCTGGGGGGCAGTGTGACCCCAGAGCTGCTAGAGCCTCTGTGCCGCCAGCTAGACTGGGAGGAAAGGGGCACTGCACAAGGCGGCAAACGACACAGACGAGCCACTGCGGCCAGCGCGACACCTGGAAACGCCCTTCCCCGGGAGGCCGGCTGGAGCTGCATTTCCCTGACGCGGGACCAACTGCACACAGACCGAAAAGCCGAGGAACAAAATCAAAGGACTAAATAAACGGAGACACGTCCACGTCCACGTCCACGTCCACGGACAGACGGGCTCAGCGTCGTGAGGAGGTCGGCTCTTTCCCAGCCTGGCCTGCAGAAGCCCAACACAGCCCCGACCAAAAGCCCGGCGAGCCGTTCTGCGGATGTCGACAAGCCGACTCTGAAGCGAGCACGGAGACGCAGGCGGTTAGAACATCTGGCCCAGGCCGAAGGTGCGCAGTCGCAGCGCTGCCGTGGCCTGACCTCGACAGACTCCAGCGCTGCAGTAAACAAGACAGTGCGGGGTCAAAAGCAGACACACAGATCAAGGGGACAGAGCCGAGAGCTCAGAAATGGGTCTGCCCAATTAGCCAAATGACCTTTGACAAAGGAACAAAAATCATCCAAGAAAGACAGTTCTTCAGCAAAGGGACATCCACATACAAAAACATGACACTAGACACAGACCTCACGTCCTCCACAGAGAGGAACTCAAATGGGTCACTAGCCTAAATTTAAAATGGACAAAGACGCTCCTAGAAGGCAGTGTACGAGAAAACCTAGATGCCCCGGGTGTGGCGACAGCTTTTCAGACATGACGCCAGACACACGATCCGTGACGCAAAGGGCTGAAACGCTGGACCTCGTTAAAATGAAAAGCTTTTGCTCTGTGAAGGACGCTGCCAAGGCTGGGAGAAAATGTTTGCAAAAGACACTTGATAAAGGAGTGTTACCCCACATGTAAAAGGAACTCTCCAGATAACAAAACCACCTAATTAAAAAAATAGACCAAAGAGCTTAACAGACACCAAAGATGACATCCAGATAGCAAACGAGCACGTGAAAAGCTCATGCATATCACATGTCACGAGGGAGATGCATGTCACAACGACGAGACCCCCCCCCCGCCCCCGGCACACCTATGAGAACAGGCGTGACCCAGACTCTGACGCTGGCGCCACCACGGGCTGCTGGGGACGGGGACGGGGACGCGGAGCAGAAGGGTGCTCACTCATCACTGGTGAAGACACACACGGTGCGGCGTCTTTGGAAGATGCCGTGGTGGTTTCTCACAGAACTAAACACCCTCTCACCACGTGATCTAGTGATCATGCTCCGTGGTATTTCCCCCAGGGAGCCGAAAACTCGTCTCCACAAAGGCCTGCACACAGATATTCACAGCAGCTTTAGTAATAATAGCCAAACTTGGAAACACCGAGATGTCCTTCGATAGGTGATAAACCGGGGTCCATCCAGACAAGGCAACGTTATTTTCAGTGCCAAAGAGAAATGGGCTATCGAACCACAGAAAAAACGTGAAGGAAACGCAAATGTATGTTACTAAATGACAGAAGCCAACCTGAAAAGGCTATATACTATATGACACCAACAACACGACATTCTAAAAAAAAAAAAAAAACCTATGGGGACAGTAAAAGGATCCGGGGTTGGAGAGGGAAGAAATGAACAGGCAGCGCACTGAGGAGTTTCAGGGCTGTGAAACCACCTCACCTGTCGATGACATCCTGGAGGGATTCTTGACGTTGGGTCAGTGTCAAAATCAGGTCCTTCTGACTTTCTGCGGGCGGTGTGTAGCGACTCGCGGGCCCGGCCCTCTCCCCATGCCCGCTGTCTGGGGCCCCGAGCCACGGCGCCCGCCCCGTGCCAGCCAGGGCACAGATGCTCAGCAAGTCTCTGCCATAGACGGGGGCACGGGAGCAGCGTCGTTCGTTGACAGAGTAAATCTGGTCCAGCCGCTCTTTCAAGAGCCGGGTCTTTTCCTCCTACATCGAAAACAGAGATGGAAAAGGGCACTGAGAGACAAGAGGCCAGCGACCAGCGTCCCCCAGCCCTGCGGGGGAGGGGGGGTCCCTCGCATGGGGATCTGCACAGAGTGCACCCAGACGTGCAGAGCCTGCTCCACAGGAAACAGTGACAGAAGGAAAGCAGAGAAAATGGTATGCTTTTCCCTGACAACGTGACGCGTGTTTCCTGATACGGTGAGCATTTCTAAACCCTGGAAGATGGCTAGAAATATTTTAAAACGTGAAAGGGATTTTTGCAATCATAAAGCCCAGTTTCATTTCTTATTAGAAAAGTATCTTCAAAATCAAAATCCTAAAAATCAGACAGTGTTTTTAAAGGCATGGCTGACGATGCGTCACAGAAGCTGTCAGGCGTTACGAGCAGCCGGGCGGCCTGCGGCTTCTGCGACAGCCCCATGTGGGGAGGTGTGTCCACGGAGTCGGGCTGCGGCGCGCCATACCTGGGTCGGCCCTCCGACGGGAGAGGCCGGTTTGGAGGCCACTCCAGATTCTCCTACAGCCAGGGGACCGGCTGCCACTCGGCCAGGAACACCTACTACAAATTAAAACGGAGAGTGGGAAACAGCCGTGGCCGCCCCGCGGCCATGGCCCACCGCGCGCCCCCTGCAGGCGCCGCCGCACGCTGGGGCGGCGTTGCAACGTGCTAGGTGCAAATGAAACCGCTCGGACTGCCAGTGAAGCGCTCGGCTCCCTGGCCACACTCTGAGCTGAGTGTCACAATCCACCTCTTCCCTTTGGTGAGCACCCACATGCACCCCGGGCCCGCCGCCACCCTCACAGCCACCACGCTGGTGCAGGGCGTCACCTGGGCCCCAGTCCCTCATCGGCATCCACCCTGCCTGCCCGCAGGCCAGGGATCAGCAGAGCGACCCCAGGGTCCCACACGCCTGCTCCTGTCAGCCAAGGCCATGGTGCTTGTGCTGACAGACGTGTGCACAGGGTGCTGCTCACGGAGGTCTCTGCGGACTAAGGGACCCTGGCTAAGGGAGCGAAGGGGAGGGCAGAAGTGATTGGAACAGGCCCGTCTGGGGAGAGCGGGGCCCTGGGGTGGGTCGGGCGAGGGACAGCACAGGCTCAGGCCGGTACCTGTCCCGAGAAGTTCTAGCGTCAAATAAAATTCTAAGGTGAGTGGAGACCAATGACAGCCAACCGACAGCTCGAGAGCAAAAGGGAAAGAAAATAAAGGCGGCTGCGAACAGCGGTCTGTGGCGAGCAGAGCCGGCCCCCAGCGGGACCTGCAGGCCCCGAGGCACCACGTCAGGGACCGCGCCTGTCTCCGTCCCCTCAGGAGCAGGGTCAGGAAGACGCCTCTTCCTGCTCACAGCACTCTACCTGATGGGGCCGCCAGGGCGGGCCCGGGGCTGCTGGCCGGGGGCTTGCTTCCCAGGGCGCTCAGGGCACCCGCCGGGGACACGGTCTGCATCACCACAGGGCCTGGGGGGCGCAGGTAGGACTGCCCGGGGGCGGACACGATCTGGAGCACACTGCCTGCAATCACATGTGCCGGGGGGGGGGGGGGGTGTCAGTCACTGCCATGAGGCTTCACCTCCAGGTCACGCTCACTCCCGAAAGCACGAGAAACCAACAAGTAATGGCGAAGAATCCCAAACCACATTTACTCCGACGTGGCAGCACAAAGGCAGTCAGTTACTCGGAGAAAAATGAAAAGTTTACATTCACAATGAATTTTGCTTAACGTTAAGAAAACGCTCATCTGTCCCTAGAAATCCCTGATTTCGGGCAGCACGGCAGGCAGCCACGGGCGGGAGGTCCCAGCACCTAGGCGACCCGTGGGGGTGGAGGAGGAACTATCTGGAAACACGTTTCTAGCCTCCCACTGGGGCTCGTGCTGTCTGAGGAGCTGCCATGTCAACCCCACATCCCTGCCCTCGAGGAGCCCCGCTCTGGGGGACACCGCCCGGGGCTGCCCGACGGCCTCGCCCCCCCCCCCCCCCCCCCGCTGAACAACTAAGCAGCGCGGGCTCACGCTGAACGCTGTCTTTGTGCAGCTTCTCGGGGGCCCCGCCCTGCTGTCTGTGTGACCCCCCACGACCTGCCGCCCTGACAAGAGCCACAAACAAGATGTCCCGCGGAGGCTGCCGCGGGCACGATCCTGGACCCCAACCCGCAGCTGCCCGGGGTGGAAGAGGCACCACGGCCGGCACGGGGTCACTCGGGACTGACTCTAGCCACTCAAACTGCGTCCCTCGTCTTCTTCAGGAAGCAGGTACTCGGCAGACACGTCCCTCTCGCCCAGCGGCCTGGCAGGCCCAGGTGAGGAGTGGAAACCGATGTCTGTACATAAACGACACTTCTCCATAAACTGCTGGTCCTTTGGTGTTTTTAGGGTAATTCACCTCACAATAAAATTAGAAAGTAGCAAGTGTTCCTATTTTGATTTTAAAAATGGGAAACTTTTATCAAAGGGCAGATTTTAAAAATGACTACCATCTACCGAGTACATGCTGAGGACCGGGCAGCAAGCCGATGCACACCTCATCTCTCCGTCCTCCAAACCCGCGAGGAGCAGACTCACGGAGGCGCTCCCAGGGGAGGCACCCGGGCTGATAGGCACAGCTGCGAGGGGAAGCGGCGGCCAGACGCCGGGCGTCTCCCCGTGCGGAGTGCCGAGGGCTATGTTACTCCCTGGGATCATGGGTGGGTTGCTTGTACCTTGCAGCTGCAGGGGCTGGCCGGCCGTGAGCTGACGGAGCTGGCTGTGGGACAAGGTGAATTTGTTCCCTTGGAACTGCAGCGTCACAGGGGTCTCGGGTTGGGCCACTCGACTTGGCGGCCCCGCGAGGGAAGCCAGCTGGGCTATTTTGACTACCTCCCCACCTGCGGAAACGCGGAGGAAAAGGAAATATTAACACTTGGGAAAGTGTGTGACTGCTACACTGATGACCATCTGTCACATAGAATGACCGTGTGTAGCAAACTGGTGTCACAGAAAACATAGATTAGGCAATGCTTTCTAACACTTTCAGAAAATAACTATTTTAATAGAAAACAGAAAACAAAGATCAGATTTTAATGGTTAACTAATCTAATTGTAACTGGTAGAGATTTTAGAGACTGGATATTTTATCAAGGAATACTTTTCTCTTCAATCAATCAGTAAATCAGTGCAAATATAAAAAATAGAAATCTATTTGTGATACACTCTGAAACTCTTGCACCACTCTCAACTTTCAGAGAGCTTCCAAAATGTGAAAAAGCACGTGTGCAATGTAGCCCGCAGAGGTAAATAAGATACAGCACTACAGACGTAAGAAAACAGAAAACTAGCTTCAATCATACCTGGAACTTTTCAAAAGTTGGGAATGTATTTAAGTACATAATAACATCACACTAACGTAACTCTAAGATATGAAGTTTCACATGGATTTAAACTAGATCGTAAGACCTGATCTGTAATGTTTACTGTCAAGGAACACGAAACTTAGCATTGTTTAATACGTTTTTTAAGAAAACGTAACTGACAGAATCATGTGCACCTAACCCAGAAAGGCACTGCCTTCAGGCTGTGACTGGACAGGGCTGGCGGTGTTTCACCCGATGGCTGATATCTGAGTCTAAATGTTCTTCCCGTGAAAGTCCATGCAAGAGTTATTAGTGATGTTATAAAAAGAGAATAGTTAGCAAGAAACCAGAAAGATACCCAAAGGTGCCTTGTGCACAGAAACGTGAAGAAGGCAGAAAATGAGAAGAGGCGGCGAGAGAGCTGTGCAGAGCCAAGTCTCCTGTCGGCCCCCGTGGTCCACGAAAGGGGAGGGTCAGAGCGAGGGGCAGCCTGGCTAGCGCTCTGCTCCCCAAGCACAACCCACAAAAGGCCCGTCCCAGGTGAAGAACGCCACGGCAACAAAGGCCAGTGCTTTCCTCCCTCAGGCAGCTGTGGGGGGCGGGGGTGACTCCACGACGGTGACGGGAGATGCCGTGGGCCACCCCTCGCGACACCAGCCTCTCCCCAACCTTTCCACAGAGGCCTCGACGCAGCTGCTAAAGCAGCCGGTGCTGCCTGAGGTGGCCTGAGACGCGGTGCAGCCCGCGGTGGCTGCGGGAAGGGTTCTGGCCGCAGCAGAGCGGACAGGGGTACACGTGGATTTGGGGAACCGGCGGATAGCACTGGTCATGATAAAAAATTCTATTAAAAGTTTCACAAGATTCTGATGTTTTAGTTGTTGAATTATTACAAATTGTCTCAGGTAAGCAAAAACTCATTCGAGGTTTAAATTTCATGATAGCAAGAGACTAAAACGAAGCCGTGTTCTCGGACAGGGTGCTAGCTCCCCGCGCTGGCAAGGCAGCGACTGCGCTCAGCTCGCCACAGTGCGCCTCTCACGCTGACCCCCAGTGCTGACGACCCAGAGCCGGGCCGACACTGAAGAGCGGCGCCGTGGTCGGCACGTGGGAGGCGGGAAAGCAGAGCGGATGCCCGGGGAGGGAGAAAGGACAGAGGCAGGACTGAGCCCCGGCCGCCGGCCCTGGAGAGGAGACGCCGGCGGCGGATTTAGGGCCCGAAAGGACAGCGCGGAAAGGCAGCCCAGGCACGGGTCAGGGACAGTGAGGCTCACACACCGCCGCCCTGAACGCGGCTCCTGGGCTAGAGAGGTGGCAGAACCCCCCAGGGGAGGCGAGGCCACTTACTCGGCAGGCGCGCCTGGGCCTGCGAGGTGAGCACCAGCCCCTGTGGCAGCGCGCTCTGCCCGGCCGGGTGCGAGGGGGCCTGGGGCTGGGGCTGGGGCGGGCCCGGGGCAGCGGTCTGAGCCCGCAGTTTCGCAGGATGGGCTGGGCTAGGTGCTGTGCTGAAGGTCGAGGCGGCCTGGGGTCTCGGAGCACCGGTGGGAGCCTGAGAGGTCTGAAACGGGGCTGCTGCCGCTGCAATCGATAAGGTTGGTTTGTGCAGAGCTGTTAGCGGTTCTCAGTAAAGTGCAGTATTTAAACCCGAATTTTAAAGAAATACAACAAACATTTCATACGGTCTCTCAATCGAGAAGCCTGTTCTAAAAGAGGCGTGGTGGACACCAACGCGCTCTACAGAGTGGGAGAAGCGTGGGTTTTGTCCATGGTTAACCACCGGTGCCGCACCACTCAGCAGGCTGGAGGTACCTTCCGGAGTAACTGGGGGTTAGAAGTCAGCCCGCTAGACCTCGAGGGTCAGCGAGCCCAGCCCTGACCACACACGGGGCGCAGACAGGGCCCGCACCCCAGCTGCACGAGGCACTCCGGCCACACGGTGGCCCTGGATGTTCCAAGACCGCCCCAGACGTAGTGCAAGGAGCCGCCGGCCAGGGCTAGGGGGCCACCTTCAGAGCCTTCCTGGCGTGCCACCTGCCCCCCTCCGGGGACGGGCAGGGGCCGCTGAAGTGAGGTCACAAACACGACAGGAGCACCCTCCTCAAGACCTCTGGCACCGTGAATGTGTCTCGCCACGTGCCCAAGGTGCATCTGCACCACTGGACACTGGAGCGCAGGGTCTCCTCCGGGGAGATGCAGCTCATGGGAGTAAAGCCTCAAACTCACGGGAGTGCGGTGCGTACTCCCCTCGGCGGAGCAGAGCGCAGGCCCCAGGCACGTCCAGAGGAACAAGGGGAACGCGAGGGACTTCTTCCCCAAAGGCCCTCCGTGACGCCGCACACCACTATGTGAAGCATACCTTTGGCATCTGGGTTTGCAGAGAACGTGGCGATGGGTGGCCGTCCTCGAACGTGGCCCTGTGGAGCGGCCGTGGCCGCGGCAGCGGTCGCTGTCCGGGGCGGGTGTGCGCTGGGGAAAGCCACCGTGCGACCCTCGGGCTTCTGGCCGTATTGCACTGGCTGGAACAACCTAGAAGCCCGCATGTGGGCAAGAACACCCAGCATCACCAAGGCGCAGGATGCAGGACTCGAGGGCAAGGGCCTCCCACTGCGGGGCCGTGGACAGAGGGAGGAGGCTTCCAAACGCAGTGTTGGGAACCTCACCGCGGGTTCTGGGGGAGGTGCTCACAGAAGTGGAACCCCTACCCCTACGCTGGGGTGGCACAGGGCTGACTGTGATTTTAACTGTTAAGTTTCTACCAACGGGGATGAGGAAAAAGCCATCCAACACCAAGTCCATGCTCCTGCTGCGTAGGGTAAAAGTGAAGTGGGTGAAGGGCCAGGTGCCCAAAGCAGCACAGGGCACAGATGAATGGGTACCTCGTGGACAACAGAGCCTACACCCGAACGGGCTGCCGCGCAAGGCCGCGACGCTCCACGCGGCCCTGCCCCCTGGACACTGCGACGGCAGGGAGTCTGCGTCCCCACAGACCCCGTGCGACGACGCGACGGGCGGGCGCAGAAGGCCCGGCCCACGGAGCAACAACGTCGCGGCTCGTCCGCGTGGCTAACGGGGGGCCGCAGGCCCTGCACGCACAAGCCAGCGGACAAGGCGAGGCGGTCAGTCTCGAGTCCCCAGAAAAGCCGCACCCGGAAGAGACAGGCGCAGCTGCCAGTTTGGCGAGCGGACCCCTCTCTGCAGCACGTCGCTGCTGCCTCACTCCTGACCTGCGGCAGGAGCCTGCGTGTTTCCGACAGCCACATCTGGCCCATCCTGGACCCCCGGGTTGTCGCGTCTCAGGCTGCCCCGCCGGCTGTGCAGCACTGGCAGACCCGCCTTCCAGGCGGGGTGCAGCCCTCTGCCCACGTGCAGGGCCCCAACGCCGCCCACGAGGCACCCTGTACAGACTTCTGGCCATGACAGCTGCCACCACCCCGCACGCCAGATTCAATCCAACCTGACTGCCCCATCCCCAACCTCCTCCCTACGTGGGCCCCTCCCAAACCCCAATGCTTCTTAAGAGACGATGAAGGTCACGCAGCCTGGTGAGTGGCCACAGCCTGCTACCCATTTAAAATGAGCTACTTTCAGGAGAAGCAGGGAATGCAATCACGGGGCTGGCCTTCCTTTCCACAGCCCATAGCCAGGTTCCCACGGGGCAACTCAAACCTGGCCCAGGCCTCCCTGCTGGGCCAGGGTACCACCAGCCAGGGCAGGGGACACGTCACCCAGGCTCCACAGCCCAAGGGCCAACTCACAACCGGCCAGGGCACAGCGAGAGCTGGACGGTGAGCAGGAGGCGACGCTCTACACCACACACCTGCTGGGCTTCAGCCTGACGGCCGGCAGCCTGCCCAAAGGGGGCGGAGCAGAGGACAGCTCCTCGAGGAGTCGCCGCGTCACCCTCTTCTTAAACAGCTGTTCCGCCTCGTGGCGAGTCATTTTATTTTCCAGGCCAACAAGGTCAAATATAGAAAGATCAGTTTCCTGAGCAGAAAAAGAAAAAGAAAATTAGCTACGAGGCAGCAGAACAAGCGCTTGAGCAACGATCAAACTACATTCCCAGACAGAAGGACCAGGCCCTGAGCGGCCCGACCCCGACGCCAACCCTGACCTCTCAGGCTCAGCGTGCCTCGATTTCCCCGTCTCTAAAACAGGAATGATGGTATCTGGTCACCCTGAGGGCAGTGGGAATGGAGAAGACTCCACTCAGTGGAGGAGCGAGAAGTGCAGACAGTTGGGGATGCTGGGCCCCATCCGGGGGGGCCTGGAGGAGGGGCCCTGGGGACCGGCCCGGAGCACTGATCCAGGCAGGGGTGGACGCGGGGCACGTCGCTGAGTCTGACGGCTGAGCCCAGGGGACGCTCACTCCTCGAGCAAGATGCACTGCCCCAGCTGCCAGCTCGGGGCCACCCCACGAGCCACCTCCCAGGCTTCTCTCAGACTCCAGTGGTGAAAGCGCAGCCTCGCCCACCAGGATGCGAGAATCAAAAGGGGTAAACGGTAGGCGTTGGCAGGGACGCAGACGAGGCGCGCACACTCGACACGCCCCAGCCCTCGCCCCGGGAGTGGAAAGGGACGGCCGCTGCGGAAGGCAGCCTGGCAGTTCAGAAGGTCCAACCAAGCCTGAGCCCAGGCCCTGACACGTGCTCGGGGGGACTGGACCTCCCCCACAAAGCCCGGAACACCAGTGGGTCCCAGGCCCTAGGCCTCTGAGCCAGTGCCTGTGGCAGGAGCCGAGCGGCTGGGTGGGGGGTACAGCAGGGAACTCAGTGACCGGCACTCGCCCGAGACACCTCCCGCATCCTCAGCGGGTGTCACTACAGCCCTAGGCCTGGCTCTGCCCCATGCGCTGAACCGCGCCGTTTCCCACGGCCCCTGGGATGCGCAGGGCTGGGTGACGTGCCCCTTTGGGTCCATTCGGAAGTGGATCCGTTTCGAGGAGAAGGCACATCACGGGGTCACTAGCCTCCACCAAAAGTCAGGCCACAGTGGCCGATACCTGGCCCTACTCACCTTCCAAGAGTCCGAGTCAAGCGCCTTCAGGACGAGGGCGGCCGAGCGGTACTGCAGCGGCCCCGCCGCATACGATGACTCCGGCAGCCGCGGCTCCACCAGGCCGGGGTGGTTGCAGATGCGCTGCAGCCGCAGGAGGACGCCCAGCACGCCCATGAAGTGCCCGCTCTTCAGCGCCTCCTGGGTGCTGCGTGGGGGAGATGCGCGTGAGGGCGGGCGGCTGCCCGGCACTCCGCTCGCCCCCGAGACTTGGCGACCCGCACGCCCCGGGTGGACTAGTCGTCGTCACGTTCAGGTCCCGACTCCTGTCACAGCCCCTGGACCATCGCTGCCCCTACGACACAGGACGGACGCCAGGGAGCCAGGAGGAAGGAAGCGCACGTCTGGGCGCCGGGCATGAGGGTTCCGTCCCACCGCGCCGGGCACGCCAGGCCGTGGCGCCACCACACTGGGCTCAGGACGAGGACACCGGACCGGGGAAGAGGATGCGCGACGCGCGGTGGGGAACACACGGAACAGTGCGCCCCTCGCGCCCCCACGGGTGGGGTGCCGGACCGCTAGCCTGCGTCCTGCGTGCGGGCTGGCGCACGGCCCAGGTGCACCCAGGCCTCAGCTGCACAGGGAGCAGGGCAGTGGCCCAGGCGCCCTCGAGTGTCACCCAGAGAGCAGAGGGCCCAACAGGTGAGGCAGGAAGAAGTGTGGAAGACGGGGAGGGGCCAGGGGGTCTGCAGACTTGGGGGCAGAGGCGGGAGAACGAGGGGAAGAGGAACCACAAGGTGACGAAGGACAGACAGCTTTGCAGCCAAGCAGCTGCGCCGACGGCACCACGGCTCAAGCAAGGAGCCAAGGAAAGAACCAGGCCTGGGGAGGCCTCCGCGACAGTCCACGCCGCCTGCAGTGCTCAGGGACAGCTCCGGCCGCCACGGAGGCATGGTCCACTCGGAGCTCCACCACTGGGAGTTCTTGGCATGCTGGGACAGGCCGCAGCGTGAGGTGTAAACAAGGGAGCGGTGCTAGGCGCACAGGCGGCTGTGCAAAGCGTGCGGGATGGACGTCTTCAGGAAGGAGACCACGAGCACCGCAGCTCAGCCTTCTGACCCCGTGTGTGCGCGCGGCGGGGGCTCGTCACAGACGCCAGGAAGCGGGACACGGAGGAAGGGGACGAGGGCGCCCGAGAAGCGGGAGGGACCACAGCCACAGCACAGAGGAAGGGGAGACGCCGTGTGCACTGCGGAGCACGCCAGGACCCGGGCCCACGACACCCCCGGCAAGGATGGCTCGGCTGCGGCCCAGGCGGTCAGTTTTCAGGGGCTACGTGGGGGTCCGGCAAGGGCGCGCTCACCACCTCCCTGCTGCCCAGCAGGCTCCGGGGAAAAAGAGGCACCCGGACACCTGAGTATCTCGTCCTATGGCTCCACAGACCAAATGCCACAGGGCAGCCTAGAGTCCGCCGTCCCCAGTGGGTCCCAGATCACGGGCCTCTGCCACAGGCGTTCAGAGTGTCTCACGCCCACAGAGCGGGACGATGTCGTCACCCCTCAATGCAGAGCAGCCCCATCTCCTGGCAACCAACAAAGAGCAACGGCCCAGACGTCTGAGTGTGGCTCTGCACCAGGCGGTGCCGGGACGCCCAGGGTCTGTACCCCTGGGACCGGCGCTGACTGCCGCGTAAGCTACAGGTTCAGCCACTGAGGCGACGCTGGGGTCCTGATGCGCAGGCTTTACCAACGTGGCACTTGTGCTCACGCGTGCAGAATTCCCCCAGCGCTCAGGAGGCACGTGCGCCACTGCGGACGCTGTCAGGGCGCGGGGTGTCACGGCAGCTGTTCTCGACTGAAGTGACAAACGGAGCCACCGAGGCAGCGTGTCGAGAGCCGTCTGAGGAATGACGTCTCGGGGAGCGAGGACGCACACCCACGTCGTCCTACAACACGCGAAGCAGCCCTGCTGCTCCGGCCTGGCTGTCTGCAAGTCCCCCGTGTGCAGGCGGTGCCGACACGTCTGCGTACACCACGACGTAACCGCGCCGCGTCTTGCGTCACGCAAGGAGACGCAGCAGAGGCTGTGCCCAGGCCGCCAGGCTGGTCGTGGAGGGCTGCTGTTCACCTTGCCTCCCTCTCGAACGGAGGCCCGCACACCGCCTGTGCCCCAAGACTGGCACCGGCCACCTCAGGGCTCCGTGCCCAGCTGCCACGTTCCTTCCCACAAGGAGCGGCACGAGTGAGCCAGCGAGCCGCCAGTGTCACCTGACCGGTGCAGAAGTGACATCAGTGGCCTTTCAGGCCGGGATCGAGCGGCAAAGCTGGTGAGAGCTGTGTGACTTCCCAGTGCCCGTGAGAAGACACAAAGCAGGTGTGACCACTGAGCACTTCAGAACTTCAATCCTATGTGTTTGCTTTTTTTTTTTTTAATCTAAACTCAGTAAAACGGAGAGCGTGACGGCCAGGGCTGCCCCGCCCAGGCCTGAGTCACCCTGCTGCCCCGGGTCTTGCTGCCGATGCCCCTGCCTGTCCGTCACGGAGCAGCAGACTCGGGCGTCAGACCCACCATCATGCGTTCGAGTCGCCCGGTTTGTTCTTCGTGACAGCCCCAAAGAGCAAGAGCAGTGATGCTGGCAGAGGACACGCGAAAGAGAGCCCGCAAAGTCCCTCCTATGGGTGCAAAGGACAAAGCCCTCGAATGAACAAGAACGACTGTCTGCTGAGCTGCCGGCATGTACAGTGAGAACGGGCTTCCATCCGTGACGCCGTGGAGAGGAAACAGCACACACGGGGCTCAGGCCCACGTGCAGTCCTGGGCACCTGCTGGGGGGCCGGGACTCTGTGTGCAGCCCTTCCAGTGGCCGCGGCAGGCCCGAGGCCTGAAGGCCAAAGCACTGGGCCCTGTGTGTGGCTGTGGAACGACGCGCTGCTCGTCAGCCCAAGTCTCCCACACGCGCATAAACCGAAGCCCTGCGAGATGGGCGGCGAGGCCCGGGCCTGGGCACCAGGGGCCGGCGGCGAGGCCCGGGCCTGGGCACCAGGGGCCGGCCGTGCCTGGGTTAGCCACACGGGGCGGAGCCACCACGTGGGAAGCAGGAAGGGACCGCGGGCGGGCGGGGCGGTGCTGCTGCCAAGCCCGGAGAAGCAGATGCCCCCCACGGGTCCCCAAAGGGCGCGGCGACCCCGCACTCACTCGGGCTGCAGGATGACGTCCTCGTACAAGGCTTTCTGCCGGTTGGACAGGCGGCACTTCAACACGTGCTCGTACTTCTTCGTCAGCTGCTTTTCCACGTCCCTCTTGGTTCTCCTCAGGATAAAGGGCTGCGTCACCTGGGGGAACACGGCGCGCTGCTGCGTGTCCGTGGCGCCACGCGCGCAGGCGGCCCGCCCCGCGCCCGCCCCCGCGGCCACACGTACCCTGTGCAAGCGTATGACCACCTTGTGGTAGTAGTCTTGGTTCTCGTCGCTGGGGGCCTTCAGGGGCAGGTGCAGGTAGGGCCTGGAGATGCCGGGGACGAGGAAGTGCGCCATGGTCCACAGCTCCAAGAAGGTGTTATGCAGCGGCGCGTCGACCAGGAGCAGGCGCTGCTGGCTGTGCACAGAGGGGCGTGCGTCAGGGGGCCCAGACGCCGGGAGCGGGGGCCGAGCCGCCTGCTCCGAAGACGGTCGATGGGACGGTGACGGTCCTGAGGGGTGGGACTACCACGCGCCACAGGCGCGAAGCCGGGGCTGACGTGAACACTCTCGTGTCCCCAGCACGACTGCTACGAGGGGCGGAGGGGACTCCGCAGCTCACAGGGAACTCTGTGCACGCCCGCCGCCCCCAGCCTCCTCCCCAGGCCCCCTCACGTCAACCCGAGGCTCGCGCGGAGCGGCGCACGGGCCAGACCTCTGCAGGGTGAACACGGCTTCCCAGTGCCTCTCGCTCAGGCCCTTCACGCGCTGCATGTCGTCGATGACCAGGCACCGCCACCGCACACGACTGAAGGCCGCGTGGCCCCGGAAGAGCTGCTTATAGGACGTGATGCAGACGTGGAAGCTGTTGGGCTCGGTCCACCCCTGTCGCACACAGAACAAGGCCTCGGTGTCTCCTCACCCATGGGATCAGCCCCGAGCCAACCTGCCCGCCACCCACGACCACCCCACTCGTTCTCTCACTGCACGGAAACGGGCCGAGGGCCCATTTCTATCGCCTCTTCCTCCAGAAGCCACAGCGCTTGTGTGGACAAACTAAGAGGCAGCTCTGGAGGCGTGAACAACTGTTTCTGGAAAACAAACGATCTGCTATCGCAGAGCATTCGGAAGTGGGACTGGCTCTTACAGGCTACAACCCGAGCAAGGGGAAAACTCAGGTGGTGGGAAACGTGAAAACCTACGCTGCAGTTAGACTGCATTATGAGCTTTTTAAAAGCAAATGAGTAACCGGAGACAGTGAAAATGAAACGACACGTCCGGGTACCCCTTCTGCAGACGCTACTCAGCACGGTAGTCTAACGATAAGCCAGCGTTTCATCTTCAGGGAGCAACTG
Organism: Rousettus aegyptiacus; assembly: GCF_014176215.1. NCBI lineage: Eukaryota > Metazoa > Chordata > Mammalia > Chiroptera > Pteropodidae > Rousettus > Rousettus aegyptiacus. Next base: position 539,466 of record NW_023416308.1, read on the forward strand.
TGATCTGTGTGTGATGCACTCTGACGGAGACTCTAGTACATGCAGCCATTTGTTCTAGAAGCTTACTGCACGTTATAGTAGTCCTCAAGCACGCATAGGGAATTTATTTACAAATTTTTAATTCAGAATGAGGAGGCATCGATTTCTCATTTATGCCTTCAAGAGCCCATAGGCCTAGAGTTTAAAGGGAGCCCGCTCTAGTTCTGGAAGGGAATCCCCTCCCTTTCTGGGCAGTGAACATGAGGTCGTCTGCACCTGTGGCCCCCTGCAGGTAGCAACAGGTATGTCAGTTGTAGCAGATGCTTTAAAGGTGTTATGAATCCAGGAACAACTTCAAGGCCTGGTATCTCACAGTAATTACGCTACTAAGCACATCCTGACATTTTGAAATTTGTCTCCTGCAGACACCCAGATGGTTTTCTGTCTGAGTCTGTTTCATGTTTAAACCGAAGTACCTGTCTCTTCGCTTTGAGCTCTCTGGGGCTGCCAACATACAAGAGGGTTTTGAGCCCAGGACACCAACGCTTCAATTCGAGCTCCCACTTGAGGACGCTGCAGCTTCTCACGATGACCAGGTGAGGGCCCCAGGTGCCTGTGGAGGGAAGAGATACAGCATGCTCCTCTGTGGTTACAATTGCTGTTGGGGCCCTGGCACTGACTCAGAGCAGCTCCAGAGGTGTGTGTGGGGATGCACAGGTGTCCTCGCCACCATGCAACCTGGAGTCGGCAGCCGCCCTCAGGAGTCCAGGCCAGACTCCCAGCAGGCAATCGGCGAAGATGACTGGACACATCGGTACCAAATGAGCACTTATTCAAAAATAAGCAACCCTCCCGTGAGTCTGTCGCGTTGCAAGGGCCAACGCTCAGAAGCCAGCAGCAGAGTGGCCCGCAGCCCGAGGCTGCCCCAGCCCCCGTGGGCGCGCTCACTGCAAGGCCCGACCTCCAGCCAGAACACGCCCATCCCAGCCCAGCAGATGTGGTTTCCATCACGTTCTGAAAAACAGGGCTTTTAAATTATTAGAGTAATACGTAACGAATTTCAACTCTTGTGCTAGAAATGAGGCATAAACCAAGAAAACAGAAACGACAGGCTTGGAATCTGCAAGGCACACCTCAATGGTCATACTGCCGAAAGGCAAAGTATCAGCACCACGCTAAAGAGAACCACCCAGAAGGAAAGTGAACAGGCCTGAGAACGCTGTGGCCACCGGGAGCAGGGGGTCTTGGGGAGACGGGGCTGTGGACGCAGAGGCTGAAGCGGCAGCACGAGGAAGGTGGCGGTGGGCCACAGCGGCACGACCCCGGTCACGCTGGCTCGTGCCAACGCGGAGGCAGCAAGAGGCTATGTGGCCTGCTCTGCCACCCACGTGCTGACAGGAAGTCACAAAGCCTCGGTCACGGCCCGCTGGGCCTCACGTGACATCGGATTTCGAATAACAGTAAGTTCCCTCATCTGGTACTGACTGTGCGCGAGCCTTCGCTCATTCACGCGGCCTGTTCCCCGGGGTCCTAAACTAGAGCCCAGAGCCAAGGAGCAGAGAAGACAGGCCCCTCCCCCCTCAGATAGGCGCATGGCCTCCAGTCTGCCAGCAAACGCTTGCTGTCCCGAACACTTGCCCTCACCTTCGTTACAAGCAAGGTGGGCAAAAAAAGCGATGATCTGCACCGTCTTCCCCAGGCCGGCATCGTCTGCCAGTATGCCGTTGAGATTCTTCCGGTAGAGCTTGGCCAGCCAGTCGAGGCCGACCTTCTGGTACTCTCTGAGCGTGCCATGCAGCAGAGCCGGGGCGCTCACCTTCACCTGCAGCAACAGACAGCCAGTGAGCACGTCCCAGAATGATCGCCAGTTCTCCCTCTCCTCCCAAGTGCAGCCAGCCACACAACGGGCCTGCCGGAAAGCCACGAAAAACACTACCGATGACAGGAACAGAAAGGCCAGCATGCCCCCCGCCCCGCAACCTGTGCCCCCAGGGCTAAGGAGCAGGTGGGGAAGCAGGAAGCACCTGGCCCTCCCGAAAGGCCCTCCCGAAAAGCGCCGCGCCTCACCGTGGGGCTGATCCGCGCGCTGCCCTTGGGCAGCACGGCTTCGGCCATGGCAGTCACCTCCGCGATGTCCCTTGTGTGAGGTCTCCCGACAGTCACTCTCTCTACAGCTTTGAACTGGTCCATGACGAACAGCGAGTCTATGACAACCACATCCTTCCGGCCCTCCTGGTCCCCTGGGCTGTCTTCCACATCTGTGAACAGTGGGGAAATGGGGTTGACGGCTGCTGTTTTATGAGCTGACTTAACATCGAAAGAAAAAAAAAAAGTACAGAATTGAGTGTTTTATTTTGTATCACTTTATACACCTAACGATGCTATCCAGATAAACGGGCAGAAACTTATTAAACTATCAAGCCTAAATTCCTCGGGCAAAACTGGAAAACACCGTGTAACAACCAGGAGCTCGTCTCATCAGCAGATTTACAGGCGCCTAAAGGTTTAGTGACCGCCCCTCCACCACCACTACGGAGCGTCTCCAGGAACAGGCCAGCCCGCCCCTGCCCAGCCCCCACGGCCCGGCCGTGCCTCGGCCCGCTGACAGGCGCCAGGGCCGGCGGTCAGAACGGCGAGATGGAAGCCAGGAAAAGCAGCAGGCCGCGCTGGGAGTGGTCTGTGTGCTCGGGATGTCTCACAAAAGTAAAACTAACTCCTCGAAACTGCTGTGTTAAACACGCACTCCACAGTCTCGATAAACGTGGTGAAAATCTAGCCCCTAAAACGATGCTATCTTTATAAATGTGGAGAAAATCAATTGTTCACAACTTGATCAAGTGCTCTGATAAATGTGCTAAGTTTATAAATAAAAAGAGCACAGAATTTGACAGAATTCTATTCAGTATAAAATTACATATTAAGTGCACTTCCAATTTTTGCTTTCCTTGCGCTAAAAGAAAATGAAGGGAGCCTCTGAACTCCGCCAGGCACCCGTCCTCCATGAGGAAGCCGCGTCCAGCCGAGCCCCCTGAAGATGCTAGAACACACCTTCGTCCTCACTCGTCTCCTCGCCATCGGGTTGAGGTTGGGGCCACTGGAAACTGGGCAGAAAGGCGCCTTCGTACAACTTCATCAAATCAATTAAGGGCAATTCAGCTGGAAAAGGTTGAGGGAGAGAAGTGGTTACTTCGCACCGACAGAGGCAGGGAGCTGGGCAGGAAGCCAGCCAGGAGGCCCACAGCAATGGAGACGGCTTTCTCACACACGCTCCTCTCCCTGGCTTTTAACAAGTCCTTAGGAAAAGTTCTATTTTCTAAAAGCACATTTATCTTTCTCAAAAACTAGTAACTGCTCATTAGTGATAAAAGATCTAAAATGTTTTCTTTATGAAGATGAAAATCTTTGGAATGAGAATGAATTTTTATTCATAAAAGGAATGTTTCTAGAATAACTTAATAAATGTAAAGTAAATCTATCGATGAAAAATAATTGGTAGCTATAATACATAAAAATACAAAAAGTCAAACAAAATAAAACAAAAAAAAGGTCTGAAAAGTTTGACAAAAGACTGCTACACTTTCCGCATAAGGAACTGGCCCTAACCGATGAGACCCCACCGGAGGGAAGCCAATCACGGCAAGCAGCGAGCACGGAGCTGTTCCACACACATGCTGGAAAAGGGTTCACAGACCCCTGTCGCGAGCATCTGGAAATCAGACAGCACACCCTTCATCCCCAATCCAATCAGCGAACACCTCCGAAACTGCGGCACTGGCGAGCAGAGTGACCCGATTCTGCAGACCCTGGTGGGGTGGGGGTGGGGAGGTGGGGGACAGGGAGCTGCTCCACATTCCAGAAACCAGTGCGGACGCGGGGGAGCTGCCAGATGTCACCCCGCCCTCTCAGCCCGCTCCCATGTCTGAAGTGATCAAAAACTTGGACTAGAACAACGTTCATACAGGTGCAACGTGCCCCACAGGTGACAGAGAAGAAGGACCTCGGCGGACTTTTCTGCATGCACACTACATGTCATCAAGGTCCATGGTCACGGCAACGGCTGCCACGGGCACGTGCCCAAGAATGACAGTGCTGGGGACGAAGCATGTGCAGTGAGGACTAATGAAAACCCAGCGGCTTCGAGATGCGGGATTGCTTACGGTCCCCACCCTGGCTGGAAACTGGAGACCCTAGGTGGTAGCGTACATTTGTGGGTGTCAAAATCAGGGTCTTTCAGATTTTCTGCATATCTGAATGTTTCCATAACAAAATGCTAATAGGAAACATCATACACGTCAGATAACAGCTAAGTAGGAAAAAACAGGAGGAATAACTGAGAAATGACTGCCATGGAAGAATTCGGTAAGGGGTCTTGAGACAAAGTCAACATGCAGACGTCAAGAGCCTTCATGTATACAAATTAGTTAGAAGATACAGTGCGAGAAAAGATTCTTCCATTTAGATAAAAACCTAGAGACCTATAATTAAATTTTTTAGAAACAAGTGAAGCATGGAGAGGTCCCAGCTGGGCACAAGGTGCCTGAACAAGAAAAAGGCCTGGCTGCGGACAGAGACGCTCAGCATCGCCAGCCTCATGCCAGCCAGCGCTGACCCGGGACGGCCAGACAGTGTGTGTGACAGGAAGTAGCTGGCAGGGCTCAGCTATAAGACATGCTGCATGCTCATGGACTGCTGGTTGCAGGGAGACCAGCCACCAATGTCACAAGGACACTCTGCCCCACAAGGAAGTCCCCATTCAAGGACACTCTGCCCCATGCAAGGAACTGGGCTCGCTGGCCAGAGCCAGCAAGCCTGGCAGCAGGGGGCGAGCCGCACAGAGGGAAGTGAGCCCTCTGAGGGGACCCAGCCGGAACCCAGCCAGGCTGCTCCCGACTCCAGGCCTGCAGGACGTGGTGCGCATGCTGACGCACTGAGTCACCACGACCGGCAAGTCACGATGCTCGCTGGACTCGGGACGCACTGCGGCAGAGCACGGAACAAGTGCGGCCGACAGCGGGCCCGAGAGAAAACACAACGCTGGATCTGAGCCTCGGGACCAGAAGTGGCACCACGGTGTGCTCCTCTCCGGGGACAACGTCCCTTCTAAGTCAAGGACAAGCCAAAAGCGTCCACCACCAGCACCCTCTGGTTCACACTTTACGGCAGAATAACAAAAAGACCAGGATTACAAAAGAAAAAGCGCTATTCTTTAGAGATGAAGAGCCTGTTACAGAATTAACACGACAGCTCAGCAAAACCGCTGGATGGAAGATCAGAAAATGAAAACGAACTACATTTCCACATACCGGCAACAAATGAAGAATATAATTTTAAGAATGTATGATTTACAACCTCAAAAACAAAATGCGCCCAGAAGTAAATCTAATTGGAAACATTCAACCATGACCTTTTACTACAAACCAGTCGGGACCCGCGTAGGGGAGAGGTGTACCTCGATCAGAGACTGGAAATGTTCAAATTCATAACTATGCCACTCTCACCAAATATCCATGAATTCAACTAAATTCGAATCAAAATTCCCGACTGGTTTTTCTGTGAAACTTGACTGCTCTGAGGTATATCTGAGACCACACAGTCAATACCCTCCTCAAACACAGCTGGTGGGGAGGGGGCCCCCTATGCACGTCTCAAGAACGGCGCCAGCACTGGCGTGGTGACCAGGGACACGATAAAGGTGGCAGGAGGGGCCGCGCGCGTCAGTGCCGGAGGGGAGGGGCCCTGCCCCACGGTGCTGGGACGGCCATCCATGTGGGGAAGGGATCACGCTCTTCACACCACGGACAAAGGCAATTTTCAGCGGGTTAAAGAATGGATGAGAGTAAAATAAAAAAAAAACTAATACAAGAACACATGCTCGAAACCTTGAGGTAAAAGAGGTTTTCTATAAACAAAGGCGACAGATTCAACTACGTTAAAACAGAAGCATGAAAGAGAACGCGCATAGGTAAACGTCCCCGCAACACACAACAGACAGAAAACGTGTGATCAGAACACACGAGAAGCATGCGCGGGTCCGCTCGGGGAGGAAGGCCCGCACACCACGGGCAAGGCCCTCCGTGCCCCCACGCCGGACGGGCGGAGACGCAGGGCTGGACACCAGGGGCCCAGGCGACGCGCAGCTTGCTGCCACCACGCCACCCGCGCTCTGGCACGCCTTGGCCAGCTGGCCAGGCCGGCGCGCTCCCCCGGCCCGGGTCCTGCGCGTGGGCCCACGAGCAGCCCAGTGGACCTCCGTGATGGACCTCCGCGACGGGCACATGTGGGGTACTGTGCAGCAGTGAGGCCGAGTTGAGTTCACACGACGCATGACAATGGGCAAAACACAGGCACAGAACTGAGTGCACCCCCAGCGCCGTGTGACTCCGTCCGTGTGAGACCCTGACGCACTTGAGAGAAGCAGTGTGCTCAGGGACACGCGAGGTGCTGGGGGCAGAGCTGCTCAGGTGACCACTGCGAGACGAGGGTGCTGTCACGCTGGGACGAGCGCCCAGCATCCCATGTGCTGGTGAGCAAGGCCCGCCGCACTGCATGCGGGTGCTGGGTTCGCGTCCCCCTTCCGTGTGGTTTTGACTGTGTCTTCCGCACCGCGTGTGTAACGAGGCGGCGCGGTGCCCTGGCCTACCTTCCTTAGCCAAGTTAGACAGCTCTGTTTGGTGGTCCACGAGCCCTTCGTTTGCTTCTTCCTCTTCAATCGTCTCCTCCTCATCTTCCACTGAAATGGTAGCCATCAAGCGTCAGTAAGACAGACGTCACACGAAGTCACTTCGTCTCCTTTCTGATTACCCATCACCCGCTACACAGTTTCAAAACCGCGTGCATGGCTATTAAAGAAGCTAGATCCAATCCTTTCAACTCTGGAAATAACCATTTACTGAGTGAGCAGAAAAGTGAGGCCATCCTCTCCTATCCACCTCAAGGTATAAAACACAGCCTGGCCTTTCATTACACGACAAACCTGCTCAGGCCAGAACAGGCTGCAGGGGGAAACTTCCTGTCTGCCTGCTAGGCCCCGCTGTAGGGCGACCTGCAAGCATGCTGTCCGGGGTCCCTGCAAACATGGCACTGTCCAGTTCACGTGCCCAGCTCACCACTGTGACTCGAAGCAGCCTGGTGCTGCACCCACACTCACTCCCACAGAGACCTGCTCCTGCGCCGCGGAGCCAGCCAGCGCCCCGCAAAGCAGCCCGCCTGTGGCCATGTCTCCGCTGAGCACAAGCCCTCGCCATCCAGGGCCTGGCCAGGTCCGCTGGCCTGCTCTTGGCCCGGCCCAGCCCGCCGCCGGCTCCTCCCGTCCCCCACAAGCAACAACCAGACGCACGCTCTGTCCTGTGCTCTCACTGTGCCATGGGCCAGCACCCCACGCCCTGCCAAGGCACCCGGTCTGCCACGGGGCTCCTGCTCGTGGCTGTACTTGACATGGGCGCCCCTTTCCTGAGTTCAGAGCCCTGCGGAGGGGACAGCGAAGGGCACCGGAGACAGACCTTCGTCATCGGTGAGAGATGTGCTCGCTTTCCGTTTTCTTCCAGGCACTCCCAAATCCTGAAACGATAAAAATGCAAACCCACGATCTGAAAGCTCAAAACGGAGACCGAAGCACAAATGTCCGCTTCATGCGCACGCCGGGGGTCGGAGACGGCCTGTGACAAGTGTGCTGCCACTGCGCTTCTGGCCACAGGAAGGGCCTGGGCAGTGGAGTGAGAGCGAGTCCACGCTGCGCTCAGCTGCGCCTCCCCAAACCAAGGTAACACCCCCGAGCCCAACGTGCTGAGGAGCCAGTGTTCTCCCCGAGCAGACGGACTTCGTGACAAACGGGAGCAACACCAGACCCGCGTTGTCTCCAGACCACACGAGGGCCCCACCTGATGCCCGGCGTGACCTGCGTTCCCTCATGCCCCCAGGGTGTGGCGCGCCCTGAACCTACCAGAAGCCGCTCTGGGATGGCCTCCCGTCCCTTCGGTCTCGGCTCTTTTCCTAGGAAGACAGGTGACATGGCCCCTGCTCACCATCGGGCGCAGGCGACATCGCTCACTGCACCCTGCCTCCCTCCCTCCTCCTGGCAGCGCCGGCTGCCCCGCCCCAAGCACGCGGGTGGCTCTCAGCACTGCCGGCCCCGCAGTGGCCCAGGCGGTCCTGAGCCGGCGCGAATGAGCTAGCTGCCGGCGCGGCGTCCGCCTCACGACACGTCTGGCCTTAAGACTGTGGCCTCAGTGGCCACCCCCTCTCCACGTCAGTCTCTGCGCCCATGAGCTGGGAGGCACGATGTGCCACCCCCAGGGACACTGGGCACCACGCCCACACTAGTGACCAGCAGCAACCGCGAAGTTCCATGAGGCCACGTACCAGCCACACGCCTCGGGCAGCCCAAGTCCCCGTCCAGGGACCGGCCTCGACTCTAGCAGCTCAGAGCGGAAGTGCCCAGCCAGGGTGGCACACTGGGAGAGACGCTGCCACCAGCACACCGACCACACGTCACACGCTGGTGAGCAAGTGGCTGTCCCGGGCGGCTCCTGAAGCCAGCCTGTCGATGTGCCCGCCGAGCAGGGACTCAGAACCAAGTACAAGCCCAAAAAGTAAGCCTTTCTTTAAAGTACCGTACCTTTTCTGGAAACTTTCTGTAAATTTAAAGCCTTTTTCCTCTTCTCTTCTAATTCCACTTGCAGCTTTATCTCCACAACCTGATACGAAGCAGCAGAGGAAGAAGCCTGTCGCGGCGGGTGCACCCGCATGCAGGACGTCACGCCTGCCTCCCCCTCGCTCCAGCGGCTCCGAGAGGAAACGCTCCCCCCACAGTGCCGTTCACTGCACGCCTAACGCTCCCCCCACACTCCCGTTTAACCACGTCCCGCCCCGGCGCTAGCTGGTGGTGAAATGAGAGTTTTTTAAAAATACGAAGCGAGAGGCAGGCGCCTCCCAGAGGCAGGCTCCCCCAGCCGCCCGCTGACCCCGGCGGAGCTGAGGGGCCTCGGGCGCACGGAAGAGGCAGCGCACGTGTCTACGCACGAACAGAAAGAGCAGCACCCCGCCCCCGAGGAGCCGGCCTCCAGAAGGCGCGGGTGGCGGCGCCACGGGGCCCGGCTCGGTGCACCTGCCCGGGCGGCACCGCGGCAGCCCCGACGCCCTGGCTGTCAGGGCCCCACGAAAACATCGGCGTCTACCTACCTGTTCAATGTTGGACCAAAAACACTCTATCTCTCTGGCAGCCGAGGCAGCTATGCGTCTCAAGCGGTTCTGCTCGTCTCTCCGGCCCCGTTCCTCCCGCTGCTGCTTCTCCTCGTGATGGCGCGCGACCGTCCTGACGAGCTAGCAACCCAAGTTCGAGAACGTCAGGTTGTACTCTGTGTCACTCTACAGAAACAACAGTGTCTCACAGAGTCCGCGGCCCCTGACTCCATGTGATTCCCTGGGAGGCAGCCCGGCCACTCCGAGGGCCTACGTATGGCCAGCTGGGCTGGGACACCACCTCCCGACACCTCAGCGCACCGAGCGCCACGGCTCCCGCGGCGCCAACCCACCTTCTTGGCCGCAGCCACCTTCCACCTCCTCTCCTGGGCGAAGTCGGTGGCCATCCACTGCATCTCCTCCAGCAGGTAGTCCCAGTGCGCCCGGGGCCGCGGGGCCTCCTGCAGCTTGGGCAGCCGCCTCGGGGACCACAGGCCTGCCTTCCGCAGCTCGGCGATGCGCTGGTGCGTCTGGTTTTCCTGCGGGGTGGGGTGGCCCCTGGTCATGAGGTGTGTTCCACTAACGCAGACCCCAAGTCCCTGAGACCCTGCCGGGTGATGGTCTCGGTAACAAAGACAGGCCTTGCACACAGAGGTCAGAGGGAACGGGCGGGCGACTCTCCCCGAGGCCTGAGAAGCGAAGCGACAGGCCCGCCCGTCTCAGGCCCGCGGGCAGAGATCAGGACCCATGCCCATGCTGGGCTGCTGACACGGGGGACAAGCCTGGAATCTGCTTTGAGCCCATGGGGAAGGGGAGACAGATCGAATGAGACTGGCCACACGCGATCACGAGATTAAATCCGGGACAGGAAGCGCGGAGTTTTCCCGGCCCCACTTAGTTGGGTTTAACTCCCCTTGCGAAGCGGAACAGAGTAAGTGCTCAATTCCCAGACCAGCAGCAGGCGCCATCAGCGAGCCCGGCACCATCAACGGCTGGGGCTCTGAGTGCTGCCCCCAGCCTCGCGACAGGTGACAGCGGCCCAGACCGCTGACTTCAGCACAAAAAGACTCCCCAGCAGCCTCCCTCCTCCCGGACAGGTCAAAACACTTGGTTTCAATCTTGATTGTCACTGGTCACAAAGGTGCCAACCACCCTTATTGCCAGGGTGCAGCCGTCGACTGCCACCACCTGAGATGAAAGCAGAGGCCCGGCACCACTCGCGAGGCGGCCAGTCTCCTTACCAGCGCTATCTGCTCCGCCAGCTTCTCCTGAGAACTGTCTTGGGGCGGGGCGGCATTCTGAGCTGGGCTCTGTGGCTTCACAGAGACCGCCACGGCTGCCCCTGGGGACCGGGAGGTGACTGGAGATAGCGACTTGTTGGCTGCTGAGGAGGGTCTGTTCACTGGGGAGGCTCGGGCGGGCAAGGGTCCTGGGCCTGAGCCACTGGTGGGAGCCATGGACGAGGCGGAGCCGGGCTGGGGCCGCGGACAGGGCTGCCCGGGGTCAGCAGGCGGTCTCGTGGGCGCCACCGTCTAGCGGGCAGAAAACAGGCGCGCAGGTAAAGACAAGACTCCAACTCCGCTCACAGCCCCGAACGCCAGAGACGGCATCACCAGCAGAGGAGACAGCACCAGGGGCTCCCACCCCACAGCAACGCAACAAGCACGTGACCGCGCCTGCAGAGCATGGCGCCGCGAACTAAACCACGCCCACTACGAACAGACCCTTTCGCCCCACGAACCACGCGGGACTGCACCGCGCACTGCGTCTCCACGTGCCACCTCCTGTTTTGCTTTTCCCAACCTCTTCTCTTCTGTTTGTGAACAGTTTTATGCGCGTTGATTGCACAAGCTGCTCCCTAACCGGCAAGCACCGAATGCTCATCGTGCGGCTTTCCTCTAAAGGGAAATGCGACCCAGCGGCCCTCCGGTGGCAGGCGGGCTGTGCTGTCCGAGCTTGGAGCACAACTAAGGGCGCCATCCCACACACGGACAGAGCGCTACTCATGGGGAAGGAGACAGATGGCGCAAAAGGCAGCCCCTTCGTGACCTGGAATGTGCAGGACACAGCCAGGAGCCGGGGATGCCTTCTGTGGCGTGTGGCTTCTGTCTCCTCCTACCTGGGGGCTGGCCAACCGGCCGGCTGCACGCGCGTGGGAAGAGAGTTCCACCGGCCACACGTGGCCGTCCCTGCGGCCCCGGGGCTGCTCTCATCTGCAGCCGCAGAGCTGCGACGAGAACCGTGCTATTTTTGGATAATCCAGCAACAACAACTACAACTACAGAGCCAAGCAGAACCATGCTGTGACTGCTGAGCCACGCGGGCCAGCGGGCTGCCAGGAGCAGCGCACGTGCCCTCCTGCTACCCGCGGCTCGACCCTCCTCCATCCCTCAGGGACAGAGCACATGGGTCCAGAGTACCTGCGGCTGGGACGGCAGCGGAGGGGCGGGCATCTGTGCCTTCCCGGGCACCGGGCCGTGCAGGGCCAGCTGTGTGGGCTGCGGGGCAGGCGCGGGATGCTGGCTAGCGGGGGGCCCCGGGGCTGGGGCGTTCGCCTGCTGCGTCTTCACGGGCATCTGGAGCTGCGGCTGCGGCTCCACCATCTGTGGCTGCTGTGGAAACTGCAGCGCCGGCGGCAGCGGCGCGGCGGGGAGGCTGGCGGGGGGCAGCCTGCCGGGGAGCTGCGGTGGCGGTGTGTGCAGGCTGGCGGCGTTCTGCACCGGGGGCCCCGTGGACGGGTCGTACTGCTGCTGGCTCTGCTTCTGGCCCGAGAGCTGAGTGGCGTGCGGGGCGGGCGGCATCCCTCCTGTAAGACAGGAAGACCCGCAGCACTGACTCGGGGGCTCAGGCGCATCCGTCCGCCAGAGCCAGACCGCGCGCCCCAGTGCCTGCCACAGACCCACTGCTCAGCCATCGTGCACGCGAACGGGAAGTTTAACTGGCGAGAGATTCCAGTTATATCAGCTCTAATGTTGTACACGGGCACAGGACAGAGGAAAGGAGGCGCGTGACCTCTGCGGGTTAGCATCAGACAGCGGTAGTGAACACCCACAGGCTCCTGCCGCAGCGGCCACCAAGAAACACACACAAACGGAAACTGCAGAGAAGCTCAAGGACACGGACACGTGCGGCTCTGCTGAAGGGGCAAAAACTGGTCTCTGGGGGTTCTTCACACTGTATTAACTGTGGCTCGGGGACACCCCGATTTTGGAAGCCGCGCCACACATGCCGGCGCGACTGCACGTGCTCCAGGCAGGCGGCACCGGGTGCTCTCTGCACCTCCGGAGCCACACGGCCGGGTCTGGCGCTGGGTCTTACCTTGAACTGTCGGCATTAACTGCTGGAGAGGAACTCCTGTATTCACCCCTGGGTGCTGGAAAACTACCCCTTGGTGACCCACTTCAAGTCGAGGTCGCTTAGACTGCTCTAGAATAATTTTCAGAAAAGGTGCAGTTTGATGTAAAAATGAAACCACAGAAGTAGTAGAAAAAAACGTGTAAGTGTTTTTATAATATTTGAACAGGGAGGCCTTTCTAGGCATGAACCCAAATCCAGAAGTCATAAAAGATTAGCGAAATAATTCTTCACTGAATGCTTGCACACGTAAGAGGAGGCATCACGAGAGGCCGAGGGCAAGCCACGGCCTGAGCGACGGCACGTGCAGCACGCGCAACGGCGAGGGCGCCTGGCTCGGCGCCGGGGACCCCGCCGGAGCGGCGGGGGCATCGGCGCCCGGACCGGGGACCCTGCCGGACCGGCGGGGGCATCGGCGCCCAGAGTGGGCAAAGGGCGCGGACAGCTGGCAGAGGGGCGGACCCACACCGGTCCACAAACATGAGAACGTACTGTGCAAGCTTGCTGAAAGAAATCCACAGGATTTAGTTTTTCACCCATCTTATGTGTAAAGATTAAAAAGATTGATCACACTTAATAAAACAGCCAAAATGTGCGAGAACCAGAAACGGCTGACGGGAGTGGAAACTGGCCCTTTGCTTTTGGAGGGTAATTCAGCAGCACCAACACTTAGCTGTACGTACGCTCTGATCTAGCAATTTTCTCTCTGGTTTCTCCTTTAGCTATGTTAATGAACATGTAGGAAAAAAGTATAAGACCAGATGTGCAATCTTGTGTTGATTATAATAGAAAAAAGGTGGTACTAATAAACACACACCACAAAGGTCTAATGAATAAAAAAGGAAATGCCCCAGCACAAGAGGACTATGCAGCCATCAAAAAAAAACAAAAAACAACAAAAAAAAACGTGGACATGTGTGTGGGGGGCGAGGGGTGGAGAACGCGGCCAATGGCCAGGGAAGATGGCCAGGCAAGTTCGTACTGAGCCGTAACAGTGCACACACATGCTCCAAGCCCACGTTTCCAGAATGGCACGTGGGGTGACAACACTTGTGTGGACAGAAGAATTCTGTCAAAATATACAATCCTCGACGGCACTACCTCTGGCTACAGAGCGGGCAGGAAACACCTCGCCACAAGTAGACTGAAGTTACACCCCTGGAACTGTTTTAAAATTTTAGATAAAATGTGGATTGTTTAGCATTTGAAGAAAAAAATTCAGTTTGAAAAAATGAATGACACCTTGAAAAAGCTAGCGGTTTTGCATCAAGTCGTATCCTGAGGACTCGGAGGCTAGAAATGCACTCAGAAAACCAGAATGGAGTGCCCCTGCCAGACCGACGAACCCCACCTTCGAACCCCCACCTTCGGTACACGGGAGCACTCACGGAAACACCTCGTTAACTGATACTCACCAAAGGAAAAACTAACTTTCAAGTGGAAAGAAACTAAGCAAAGCTAAGTTCTTCAGCCCTCACGCCTGAGAAACACGGGCCACGGCGCTGTACCCCACACTGAGAGGCTGGCTGGGTCCTGAGGCCCCCTGGGCCTGGGCTCTGTGACATACCTGCCGGGGGTCCTGCTTGCTGCCTCTTAAAGGGGTCCGTTTCTATGGAACTGCCAGCCCCTGACACCAGGGTCCCTGCGAGGGCTTGCTGCTGGAAAAAAAAAATTAAAGAATGAGATTTTGATAATTTAAGTGCCTCAGAAGAATGACTAAAACTACAACTATCATTATTATCCCAAACATTGACCTCATCCCTTCTCGGTAAGAGAAATATCATCTACCCAACGTATTTAAGTATGCACACGCAATGTATCACTTACATATGTGGTAAATTAAAGTTCTAACTTACCTCTGGAAGGAAAAAAAGGACTTGTAAAAGGTGTATTATTCTGGTTTTAAGTGGAATTTCAGATCAATGCATATCTAGTCCTTCAGAAACAAAATGGCTTTTGTACACAGAACAGCAAGCAGCCCGAGGGGAACTGCGGGCAGCATTAGCCTGAGACATGAGACTACAGCTTAGCCGCCCTGGCCAGTCACACTGCCCGTCACCACTCGTCCCCCCAAAAACCAAAGCTGAGTCATAACAAAGGCTGACACTGTTTTCCTCCTGGGAAACGGCACCAAACTGCCAAGTGATAACAGTCTGACTGGAACTTCCAAATGGCATTTGGACAGCTACCACCCTACCTGATGCATACAGTGTGTGAAATGGACAGAGGTCACTTTAAATATGCGAATAAAAAGCTACTGACCAAGACGGAAACGAGCTGTTGGGCCACCCTGCACCGTCCTTGTGGGGACACGAAACACTACGGGTGATGTTTAACTATCGCCAGTTGCTAATTTTTGAATGATTCAATTATGTCTACTTAGCGAGACACTTTAAATGCACAGTTACAGGTGCCTAAGCAAAGTCGCCATTCCCCGAGGAGGACGCTGACCCTCGGAGCCCTGGGAAGGGACACTGCGTGCCAGTGCCGGCCACGCGGCAGGCTCCCTGCTGCCTCACGACCGAGAAGCTTCGGAGCAGTGGGAAGGGACAATGAGCAGCGTTTACTTTTCACGAAGACGTGAGGAAGGAGGGGATGGAGAGGTGGGTGGAGGGGGGAGGACAGGAAAGAACGATTTGAGGAACAGACAGTATGTGAACAGCGGTTACCTCTGGGGACAGGCTTACAGGAAGTTTATAATAATGTGTGTGCGCACTTTTCTAAATTTTCCAAACATTTACAACGAACGTGTATTACTTATATAATCAAGAGAAGGGTTTTTGTTTTTTAATGGAAGAAGCGGATATAAAGGGCTCTGCGTCCAGTAGTGGCCAAGTACTTCCTATTGGACCAAACACTCCAGATTCATGTACACTCCAGACGAAACGTGACAACGAGGCAGGCAGACACGGGACCGGGCCAGACACAGCCCACTGGCCTGCGGAGCTCTGGGCCGGGAGCGGGAGGCACCAGGGGGGCGAGGGAGGGGATGGCACAGGAGGCGGCGGGAGATGCGAGGCCTGAGCTCCCGGCCCCAGCGCGGCGGCCCCGAGGCACGCAGACACGCAGACCCTAAGCACAGCCACGACCACACCGAGGTCTCAGGTGCCCACGCTCAGGGGACAGAGTGTACGGTTCCGATTCGATCACGTTAACTAACGGTGAGAGCGAAACCGTCCCAACTCTTCAGAAGCAGGAAAGAGAAGCCATCGTTCCCAGCATTCGGACCCCAATGCAACGTTCCTCCAAAACGCGAAGCAGAAAACATGAGCCGCACTCGGGAAAGCATCAGGGGACACCAGCCCCAGCGACCCCGCCGGACCTGGCAGCGGCGTCTCGGAGGGGTGCCGGGGACAGGAAGAAAACGTTTAATGAAGGACAGAAAAAAGGGAACCATTCAAAGAGCAAACCAAATGAAGACTCCAGAACTGGAAAACGCCTGAAATGGAATGAATGCATTGGCGAGGCCGAACAGCAGAGCGGGGACGCAGAGTCAGTGGACGGAAACGTCCTGAGAGACAGCAAGAGGTGGCCTGGACCTGGAGACTCGCTGGAGACTCTGGCGGCCCAGACGGAGCAGAGCGGCTGCAGGATGGGCGGAAAGCACGGCACAGGGAGCCCCGAGGCGGATGCCAGGGGTCCGCTCCTACCGGCTTGGGGGCGACCCACGGGAACGAGGAGTCTTTTCCACAAGATGGTGCTGCAGGACTGGAGATCCATGTGGAAGAATGGATAACGTGGACTTCATCAAAATAAACCCTTCTCCAAAAGGCCGACCTCTCCTCTGACTTCCTCACTGCCCTCTCTTGGTTTTCAGAACGACTTTTAGTTTTATCTTATACTACCTTTACAACCATTTTATTGGGAAAGATACTGCTTACTTTAAAATATGAACTTAATTTTAATTAAATCACTTATCAGAACTTTTTAAAAAGAAAAAGCATTCTCATAGCGAAAAGGGATGCTCTGAGATGGGAACTGAATTCTGGCTTTCTGTTTTAAAACAGACAACGTCAAAGTGAACTTTACCCACTAAAGATGATAAAATTTACAGGGCGTTGAAAAACGACATCGAGAAAAACACCTGAAGGAACTGGAGACGTGGCTCACAGAAGACCCCCGGCCCGTCTGCCACCTGAGAGGAGGCCAGGCTGACGTGCCCTGGAGGGAGAATCAAGACCAGCGGCTGCAGCTGGCAGTGACTTGGGGCGCACTGTCGCCCAATTTAAGGAAGCGCACAGACTGTAAGCTACCTGGAACTGTGGTGCTCCTGAGGCCGGTGCTCGGGGCTGAGGGACGGTGACCCCCCGAGCGCCGCAGGACCGACTGGGCCAAGGCATCAGGCCTCTCAAGTCGAGCTTCTAGAAGTAGTCTCCCCCGGACGAATCTTGGGTCCAGGGAACGGAGGAAAGCACAGTGTGCTCACGCTTGCCTGCGTGAAAGTACGCCTGTTCTGGCAAGCTGAACCGCCACGTCACACCTACACCTAGTGGCACACGTAGAAACGTGAACCCGTGTAAGAACTCGAAAACAATAGTCGGGGCATGGTTACAGAACTATTTAATTATTCTTCCTAACGTCATAATCACTGAAAAATAATCTCCAATTAGGATGGTTTTTAAAGATCTAAGTAAGTGTAATAAAACAGTGTCGCTTCGCATACAACAACTGCACTCTGGAGCCTCAACGCTTTCTGAAAGCAGAAAATCAAGACGCAGAGAACTCTCGAATTCGTTGCTAGAGCATACCTAGCAACAGATCAGTTTATTATAAAAATCCTGTAATTGCTTGCAAATAACAAAATTCACTCTTAAACTTTTAAGAATGCTTAACAGTGCTGGCAAGGGTATAACAAAACTGGGAGCACTTACATATTTCTAGCACCACTTCTAGCTAAAAACAAAGTGACAATGTACAGTGAACACCTTAAACAGACTTTCTTCATTCACTGATGCCGCTCCTAATCTTTTCTAAATAGGACATAACCTAAAATTAGAAAAATAGTTTAAATGAATTATAGTTCCTCAAAGTGATGGGAGTATTAAGAGCTGTTAAAATGAGAATTATTAAAAGTGTAAAACATAAAGAGTTCGTTAAATGAAATTTTAAAGAGTGTAAATACACTATGTTGATTGTTAGGATGATGGAAATCATGAGCAATTATTCATTTTCTCTAACAGAAAATTGACTGAAAGATACTCTCTACTTAGAATGGTTCTTTTTCATACGTAAATGTGTGTACGTGCGTGTGTGTATATGTATTATTTGTCACACAGCACCTCTGCACGCAATGCTGCTGCCTTGAAGTCTTCTGGAAGCAGACAGAAATGGATGCCCATGCAGCACAGAGAGCTCTGGACTGATTCCCTGAGTTCCAGTAAAAATTGTACAAATCAGTTGGAAACATCGCAACCACACTGAGGTTTTTCCCAAGAAAACGAAGGGCATGTTTTACAGTTCAAGTCTTTAACAGTCCCTCCGTTTCCTATTTCCTTTGGCAGCCACTAATATTTGCCTCAGAAAGCGGCAATTCCTCTTTTCATCTCTTAAACATTTTTTGAGATATATCACATATACAAAACAAATTATTAACATACGTATGTGACTTTTATAGCATAGTAAGGTGAATCAGAATTTAAGTGCTGGAATATGAGTGTTCACTGAGCAGTCTGTTCAACTTTTGTTTGAAAATTTTCGTATTAAAATACTGAGAAGGAAAGCGGAAAAACTTACACGTGCGGTTTAGAAGAGTAATAACCCAGAGGTCACCATGGACTCGTCCCAAGGCTAAAGTCAAGTGCTTCTTTCGCGCCCGGAACCCCGCGCGCACACCATGGAGGCGTCCCCTCCCTGCCAGCGTACCAGCTACCTGACCTCTGTGACCTTCCCTGTAGCGGCCTCACACGGCGGCTTGTTCGGTCCCACTAACCAGTGAACAGTCGCTGAAGGAACTCCGCACCTGTGCTCCCCTGTAAGCCCCCCGAGGCACAGGGCGCTGCTGAGACCAGCCCCCGGCCACACGTGCAGCGACTCATTCCCACCCATCACCGAGCAGGCTGCGGCTGGGGACATTTCGGTTCTTCCCGGTTTGGGGTTATTCCAGACCGTACTTCTAGGACACTACTGCGGGTGTGTTCTGGCACATGAACCGAAGGGTGCCCTTGGAGTGGGCAGAAGGCCTGCCCATGCCCACCTTCTCCAGCCATGCCCATTTCCAAGTGCCCCCCGCCACACTCCGGCAGACGCCAGCCCCACTGATCCACATCAAGGGCTGTCCCAGGTGGTTCCCAGCGATGCAGCGAGTGTGACCGTCACAGGACAGCGCGCATCCTCATGAGTCTAGCTTCCACTGCCCCACTGTCCTACCGCGGACATTGGCCCATGCAGGCTACACGTGTACCACTGTCCTGCGTTCCCCTGCACATCAATGGGCAAGAGGCCCCACTAATCAACTGACGATCTCCCGTTTAACAAATCTTCCCTTCGACTGTATCAAACTCATGCCCAGAAGCACCCAAGCACCTGGGTCAAGTTAGTGTCCCCCACTGAAAGGAACCGGACCCCTGGAGCAACGCCCACTCCCTGCGCTGGGTGAGGGTGTGCTTGATGAGCCCTGAGCGCCTTGTGCCAGAAGGCCAGGAAACACTCGGCGGGTGTCTTGGGGCAGAAGTGTCAAAAGCACATGACGGCCAGCCTGGAGGGGCTCCAAGTGGCCAAATTACAGAAAACGGAGCATCAGAAACGGTGGATGGGGGAGGCTGGGCAGCAGATGACTAGCAGGGGAAACGAGGGGACGTCACAGGAGTGGAGATCGTGACAGGCACGTGGGTTCCATGGCACGCGCCGAACTCAACGCACCGTCGCACTCAAGGTGTGCGCACTCCCTGCTTATAAGCCACGCTTACGGACCAAAGAAGAAAAGCATCACACGATCATACGCTGTATAAATGGAGAAAAAGCATTTGACAAAATTCGACATCCATTCATGATAAATGCTAGGATTAAAGGACTTTCCCTCGCCTTTGATAAATGACATCTACAAAACCTACAGCTGACGCCACACCTGACCTTTTCCCACTGAGGCCGGGAAGAAGGTGAGAATGTTCTCCCTGCTCCTCGTCTGATCTTCGCCAACGCAATAAGGCGAGGAAAAGAAATTAACGAAACATGCGGAGAAGAAAAAAATAAATCTTGCTTTCTTTGCAGACATGATTCTCTCTGTATAAAATCCCATGGAATCTACAAAAAAGCTCCTGAAACTAATAAATGAGTTTAGCAAGTTTGCAAAATACAGGTTCAAATAATCAACTGTAATTCCTATATACCTGCAATGAATTATAACTCTTAGGTACCATTTACAATACCATAGAAAAAATGGAATACGTAGGCATAAATTTTACAAAACACATATAGAATTGGGATGCTTAAAAGTACAAAACACTGAAGAAAGAAATCAAGGAAGACCCAAATAAATGTAGAGATGTACCATATCCCTGGACTGGAAGATGCAATATTGTCAAGATATTACTTCTCCCCAAACTGGTCAACAGATTCAATGCAATTCCAGTCAAAATCTTAGCAGGATGTTTTGTAGATATTGTAGATATGGAAAGAATCTAGAATGACCTAACCGATTTTGGAAAGAAAAAAAAAACAACGGAGTTAAAGAACTCATGCTGCCTGACTTCAAAACTTACGACAAAACTACAGTAGTCAAGACTGTGGCACTAGGAAAAAGACAGCCAGGCGGGTGAATGAGAGGGAAGTATCTAGAAGTAGACCCGCACTGTAGGACCATCTGATTACTGGCAAACTTGCAAAATATGAGAAGGAAGAGAGTCTCGAAACAGACCCACATCGCTTCTCAGCCTTTTGGCTAAGATCAAGGGTAGAAGCAGACCCACACACGTAGGACCAACTGATTACTGGCAAACTCGCAAAGTCAATTCAACATATGCGATCTTTTTGAGAAATGGCACAGGAACAATTGGATATTGATATGCAAAGAAATGAACATATGCTAGCCACATCACAAAACTTCAAAATGGATCACAGATCAAAATGCAAAGCATGAAACTATACAACTTACAGAAGAAAACAAAAAATTTTTGTGACCTTGGGTTGAGCACAGTTCTTAGATATGATGTCAAAAGCACAATCCAAAAACAGAAAAAAACTGATTGAAAGACTACATCAACACTTAAAACTTTTGCTCTATGAAAAAAAATAGTATTAAGAAAAAGATAAGCCACAGAATAGGAAAAAAATTTGCAAATTTATATGCCAAAAACCTATATCCAAATGCTGCAGGACTCTCAAATGCAACAATGAAATAATTGGCTCAAGGAAAAGGATGGGTGAAAAGGACGAACAGATACTCCCCCAAAGCTGACACGCTGATGTCAAACGAACACATGAAAACTACGTATCGCCACGAGTCTCTGGCTCCGCAAACTGACACTCCCACACAGGTCAGAGTGACCGCAGCCGTACCGCGTGCTGGAGAGGGCGCGGGTGTGGCAGAGCCACCGTGGGGGGTTAGCGGGCTCCACGGAGTCGAGCCTTCGGTTGGCAGGCAACCCAGCGACCTGCCTCCCAGGCCTTCACGCACACGAGAGGGCCTGTGTTCACACAAAAAGCTGTATGTGAACGTTCACAGCAACTTTATTCTTAAGAGCCCCAAACCAGAAGCGACCCGAATGTCCTTGAAGGGTGAATGGGTGAGCTGGGAACATGCGTGTGATGGAGGCGCCCCCGGCAAACAGCTCTGGTGCGTGCTGCCGCGTGCGTGAGCCTCCAACACACGGAGCCCACTGTGAGCACCCGGATCGAAGGGCAACATAGTGCATGACTCCATTTACGTTTTATGCTGGAAAAGGCAAGATCGGGGATGGAGACAGAGGTTAAGGGAGGGTGAGATGCGACCACAGAGGCATGAGAGGGGCCAGACACCTGGGAGGCGACAGCAGGCCTTGATTCCTGACCATGGTGGTCCTCTCATTCTCTCGACTGTGTGTTTGTCGAAACTCGTGGAACCACAGACCGAAAAGAGTAAGCTATACTGAATTAATTAAGTTTAAATGAACAAGTAAATGCCATTGGTGACATTTATAAGCCACTAATTAACATAAGAACCACATACAAATTCATAAATGGAAGAGGAAGCGCATCAGGGCAGCAGGGTGCTGTGAGCGCACGCGGAAGAGATGACACAGCTGGACCTCAAAGTATCTTTCCCAGATTACTCACTGTCCGCCCAACCGAAAGTAATAACCTTACACTGGAAAAGCCCGGTGGGCCGGCTAGGGGACTAGCTGACGTCATGTCCGCAGCATCGATGGCCACGGCATCACTCCTGCGGTATTCCTCTCCAAGATGCACGATCTGCACCAGACACAAGCGAGCAACACACGATGCCACAGCGAAGGGCAGTCTGCAGAACTGGCCTGGACTCCTCAAAAACGTGGACGTCCTAAGGGGCCGGCCGAGACGAAGGCAGACCGAAGAGGCATGACGACTAAACGCGGTGGGCGATCCAGCACCCCTGGGACGTCGCCTGGACAGGCAGCGACGCCTGCCTCTGAGCTGGGCGTGGTCGCAGGCCTGTATCTCCGCAAAGCCGCCTGACGTGAACGCTGTGCTGTGGCCAGGGCAGACAGCGCTCTTAGCTGCGACGCGCTGAAGCACTTAGGGGTGGCGTACGTGCACGACAGGATGTGTGCGATGCACGCTCAGACAGCTGAGGGGAATGTGTGTGCACGTGTATGCGAGAACGACAGCAATGCACATGCGGCTGAAGTTAACGACTGGCGACCTGGGCCAAGGACATGGGGGAGCTCTCTAGTGTTACTGCAACTTGTATATACGTTTGAAATGATATCAAAACTAAAAAAATTAAAACATCACCACCAAGATGAAACTGCTCTCAGAACCCAGCACAATCGATTCCAAAAACTACTAGAATCTGGCCTGTACTTTTCGGTCCTTGGTGTTACTAATGGAACACAAAGTGATTTAATTAAAAAAAAAAAATCAGTTTGCATTCAATTAACATCCATTTAGAAGCCTGAGGCCCTGGTGATTTCAGGTGTGTTTAATGCCAATGTTTCTTCTAGCTACAGAAGATGTCAAGTTATCATCTCCCTAAAGCTTTTTCTTTCTGTTTCGCACTGTTCTCAAAATTACAGAGAGAAGACAAAAGAAAGAACCAACATTTAAACACAGCACACAAGGAACCCTGGGCATACACCGGACAGGACTGTGAGGATTCGATGACATGCATGCTGACGCTACAACTGCATTACAGGGCAATACAAAAAAGTGATGCATTGAGAGCTGGGTATTTATTTACTCATGCAATTTAATTTTGTAATTCTATATGCAGGAAGACGTCTTTATTTTTTTTAAATAAGGATGGGCTCTGGAAAAAAATGTTGAAGAGCAAATAGTAATTGAAGGTTAAAATACCTGGATGAAGGAAAAGTTTGGGATGAGACTACATTTGAGAACCATCGAAAAGTACCTGAAACGGTTGCTGCTGGGATGAAAAAGCAGCAGAAACATTTGGAGGAAGCTGGGTTGCTATAGCAACGGGAGTACCAGTCTGCCCATCCTTTCCTGTCACAACCTTTACCTGAGAGGAAATATTTTGAGAAAAAAAGGCAACATAATTTTTAAGACTGCGCAAAACTTCGTTAGAATTTTATTGCTGATATCTCACTGATGATGTCTGGTGTTTAAAATGGAATGTTTTTGCATCAGATCCTGTAAAAGGACAACAAACTGATTTATGAAAGATTTATAACATAACAATCTAACTCAACTGCAGATCTTGCAGGAACTCCAATTTAACCCACAGGTGCAACATCCTCAGATTCTGCAACTTCACATTCTAAAAAGTGGGGACGGCAGACAGCCTTCAGGAGCGAGGCCCTGACGACCTCGCCAGCCGCGGCACGGCAGCCACTCCATCGCCCACCGTGTGGAGGTCAGAATGGCCAAAGTCTATTTTGACAAGAAGTTATAAAAAGGGACTTATTTTTCTTCATGAGCACAGATAAGGGGGATTGAGCCTACAGACAACATTGGTGTACAAACATAAAGAGAATTGAATTTCACTGTTTCACAGAGGTGAAATCCTTAATCACATAAACCTTTTGGAAAATAAAAATGGTCCATTCTGGAAAGGGTGTTAAACACAAAATGGCAAAGCCACACAGATACGTCCATAAATATCAATGGGGACGGCTGAGCAAAGAGACCAGTTTTTGTTCACCAAAGGCTGATTTCTTTGCAGGAGAAGAGTGACAAAGATTCAAATTGTTTTAGCTGTATCATAAAACAAAGTCAGCTCAACCGACATAGTGCACACTACACAACACAAAGGCACAAATACAGTGCGTGACAGTCCCCCTCACTACTGCCCTGCTGTGATTAGCTTCTTTTTTGAGAAGTGCAAATAAAGGGTTAGGAAAAAGTCTCAACTGGGTGATTATTAAGCACCATTCCAGGCACCCAAAAATGTCATTATCTAAAAATGAATCTAACTGGAATATCACTCAGTAAGTACTTGTATAACTGTGAGTTTAAAATATGATCTCAAAACTAAATATTTATGTATATTTAAGTCCCCTGTTGAAAAACCACGTTCATGGTGTTTTACTGGGTGGACCGCTACAGGCGAAATGTGAAAGCTGCAAAGCCAGCCGGAGGGCGTGTGCCTTTGGCTCCAGCACCTGCACCCCGGGGACCAGGCTGGGGCACCCAGGCCGGCTCTCCGACCTGGAGGGGCCCTGCTCTAACTGGCAGCACGGGGTCTGCACCCGCCCCCACGGACCACAGCAGCAAAGTCCACCTTCCATTCGCCTCCCGGTCACAGCCTGATGGAACCACATGTGAGGCGCACCCGGGCTCGGCTGCGCGGCACGGCCCTCTAGCAATACACCGCCGCGTCTCACCTCATCATTGATAACCTCAGACTTCTCCTCCTCCTCCTGCTCCTCCTCCTCCTCCTCCTCCTCCTCCTCCAGGTCCAGGTCGTTCTGCCTAAGATAAGCCTGCAGTGGGGCGTAGTGCTTCTTCTTAAAAGCCAAGAAGTCCATCATGTTTCCTTGCAGGTGTTGCAGGAAGAACAGCTCGATCAGGTACTCCTTGAAGGCCTCGCGCAGCGCCTCCATCTCCCGGTGGTGATAGTCCAGGCACTGCTTCCGCATCTGGGCCAGCTCCGGGGAGGCCGGGGGGATCTCCTCCAGCTTCTTGGGAGCCTTTCTGCCGCCCACGCTCCCCGCGGCCGACAGAGGAAGGCCGGACAGGCCCGGGAGCACCGCAGTCCTGGAAGGGCTGGTGGGGGGCGGCGGGGACGCCATCCCAAACGCTGACACACCCCCGACCCCGACCCCGGGGAGCAGAGGTCTGGTCAGCGGCGGCCCCTGCAGCACCTGCTGCTGCGGGATCAGCTGGCCCTGGATGATGCTGCTGATCTGCGGCGGCAGGCTCGCCGCAGCCATGTGGCTAGGGCTGGCCAGGGGCGGCAGGCCAGCCCCGCCCGAGGCCGCGGGGCTCTGGGGCCCCAGGTGGTGGACAGTGCCCCCAGACTGCGCGTGGGGCTGGGACAGTCTCCGTTCTCGGGCCGCAAGGGGAGCCCCTGCGTGCTGCAGCGGGACCTGGGTTCCCTGGGCCATCTGCCCGAGGCCCGAGCCCTCCTGAAACACAAAGTGGCCGCCCGCGGACGGGCTCAGGCTGATCTGCCTCACTAGCACGCTGGCGTCCACGAAGCCCCCACTGGGGCTGCCGCTGCACAGGCTCAGGCCGGGGCCAGGGGCGCCCGGCCGCACACTCTGCAGGCCCGGCCCCGGCCCAGGACTGGGCTGGGTGGGGCTCTGAGTCTGCACCTGCTGGGACAGCGGCGAGGTGACCTGGATGTATGACGGCGATCCGTGCTCAAAGCGCCTCGGCTGGGCGCTGAACTGGAAGCCCGGAGAGGTGGGGCTGGGGAGCGGCAGAGGGGCGAGCGTGAGCGCCGGGTTCCCGCCCACCACTGGCCCCACGCTCTGCAGGGCGATGTTCACGCTCGGCCCTGCCGCGGGGCTCCTGCTCATCAGCTGCTGAACTTGGAACCCGGGCGACTGGGGTGCCGACGGGCTGGCCGAGGGCGCGAAGGGCGTGGCGGGGGACGGGGGTGGGTTTGGGCGGGCCGGCTGCTCTTCTTCGCCGCCGGCGAAGGCCCGGGACCGCTGCAGCTGGTGCTGGACATTCTGAGGGCCGCTGCCATGGTGCATTATCGCCCCCCTTTTTTATCCAACTTAATGTTCTCCTGAAAAATCAAAGTTAAAATCAAGTTACTTAAAATCAAGCACAGACAACCACGTGATCACCGCCTATTACGAGAACCGCTCAGCAGCGCTGGATGCTCTGCAGGTCCGTCCCCACTGGCACCTGGTGCAAATGCGTGTTCCCAAGGAGCTGCGCGCTGGCACTGGGGACGGTCTCCTTCAGCACAGATGAGGGACATGTCCTTCTGGGTCACTGCTGTGCCCGGGCCAGGGCACAGCCAGGCGGGAGTAGGTGAGTGATGCCAGCCAGCTACCCAGGGAGGCAGCTAGCATCGCCTGCTCGAAGCCAAGCAGGATGTGACCTGGGCACAGGCGCTGGTGACCGGTGTGTTTCTTCCTGGACACCTTCTCCCAGCTCAGAGGCTGTTCTCTGGGTTCTCACACGTAGTGGACTGTGTGCTGTCTCTCCACGTGGAGGGACGGGGACCTGCTCGCCGCCATCTGGGCCAGGAGGCGGTCATGACGGCTGCCAAACGCAGGCGTGCAGCACAAGAATACGCCATGATCCCTCCGTCACCAGACCCATGGCCGAAGCTGTCGAGAGCCAGTGGTTCTCAGGAAGGCCTGGCTCCCCACTGTAACTCCCCGTGAATCGGCTGTGAATATAAGGAGCCCCCATAACACGTCGGACCCCGTGCTCCTGCGGGGGGTTGGGGCAGGCCTGGGCCAGAGAGCTGGCCTGGGGAGGCACGCAGCCTGTCACGGGAGCCAGGACAATACCTGACCACACCTCACACCTCCACATTCTCGGGAAAGCACAGCGAGAGGAGAACACGACCAGCCAGGAGAGGACCCATCGGGGCTGGAAACTCTGGGGGCTGGTGCACAACGTCGAAGGGGCTCATGGCCCCAAAATGACTCGGTATTAGGACCAGACAAAGGGGAGGCTGAGTGGAAGGCACCGCTGAGGGAGGTCAGCCTTCATGACAGGAGACATCAGAGGGCAGAGTGGGAACACCAAATCTGAGGTGAGACAGAGAACGCTCCCACGTCAGACTTGGCTAGCGCCTCGGTGTCCCCTGGGAACAGGATGACAACCACAGCTCCCAGGGCCATCTGCTCCCCACTGTGCTGGGTCATGGGCTTAGAAATGCCAGTCCACCGTGTAAAACCCTCGTTCTCAGTGGGCACACCAGCTCCCCCCCCAGACGAGTAGGAGTGTCATTTCACGTTCAGGGCACCATGCTTACCAGAGAAAATGCACAAGGAAAGAAAAACGTCAAAGCCAGAAGGTACAAATTTACAAAGGTAAAATACACACAGGTAAAATTAATCTCACAGTTTCAAACCCTGGTGAAATACACACACATGTAAATACTCTCACAATTCCAGATCCCTGGTTAAAATACACATACATATGAATGATCTCACAGTCCAGGCTCCTGGTGAAATACACACACAGATAAATAATTTCAGTCCCAAACCCTGGTTGGAACACACATACACGTAAATGATCTCACAGTCCAAAGCCCTGGTGAAACACACGTAAATGTTCATAACCTCACAGGCCAGTGCCCTGATGAAACATACACATACGTGTGAATGACCTCTCAATGCCAGGACTCTGGTTAAAATACTCACATATGAGAATAACTTCACAGTCCTGAACCCTGGTGAAATACACGCATGTATGAGTGACCTTATTCTCCTGAGACCCCGTACAAACATGTGTATGTATGAATACTCTCACAGCTCCAGACCCCTGGTGAAATACACGTATGTGTGAATAACCTCACAGCCCCAGAACCCCAGTAAAAACATACATACGTATGACTGATCTCACAGTCTCGGCGCCTGGTGAAACACACGTGCATGAAATCAGACGCGAGCGGGCGCGCTCAGGGTGGAATGGCCGCAGACACGCGTATGAAACCGAAAGCTACAGACGGATGCTTGCCCCAGCGAAGGCTGCGGAGGCATGGCGATCGGCACACCCTGTGCATGGCGGCGAAGGCACTTTCTGCTCTGACAGCCCTCAAAGGACGGAGCCCCGGAACCAGAGCAAGCTTCGGCAAACGTGTGTGCATGGGGAGCCAGGCTCAGTGGGGAACGGTGCTCACATCCCAGCCCAGGAGCCCACTCCCACCTTCGCCCTGCCAGCCGAGAGCCAGGCAGAGTGGGTGGGCGCTGTGGGCGCAGTATGGCAGGGGAACTCTTAGGTATGCTGTTGCTTTCAAAACAAGGTTTTGATTCTGACCCTTTAATGTAAGCATCATGAGGGAGATTTGTGTGAGAATGCAACAAAAACAATACGCAAACACATCGGGCACATCTGAGTTACTTCCCTGGAATACATTCCTAGAATATCGAAAACGATAACGATAAGAGGACAACGGCCAGAAAGAAACGCTCTCACATGACAATAATTTACAGCACCGGGGGGAAGGTAAGAATGAGGAGGAAAAATGTCATGACAACTGAACGACATGCTGAAAAAAATTCTGATCGCGAGTCATGCACCACAATAAATGCATTTTTATAACATTTCAGGTTTTATGCTAGATGTAAAGAAATCAAAACAGGAAAACTTAAGAATACAAAAGTACATACTTACTGAAGCTCTGAAAGGGACTCCATTTCTTAAATTTAAAACAGTAACATGTCTGAAAAGATGAATTTGAAGGCATGCAACTTAAAAATGTCTAAAACTCAAAAGTAAACCATCAAAACCCAAACCCAAATATCTTGGGAAGAATATCTGAAGCGATTACACAAAACCTGCCAGCAGAACGACAGCACGCGCTCCCGCTCACCCCAAATCCCGGCAGAAGGGCGAGCGGAGAACGCGGGAGGCGCAGGCAGAGGGCGGCGGGCGAGGGGCCCCGCCGCGCCCTCGGACACGGCGCCCCCTGCGGCTCACGAGAGCCCTGCAGATGAAGCGCTGGGTCCCAGAGCCCCCCCACAGACCGGGTGCCGGCGGCTGACGGGAGACAGGGCAGAGTCTGCAAGGGCCCCGAGGCCGCGACGTCCCCAACAGGGTGGGAGACAGTGGTGGGAAAGCAGGGTGGGGGAGAACCTCTGATCCTATTACATTTGACCTGGTAATCCTTCTGGAAATCTCTCCTAAGCAAATTCACCTATTTTTTTTTTAATTGTGCGTAAATCTCCACTATAGGACAATGCAGTAAAAGTAAAAAGCATAAGCGGAAACATCCAGTGCTCAAGTCCCGAATGGAGACTGTGTGATGAAGGCGGAGACTTCGTCAGATATGTCATTAAGTGAAAAAAGCGAACACCAATCACAGCACGCGGCACTGCCATTAAAGACGGCATGACACGACACTCTGGGACAGAGACTGGGCGGAACGTCTCGGGCTGAAGGAGGGGAAGAGCGGGCCTGAGGGCGGCAGGAGGGCCCCGGCTCCACTGCCGGAGGCCGGCGTCTGGCTGCTGCGAGCTCACGGCCCAGTCAGAAAAACCAACCGCTGCTCTCCTAGGGCGGCGTTTCCCCAACGCCTGGCACAGCGCCGCTCGGACGGCGCAGCTGCCCCGACAGCCGCACGACGTTTTACTCTGAACGTCCGCGTCTCTTACGTGAAGATCCCTCAAAGCAGCTGGAACGGACCACTAAGCTCGTGACTTCTGGGGCGCCGCTGCCCGGGACGCGGCTGAGGCCAGTGGGTGACAGCATGACGCGGCCTGGCGAGGAGCAAGGCCCCGGTCGCTGCGACGCTCACCAGTGCCGTTGGCCGGGACAGTGCGAACCACGGGCTCGCCGTCTGCGCCTGCTGCTGCTCTCGGGACGTCCCGACACCAACGAAGGGCGTGCGCGGACGCTGGCGAACGCCGCTCCTGGGCCCTGTCCTCAGTGTGGGGCGGGGGGCCCGAGGCTGGGACCAGACTGCCAGGGGCGGTGGGCACTGGGGCCCCACGGCAGCCGCACACACCTTGCCAGAGTGCTGGCAGCAAGGGGCTGGGAGCCCTTTTCTTTCAACGAGAAGGGCGCTCAGCTCACGAGCCCTGCTGCCTCCCCAAACCGTCGCCCTGCGCCCTCTGCCCACACGCGACACGGGCCAGAAAGGCTGGTCTCACGCTCTGCACAGTTCTGCCAGAGAAAGGGCGCTGGGCTGGGAGGAGGGCGAGGGGAAGGGGCGGGAGCAAGGGCTGGGACACAGCAAGCACCACCTCAGGGCGGAGAGGACAGACGGACCGACGGGGATGTAGGGAGGACAGAGTGTCATGACTAGTGTCTGGGAATATTTTCAAGAGAACACTCCAGGACGCAATTCGACAGTAGGCGTCGAGTCATACACCACATTCACACGTGACCCAGTAACCTGACTTCCGGGTCAGCCTAAGAAAAACTCGGAGGCGTGTTCCCACACGCAGCGGTACTCACGAGACAGCGCAGAAGAGACGGCAATACACGCACCTTCGGTACATTTATGCAAAAAACGTTAATGATAAACCAGGGACAGGGTACATGTTGACTCGTTCAGCTGCCCTTCCATGCTTTCCAAATTTGTCCTTAATCGGCAAGGGCCGCAGTCCCCGTGCTGACCCTGCCAGTCGCCACGCGGGTGTGCCCCCTCCCTGCCCTGCAGCTGGTGTGCTCACATGACTCGCTTCCGCGACGAGGCGGGGGTACCGCGTGCCACGCTGACTCTTTCCCGCTCTGGTAGCGCGGTTAACAGTTAAGTTCTCCCTGAACATCATCGACAGGTTCTGTGACTTCACGGAAAACGACATAATAAAACCAACTTCACCACGGGCTACTTGATATAAACGAGAGTTACGTTCCTACAGCATCTCACCAATTCGAGGACCCGCTCGTAGGAGGCACGGAGACGAGGCCTGCGCGAGCACGTGGCGAGCTGCTGCAGGCAACAGCGGTGCGCACGACACCCTCTCGTGGGACGCCACTGGCGTCTGCGGCACACCTGGGAACTGCAGCACACCAGGCTGATCACAGCCGCCGGCACGTGGAGGAAACAACGCGCCACACTCAGAACAGGCTCTGCACACCAGCCAGCCCTGCAAAGCCCACGGTCCTCATCCCTCAGAAGCGGAGCCCCGCTCCGGCCAGTGCCGGTCCTTGGCCTCCTGCCATTCGCCCAGCGAGCCCCACAGGGCTGCGCGGCCACGAACTCGCCTCGCCAACATCTGCAGCCCGAAGAGGGAAACGCCTCCCACAGACAGACTGCTGTTCTTAAGACTGCGGAGATGTTTAAAATAAAGGCATTTTTAAGAAATACTAAATTCATAGAAGCTTTCATGGATGCTACAGATTTAAAACCCAAATTTCTTAGATCAGCCCCTGGAGACAAGTAATAGTCAGACCCTCCCCCACCCCCCGAGCCCCGTCCACACCCACAGCTCATACCATTCACAAAAAAATAATTCTGGGGGGTAAAAAAATCAAATCATGAAAATATTTTGTAATATATGTTTTTTAAAAATTTATGTTTATAACCTTGTGGTACAGAAGAATTTTCTAAATATGGTATGAAACCTAGAAACTTTAATTTTAAAAAACAATTGACAAATTTTACTAAAGAAAACATTACAATAAGTTGAGAGACTGATAAAAAATATTTGAAGCATATGTAACAGAGAAAAGGTCAGCCATCCTAAACATACTGACACTTCTCACAAATCAAGAAGAGCCAAACCATCCAAGAAGAGGCTACAATCAACAATTCTGCAAGAAATACAAATGGAAAACATCAAACATGCTCAACCTCGTTGACAAAATGTGAACTAAAGGGAGAAAACTACCTGTTGTGCAGTAGGTTAGCAAAAGCCAAAAAGATTGCCACAGTCCAGGCTCGGCGAGGGCACTGGGCGGGGCCCCACCAGCCCTGGCTTTCCGGGGCGCAGGCTACATCACCAGGCACAACCCCGACATGTGCTGATCAAGGAGCTCCACCTTTGCGGCCTCCTCAGGAGAACTACAGCTGTCCCAAGGTGATCGCGACAGTACTGCTCACAGCACTGAAACTGCAAACCACCCAGATGCGCACCTTTCGGGAACTTTGGCAGGATGTGGTATCGCCACTCCTTAGAGACGGCCACTGAGAAAGGAGGAGGACATCGCTGTACTAAAATCACACATCGTGAGTAAGGCTGAACATATGTACAGCGTACACAGGCACAGGCAGACATGAGCACTGGACACAGATGCGTGTGTGTCTCCGGATGTCTCTACACACATTAAAAGAAACATCTTAGGCCGACCGGGCTGTGTGCGGCGTGAGGGCGGGGTCAGTGCTTCGCGTGGCTGGAGCAGACGCGGCCCTTGCCCTCTCTCCCTCCCGCCTCTGCCTGGCTCCCGTTCCAGGTCTCTGCGGGGAAGGGAAGTCCAACGATACAAGACCCCTCAGGACGAGAGGGAAGGGTTCTGCCCTGAACCCCGAGTCCTGAGGCTCTTCCCCCCACCTCTCGCTGAGGCACTGAGCTGACAGGGCCAAGGGTGGTCATTAAAAGCCCAGGACCTCTAAGGACACACTTCGTACCCAAGCAGGGCTTTGGAATTGCGCCCGGTCAGTGCGTTAGTCCCGACCGTGTTCATGGATGAACCGCCAGCACCCCAACACCGCCTGGCACATCGGGGACGCTCGGAGAGTACGTGGTGAGAGGGAGACAAGCAAGGAGTGAAGTGAGGACCAAGGCTGAAGAGACGGGAGCAACAGGGCTCCAAGGGCCGACGACACCACACCGCGGAGTCCCCGCGCCAGCCGCAAGGGAGAGGCTGGCGAGCGTGAGTGCCCGGGCTAGGTGCAGATTAAGACACAGCCTGCTACGCACATTTATTTCCGTATTTTTCAACCAGGATATTTCACACAGTCTCACGCTGTCACCTCATCCACTAGAAACACCCAAGCACTGGCCACATCCCACCTGGGGACACGTGGCGGGAGCTGAGTGGAGGCGCTCCAGGCTGCCCGGCTCACTGTGGTCACTGCCGCCGGCCCGTGCCTCCCCGGGCCAACGTGAAGGCCAAATGCTGTGCACCGCTCAGGCAGCGCGGCCGGTCCGGTGGAGAAGTGCCCAAGAGAGGACGCAACCCTGGTGTCCAAGGCCAGGCAGCATCGGGGCACAGAGCCCCCTGTGGGCCGCGAGGGGACACTCAGCGGCAGGCGCCGGGACACCCTGCAGTGACAAGGAGACTTCCACACACCATCGGCAGGGTGACCCAGAACCAGGCTGACCCGCCCCACTCAGGTCGCTATCCGTCAAAACGCTTTGAGTGTCTCCACAAGGCTGCTCACGAGTGACGATCTAAAGGTCTGGTCCCGTTCACTCCCAGCCTACATTTACGAAATGGGATTTCCTGTTACAAAAACCGGTAAGACCTGGAGCTGAATTTTTAAAGCACGTTAACTTGTAAATCTATCGCTCGTAATAAAAGAAATGCAAATTAACACCGGGCTGAAATATCATTTCTCATCTATCAGACTGACAAAAATTCAAAAGCCAGACAACATGCTCTGTTGGTGAGGCCCTGTCCACTCTGCTGGGGGACACAAGGTGTCCGACCTACAGAGGTCTGACACCATTTAACGAAACTACGCACGCTCTTCTCGTTGGACCCGGCAGTCCCACTACAAATTCACCCTGAACGGCCACCTCCAACATGAAAATGCATGGGCGCAAAGCTCGTCCATCCCGGCATTATTTGTAAACGCACAACGCTGGGGACATACTGCACGTCCCACTTCAGAGACTGGCCAACGGAGTGCCATGCCACATGTACAAAAGCGTGAGGGCAAGTTCCAGGTGACAGTAAGTCGGACAAGCAAAGTGCAAGGGGCTGTACCTGGATTATTACTTTTGTATAAGGGCGAGCGACAGATGGAAGGATGGACGGATGTGTGACAAAGCAGGTGTGGTAAATGTTAACAGAACTAGGCGGGGGGTATCCAGATGTTTACTGTAAAATTCAACTTTTGTCTACCTTAGAAATTTTTCATGGTAAAACGTTACATAGAAAATATTTTCTATATCAGATGGTAATTGGCTAGATGTCACTCAACAAATAAAAGGTTAAAACGAAAATCCTACATGCTCACAATGAAATGTGCATCCTCCCGCCGCAGCGTGATGGTTCTATGCTGGTTCCTAAAACACATAAATCACAAAGGATGCAGACGGGGCTGACCTGAGCTTCACACAGTGCGTCACTGCACAGAGCGACCGGCCTGGGAGGGTGCTGCAGTGCAGAAACACGTGAGCCCAGACTCGACGTCGCCGGTGTACCCCAAAGTTAACAGGCTACGAAGCCGAATTCACGGTGGTGCTGGTAGGTCTTCAACCTGATGGGCAGAGGCCCCGGAACTAGACCAGGCGGGATCTATCTCGGCTTCACAGGAACATTCAAGACAGGCCGAAGTGCTTCCTCAGACACCACACGATGAAGGCACAAACCCCACTCGTTAGTCTGCTGCTGCTTCTCAATCTCTTTCTGTGGCCCCCTAAGGAGCCTATGTAGGCGTTTCTCTCCTAATCACACCTCCGCCAGAAAACTGTAACACCACAGCTGCTATCCTGTACCATCTGTTGATGCACCGTGACCCTTTGGGAGGCCACAAACCACGGTCACATCTAAGGTATTTTCACCCTCCTCTCAAGAACCAATGTTCACCCCTTTGTAGAGGATATTCATGGAGAATGCAAGTTCTCAGGTGTAGGAAGAAACCTGGAAAATGGGCACCCACTCAGTTCTGAGGAAGCCAAGAGTGGAAAGAGAAAGGAGGAACTCTGCCGTCTTCCATGTAGTTCTGTACTGTCTGACCATCACGCAATGTGACTTATTTACTACTTGTGTAAAAGCCAAATGTCCTCCAGCAGGTGCATGAAAAGACTGTGGCCCACCCACACCATGGAACACTTGAGAAATATAAGGAAACAAACTCTGGTACCCGCAGCAACCTAGATGAATCTCCAACACACTGTACTCAGTGACAAGCTAGATTCAAAATGCCCCAAACCATGTGTTCCTTTACCTGACATCTTGGAAAACAGATCGGCAGCTGCTAAGGGCTGGTGGGGAGGAAGTGACTAGAAAGGAAGCACAAGAAAACCGTCTGGGGTAGAACTGTTCTGAACCCTGAATGTCGTGGAAATTACACGTTTGTCAAAATTCTTGGGATTCTACACCCTAAAAAGTGAGTACTGTGTGTAAATTTAAAAAAAGCTAAGAAAATGGCAACGTGAGGATGTGCAAAGACCTTCTCTTCCATTCAAACGTGATTTTCAAAATTTGTTTCTATAATAATGCATCAAAACAAGATAAAAATTTCTGTTGACTAGAAATAAAGAAGAAATCGCAGAGGGGGTGGGCCTGAGATGACAGGCCCCAAGGAGGCTCAGTCTACAAGAAATAGTAATGGCCAGGGTCTGGTCTCCTAAAGTAAGGGCACATGGCCCCTCTGCAGGTGGCTGAGGAGCAGAGCCAGGCTTGTCCACCTGAAAGAAGAGCCTCAAATGGCCGCAGGCCACAGCAGAAGTCAGCGGCTTGCCCTTGGCAGAGAAGCAAGCAGACTACCCAGACACACCCTGCCACCATACAGACCCTGAACGAATGCAAAGCCTGGACAAGGCATGGACTCCGAGGCTAAACTGAGCAGCCACGAACCCCGACAGAGAAGGAAAGGTTGATTCCCACACCAGATGAGCACCGAGACATAAGAAGGACGCGGGGCCGAGCGTGCCAACAGGAGAATTCACTGCCAGGGAACCGAGGGGGACAGACCCTGTGGACAGTCCATGTGAAGAGCGCCCCTTGATGCAAGGCCACGTAGCTGCATCCTTCCATGAATGGCCTTGAACACACCCAACTCCAACCTGACTCCCTCCCTTTTACATCTTACAGAAATCCAGAATCGACATCAAACCTCACCTCCTGCCCGAGTCTCTCTCTGCTGGAAAAGCCAACCTCCCTCCTCAGGCCCCTCTAACTAATCACCCCCGTATGTCGAGGTCCTACCAAATCCACTGGCTTTGGGAACAAACTCGTGCACTATTTACTCAAGTATTTACTGAGTGTGTGCTTCATGAGACAGTATTTGAAGCTCTGGGTCTCCAAGAGTGAAAAAGCATAGTTCCTGCCCAAGAAAAGGGGGCAGTCACGCAAAACAAAGCAGCAAGTGCCAGGGCATCAGTGCGATGGGGAGCCTAGGCAAGATGAGGGGTGCGGCTGGTGGGTGAGGTGGGCACGGTGCTGGCTCTCCGGGCAGCCTCTCTGAAGGGGGACTTCTGGAAAGAGAACTTGCTGAGCCAGACCTGTGGTGTGTAGGGACCCGGTGTTCCAGGCGGAGCTGACATGTGAGGATGCAGGGATGTGAGGTCACAGGCAGCAGGGACCTGGTCACAAGGGGCTTCATAAACCCCCTTAAGCACTTTGGCTTTTTTCCTGAGGGAAATGAGAAACCACGAAGGGCTCTGAACACAGAAGTGCACAATCTGATTTCAGTTTTAAAACATCACCAGGCTGCTGTGCTGGGTCAAGCGCAGAGCAGCTCCGCGAGCAGACAGCAGGGAGATGTGGGAATCGCCCGAGTGACAGATGATGCGGGGGCTCGAACCAAGAAGGCAGCGAGCAGCAGCGGGATTTGAGATCAATTTTGAAAGTGCTGACGGATCAGACTTAGGACGGGGAAGAAATGCAGAGACCACAAAAGTTCTGACCCGAGCAACTGGGAGAACAGAGCCCCCGCCGCCCTGGCCCTCACACCTGGTGGCAGCCGCCACCTGCATGGATGGAGACGCTATGGTGTGCTAGAGGCAGGCTTCACACCTGGAAAATGCAGCCGGGAGATACTGGCATGTGACCTACACACTCAGGACATACTGGCATGTGACGTATAGCCACGACAATGGATGAAATCACCTGAGAGCAGAGACCAGAGAGGAGGTCTGAGGACCGCCCTGAAGCATTGTAACACAGGAAAGGGAGATGAGGAGCCAACAAGGAGGCTGGAGGCAGCAGCCAGCAAGGAAAAAGGAGAATCAACAGTGGTGTCTCGGCGCCACCGAGAGACAGTACTTCAATGAAGCCGTGAGTAGCACGGTCCAAGGCTGCTGCCAGAGGCACTTGGCAACGTGGCGGCCCCAGTAACCCCCAAGAGGAGCTGTTTCAGACAAGAGGTGGAACCAAAAGCTTGACTGACGCTGGTTCCAGAAAAAGGGGAAGAGGACAAGATTAGAGCCATGGCCTGGAGAAGGCAGCACGGGCGGATCCAGTCACGCAGGATGTCAAACACGCAGCGGATCAGATACTCCGGCACCGACGGCGATTAGGCAGAGGACTGAAGGGCACGCGACCCCCCCGGGCGCGGGTTCTTAAAAGCACGTCAAGCTGCATTATACACTTCCAACTACAGAAAAGAAACGAGGGGGCCTGGGGGTGGGTGAAAAGGGGGAAGGGATTAGGAAGTCCAAACTGGTAGTGACAGAGTGGTCATGGGGAGCAGAGTCAGTAATACTGTGACAACTAGGTTCGGTGTCAGATGGGTGCCAGATTTCTCAGGGTGACCACTTTGTCACATAAATGTCTAACCACTGCTGTACACCTAAAACATAATATGGTATACAAGTGTAATTTTTAAAAGGAAAATAACGAAAGCAGTAAAATGTTTTCAAAAATGAAAGGACATGGTAGTAAAATGATTTCGTTTTAAAATCCGTTTTTATTTTTCCCAACCATTCGAACAGCATATTCATTTTAAGGGCTCCACTTAAAAAGTTACAAAAACCATTTCGTTTGCACATATCGTGTAAAAAGTTGACCAGAAAATACAAATAAAGTTCCTCTATCAGCCCCGGGCCGGCCGCCATTAGCTTTCCGGTTATTTACCTGCACCTGTCTCCACACCTGAGAAGGCGGGAACGCCTCGCGCGGGGACCCAACGCGGCGGGCCCGCCGCCCGCGGAAGGGGTCGGCATGGAAGCCCGAGGGCCGAGGCAGAGCAAAGCTCCCGACGCGCGGCGGACGCGAACCAGGCGGCGTGGAAACACTGCGAAGCGCGCCGCGCGCCCACGGCCCGGCCCGCGCGTGGCGGCTGCGGGGCCGACCGTCGCCTCAGCGCGCGCCCGCGCGCCCCGAGGAGGCTCCAGGGAGACCGAGGGCCGGGGCGCGGGCCGCACACCGCACGCCCGACCCCGAGCCCCGCCGCGGGGCCGCCGCTCCCGACGCCGCCGCCGCCCCGGCCCTCGCTCCCGGCGGCGGCCGCGGCCTGCTCTCGACACGACGCCCAGGCGAGGCGGCCGCCGCGGGCCCTTCGGCGCAGGCCCCCGGAAGCTCCCCGCCCGCGCCCCGCTGCACGCCCACCTACCCGGGGCCTGGGCCGCACTCCGGCCGCGTCGGGCTGGCGTCAGGAGCCGGGAGCCGGCGGCGGCGGTCGAGACGGCGCCGCTCCGCTCCGCGCATCCGGGGCCGCGGGCGGAAGAAGCGGCGGCGCGCCCGCTACGGCGAGCCGGAAGCGACGCGCGCACGCGCCGCAGCTGCGCGTTGGCGGCCGGCGTGACGTCAGCCGGCGGGAGGCGTCGAGACGGCCGAGACGGCTAGAGAGGCCAGGCGCGGGCTGCGGTGCAGCGGCCCGGCTGTCCCGGCCGCGCTTGCGGGAGGTGGGTACTGGCGGAGCCGCCGGCCGGCGCGTGGTGCCCGAGAGAGCAGGAGACTGCGCCCTGCGCAGGGTCTGAGGCGCGGGAGGTGAGCACAGCGGCGGGCGGAGAGAGAGGAGCAGGGCGAGGAAGTAGCGGAGGCAGTGGCCTCTCAGACCACTGGCCGGGCTTCTCGACTGCGGCCGGGAAACGGAGCGCCCACTGGGAAAGAAGGACGCCGGACCCTGTCCTCACGCCTAGTGCAAAAGTGAGCTCAAAAGGGAGCAGGCCCAAATGTAGGAGCTAAAGTTACAAAACGTAGGTGTCCATCGTCACAATTTTGGATTGAACCGTGGTTACAGCAAAAGCATAAGTAACGTTGAACGTGTCATCAAAAATTTGAAATTTTTGTGCTTCAAGACAATTAAGAAACAACCCACAGAACGGGAGAAAATACTTCCCAATTATGGAGCTGATAAGGCACTTGTGTCCAGAATAAAAAACAAGTCGACAATTAAAAATTTTGTAAATAGGCAAAGGACTCAAATAGACATGCCCCAAAAGAAAATGTCTGATAAGCACAAGACGTGATGCCCAGCGACCCCAGGGATCACGCAGATACAAACGGCCACAGGAACTACCACTTCATCCACTGAGATGGCTAGAATCAAAAACCAGGTACGCGTTGACAAGGATGTGGAGAGATCAGAATCCTCATGCACTGCTGGTGGGAATTTAAAATGATGCAGACACTGAAAAACAGTTTGGCAGTTCCTCAAAAAGTTCAACATAGAGTTAACCTATGACCCAGGAATTCCATTCCTAAGGATGTACCCAAGAGAATTAAAAACATCCACACAGAAAACATGTACACAACAGTTATTCTCAGCAGCATCGTTTGTAATAGCTGAGAAATGGAAACACCCCAAATACCCGTCAACTATTGAATGAATAAACAAAATGTGGCATATCCATATAATGGAATATTCTTTGGCCAGATAAAAGGGCGTGAAGTATTGACACAGGCTACAACATAAATGAACCTTGAAAACACGCCAACTGGAAGAAGCCAGACACAAAAAGTCGCACCTGGTATGATTTCACTTAGAGGAAATGACCAGAATAGGCAAATATGTGGAGATGGACAGTAGATAAGGGGCTTCCAGGGGATGCGGAGTGACTGCATCTGGATGTGGGGGGGGCAGGGAGTGTCTCCTTCTGGGGTTGATGAAAATGTTGCAAATTTACTAAAAACCACTGAAGTGTGCACTTTGAAAGGATGAGTTTTATGGTATGTGAATTATGTCTCAAAAGTTCATTTTAAAAAATGCAGGCTAAAGCAATCAACTCAGCAAAAGGCAGGTACGAATGCCTCCCTGATATTAAACATGCTGAATTTTTTTTTTTTTTTTTTTTTTTTTTAAGAAAACTTGGTCTACGGCCATGCCACCCTGAGCAAGCCCAATCCTGTTTGATCTCAGAAGCTAAGCAGGGTTGGGCCAGGATAGTACTTGGATGGGAAACCACCTAGGAAGACCAGGTGCTGTAGATGTAAAAAACTTAAAAAAAATAAGGGATTGTGAGAAAGAACAAACAAACTTGGCTGTGAAAGGGAGATGCGAGAGGGGCAGTTGGAAGGGAATAAAATTAACTGCCTAATTTTTTTTGTAAGCGCTGATAAGGAGGCAGAGATGCTAAAGAGAAGTCTGAGGGGCAGTTCTTTGAGCAGGAGGGAGGCGGTGACGGGAGGCCGCGGGCATTGGTGCTGGAGGGTGGCTTCTCCCACTGCAGCATCGGGAAGGAAGGAGTACAAGTTTGGTGGGGGCTCCGTGTCATGGCTTCCGCTGGCGCATAAAGTGGGAGTTCAGCCCACCTGCTGAGAAAGGGGAGGAGATGGAGCGATTAGAAGTGGCGACTGTGCACCAGCTGGGCAGGTGCTGTGGGACGGTCAGCGGGGACCCCGGAGGAGGCTGGACTGTTGGCGCCTGCATGTGGAACAACACAGCCCTCATCGGCTGAGCGTGTGGCTTTCTCTCTCAGCTCAGGTGCAAGCGAGCAGGAGGCCGGCGTTGGGCGAGACGATGGCTGGGGCTTCACTGTGCCAGGGCAACGATTTCAAGGGGGCATCGCGTCCTCAAGGGGCCGGACTGGAGAGGGTCAGCGGAGGGGCCAGGAGGAAGAAGCTGGAAGAGATGAGGGCCCGGTGGCTGGGAGCTGGCGACACCTGCTGGCCACATGGCGCAGAGGTCACAGAGGGTGCTGCCCACAGCAGCAGCGCTGACACAGAGGATGGGTGCTCCTCACGCCGGTGCGACTGGCTGCCGCGCCACTGCGAGTCCCCTGTGCAGGGTGTCCCGTGTAAGTCCTACCCATAGGATACTGAGTTCATGAGTGAAATGATGTGTTTGGCGAATTCTGTGGGCTGCCTGTTTGGATGAGAAGCATTTACTTTTATGAAAAGCAGTTTATCCATTTGTTTGTTTAGTGCTTTTTGCACCGGAAGAAACCTCTGCCTCCGTTGGGCTTGATAGTTTGGCTTCTGCACTCAGGTCCATGATCCATCTTCACTCACCACTTGTTCCAGCCACCTCTTTAGAAGTGTGTCCTCCCCCGCTGCTGACCTGCCCAGGTGTGGGCTGGATCTTTCACCAGTCACTCGACCTTCCTGTCGGCGACACAGGAAGGTGAAAGCTCCATCTCCCAGACTCGCTTGTGGGCAGTGTCCCAGCTGAGACTTGGGCCTCTCCTGCTTGACGTATGTGTACAAGACCGAAGGGGGCTGCCCCTTCCTGCCGCCCCTGGCCGTGCTTGCTGCCCACGAGCCGGGCTCCCAGATGCGTCTCCCGCAGGGGAGGTCCAGGGCTGGCGCCCTTCCTCTTGGAGCCCCTGAACCTGACCCGGTATCCTGGGCCATAGCTCTGGGCTGCTCGCCCACGCAGGTCCAGGCGAGGGCCGTGGTGGGGACTTGTGGCACGCTCCCACGCCCCTGGCAACAGTGGCAGCATCAGCAACAGCAGGTGCCTGGGGGGCTCAGTTCCATGTTTTTCTGGGAGTCATTCCAGGACCCCAGTCCAAAACCAGGTCTCTCAGCCCCTGCAACAATGTGTCACCCCCAGATTTCCTGTAGAGACTGTCCGCCTGACTCAACATGTGGAGCGGCTTCCGTTCTCAGCCCTGGGGGGTGCTTTCTCCTCAGCCCCTCGGGCTGCGGCTTCGGCGCACACAGGTGGAAGCTGCCCTCCGGTGACCCTGCGCTTCCAGCGTGGCCGACTCGCTGCCCACCCTACAGGCTGGCCAATGTGGGGTTCCGTGGGGCCCCCCGGGAGCCGGGTGTGGCGGCTGCTGAGCTCTCAGGTCCCAGGGTGCTGGTCAGAGGAAGGAGGTGCCGGCTCAGGCTCTGCGTGCCCTCCCGCATCCTGGGGAGACACTGCTTTTCCGTCAATCAGCCAGAGCTGACGACCGAGCCCAACTGTGAAGACCTGTGCCCTTGACTTTCTGTGGCCTTCCACTCTCAGGGACAGAGCATGCAACGGAAGAGAAGGCAGACCCCAAGATCAGGCTGCTCCCCTGGTGTTCTGGAGAGGGGGAGGGGCAGGCACTGTCATACAGTGACGGGGACCCGATCAGACGACCTCTCTGGAGGGCGGGAGCCAGCAGAGCAAGAAACCCCTCAGGCCCCTGACTCTGCCACTGGAGTACCCAGCAGGGTCGGGCACTATCTGCAAACTCCAAAGACTAGACAGGTGTCTACCAGCCGGCCTTTCGGGGCAGAACACCGTGGGCCCAGCAGTTACTAGGCTACTTCCTGCCCGCGGAAGTGACTTCAAAAGCTCTGCCCATCACAAGTGAAAGTAACGTCCAAAACCAACCTCCAATCTCCGTGCCCAGACCCGTCCCTCTCCCATTCATCCTATGTGTGTGGCCCCAGCTCAAACCCACGGCCCAGGTCAGCCTTAAATTCCTTCCTGTGGCCAGCCCACCCCCAGTAGTGAGGCTTATTATCCTCTGACCCAAATATGCCCCTTGCTCACGCCCTCCCCACCGCCAGGCTCCTGCTCGCCCTACCACATCTGTCCTCCACACGGAGACAGGCCCAGGAAGGTGTCTGGCCGAGCCCGTGGTGCACACACGTCACACATGTACCTGTGCCACGATCACCCGCATACCGCACCTCATAGTACGTACACAGCACGCACACACATGTACACACGCATGCGTCACACGCACCCATGCACACACATCCCACGTGCACCCACACACCGCTTCCCCACCCAAAGCCCTCCTGTGCTTCTCGCAGACTTGCCCGTCGCCCACCCGCCACCTGACACCCTCTTCTCTGCCAACGGGGCACTTAGTTCCACGTGGCACTGTGCGCCACTTCATAAAAGGCATTCCTCAGCCTCCCTTGCTGCCGGACGTGACCATGTGACATGCCTCGGGCCGATGAGAGAAAGAAGTTGCTGCTGGGTCTTCCGGGAGAGCTCGCGAAGGGACGTCCAATGACAAGCTCCTTGCAGTGTCCTCGGTCCTCCTGCCCGGCACCCGGCCAGTGCCGGGGGGACTGACCAGGATAAAGGCAGGTGCCAAAACGGGCCAACTGGACGGAAGCCGCCCTCCCAGGGCCTCGGGGACCACAGCACCCAGCCAAGCACACTGCTCCCGGAGCCAAGGCGGGGCTTCCGCCAGCGCGGCCACTCGCGGGGTGTGGAGCTGGTTCCCACCCCGCCCCGCACACAGCGCTCCTCCCACCTCCGAGAAAGAGACGGCGGAGGCCAAGGAAAAGGTGAGCGGAGTGACTAAACAAAGCTTGCACTGATTTAATAAGAAAATCATCTCTTTAAAAAAATAGTTCTCTACACGCAGAGGCGCACAGGGTTCATGCCGAGCTGAAAGATTTGCGGTGTGGGTTTGACGTTCCTGAGGTCGCGAGGCCATGTCTTGGCCCACAGCGGCGGCGGCTCCGGGAGCGGGCCCATGGACGCC
This sequence comes from Rousettus aegyptiacus, assembly GCF_014176215.1. NCBI lineage: Eukaryota > Metazoa > Chordata > Mammalia > Chiroptera > Pteropodidae > Rousettus > Rousettus aegyptiacus. The sequence goes on from NW_023416308.1 coordinate 582,833, forward strand.
CCAACTCAGTCGCTGTCTCCGTCCCCTCCGCTGCCTTCCTGGGGGCTGGGCACCTGCAGAGGCAGAGTGGATGAACACGGCTGTGAGCAGCAGGCTGCCCAGGCCCGGGAGCTTCCTCGCCGGCAGGGGCAGCCCGCGGCCAGCCCAGTGTCAGGTGCCCACAGTGCCACCCTCCTGGGCTGCCCTCCAAGCCTGCCCCTCGAGAATGATGGCCGCGTGCCTTCTCGGCCCGACACCTCGTCTTTCTAGTAACTGCTTTAAGAACCTGAAAGCCAGGAGCTGGGGACAGCAGGGGGGGGTCTTTACAGGGCTCCGCCACATCCCCAGAGGATGCAGCGACCCCAGGGGGCATAAAACTGGGCTCCTCCAAAGCTGGACAGTGCAGGCCCCTTGGAAGGGCCAAAGATGGCAAGTGGCCAGCAGCCTCTGTTAGTGGGACTCGGGCAGAGGGCACAGGCTGGTCCCACGTCCCACCGCACGTGGGCTCCGTCCAGCCTCACTGTGCTTCAGGAAACCAGTAAGTATCAACAAAGATGGACGAGTTCACATAAAATTCTGGAATGCCATTTTTGCTTGCAAAAAACATAAGCTCGGACCACACTGGGCCCACCCTCCATTGCGTCCACTGCTGGCTGGCGTGAGGTGCAGGGCCTGTCCAGATGGGATGAGAGCCCCGGTTCCCAGTCCCCGCCAGTCCTGATGGTGTTCCTGGCGCCAGCTGCCCTTCACCATCCAGCCTGCACGCCCCAGACACGCACGTGTGTGCAGCCCCGGGCGTGGACGAAGGATGGGGTTCCCTGGGAAGCTGGACAGCGGGGACCTCCCGGCTCCGGGTGGGATGTCACCTCTGAGCTGCTGTACCAATGAGAGAGACCTTGGGCTTTGGGGACATCTCTCAGGCCCCAGGGTACAGAAGACTGAACTAAAGTAAAATTCAACTTCAGACTGCTTTTAGCTCCAGCACCTCAAATCACGAACTTTCTTCTGAAATACAATTGGTGGCAGTCAACTAACGATGAGTCACACTTGGAGCCAGGTCCCCAGTAGGGTCTGACAGCAAGCCTGGCCCAGTGCGTGGGCCAGAGCCACCTGACTGGCGCTCTGGCGGGCTGGGAGGGGGGCTGGGAGGGGGGCTGGGCCAGAAGCAGAGCCACACCCAGGCTGCCCCCCTTCCAGAGGGACACAGAGCAGCCCAGGCCTGGCACTGAGCATCCCGGGCACCTCTCCTCAAGTGACCCCACGTTAAACCCACGTTCTGGAACGAACTGAACAGCAGGTGTGTGCTGACTGACCAGCGATGCCAACCCAAGGATGCCCTATGGTCACTTCCATGTCACGAACAGAAAAAGGCCACCAATCCTGTCCCTTGCCCAGGGTCACTAAGCGGGGAGGGAGAGCAAGCGCAAGGCAGTTTCAGGGTCACTGGCCACCAAGCCCAATGTCCTGTTGTGTGACCTTGGGGGGGGGGGCGATGCACCTGTCTGCCCAGCTCGCTGGTCTACACGAGGGCGCCATGCCCCGGGCCGGGTGCGTTAGGGGCATGGCTGCAGACCGCACGTGTGGATGAGCGCTCAGGCGCTTAGGCCCGGCCCTCGCCCGCCCCCTGACGCCGCCCCCTCACCTGGCCCTGCAGGCTGGCGGCCGCCTGCGCGGTGGCGCTGAAGTCGTGCACGGGCAGCGTGCTCAGCCACTGGGCCATGGAGCGCTCGTGGCGCTCGGTGCTGACGATGGTCGGGTAGATGTGCTGCTCCTTGAAGGCCGCGGCCTCCGCCTCCTCGCGCGCCCAGTCCAGCGGCTCGTGCAGCCCGTCGTTGCCGAAGCGCCGGTTGTACCGCTCGAAGTGCACGCGCTCCAGCACCAGGCCGAGCCCCGGCGCCTTGGGCACGTCCACCTTCGCCTCCCCCCAGCTGCGCTCCAGCACGTCCTCGGGCGCGTAGCCCTTGGCGATGGCCACCACCAGGCCAACCATCTTGCGGATCTGGTGCGTCATGAAGCTCTGCCCGGTCACCTTGATGACCGCGAACTCCAGGCCGTCGCGCTCGAACGGCTCCTCGCAGAACATGTCCAGGACGTAGCGCTGGGCGCTGGGCTCGCGGGGCCCCTTCTGCGACGTGAAGTTGTGGAAGTTGTGGGTGCCCTTGTAGCGCGCCAGCAGCCCGTTCACGCGCCGCAGCGTCTCGGCGCTCAGCCGGTACGTCTCGTCCTGCGCGTCGCGGTCCTTGTGCGCGAAGGCGAACGTGGGCAGCATGTACAGGTAGGTCCGGGCGTCGCAGCGGTTCTTGGAGTTGAAGCCGCCCGTGACCCGCTTCAGTCCTAGGGGGAGAGGGGCCGAAAGGCTGCAGACGCGCGCGGGGACCAGCCTGACGCCAGCGCGGCTTGGTCCCGGCGCATGCGCGACACCCCGAACCTCGCCCTCGGCGGGGCAGCCCGGCGCAACCCAGCCCCCGCCCCCGGCGCTGGCCTGACCTGAGGGACGACACCCGCCAGGGGCCAGGGGCGGGCGCTGACCCAAGCCCAGGGGGGTAGTTATCCCGCGGGTCCAGGCGCAGAAGCGGCACCGCGCGTGACAGCAGAGAACAAGAGGAAACAAGGCCAGCAGTGGGAAGACGACCAAATACGCCCTGGAGCGTTGGCGGGAGGAAGGGGGGCGGCCCCCTGGCCCGGAAGCAGGCTGCGGGCGCCCGCTCCTGCCTCCCGCGCCCGAGCGCCCAGCAGGTGCGCGAGAACTGTTCGCCTCCTAAGTGACGGAGTGAAAAGGGGGAATGAAGGACCTTACGCGGGGGGCTCCGTTTGCGAGAACAGAAGCGCGTGTGCGCGCCCAGATTCGCACAGAGACTTCCAGGAAGAACAGCGAGGCCTCCTGGCGGGGTCATTTCCCCAGGGCTGGGGACGGGGGAGCAGCTCCTTCCCCGATGCTGCCGGGCGGTTTCCTCACACAGGGACCTGCAGTCATGCCCTGGGACAGCCTGACCACCGGCCCCCCCACCCGAGGGAGTCCGACTGAAAACCCGACTGGGTCTCATATTTACCGCGGCGGTTCGGGTGCTGGGCCCTCCCAGGTGGTGTGACCTGGGGGGGGGGGGCATGAACCGCTGGCTCTGTGCCCAGCGTGCTCATCTACGCATGGGCACGGTGACGCCGGCACCGCGCTGGTTAGGAGCGTGACTACCTCAAGGCCGCAGCCGTGCTGTGTTCCTGGTTCCTCTGTCTCTACTGTCGTGTTTGATTTGGGGTAATTTTAGTTTTATTTTTTGTCTTGGATTAAAAATTCAACTTCTTCGACTCTGAGCCCCTTAAGTCTGCTGTGTGCGTGTGACGTCAGTTGTCGAGGGCATGAGGGCTGTGGAAGGGCGGGAAGTGCTGGCAGACAACCATGTCGCCAGGAGGTCACAGAAGCAGGGCCAACTCCTGAAGCACCTGTGCATGGGGCGTGGCATTGCTTCAGCCCAACCGGGAGCCACCTGCGGACGACGGCACAATACTCTCCGTGGAATGAACCGTCAGAGGCAGCCACTGGGACTTCAGGAGTTTATTCTAGGAAGGGCTGGGGAGGGGGCGCTATCCTCACAAAGAAAGACCACGGGGTCACCCAAACAACACCGTGTTCTACCAGAAGTGAACTTGACAGTGGGCAACTGACAACGGGTGACTGACTTTGCATCAAGAATCCCACTTAAGACCAGCAGCCAAATAAACGCTCCCAGCAGCTCTCTTCGTATCAGCCCCAAACTGGAAACACACAAACGCCCATCGGCAGGTAAACGGACACTCTGCAGATGTGCGTAATAGGATGCCGTGCAGCTACGAAAAGGAACAAACGGGAAACGGTGACGTGGCGGCCTCTCTCACCGGGCGCAGAGGAAGAAGCCAGACAGAAAGCACAGGCTGGGTGGCTCCATTTCTGCAAAACCCTGAAAACACCGGCTTGTCTGCAGTGACAGAAGCAGACCCGCGGCTGCTGGCGAGGAAGGGCGTAGGAGGGGCGGGGGCACTCTCTCCTGGGGGTGATGGGATGGGGGGGGCGCGCTGTCCCGGCTGGGGAGGTCTCGCAGGTGTACGCATGTATGCGTCAACTTTTTAATTGTATACTTAAATATGTGGTTTATTACACGTGAATTCTACTTCAGGTTTTAAAAAGTATACTTTGGAAACGTCGATTGGCTGCGGGAGAACAAACAGTAGCAACGTCGTGCGGGGTCTGTAGCACGTGCGGATGGCACGAGCCGGGAGGAGGGGGCGCCGCTGCGCCACTGTGGTGTGTAGACCCCGCTCGAAGTGGGGTACCGTCACCTTAAGTAGAGGTGCTAAGTTAGAGAAGTGTGCTTGAACCCAGGAACTAGCAAACGATGGCCAAAACCATGGCTGTTTTTGTACAGTCTGTAAGCTGAGATTGAAAGGGTTGAAAAAATAATAATAGTAATACGCAACAGAGACGAGGAGCTATGTGGCCACAAAGCCCCAAATATTTTACTGCCTGGCCCTCTACAGAAAGTTTGCCAACCCTTGCTTTAAATCCCAGAGCAATTACTGAAAAGCCACAGCAAGCTACAGCTGACAAGGCAACCAAGCTGATGATTAAATGGAATTATAAAAAAATATCAATTTATCCAAAAGAAGGCAGAAAAGAAGAGAAACAAAGAACAGAAGGGGAAAGAAACAGATGGCAAGGTCGACAGCAGCCACCCCAAAATCACACTAAACGTGAATGGCACCTACATACACTGCTCAAAAGGCAGAGAATCAGGTGAGATTTCTCTTAAAATCTAAGATGTGAAACTCCTACTTACGCGGGCTGCTATAAGAGGGATTAACTGCCCCCGTTTTAACTTGATCAGATCTTGAGCTCTCGGATCCAGCGTGCGGTGCTGCAGTGGCGGTGCCCCCCAAGGCTGCCCTTCTGAGGGAGGCGGGTCCCCTCGGACCACTCCCCCCACTGCTAAGAGGGCTGCGTCTTAACTCCGCCTCAGAGAAGTGTGACGAAAGAAGAAATTGAGTCTTCCTGCAAGACTGACCGCCACTCAGCGTGCGTGGCCAGACTTACCCAGTATCCGAATGTGAGAAGGGAGGTGGCTGTTGATCTTCTCCAAGATGTCGTCAATCAGCCACACCTTCAGGGACACCACCTGGCCGGCCGCGGACACGCCCTGCAAAGGAAGCACAGGATGGAGGGGTCCGGCAAGCAGCACTCACGTGAGTGCTACGCCTTTTCACAGGGGTTCCGCTTTCAGAAACGTGACTGAGGGACCAGGGCACGAGGGTGATGCTCGCCCGCCACGGCTCACGGAGCACGATGCCTCCAGAGCCCAGGGAAATGCGAGCCGGGGAAGAACACGGCGCCACGCAGATGGGAAATGAGGTCCCACCTCGAAGGACCCTCAGTGACCGGGGGAAAACAGGAAACGGAACGCTGATGTCAGAACTGCGAGGCAGTGCACGGTCGAGGGCACCGTCCAGCCCGCGGCAGCAGCGGTGCTGTGGAGGGCGGTGATCCGGCCGGGCCGGGGGCCGGGTACGCAGGTGAAACCACCGGCTGCACACGGCCCGGGCCCACACGCCGCCGCCGCCTGGCCGCACCTGTTCCGTGCCCGTTTTAACAGAAGTCGACGCAGCAGGAACTTGTAGGGAGAAGGCGGGCGGTGCGGCTCCCGGGACGCACGGTCCCGCGCGGTCACCTGGCTGGAGATGCCCCAGGGCCCCTGCTTCGCCTGTTCTATTTTTCACTGATGTCACATCACCTTTCTTTACCGCAGTCACAGCAACTGAAGTGGGCTAAACACTCTATGCAAAGAAAAGTGACTACAGTGTAGCGATGTGATATTCCAAAAAACTTTTTCTATCTGAATCTCGTCACGAGAACAGACAAATCCAGACGGAGGACGTTCTTCAAAACAACTGGCCCGAACAGTCCTGAAATATCACATCAGGAAGGGCACGGGGGAGGCAAGGCGACCCCAGAGACCCCTTAGACTAAAGAGAACTCAAAAGGCATGACGGCTGCAGGCAGCCAGCGACCGGGGTTGGACGGGGGGTCCATGACAAAACCCAAAGCACCGTATCGGTGCTAAGCTTCCCAAGGGTGACGGTCACACTGAGGGGTTGCCTGAGGACGCAGCCGACCCTAGAAGACTCATGCTGACATGCTTCGGAGTGAAGGCTGACAACGTTTGCAACTTATTTTCAAATGGTTCCATTTCAGGGGAAAAAAAGGAGGCAGACAAATAGAAAACAAATATGGCAAAACTTCAGCACGGCTAGATCTCAGGGAAGGCTCCTTGGGGTACTCGCTGTGCTGTTCCCAAGACTTGTGAAGGTCTGGCATTGTTACAAATAAAGGACTGGAGAGATTAAACAAAAAAGAAAAAAATCAACTAGTGAGATGTCACACAGGCCAAATCCGCTGTGTCCCAGGCCCGCACTTGGCCACGTGTGGCTGAGTGTGGAAAACAGGCTGTCAACGGGAAATACACAATAGATTTCAAATACTAAGTGAGACTGATTTTTAAAACCAATTTTGCCTGTTTCCACTTCCCTCTGGACCAGCTGGTAAAACACCGACATCAGAATGCGGGCCACCGGCCCGTTCACAGCGGTGGCAGGCCTGCGACAGGTGATTTAGGGCAGGAGACAGCATGGCCACCATGCCGCCCTCAGGGGTGACAGAGGACAAAGCACAGACTGGGAGGACCCAGGCCCCGCTGCACTGCCCGGGACGCGCCTGCAGGGCTCGAGCACCCGCTGTGTGTGAGCATAAGTCTCCGCCAGTGATGATGCGCAGGTGCAAAGGCGGCCGAGGGCGGCGCACGCGCGGGGACAGGCACCGCCTACCTTGTCCGTGCGGGCGCACCGCTGGAAGGACATCTTCCGCATGTCCTCTCCGTGATTTTCAGGGATGCAGCCCGACCGGACCAGGGCGGACACCAGGTCATCTTCAATGGTCTTGAACTGCGAGGACCCCACATTCCTCTGGGGAAAAGAGAACGGTCTGTCGCTCGGTCATTCCCCACAAGTGAGGACCTGCATGGTGGCTGTGGGGAGACCCTGTAGCCCACCCCTTCCCAGGGGAAGAGGAAAGCACCTGACGGTACCCTGGGTTTCCAGAAACTCCCCACCCCCGACAGCCCATGAAACAGCCAAGTTGGGTGTCCCGATTCCTCCTCCTGGTCAGATCTGAGACCAGCACCCCACTGCTGCTGGAGCCCTGTTGCCTGCAGCACCCGCGGCAGAGGGACACCCATCCTCAGGACCACAGGGCATCCCCATCACTGTAGGGAGGCAGGCTCAGAGGAGGAACCCACACAAGCTGCTGCCGGCCAGGGTTTCCTAAACGCTTTGGCTCATGAGAGCCAGTGCAACCTCTTGGGATGAATGTGCGCCAGGGATAAAGATGCCCACTGCTTCCAGAACCATTTCCAACGACATCCCTGCTGGCTGGCACTAAGTGTGATCCTGGGCCCCGCAGGACCTGACGTCAGGACTCGCTGCAGTGGGGAAGTCCTTCGCAGTCTACAGCCTTCCCACTGAGGCTGGTCCGGCCCCATTACTCAGCAGGAAGGCACACATGCTCAAGTGACAGGAGCTGTATTAACAAGCACGGTCTGTCTTGTCAGCCCTGGGACCTACTGTCCCTCTCCACGCCCCCATTTCCCTAATGGGGAAGCTGAGGCAAAGGGAAGATGATGGATATTATCTCAACCTTCTTGTGACAGCACCTAAGGCAAAAATCCATGTAATCAAAACCAGCCTCAAAAGATCAGTTCGTTCATCCACAATGAGCAGCGGAGGGGTCTGGCCGATTCTCCAAACACTTGGGGCCACGTCACACTGAAGCAGTGTTCTCCGAACCACTGTCACATCTACCTGTGGCCGCGAAGTTAATTTCGTAGGTAAACCCATATATTTTTTAAAAAATAAAATAGGACACAAAATATCTTATTACTATTATTCATAGTAAAAGTTAGAACTGTGTAAGTGCAAGCATCATTTTCTTAAACTTGTTTCAGTTAAATCCTAGTACACAGCAGTAAATTTCTTATTGTGAGTCAGGCTTAAAGACAGCTGACTCAAATGGAGTTGACTATAAGAAAGAACAAGAGGTTACCTGCATTTGGGGGGCACCTAAACCCTTCCGCCCTTCAGAAAAGGGTCAAAACTGGTGGGCTGGGCATAGAATTCTAACAGTGCCTGCCTACCCAGACTGTCACGCCAAGGGACCTGTCAAATCCTAACAGCTGACTCTAAGCGGCACATAGCATCAGAAAGCCTAGTGAGTCTTCCTGTTCCAGGAGGTCGGTGCTGTGATCACCCCAATTTCAAGAGGAGGAAACCGAGGCAGCAAGGGCTTCAATCCCATGTCAAGGGCCACATGGCTGGTCAGCGGCAGAGCTGGGCCTTTGACCACTTTGGTGACACAGGCACGCCCCCTGCCCCCAGCACAGGCTCTTCTGTGGGGAGCAGGGTCAAAGCTGCTTGGATACGAATCCCAACCTTGCTCGATGGGACCCGGAAACTCGGAAAAGTGGGTTTTCTGCCATTGCCTGAGGCCACCTCGCTGGACAATCATTACTCCGAAGCCAATCATCACTCCGAAGCCCCGACCGAAGCCCCACCGAGGTCCCGCGAGAAGCCGGCGCAGGCCCAGGCCCCTCACCTGCATGCCATGGTAGCCCTTCCCCGAATAGGCCACGAGTAGCACGATCTTCCGCTTGGGCAGCTTCCTGCGTGGCTCACCGTCCGCGCTGCTCTTGAGCTTCTTGGCCTGCTGCTCGGTTTCCTCCCAGACCCTGGCTCCGCCCTGCCAGCCGCTCCGGGCCTTCTTGTCCTGCTCCTGCCTGGCCCCCACGGCAGCGGGGGCCTCCGCGTTCCCGGCCATGGGGGGCAAACTGGAAAGACGGGCGCGATGTGAGCAAGACAGAAGCTGCGGGGCTGGGGTGACACGGAGGCGGCACCGTGGGGCACACGCCCCGGGCTGACAGCCGAGCGGAGACCTGGCTGGGGCTGGCACTGGGCTGGTCTCAAAGTCCGTGACACCGGGCAGGGACAGCACTTAGGGAATAGGGGGTGGGCCGTGCGCCCCGCGAGCTACTCCGGGCCGGGACAAGGGCGCGGTCATTACCCGAAGGGGCGCCGTCCCAGGAGCGGCGTCCACGGTCCGCAAGCTCTCCGCAGGACCCCGGCCGCCGCCCGCAGGCTGGGGACCCCCATGCACCGCCGGAGTAGCGGGGGACACGCGCCTGACCCCTGACCTCCCCTAGGCCCCTGACGCCTAGCCCCGCCCCTCCTAACCCTTGACTTTCCCTGGGACCCACCGCGCTCCAGCCCCGCCCGCAGCTAACCCCAGGCTGACCTCTGACCACCGCAGTTCCCCCTCGTCCTCCCGCCCCTCCCGGCCGGTTTCCCCTAGGAAGTCGGGGAGACCCGGCCACCCCTGTCGGGACCAGAGGGTCACGTCCCTACCCAGCCCCACTCACAGCGCGGTGGACTGAACCCCCGCCGGACCACGTGGGCGAAGGCGGAAGTGGAGCGCGGGGCCGGACGGTGGCCGGGCGCGGACAAAAGTCCGGGGCGGGGCGGGGCTTGGCACGGGGACGGGACTGGGCGGGGCGGGGCTTGGCGCCGGGGCGAAACGGGGCGTGTTTTAAGGCGCGGCTGGGGCGGGGCTTCTCTGCTGCAGACTCCAGGCTGGTCGGAGACGCTGAGGATACGGCTGCGCACGGCTCCTTAGACCCAATAAATCGTGCTAACAGTAACACTCGGCTCTGTCCGGGTCCCACGTGGTAATGCATTCATCTCCAGGGAGACGGATAACGACAACACCGATCAGTCACATAATAGTGCGTTATAAAGTAATAAATGCCACATGAAAGATGAATCAGAAGCACTGACCTGCGCTGCAAGGTGGGTGAACTGGAAGATGTGATGCTCAGGGAAATGAGCCAGATGCAAAAGCCACATGCTGTGTGATTCCACGTGTGAAATGTTCAGAACAGCCAAAACTAGAGGCAGAAAGTGGGTTAGTGGGCGCCGACATGGCTCATGGAGCTCACACGTCAGGCCTAGTGGAAAAAGAGCTCACTTGTACTAAATGACTCCCCCCGAGGACAGCCTTCCCCTCTGCAGAAGGGAAGAAAGAGGCACCTCCAGGTTCCCAGAGTGAGGAAAGCCAAGGTCACCTGTGACCTGGCGAGCTCGGGTGGCTAAGCAGCATTAGAAAGCATCCGGCCACTTTCTCACAGAGCACCTCCGCCTTAGACACAGAATAGCCCCACGCCTGCCCCCTCCTTGACTCCACCAGCTACAGCAGGTGATCTAGCGCCTCTGACTGAGGCCTATGGAGTTGGGACAGGCACCCAGGGGCTAAAGTTTGAGCTGGGAATGCACCTGGGCCCGACTTCCTGGCTGAGGGGCACTCGTGGGCCTGGGCACGCTATGAACATGCTGGGAACACATAGGGACTGTAAGGTCATCCCGCATGGTTGCTGTCTCCCCGGACCCTGCACCCCTGGACACACCTCTTACCATCAGACTCCTGCACAGGGATGTTCATAGGAGATGTGTTCATAGTTGCTAACATTTGGAGGCATCGAGATGTCCTTCAGAAGGTGTGTGGACAAGTAAACGTGGTCCATCCAGATGGTGGAATACTAGCCGACACTAAAAAAAAATGCGCTCCCACGCCATGGAAAGACGTGGAGGAACCGTAAAAGCATATCGCTAAGCGCAAGAAGCCATCCGAAAAGGCTCCGTACTGTGTGATTCCGGCTATGAGACGTTCTCGAAAAAGCAGAACTATGGAAACAGGTAAAGGATCAGGGACGAGGGCGGACCAATGAACAGGTAGGGCAGTGAAACTACGCTATACAACACCATAATGACATACATGTCATTCATGTTCGTCCAAACCCACAGAATGTCCCCAAGTGACCAAGTGATCCCAATGTATGGACTCTAGGTGATTGTGATGGTCAGTGTAGGTTGGTCAATTACAACAAACCACCGCACTGATGTAAGGCTTTTGTAATGGGAGCCTGCGGTAGGAGAAGGGGGTGCATGGGAACTGCGCTTTCTGCATGTTTTCTGTAAAAATAGGGTCTGTTAACTCAGCAATGAAATACCATGATTGTCTTCATCCTCTTTGGGCATTTCCTCCTGTTACTAATAAAGCAGGAGCCTCCCCTCCTCCCCGTCCCCGACCCCGCAGAGCGGAAGGGCAGATCAGCCTCACTTCACGCCAGCACAGCCCTTCCGTCTGCGGAGTTGAGCGTGCACGCACTTCAGGAAGCGGCCGGGAGCGGGGAGCCGGCCTTCCGAGCCCCACCTTCCACTTCCTCTCCTGCTACCTCTCCATGAACTTTCATTTCATGTTGCGGTTAACCGTTCTGGTAGTTTAATGAGTTATTTTTAACTTATAAAAATATTATGTAGTTGCGAAAAACATGCAAACCCTACAACTCAACATCGAAAAGAGAAACCAGCCAATTGAAATATGGCCAAAGGACATGAATAGACTCTCTCCAAAAAAGATCTAGAAATGGCCAACAAGCACACAAAAAAGATGCTCAAGGTCACTCATCATGGACATGTGAATTATGCCACAGCAAGTCCAGAATTAAAAACGGAGGCCGACCAGCGTTGGTGAGGGTGTGGAGAAGGCGGAGCCCTCCTGGTGCGGCCGCTGCGGCAAGTCTGGTGTTCGTTCCTTGCCAGGCGAATGAGTAGCGGCCATATGACCTGCAGTCCCCGTAGGCGAACCCTGGAGAACTGAGAGGCAGGCGTCTCCCTAGGTCTGGGTAAGCAGACCCTGCTGGGACATGGCAGGGAAACAGCCACGAAGCCCCGGCCTTGCGTCGGGGGTTTGCTCCCTGAGCTGAGCCCGGTCGCCGCATGCACAGGGCCAAGCTCCAGGTGCTGCTGCAAGGTGCTGGGGACGGGTATGAGAAAGCAGGTGACAAAAGGTGACAGAAAGTGACAAAATCATCATCAGTGACACCACCTCAACAATTCCAAAGGTTTATTTCCTTAAATTGATATGACACAATTTAACACAATGGAGGTGGGGGAATCACACAAAATTCCTTTTAAAGTAGATCAAGGGTCGAGTGCTGTGTCGTTGAGAGTACGCTCGGCTGGCAGCACACACCAGGAGGCTAGGGCCCCAGACCTGCCCCGGGCACATGGCATACCCAGCTGTCACTACACAAGGGACTGGGAAGCTGCTCGAGGCCCCTCCTGTGGAGCCGGCCTCCTGGCCGCCCTGGACTCAAGCTGACCATAAAGCAATAAATAGGAAAATGTTCCGTGCAGCAAGGAAAAAGTCAAGTCACCGGGTGATGAGAAAAAGAGTCCACAGGGCTTCTCCGTCTAAGCCCAAGCACAGGGCAGTATTTCAAGTATTACAAAGAAAGAAACGTGTAGATCTGTCTGGGTCTGTGTTGTAGACCTTAAACCCTGGCTGGAAGCCTGAACTCACCCGGGTCCTCTGCACTTTTGGGGGTACAGCTAGGCAGAGCCGGGCAGACTGGGAAGGCCCCTCTGGAACCCTGAAGGTAGGCCTCTCTCTGCCCCCGATGATGGCAGCCAGGAGCTGGCTGGGGAGAATCTGACATCAAAACCTACTGTAAACCCACTGTGAAACTGGCTGGAAGGTTTCTGCACAAAACACTCTCCTCCCTCACCTGCCCACTGTCTTCAGGTGGGGAGGGGGCAGCAGGGGTCTGGCTGCCCTACCAGGGCAGGATGGCAGCCAGCCAGCCACACGCAGGCACACGTGCGCACGGCCCCTCCATGTCTCAGCATCCCCCTGACCTGAAGGCCCGACCCTGTCCTTCACCCACCCTTCCAAAACAGAACCTCTGAACACCTACGTGTTTTCTTCTTTGAAAAAAAAAAAAAAAAAAAAAAACAGCTGCAGAAGAATAAGACACACATTTAGGAGTAAGTGTGAAAGACGCCAGGTCTGTTCTGGGTGTAGAGAGCTCGGTGCTTCATACTGTGCGTCCCTAAGAGAACATTTAAATAAGACGGCTGTGTCTCCCGAGGGTGGCCCCGGGCAGCAGGCACGGCGCACGTGCACGCGTGGTTCATGCGTGCACATCTGTGCACGGATGCGTACACATGCCGCTAGTGCACCGACTGGGGCTGAGCGGGCAGCCCCAGAGCCAGGCCGCCTGCGTAAAGTGCTCGGTGATTCACAAAGCTGGGAGGTGGTCTCGGGGAAGGGGCGGGATCCGGGCCTGCGCCTTCTTCTGAGTGGGGCCTTTGGGCAGGTCTGGCGGCTTTGGCTTGAGTGGGCCCCGACTTGTCCTCAGTGGGGCTGCTCTGGGTCTGGCTGGGGTGGAAGGAAGCCCACAAGTCCCTGCCTGCCCTCGAGGCAGCGGGGACCGGCCTGGGTGGAGGTTCTGTGCAGGCCTTCCAATGTCCTGAAGCCCAATGCCAGCCAGAGCCGGGAAAACGGAGAGGCGGCTGGAGACCTGGCTCTGGACGCTGGGCGGAAACAGGGTCCTTGCCAGGCACTGGAGCAGGGCCCAGGCTGCAGGACTGTCCCTTCCCACTGGGCCAGCACGCAGGACCACTCACGGGTCAGCAGAGGCGGTCCGGGCCCTGGGTGTGCGGGCCGGGCACTGGAGGTCAGGCGCAGGAGCCGCTTAGCAGGGCTGAGAGTCTCCGCTCGATGCACAGCTTGCCTGCGGGCGGGAGGGGGCGTGAGGCGCTGTCCGTCGCCCTTCCCCCACCAGGGCAGGGCGCCACTTACACTTGGCCACATTCTCCACGTCGGCCTGGTCCGCCAGCAGCCGCTGCAGCCCCTCCATGAGCAGCAGGGCCTTGTGGTAGCGCTGAACGCAGTCCTCCCGCCGGTGGAACATCTCGTCCAGGGCGGCCGACTGCACCTGTGCGGGTCACTTGGGCGTCAGGCCCCGCCTGCGACATGCAGGGGTCCAAACTGACTTCTAGGGTGGAGGGCAGCCAGGGATTCCAGGACCGACCTGCAGCCACCCTCACCGCCCATGGTCTGTGGTGTCCCAGCAGAGGAGGGTGACTCTCCTGAACATTCACTGGGCGCGCACTTCAACTATGCAAACGAAACCCCGCAGGGACAGGCACTGACGCGGAGGCGGCTCTTGGGCAGAAGGACCCGAGGACCTCGGCGGCAGGCGCTGAGGGGCCGGCCTCTGAGCTGGGTGCCTGCCTTGGTCCCTTCTGGAGCTGTCTCGCTTCTTGTTCAACAGGTGGGGAAAGCTGGGTCTCTGGGAGGGTGTGGCCGGGGCTGCCCCTGGGCCGGGGAGCCTGCCGGGCTGAGGGGCCGGTGTGCCGTCCGTGGGCTGGGGGGCTGCGTGCCATGACTGCCCGCCCCAGCGCGGCCGCGCCCCCGCCTACCGTGTGCACGGCGTGGCTGAAGATGAGCTTCTCCGCAGTGACGCTCTGGATGCGGTCCAGGAGCCGCTGCTTGTCCAGGAGGAAGCGCTGCAGCCGCAGGCTCAGGCCTTGGCACGACAGCACGCTGGCCTTGTACAGCTCGTTCAGCTTCCGCACCACTGCGGGGGCGGCCGTCAGCTCCACGGTGCCCGCGGGGCCCTCCTGTCCCCCGACCCCCTGCCGCTTCTCCCCGGGGCGGGGCCTGCTCCAGGCGACCTCCTCACCTCTCCACGCCTCAGACTCTCCCCGCGGTCACCTATCCCTCCCCGAGTTCACGGCCTCCCACCTCGACTGCTCCCGGGTCCGCGGAGCCCACTCACCCTGCTTCACAGTGGACGACAGGCAGAGCTTGCCGGCCCGGATCTGGTCAATGGCGGTCTGCAGGCCTGAGGACAGCAGCTCGGCCACCTTCAGGTAAAGCACCAGCTGCTCCGCGAAGCTGGAGAGGGCAGGTGTCAGCGGCTCGGAGGCCCCGCCCAGGCCCCGCCCAGGCCCCGCCCCGGGCCCCCGGACACACCCACCCCCACTCGCGGCTCAGCAGGCTGATCTGGTCGGCCACCACGCTCTCCTGCAGCTGGTACTCCGGGCCCCCGGCCACCTCGCTGGCGCTGCCCTTCAGGGCTGCGATCTCCAGGACGTGCTGGACGAAGGCGAGTGTGAAGCGCAAGCCGTGCAGGATCTCCGTGTGCTCTTGCTGCGGCGCCAGGCCCCGGTGTGGTCAGAGGACTCCAGGGGCCACAGACCCGCAGAGGCCCCTGCCCCGCCCTCCCCCTCTGAGCCCACGCCCAACACCCGCCAGCCCTGCTGGGAGGCTCAGGCACTCCAGCCCGTCTCCAGCCCCCCTCACCTCCATGAGGGTCTCCTCGGGGAGGTCAGGGGCCTCGAAGGTCACAGCCCCCTCCAGGTTGGCGGTGACGGGGTCAGCAAAACTGCAGCAGTGCCCAGGGGCCAGGACCTCCGGGGTGGCCTCACTGCAGGCCCCGGGCACCAGGTGGCGGGCGGAGGCGGAGCCCGCTGAGCTGAGTGAGCTGGAGGAGCCCACTGTAGAGAGAACCCCAATTCAGGATGTGCTCTCAGGTCCCTAAGAGCCACTCGGTGACACCAAACCCTGTCTCCATCCCCTCTGGCCGCCTGGGCCTCAGTTTACATCCTTCTCCCCACAAGTGGAGGCCCCATCCCTCCTGGCGCCCCCCCAGCCAGCACCCTGCGCTGCTACGGGTGGGACCTTCAAGTCTAGAGGCTGCGCTGTGGGGCCTGTTTGTGTGGCCTGTGCTCAGCCTGGGGCCCCAAGCCCATAGCCCCTGACCCCACAAAGGCGGCCGCAGGGGTTAGGGGGATGGGGGGGGGAGGTGCTGTATAAGGAAGCTAGTGTTTTCGCGGGCCAGCATCGTCCCACCTGCGAGGGACGCCGTGGCAGTCCTCACCTGAGAACATCCGGGTGCGGGGTCCCTGGGGTGGCGTGGCCCCGCTGGGGGGCGAGCCCACGGTGAACACCACAGGGGAGGGGCTGCTGGTGTCCCCTGGCCGGCCTCCTGGCTGTAGGTTCCCTGCAAAGCCAGCAGGGGGCGCTGTGAGAGGGCTCGGGGGGCCTCAGGGCTTCCTCCCCTGCCCCACTGACCCCCAGGCCCCCACCACACACCGACTTCCATGGGCTTCTCATGCAGGCTGTCCATGCTGCTCGAGTCAGGGGCCTGTGTCCCAAAGGCCGCCTTAAGGAGCAGGTCCGTGAGGCGGCCGGTGCTGAGGGACCTGCAGGGTGAGGGGAGGGGCCAGCTGAGCCACCTGGCTGGGCGCCGGGCCATGCTGTCCAAGGCAGGCCTTACGCAGTGCTTGCCGCCCCGCCAGGCACACACAGCAAGCACTGTCACCCCTCAAACAGACAAGTGGACTGAGGCTCGGTGAGGTGCAGGGCCCGGCTCCCACCAGAGGCCCACCCCACTCCAGACTGCAGGTGGGAGCAGGTGACCAACACCCCTGGGTCCTGCACACTCACCTGCCAAAGGGGCCCTTGGTGTCCTCTGTGGGGCGCAGGCCAGGGCCCAGGCCCGGGAAAGGGCCTGCCTCTGAGAGGTCAGGCAATGTCCGGTTCCGAGGGGGTGTCATGACCACGCCCTGCCGGGCCAGGAGACTCAGCAAGCTCTGGGAGCTGGGGGTCTTGGGAAAGTCGAACGCAGGTGTGGCCTAGGAGGGCAGTGGGGTGCTGAGGGAGGCCCCCAACTGGGCCCCTCAGGCCACTCTGCCTGCGTCTGCTGGGCCCCAGCCACAGGGCTCCAAACTTCCACGACCCCACTCCCTCGGCAAAGGCAGGAGACCTGCACGTGGCCACCGCCACCGCGCTGCAGGACAGCGCACGTGCCCTGTGCCCTGACAGCGACACAGGAGGTGGCTACAGGTTCTGGCCATTTCACAGACGGCAACACTGACCCCGGGGGAAGGACGACACAACTTCCCCAGGGTGGCAGCCTGGGGACTGGACCAGGGGCGGCACACTTCCTGGGCTCAGGGTCACACCGCCCCTGCCACGGGACCACAAGGCGGGGAGGCTCGTGGAGCCAGCGCAAAGGTCTTGGCATTAACCACACCACCTCTGGTTTATGGGGCCCCCACGTCCCACGGAAACCCTGTAGGCAGAGGACTGGGTAGCTGAGCAGGGGTAGGGAGACGGACGTTCAGTGCAAGCTCTCTCTCCCAGGGGGCACCCCCACCCACTGAGGAACTCTGGGGCGTTACCTCAGTTACCTTGGTGGGGGAGCCCAGGATCGGGGGGAGGGGGTTCCGCTGCAGGAAGTCGGGCAGCTTGGGCGAGCCGCGCAGGGGCCGGCCAGGCTGCAGCCCGTGGGGTGGCGGCGGGGGGCTGGCCTGCGGGTGGCTGAACGCAGCCCCCAGTGGGTCTGTCGGAGGCTTGGGAAGCTTGGGGCGGACGACGTGCAGGTCAGACAGGTTGGGGGCACTGTGCAGGCGGCAGCCCAGCCCGGCAGTGCGGGGCGAGTGCTCGGGCACGGAGGAGCCTAGGATGGAACAGCACGGCCGGTCACTGCCTGCCCAGCCCACACGCCATCAACCGGCAGCGGGTACAGAGGCTCCGCGCCTGTTCGTTAAGCCCTTTAAGCTCGCGGCCACCTGTGTGGTAACGTCCCTACACATTACCATGCGCCTGAGGGAAACGGACACAGAGGAGCTGAGACACCGGCCCAAGGCCACACAGCGTGGACTGGAATCCCAGTCAGTCCCACAGGATTTCCGACCCTCCTACTTGTAAGGAATGAAGGCCCCGGGAACAGGAATGCCTCCCCATCCCAAGCGTGGGAGGCCCAGATCCACCATGCTCAAGCCTGGGGGGCCGGGGCTGCACCTACCTGGACGAGGGGACCTGCCAGCCCGCATCTCAGCTCCTTGGGGGGAGGGCACCCCGCTCCAGCCAAGCCGCTCAGGGATAGTTCCAACTTGGGGGAAAGGATTCGCCAAGATCAACACCCCAGACGGACATGGCTCCCCCACCGTGCGGAGACGCCCCATCCGGCCCTGGTTCAGAGGCTGTGCTCCAGCTCACCTTGTGGGAACGGTGTGTAGGGCCGGCCTCCACCCAGGGACAGTTTCCGGGCCAGGGTGGCTCCGGGCTCGGCGTGGGACGGGGGCGACGGACTGGCCCGTGCGAAGCCCAGGGGGCTGGCGCTGTCTGCCCTGCGGACGGCAGAGGACCTGGGGATGCGCGCAGCAGGGGGTGAGGCCCCGGCCGCACCCGGCGGCCCGTCCCCTCCCTCTGCGGCTGGCACGACGATGGTGGGGTGGCGGGCCCCGCTGTCCCCCCTGCCACCCTCAGGCCTGAAGTTCACAGCCTCTAGCCCACAGAAGAAGGTGCCCGCTTCTCTCGTTTACTTTTGTCTGTTGAAATTTGCCAAAATCAATACAGTTTTGTAACTCGAGACGTGGCACTGACAGCTGCCCCAAAGCTGCCATCCGTCCGGACGCCCGGGCTGGCCAGTGGACGGCGGCGCTGACTCAGCGTGCAGCCTGCACCGCCCGGGGGCGGAGGCGGCGCCACCGCGGAGCCCGCACTCACCGCGGGCCCTGGTACAGGGTGGGCGACTGCAGGTTCTGCTCGATGCGCTGGTAGTTCTGCACCTGCGTGGGCACCGGGATGGGCACGGACGCGCCGCACCTGCTGCTGGGGGACGGGCCAGCCCGCCTGCAGGGGTCAGGGCACGGCGGGCGGAAGGTGTCACCGGAGAGCCGGCGCTGGGCTGGGCCTCACGCGCCCCGCGCTGCCGCCACCGGCCACGGGGACGGCCCGCGCCCCACCCCTGCCGCCGTCCATGCCCAGGCAGCTCCTGGCTGGGACCTGCCGCGGCACACGCTGTAGGAGGGGGGCACAGGCCAGCTTCTGCCCACCCGGCCTGCAGGCACTGGTCACCGACGGTTCCCGCAGCCACCCGCCCCCAGAACACTTCTTTCCAACCCGGCCCTGTCTGCTGGGCCACCCACGAGGAGCCCAGTGTCCCACCAAGTCCAAACGAAGGCAAGGCTTCTGACACAAATGCCACCCGCATGGCTGACTCAGGGCTGGGGGAGCCCTAAGTCTGGCTCTGGACCCGCTCGCAACCCCCCGGGCCCAGGCCCGTGCTCACCCGGAGGGGCTGGGGGAGCTGCTACAGGGTGGGGACGGAGACGGTGTCCGGCCATGGCTCTCCAGGCCAGCCGAGGCCACCAGCGAGCTCCTGGGGGGAACAAAGCAGACACATAGCCAAACGTGGGTGCAGACCCTGGCCTCTCCCTGGGGCCCACCCTGCCCCTGACACAGTGGCCTAGCCCTTCCCGAATCACTGGCCCCGAGGCGGGGCTGGAGAGCCACCCGGAGCCAGCACGGCCCTCCCCACAGCAAGGGGCTCGGCACGAGCTTACCCACTGCACATCAGGCTGTCCGGTGGGGGCTTGCCACCAGCTGCTTCAGCCACCAGGTCACCTGCAGACAAGAGACAGGCGAGGCTGGGCCTGGGCAGCTCCCAGATCAGGGCCAGCGTCCACTCTGCCCTCCCAGGCCGCCTCACCCACTGAGGCTCCCTGATGGCCCCACGTGAGATCCCAGACACACGGTGGGCCTGCCTGGGGGTCCGGGGGACAGTGCTCTCGTGTGCCCACCTCCGTCTCTCGTACTGGGAACGCCCTTTGTCTGTCTGGACGTTAGGGTTCTCAAGGGACCCCCTGGAATCCCACATCTCCCCCAGCCTTCGGCCTACTGTAGGCCAGGCGTCCACAGCTCGGGTCTCAGTGCGACCCTGGTCCAGGACCTGGACCCACAGCTGTCTTGTCTTCGACTGTCCTCACGCTGCCTGACACTGGAGCAGGCCTCTCCTCCCTGCCTGAGCCGCGCTGCGCACTCCGACCCAGCCCTGGCCCCAGGGTCTCGGGTGGCCAGGGGCAGCAAAAGGGAGTGTCACTGTCCAAAGCCACGAGGGGCACTGAGGACCCCAGGACGGGGCTCCGGGAGCGCCGGGCCCACCCCGGGGGTCTGTGCACCACTGGGGCTGGCACTGGAGGGGCTCCCAGCAGCTGAGGGGAGGTGACAGATTGGCTGGGTGGGGTGGGGGAGGGCAGGCCCGGGCCCACAGACCACCCGCTGACCACGGGAGGGCCTTGCGGGTGGGCTGCTGTGTGGAAGCTCCAAGGAGCCCCCGCGAGGGCCTGTGGGTGGACACAGGCCTGTGACCATGTACTCACGGGGTCCTCCAGGCACTTCTGCCGCACGCACCTGGAAACTGGGCCGGGACCATGACGAAGTCATCGGTGTCACAGGACGAGTCCTTGCTGCTGCCACCTGAGTCGCGGGAGCCCTGCAGGAAGCCGGCGGCTTCGGCCGGGGAGGTCAGCGTCTTCTGCAGCTGCTGCTGCATCTCGCCCAGCGACTGCAGGTCACAGCGGGGGCCGCTGACAGCCGGCCCAGGGAGGGGGGATGTCCACACACTCCCCCCTCAAGGGACAGGCACGCAGCCGGACCCCAGCGGGCACTCACCGGCGGCGAGGCCAGGTGCGAGGTGGGGCTGCTGCTGCTGGAGCTGCTGCCGGAGCCTGAGCTGTGGCGCGAGGGCACGGGCACGGGCGGGGCTGCGGGCGCGGGCGCGTCAGGCGCCTGGCGGCCGCGGCGAGGACGGCCCCCACCCCAGGCCCACCGCCCGCGGCTGCCGGAGGCTGAGGACCAGGACCCCCGACCTCCCGGGAAGGCCCCAGCCCGTGGGGACTCACACTTCTTCACGGAGGCGCTGGCGTCAAGGAAGGGGTGGTGGAAAAACTCATCTGTGGGGGGGCGGGGGAGGGGCGAGGCCTCAGGGGGCTTCGAGCCCCAGCGGGTGGCCCCCAAGCACGGCTGGCCCTCCGCCCCGCCCACGTGCTGGTCCCAGCAGAGCTTCGCACTACAGAGCTGGGGTCCGCCACCTGTGCTGCTGGGAAGGAGCTGGCGCCCTGGGACCCACCCGCCCTCACCCAGAGGGCCCGGGGCAGGGCCGGCGGTACTCACCGAAGTCCATGCGGTCGCTGTGGTTACGCTGCAGCAGGGCCAGGAGCAGCTGTCTCAGCGCGGCAGAGGTCTCCCGGGGGATGCTGCGGGGCGGGGGGGGGGGTCAGCCTGGGCCCCCGGGGAGCGGGGAGGTGGGAGGGGTCTGGGGAGGGGCACTCACGTGGGCACCAGGGTCTTGTTCTTCTCGTAGAAGAGGCGGAGGTCCTGGGGGCTGCTGGCCTGGTGGGGAGACGGTGGCGTGAGTGCCCCCGCTGCTGGGCACTCGACCCTTCTGGAGACAGGGCTGTGACCGCACGGAGGGACAGGGACCGCACGAAGGCGACCTGGCTTGCAGGGCTGCCAGGCGTCGGGTGTGACCGGGTGTTTGCTTCTTGGGATCAGAGAGTGGCTGCACACCCCAGGCCTGGGAGGGCCCAGAAGGAGCTGGCCCTCGTGGCGGGCAGTGCGCCCGGTGGGCAGAGCTGGAGCATGTCTGCCCGGTCATCTGCCACTCACTGAGCACCTCTGTGTGCCAGGCCCTGGGGGCAGCTGAGAACAAGCCTGCACCTTGCCACCTGGCATGGGGCGGCTATGCCAGCAGACGCTGAGGGGCAGGCTGGTGACAGAACCGAGACCAGGTCGGACCATGAGGTCGCCACAGGAAGTGCAGGCCTGCAGGATGCAGTCCCACGCACCCCAGGCCCTGAGGTCCTGACACCAATCTGCTGGGTCCCACGGCAGTGGCATGGGCAGGAGGGAGGCCGTGGACTCGGCTCAGATGTACACAAACACACAAGCGAATGTACCCCAGAACTGGGGGACACTCTGGTCTTTGCCCTGAAGTGACCGCACGGTGGGGAGCTGGGAGGCCACCTCGCCCTAGTGAGGGAAGGATGCAGGCCCGTAACGACTGGTGCCAGCCAGGGCTGGCACCGGCCCACCTGAGACCTGGGCTGGCGCACCTGGAAGGGGGCCTTCCCCGTCAGGCACTGGTACACGATGGTGCCGATGCTCCACAGGTCTGCCTTCCCGTCATAGTGCTGCGACATGATGACCTCGGGGGCCTGCAGCGTGTCGGAAAGACAGGTCAGGGTTCCAGCAAGAATGGACACTGAGTGTTCAATGACGAGAGCCTGCTGCCAGTCGAAACCCACACCAACCTGGTGCCAGCCAATCACCACAGAGGTGGCAAACAGCGGCAAGGCCGTGCTGGCTAACCGCGCGTGGCGAAGCCACGCGTCGGGCTCAGCTCTGGACACGGGGAGGGGAGCCCCGCACCACCTCCCCGCCCACCTACCATGTACATGGGGGAACCACAGAGCGTGGCCGCCATCATGTTGCTCTGGAGGTACCGGGCAAAGCCGAAGTCGGCTGTGGGAGAAAAGGCACGTAAGCAGAGTGGCCCCGACCCCGGCCCCCCGCGCCCCGCCGCCCAGCGCCCCGCCGCCCAGCGCCCCGCCGCCCAGGCCTCACCGATCTTGACGCGGATGTTGTTGGGGTTGGTGCGGCGCCCGCTGGGGTTGGACAGCAGGATGTTCTGGGGCTTCAGGTCGCGGTGGATGATGCCCTTGCTGTGCAGCAGCCGCATGGCGCCCGCGATCTGCTGCAGGAACAGCCGGATGGTGTCCTCGCTCAGCGTCCGCATGGCTGTGGGGAGATGGCGCTCAGGGGCTGCGAGCCTGCTGGGACAGGGACCTCGCGGGCCCTCCCTGCTGGAGGGGCCTCCCACCTGGTGTCACTCCCACCGTAGGCACGTGCTCCTGTCCACCCCAGGGTGCCCTGAGCCGCCCATCTGCGGCCCCATCTGGCACCTTCCTCCCCACACACCACCGGCCCAGCTCCGACCTGCTCACCGCCACCTCCCCGCCTGGCAGCCCCCTGCTGCTGTCCAGCACACCCTGCCCCTTGCTCAGTTTCATTACTTCTCAGCAGCAGCTCAAGGCCGGGCCCACAGCCCGCGGCCTTGCGATGGGCTCCAGGCCTGGTCCTCAAACAGTGGAGGGGCCGGACGAACGGATGGGGGCAGGGGCGCAAGTGCAGAAGGGGCTGCCCGCCGCCTGTGGCAGCGCTCTGGGAACCTGGAGTGCTCAGGACAGGCTGGCGCCCAGCAGCGCAGCCACCAGGGCCACCTGGGAGGCCCGCTCAACACAGGCACATCCGGCCAGCTCTGCCCCGCAAGGCTGTCCCTGGGGAGGCCCGTCCACACCAGCCCACCGCACGGGCTGGGTCAGGGTGGGCCTGGGTGTGCAGCCTACCTGGCCATAGGGCATCCACTTACTGTGCAGGTAGTCAGCCAGGTCCCCGCCATTACAGTACTGCAAAAGACCAGCCACACGCCCCACTCAGCGGCCAGGGCAGACCCTCCAGGCCTGCCCAGGCCTCCCCGCCATCCTATGCCTGACCCCTGGGCACTCAGGCACCCCGCCTCCTTCCTGGGGCAGATGTCCCTTACAATCTGTGCTTAAAGAGGCCAACGGGGGTACCTGCCACCCCCAGGCACCTGCTGAGCCCACTAACACACAGACATGGGGCAATTCAGCCTGCCCTGCCCCCAGCGACAGGGGTCCAAGAGCTGGGAGCATGGGAGCACCTGGCCCCCTGTCCTGATAGCCAGGCCTACGGGAACTCACCTCCATGACCAGGTAGACGGAATTGGCCATCTCCTGCAGGACACAGAAGGGACAGTGAGAAGTGGAGGGGAGCGTGCCCTGCCCCCCACCCACTCTGCAGGGGCCATCTCAGCCCCAGTGGGACCTGGGCACTCGGTGCCCATGGACGCCCATCACACACCACCTGGCTGTAGGCAGGAAAGGCCAGTGAGCACGGACGCCCGCTGCCTGGCAGGCCCGGCCCATTCCAGGGCTCAGCCAGCTGGCTAGTGGCTGGGCGACAAGGCGTCTGAGGGCCAAGTGGGCTCTGCTGTTTTGATTTGGTTGTGAGGCCACTTGCACGAGGGCTTAAGTGACAGAGCAGCAGCCAATCAGAACGTACATTCGCTTAGCCTCAGGAAGGGGCTGAGGTCCCAGGAGAGCTGGCAGGGCAGTGTGTGGACCCCGCCTCCCGGCAGTGGCCCTCAGCTGCCCAGGTCTCTGTCAACGTCAGGGTCAGACTGGGCCCTGAGGTTTCGTCAGGACTCAGCCTGATGTTCTCAGAGTGCCAAATCCTGGCCGGGAGGACATCCTCAGTCAGGAACTCAGGCCCCGGAGAAGGGACATGGTCAGGCTGTGAAAATTGCGAGGCTCCCAGCTCCGGAATCAAAGACACCAGCAAAATTATAGGTCGGCACCGCCAGGCTGGCTTCCGGCTTGGCCCTCAGCCACCCATGGCTTCGGGGTGCCACCGGCATCCTCAGCTCAGTCCACTCCTGTGACACAGGGACGCCTGGGGCCAGGCGGCACACAGACCTCCCGTCCGGCCCCTGCGGGCTGCGCCGGGCAGCGGGGCCCTTCCTCCCTAAGGCCACCACTGCTATTCCCCGGTCCCAGAGGAGTGAGCTGAAGGAGGCCTGAGTCAAGCGGGCAGGCGGGATCCAAGCCTCTCCGCCTCCTGCCCAAGGTCCCAACGCTTCCCCAGCCGGGGTGTTCCCTGGGGGGCTCTGCCAGGCAGGAACCGGGCCCCCGAACCGCTTCCGCGCCAGCGTGCTGCCTGGCCTCGGGCACCGGGAGGAGCCCTCTCTGCCCCCAGCACAGGCCCTAGCCCCAAAGGTCTCTAAGCATCAGGGCCCCTGGGAGTCTTGGGGATGGAGGAGGGAGGGGGCCACAGGGGCCTTCGAGGGACACCTGATGTCTGGCGGTGGGCCCTGACCTTCCGCCCTGCTCAGACCCCAGGGATGCTCCCGAGCCCCAGCCGGCAGGACAGAGGGCTCCTTCCTGCTCAGCCCCTGCCCCCAGGGGCCAGGCCTGGCCTCCGACCCACATCCGGTGGACGAGGAACAGAGACACGAGGAGCGGAGGCACTGCGCCAACGCTCCCGGTCGGCCCCCCGCCCCGCGCCTGAGACGAGGAGCCCTCGCGGGGCCCCGGTGCTCCCCCAGGAGAGGGGGCTGCGTGTCGGGGCAAGGACACCTCTGGGAGCAGGTCAAAGAGTGGGGTGTGGTTTCACGGCGCGAGGCTGACACAGAAGCCCCGAGGGGCCGGGCTGGGCGCCCCGGGACAGGCAGGCCCGCTCCAGCACGCCCCACCCGGCGTTCCCAGCCCTTCACTCAGATGTGTCCTAGCAGGGACACAGAAGCTGTCCAAAGCGCCCACCAGGACTCGCCTGGGTGGGAGTGGGCTCCCCTGCCACGGCGGGCCGCGGCTCGGCCACCCAGCCAGGACTCCCACAGGCCGTGAGCCGGCCTGGGAGCCCCCCAGCCCCACCTGCCAGCCCCACCTCCCAGCCAGCTGCAGGCCAGAGATAAGAGGGCCATCCGGAGGAGTCCCCAGTCACACAGGGGCTGCCGTCAGGCCCAGGCTACCGGAGGCAGAGGGAGGCGGGCGGAGGCTCTGACAGCTGGGACTGCAGGGCAGGCTCTTGGGCAGAGGACCCAGCAGACAGCGGTGCCAGAGATAAAGACCCAGAAATAACCCAGGAGATCGCAACACCCATGCCCTGTGACACCCAGGCCACCTCTGGGAGGTGCTGAGCATGCTCCCAAATGTACTCCTCCTCGGAGCTCGGGGGTCACAGCGAGCACTCCTGTCCAGACAGGCTCAGAGAGGCTGAGCCCCTGGCCCTGGGCCATCCAGCCGCAGGCAGAGCGGGGCTCAGAGCCAGGCACCTCCAGCTCCCACCTGTCCTCGGGCAGTCTGTGCCCTAGGAAAGCCCCCAACTCACTGGCTGAGCCAGAACAGGCAGGGACAAAGTGACAAGGACAGAGGCAGGCAGGACAGGGTGTCGGCCATCCCTGTTGCGTCCCCCAAGGAGTTGTCCACGAGGACTAGCGGGGGTGCCCACAGCACGCAAGGCCTGCCGGCCGGGAGGCACACACCACTGCCCTGCCCCCTCCCTCGAAGCCAAGGAGACACCCCCAGAACCCAGGACGACCCCCCCAGAAAGGAGGTCCCGGTGACGGAAGTGACAGCAGAGCCCATTCTGTGCCCAAGGGCCTGGGGGTCCCCGCACAGGGCGCAGCCCCACACTCCAGCAGGGGCGCGCTCCCACGACGCCATCGACAGGCGCCCTGGCCCCCACCCACTGGCTCGCTGCTCCCGGACCTCGCCACGGGGTCCTTGCCCCTTCCCGCAGAGGTCACTGCTCGTCACCTCCACAAGACTACCCTGAAGCCTTCCTGGGGCCTCGTGGCCCCTCAGTGAGCAGGAGACCAGAGGGTCTTGGCCATGTGGGGCCATGGGGGTCCAGGATCCTCTCCTCCCTCTGACCCCGGTCCCTCCACCCCGGTGGGTGACTCAGCAGAGGCCTCAGGCGTCCCCTGCCCTTGGCCTAGCAGGAACTCTGGGGTACGGCGGGTCAGGGGCCTCAGAGACAACAGCACAGTGTTCATCCAGTCCTGGGGAGACGCGGGAGACCCACCTCCCAGGAAAGAGGGCGGCTTCAGACCGGTCCCCTCCCACTGGGCTTCTCCTGGCCTGTGACCTGGCCTTAGGCGACCCTCGTATGCGCTGACTCCAGCAGCCCACGAGCCCCGGCTGCTTCGCAGACGGGATGAGGTGGCTCGCCCAGGACCAGGAAGCGGAGGCCAGCTCCAGTGCGTCCTCAGCCCCCACTTGCCCCTTGCCAACGCCACGCCAGGTCCCCGGGGGCCTGGGACCCCACCATGAGGCCGGCAGCCTGCCCTGGCCATGCGGGGCCCCTTAGCAGGCAGGCTGTGTGCCCGGTCCCTCCCAGCATCCAGTGCCCCATGCTCCTGGGGCCAGACAGTCACTGCTTGCCTGGCTGGGGGTCTCCCACCCCTCCCCTGATGAGGCAGGCTCCCTGGGCCCCCTGAAGGGGAGGGTGATCAGTAGGGCCTTGGTGGCCACAGCTGCCCCACCCTGCCCAGTTGCTGCCAACCCGGAACCCAGACAGGCCTCAGATTCCGCCCCCACCTGCCCCCCTCTACCTCAGGCGGGCTCCGAGCACCAAGCCTGTCCCAAGTCAGTCCGGACTCAGTGCTGACCTTGGAAAGGCCTGGGACGTCCTCTCGGGGTCCCCATGACTGTCAGGGCCCACATGTGGTGGGCAAGCGCTCAGGGGTCCACCCCACCGTCACAAGGAGACATGGGGTAGCCCAGGCACAGGCCGACCTGGCCCACCCCATGTTCCACGGTCACCGCCCACACACCCCACAAACCTAGGCCTAGGCTGCCCGACCTCGCCAGCTGTTTAAGGGGAGGAACTGGGCACAGAGTCCTACAATTCTGCCCCCGTCACACAGCTGGGAGGGACAGAGCTGGGCTGGGAGCCCGAGAGCTGCCCGCCCCACTGTGCACCTTCGGGAAGGGTAACGAGGCAAAGCCTTCAAAGGGAGAGTGGGACGGGGCCCTCCGGCCCTCCAGCCCTCAGCACAAGCTCTCAGGCCCTGGGCAGGGCCAGCCCTGGCGTCCGGCATGTAGGAGGCTGCCCAGCCCAGGCACTAAGGTGCTCTGCTTAATAGGATCGCAGCCCCCACCCGGCCAGCCCACTGCCTGGTGATCCTGGGCCGGCCTGGTGGGCAGGCAGGAGCTGACCTAGTTACCTCCTCGGGAGCCGGCCGTCTTGGCTCCCGAAGGCGGCAAAAGCCACGGTCAGCAGGGACGGAGCTGCTGCTGCCCCCAGGAGGGAAGGGCTGCAGGGCCACTCAGAGGACACGGGCCAGTGCCTTCCTCGGAGCCTCCTGCCATGGGCCCTGCGTGCCGGCCCTTCTCCCCGGGCGCGTAGGGCAAAGCAGGCGCCGCGGTCGCAGGGGGAGGCACGAGCGGTAGAACCCTCAGGGGCGCAGGTCTACACACGCCTCGGGCCCCACCGCGCCCCAGCTGGGCGCACGCCAACACCGCCTCAGACTGCGTGGCACGGACCCCAGCCAGGGCGCCCGCGACGCGGCTCTCCTGTGGGACGCTGAGCGGGGCGAGCTGCGGGCGCCCGGGGCTCCAGCACGGTGGCCGAGCAGGGAGCGAGTCCCCAGAAGGGCAGGAGCGGGGTTCCCGGGCCCGGAGGAACGCGGGCCAGGCTTCCGGGGGTTCGGCCGGCTCTCGCCGCCGGGGCGGCTGCGTCCAGCATTCTGTACCCGTGCCCTGTCCTATCCGGACCAGCCTACAGGCAACATCCAGAACTGCCTAGACTCTCAGGCCATGCAACCCGGTACCCAGGGGCTTCAGCGCCGCCTGCATCCCACCCTCTCAGCAAGGGGTGACGTCACGGTGCCCGTGGCCGGGAGCCGGGGTCTGAAGAGCAAGGCCAAGGGCCGCACTGCCCGAAGGCCCTAAAGGCGGCCTTAGCTCACGCGCACGGCTGGCTGGCTGCCGGCGGGCATGAGCAAGTCACATCCAGCTGTGGGCGCTGGCCGGCTGGCACGCTGGCCTGGGGTGGGGGAGGGTCACTGTCAGCAAGGCCCCTGGATGCACGGCCCCACACCCCGATTCGTGTGACAGCCACTCCCCCTGGGCAAGAGTGCATCCAGACAGCGCACAGCACCCGGGGGTGAGGCCACCCTTCTACCCCTCGGTGGAAGGCCAGAGACTCCAGCCACCTCCCCACGGGTCTGGGCGCCTGAGAACAGAGCACAGTCCCAGGGGCCACCTCCAGGGGCACGCACACCGGCTGACGACCGCTCCTACTCCACAAAGCAGAAAACCAGAGCGACCTCTAAAGACAAAAACTACCTGGCCTGAGGGAGTATTTGCGATCTATAAGAAGACAGCTTTCCTCAATATACAAAGAGCTCTTACAAACCAACAACATTTACACAGCACTTGTCACACAGCAGACACAAATCCAAGCTCTTAACATATGACTCAGGTTGTCATCACAACCTCCCTAGGATGCAGGTGTCTACTCTTATCTCCCGTGACACTGAGACACCAAGAGGCTGAGTCATGTGCCCAAGGGTCACATAAGCAAGTAAGGGGGGGATGGGCTCAGAGAAGGGCAGCAGGACCGGGGCCGGGCCATTAACCGCGGCACTGTCCAGCCTCAGCGATAGGCGGAGGGTAGGAGGAAGTCCCCGCGCTGCCGTGCCCGGTGATGCTGAGCCTCACCCCCCATAAACGGGAGGCAGAGCCAAGAGATGTCACTCTCCATCTCTCAGACGGCCGCGATCAAAGCCAGACAGCCAACCTGGCAGAGACAGGGGAGAAGAGCCCTCCCGCGCGCACACGGGCCTCTGCCGACCACAGCTGGCAGCTGTCCCCAACGAAACGCAGGCATCCCTCTTTCCCAGGGCGCCGACTTCTAGGAATCCACCCCACAGAGCCCCGCAGGGCGCAGGCGAGGGCACGGGGGAGGTCCCCACCACACCACCGATGTCGGAGTGCCAGGGTCACTTCGTGTCCCACCTGAGGGGGACTGGCGAGGCCAGCTACCGGATGAGGGGTGATGGACCCCCACAAAACTGCAGCCTCAGCCATGACGACGGCCAACGCACACGCAGCATTTACTACGGCCAGTGTCGACCAAGCAACTCCAGTGTTTCCAAGGAAGAGCCGGGGGCGCGGGGAGGTTACGGGACTTGCCCAAGGACACAGCGGGTCACGTGGCAGCGCCAGCACTGGCACAGGTCTGGGCTCTGACCCACCGTGCTTGGAGGTGGCGACCTCAGAGAAGGAGCTGGGGCCGTTTTCTTGGGTGGGGGGGGTGACTTAGCACACAAGTGGAGTGCCAGGGAGCCTTCTCCGGGATGCGAGTGGGGGACGGGGTGGCGGGGAAGGGGGCACGCCGGCGCTGCCACGTGGCCTGCGGGTCCGGAAGCAGCCCTCGCAGACGTGGCCCCTCTGGGGCCAGACAGGGCGCCGCTGGGATGGGGACAGGCGAGTTACCTTTTTCCACGTCCCCTTCTGTACTTTTGTTTCTTTTTCAGCTAAGTCATTTACTATCTATTTTTAAAAGCCTTTTTCTATCTGGGTCCCAGGCAAGAGTGTAAAGCCTCAGGGAACCACCCGCATCCCAAGGGGTGAGGGCACCAAGCCCCAGCAGAAGGGGGAGGCGATGCTGGCCTCTGGGCACATCCTCCGCAGGGGAGCCGCAGGGGTGCCAACCCTGGAGGAAGTGGCACTGCCCACACCAGGTGTGTGGCCCAGCGGGAATGAGGAGGGAGGGCAGGGAAGGGGGAGGGGAAGAGGAGGCACGGGGCCACCCTCTTGGCCCCAGAACATAGCGTCTCTGTGTGGGCTGCCAGGTACCCACTGTCACACTGGACCTGGGCCCTCCCCATGTCACCTCATGTCATGCCACAGCCCAGCTCTGAAGGAGGAGGGAGAGAACCGGGGAGGAGGGAGGAGGCCACCAAAACACAGACAGCCAGGCTGGGAACTTCCCCTCCGCCAGGGGCTGGTCCCGTGGCCTCAGTAAACAGGTTTCAAAACCATTAGTCAGCACTCTGGCCCCGCGGATCTGCCGCCTCAGGTTCCCAAGTTCCCGAACGAGGCATCTAGGGTCCCAGATCCCCGCTGAGGCTGGGCCCCGACACCGGGCCGTGGGGCCTGGGGGCGGTGGGAAAGCCAGCTTCGGCCTTCTGGGCCAGCCGGGCCTGAGGTGGCCTCATCAAACAGGCAACCGCCTCCCTCCTGTCCTTGTGGCTGGCCCCAAATGCCAGCAAGTAGGAATCTCCCGTGGCCCCTCCCCGCCCGGCCTGACGCGAGGAGAGACCGGCCAATGCCAGGCCCTGGAGCAATGTCAACAAACAATGGGCCTGCCCAGATGGGTGGGCCAGGCCACAGCACTGCTTGGGGGCCTGGGCTGGGGACAGGACTCCCGGTCAGGGCCACTGGGTCAGACGCTCCCCAGAGCCAGGCTGTAGTCAGAGTAACCCTGATCCACTGCTGGTGCCCGTGGCCCTGACGCCCCCTCCCCAGTCCCACAGTATGGGAAGGGGTAACTCTCCCAGCGCGCCCAGAGAAAGCTGGGCTGAGGACAGGCTCTGCAGAGCCCCCAGGGTCCCCAGAAGGGAAGACCAAACGGGGTGGCCCAGCTCCTTCCCCAACACTCGAGAACCATGCAGCACCGACAAGCGTCTCCAGCGCTTGGCCGGCCTGGGACCCAAGTCCCTGGGGCTGAGGCTCTGCACAGGCCAGTCTGTGAGGGTGAAGCACCCCCTCCCCACCAGAACCAGGACGAAGCCCCGGCCTTACCTGGAAGTCGTACAGAGCCACGATGTTTTCATGTTTCAGTTCCTAGGACGGAAACCCAAGTTCCCAGTGAGCAGGCGGGCTCCGCGGCCGCAGCTCCCCTCCTGCCCCGTGCCAGCTCACCTTGAGGATCTTGATTTCCTTCCCCAGCAGCGTCTGGGACTTGGCGAGGTTCTTCTTGTTAATGCACTTGACCGCGACCTCCAGGTCGTGCTTCTGAAAACACAGCGCAGGTGTTCCTCGCGGGTTGGAGCCGGGAACCCCTCTAAGGCCAACCCCAGGCCAAGGAAGCACCCAGCGTGACCAGGCCGTGACGTTCCCCGGGGGATAAGGGGGTCCCGGGGTGTAAGACAGGGTTCTTGGGATGTGGGGGTGGCTCCTCGAGGGATGAGGGGGTCCGGGGTGTAGGAGGCGGTCCCGGGGCCTGGGGCGGGCCCCCGGGTGACGGGGCCCGCCGCCCTCACCTCCCGGTGGCGCCCCTTGAAGACCACGGCGAAGGCGCCGTGCCCGATCAGGTCCTTGCGCGAGAACTCGAACTTGCCCACGGTCTCCAGGCCGCCGCGGCCGGGCTCCATGGCACGGGCCGGGCGGGCCGGGCGGGCCGGGCTCAGGCGGCGGCGCGGGCCGGGGGCGGCGGGCTGGGGGCGCGCGCCATCAGGCAGGCCGGGCCCGCTCCCCGCCCGGCCGCTGACCCGACTCCACTCCTATCCGGCCCGGTCCTGACTGGAGCTCCGACCCGGTTCTGACTAAGGGTCCGACCCGGTTCCGACTCGGGCTCCAAGCCGGTTCTGACTGGGGCTCTGACTCCGGCTCCGGCGGGGAAACAAAAGAGCCGCGACGTCTGGGCCCCAGAGCCTGAGACGCCCGCGCAGGCGCAGTGCGCGCCGTGGAGCGGGGAGCCTGGGGGCGGGGCTCCGGCTGAACGGGGCGGGGCCTGGAGGGTGGCCGCGCTTAGTGGGTGGCGGGGCTGGCGGGGGCGGAGCCTCATGGGGCGGGGAGCGGCGGACTGACGGGCCGAGGGGCGGGGCCTGGTGGGAATGGGCGGGGCCTGTCGTGGGAGGGCCCAGTCGGTTGGGGCGGGGCCCGTATTGCGCCCTCCGGGCGGAGGTGGGGAGCAAGGAGAGCCCTGAGTCCCTTAGGGTCTGCGCGAACCGGGACGTACATTTGCCACCACTAATACCTGGGACGTGGCATAGATACCCCAGGGCTGGGGACTGGAGAGAATACATTCTTAGGGAGAGAACAGCTGCGTGAGAGATCATGCATCTAGCCTTGTGTCCACAGTAATAAATTGTCTGCACCGAAACCTGGGAAATAGCCCACAAGTACGTCAGAGAGGAAAGGTTAGATAATCACGGTGCTTCCTTTCTACCGAATAATACACAGCGGAACCGCACACGCCGAGTTAGCTATTATACGTGTGCTTAGATGGGAACCACTCCAAAACTTCCAATTAAGTGACAGCAGGATGTACGACAGTGAGCTGGGCTACTATTTGTCACTTAGAAAGCCACTAGAGAGGGGCGTGTATAACACCTACACGTGCGTATAGTTCCTCAGGTGTGTATGCATCTGTGTGGTACATAGCACCATGATATATAGGCGCATGCTGCACGTGGTATAGTGGCTACCCCGCTGCTCGCCGCGGTCTTTCCATGTATTAACTCATTTATTCCTCACAGTGAGTCCCAGAGGCACTTGCTGTTACATCCCCACTTCACAGGTATGAAAACGGACCCAGAGACGCTAGGTGAAGTGCCCAAAGTCACACAGCTGGCAAGAGGAAGAGCCGGGGTACCCCTCACACGAGCATCCCCAGGCAGTGATGGGTTTGGGAGCCTCCGCTCTTTCCACCGTATGCCTTGAGTACTGATGTGAATGGTTCTGGCCATGGTCAAGCATTGCTGTTCCAAATGCAGGATGCTGACCGGTCCTGCCGCCGCCAGCCTTCAGCGACAATCCTGGATGGCACACCAGCCTTCGGGACAGGCTGCCTGACCAGGGCCCAGCCGATGCACTGCCCTCTGGCAGGGACCCCACCTGACAACTTCCAGAAGCCCTTCACTTGCCCGGATCCTCCGCCGGACTGGGGCCAGAGGCCATCAGAGCCGGAAGGGACAAGGGATCTCTTGGGCCTCCACCCTTGGGTTCTGAGTTGGTGGCTGACCACAGCGGGCCGTACACCCTCACATCTGCATCTTCCTTTCTTCCTTGAACCTGCAGTTGCTTCGGGGAGAAAAAGAGGAAGCAAGGTGGGGGCGTGATGGTGGTACTGGAACAGAGGGCCCTAAAATTACAACCGAGGAGAGTGCAGGGAAGCTGGAGGGCAGGTAGGTGGTGGGGCCGGGACTTCTGAGGGGCGCCTGGTTCCCCGAGGCCCTCCTGCAGAACCCCGCCCCACCTGGAAGGAACCCATACACTAAGCTCAAGGACAGGGTGGAGTTGGAGTCGAAAGAGATGGGATTTGCATTTGGGAACATCCCTGGGCCTGGCAGGGAGGGGCGGGCGGGAGGCCCAATCCCATGCCCTTGGGCCCTGCCCCGCCCATCCCAGGTCTCCCGCCCTCTGGGAACTACCAGCTCACGCTGCAGTCCATCCTCTTCACTCAGACCCCGTGTTTGCGAACCCGCCTACTCACCGAGCCTTCGCCCGCACAGGGGCAGAAAACCTGAGTCTCACAAGGCGCGCGCCCCAGCCGGCGGAGCCCAGCACCCCAACAGGCGAGCGCCCGTTCTCGCCACCTGTCTGGTGCCATGTTTTTGGTGTTCGTGCTTTTGGTTGGCGATTTTGCTGTTTAAATGACCCCAAGCCGTCGTGTGCCTAACCAGAGGAGGCTCCGCGACCCGCGGGGCGCAGGAGGCCGCGTCTTCGGGGGGCACCGCCGCCCAGCCGACTTCCCGCCCGGTTTCCCCAGGTCCTGACAGCCGCCCTGGTGGGTGTGGAGTGGTATCTCCCTCTGGTTTCGATGTGCATTTCCCTAAAGGCTGAGGACAAGGAGGGTCCTCTCAGGGGCTTAGTGGCCATTCGTGGGTCTCCTTCGGAGAGAAGTCTGTTCAAGTCCCTTGACCAGGTTTTCATTGGGTGGCGTTGTAGTTCTCTAAACATTCCGATCTTACCTGCCTGTTTTGGGAAGTGAAGTTTTGCGGAAACCCAGCCGCGCCCATTTGCTTATTATTTGTCCGTAGGCTTTCCAGCCGCACCTGCGGAGTGAGCGGTGACAGCTGTGGCTCCGTGGCCGGCAAAGTCGTGTCTGCCAGCTGGCCCTGTACAGAGCATGTCTGCAACCCTGGCCTTGAATTATTAAGAACTCCTTGGTGCATGTGTGTGTTGGGGGGGGGGGGGCGGGTAGCTATTAAACGATGCTCCAGTGACAATGGCAGAAGGACACAGCGCCTTCTGCACAAGTTCTGGGTCATTTTTGCAGCTAGCGGTCATGGAGACAAGTAAAACCCCGGGAGTCCCTTCTGCCCTGTCCCCACACCGTAGTGCAGATGCCTGCGGGCGGACCTGCCCCTCAAACACTGCTGGCGGGGACACTGGCCTGGGGAGAGGGTCCCCTCCTGCAGCCTCTGGCCCCACTCACCCTTTCTAGCCCCAAGCCCAGAGGCACAGGCTGCACCTGTGTCCCCCGAGGCCGTGTCTGAGGCAGGGAACACTAAACATATACCCACCTTACACCCACCAATCCCACTCCTAGTCGTTTACCCAGAGTCGTGGGCAGTGGGAAGCGTTCACTGCAGCTTTATTCAAAGCCGCCAGGAACCGGAAACAGGCGTCCATCACCGGGCGATGGAGAAGCAAATGCCTCGTTCCTGCTTCCGCGTGGGCAAACCTCAGGGCTCTGGGCAAAGTGGAAGAAGCCGGACGCGAGGGCCCCGCCGTAGATCCCACTGAAGAGATTCATTCACCCGCAGCCGGAAGCCGCCGGTCCACTGGCCGGTGGCCAGGGGCGGGGGTCCCCTGGGAAAGGCCAGGAGTGGACTTTGAGGGTGACAGAAATGTTCGCTAGTGATTGTGGGCGGTGGGCACGTGGCTTTTTAGTTGTCGAACGGTCTTCTCGAATGTGTGCATCTAATCGCGTGTGGCTCATACGTCAATGAAGTTCATTTTAGAAGCAGCACTGACCCAGGCCACAGTGCGGGGAACGTGGAACACCGTCTGCAAAGTGGGAGAAGCCACACACCGGAGGCCACGCCGCACGGGGCCCGTCTCTGTGAAAGGCCCGCTGCCCGCAGACCCACACACACGCGAAGCAGATTCGTGGTCGGCAGGGCCTGTGGGGACAGGTCTGCCGCCGTGGCCAAGGGCGCCGTGCCGGGGGCCGGCGGATGTGGCCCTGAGAGGTCTCCTGGGGCTGACGTCCCACCGCAGAGGAGGGAAGCCCTTCGCCAGGGTGTGGAGGGAGGGAGACCCCAGGCTTCGCCGGCACCCTCCCAGCCCAGAGGGCTTTCATCCTTGACCTTCAGCCACTCCCAAGCTGGCCCTGGGCCTGCGCTGGCCAGACTGGTTCCTGCAGAAGTCATCAGCGGAGTGCCCAAGCCCTTGCGCTCTGCTGAGTGGGTGACTCAGCCTGGCACGGATGGTAGCCACCCTGCCGATGGATGACAGGCAGTCACGAGCATTGCAGGGCATCCGAAAGGCACGCAGCAGCCCCTGCCAGGCTGTGTCCCCACAGGGACCAGGGCCGGCGGCTCTGCCGAATTCCAGGTGCCCCTCCAGGCCTCTGCCCCGACTCCAGAGCCGGGATAGCCTGCCCTCCCAACCTGGCAAACCTGTTCTCCCTATAGTCCGGCCGTCTCAAATGGCGCCCAGGTGTGTCTCCCGACAATGATGACGCTACCGCCTTCTCCCCACCACGATCTGCTCCTCGCTGCCGTCCGCAGTTCCATCTGCTCGCCACCCCTGGCCCGAGCCGCTGGAGCCTGGAGCCTGGGGCACCCCCGCACCCCTCGGCGGTGTTTGCCACCTCCGGGATCGGCTGTGTTCCTCCAGGCAGCCCCGCCGAGCTCCGCCCGGCCCAGCCACAGGGCCTTTGCACAGACACACTGGTTTCCACTCCAAACTCATGCCCTTGGAAGGCCTTCCGAGCGCCTTCTGAGGGAGCCCCTCACTGTCACTGCGGCGGCAGGGCCTCTGGACCCGGAAGCACAGCGGGGCCCGCGAGCCTGGGCCGGGGGCGGCGCAGGCTTCTTGAGCTCCGGCGTCCTCTCCAGAGGCCAGGTCGACCCCGCTGGCAGGACTCAGTGCCCAGGAGCACGTCACTCGCGCCTTTCCTCCGAACCCCTCATGCCAGCTCTCTTCCTGTCAGCTCCTGTGTGCCCACCCCTCCCCGGGGCGGGACGGGGGAGGCTCCAAGGCCGGACGCACATCCGTCATCATCTCAAAGAGACTTGGGAGACCGTCGACAGGTTAATGCTGAGCGGGCGAGTGAGGGAATGGGGCCGGGCGCTGGGCGTGCCCAGGCACCCACCTTCCCATCCGTCCTTTGAGACCCTCCTCTCTGCCCGCCGACTGCCAAAGCCCCCGCCTGGCCAAGCCCACTTTTGTAAGCGGACAGACACACACGCACACTCAGACACACTCATAAAAGACAACGTATGCGGCCCACAGCTTACGAAAGGGAGAACCGGCAAAACCGGCACCCCCAGGACCCCAGTTGCGGGCGGCTCTGTCGTGGAACATCACGCAGCAGTGACGAAGGAGCGGCCTCCGCCTCCGGCCACGGCGAGGACGCAGCTCGCCGACCCGACGCGGCGTGGGGCGCCGCGAGTCCCGGGAGATGGCGGAGGGTGACGCCCTTTCTGCAAAGCCGAGGACGCTCGGAGCTGGGCATCCCGTCGTGTCGAACGGATGGGCTGCTGTGCATCGGTGCCAAACCTGCAGTCCGAGCAGTGCGAGGGGGGGACGAGAGCAAGCTCGGGGGAGGCCCGCGTGGGAGGGGCCGCCGGGGCCGCCCCGCGAGCCAGCGGAGGGAACCAACACACGGCTCACGGACGCTCTGGCTGGCTGGCCGCCGGCCCCGAGTCCCCGCGGGGCGTGTGCCACGTGCTGGGCACCATTCTGAGCACGGCACACCCTCGACGCTCACCACGGCCCCGTGACCGCCTGCCTCCCGGTGCGGACGGGCAGGTATTGCCGCGGCAGCAAAGGGCCCCGCCAGCCGCGGAGACTCCAGACCACACAGCTGTGTCTGGCTCCTGCTCCCTGGTGCCTGCCCCATGGCCCGGGGCTCTCGGGGGTCTGGGCTCCAGTAAGGAGTCTGTGATGGGCCGTTCCCGGGTGACAGCTCAGCAGCTGTTAAAAGTCCCTTCCGAGAGCAACACGCATGGCTCCCACTGTGGACAAAGAGGGGTTCTATGGAAAGTAACCTCCCAGGGGGACCTGACCATGAACCCTGGCTGGGCAGGCCACGGTGGGCGCACAACCCCAGGCACAAAACGTCTCAGGGAGAGGCTCGCCTTGCCTCCAGCCAGCCCCTAAACTGCTTCTGGGCATCGAGGTTCACATGCCCTTGGAGTGCCTGAAGTCACAGGCCTGCGAGATGAGACCACCCTCAGGTCCTGTCACCCAGCCCTGCCTGGCTTCCCCACCTCCAGGCGGTCAATCACCAGACTTCCCTCCTTAATCTCAAACGCATAAAGAAACGGCGGAGCTGCCCTTCTCCAGAGCATCTGACTTCTCGCTTCCTGACAATTGTCCTCAGCCTTGAGTTCTTCTAAAAATTTGCTGCAGGTTCGGACGTTCCGCTCCTCACATCGCCACTGCTGACAACTTCTCTAACCACAGAAGGGCAGGAGGTGTGTGCCCACCAGGAGCCCAGGAGCTGGGGGCCGGAAGCCGCCCAGCAGCCCAGAGCCCCGTCTCGCAGAGGAGGACACCCGTTTAGAAAGGGTGCAATGCCGGGAAGGCAGGGAGGGCTGGCCCCTTTCGATGACAGAGGCCGCGGGAGTCCATGGCTGGGTGACGGCGATGGGTGTGGTGGGTGCGGCGGCTCAGAGAGCCTGTCCTCCCGCCTGCTGACCCAGGGAAGAAGAGTGCTGTCCCTGGTCTCAGAAGCTGGAATCTGCCGCCCGCCGCTCGCTCCCTCGCCTGGAGGCCCCCAAGTCCCTGGATAGGGCACCGACCAGAAGCCAGGAGGCCCCAACTGAGCCCCACCCTGCTGAACCCCGTGTGTGTGGGGACGGCCAAAGTCTAGGGTTCTGTGTGCCACTGAGCATAAGCTGCTATCAGCTTCACATGCACTGTAATAAGACAGTTTACGTAAGTCCCAAAGAAGCTGCACAGAAGGTACGTGCAGTTACACAGAAGAAAAGGAAGGAGGAATCGGGCCGGTTAACACGTAAGAAATCAGCAAAGGAGAGGCAGGGAGGGGACCAGGTCCACAGGAAGGTGGACGAGACGGCAACCGGGCAGTCATGAAGCGTAGCTGGGGTTCCAGCCACGTAAACGCGTGTCCACACGCGCAAGCGGATCGAACTCCCTGCGGAGGGTCACGGAGCCGTGGAGTGGAGACACCACGCCCACCACCTGCCGTCTGCAGAAATGCTCCAGGACTCAGGGGCTGCCGGGCTGATGCCGGTGAACTCCGCGCCCCGCCACGCAGCCCGCCACGCTCCGCACCCCGCCACGCAGCCCGCCACGCAGCCCGCCACGCAGCCCGCCACGCAGCCGTGAGCTCTGGGCTTCAGGGTGACACCGCTGCTGGCAGACTCCGTGTGAGCCGGTCGTGACCGCATCCCTTCCCGCCCGTGAGGTCCAGTCGCCTTCCCTCCACCGCACGGAGCACACGCGGTCTCCCCGCGGGCACACGGCACGTCGTTGCTCCTCACGCGTGTGCTCGTGGGCCTCTCGACGCCTGCCCGCCCCCCGTTTTCGCGGCCCTGTGGTCCGCGGTTCCCCTCGTCTGAGCGCCTTTGAGCAGCAGCACGTGGCGTCTCCACGCCTCGCTCTCCTCCTCCAACTGCCGGTGAGATGCATTCCGAGCCCCTCTGCCTGCCGCCCGGGCGTCCAGACCGCCAGGGCCCCGAGCCCGGGACAGCGCCGGCTCCGCCGCGCCCTCCAGGAGCAGCTGCGTGGCGAACGGACCTCCGGTGAGTGTTCGCGGCGTGCGAGCAGCCATCTCCCCGACGCCTCAGCACCTCTGTGCTGGGCCGGGCAGGTAGGAGGGCAAAGCCAAGGGGACCCTGGGCCGCTGGACGCCTCCAGCTTGGGCTGGGGCAGAAGGGTGTCCGCCCTATCCCTCCCCAGGTCGCCCTGCGCTCTCCTGTCCTCCCCCTTGCCCAGAGCGGGCATCCACTCTCTGCTCACACGGCCCCCTTGGTGCGACTGCGTTAGGAAGTTGGGGGCCGGATCTCCTGCTTGGCTGTCTCGGGGTGTCTGGGGAGTGCCCCACCCCCTGTGCTGTCTGAATGACAACTGTGGGGGACCCAGCCTCCCTGATGGGGGCTCCTCCACAGCCTGGCCCCAGTCTGCTCAATGCGTCTGGGGAGATGGGCCTGGGTGTCCCTGCCCTGATGACTTCACCCACTGAGGACGAGGGTGTGACGTCTTAGGGCCCCGTGCAATTAAACAGGCATCTGCACCAGTCAGCTGCTCACGGAAACAAATGTCCTGCATCCCCAATCTGTGTACCTTCCCTTATCTCCTGCCGGGTCCCTGGGTGACCAGTGATAAGCTTTGGCAAGTTCCCAATCACTATACCTAAGCGTGCTCTCTGTCTCAGGGGTGATTATGAGGCCTGGGGGGTGGGTATCACACCCAGATGCCCTGAGAGGTGAGGAGGCCTCTGTGGGCCCTGGAGAGCAGGGTGCTGCGCCCGCCGGGCGGTCTTCTGAGCTGGTGGGTGGGATCTTTCTGCTCCAGCCTGGAGGTCAAGCCCAGTGAGCCCACCCACTGCCCAGGCACAGCCGCCAGGGCCTGAGACGCAGCCTGGGGCGGCGGGGCAGAGGGGAGCAGCCCCCGACAGGATGAGTGAACGGCACCCCGCTGCCGCACCCCGATGCTGCCCAGATACGCTCAGACCTGCAGGTGCAGTTGCTCGTTTACCTGGCCCAGTGGGCAGGTGTGTTTACCTCCAGTTCACAGACGAAGCTGTTTAGTAATTTGTGGGGGTCACGGGGTTAGGGAGCACAGAGCAGACAGACGTGGCCTGGCTGGGAGCATCCACCAGGCCTCACGCCCACAGGGCCACCGAGGTGGGGCGGGGGCTCAGAGACCGGAACGACTTGCCGGGCACCACACAGCAGCGGTGGCAGCAGCCCGGCCCCCGACGAAGGGGGCCCGGGAGGGCAGAGTCCAGGCAGGGCGGGGCGGTCACGCCACAAGGTGGCCCGCGGTTGCATCAGGCTCACGCTGTGTGTCCTGGAGCTCAGGGCTTTCCTGGGGTGACGCAACCCTGGCCGACGGCCAGCTGCCCGGCTGTGGCGAGGGCCAGCCTGCAGCTCCAGACTCTATGGGACAGTCCCAAGGCAGCCTCCGGCCCTGGCTGCCCACGCAGACCCCCGGGGGCTCCCTTCCTTCTGGAACCTTCCGCCCCGGGTCCTGCCAGGCGATCACACCCGTGTGTCTACTCACTTTCCCCACAACCCACGTCGCCCTCCTCACATCGACCTGCGGGCCCCCGTGGGTGCTGGGAGCGGAGTGGCATGAACACCCCTTCCCCCTGTGTCCTGCGGCCTGGGTGCATGCGCCGCGGGGGGTGGCCCGTGCTCCCCACGTGGCCCGTCGGTCTCCGGGAGGCTGGGGCTCTGCGGAAGCAGCATGTGGTCTGGTGCCCTTGGCTGCAGCATGGTTCCGTATCGCCACGCGGACGGCGGCCGCGTTTAGGGAAGCCTAGTGAACAGACGGGCCTCTGGGTGCCGCTCACGGCGCCGCCCCGCCTCCCTGCTTCTGGCGTCCTCGCCTGCACCCTGGGGGCCACTGTGTCACTGGGCACACGTCCCTCGGTGGCCTCTCGCACAGCACCAGCCTCTGGCCTCCCAATCACTGGCTACAAGGGCTCCGGGCGCCTCCCCCGACGTCAACGCCGGGCGCAGCGAGAGGGAAGTGCCGTCCAGGCCGGGCCCCCAGGGCCGGGCGGTCAGGCCCCAGGGCTCACGGCTGGGGCCGCTCGTGCAGGCCGGGGCCCGTCCTGGCTCCACTGCTGTCCCCGCGTCCCCGCCACCGCCGCCTGGCCCTCTCCAGTGTCCTGTCAGACGGCCCCTTGCCAGGCCACCCCCAAACCTGCCCCCCGGGCAGGGGGAAGCGAGCCTGGGATGGAAGTGCAGGAGGCGTCTGGCCCCGACACCCGCAGGGCCGTCCCTGTCACGCGCTCTGCAGACGCTGAGAGCCCGGCGCGGCCCCAGGCACAGGCTGCAGCCCAAACCCTCACGGCCCAGCTGGGAGGGGAGGACCAGGGAGACGCAGGTTGGCGGGACAGGGCACCGTGGTCGGGGGTCACGGGTGCCTCGGGGAGGGATGGGGGCGGTTCGGAGTGTGCGTGGGGAGTCACAGCCGTGCGCAGCGTCAGGCGGTGGTGGGGAGGGGTGTGTGTGTTTCGGGGACGTGCTGCTGTGCAGCCGACACTGGGCACTCCCGGGGGCCTGTGCGAGGGCCCCAGGCGGGACCCTCACCACCACCTGGGGAGGGAGAAGTGGGGGAAGCAGGGCCAGCTTTAGGCTTCTCCCTAGAGGCTACGGGACCCCGGGGGAGGGTCCTGGTGGGGGTCCGTTTCACAGGACCCGGGAGGTGCCAGAGCTGGGCGGGGGCGGGTGGAAGGTGGCTGGCATCCCCGAGGCCGGGCCTTGGTGGCTGGGACAGGGCCGAGGCGGGCATGTTCGGGTGTGTCTGGAGGGCGGAGCCGTGGGCCTGGCAGGAGCCGAGCGCTGCCTCGGTCGCCCTGCCTGGGGAGTGGGGACCAGAGCAGACGTGTTCTGGCTGAGGTCACCTCTGTGTACGTGTGTTTCGTAAACTGGGCACCCACATGCACGGGGACATGAGCGTGTGGTCACCAGGCCGGGTCACGCTGGGGGCAGCCAGCACCGGGCCAGGCGTGTGCTGAGTGGCCTCCACGCTGACCTCGCCCTCTGACCTCCTGAGGGGTCTCTGGGTCTGTCGCCAGGGCTGCAGCAATCCCCACCCCGGGGGGCCCACAGCTTATCCAAGCAGAGGCACCACCACCAGCATAAAACTAGACTTTGGCTGAAAATCCGGAATTCCACGTGAAATCTTCAGGTATTTAAAGAGTGACTCGCCTAAAATTGAAAGACCGTGCGTGCGACCCCATTCCAGGCCATCCGCGCCAGAGACGCCGAGCCAGGAGCTGACCGCGGGGACGCTTCAGGCCGCGGACACCGAGGCGGCAGCAGGTGCCCCTGGGCGGCCGAGGCGGGTCCCGCCGACAGAGGACGCTGGCGGCGAAGGCAAAGACCCAGCCAGGGTCTGCTGCGTCCCGTCATTCCCGACTGTCCTCGGGAGGAAACCCTGGTTTGCAGGGAATACACAGAACAGTGGCTCAGAGCCGTCACTGTCCCCACGTGATTTAGGAAAAAAAAAAAAAAAAAAAAAAAAGCCAACCGGTTCTTGTCCTCTACCTGTGGCTTCTCTGTGCAAATTTACTGAAGAATATGTATGTACGCGTGTAAAAAGATGCGGGGAGGCAGAGTATTTCGTGGGTTCCTGCGAGCGCCCAGGCCCTGCTCTGCAGCCCCCGGGGAAGCCACTGCTGTCACCAGTACCCTGTCCCCGACGACCGCACACGGGAGCCCCCGCCGGTGCCCACTGACCACTGCTGCACTCCGGGCAGGGTGGCGGGAAGCTTTATACAAGTGTCTGGCTTTCACACAAGAGCGAGGCCTCCCACCCTCATGGCTGGGCTCTTGCAGACCCCGGCCACTCTGTCCCCCGGGCTGTGCACCCGGAGGACGCCCTCCCCAAACGCACGGGGCTCCCGAGGCCACCGGCAATGACGTGGGACGTGTGCGGGGGGGACCCAGCCTCCGTCTGGTGTGACAGGCAGAGCGCCCGGGCCAGATGGTGCGCAGCCGATGCGGGACGTGGCCTGGCGGGGCTGTGAGCAGCGAGCCCGCCGCCCGGTGGCTGTGACGGCCAGCATCGGGTTCCGGGCCGGCTTCTGGGGCCTGGACGCCAGGACAGCAGGCCGAGCCCCACACTGAGAATGGCAGCGTTACCGCCCATCCCTAGGGCCAGCGGGGGGGGGGGGGGTCAGTGGTCACCTCTGGACACACACAAGGCCTGGCCTACGAGGCCCCAGACCCGGCCCTGCCCTCTGGGGCCCGGTGGCCCCTCGCCCCCTCCTCCCTTTCTGCTCACCATCCCCACAGGTGGCCTTTTCAGACCCCCAGAAAGCAGTGGTCCCCGCTTCCCTGTGCCTCCCGCTTCCAGTGGGGGGCTGACACAGGGGCCCCCACGACCAGTGCTCGGGTCGCAGGCCCAGGCAGGGCGGCTGCAGGTGATGGGGCCGCTGTGCTAACACCGCCGGGCCTGCTCCAAAGCCGCCCTGATGGCTCTGCACCGACTCGCGGCCCCAGGAAAGGACAGTGACTTGTCTGGGCCAGAGGTCCACCCCCCAGGAACATGGTGTGGCCTGGGCTCCTGGCCGAGCGTGCAGAGGCGGGGCGGCTGCCCGGACTGGCCCGCAGAGCTGCTCCTGCACCCCCTGCGGGTGGCTGTCTGCGTCGGCAGCTGAGCCCAGGGGCCGCCCAAGAGGGAGGATGGGGCGTCACGTTCTGCACGTGCCACACGAGCTATCGAGCACGTCAGCCTGCGGGCAGC
The DNA here is from genome assembly GCF_014176215.1 of Rousettus aegyptiacus. Lineage (NCBI taxonomy): Eukaryota > Metazoa > Chordata > Mammalia > Chiroptera > Pteropodidae > Rousettus > Rousettus aegyptiacus. The sequence continues at coordinate 626,738 of NW_023416308.1, forward strand.
CGCCTCCTGTCCCCACGGGCCTCCCTGACCGACATGGGTGCGACACCCCAGGAGATGCACAGGCATGGAGGGGGTGCTGGTGAATGCGGGTGGGAGGGGGACCACCGTGCAGCCCTCCCCAGTGCAGGCGGGTATGGGGGCACAGCCCCCACCTGGCAGTGTCGGGAGCGGAGCCCGAGCCTCAGGAAGCAGGGAGAGGTCGTGTTTGTCGGCGGACGTGACAGGGAGACTAGGGGTCTGAGTGCGGGGCCGCCCCGAGCAGGGCGACTGGCAGGCCCACTGGGACTGGGACAAAAGCCCCCACGGGAGGGCGGAAGCACCAGGGGCAGCGGTGCGGCCAGGATGAAGGTGGCCGGGTCCCCAGGGACTGGCGGGAGGCCTGCGTGATTGTCCCCGGCCCGCCACCCGCCGTCAGCGATGTGTGACCCAGTGTCACGGCTGGAGGAATGGCTCTGCTGTCCGGCAGCATCAGTGCTGACTGCCGAGGGGCAGCGCCCAGGGCTGCCACCACCCGGCCTGGGAGGCTGGACCGGGGCTTTGCTCGGGAGCTGCAAGGCCAGGCCCCCCGGCCACGCACGCTGCTCTCCCTGGGGGTTCTGGCTCTGGGCGCTGGAGGGTGGGGGGCATGAGTCCTGCCCTGTGTGGCCCCAGGCCGTCACCCACGGGTCCTCTTGCAAGCCGGCACTGACTGTCACAGTGGCGGAGCCCGGGCTGCTGTCCACAGCACGCTTGGCGGCAGCAGCAGCACGGCGGCCAGCAGCCGGCCCGAGGCCCCCAGGGGGCGGGGTGCCAGGGAGCTGCAGGAGCACACCTGGTAGCCGTCCTCGGCACGGCTGCGGCCGCGCTGCCCCGGCCGGGCGTGGGCCCCCGCCACTCCGTCTGTGCCCTCGGAGCTGGGCTGTGTGTCCCTGCAGACGAGCCAGTCCTGGGCCGTGGGCCGTGGGAACCCGGGCGCCACCGCCGGCTCGCCGTCCAGCACCTTCCAGTACTCCCTGCCGCGGAAGAAGTAGGCGGCCCCTGGGGAGATGGAGAAGGCGGGCTGAGCTCCAGCTGCTGGGCGCAGGATGCGGTCCGAGCTGCCAGGCCCAGGGGGAAGGGCAAGAGACCTTCCGACAAGAGGGTGGGATGGGACCCCCAGGGCAGCTGCGGGCCCAGAAAATAGTGAGACGTCCTCGCGGCATCCTGACCGCTGGCTGCCCCAAGGGCCCGCTGTGTGCCGGGCCGCTTGGTGCAGGAGAGGCAGCTTTGAAAACGGAACAACAAATTTCTGTCCCCACGCACTGTTTCTGCATGGCTGGCTTGGGGCCCTGTGGGTGTCCCCGGACACGGGGCAGGTGGAGAGTCCCCAGGGGGTGACGGGCAGCAGGGGGCGGAGGCTGATGTCACTGGAGGAGGGCCGGGTGGGGGCAGGGCGAGGGGACTGGGCTGTGCCAGGTGGCCACAGGCCGTCCCTGGAGGATCCGGGCGGGGCTGTGAGCACACAGGTGCGTTGCAGGCCCGGGCTTCTCCCTCCCGGCCACCCTCTGGACCCCACCGCACAGGCGGGGACACAGGCCGCACAGGCGGGGACACAGGCCGCACAGGCGGGGACGGACACGGGCCGCACAGGTGGGGACACAGGCCGCACAGGCGGGGACGGACACGGGCCGCACAGGTGGGGACACAGGCCGCACAGGCAGGGATGGACACGGGCCGCACAGGTGGGGACACAGGCCGCACAGGTGGGGACGGACACGGGCCGCACAGGCGGGGACGGACACAGGCCGCACAGGTGGGGACACAGGCCGCACAGGTGGGGACGGACACAGGCCGCACAGGTGGGGACGGACACGGGCTGCACAGGTGGGGACACGGGCCGCACAGGCGGGGACACAGGCTGCCTGGCCCGCCCGCCCCTGGCGCCCGCGAGCTCACCGTCGGACCAGCGCATGGCGTCGTCCAGCGTGCTGGGGACGCCCCTCCACGGGGGGCTCCGGGCGGGGTGGCCGGGGTCCATGCGCCGCGTGTGCTCATCGTAGCGCCAGTACAGCTGGTCCTTAAAGAAATAAGTCTTGTCACTGTGGGCCCAGGAGAAGGCAGCATCGACACCGCCGGGCGGGAGGCCGAAGTCGGACACGGGCCGCGGGAACCCTTCCTCCGCGTTATTGTCCTTAAACACCCAGTATCTGTCTCCTGGGGAGAGAAAGACGGCAGGGCTCAGCCCGCGCTTGTCCCCAGACAGCCACCCTGTGCCACCACCCGCGTCACGGTGCCCGCCAGTCCCAGCGGGTGGTTACTGAGCACCTGTTGTGTTCCTGACTACCTACTACGTGCTAGCCGGCCCCCGCCCTGCACCTGGCATGGGTGCCTTCCACTCGCCCGCAGCCTGAGCACCCGGGGCTGGGAACAGGACGCAGCCGATTCGTCCACTCCCGCGGGCCTCGGGGCTGGCACCGTCCTGCCCCAGCTCTGCTGCCTGGGCCAGGCAGGCTTGAGGGCCGGGTGCCGCTGGGGCTGAGTCGGAAGTGGGGAGTTGGGGTCGGGCAGACGTGCGTGTGCGCCTGTCAGGCCCCCAGAGGCAAGATGCTTAGCGATCCCCCAGAACGTCACGTGGGCGGTCACACTCCCAGGTAAGCGGCCTGGGTGCCCCGGGCGCACCCCGACCGCGCTCGGGAAGCCCGTGCAGACTCTGCCAGACGAGAGTGGGGCCGTGAGGATGAGGTTCAGGAGGTCCTCGCGTGCCCCCGCCTATGATTTACAGGAAGAAAGGAAGAAACGGCAAAACGTTTAAAAATCCTTTGCTGGACAGAGAACTGGAATAGACGTTCCACCAGTGATGATATTCAAGTGGCCACGAGTCACGTGGAAGGACGCACGCCAAGGCCACTGCGGTGCCCGCCCCGCACCGGCAGGTGGCCGCCGGCACTGGGCCGGAGAACGCCAGCAGCTGGCGAGGGTGTGCAGGTGCGAACACAGCTGGCGGGGGACAGCACGGGGGACGCGCGACCGCCCCCCCCCCCGGGCCCGCTGCCACGTGCACACGCGTGTCAGTCACCACAGCCAAGAGGGAGGAGCCACCCAAGTGTCCGCCGTGGTGACACACGCGATGGGGGCCACCCGCGCAGTGGAGTATCACTCAGCCGAGGAAAGGAGGGACATTCTGACACCCGCGGCAACGTGGAGGAACCTCGTGGTGTTACACGCGGTTGCGGAAGCCAGACGCAAAAGGCCGCGTGACCTGACTTCCGTGGGGGCTGGATTCGTGCGGGCGGGTCGCAGGCGGTGCCTGGCGGGGGAGGAGGAGTCCCTGTTTCCTGGGGACGGGATCGGTTTGGGAAGGTGGAAAGTTCTGAAGATGACGGTGATGACGACTGTGAACATGCCCAGTGCCGCTGAGCTGTGCTCTTAACAGTGGTTAAAGGGGTAACTTCCGTACATTTTTTTTTTTTACCTCCATTAAAAATAAAAATAATTTTAAGAAACCCTTTGCTGGGAAAGGCTGTTCAGACCCTGGAAAACCCGTTTCAGCGGCTGTTTGTGGACCTTGGGAAGGGGCGGCCGCAGAGGCTGAGCCCCGCCTGTCGCTGGCGGTTCTGTGGCGAGGGCGGCCTGGGGGAGGTGGCGCTCCGAGGCAGGCGGACCCCTCCGTGCCCCTGCTCGGTGCACAGTGGCTGCACAAGCTGGCCTGAGCTCCGCCCCGGGGGGGAAACTCCGGGCGTCACTGCCCCGGAGGGTGGTCCTCCCGGCATCTCGGAGGAGCGGATGGTCCAGCCTGTCGGCTCCAGCTGGGGCACCGACTTGGGCGGTGGAGACCGTCCGGAGCATCCGAACGTCAAGGGCGCGGCGGATTCCCGCTGCCCGGCCGCGCTGACCGCGCGTCTGGCCCGGAAGCTGGCTCGCGGTCGCTCCTCGGTCAGGATTCCCCGGCCTGTCCTTCCAGTTCGCCTTTGCTTGAAATCGTATCGACACAATTTAATGGAAACATTCAATATTCAGTCTCAAAAAATAAAAACCTTTGTCTGAGAGTGCAAACAGCTGAACCTTGGCGAGTAGGGGGAAGGGGGGCCGTGCGGACACAGGAGTAAGGCCTCGGGCTGGGGTGGGGTGACCTGGATGGGGCGGCCAACCTGGTCCTGCTGCCAAGCGTAAGTGCAGGCCCCAGGGGGCCACACTGCCCAATGCCTCAAAGCTGGAGAGGACTCTACTGAGGAAATCTCCCGGTTTTTGTGTCAAGAAATAAATCAAACCCAGAAGACATTGCTGTGCAGGCCGCCGTGACTGCAGCTGGGCCTGGACCGTGAGGCGGGGAGGTGGGGACTCCACCGTCAGTGGGGGTCCACGGTGCGTGTCGGGGCCAGGCTGGAGAAGGGACACGGCTGTAGGGTGCTGCAGTCCGGAGAGTCACAGACCCCGCCACCCAAAAACGCAGCTGCATACAGTGTGAGGGAAGAAGGCTGAGGCCTCACAGGGCTGTCCTGCCCTCCCGGCTCCAGCCTCCTCCCCAGACCAACGGCGACCTCCCCAGGAGCAGGGACCAGCTACCCCGCCTCCCCCAACCCCCTCGGGAGTGTGCTGTGAGGCTGGAGGGACGTCCCTCCTCCAGGAGACCTGTCTTCCTGGACTGAGACGGGACCTGCACGTGGTTCCCACTGCGCTGAGACTAAACCCAGCCTTTCCCATGCTCCTTCCACGCTGACTGGCACTCTGTCCCCTGCCTCCTCCTTGCTCACTGGCCCGGCTACGTCGCCCTCACTGCACTCGGCAGGACTTTTCCTGCCCCGGGGCCTTTGCACTGAGAGCTCCCTGAGGTCCGCCAGCATTAACTTCCTTGTTATTTGAGGGCATTAATCGTGTGACCCCGCAGAGCGAGGGATTGTGTGTCTTGGCCCGGGTCCCTGCAGAGCCTCACAGCACAGGTGGGACACAGCAGGTGCTCAGTAAACATGCCTGCCAGACGCAGGCAGATACGCTCCAGCCCTGTGCTTGCAGCGAACCACAGGACCCAAGCTCCGGGGGCCGGGGGCGCGGCCAGGTGGGGGCGGCCACCTTTGAAGAAGATGATCTTGTGGTCGCTGGCGCGCTCGTACACGGCGTCCACACTGTCCAGGTGCAACGGCAGGCCCCGCCAGAAGCGGTGCACCTGTGCCGGCTGCAGCGACACCAGGTGCCGGTCCCGGGTCAGCCGCCAGAAGTACTTCCCTGGGAGGACAGGGGTGTGGCTGCCGGTGGTGGGTCTGGGGCCCAGGGCCGCCTCTCCGCCCATGGCCCAGACCCTGCCGGGATTACCTTTGAAGAAAAAGGCCTCGCCGCGGATCTGGGCCACCGCGTCAAAGTGCGTGCTGCACCTGTGAGGCACGTCCTTCCTGGGCCTGGGGACAGAGAGAGCCGCTGGGCCGGGCAGCCTCCCACGCTGAGCCACCGGGGGGGTTGTCCCTGAGGGAGCCCCCACGCCACGCCTGCAGCTCTGAGATACACACGGTGCCACGGAGAGAAACGGGAGTTAGAATGAGGGGGTCCCTGTCCGGTGGGCAAAGCCGGAACGCTAAGCAAACGCAGCGTCAGGCACGTTCAGACTGATGGCGCCCTCACGTGGCCAGCACGGCCTCCGCAAGCCGACCCCGCCCGCGAACGCAGATGGAGGGGCCTGGTGCGGGCTGCAGCTCTGCCCCAGGGGGGACACAGACCACGTGACTGCGACGGCGCGAGATCCGGGCCTGAAACCTCTGCCCCTCCGCCTGACGCACGACACGGAGTGTGGCCGGGCACACGCACCCCGAGGGCAAGAAGCCAGCGCACAGTGTGCCCGCTGCACAGGTGGGTGCACATCACGTGCCCGTGGGGCATCTCTCGGGGGACGCACGTGCACGCGGCGGCGGGGAGGGCGGGGCTGGCGGCGGGGACCTAAACCGCCTTTGGAACTGCGTCGTTGGCACGTGTCACTTATTCAACGAGCAAATGCGATGACGAACCATCAAAAAAGCTGGAGTGATACCTTCGACCTGGATGGAAATTCGGGACACCCGCAGCTAAGTGGGGGAACCGTGCACCCGTCTGGAACAGAGACGAAGCCACAGAAAGCCAAAGAGCCGAAGGGTCTGTGGTTTCGTGTCCGGTGGGCGGTGAGTGCTAAGGTGGCGGGAAGGCGTGCCAGGCGGGGGGTGGGGACAGGGTGGCCCTCCACAGTCTGCGACGCTTGTCCCACTGACGGGGGCCTCCGCCAGCTTGAAGAGGTGGTGGCTTAACGCTTTGGGGGCTCAGGGCTTGTTTCACAGCAGCAGGCGGCAGGGCAGAGGCTGGAAGGGACCCCCGCAGGTCCCGGCTCGGGGAGCAGCTGTCCCCCACAGCCTGCAGTGTCTGAGGGACACAGCAGCACCTGGTGCTCAGCCCGCATGCCTTCCTCAAGCCAGCCTGGCACTCAGGGTGCTGGGCCAGTGTTGGGGGTGCGGCTGGCCACGGCGTGGGGGCAGGGCCCAAGCTTACAGTGTACTGGACCGGTTGCTGGGGGGCTCCGGCAGGAGGGGGGGCTCCTCAGTGTCCGGCTGTGCCGTGGGGGACACGGACTCCCGCACGCCTGCAGAGACAAGTTGCTGCGTAGAATCCAGCAGCCCGGCTCCCCGCAAAGCCCCCTGCCCTTCCTGGACCCCTGGGTGGACAGACAGGCCAGACTCGCAGCCCGCGGGCAGCGAAGAGGCAGAGCCGCGGGGCCCGGCCGTGCAGACCGCTCCACGCCCCCGGCAGCCCCTCCGCGGTGCAGACCCTGGAGGACGGAAGATGCGTGCTTGCCGCGGCAGCGGTCACGAGCCAGACGGGTGGCACCCACATGCCCAGCAGCGCCGAACGGAGCGGGGAGTTATCCTGCCCTCAAAGGGACGAGAGCAACAGCGCAGTGAGCTCCGAAACGGGACGCTCCAGGCAAGGAGCCGGCCTGAGGGCCTCGTGCTGCGCGGTTCCCTTGACACGAAACATCCACACGGGCAAACCCTCGGGGACAGACACGGCGACCGCGGGGTGCCGGCGGGGACCCCCCGCGGGGGCCGGGGGCAGGGGCGGTGGGGACAGGGACGGGGCTGCTCAGGCGGCACCGGTGGGGGGACAGGCCCGGAACCAGGGCGGATCTCAGTACGACCCCCAGTGCTGGGTGCTGGAGGGCGCCCTGGGCTCAGCATGTGTCCCCCCTCAGGTGAGCTGTGCTGGCTTCGGGGCCACTCACCATACAGCTGCCAGACGCGCACCCGGTCCTCGTAGGGGAGCCTGTAGTGCAGCGGGTCGCCCACTGGGCCCTGGTAGTAGGGCTGCATGATGGAGCGTGGGGCTGCCACGTGGCTCAGCCCGATGGCGTGGCCGAACTCGTGGACGGCCACCGCAAACAGGTCCATGCCGTGCGCGTCTGGGGACGTGGGAGCCAGTGAGCGCGGGTTCTGCGGTCCCACGGGGGCCGACTGGGCTCCGACCGCGGCCCCATGGGGTCGCCAGGGTCCCTCGGTGTCCCCCAGCTACGAGTCGCTCATGGTGGGGGTCAGCAGTCTCTTCTGTGCTGGCCACCGGGACCCCAAGGGGCCGGCGTAGGGTCCCCATGCCCCACCGACCAGCCTGGGCTCCCGTCATCGGCTCACGGTGCCCTAGGCCACTGTGTGACCGACTCCACGTGGCCCTGCCTCCCCTCGCCTTTGCACCGTGCCACGGGGCTCTGCCCTGGTCCCCCAGAACCTGGGCTGTGACCTCTCTGCCAGGAGGATGTGGCGGAGGTGATGACGTGCCCAGGCCCGCCTGGAGACGGAGACAGGCGGAGACCGTGCGGCTGCCTGTGACCTCACGGGGTCTGTTGGGGTCCCAGGGCTCAGCCTTAGCTCCGACGCACCTGCAGAGCGGAAGGTCCAGGCCTCGTCGTCATCGAAGTGGGCGTCCCCCGCAGTGGGGCGGTCGCCGGGGAGGAAGGCGTGGGCCACCGTGCCGCCCGGGCCATCGAAGGGGTAGCGGTCGGCGTGGTCGGCCTTGGAGAAGTCGATCTGGATGTCGGCGGGGCTGCCCGCCACCTCGTGGAAGTCCAGGGGCGCGATGTCGCTCCAGACCTTGAGCGCGTAGTACATGAGCGCCCGCACGGTGTCACGGCCCAGGGGCGAGTCCCGTGGGAAGGTTCGGACCCTGAGCCGGCGGGGGGCCGGGGAAGAGAGGGGCCGGTCACCGGGACAGGCCGTGGCCTCCCCAGGCCGTGGCGTGCCCCCTGGAGCGTCCTGCCCAGGCTTGGGCACTGGGACACGATTTGGGGATAGTCTGCAGAGGTGACTGAGATGAGGGCTGTGATGGCGCCACCAGGACCGGGGGACCCTGCGCCCCGAGTCTGTTCCCGTGGCCCCCCACTGAGTCTGCTCAGCGCCCGGTAGCGCCCCGCCCCACCTCCACGACAGGCTCCTCTTGTTCCACTTGGCGGGGGCAGTGGCCTGGCGCCTCCTTCGAGCTGGGGCCACGGCTGGGAGGTCAGGGAGGGAACAGCGAGGCGTCCTCATCAGCGCCAGGGTGGCTTCATCTGCAGGGGAGGGCAGGGGTGAGGCCGGGCCCAGCTCACCCCCACCCTGGGGTCCCCAGCAGCCCGAGGGCTGTTCCTCGGCTCCCGCACCAGGTCTGGGGGGCGGAGTACGAGGCCCAGGCCTCCAGCTACACGGCATGACTGGACGGGGCTGCCAGGGCCACCTGCATGTCACGTGACACACACGTGTCTCCCCTCAGAGGCCTGGGACAGACGTGTCTCTTATCGGCCAGCCCGGAAGACGGTCCTGACATAATCAACATTCCTTGCCAATGTTTGGAAAGTGGGGTGCTCACATGAAAGCCCTGATTTCCGGGTTCCTAGTAGGCTGGGAGTTTGGGCAGCACAGGCTGGCACTCTGTCGGGCAGGACCAGGCTGGGCCCTGGGTGGCCGCCTGGCCCCAAGGGCAGAGTTCGAGCCCCTGCCGCCCAGTGGAGATGCTGGGCGTGGCCGGCACACACCTGGGGGAGCCGAGGGCGACCACGAGGGGCTCCTACCGGCAGGAATCCTTGGTCCTGCCCCGGGGACAGCAGGCCCGCTCGCCCGCACCCCGTGGGCAGGCCGGAGGGGACGACCAGGCTTCGGGAGGGCGGGCTTGGGGAGCGCGTGTCCAGCTGCCCCCTGAGGACTGACCCAGCACGCCGGTGGCCTCCAGGCCCCCAAAGCGCTGCATGGCGGTGACTGCCTTGGACAGCTCCTCCTGCGTCTGCAGCTGCCTGGCGGCCGGGTCCGGCGGGGACAGGTAACCGAACCTGCTCAGCCACTCCTGCGGGCATCAGGGTGCAGGTGAGGCTCCAGCATGGAACTCGGCCTCTCCCTGCCCTGGCCAATGCCTCCCAGCCCCCCATCAGCCCGCGAGTCACCCCCTGCCCCTCCCCGAAGCGACTTCACAGGCGGCTCCTTGCGAGGAGTCTTAAGAGACTGGATTCCGGGGGCGTGTGGGCTTGAGCAGTGCACAACGGCCGCCCTCCTTCCGAGGCGGCAACAGGGGACGCGTAAGAAATCAGACCTGGAGACAGGTCATCAGACGTGGCTCGTGCCAGCCAGGCCCGGGTGCACCCGCGAGGCAGCGGTCGGGAACCCGAGGTCTGAAACCCACGCGGACACCGGGAGGGTGCCGGGCTCCGGCCCCGAGCTGCACGCACACCGCCAGGCCCTGAGCTGCCCAGGCTCCAGCCAGCTGCCCGCGTTCGAATGCTGTTCGGCCACCTCCTTGCTGTGCGACCGAGGCAGGTCACTCAGCCCCTCTGGGCTGTTCCCCGTCTGTTAGTGGAGGTGATAACCGGGGGTTCGCACTGAGCGGCCCCTGCCCCCAGCCTGCCCTGACCGTCCAGGGCCCTGGTGGCCTGGCCAGGCGGCCCCATGTGGCTGCAGCCTTCAGAGGCCTTGCGAGCACTTCAGGTGGCTTTGAAATGTTCCCCGACCCTGAACACAGGCTCCAGCGGCAGGCCTGGGCATCTGGCCTGGGCGTCGGCTTGTGGAGCAGCAGTGCTGAGGCGGGCGCTGCTCGTCCGGGGTGCTGCGCCCCTGCCCCGCCCCCCCCCGCCCCTTCCCCCCACCCCCGCCGGCGGCTGCTGGCACCTGCCGGGCTGTGGAAGCACCGCCGCACAAACGGTAGGGGCTGGCGGGGGGGTATGCCTGGGGCCTCCCACCTGTCTTGGGGTCTGCACCTCCAGTCTGACATGCAGTGCAGACCCCCGACACAGCATCATGAAGCCAGTCCCTTCCGGCAGGCCCCGGCCAGCTCTCCAGGGGTGACCCCAGGCTCATCAGGACGAGCCCCTGGGGGTTCTGGGGGCACTGGCAGCAGGGCCCTCAGGTGACACAGGACGCTAAGGAGGGTGTGCAGAGCCCATGGGCCCTGCCCAGCCCTGAGTCTTCGGGGCAGGCCAGGTGTCTGGAACAAGAACCCTCATTCCTTCTGGAGGGGTGTATGGGGAGGGGGCGTCTAAAACAGCCCCTCCATTTGCCAGCTCATCTCAATCTCGGGAGGACACAAACTGTCAGAGAGCCCAGCTTAAATTTTTTTTCCTGGTAGTTAATACATTTTGAAACATCATAGGTGACTAAGGGGGTGGGAGAGGTAGGGGTGTCAACCAAGGGGACAGGGAGCCGGGCAGAGCTTGTCCTCAAGGCTGCGGTCTCTGCCAGGGCGACGCTGCCAGACCCGGCGAGGCCCAGCGCCCCTGACCTGGCGCCCCGACCCCTGCACGGCAGGGCCCGCGGCAGGACGCTGGCTGGGGCGACGCACACGCGGCAGCTCAGGAGGGGCGCGGGCTGGCGGCTCCTTCCTGCACGCCCACCCGACCCGGCGCCGCGCCGTCGCCACAGCGACACGGTCTCCAGGGCAACGGGCTGCGCACGGGGAGGGAGGCCCTGAACCTTCCAGAAGGCCTGGGACGGGGCGGGGCCGCCGGCAGGGGGAGGGGCGCCCAACCAGCAGCGGCCCAGGAGACGCTGTCCTGCACGGACCCCGGCGGGTACACGGATGGGGAAACTGAGGCCCGGGAGGGGGCGCCCTGCATCGGCCAGCCCGCCTCCCCCGCCCGCCCCGTCGCCGGGCGCAGTCGCCGCCAGCCTCGCCCCTCCGCGCCGGCTCTTCCGGGACGCCCCTCGCTGACTTTCAGTGCATTTACCGGGCGTGACTGGTCCGTTTGTCCCGTGGTCCCGGCCCTGGCTCCAGACCCAAGAAACGCGGGGCTGGACGGCGGGCTGGGGCGCGGGGCGACGTGCGACACGACACGGGGGAACAAGAAGCTCCCGCTGGGCTGGGCGCGCTGTGTCATGCAGCCCTGCGCACCTCGGGCCACTGTCCTCACGTACAGGTGGGAGCCGGCCTCTGCGGGGGAGGGGGCATGCCTGCGGCCCTCCCCTCCCTCCCCCCTCCCGCACCAGGTGTGGGGCGCAGTGTGGGGGGCCGGGGCTGGGCTTTGGCAGCTCCGGGGACCATGGGGACAGACGGCTGAACCGTCATTCCATCCCTGACGACCCCACCAGCCCCATGGGGGCAGCGCCATTAGCATTAGCCTCCTGTACAGCGGAGGAAACGGAGGCCCACGTGGCACAGAGCCCCAGCCTCCCAGGGCCCCACAGGGAAGCCGGCTGGCGGGGCTTCGGCCAGGACGACGGGAAGAAGCCGTGTCCTGGCTTCCTGTAGGAGCTGACTCTGGGTCGCAGTCTTTCCCAGGGGACGGTCCCAGATCCCTCCCCCGAACAGTCTGTCACCTTCCCGTCTGACATGCCCTTAGGGAGTGCTCGGGGTGCCAGGCGCTGGGGGGCAGTGGAGGCCTGGGGAGACGGTGCCCTGCCGCCCATCATCAGGAGGGGACGTCTCGTGGACAGACCCACAATAAACAAGCGACCACGGAAATGAGTGAATTGGACGGCGATTACGTCGCGAGCGGGTGATCCTGGCAGCTGACAGTTGTGAAACTTCCCACTCACCAAGCTGCTCCTGGCCCACAGCACGCCTCAGAGGGACACCGCGAGCCTGTGGTCCCCTCTCAGGTCTGGCACGCAGTAGGCGCTCAGGAACTGCCGCGTTAACAGCAGGAGGTGGGCATGTTATTCTCATTTTATAGATGGGGAAACCGAGGCACACAGTGGTGAGGTCGCCTGCCCGAGGTCACACGCTGAGCCTGGGCTGTGTGGCCTCAGGGCCTGGTCTCGAAACTGCTGTGCTGTGAGGGCGCAGAGAGCTCTGGGGAGAGGTCCCTGGAGGTGTCACTGCACTGGGACCTGAGGGGTGAGTAGGAACTGGCCAGGTACCCAGCGGCCTGGGCAAAGGCCCCGGGGGCGGGGGGGGGGGGGACCGGCCGGAAAGTTCAGGGAGAGAAGGGGGCCAGGGGCTGGGGCTGGGGCAGGGAGGGGCGGGAGGGGCAGGCGGCTGCTCTGCATCCCGCCCAGACCGCCCTTTCTGTCCCTCTGAGGCCTGGACGGAGCCGGGGAGCGGCCCAGCGCCGGTCAGCTAATACGGCACAGATGCGTCACCCTTGCTGAGCACCTGCAGCATCTCACTGGAAGCCCAAGTCGCCATGAACAGAGGCAAGTCACGGCCGCTCACACACCCTGGGCGTCCCTGAGGACAGACAGCACTGCCTCAGCAGCACACTGCGGACCGCCCAGCCCCCCGGGCTCCGCCCACCTCCCTCCCCCTCACTGCTGACCGCCCACCTCTCCCCCTCACACTGCTGACCACCCAGCCCCCCGGGCTCCGCCCACCTCCCCCCTCCCCCTGCTGACCACCCAGCCCCTCGGGCTCCGCCCCCTCGCCCCTCCCCCGCTCCCGAGGGAGGCAAGTGATTCCCGCCAGACGCTGCCTGGAGCCATTCGGGGCACCACCACCTGCCGCCCCACTGCCCTGTTCTCGTGACCCCATTTCACAGACCAGCAGACTGACACCTGGTGCTTAGACAGGCCACAGGCCGGTGAGCAGCAGCCTGGGCCTCGCACCATGAAAGCGGCTGTGCCCTGCCCCGGGCTCAGCCACGGGCAACCAGTGTGGCCCTGCCCAGGCCACACTGGCCGGCATACAAGGCCCACAGAGACTTCTCAGTCACCCCCAGCTGGCTGCAAGCCCAGAGCCTGTGTGCACTTGTTGATGGCATGTCTGAGGGTGGGGGGGAGGGCGCTGGGGTCTTGGGACCCGCACATTTAAACTCGAGTCCCCAGGGATGTGCGGAGGGGCCCTCAGAGGACAGGGCCACACTCTGGTCCTGTCCCCGGTAGCCGTCCCAGCTGCCCGGCTCTGGGCTGAGGGCACATGGCTGGGTGTCCCCAATGAAGCAGCTGCTCCTGCCAGGTGGGTGACTCGGCCCCGAGCCCGCTGAGGGCCCGCAGCTCACGTCAGCACTGCACTGAGGAGCGCGGGGGGCGCCAGAGGCCGCAGGCCGAGGCCAGGGTAAAGAGGGCGACGGTCACCTGTGCCACCCCTATTCCATGCCCCAAGGGGAGGACATGGCGCTCACCCGTGCTCCTGGGGAGGGCCTGGCTCCCACGGCCGCCGCCGCCCTGCCCAGCCCAGCCCAGCCGGGCACCTCCTGGGCCTTTGAGGGCGCTCTCATGCCGGCCACCCTCACTCAGGCTCAGCCACAAACTGCTGTCATTGTGTGGTGCCAGAGAGCAAGAGCAACACCCCACCAGCCAACACCAGCGAACACTCCGCATGGGGGGTGAGGGCGGGTGGCGAGGACGGGGATCGGCCCTTGTGTGGTGTTCGAGTCGGGCCTGTCCCCCGGGCCTCCTGCACAGCCCGGGTCCTCGCCCACGCACACCATGCCGCCGTGACCGGGGGCTTCTGGCGCTGCTTCTGGCCTCCGCGAGGCGGCAGGAGCAGCCTGCGCGGCCGCGCCGCCCGGCCACGGGATGTGACACCGTGCGGACAGAGACTCTCTGACACGGGCTGTTCCAAGACAGACTGCTGGGGCAGCGGGCCTCCATCCCTGATGTGACGAGGGGCTGAGGTCCCCATGTCCCTTCACGTGCCCAGACTGCTCCGGAAGGACCCTCAGGAAACAGGGGGAGGGAGACCGCGCTTCCCCTGCTGGCCCCTGTGGACACCGGAACCTTCTGCTCTGGACCCCACTGACTCAGAAATAAACTAAGGAAAGTCCTGGCCACAGCCCCCGGGGGCACCGCGCGCTCCGTCTTTTGTCCCCTCTGCCGGGCCTGAAAGCCCAGCACTAGGCAGGCGCAGCAGGCCTCAATCCGGCGCTTTGTTCCCCAGCTGGAGCTGAGCGGGGCTGGGTTGGGCGAAGCCCTCCCGGGGGCCAGCCACTGCTCACGACCCACGGGGCTCAGCTCTGTCTGGCTGAAGCTAGGTCAGCCTGACAAAGGGGCCCTTCTCCTCGCTGGCGGCTGCAGACCTGAGTGTCCAGTCCCTGGGCCCCCAGGGCGGTCTACAGGGGGTTGGAAAGGAGTCCCCCTCACCCCATCAATCCTGGCTCGTCTGGCAGCCTTCCTGAACCTCTGGATCAGGCTGAGGTGTCATTCCCCCGAAGGCCACCAGAGGCCGCCCTCTGCCAACAAACCAGGGGCAAGAGGCAGGCGGCCTCTCCCACACCGGGTCACAGAACACCCCCCTTCCTGGGGTAGGGGCTCCCCCTGCGAGGGCAGCACCCTGTGCTCTCCCCACTGGGCAGGACTCCAGGGCCCTGCTGTCTTTGGGCTCCAGACTGGGGAGCCACGTCCGCTGCCCAGCACGTCCCACAGGGTGTGCCTGGGCCGGGTGGTGCCTGGGTGCTGGGGAACCCAGGGGAGGAGGGGGAGGAGACACAGGCCAAGCAGAATGCCTGACGGTCCTCCCGGCGGCAGGCGGGCGGCAGGCCCCCAGGAACTTCAGAGCCGCACAGGGCCTGAGGAGCGAACTTGGCAGGGCTGCAGATCCTCCCCTGACTGTGAGGCAGGACCCCATTAGCCCTCAGGCCAGCCCCTCCGAGCTGGAAGGTGGGGCCTGGGGCCCGCTGACACTCAGCGCAGCTCCAGGGACACATGTCCCTGGAGCGTGCACCCCAGGAGGGGATCCGGGAACCCCCAGCTGCAAAGGGGCCAGAGGAGGTGGATAAAGGCACCCCGTTTCAGAGGCGATTTCGCTGGTAGGAAGCTGGTGGTGGGGTCCCGCAAACGTCTGGAATGTGGGGACCTGGCTGCACCCTCCCTGACGGAGCCAGAGCCTGTTTCTCATCCAGAACCTGTGGCCAAGTCCTGCTAACCCCGGGGCTGCAGATGTCCCCCAAGTACCTCCCCTGCTTGAAATCCCGGGGTGTCCAAGTACCAATGGCACTGGGAGGAGGGAAGCACCCCTTTAGGGGGCTGCCAAGGACGTGGGCTGTGCGGGCGGGGGCGGCCCCGGCGCGTCCCTGCGTCTGAGCGCAGCGAGGGCAGCTGCAGGCGCGGAAACCTCAGAAGGAACCTGCTAATCCGCTGGCCCCTCCAGGCCCCGCCTGGCCTCCGGGGCGGCCGGGGGTGACAGACCCACAAACTCATCTAAATTTTCCAGTCTGCTGGCGCGCTGAACCGGAGAGGGGCCGTGGGAAGAGGTCACTTACCGCCACCCCCAGTACTGCTCCCGAGCCAGTGGGACAGCTCGTTTTGGGGAACGGGAAAGGGGGAGATGGGGAAGGCTGTGGAGCTGCATTTGAGCCTGGGAACGGGAGGGGACTCCGTCACGCTCAGGATGGGGTCACGGGGGAGGCAGGGCAGGGCTGGCTGCCGCGGCGGTGGAAGTGGAGGGGGACAGGGCCAGATCCATGCCTAGCGAGGGGCTGGGGGCCGGCTCCCTTGCTCCCCGACACCCCCATCAGCGCAAACTCGAGAACCACCGGCGTTCCGGGCGCCCACACTCCGCATCCCCGGCCTTTCCTCGGTTGTGGGTGCGCGCCCTTCCCCCGCCCCTCCCCTGGGAATGCGCTCGGGGCGCACTGCTCCCTGTGGCTGCGACGTCTGTCCCATCGCCTGGGGACCCCAATAGGGGCCGCTCCAAGCTGGGGATGGGGGCTCCCGCCAGGCGGCCCCTCGCCTCCGCGGGCTCCTGCGGCTGCGGCGCGCTCGGAGCGCACGGGGCCGGGAAGGGACCGGCGTGTCTTTCCCAGACCTGGGTGCGCGCGCGTCAGGCACTCAGCCCGCGACCCCGCCTCAGCTTTCCCGACCAGGAAATGGGTCCAGGGTGCGCTGATGGGGTCCGCCCGCCCGGGACCCCGTCTCCCGGCCGCGCACTCACCACCCCCAGATTGAGGTCCTCGGCGCGCGGCGCGGGCGCGGCGCAGCTCCCGCGGGCCGCCAGCGCGAGCAGCAGCAGCGGCAGCGGGGGGACCCGGGCCCGGGGCCGCGGCGGGCCGGGCATCGCGCTCACAGGGCGGGCGGCGCGGCGTGGACGTCCCCGCGCCGCGAGAGCCCAGCGCGCCGCTCCCGGCCGACTGAGCCGCCCAGCGGCGGGGCGGGGCGGGGCATGCTAATGTATGCTAATGACCACCGGCCGCGCGCCCCGCCCGCCGCCTTAAAGGGCCAGCGCCCCTCGCCCGGCGGGGATGCTCGGACCCCACGCGCGCCGCCGCGCCAGTCCAGGGGGACGGGGGCTGCGGCAGTCCGAGGAAAGGCGCTTGTCCGGTGTCCCCAGACGGTCGCGGACGGCGGGGGTGAGCGGGCGGGTGGGCGCAGAGTCCAGTGGTCTGGACTGCTCCCGGGGGAGCTGACCCCAGCTCTCGCTCGCGTGCGCGCGCAGACCCAGCGCCGGTGCCAGGATTGGCGGTCACTGCTGGGGACTCCGCGCAGCAGCCGCAGCGCCCGGCGGTCGCTTGGGGGAGCTCTTGCACCGCAGTAGAAAGGGGGTAGGGGCTGGGGCGAGAGCGTGGGAGGGGCCGGGGGCATCGTCAAGAGCACGAGTCTCCGGTGGGGTCAGCGAAGGCCGAGGGCTTGTGGTTACCACGGGTTTGGGGAGGAGGGGGGAATGTTAACATCTGACTGGCGAGTTGGTGTGCACAGGGCGCATGCCCAGCGTCTCCCTCGTGCAATCTCATTCACTTTTCACAGTATCTTACGGAATAGAAACTCTTATTACCATTTCAAACGAGGGAACTGAGGTCCAGAGAAATTAAATAACTGCAGGAGGTCACAAAAGGTCACAGAGCTGAAGGGTCTTGGGCAGGGCGTGGGGGGCTGCGAGGTTCCAGTGCAGCCACCCCAACAGCGTCTTACATTGGCTTTCTGTCCCCGCCAGCTACAGCTGCCCCTGCCACCGCCTGCTCACCGCCCTCGGCCCAGCGGTATGTCAGGATCCAGGGCCCGTTCCACAGACAGGGAGGCTGGGGCCCAGGCACTTCCGCTGAATTCACGTCCCCCTCCTGTCTGAGAGCCTGGGGTTCCAGGCAGAGCCTCCTCCTCGAGGGCCTCCCCCAGGGGTGGCCCTGCTCATCCTCCCCACCCTCGTGTTGTTCCCAGAGACCCCGGCCATTCCCAGAGACCCCGGCCATTCCCAGAGACCCTGGCCCTTCCAGAGATCTGCGCCTGCTTTAGAAGGCCACCATGGTGAAAGGGTGAGGTCTCGGGGAGCGAGGCACCCTGGCATCCATCCGTGACCCCTCACAGGCACACTCCTGGAGTGTGCTCAAGGGCATCAGGACCCCTTAGCTGCCTGTGGCAGAAACCCAGCTCAAACTGGCCGTAGCTAAAGAAAAGGCGTTTGTGGGCTCGTTAAACTGGGACATCCCAGGGCAGGTGGGTGCCAGTCGAGGCTGGATCAAGCCTCACAGGATGCGATCAGGATACAGTCGCTCCATCTCTGTGCGGGCCTCTTGCTCAGGCAAGGTTTCCCCAAATGGCAGCACAGACCGTGCAGGGCAGCTCCCCCGATATCCCTGCCTCTCGGCCGGCCCAGCCACAGACACCTCCTCCGGCCACAGACCCGTCTGTCACTGGACGGCATGGATCACGTGTCCATCCTTGCACCGGCCATGCGGCTGGGGGTGGGGGCGAGCGGAGCTGCCTGCACTGACTGTGGGGAGGAAGGGGTCTGCGGGGGGCCGGGCTGCAGGTGCTGGGTCAGAGTCGGGAGGGCGGGTGGCAGGAAGGGCTGGATCAAGGGGCTCAGGAAGGAGGCTCAGGTGGCCGACCCCCCTATGAAACGGAGTTCTGGAATGCTGGCCGAGGGGCCGTGGGAGGCACGGTGCCGGGGCTAACACCGAGGGCGGTGACAAGAGCTGGCAATAGTGTCCTAAGGTCCCCAGCACAGGAAGGGCCTGCGGACAGGCCACGAGTCTCCCCAGACAGACGCAGGGGGTGGTGGTGAGTGGCGGGGGAACCCGGACTGTTGGGGGACGAGCCACTCCATGGAGGGGTCTGCGGCTCCGCAGCTGCCTTGCTCCCTTCAGGCCGCCGCTGAATGCCGGCACCTGCAGGCGGCCAGGATCCGAGCAGCAACGAGAGGCCACTTGTCACCCCTCAGACGGGCAACCCGTGTGTCATCCAGTGCCCAGCAGGGCGTGGGAAGTGAGCACTCTGTGCCAGCAGAGGGAGTGCCAGCTGGTGCAGCCTCGGGGAGCAACGATTAAAATGTAAAAAGTGCGTTTTCTATGGCTTAGCGCTCTTGGTGTCTTAGAAAAACAGTCCCGTCTTTGCGCCAGCTGCTAATGCAGGATGGAGCGGTCAACGTGCCAGAGGCCGCCCAGATGTCCGCAGGACCCGCTGGCTGAACAAGGGCCTTGTGGGCGGTGGCGCTGGCTGTGGCCGTGGACGCGGGCGAGGGCAGGAGTCCCACCTGCACCCCGTTCGCCCATCGGTGACTCCTGGATCAGGCCGTGTCCTTTCGGAGAAACCCACAGGCACTACTGCGTCAGCCAGCAGCTGCCCGGGACTGACCACACCGGGGGAACTCCGAGCCACAGAACACCCCCCACCCCCGCCCGAAGCCGGAGAGAAGGGCCAGGGCCAGAGGGCCACGCCGACGCCGAGTGGAGCAAACTCCGCGGCACGACTGCACGTGTACGTTTGCCACATGTGCACACGCGTGTGCACACACGCACGCAGACACACGCCTGCATCTTCCATGGGCCCCTCGATCCTGCCTGGCCTCCGCCCTCCCCTCCTCCGACTCAGCCCCTCCCGTTTCCTTGAGAAAAAGCCCCCTTTGTCCCTCCAGCCCCCGGAACACAGAAGCCCCGTTGGGCCACTGTCTCTGTCCTGTTCCACCCTCGGCCACGTGGTTGGTTCGGGGAGGGACATGCCACCCACATCCCGCAATGAGAGATGGCCTGGGCTGCGACTTGAGCTGTGAGTCTGCAGGGTGGGCCGGCTAAGCTGGGTGTGGGCGGCAGCCCTCGTGGGCCGTGCGTGCATGTGTGTGAGTGTGAGTGTGCGTGCGTGTGTGAGTGCGTGTGTGTGTGCAAGCAGAGGAAAAGGCCTGCGGGACGTGCAAGAAAGCACAGGCGATGACCTCAGGTGAGAGGGAAGGCGGGCAGCCATGGCCGGAGCCGGCTCCGACCCCTGGGGCCCTGAGGACTCCCTCCCGCACACTCCAGGCCCCCAGAATCCCCGCCCCCCTGTTGCTCTTTGTCCCGAGCCTCAGGGTGTGGGACATCCATCCCGGGCAGCTCTGAGCTGTGACCGATGGCAGGACATGTTCCTGGTCCTCAGCTGTGACCCACAGGTCTGCGGGCACCGGCCCTTGCAGCCGGATCCCGCCCTGCCGAGTCCTGCTACCCCGCTGAGTTCTCCCCAGAGAGCTACCTCGTAAGTTCCTGTCGCTGGGATGCTCAGTCTCTCAGCGGACAGGCCAGGACGCGGCCATGGCCTGCGGCGTCTCAGCTCTCACACTGTCAGCAGGAGCAGCTGCTCCTGGTTTGCTCTTGTCACTGAAAATCAGTAACGGCGAGAACGAGGCAGCGTGAGCATGCGTGGGTGCAGAAGGGCAACTTGCCAAGCAGGGTCCCTTCAGGCTGACGGGGTCCCGGGCTCCTGGGGGGCTGACCCCCTGAGGGGAAGGGTGAGTCAAGTGTGCAGAGTGTGGGACAGTGGCCCCAGGGAGACAGAGGTGTGGGAGGGGGCCTGCTGGTCGAGCCTGGCCTTTCCATGTCCCCAAGGCAGGGCCACCTCATGGGTGAGGAAGCCTTTGAGATGGGAGCAGCCACGGCCAGCACCCAAGGTGGCTGCAGGGACCTGTCAGCCGGAGCAGGGAGATGCAGCCTGGGGGAGCGAGGGCTGTTTTGTGTTATCACACTGGGATGTTTTTGTGAGTATCTAGCGGTAGGTACGGCATCAGTCAGCTGGGGCTGCGTGACAAAGGCCACCGACAGCGGCTTACATAGCAGACATTTCCTGTCCCCCGTCCTGGAGGCCGGACGTCCGCGATCCAGGGCTGGGCAAGGCGGGTTGCTCCTGGGCGTGCAGAGAGCCGTGTCCTCCCCGTGTCCCCAGAGTGGTCACTCTGTACGTGTCTGTGTCCAGAGGACCCCACTCACCCAGGGTTAGGGCCCCCGTGGCCCCACTTAGCTCAATCCCGTCTGTAATGGCCCACCCCCAAACGTGGCCACGCCCGAGGTGCTGGGTCTGGGACCCCGCACACGGGGTGGGTACCTGGTGCTCTTGGACTCAGCCTCTCCTGGTGGAGGTGGCCTGACTGCCCCACCTCACCACAGGGGGGCCCTTTCTTAGGGTTTGGGGAGGGTCTCGGGATTGTCTCCGGGGCTCACTGGGTGCTGTGCCCCTCCGAGCCCGGCACTGGGCCAAGCAGAGGTGAGCTCTGATTGGCCAGCCTGGGACCCAGGTGTGTCAGCCCACTCCCACTGCCTGGGCCGAGTGTGGGAGAGGAGAATTGGGGTGCACACCCCCAGGCGTGTCAAGTTCCTGCACTCTAAGGGCACGTAGTTCACTCTGCGGCCCCCGGAGGCGGTGCTGAGCGGGCCCCAGCCGGGAGCCTGGAGCTGTGGGCCTGCACCCACAGCATCTCACAGCGGCCCTGAGTCGAGACGACCCGAGTCCACTGACGGATGAAGGTGCGTCCACAGCTGAGCATTGCTCGGTGCTGAAAAGGGTGTCGCCACGCCCCCTACAGCGTGAACCCTGCAGACACCGCGCGGAGCAGGAGCAGCGATGGCCGCCGCCGGTGGGGTCCCATTTACGGGGACTGCCCCGACAGCAAGCCCGCAGACGGGGGGCAGGGGAAGCCGGCAGCCGCCAGGTGGGGGGAGGGGGGCGACGGGCGATGAGCGGAGGCTTGTTCTGGGGTGACACGGGCCTCCTGGGATGTGACGCCAGTGACTTGATGGCTGCACACTCCACTAATGCGGGAGAAACTCCCGAGGCGTGTGAGAGGGCGAGTCCTGCGGGGGGTGAGTCTCGGCTTCACGCAGGGCAGAAGGCACGCGGGGACCGGGGTCGGAGGGGCGGGGCCCGTGACTGCGGCTGCGTGGGCAGCTGCCGGGGCACGAGCCCAGGTCCTGCCAGTTACCAGGTGTGGCCGCACGAGCAAGTCCTGCCTCGCAGCCACGGCCCAGCGAGTGCGTTTGCTCCGACTCGCCACGAGGGCGCCCCTGGCTCCAGGCTGAGGTCCCTGCGGGGTGCCCGTCAGACACGGGACGGGGGGACTCAGGCTTAGGTCCCTGCCCTGGGCGCCCGTCAGACACACGGTCCGGGGGGACCCGCGGGGGCGCCCCGGCGAGGGGCTGCGCGGCTGGCTCTGCAGCCTCCCGGCCGGGCTTCCTAGGAGTTGCAGCTGCTCTGATGGCCCCAGCGGGGCGGTGTGGTGTCCCTCGCCCTCACGTCCACCCACAGAGAGGCCTGGCGGATGGAGTAAAAGTGGGGTGTCTCGAGGTCAGCTCCCCCGTGTGACCCCGTGGGCCCTGGACCCAGTGGCCAGCATCCTGGGAAGGAAGGAAGGGAAGAAACGCATGGAGGCCACGGGATGCCGAGATGGCCGGGACGCGGGGCGACAGCAAAGGCGTTCGGGGCGGCGGGCGCACCCCGCTCTCTGAGCAGACGGGGAGTGTGTTTCCATTGGCCTCTCTCTGTGGGTAGGAACTTGGCAGGGTGCGCGCCAAGCAGGAGTCACCCCGGGGGTGAGTCACCCACGCGGCACGCAGCACGGATGCACCCCAGCGCTGCGGGCATGCCCGAGGGGAGCCCGTGGGTGCAGCCTCCAGCCCTCCCCGCCACCCCCGTCGGGCCCCGCCTCGTCCCTGTCCTGTGTTCCCGGAATCGGGCACAGCAACTGGGCCCTCACAGCTCGCGCGAGGTCACGGTGTTTAGGGCTCGGGTCACGGGTGACATCCGAGAGTGCGCACACGGTCTGAGCCGCACGGCCCGGGCTCCAGGCTCAGAGGCGGCTTCTGCCGCGGCAGTGGCCTCGGAGCCGACCCCGCAGGAGCGCTCCGAGGGGGAAAGGACCCTCGTGACGGCAGGCTCGCCACCAAGGCACTGAAGGCAGCGAGTGCGCTCTGTGATGCGGGGGCCCGGCAGGCACCCGGGGCCAGGCCCGCGGGAGGGCCACGTGCAGCATGGGATGACGGACGTGCCACACACGGGGTGCGAAGTCCCACGTCCCAGCATTTCTAGTTGCAGGAAGTTGAGCAGGCTGTGTGAACCAAGGGGCCAGCAGCCGAGGGGCGCGGGGTCCGGGACCGACACCCTCACATGCCACAGGGCTGAGGGGTCGATCCTCCATCGCCTGTGGTGGTGACGGTGGTCCCTGGTCTCGTGGACCCCGAGCAGCACACCTGCACCACGTCTGTGACCTGCCGAGCTCTCTGGCGCTTGACCCTGGAACGTCACCCATCACTCCCGGGACCCCCCGAGAGGGCTCCATGAGGCCGAGCGACGTCGCCCCGGCTGCCTAGCTGCCTGGCTGCAAACGCCCAGTGCTTGAGCCGCGTGGGGTCTGATGGGGTGTGATGGACCGTGTGGCCAGCGCTGCCCGTTCACACCCGCAGCCACATCTTGGGGGCACAAGCGTGGCAGCGGCCACCCGGGGCGCTCGACGGGCTCCTGCCGGTGCACGGTCCCCGTGGCCTCTTCCCCGTCCGGACTCGCTTCCGGTCGCACCCAGATCCTTCCCAGTGAGAACCAGAGCCACGCAGCCTGCCCGCAGACCGGGAGTGCACAGTCTGCACCGCCAAGTCACGGGCCCCAGAGGCCGGGAGAACAGTGGACTATAGAAAGAAGCAATTTCTGCACGTAAAAGCCAACCATAAACAAGGCAAATCGGGAGAATTATTTATGAAGTGAATCACACGGAAAAGGCTTCTCTCTTTAACATGCAGAGTGCTTATGATGAGAAAGAAACGCACCAGTACGAACAGCCAAAGGACGAGGTCGCGTTGCAAACAGGTGGTTCGTGACTATGAACGCTGCCCTCACTCGTGACAAGAGATGAAGTCGGTGAGAGCGGTCCGTCCGTCCGTCCGACTCGGCAGAGGTGGGAAGGCCTGGCCCGCGGCGGCCAGTGCTGGCGGAGGCCTCGCCCTCCGTCCACAGGAGCCCTTCGCGGAGGGGCTTCCACGTCCAGGTTAGAGCAACCGCGCCTTGCGGCCCAGGCGCCTCCTGCAGACTCAGTGGTACCTCTGGGCAAAGACAAGCTGCTGGGGACAGTGAGTGCGGCTGGGGACTGAGCCAAGGGTCACCAAGCGGCAGGAGACTCTAGGAGGTACCTTGACAGGCAGGTGTGCGCTGTGCACACGCTCCAGACGTTTGTCGAGTGGATGGTGAGGGTGGTTAGAGGGTGAGGTGGGTCTCTGAGTGCTGACATGGCGCCGTCTCAAAGGTGAACACGTCGAACCACGTGCGGCAGGCGCCACTGAGGACGATCAGACGCGCACACGCACACATCTGCAGGGCAGCTGGTGGCAGCTTTCTGGCAAGCTCTGCCTGAGCACGGCCCCGGCCAGGCCCACCTCTCAGCTCCCACCCCCTAGGGCCCCCTGAAAGGGTTGGCTTTATACAGGGAAACCGAGAAGTCGCACTGTGGTCCTGCTGACCCAGCAGAACTGGAAACGGACTCTGCGGGCATAGGGGCTGGGCGGGGCCGAGCAGGGCCCCTCCCACAGGGACACAGTGGGGCTCTGGGCGCGGGCATGGCATGTGCACCGCTGGTCCACGCCTGCCGCGTGGCTGAACGCGCAGGGTCACAGGGTCACTGCAGCCCCGGGAGTCGGCGGAGAATGTTCGGCATGATCCCTCCGTGGTGAGGTCTGAGGGCGCTGTGGATGCGCAGGGAAACCCCCAGACGGCCGAGTGCCCGGCCCCACCGTTGTCCACGTGGCGGAGCGTGCCAGCCCCAGACAAGTGGCAGGCAGTAGAGACACACCCAGAAGCCACAGAAAGAAGAAACAGCCCACAGTGGCTAGCTAAAAAAGGTGTTTTCCTCCCATTTTATTTGATAATACATTTTCACAGAAACATGATATTATTTACAAATATACAGGTAAGAGACTGCTGGTCAAAAATCTGAAGCTGAAAATGTCATCTACAATAAATTTACAAAACCACCGTTGCCTAGGGACACCCCGGAGACCCGCACGGCCCCGAGTCCCCGCAGAGGCGAGCTTCCGGCCCCGGCCAGGCCCGCGAGCGGCGCGTCTCAGGAGGCGCTGGTCTGCATGTTTTTGGAAGCTGCGAGCATCGCTCTGACTTTGGCCATGAGGTCCTGTGGGAGACATGGGTTCCGTGAGCTCCCCGCTAGGACTCGGGGAGCGTGCGGGGTGGCATGGGGTTCAGGTGCAGACCCCCACGGCTGGGTGCATGCCCGGCTCCTAGGCTCTCAGACCTGCCGACGGCTCTGTCCCCAAGGGTGGGCAGCCCAGGACCCGCCAGTGTGGGCGAGGGGAAGGGCAGGCCGCGCGCCCGTCTTACCTGGGTTATCTTGCTCTGGACGGAAGACACAATCGCTGAGGAGATCTGGCCGTCCTTTTCCTGAGAAACGCCCCTAATACGGGGAGAGGGCGAGGGCTTAAAACTCTTAGAGCCGGTGCGACAACTCCCCTGACCCCTGCCCAGCCGGGGATGGCGGGCGGGCCCGGTGTAGGAAGTGGCACCTCTGCTAGCGCCCACAATCATGTGGCCACCAGGGCCACCCTCACTAGTGCGGAAGTGACTGGGTCCACGGGGATGACCAGGTCAGTCGGTGGGGACATGGGTGTCACCGCAGCTGTTCAGTCAGAAAGTGACAGCTCGGGCCGCCTGCCTGGCCTGGCTGAGTGCTGTCTCGGTGGGAGGTCAGGGTCCTGCCGCAGTGGACCCCAGTGCCCACGCCCTCCCCAGACGCCCTGTGAGGACAAAGGGGCGCCACAGGGATGGGAGGCGTGGGAAGTGCAGTTTGGAGGGTGGCTGCTGGCACATGGTGGAATGGCGGGGCATCTCCTGCTTCCCGGCAGGACCCGCCCCACTCCCCCGCGGTGTCCACCCTCGGCTCCCAGGGGCACGGGACGGGACGGGGTGGGGCGCAGGGCCCTGGCCAGGCCGCTCACCTGGAGCGCTCCTGGCTGGAGCCCCGGCTCTCCACGGGAGAGATGCTGGCCGAGTGGGCCGAGTGCCGGCGCGCCGCCTGCTTGCTCGGGGACGCGGGCCGGGATCCGGCCTTGGCTGCGGTGCGCGACCGGGACCGCCTCTTCTTCTTCTTCTCGTGGGGGCTTCTGGAAGGAAAGCGCGCTTAGCCAAGGGCGCAGGCGGCCCCGAGGCCGGGCTTCCGGCGGGGCCACTTCCGCCGCCCACGCGCCGTCCCCCGGGCGACCCGGACCCAGGACACGCGCGAAGCGACCGCGTGCTGTCGTGCAGCGCGCTCACGTCCGCGCCTCCCCTCCGTGACCCGTGACCGAGGCCTGCGCGTCCGCTTCGCGCGGGTCCCAGGCCCCCTCTCCGTCCGGGGCGCCTCCCCGCGGGGTCCGGGACCATGTGGGGGCGCTGCGGGGACCGCGGCCCCGCCCCGCCGCGCTCCCACGTGACCACGCGCTCTGCGCCTTCGCTTCCGGGGTCGTGCACTTGTCGGAGGGGAACCTGCTCCCCGAACCCGCGGGCTCGGGGGACCCCGGACGGCACCGAACCGTGTGCCCCGGTTTCCTGCGCGCACACCTGCGATGAAGTCTGATTCCCAAGCGAGGCGCGGCGAGCCTGCGGGACGTGAGTGCAACGGGCGGTCGTGAGCGTCTCTCCCTCCCCCCGACACGCGAGGCGGCCGAGTGCTGGCCCGGGGGAGGGGAGCGCCCCTCCGAAAGCCCCCGACCCCACCGCCCTGAAGAGCCGCCGCCCCGCGGGCCTCCCGCCCGGCAAACGTGCCCCAGGTCCCCGCCGCAGCGTCCACGCCGCGGGGAGCCCCCTGGCGGCCGCCCCGCGCCACTGCCGTTCCCAGCCCTTCAGCCGCCAGCGCGGCGGGGTGCCGGTCGCGTGTATTTTCAGCGCTTCTGGCCAGTCGCGGAGCATCTTGGGGTTCTGAACCACGTTCCCCTGGGAAACGCCGGGTGCCTCTCGGGGGCTGACCGGTGTCATCTAAGTACATTCTTCCACGGAAGGTCCCCCCTCCCTGCCGCCTGCCCCCGTTGTAATCGCCCTCGGCCCCTGCTTCTCCCCGGCTGGGGCCTGCCTGGCCCCTCCGAAGGTGCCTTTTGTGTGCAGCTTTCAACTTCAGAGAAGTCAGACTTATTATTTCCCCTTCGCCGCCCCGAGGTCGTGCCGGCGCTCTCTGGTTGGCACGCGGAGGTCCAGGCCTGGTCCGCATGGACCGTGGGCTCGGGCGTCGGGCCCGCGTCTTCCACCGAGCTGTCAGGCGCATTCCGAGCACGGTCCTCACCGATGGCCTTGGCCTCCTTGGCTCTGAGGCGCACACCGCACGCTGCTGTGGCGTTCTAGGGAGTCTGGCGTCGGTCCCCCAGCCTCACGTCTCGAGGCTGTTCGGGCTGCGCCGGCCCTTCGCAGGGTCACGCAGGTCTCCCCGAGGCCCATGAGAAGCCGTGGGAACTGTCCCCGGGATGCGGGGCGTCTACAGAGCCTTGCGGAGCCCGGCCGTGAGCGACACCACACCTTCCCACCGAGGAACGCGGGGCTGTCTCTCTCGTTTCAGTTTCTTTATGTGCGTCTCTGAAATGTCTTGTGGTTTTGGTGAACAGAGATCTTCTGCATGTTTCTTCATGTTTACCCTGAACTAGTTTTTTTGGCATTGACACGAGTGGTATGGTTTTTAACTTCATTTTTCAATTGTTCTGGACTAGCACACAGAAATAAACTTAGAAATGCCTTAAGAGTTCACATAATTACTTAAAAAAGACAGTTTGCTTTTTCCTTTCCAATTTTAGTCATTTTAGCTCTGCCTCGCTGCCGTGGCGCGAACCAGCGGCCCATCGGCCCGGCCCGACCCCGGGAAGGGCGCCCGGCTCTCCCCTGCGCGCTCGCCAACAGCTCTTCCCCCTTTCTTGTTTAAGGAGTAATGAACCGTGTCAGATGCTCCCTCTGCATCCATAGAGATGCCACACGACTCTCCCCACGTACCCTGTGAACGCAGTGAATCGCGACAGCTGCTTCTGACCGCCAAGGACCCCCACACGCCTGAGGCAAGCCCCGGCTGGTCGCGAGGTACCTCCCTGTTCATAAACCGCTAGACTCGCCTCAGCTAATGCCTACGGGTTCCTGTATCTACGTCCTCCAGGGCACGGGCCCGTGCACACACTCCACACCTGCCGCCCACTGCTGTGGGGTCGGCTGTGACAGCCTCCCGAGGAGGGCTGGGCAGCGCTCTCCCCTCCATTTCCTTTCAGGGGTGTCTATGAACCGGTGCCCTTCTGTCTGGAAGGCGGCTGGAATTTACTGATGAACGCCGCCTGCACCGGAAGTTTTGTGGCAAGGTCTTAAATTATAAATAAATTCGATCTCTCGGGCAGACATGGAGTTCTTCAGATTTTCCATTTCTTCTGCTGTCATTTTGGCAGTTCTTTCAAGGAATTTGTCCATTACACCTCAGTTGTAAATTTCCTGAAATAAGATTTATTTCCACTATCCTTGCAATGTCTGTGGGCCCTCATTCTTGATCAACGTAAATAAAGATTTATCAAATTTTTTATCGTTGTCAAAGAACCATCTTTGGTTTTACTGTTTCCCTGTTCTATTTCCTGCTGTGACATCCTTTGGGTTTAATTTGTTCTTCTTTTCCCAGCTTCTCAAGATGGAAGAGTGAGTTACTGTCCTTACACCTTTCTTCTCCGCATAAACGTGTAAAGCTGCTCCCTCGGTCTACGCACAGCTCCCCCATCCCGAGATTTGAATGTTATATTTTCATTATCATTAATTCCAGAATATTTTTTTTTCTGTGATTCTTTTGGTCCATGAGTAATTTAAACATGTGGTGACTCCAAACGTTTGGGGGTTTCCCACGTCTCTTTATAGACTGTTACACTCACTGCCACAGGGTAAGGGGGCACGCGCTGCATCGCCCGAGTCCTGGGGACTCCCCGAGACGCCCCTGGGTGGCACAGGCTTCCGCCCCGCCGCTGCCTGTCCCGCGTGCGTGGTGAGGATGTGCGTTCGTTCCCCCGCGGTGGGCTGGGGCGGCTGGCCAGCCGGCAGCGCTGTTCCCATTTCCTGTGTCCGCAGTCCTTGGTTCTCAACCAGTTCCTTTCATTCTGTCTGTCTGCGCGTCAAGTATGTTAAGCTCTTTTATCCTATGTCACGTCTTCGTGAGGGACTGACCCCTCGGTCCCTCTGAGACAGCCCTCCTTCCGGCCCACACTGTCCCCTGCTGCTGGAGCCACGCCACCTTCCTCTTGCTGGCGCTGTACGGCACCTGTGCGTTGGCACCTGAAGCGCCCGCACGAGCAGCAGGTTTCAGGTGTCGCTTCTGATGCAGGCGCAGACCAGACGCGCCGAACGTGGTTTCCTGCACGGCCGGCGCGACGTCTGCGTCTCGCTTCCCAGCCAAGCACCCGTTTGCCACCCCCCACCCCGCCTGTCTGCTTTCTTTCGAATTCGTGAGGCATTTTTAAGGCTCTATTCTGGATCCTCTGTTGGCTTTTGAGCTACTTTTTTATGGTTGCTCTAGGGTGTCATGAGTTGCATCCTTCAGAGGTCGGAGTCGGCCCTGAATCGACACGGCGGGTGAACCCCGGGGCGACGGCACCCTCCTGCCGCCGCTGCGGCGCCGCGAGCAGGAATCCAACGGCCGACCCCGGGAGAGGCGTCTGTTCGCCCTGCTCACGTGTGCTCGCATATGGTTTGGCCCAACAGTCTTATGAGTTTTACTCTTAAAAAATATTCACTATGCCTAGGTCTTGACTTCCAAATACTCCCTGAAGGAGCTGGGTCTGCTGCAGAAATGGCTGGTCCTGGGCAGCGGGTGGGGGAGCACGTGCGCCTGGAAACTCATGCCCCAAGCAACGGGCGACACCCTCGAACGGAACGACGGCGATGGGTTAGTGCCCGGCCAGCGACAGGCGCCTCCCCTCCTCAGCCCTCAGTCATGCTGGAACGGAGGGGGCAGAACCGGGAGGTGCCCGCGGGGCCGTCGCCAGGGCGAGAGCTGACACGGGCACTGGGGGCACGGAGACCAATGCCAACAGCAGTGCGCAGTCGGCGCCACCCCCGGCACCCGTCGGCTCGGAGAAAGAGGCACGACCGCACGCGTGGCTCCTCTGCCCAGCGGCCAAGCTCAGCGCCGCCGGTGACGGACGAACGGACACTTGGGTCTCCTGGGAGATGCAATGGGAAGTCGCACACCCCCAGAAAACATCGCTGCCAAACACAGCACCAGGAACCTAAGCCTGAGGCCGCAGCGAGATGCGCGCCGACTGCTGGAGCCTCTGTAGCGCACTGGCCCGGACTCGTTGCGGCCACGAAATACACAAAGCGGCGGGCGCGGTAGAGAGGAAGGTAGCGCCGCGCCGGAGGCGGTGTGCACGCGGCTGTTCACGCTGCTGTTCTTAAACGGTGAGTTTAAAATGTTCTGGTAAGATAAGCTTTCAAAATAAGTCGGTAGAGCAGCACTTAATGACCAGCTGGCAGAGATAACCCTTCCCGTCCCTGGTCTGGGCGGTGACAGCGTCAGGGACTCAGTGGGGGAGCTGCGGACCACCCGCCACCCGACCCAGCCTGCACCAGCTGCTGCGGTGACATGGACGCTGACGGGCGCACTCTGGCCTTAGAGACGACTCCGGCTTGCAGTCCAGACCACGAAGTCGCCAGGGACCGCACACGCCGCCCGCACGGCCCTCGACACCGCCCCGGGCCCCTCCACCGGGCGGGGCAGCCCGCCCTGCAGAGAATCACATTTTACCTTCTGCATCACGTTCCAGAGACAGGCCCTGCTGACTCCTGACACCCTCACGTCTCCCCCGCACCTCTCTGAATAGAAAGGTGACTTTGAGGGCATGACGAGGACTCTGAAGAGATCTTTTGTTAAAAGGAATTAGTTTTAGACCCTGCCCTTCACGTGCATAAGGTGATGATGAATTTTTACTGTTAAACAATGGCTTGCTTTAGGAATGAAACTTAAAACAGGCTGGAAGAGACGCGTGCGCCTGCTGTGCGCCCACCAAGGCCCAGGAGTTTGCGTGGGACGCTCCTGCTGAAATCTGTCAGCGTTACAGCTTTGCTGATTTGTTTCAAGAAAAAGAGATCATACTGTATCACTCGATGGGACCGTCACATAACCAGCCAGAGGGCAGGGACGTTTTCCACGCGAAACACCTTTCAGACCTGCTCCTGTCAAGATGGCGAAGGGGCATCTCCGAGGCTGCTTGCCTTGGGTCTTTTGTGGATGAGCGGGACTGGGCAGACACTGGGCTCTTCTGTCCAGGATCTGTCCCCTGGAAGGTTCTAGAATGCTGAGTGTCCAGACTGGCACTCGCCATCACGCTTTCACATCCAGGCTACAGCGCACAGCTGCGCCCGCCCTTCCTGGGTGCCGCGGTCACCGGGGCCACGCGCTGCGCTAACTGCACGTGGGGACACGAGAACGAGAACCCACCGTTTTGGGGGATGATGAAAACACACAGGGCAAGTGACGCGAAGCATGTGGGTGGCAGCACCCCACTGGACAGGACGGCCCCCAGACAGCACCCCTCGGCCGAGTCGGAACTGCCCGCCGATGGCGCTGACAGAAGCCACTCTCCAGCGCCATGCTCCTGGGCCTCAGAGGGGCAGCTGGCCGGCGAGTCCTCTCACGGCAGGCGGCACCTCGGAGCCCCCCGGGGGTGGGGGGCTGGCACCCCGCCTGCTGGGCTCAGAGGCCCGGACCAGGTGTGCCCGTTGCAGCCTCTACTTGGCCAGACAGGTCTTTCCCAGTGGTCACGCGGTCAGAGGACAACCCCTCTCGCTGTCCTGGGCCCCACGAGGCTCTGGCTCTGCCTGGGAGCTGCGGCAGTGGCCTGGTCACGGTCACTGTGGGGATTTACCCGAGACCGGAATTTTGATCTTCACTGTCACTGTCTGTACACTGGCTTTGCCTGTCAGCAGGTAAGAGGTAGTAAGTGCCTGTCTGGGTCTAGAAGGACAGCTGGACTTGGGGACGAGAGCCCCGGGGGGCCGCCACACGACCCCAGCACGGAGCCCCCCACGTGCTGTGTCTGGCAGCAACGGCGGCCACGAAGGGGC
The DNA here is from genome assembly GCF_014176215.1 of Rousettus aegyptiacus. Lineage (NCBI taxonomy): Eukaryota > Metazoa > Chordata > Mammalia > Chiroptera > Pteropodidae > Rousettus > Rousettus aegyptiacus. The sequence continues at coordinate 658,291 of NW_023416308.1, forward strand.
CTGGCTTCCCCGACGGCCGGGACCTGGCTTCAGACATGGGCTGGTCTGCCACTCCCCTCCGGCGCAGGGGCCTACCTGGACCGCGTCCGCTTCCTGCTGGCCCCAGGGCTGTTGCTCATCCGGTAGGCGGTGGGGACACTTCTTTCTTCCCTCCGTCTCTCGGGAGAGTGAGCTCTTCTCCGAGGGGACCGTGACCGTGACCTGGGAGAGGGAGACAGGCGTTTCAGTCCCGCTGGCCAGATGACGATACCACTGCTGAGGCCGCCGTTGGTCCTCGGCCGACGTGCGGGGTGACAGGCACAGAGGCAGACGCGCTCCCCCCGCCCCTTCCAGAGCACCTGCCACACCACGCCAAACTAGACCCAGCACGTGGTCCACTCTGGGGCTGGCTCTGTGTCGCTGGCCAAGTGGCCACGGCAACCAGCTCTCCACGACGCAGGGTCTGACCCCGCACGTGGCTGGTGGCTACGCCCGACCCACGGCTTCCCTCCTGCCTCTCGCCTCTGCCCGCACGTCCCTGGTGCCCCTGCCAACTTCTGGTGAGGGAAGGCGGCGGGGTCCGAGCCCGCGTCCACGCTCTGCCGGCCGCCAGCGGGAAGGAGCTCAGCGTGCAGGCTTGAGGGTGACATCTCTTGCTCGCAGGAACCTCGTAGCCTCTGAGCACGAAGCGTGGAGAACAGGCTGCGGGTCTGAGGGCACTAAGCCTGAGCCTTCAGGCCGATCGGGCACGCCATTCTCATGATAATTTAGGAGAAATGACTCAAGTTGACCGCATTTCTTGGATGCAAAACCACCCGTTAATACTTTATTCTTCCTTTTCACGAGCCTGAAGAAAGACTCGTCCTGTTCCTGCGGCGACATGATCTGTATGTGACAAGCCACAGGGACAGCGGGTGCCGGGCTCTGAGGCACGAGCCCCACCCCTGGGGGCGTGGGCCCGAACGGGGCTCCCTGAACCACGGGTTTAGGGGTCTTCTTTTAGCCTTTGCTCATTCAGTGAAATTGCTGTTTTGGGAAGACCTTTGATAAACACAAATCTAAAAAAAGCCCAATTTATTTTTGTTCTGTTTCTATGACAACCCGCTCGAAAACAATATGAAGAGCAGTTTGATTCTGCCGTTAAAAATCCTGCGATGAAGCGCTTTGATTACAATAAAACGAAAACAGCACACGCTTGTCGCGGAGACCAGTTTGTCACCACGCTTCACGCTCTCGTGTCACAGAGAAAAGCCGGAGTCATTCCCGGGGAAATGTCGCAGCCGCGGGGTGGACCTGCCCCCGGACACACTGCCACCGGCCTTGGGGTCTGGCCTCAGGGTCTGCTCCAGCGTAGCTGCCCCCCAGCTTGTCAAACGGCTGCCTCTCCCCCGACCTTCCCTGAGGGGCAATACCGGTGACGAGGGCCAGGCCAGCCAGACGCCTCCGCGCCGGACCAGCTTTTCCCTCTCAGACCCGTTGGCGGTGGAAGCGCGGACAGGGCTCCGTGCTCCGTGTCCCCAGGGTGGCCGCGGGGCTGTGACACATGTGGAAGGAAACATGCTGGGTGCCGCTCGGAGCCGGGGAGGGCCGCTCGGCCGCGGCGCCCAGCGTGCACGCTCCAGCCCGGCGCTCCCGACGCGCTCCACGCACGGCGGGCTTCGCTGCCTGCAAATCCATAACTTCGCAGCACGATGCCGTGTGGCAGTGGCTGTTAACGTTAGATTTCTTTAAAGTGAAACGACTTAACCGGATGTCAAGTTATGTGCGGAAAAAACCCATCTTGGAATTGGGGCAGAAAGCTGCAGCAGGTAACACAGCGTCTTATTTTAATTAAAGAAGCTCTAATGTTTTTATTCTGCTAATCAGACTCTTAACATCGCCACAAAACACAGCGCAGGAAATGGGAGGCCCGTTCTGTAAGCAGACCGTCTGCACACGTGACCAGAGGCCCTCTCAGAAGACACGATGGTCTGAATTAGAACGTTCAAGCACAGTACAACGGAGGAATGTTTTCTTGAATTACCCTGACGGTTCACTTTCACATAAAGGCCCACCGAGAGCTGTCCTCTGAGTGACAGTGACACTGTAAACCGCCCCTCTCACCACCACCGCGCCCTGTCCCTGGAGCACTCCTGCGGTCACCCGACCCCGAGTGCAGGGGGAGGAGGCGCGGCTGGGCGGGCGCCCCCGGCCGGACCCTCACACACTCCTGAGCCGCGCCAGCTCCAGCTACGGCTGGCGACCCCACCACCTCCCGATCGCTCGCATCTCCTAAGGGACCGGCAGGCACCCCAAAGTCTCTGTCGAGGAACTGGACCAGGAGACAAAATCAATTCCCTTCACTGGTCTGCTCTAGTTGATCACGGGAAGAAAGGAAGGGAGCACACGCTTCAAACTGCGGCGCCCGAGCCTGGCGGCGGCCTGAGTTCCCTCTGAATGTTAAATGTAAGTGTCAGGAAAGTCACAGTGACCCCAGCCCACCCCCAGGGGAGGTCCCGAGGGAGCGAACTTCTAGGAAGGAGCGTTCTTGATCACATCAACACCCCAACCTCAAAACGGCACCCAGGTGGGGCACCTGCCTGCGCGCCTGACCCACGCCGGCCCCACGGCCCAGAGACCCAGCACGGCCGGTCCTCACTGCCCCTGGCCTCCCACCACCCCCAAGGTGGCCACGCTTTCAAGGCAAAACTTCCCGGACAATCTAACGCTTTGAAGGTTTTGTTCCAGAATATTACGTTTAAAATTTTATAATAATAAAGTTACACTTTGCCTTGGCATTTTACCTAAACTGCAAAATCAAACACCAAAGATCTGACGTATTTAGTGAACCTGGTTGGCACGACTGGCACCGAGCGAGAGCGCTGCAGGCGCGGCCGCGGCGCGGGAGGGGACGGCGCCGCCCGAGGCACGAGGGCGCTCGGCTCTGCGACGGCGAACGTCTCCCTGCGGTCAGACTCGGGGGGGGGGGGCTGGCGCTCTGCCAGCAGGGCGGGCGCAGCTCCCCAAGTCGAAACTAAAACTTTTTCTTTTAACTGAAGGTTACAAAGTCAGGATTAGGACTTTGCTGCTTCCACTTGCCAGCACTGAATGGATAAAACAGCATAAAACACTGCAGAGAACAAACCGGCGGCCGCGGGGGGCGGGGGCGGGGGGCCGGGCGAGAAGGGCCGGGACGGCGACAGACGGTCACGGTGCGGAGGGCGGCACTGTGGTCACTGCTGCCGGGTGGGGCTGGACTCGTGGGGACACAAACGTCTGACCACGGCGCCGTACGCCTGACACTAACACAAACTACTACTGGATTTCAACTCAGAAATATTTTAAAAAGGGGGGAGGCGAATGGGAAACGGTCCAGATTTCCAGCCGTAACGCAGGGCGACGTGCGGCAGCGGGCGTGCCGTGGGTCACACTGGGCTGACGTCGTGTGGCGGGGGATGGGTGCCGGGCTTCCCGCGGCGGCCCCCTCTTTAGGTGAATAAACGCTGACTACGGTGTGCACCCGAAACTGATGTGATGTCGTACTAGCTATATTTTAACAAAAATTTTTAGAAGAATGAAAAAATAAAATGATAAAAATGGTGAAAAACGCTGTGCGACGTTTCGTGGTGACAGACGCTGGAACGAGTGGGCGGTGCCGACTCGCTGTCCCGCACGCCTGGGACCGGCACGGCCGACGCGAGGCCGGCCGGCTGTGCTCCGCCAAAGACACACACAGAGCTGAGAGGTGCGTTCGCATGGAAAACACGTAATTCTCAATCCGCTCTAAAATAAAAAATTTAGAAAGCATTGAAGTCACACATGAGACGACTTGCTCTGTTGTGCACAGTCCACAAAAAGCCCACAAAACCCTGAGAGGCAGAGCTCCGGGGTCGGAGGGACACCCCCCGCCCCACACGGCGGCCACAGCCTCGCCCCCGTCACAGCTGACTCGGCATCTACGGCAGCTGCACAACACTGGACATCGAAGCGAAGCCTGTTTTCCGACCTGGAGACGGCGCGCGTGGCTTTTAGTTACCAGCCCCGCGACGGGGCTCACGGGCGCACCACCCGTCCTTGTGTGAGCCGCGTAATAAGACGACTGGGGAGACGTTCCGGGCATGTACTGTCCAGACGGCCGCCGTCATAAGGACGGTCTCCAAATGAGGTACTCTGAACATTCGGAGAGGCAGGGTGTCTGGACCAGTTTGCTTAAACATAAGACGCACAGGGCGTCCGCTGCGGCCCCTTGGGGAGGAATGGGCTACTCTGGTTCCAGAAGCCAAGCCAGGCCGGGAGGAGGTGCTGTGCTGGGAGGGGGTGGGGCCGCCACAGCCCCCTGGGATCAAAAACAGGACGCGCTGCCCTTCCGCACCTCCCCAAGCCAGCTGCACTTTGCAAGGGGCGAGCTCTGGGCCTTAACGGTTTCCCAGCTACGCTTCTGTGGCGGGAACGCTGAGCGCCTTCTCCACGCCCGGCTCCTGGGACGGTGGCTCTCGGCCAACAGTGAGCATCGGCCGGCCGGGAGGCCTGGAGGCGAACGCAGGGAGGAAGCAGGGGCTCCGCCGCCCGTCCCTCCTCCCAGCGTGGGGTGCAGGCTGATGCCGAGCGGCAGAGGCTGCTGCTCTGGGAGTCACGGCCCTGAGGCGTGAAGGCCGGGAAGTCCGCTCACCCAGACCCAGGACCCCCACCCTGAGGATCCTTCACGCGTGCAGTGGACGTGAACGCGCTGGGCTTGCTCCCAAGACCTGTTCAGACTTAAACGAGTCTATTTTTAAAAAGCCTGGCAGCGCTCGTGAGCTTTAGAGAGGTGAGTAAAACATAAAATATACTTTGAAGAGCTGTCGCTTGGGCCAGAAGGGTGCATCGCATGCACGCACACCCCCAGACACGTGCTCACACGCCCTCGCACACGCGCACGCGCGGCATGCGTAGGGATGCACATGCACCCACCTGGAGCGCCGTGCCGTCCGGTAGGCGCTGGGGAGGCAGTGCTTCGCCTTCGGGTGGGATCTCGACCGGGACTTGGACGACGAGTGAGACTTGGGGGACCGCGACCTGGTCCGAGACCGCTTTTTGTGCTTCTTCCTCTTCCTCTCCTTCTCCTCCTCCCTGGGTGGGTCCCTGCTTTTGCCCGAGGGCCCTTCCAGGGGCTTGACCTCTGAGGTCGGCAGAGTCCGGCCTCCACCCGGCACAGCACAGGCCACGGCACTGGCTTCCTGGGGACAGAACCGAACATCTGGTGTTAACAGAGAAAACAGGACATTTAACAATGTGTGTCCACAGAACTTCAGCTTTGGGGCCCTCACACCCTGACGTGCCAGCGTCTCCTGGGGGGGGCCCTGGCACCTCAGAGACCCTCGGTCTCCGGGGCGGCTGGGCGTCAGGAGAGCCGCGCACGCTCCTTCGTAAGTGACCGGCTTTCCAATGTGGAGGGTTCTTCAAACCTCCAGCACCTGGATCTTACAAACGCCTGCGCCACTCTGAAAGTAGTTTCTAAGGAAGGGCGAAACGAAGGAGGCTCCTGTTTGACGTTTAAAAATTATCACAAGGGAAAAAACCTTCCTTCCTTTTTCCCTTCCTTGTGTCTGTGAGAGATGATGGACGTTAACTAAACTCACGGCGACAACCGCCTCGCGATCACACGCGTAAGCAGGCCTCACACACGCAGAGCTGGAGGCCAGCTCAGCGAGGCCGTGGCTGCGGTCGGACACAGCGTGACCGCGTCAGTGCGCCCGGCCTTGCTCTGCGCGCACCAGGTCAGCACGGCGCCCCACTTAAACTCTCGTCCACCGCTGGGACGGACTCGCACAGAGGGGCCGAGGTCAGACGTGCCGCCCACGGGGTTCTCACAGCTGGGACGCGGGCTGGAAATTGCCACCCTCGGCCGTGTGCGCCACCCAGAGCAACCGCCTTTCTAGAAATTCATCCCAATGAGACATTTGCCTACGCGTGTGAGACGCACACCGAAGGACCCACGGCACACAGCCTCGCGCCACCCCGAGCGACGGCCAGAAGGGCCGCGGTGCGACAGGTGCGTCCACACAGCGAAACGGCACCCGGCTCCGGACAACGACGCGGCTCCGGCTTTCACCCACGTGAACGCCTGCGTCACACTGTAGAGTAACGAGTTTACAAACCACGCCCAACCCGGCCCAGCCCCCAGGACCCGGCACTCCTGTTTTATGTCTGCAGCGGAGCCAGCCGCGTCGGCCCTGCCCCTTGTCCCCTAGGAAGGCATCGCCCCCTCACTGTAAACGGCTGGTGAGTATGGCCTGACCACGCGGCTCGGGACCTGCCGGGAACGCTGCTGCCCGCTCTGCCGTGAGACCTGCGGGGACCAGCGGGGGTGGGCGCTGCGCGGGGCCCCCGGGGCAGCTCCAGCCGCCCCATCCCAGGTCCACATGGACAAGGCAAAGGGCGAGGACATCAACACTCCGCCGACAGCCCCTCTCAAGTCCTGCCTTGCGCCGGCTCTGGGAGCAGCAGCGCTGGGGTGTCCTGAAGCCCTCCTGGCTGCGGCTGCGGGGCAGTCAGTGGCTCCGTGCCCTGGGGCGCCGCCTCTGCCCCCACCCTCTGTGACCGGAGGCTCGGGGTGAGGAGAGGGGCAGCAGCTTCCCCTCGCCAGCATGGCCCGGGACAGGCCTGGGCCCCACCGGTCTCCACGCGCCCGTCAGTGTGGCCAGTTCATTTCCAAGGCTGCACCTGAGCCTCGTCCAGGGAGCCACCCAATCGTGGTCTTTTTATCACGAGGTTGTTCTCACTTTACATTCTTACAGTATAATCACAGTTTCCAGGTTAAATCTTAAAATAAATCTGTTGTCGGGAAAACAATTTTAACGCGTGAGCCCTCCCCGGGGGGGGGGGGGGCGGGCACCTCTCCCGCGGCGCCAGCGAGCTCCGTGCAGACGAGCTGAAACGTAGGCAGTTTGGTAAATGCAGAGACTGAAGAAGAGGAAATGCCAGCCAAGCACCGGCCCCCCCCCACCCCCTGCACAACGACCAAGGGCCGGGGGAGCCCGGGGCGGGCCAGTGTGAGCGCGAGCCTCGGCGCGTGGCGCTGCTAGCGAGGCCACCGCCGCCCGCCAAAAACACCCGCTGTGAAAACACCTGCCACCCATCAGCACGGCCTGTGGGTTGGGGATGCACGTCGCGGGGGAACGAGGCCGCAACCCGGAACCGCGGTGTGGGCGCCAGGCCTCACGGATGCCGAGCTGGGGGGCGGGCCCCGCCCCCCCCCCAGTCACAGCTGCTGCCCCTCCTTTCTGGAACCAGGTGGGCGACTTCCCGGGGGGCCTGGGAGACCATTCTGGGGAGAACGGACTCCGTCCCCATGCTACACAGGCCTGCCACGGGGCAAGGGGGCAAGTGCAGGGTCCTGTCCTTTCCAGAGTCCCGTCCCCCCCCCCCCCACACAGAGCTGCACTAGTCGGTGTGACAGCACGGTGTGACTGCGCGCCTCACCGCCGGGGAGAGTCGGGGCGGTGCGGCCTCTGGTGGACGCCGGCGAGACGGGGACACGGACCCGACGGCCGCGGGAGCCCCCGGCGGTGGGAGCGGGCCTGGCGGCCCCCGCGCCGCGGGCATCTGTGTTCCCGTGGCCGGCCCGAGCGTCCGCGGCTGCCGCCACCCTCACTGACGCCGTCGTGAGCGACACGCATTCCACCACCGCAGCTAAAGTCGGGCGCGCCGCTTTGAAGCGAGGGATGATCGAACCACTGTTTCCAAAATGTAACTTGCCATCGAGCCACGGGACCAATTTATTCTAATAAAATGATTGCTCTTCACCGTTAAGATGAAGATCAGCAACCTCTGGTGGCCTTTGCCAGGGTGAATTCAGATGATTGACTGTGATGGTCTCACTGCTTTTTCTCAGCTTAAAATTACAAAAGGATGTTTCCAAACCCACCGCACGTGGGAACAGAATCGACACCATAAAGCATGGCAGACAGCACGTGCTCCGGGCAGGCCGTCTGCAGCGTGCGCCTGTGTCCTGCCGGTGGCTGTCCCCGCAGGCCCGCCCCTCCCAGACACCACCCCCCAGACGCCCCGCAGGCCCGCCCGTCCCCCAGACGCCCCGCACGCCCGCCCGTCCCACGCGGCCAAGCTCGCCTCGGACAGAGATACAGCTGTCCCCCACCGTAGTCTGTCACCTGCGGTCAACTGCAGTCCGAAAATGTGAAGTGGAGAATTTCAGACGTGAACAATCTCTAAGTGCTACGTCGCCGGCCGTGAGCACCTCGTGCCGCCTCATCGCGCAGGCGCCGCGTCACCCCACGCCGCCGCAGGGCGAGCACAGCACGAGACGCTGAGAGACGCCGGCCCCGGCCACGTGCTCCCATCGCGGTGCGGTCACGGCTGTTCTTGCTGTCACCAGTCTCTTACTGTGCCTAATCTGCACGCTGGACCGTGTCGCAGGCGTGTACGTGTACGCACTCCGCCTGGGGTCTCGGGTAAGGGGGACGACTGCACTCAGGACACACGCCCCCCAGCCCGGCCACGGGCTCGCACGACGGTCAGCGCCACGGCCACTGGTGTTTGCAGGGGAGGAGGCTGGCCTGGGTCATGCCCTTGCACCGAGTCCCCAGCGGCCTGGGGAGGAACCGAGTTCAGCCCATGGCCTGTGCCTCGCCGGAGAGCAGGTGCCAGCGGAGAGTCTGCGAAACACACCGTCTGGGGACTCTGGGGCCACAGCGCTGCCAGGGCGGGTGGCGGTGACGGCGGGAGCTCTAGTGGGGTTGGGAAACTTCGCCAGACAGGCGGACAGGCAGGGGCCACTGAGGCCCCCATAGGGTGCTCAGAGTTAGGCGTCCCTTACTGCCAGTCTCAGGGTGTAGCATAGCACTTGGGGTTCCAAAGGGCAGGAGTGTCCCACTGGCCTCTCCAACAATTCTCAAGTGGCTGCGGGCACAGCAAGCAAAAGCAGGGGTGGCTCCACGTGAGGCCGGGGGACAGGCGGGACTGCAGGCGAGGGCGTCTGGCTTAGCAGGGCTGTGTGGACAGGCGCTGGGCGCCCGCCGCCCTAGTCGTGCAGACACTGCAGTGGACGGCGGCCCTTCCTGCCCCCTCCGCCCACAAACTCTGGATGGAGCTCAGTCCACCTGGAGCAGGAGACGGATCAGAACCGCCATGTCCCCGGCGAGGCCCGTCCTCTGTGTGGCGCGGTGCCCCACGGACGCTGGGCGAATGGGCAGGCAGGAGGCCCTTTGGGGGTCTCCCACGTGCACTCACGGCGCCGACAGACACGGCAGGCGGGCTGGCGGGAGGAAGGGAAACACCCGGGCAGAGAGTCAAGCCGGCTGCTGCAGCCACGTCTGCACGACCCGCCACGCTGGAAACGGGGCGACCGTGGCCACGGGCCTGAGCCATGGTTGTCACGCACGTCCAATGAAGCTACATTTAAATTGCCCTGTGTGCCTGTGGCTACCAGTGCAAATCTCAAAAAATTCTAACTTCCAACGTAAATGCTATTTCTGGCTTCAGGAGAAAGAGGTGCCCGCTAATTCAAATGGACGTATGAGCAACCGGGACAAATGAAGTCACTGCAGAGTCAAGACCTCGCCCTCCCGTTTGCTTCCGGAGGCGCCGGCCGAGCCCTCTGCCCGGGTGGCCATCCGTCAGGAGGAGCCGCAGGAGGCGCGGTGACAGCCGCGTGCAGGGCCGGCGCCCGCCGAGCAGCAGCGCCGCCTCCTCGAGATGGACTGCTCACGCTCCAGCAAGTGACCGACGCACAGCTCATCGTGGACGGGGGGAGGGCACGGGGGGTCGTAACAAGTGTGGGTGAAGCTGAGGGGGAGCTTTGGGAAAACGAGCCATTCCTCGGACCCCGTAGAGCCCCGCCGCCCCCGTGAGCGACCCCGGGCGCCGCGCAGCACCCGCCCGCAAACCAGCGCACGAGCCACCTGCGGTGACTTCCTGCTGCGAGGAAGCAGATTGGCTGAGAGCCAGGCAACACGTACCCAAAATAAAACCTTACTTGTGAAGGAACATCACATTAACTAGAAAATGAGGTAATCGTACATGAGACTCAGGTTTTTGCTAAGTCTGAGATCGCTGGCTCTGAAACGCAGCCTCTCAGAGGCGCGTTTGCCAACGCTGGTCCGCGCCCGCCTCTCAGGATGCTCGCCCCCAAGGGAGGGCGCAGCCGCCTCTCCAGGCCCGGGGTGCCGCCCGCCCTGCTGGCACGGCACCCCCCTGCAGCGCCTGCCACGGGAGCGCCCGACAAGCAGGCCGAGGCCCTCGTCTGCCCGCGCAACTGCCGCGTCCACCTTGTCGCTGCCCCGCCTCTATTCCCGAGGTCGGACCCCTAAATCTGCCTTGCACTCCCCACCAGCTCTGTCTGACCCTCAGCAGGCCCGTCGTGGTGACCTGCTCCTGTGTCTGCCACCTGGGGGGGGTCTCTGGCCTACGGCCCCGCAGCGGTCCTGGGGGGAGCTTGAGTGTAGCCACACGGTGCGGGGTTACGGTCACCGGGTAAGAAACAGGCTTCGAATTCACATCCCAGAACGCCTCGGTGCCGTGAGCCTCACGGGCTCAGCGAACAGCTTGGTTTCAATTTCCTTTCCGAGCTCTTCCTGGACCTGTAAACTTGGCAGGATTGTTGACTTGAAAAAATTAAGTTATCTAAAAAGTGTCCTGAAGCCCATTGGTATGTAAATGAGTACTTGACGACTCAAAAGGGTGTAATTCAAGACTCTGATTTCTCCCCTTTTATAACACACACATCTCAAAAACGGTATATAGCATAGGTGTGGATTTCTAAGTACTGCTCAGTATATGCTTTTATAAACTTCACACACTGCTCAGAAACCCACTCACTGCCGCTGCGTGCCCGCTATCAGCAAACGCACCTCAGGCGCGTTTAAATAGAGCTGTGCCCAACGCGTCAGCTCCCCCCCGCCCCCAGACACCCTGCAACGGAGCCGAGCAGACAGGAGTGCAGAAGCTGAGCCAGGGCGAGTGGGGTTTGGGGTTTCGCGGAGGGGCCCCAAGGTCAGCAGGAAAAGACGGGCGACGCGGAGAACTGTGCTGTGTGTCTAACTCTGTGCCCCTCAAACTGGAGTGAGTGACAAGTGGGCCGATTAAAGTGGACGAAGAGGGAAAACCCTGGGATGCTGGTGACAAAGAACTAACACAGACCAGCAGAGACAGGGACAGAGCCCGGGGAAATGAGCCGCAGGGGGCCGGGGAAGGGGCCGCGAGGGCGGTTTGCAGGGCCGGGCGTGTGTGCGTGCACAGTGCCGTGGAAGCTACGAAGTCACGCAGCCTCCCTTGTAACTAACACACGCACTGAGACCAAACGGGTACTGCTCGCCACTAACCAGACTGGCAGCAAGCGAAGGCTGCTGACGAGTGAATGGGAGGGGCGCGAGGAAGCGGTCATTGTCACAGTCCCTGTGCAGGCGGACCAGCGCTGACCCGGCGGCCTCCGAAATCGAAAGGCGGCGCAGGGCAGCAGGGCAGCACCCCGCCCCTGGAGGGCGTGCACGGGCCTGGGAAGCGGCATTGCTGAGCAGCGTGGTCACCACAGCAACCCAGGCACCTCGCGCTTCCGCCAGCAGGGGACAGGCGACCCAGTCACAGCAGGCACAGACCGGCTCCATCTAAGGACTGAGGTCTGAAAGGACGACGGTCACGCACCCAGTGAGTGTCTGACACCACGGACCACCCTGAGCGGGGGACCCCACCGTGAGCGAGCACCCGACGCCAGCGTGACGCACAGGGTGCGGCCCCGTCGCTGAGGCCTCAGTCCCCACGGGCACGGATGCGCACACGGACGGCTGCTCGCCTGCCCTAGGAAGCATGGCCTTCGAAGCGAGACGAGCCGGCCAGGAGCACGAACGCCGCGCGCCCTCCCGCGCCTCGGGGGCCAGCGCGTCGGCCACGGAGCGGAGGGGCTGGCGGGGGCTGGGTGTCCGTGAGGGCAGTGTCACCTCGGGAACGTGAAGCGGTCTGGGCATGGACGGTGGTGACGGCCACACGCAGTGAACGGACCTAACGCCGCTGCCCTGTGCGCTTGAGGAAGGTGAAAAGAACGTCTGTGACGCACGACTGAAAAACGATGAAACGCCGGGACGTCCCTAGGAACGGAGGGACGGAACCCGCGGGAGGGAAGGGCCCTGCCCCTCGCCTCACGCCCGCCCCGCGCCTGGACTTCCCGGAATCGCACGAGCACGGCGCCCCACGAGGCACAGCGAAGGGGGACGCCCCCTGAGGCCGCCCGCTCTGGGACCAGCAGGCCCGCCAGGCTCCCAGCCAGGCCTCTCGACACCGTCCTCACGCCGCCTGCGTCTGCTTGGACGGCTCTGGGGTGCCACCTGCTCGCGCTGGGCCAACCTCCTCTCTTCCTCGCCCTGGGCGTGAGGGAGCGCCAAGTCTCAATCCCTCCAGATGCCAAATTCTGCGCCGGTGACGCGGGGTCAGGATGCGCCAGTGTGCACAGAGCTCATTTACGGCAAGCGCCAGCTCAAGTGTTTCTGTTCCAGAGCAATTAAGGACATCTGCCGCCATCTGCCACCAGCACCGCGCTCCGGGGCAATCGAGACAGGAGGCGTGAGCAGCCACTTCCACGCGTCCCTCAGGACACACCCTGACGGGAAGGTGGGCGACGTCGTGCAGGAAGGTGACGGGAAGAGCAGCCACCCTGTGCTCACGAGGACAGAATTCCGGTGGCTGTGACGGGGTGACACTCAGACTGAGAAACCGAGGATTGAGGACGAATGATTGTGGCTACGGCTGAATTTTCACTGAGACACAACTGGGACGTGTAGATGCAGCCACGCGACGTGATCGGTTAGAGCGCAGAGGTCCTTCAGTTAAGCCCTTCACTGCACAGACGACATAGAAACAGCAACAGAAACGAACACGGCCCCCGCCCCCCGCCCCGCAGCAGCCGCCTTCTCAGGCTCCCCAACCAGAGAGGAGGCGGCGTGTACCCCCCGCCCCCACGCCGGCCCCTTCTCCTCACAGGCGCACCAGTGACCACCGCTGGCTGTCGCGTATTTAACCCCCGAGGTGGCGCGGAGGCCTCTCCCAAGCTAGGGCGTGACCGCGGGTGTTTGTGCGGCTGCAGTGAGGCCGACGCGGGCTGTGTGGGCAGCACCGCGATGCGGTGTCCCGTGGGCCGGCACGCGAGCAGGGCCTGGAGCAGCGATCGGTGCCCACGGTGCCACCCACAATGGACACGAGGTGCCCCCGCGGACACTCGCTGCTCTTCCTGGCGGGTGTCCAGCTATTACTTTTGAGGCCTCCTGCCAGATTTGAGAATCTCAGATTGACTCTGGAGCTGAGAGCTGACTCGGCCCTGAGCAGAATGCTGAGAATCTGCGGAGCCACACACCACGGGGCCACACGCTGCGAAATCAGTGTGGAAGGACAGCCCGGGCTCTGAGAAACGACGTCGCGACTACGGGATAAAAGCGCGGGCCCGTGCTGGCCGAGGGCACGAGGCAGCTGCACAGGACGCGGTGGGGACAGCTGGAGAAACGCGCGGGCACCGCTCCAAGCGGCCCTGAAGCGCGGCCTGTTCTGACCCCGTCTGAAGGGAGGGGACGGCCAGAGGGACTGTCCACTCACACAGCTTAGGAGCGAGCCGAGAGGACCCACCCCGTATTGAGGGGAGGTAACGGGGACCACGCTGCCCCCGCGTGAGACGGCCCTGAGTGTGGGCTTGACGACGGGCCTTGCCAGCCCAGGCCCAGAGGCCTGCGTCTCCAAAGCACCCAGGACTTGGGGCGGGGGTGCCAGAGCCCCCAACCCCAGCTGCAGGGCCAGCGGCGAATCCGGGCAGAGGCACTGCCGACAGCCCAGGTCAGGCCGCGCGGCGTCCACCGCCCCGCCCCCACCCGCTGCCCGCCCTGCGTGACCCACCTCTGCGCTGAAAGGTGCCTCCTCGACCTTCCCGGCGTCCGCCTCCGGCAGAGGGTTTCTCAAGGTCTGCAGGAACAAAGCCGCTTTCCTTTTGCGCTCTGCTTGAAGCTGCTTCTCCTTGGACTCCTTCGACGCCTGGGCCAGCTTCTCCCTGGCGGCGGCGGCCAGTCGGTCCTCCAGCTTTTGCTTTGCTTAAGGAATAAACAAAGCAAAAGTGACGTTCACAGCAAGCAGCGTTTTGTGAACGTACTGCTATCTTAATTTCCACAGGCAGTAAAAGGATCACGAAAAACGATGACGTGATTTTAAAAGACGAACAAGATACAAATTTCAGAACAAACAAAATGGGCAAAATGAATTTTGAGAGTTGCTCGTAACGCTCGTCATTAGTACTTTTATGCTTCACTTTCAAAATCAAAGTCGGAAGGTGGCTGGGCTTCCTGGCACCCCAGGGGCAGCTGGGGCGCCGGGAGCCTGGGAACGGCGCTCAGAAACGGGCACCAGGCGTCGCTCCCGGGCGGGCCCCCTGGGAGTGCCCCACTGCATCGGCCTGGCCCGCCCGCCGCGGGGCGCGCCCAGCCAGTGCAGGCTCAGACGCACAGTGAGCAGAGCTCGCTTCAGGGGTGGAGGGGGCACCCCAGCGCGAGGCAAGGTCTCGACAGGAAGGCATCCTGTGGTCAAAGATCGGCCTTTGTAAACGCCGCTTGCCCTGCTGGTGTCTACACAGGAAAGGCCAGTTACGAAAGCCAGCCAGAATAAAGACGAGGAACGTGCTCGGTGGTGAGCTCCTCGGAGCGGGCCGTGTGCCATTTTAGAGCAGAGTGGGGGCGACTGCGGGACGGGCCACACGCGCTGCTGGCCGTGGGCAGAGGGCCGGTGGCCGCGCCGTGACCCATGAGGATGAACCCAGCTGGCCATCTGGGCTTGCAGGGAGCAGCCTTGCACAGGGCCACCGCCCACACACGGAGGGCCCGCCCTCAGGCACTGGCGTCCATCGCTCGAGCACTGGGACCGGCAGGGAGAGGCGCGCAGCTCCCACCCAGCGGACACGCGAGGCCAGCCGGCAGTCGCAGTGTCGCTGGCCGAGGGGTGGCCGCATCTGTGCATCCCCTGCAGGGGCCGAGTGCCGGACAGACCTTGCTTGGCCTCCAGCTCCTCCGGGGTCAGCTGCGGCCGCTTCTCCTCCACCAGCACGCAGGGCGGGGCCTCGGCCGGGGCGGCGCTGGGCGTCCCGCTGGGGCCCTCCCGGCCCTCCCGGGCCTCCTCGTCGTCGTCGCTGTCGTCGTCCAGCCTGACGCGGTTCTTCTCCAGGGGCAGCAGGTCGTTCTCTTTGGCCTTGATGGCGAAGCTTATGGGAGCGAACGACGCTGTTGGGAGAAGGGAGACGGCGACGGGTTTCAGGGGGCGGAGCCCCCGCCTCTCGACCCCACGCACGGGGAGGCGCCGCCGGGCCAGTGTGTGCAGGAGGCCGTCCTCTGCGCTCGGCATAGCGGCGTCTGCACACGCTGCGAGCCCATGACGAGGCGCTCACAAAAACCCCAAGTCGCCTTTTCCCAGTCAACAGCGCCCGTCCTTCGTCTGCCAGACGCACGCCTCGTGCTGGGCCCGACCGCTGCCCCCGACACCTGCGAGACCTCTGCAGGCTGCGCCCCACCTCGTCATGCGGCCACCTGGCCTGTGTGTCACCTCTGGACGAGCCTTGCCCGGAGACCTGGGGCCTCGGCCCCGGGTCGCAGCCCTGTCTCTGGGACTCCCACTCAACGCGACACCCGCTTCATCGGCGGCTCCTCGTTCCCGCCGGGGGCGCCGCCTGCTGCCCGTGGGTCCCACCACGCGGGCCTCTAATGTGCCTGCCTCAGCTCTCGTTTCTGTGTCGGCTGCCGCCACCTCTGTCCGTCCGTCCGTCCTGGTTGAGCTAAAACTCCTTCTGCAAACGTAGCAGGTAACAAAATGGAGCGAGCGGGTCCTGCCTGGTGGAGGAGCTCACGGACTCGCCTGAACGGAGAACACTGCCTCCCCCCGCACGGGCCTGGCAGTCTGAGGGGTGCGAGGCGCTACTCGAAGCGTTCGATGCATTTCCCCTAAACCGCCAGAAGACGCTGGTCGACCAAGGCGCAGCTCCGAGGAGCTCACTGCCACCCGGCCTGGCGCCCCCGCTCGGCGCCCCGCCCCCGCCGCAGGCCGTCGCCAAGGCCGACCGGCCACGCACCTTTCACCAGCTTCCCGTCCAGGACGGCTTTGCTGGACGGCGCCTCCTTCTTCCCCCCCGAGCCGCCTCTTCCTCCCGCATCGGCCGCGTCTTCCGCCACACCGTCCTCCCCAGCGTCACTCGGCTTCTCGGGAGCGGACTCTGCAGGAGCGTCTTCCGGTGTGGACACAGCCTGCAGGGACGGAACGTGACCATGGACTGTCCCGCAAGGAAACATGCGGCTCTGTCGGAAAGAGACACCCTCGGCCCGGCAGCCCTGCCGCCTCGGTCACACGCGCGGCCGGCCTTTCCGTCGGCCTCACTGGTCTCTGACACGGCAGAGCGGACGGGGGCGGGCAGAGTGGCTCCCCCCTGGAAGAACGCCGAGCGCCCTACAGCCCTGCACTGCTGGGAACCGGTGCCCACTGGCCGTCCTTCGGGGGCCAATGAATGCGCAGACCTTGGACCTAGTTACACACCTCACCTGAGGATGGCTCGGTTTTCTTCCATTTGAACAGAGACGGAAATGTGGAGAAACCCACCGACAGGCCAGGCCTCCCGCTACCCTGCCTTCACCACCGAATCAAGTTTTCAAAGCGTCAGGGTGTCCGCGTGACTGTGGACAGGCGAGGGGAGGCGGAGGGGGGCCAGGGCAGGAAGAGACGCGCCCCACAGGCACGCGGCCCACGTGTGGGTGGGACGCTGCAAGGAGAGCGGGGGGAGCCGCCGGCAGGCCGTGCCGGGGACAGAGCTGCCCACCGCGGACAGCAGCCGTGCGGCCGCGGCGAGCGCCGTGAGCGCACGCCCGCGCACACTGCTCGGACGAGTGTTAACACAGCAGCGTGGTACGCGGCTGCCAGCGAAAGCAGCCAGCACAGCCAGCCAAAGGCCCCAGCCTCCCCCTGGCCGGGGGCGGGCGGGTACCTGTGCGCTGTCGCCGCCCTCCTTCTGCAGGAAGAACTGCTTCTTGAACTCGTAGTAGGCGTTGTACTGGTGCCACGGCTGCAGGAACTCAAACCTGGGGACAGACAGGGGGACAGTGTGCAGGCGGCAGAGGCGGCCCTTGCCGAGCGGACGCTGCTCTGGACGCCGCGCCGGCTCCTCCTCGCAGGAGGGTGGCGTCCCACCCTCGCAGAGAGGGAGCCCAAGGCTCAGGAGGGGAACCACGCCACACTGCACAGAGGGAACGCAGAGCCCAGCGGACCCCACCGCGGGTTCTGGCTTTACTTCCCGAGGCACAGAATGTCATGTGATTAAAAAATAACAACAAAAAGATGCGTATAAATTTCCACAGCAGGTTGTTGAAGAGCAACGCTGTTACTTAAAAACAAACTGAAACTAGACAACTAAAAAACAGGGAATGCAATAAAAAAACCCCACCCCAACTCTGAGTAATTTAACCAAGTAATCACAAGACACGTTTATCTAAACACGTAAGGATTAAAAACGTTAAAAAAAAATTATGTGTCTAGATTAAAAAAGATGCTGCGCGTGACCCCAGCACCACCGACGTAGGCCACGTAAATTTCTTCGCCTCACCTCTGATCGTTCTTGGCACGAACGCTGGTCTCAAACTTGAGGCCGTTCCTCGCCACGTACTCGGCCAGCTTGTCGATCACAGGCTGGATGTCGGGGGGCGGGGGGATGATGGCGGCCACGGGAGCAAGTGCACTGCAGACAAGAGCCCCGCGCTCACGGTCAGCCCGCCTCCGCAATACCACCCACCCGCGCTTGGCTCACAGCGCCGTGGTAGACCACGCCGGGGCTGCTCATCCGAGGGCGGCTCGTCCCACAGGCCACGCACCAACGTCGGCCCGGTGAAAGCGGACAGAACGTCACTGCCCACAGGACAGCGGGGCTGCCCCGGGAAGGACGCCGAAGCCACGCAGACGGGCCCTGCTCCCTGCCGCTTCCCTGCGGCGTGAGCTGGCCTCAGACGCGACCGAGAGCTTTGTTAGAGGAGACAGCGGCTGGCTGGACGCGGCGCCCTGGCCTGCGCGCCCGCCTGTCCCAGCGGGACCAGGAAGCGGTCACTTCCGTGGGACACCTGAGTGTTTCGTCAGGTGTCCTGAGGGCCCTCGCCAGCCCGTGCTCCCCAGAGCCTCCCACTCTGTGCCAGAGACAGGGGTGCTCCTCGGCCCGCAGTGCGGGGCCACGACACACGCCCCGTGATGGTCACGGCCCTGCCACCTCGTTCCCCCCTCCCCCCCGCCGAGGGCTTCGAGGGTCACTTCCGTCAGCGGCAGGGAACCTGCGGCCTCCCTCCCTCCCTCCCACTGGATCTGGCCTAAACTGCCCACTGGAGGCCCCACTGGAGGCGCCATGCGGGCGAGGCCGGGGCTGGGCTGGCGGTGTGGGGGCCCTCGGGGGCGATCCTCTGAGTGCTCAGGCTGCGCCGAGGCCCATTTGCCCGCGGCCTCCAGCACCCCGGCCACTCTGCACCCTCGGGACCTGCTCGGGGAACGGACCCCCTGTGAGCCAGCGGCCTGCGGGCGGGGGGCGCACCTTGTGGTGATGGTGGTGGTGGTGGTGACCCCACTACTCGTCTCCGCCGTGGTGGGGGGTGGCGGCGGCGTGGTCCCGGGGGGCGGCGGGGCGGTGGCTGCCACTCCGCTGGTGCTGGACACGGCCACCCCAGCCGGCAGGGTGCTGTAGTAGGTGGCCACGTCGACGCCCGGCGGGGGCGGCGCCAGGCAGTAGGTGCCGTCCGGCAGCATGTAGTAGCTGTAGTACATGGCGGCCACCGTCGCTGCGGGAAGACACGGCGTGCGGCGTGAGGGGGCAGAGGGCAGGCCGCGCGGCGAGGGTCCAGGCCCCTTCCAAATGCAAGGCCACTTCCGGCCACTTGCGACCACCTCGTCTTCTGTGTTTTTCTGATACGAGAAGGGCTGCCCCGTGACACGCATCGGGAGAACCAGGCGGCACCCGGACGCACGGCCAGGGACGGGGGCTCGCGACCGCACGGGGCCATTCGCGGCCGCCCGGCGGGGCCTCCTGAGACAAGCCCGGTTCTCCCCAGGGGCGGGGGCGCGGCAATGAGTGCCCCCCCGAGCGGCCAGCGTGACCCGCACGGCGCGCGGGGGCGGCCCCCTCGCTGGTCGCCCCGCCGACACGGGCCCGCGGTCCTCGCGCCCCTCGCCTTCCCCGGGGGGGCGTCACGGTGGGCTGGCGCATCCGCGACGCGGGGCGCTGCTCTCTAGCCACTGCCCCCCGCCCCCCGCACCGTGCCGTAACTTCCCGCGCGTCACGGGGGCGTCTGGGGCTCTGCTGTCGCGTCCCGTGCGCACGGCACGGTAGCTTCCCAGACACTCTGGGCACATGCGCAAATTTCTGCAGGACAGCAGCCCACTGTTCCAACAGCGACAGGCCCTGCAAGTCTATGCAGTAAACCCCAGAACGCCCGATGAGCTCATTGAGGATTTTAATTTCTAGTCCTGTGGCAGTTAGGTCACTGGTTCTAACTATGTAGACAATCTGCTCGTCGTTAAGGGACGGGGAGAGGACTTTTGTAATTTAGAAATTTTATTTTGATTTTTGACCACACTTTAAAACAAAAACGTTCGCCAACAGTGAGAGCCTGACGTCCACGGCACTGCCCACGGGAACACCGCCGGCGGCCGCTGGCCTCAGGGCGCAAGGCCGCGTGCCCGCGCGTGCTGTGGGCGCCCCGCTGCCGTCAGCGACTCGGTGTTGACCAGTTACACGCGCACGGACCCCGAGTCGCCGCCCCTACCTGACGGTGCACACCTACCGCGGCCACACGTTAGCACCCCACATTTCCACACCAAGAGATGTGGCCCCAATATCCTCCCACGTGACCTTCAGCATAGAAACAGTGACGTGACGCGTCTGAGGCAGCGGGGGGCGCGTGATGGGACCGCCCGACGTGGGCGGAGAGCAGGGCCTGATGCTGGGGGGGGGGGGGGGGGCTCCGTAATCCCAGCACTTAGCACACAGCAGCTGTCAGATGAATAGACAGACCGAGGAGGCGTCCGAATACATCACATGCTGCTGAAAGACACAACATCACCCCTGACAATGACACGCTCGCCCGCCCCGCAGGTCACCGGGCACTCAGGTCCTTCTTCGCCCCCTGGGCAGAGCGCCACTGAAGGGAAAAGGGCATGGCATGGGCGAGGCCAGAGCACAAGCCCGGCCTCCCGCAGGGGACACCCCCTGCACGGCCCCAAGTCTCCGGGAGAGTGGGCGGCAAGACAAGCTACTACTGCCCACTCCGCAGTGTGGGCAGCTCAACGAAGGACACTGTGTCCTTCCTGGGTGGTCGGGCTCTTGCCTACGAAAAGTCAAAACACACTGTAAATTGTAGCCACGACCAACGAGACATGAGTTCCAGTGTACAATTAAATTTTAACTCACAGTACACATTATGCAACTGCAACTTAATCCAGTCTTTACGTAACAGATTGTTCTCAAATTCAGGATCATTCCTTTGAAAGTTCTGACACGCAGCCCATCAGCCCACGTGACTTTCCCGAATGGCCCATCACGTTGAATCAAAGAGAAATGCTGAGAATGGCAGCGCTGGCAAGACGGCCGGTTAGCTCCACTCAGGGGCTCGCCCCCTGCCAGGCTCTGGGGTGTGCGCTGAGATACGCGAACAATTTACGCACAGCTGAATTCACAGAAAAGAAAGGCTTTGTGTCCAGGTGCAAAACGAACCCGAACCTCACCCTCCCGTCACGCGGCGCAGGCTGGGGGACCTGGGGAGCCACGCAGGGGAGGGCGAGGGAGGGGACGCACGGGGCACGGACGAGGCCTGCAAAGCTGGTCTGGTTTCCTGCCGGCGCCGAGTCCCTCCTGGCAGATTCTTAATACACTGTACAAGGTGAACGGGACTTTGAAAATCGCCGCCCCGCTGGGCCGCGCCGTCAGCCGGCCCGACTCGTCACGTGCCCGTCGAGTGCCTGCTGCGCACCCCGAGCCGCGGGCGGCCTCTCTGCTGTTACCGCCTCAATCTTTCAGGTGGTCACCTGTGCCAGCGGCCCCGAGGTGGCAGGTGCACAGGAAGGCCGAGCAGGGCCTCCCTGGGGTGCGGTGGTACAAGGAGGTCCAGCCTAAGGGGTTCAGGGCGGGTAGAAGACACCGCAGGAGGCGCCAGCTGCCACGGGCACCCAAAGGGGGCGGCGCTGGCACCAGGTCCTCGTGCCCTCGAGTGCCGGCACGCTAGGCGCATGGTCACCTCACCAAACCCTGCGGGGTCCCTGCGGCTGGATGGCGCGCTCCGCCTGCCCCCGGCTGCCTCTGCGACGGCGCGCCCCCCTCCCCGGCCAGCGGCCACCCGCACTGGACCGCCAGTCTCCGGCGACACGCACCGCCTTCTGAGTTCACGGCTTTAACCCCTACGTGTATGTGGCTCCTGCCTGCACTGAGCCGGCATCCGCAGGATGGAAGGAACTCTGCTCACTGCTGTTCCCATGACGCCATGGCCTGGCCGCCACGCCGACTCGTTCAACGAAAGCACAAGTCGCACACGGAAGAATGACCACTGAAACGCCCGAGGCTTCTCAATGGCAGCAAAGGCTACCGCTGACGTGGCGGCCCGGAACCTTCCAAACCTTAGGGACAATATTCCACCACACGTCTAGGCCCCGCCAAACTCCCCACCAACGGAAGGGCATTTCAGAGAAGCCAGGAGTTTTTTAACGTCTTCCTGGGTGCCCTTTCTCAGCGGGCTCCTAGACGTGCTCCCGCAAAAACACAGGTGTAAGCGAGCACGCCAGGACATGGGCGCTGACACGGACGGGGAGGCCCCGCCGAGAGGTCGCAGGAAACGCAGCCTCTCCCAGGGCGGCAGGGGCCGCCGCCTGCAAACCACAGCCCCACCACTGAGTGGTGGCGGTGGGACGGCTGCGGCCAGGCTTGCTCAGCCGCACACTCCACGGGCTCCCGCGGGGCGTGGCAGCAGCTCTGCCGGTCGCGCAGGCTGCTGAGCGCGGCCGAACTACGGAGGCTCAGCACACTCAGTGAATCGGCTCGTCCTGTCCTGTGCCCCCTTGAATTTTGATCACAAAATAGAAGTGTGAGTATGTTAGTTAAAATCACAAAGTAACCAAAACAGAAACTTAACATGTAACGCGGGTAACTGGGGGAGTGAGAGGGGACTTCATGGGGGCACGAGTGGGCTCGACTGTCATCTGTCATGGTAGGAAGAGGTCGCGAAAATGTGCAATTGATAAATCCAGAAACTGGTATTCAGAAGTGTGAAGGTAATCATCAAAAACTCAAAAACAAAAGTTAAAAATAAACGCTTGAAATAGGATCTCTGAATTACCTCAAAACAATACTTTAAAGTATGCTAGCTATCATCAGAGACGAGGAGCATCTTCTCCTACTTATCACATCCTGGCTCAGGGCAGGGAGTTCATTCGTGTCACCTGGTCTGTCCGTCCGTCTGCCTGCCTCTCCGGCCAGGACGGACTACACACGCCGCCCAGGGGCCGGGGGCCAGCAGGGGAGTGGTGGAGGCAAAGCGGAGCGCACAGCAGCTCACACGCTGAGGGCGGCTAGAGGGAGGCCACGCGGGGACGTACGGGCCGGGCCGGGCCGGGGCGGGTCTGACCCGAGCAGAGGAGCCCCGGGGAAGGGCACTGCAGGCCGATAAAGACCCACTCAGCGAGCTCTGGGGACAGGGCAGCTGACGATTTCGAAAAATATTCCCCAAAGTGTGTCTCACAGCTGGAAGTTTGGTAAAAAGCTGCCCTTGCCATCCCGTCACCTGGACGCCTCTCTCGTTCTCTGTCCTGCGCCCACGGATTTCTCAGACACAGAGGGGACTCTACTGCGAGGCGGGACACGGGCCCCAGACAGACCTGTGGGACCTCGTCGCCGACCCGGGTTCCGGTCAGCCAGTCAACGTCTGCTCTGGAACTCTCCGCAAAGAGCACGCGACGCTGCAGAAAGCCTCGCAGACCACGAGTCACACTCCTTTACCCCCACTTAGCACTCCAGCGGGACTCCGGGGGTGCCGCGGAGAAGCGGGCTCGCGGCCGGCAGGGCTGGGGAGCGCCCACACCCCAAGCCGCACCCCCGCGGCCCGTCTGCTTGCCTTGGCAGACCAGCGTCAGAACAAGTGACCTTCACGGCGATTCCACTATTTAATGTGAAATCCCACGAACGTCTTTCGCTGAACGTAGAGCTTGCTAAGGGTGTGTGAAGGTGCAGACCCCGAACCTGGCGGTCGCTTTGTGGGCCCCTCGGGTGACGCAGTCTATCTGACTCGAGAACTACTTCGGCCTCCAGCTGAAGCTGCGCTTTCTTCACGCCCAAGACCCTTAGGTGGGAGCGAGCGATGTGCCCACGTGGCACCGAGACCGCTGCTCCCCTGACGCTGCACCCTGAGGGGAGGGGCACGGAGAGCCCCCGCAGCCCTCCGGGGGCAGAGTGTGGGGAGACCGGCTGAAGACCCACCCCCCCCGTTAGGTTCCCGCATGCGCCCAACCGCCTCCCTGTCTGTCCTCCACGCTCTGGGAGTCTCGGGCCTCCTGGACCCAGGTGCTGTCAAGACCCTCAGGGGCTCTGGCGGCTGGGTGTGGAGGGCTTTCGGGGGGCGCTGCCCTACCGGCTCTGACACGCCCGCTCGTACCGCCAGGACAGACCCACAGTCGACCCCAAACTCCAGAACACGCCAGGTGCACAGCGGCCCCACCCCGCCCGCACGTGCACGTCCGCTGGGCTCATCGCACGCTGTCTAAACACACGCGCTTAGTTAGAAACCCCCAGACCACGAAGCATGGCGCCCGACGGCTCTGCTGACGGGCCTCACTCACCTCCTACGACCCCCACACGACCCAGTGAGAGCGAGAAAGCCCCACGCTAACGGGGGCTGGGTTCGCCCCCAGCACACGGAGCAGGGACAGCGGCCCAGGTCTCAGTGACAGACACGAGGACGGCACACTCGTAGAGCTGGAGAGCCACCTGACCGCCCGTTCCAGGCTGACACATGCCACTTGGGAACGTAGCCCGCCCCTCGCCACGGCTTATAGACTTCGCCAGTGACCCCCGTGCATAAAGGTTTGAACCTTTAATGCCGCACTGGGGTTTTGGGGGCTTGTCACATGGGTGACCAAAGCTGAGGCGTAAGCATGTGCCCAACACCTCACCGTCGGGTGGGGCCTGGCAGGCGGGGCAGGGATGCGGGCCTCGCCTCCCTGGAGGGCTGGCGTGGGGCTGTCCCTGGCTGGGGAAGGCACCTGCTCTGGGACGTGCCTGCAGCCTCAGAGGAGGGCAGAGGCCGGGTTTTCCGGAGCAGGCTATGTTTGAAGGGGTGACAAGCATCAGAGCCAGAGCAAGCACGGACGGATGCTGGCAGGGCAGCTAAGGGAACAGCCGGCAAGGCAGCTGCTGGACAGGCGCCCCACCCATAGGCGGCAGAGAACCGGGGCCAGACGGACACTGCCCAGCGAGCTCCGAGTCTTCTGAGCCACAGACGAACCTGGGCAAACTGGCGTTCGATTGAGCACAAGCAGGAAACAAAGGCGGCGGAGAGGTGGGGTCCTGCCCAGGGCTGTGACGGGCCGGCCCCCTGCCCTGCCCAGCAGGGGAGAGTTCACAACGGTTCTCACCGCCTCCACCAGTTGAACGCTAAACAAAACAGTTCTGCTTCATGACGTCGACGTTCTACAAGATTCCCGTCTCAGAGCCCATTGTTGGAACCTCTCCTTGAAGATGGCCTGGACGGCTTCCACACGCCCCCAGCATGGGCCCTGCGGCAGAGGCGACGTGGCCAGTGCGTCTGGCCTCACAGACGGCTGCTGACCCCGCTGTGGCACTGGGAGAACAAGCTGAGGACCAAACACCACCAGAACGAAACCAGCACATTTTAAAATGCAACGAACAGAGGCTCTGTGGCTGAAAAAATCACATCGCCGACACAGGAGGTGGTGACCAGAAGGTGGACGCTATCACGCTAGACGCCCAGAGAACCCGAGATCAACACAGAAGAGGAAATGACTGGCATGAAGCAAAAGACGGTGGGAGAGGAAGCTGCCCCCCTTCCCCAGCACCGTTCCACCTGGAAAACCCTCAGGAATGCCCCTCGGCTCTGGGCGAGCGTGACTAAATGTATTACTTATGCCAAGCTGTTATGTATGGGGAAAGGCAGACATTTTCAAACGCGAGGTCGCAGAGAACAGCACCCAGGAGCAATGGCTAAAACCCAGCCAAGCAACAAGCCCACGCGACTGGTCAGTGGCAGACGTGGGCCGGCCGGGGTGGCTGGGTTAGAAGCGCGCTGGACTCTGGCAGAGAAAGAAAATGCTCCCCAAGGCTGTTCTGCCGGACGCGCTTCCCCTCTACGCCGGATTGAAGGCCGGCACCCCCCAGGTCTGCGAGGACCCACGAAGCAGAACTCCTGCAGAAACCTGTTCATGCAATCTGAACTCCCAGGCGACGAGTCAGAAGAAACTGGGCGGGTGGGCTGTGAACATGTGAACCCCCCGAACCGCAGCACGGAGCCTCGCGGCAGGCCGGGACGGGTGCCACTGCCGCCGCGGCCCTTCGAGTCGCCCAGGGCCCGGCACGGAGGGCGCAGGTGAAGGGAAGGCGTCCCGTGAGCGCTCCGTTTCCTCTCATTTCATGACATTCGAGACAAAAAAAAAAAGCGGCTTAAAAAATCCTACAATTCCAACCTCCTTACTTTTCTCATCTGCAGAACTGAATTCTTGGCATAGAAGAAACTTTTATTTGCAGTTCAGCAATTACTTCACTTTGATTGTTGATTACAGGTTGTTAAATTCAAGTGAAATGAAAAAACTTAATTTCTGCTTTAACACAAATATTTCTATCAGCACAGCCACACCTTTGAATAAAGATTATATTTGTAGCCTGTAGATTTAAGCTTCTGTTTTTCTTTTTTATTTATCACAATTATCTGTTTCCTCTACTGTGTCAATGACATTCACCTAATATTAAAAATGACTATCTCTGGGAGGTTGACTCTTAGGTAATGTTTTTGCTTTTACTTTTCTCAACCTACAATAAAACCATTTTAAAAAAAGGTTTAGTAGGCAAGCAAAGCACTTCAAGGTCATGGTTTTGCAGAAAAACAAAAAACAGCCAAGCCGCATTTAAAAAATGAATAGAATCCAGAAAATCACTAGTCTAGCCACATGATGTGGTTTAATTTCACTTAAGCTATTTATAGAATGAAACATTAAAAAAGAAAGCTGGCACTTTATTTTTAAAAAACTGTATGCTATAATATTGGGCAGTATTTCAGTATTATTGCTTCCGGTATAATTAATTCTATTTATTGGACTCTTCTGCAAGGATTTACGGCTAAGAAGCAGAAAACAACTAAGTAACCACAGAAAATAAAGAGCGTGAAAAACATTCATTGTCAGACTAACAAATAAAAGGAATTGTTAGTTTTACTTATCTACATTTAAGGAGTTTCTAGAAAAAGTTCTTTCAAAATAAAAAAAATATTTTTTTAATTTTTGCTTTTCCTCCTAGGCTGCCAGGACCTAGGGAATCTGACCAGCAGACAGTGGACGAGGAGGAGGGGCCACGCGTGTCCGGGGGACAGTGACCCCTGGCAGCGCAGGGCAGAGCGGCCGCGTGAGCTGGAGCCCAGCCCGCGAGGGGGGAGCTGCCAGACTGAACCCACAGACGGGCGAAGCGTTAACTCGGGATACCAGCTTAGTTTCCAAACACGCGTCACAGACCTGTATTATGCTGACAGGGACAAGCTTTGGCAGTGCGTCCTGCCCTGAGCCTCACCCTCTGAGTACAGAGCTGTGCGTTTCTGGCTGGCTGGACAGAGGAGGACACCCCGTCTCTTCGCGGCTAACACAGTGGTCTCACGCTGATGCTGCCCCCTCCTGCACCAGTGACAGGCCGGCCTCAGGCAGTGTTCCCAGGCCCGCACCAGGGCCCCTGGCCGCAGGGGCCACTCCCGTTTCCCCGAGGCCCTACTGAAGGGCAGAGGGCGCCTCAGTCTGGCTACGGCAACACGTCTTCCTTAGTGACCACTCCTGCAGCTCTATCTTCACAGTGCACTTGAAGTCAGGCGCCAACGCTGGGTCGGGGATCTGCAGTTCAGGTTCCGATCCATGCTGCGAGCCTGTGCTCCACACCGGTGGACGCACCTACGGGTCCACCCGCAGCTGTGAGCACCGGCCATGCAGGCCGTTCCTGTTTCGGCTCATGTGACGGTGGAGAAACGGCGTGTCACTGCAGGCTGCACCCTCGCTTCTACTCGCTCTCCGTGATTCGTAAGAAATTCAGACTTGTGTATGTAAACAACATTTCCGACAGCCCAGAAACCTCAGTTTTGCCCTCGGACTTACAGTCCCCAACTGTTCTGTGTGCTTTGGGGAGGGGGCCGCTTCCTGCCAGTGTCCTGGGCCCCGACACTTGCCTTAAGGGACGGCCGGGTTGGGGGGGCCTCGGAGGTCACTCCCTCTGGAGGGTAGGTCCTCAAGTCGGCAGACTCAGTGCCATCTGCGTGGGGGGCGAGGGCCTTCGTGAATCATTCGCATTGCAGTTCATTTTTCTACTGAACTATTTATTTGGTTTTTTCTTTTTTCTTTTTCAATTTCACTGTAAAAGCTGTTTGCACGTTAAGGCACTTTTTTCCTGCTTTCTCAACGTTTTCATTTTTCTTATTAGCAGAATATAACGTCTGCTGCCTTAAAATAGATGGGTCCTCGCTGGCCACAGCGGCCTGCTTCCTGAGTGTTTCCGCATCTGGCTCGCATCTGGAGGCGGCTCTGCCGCGGGACGGGGAGGCTCTGCCGAGCTGTGCCTCACACCGCTTCCTCCCGACCGGGGCGGCAGCCTGGGGGCTCCCTCGCGCCTGCCCGAGGGCGAGGCCCTGGTGCCCGTGCTGGGCGACCACCGCACGCCGGGCGCAGCGGCTCTTCTGCCGACACAGGAGCCTTTCTGTTTGTACCTGTGGTTTTTCTCTTAAACCGTCTTTTTCCAGTTAACCTAACTGTAATTGCGTATTTGATGGAAATTCATGCCAACAGATGAACTTTGAGAAAAGAGAATTATTGTTCCAGTGAACACGACATTGAATCCCTTGGGAAGCTCAGATAAAAGGCCGCCTGCTTGAAAACCCGCTGTGGAGCCAGCTGGCCCAGCAAGAAACAGCCCTGAAAACCCCAAGCAGGGGCGAGTCCGCCCCAAACCCAGCTCCGGCCTCGGCCCACCGGCGGTGCAGGAGGGCGTGGGCCCGGGCGGCGCTCGCGGCTCACCTTCCAGCTCACCTCCCAGCTCCGAGCTGGAACGCGGGCGGCAGTCTGCCACCTGCTCTCCAGCCTGCGAGGAGCCGGGCCGCAGCGCGGGTGAGCGGCGAGCGAAGCTGCATCAGGACCTGCGGCCGCTCCCCAGGGCCGGCATCCCCGCCTCGGGCCCTCAGGCGTCAGATGCTCAGAGGAGCACCGGGCCACTGGGCCCCAGAGGCTGGGGACCGCGAGCAAACCACCTGCCTCTCAGGCCGAGACGTCATCTATGCCGCCGGCTCCCCCCACTGGGCCTCCTTTTTAAGTGTTCACGCTCTTGCTCGCTATTTTCCAGACGACCACAGGCTCTAACCGCAGACGGAGCCGCTGCCTCTGCGAAGCCGGGCGCGGGCGGATGCGTTCGCTTCTGTCGGGTGTTGCCCAGAGCTGGAGCCCAAGTTCTGCCTCCTGGCTCTTCCTGGAAACCAGGACCAGTCCAGCCAACCAGCCAGACCACTCCACCCTACGACCCCCGGATGCCGCGGGCGGTTGTCATGGCGACCCTAGGACTGTGTGCTAAGGGGCTCTCACAGGATCTGCCAGGCACGGCCCCTCGCTTCTTCACAGCCGAGGTTATTAAGGGGTCCGAGCGGGCGGCTCCATGCGGACACCAGCCGTTCGCTCCCCACCCCTCCCGGCCTGAGCAGTGCGGCCACTGCTGAGCACGGCCTCCACAGAGAAGCCCCGTGACAGCCCTGTCCCACTGCCCGTGACCCCTTCTGTCCACAGCAGAGGCCAGACGCAGGCAGTGCCTACGAGCAGCACCCGGCCTGCCCTGCATTTTGCTGGACTGCCGTCTATTTGTACAAAAAGAGAATTTAATGCTGATGTTTGCAGACTGAGACGGTTCACCTCGACATCCGGAACCTCCCGCACCTCCGGCACGGCTGGCCCACGTCTGACCCACCGCGCCCGTCGGCAGACGCCTCGCCTCCGCCGGGCCGGAGCGCAGGCCGGGGCTGGCCCTCGACGCAGCGCCTGTGTCTGGGACCCGAAGCGCCACAGCAGGCATGCCCTCCACCCGCCCTGTCACTCCTGCGTGCGGGAGACGACAGCTGTCAAAACAACCCGTTCATTGAGAGCGGAGGCGGCTACTAGCTGGTGCCCTTGGCTGGCGCTCTTCCGGTTGGGGATCCTGGGCCAGGCAGGGAGCTGGGAGGTCACAGCCATGGGCGGGCCTGCAGGGTCTGCATAAAGCCAGCACGGGTTTCTCCCACGGCTCATCTCAGCCTCTGGGGCCCCCTGTGGGCCACAGGAGGGACTGCGGTGAGCCCCCTGGGGCCCACCCACCCTTTGATCTTCACACTGCCATCACTGGGCCAGGGCCATCGTCGCCAATCGGACCATGGGATCCCACGGTGACTCCGGGTGTCACACGGGAGCCATTCTCAGCCTGGCACACTGCCGGCTCTGTCCCCTCTCCTGCCCGGCCCTGGGTCTGCAGACACGCGGCACCATGGCCGAGCTGAGCGTTCAGCTGCATGTGCACTAGTGTGAGCAGGACAGTCGGGAAAGGCCACCTGCTCCCCCCTTCCACCCCTTCCCACGTGACAGAGTAACAGCTTTAGGAATCCAGCGGACGTGCACGGACACTGCGCTTGACCTGTGGGGCTCCAGGCAGGACAAGAACAGGCGCGAGGAGGCCGGAGACACGGCCCGCTCAGTGCCAAGTGCACCTGGACGCACAGACGGCGGGGGCGTCTCCGGACCCCGCCGTGAGCAGGGGCCTCACGAGGCACTTACGGAAGGCTTCGGGGACCCTGCCGCCTCCAACACTCACGTCAGGCTCCGAGGTGGAGCTTCACTGAGGTGCATGTGCATGAGGCGAGATCTGCACCTTGGTCTGAACGTTCCAAGAAACGGGATTCGACTTGATTTAATCATTTGTGAAAACTGCCTAAGTTCTTTAAGAAGTTTTTTTTTTTTTAAAGAACACATGCATTCAGTTCACTCAGAGAACTTATTTTTAGAGTCTGAAAATGTTAATTTAGCACATCAAAAAGACACGCCAGTGCAGCCGGCGCTGGAAGGGAAGAGTCAAAGGACGAAAGGACACGGCCCCCATTCGAACACCAGCTCGGCCGAGTGGTGAGCAGCTTGCGCTGTGAGGGAGGATTAACCTCGGGCGGGCCTTCCGCCCCCTGCCTGGGGGCCGGGCGTTACACATGGACCCCTGGACCCAGCGCGCCAAGCGGGCTCCGCTAACGGCTCTTCTCTCATCTAACACTTCACCCCTAAGCAAAGTCGTTTAAAAGAACTTGATAGTGAGACCGAGTCCAAACACTCTCAAATGATTTCCCGGAAAGAACTTCAAGATGTCCGAGCACAGGATGGGGCCGCATGCTATGGATGGCTAAGCCTGAAGACCCGAGTGACAGCTCTGCAGGACACCTCTGCCAGACCCGCCTCCCGCCTGGGGGGGCCCCCTGGCGGCTGAGCCGTGCAGGTGCAGCCTGGGCGCAGGGCGAGGTACTCACAGTCAGCGGCGTACTCCACCTGGGAGGGCTGCCCAGCAGCAGCGTCAGCGGCAGGCGGGGTCGGGGCGGGGCTGTCGGCCTGGGCCTTCCGGACCAGCATGGCGAGGGGGTGGTCTGGGTCCACCACCTTCAGAGGCTGCAGACAGAGAAGGCAGTCACACCACTTCCTGTCTTCTGTCACATGGAACTCGTCCGTGGCAACTCTAGGACAGCGCGTGCGCACGCGAGCAGGTGCCGGCACACTGGCCAGCGCTCTGGCGGGCCGTGAGCGCCGGAGAACTGAGCAGACGGCGGCTTCCCTCTGCCTCACGAGCGGGGCGCCCACTGAGCCTGGACTGCGGCCGCAGAGGGCGAGCGTCCCGCTCACTCTCAGCCTGAAGCTTCGTCCTTCCTTAGAGAACCCCTGATTTTCAATCGCCACTAGCTTCTCAAGTCCCATCGATCAGCTGTCACCCCCCCACCTGCCCCCAATCAGCCACACCGTGTGGCACTGAGACACGTGCTGAGTCTGGCTCCTGCTTCCACACCTCGGTGGCAGCCTGAGTGTGCCACCTGGCCACACAATGACGCCGAGCGACTCCTTTACAGCAAAGAGGGGGAAATCGAGAGAATTCACGTTTTTAGGGAGCACGCTGTGTTACTGTGACAGTAACAAGCCATTTCTGACAGCATTTACTCTGGATACCTATAAAACCCAATTCTATCACAACGAAATCTTCACGAAACAATTCCCAAGCCTTAACTGACATTCTGCTTATTGAAATAGGTAAATTTACCCAAAAGGTGAATTATAATAAAACGAAAATAATCCGCTTGTCAACTTTACAAAATGGGATACGTAAGAAAGGAAGGAACTACATCCTCTGCCACCAAACACACAGAAGTGCACAGGGCGCCCGACGCCGCACAGAGCCGCGGCCGCCAAAGGACGCGCGCGCTTCGCTGCGCCCGGAAACTGCGCCAGCAGACGCCTGCCGCGGCGCGGGGGACAGCGCGACAGCGAGATAAACCTTCATCAGCTCCTCCAGGCGGCTGCACTTCTTGGAGGCGAAGAGGGACGGGTGCAGGTAACTCCCATCGCCCTCGTCGTCGTCGTCCTCGTTGTCAGAGCTCACTCCCGACTCTGAAAGCAAAAGCACACCTCACGATCCTGGTGCTGGTGGCGGGAGAGGCGCGCACGAGCTCCGTCGACGCCGGGACGCGGGCAGAGGCAGAGCTGTGCGGAGCCGTTTCTTGGTCACACCCCCCCCCCCCGCCACCCCAAACACCTTTGGACTATCCGGTGACAGTGCCGCCCAAGGGTTCAGCAGGAAGCCGGGCAGGAGGCCTGACCCCGCCCACACCGGCGTTTACTAGTCTAGACCCACTATATGTTTAAATTTAGAAGACAAAATCTTAGTGCTTCATGAAAAGTAAGATAACAGGTACTTTTAAAAACTACGATAAACAAACACGGATGATGAGATCTGTCCTAAAATTTACACAACTGCTTTTGAGAATCATGTTTCACCTGAACAGAAAAAAATTCAATGGCAGACACACAGAGACCGTTGTCTTTGAATGTTATTCAAAATGAGAGTTACTGGGCCTTCGTAATAAGAATTCAAAATTTAGATTCTGTTATAAGAACGAGAGCTTGCAGCGGAGGTAACTGACACGGACTGGGCAAGACTGGCCTCGTCATTTCTGTGGACGGGGCATTTACGCTACGGCCCTGCCCACGGCACTGCAGCGCGCGTGAGCTGGGAAGCAGAGCCACGGCTCTCTCCAGAAACGCCCCCGGTCAGCTGGATGGCTGTGCGCCGAGAGCGCCCACGTTCGCCCGTCCATAAACACAGGGAATCTATCTCCACGACCTGAGAGCCGCGCCCGACGCTGTGGGTACAGGAGCAGGCCTCTTGTCACCCTCAGTGGCTGGTCCACCCTGAGGTTCTGGAGAGCACGGCAGGAGTGGCACCTCTGCCCGCCCGGGCCCCACCCCCAGCTGCCGCCTGAGCAGGACAGAGAGGCGGCCCCGCCCCGCCCCGCGTACTCTGCTTCTCCGCCCGCTGGTCTCCCGCCAGCACCGGGTAGCGCCCCTCCTTCATGGCTTTCTGGATGAACTTGTAGTAGGGGTTGAGGTAGTGGTCGAAGCGCAGGAAGTCGAACTGGGAGTTCCGGGCCTGCTTGGCCTTCAGCATTATCTCGAACTGCGCCCCCTGCTTGCACACGAAGTTGGCTGTGCGCTCGATGATAGCGTGCATTTTGGCCGTCGGCGGCTAGAAGAAAACACATTCACGTTACCAATTCTTCCTCTCTGCCGCTGACCACATGACCTTCAACACAGAAACAACCCTGGGTTTTCCGTCGAGCAGAATAAAAATATTTCAACTGGAAAGGCCCAGTCTGAAGACTGGCACCACCATGGTGACAAGCCACTCGGTCTATTTCTGAATTTCACGTTTCCTGGGGTGAAAACTCACCTACCGAGGCAAGACACTCCAGCTTTGTACAGGACAGGAGGTGATTTTTTTTTTTTTTTTTTTTTTGTACCAAATCGACAGATTCCCATATAACGGGTCCTCGCCCTGCAGTCTGTGACGCGGCTCGGGGGTGGCGCGTCCTCAGCTGCTGTATGCCAATTCCGCCCGCGACGCACACGTCCCCCGAGCTTCTCAAGGGGCTAAGGGTCCCTCCTGCTTCCCTTCATTAGCCAGGACGAGTTATCATGGCTTGCAAAGCAGCCCTTTTGAAGATCGGAAGGAAGCCACATGCCCATGTCAGGCCTTCCCTTCCGCCCGAGCCCCTCCACGTGGGCTTCCTTCCCATTCCCGCAAGACAGCCATGCGGCTCCAGGCGGCCGCCATCCCCGTCCGAAGCACACAGCCCCACATGCGCCCACGTGGGTGTGGTTTGGCCAGAACGGCGGGGTGCGCTCACATTAAGGGGCGACTCCTTGCTGCCTCCGGCGAGCTCACTGCTAAGAATCAAACCCTCAGCCGCTCTCAGCACTTCCTGCTGCAGGAGCCACACCCAGAGCTGGAAGTCACACGTCCAAGTACCTCCAACATCACTGAGGAGGTTGATGCCAGGAAGCGACATGCACAGAACGTGGGACCTTGTTCTCATTAGAAATGGGCAGTTCGGAATTCAAGATGCTTACTGCAGTTTCAGAGTGGCATCCTTTGTAACATGTAAGCGCCTTAATTCTCACATTTAATTCCTGAGCTAACAATGTCCTTCGCATTTAAGGAGGATAAATGTCTATAACTGAAGTTATCTGCTGATCCCAAAATAAACTAGACTCCGTGTTAAAGACCCACTCGCCGTACACGGAAGCACGGTTCCTGGCACAGATTTCCACTGGCTTTGGCCAAAGAGGAAGATTAACTTTTGAAACGGTACATCCTACGTACATGGCGATTGTTAACGATCACTTCAGAATGTGATCCTTGCATAAAATAAAACACGATCCCCCCACCTCCCAGTAGAGATGTACTCTGGGGACCAAACCAACTTTTTGGTGTAAAGTTTCTTAAAAGCAGGCCCACTTACGACGTACCAGTATGCCCACAATGGTTCAAAAGTGACACATGGGTGATTTTCCAAAGCAACGATGACCACAGAAAAACGAAGCGTTCTGTGAACGCTCTTCCAGATCTGCTGCCTGAGCAGACACTACGAGATGAAAGCCCTGGCCTGGGGCGAGGCCCTCTTTCCGCTCCCCACCCGCCAGGCACGTTCTAGATGAACCCATTCCCGGCTGAGGACGCCGCGGCGATTCCTACTGCAAAGGGGCTTCCGGGTGCGGCCAGCTGGGAGGAGGCGCCACTGTGAGCACCCCCGGCTGCCGGGCCACTCCTCGCTGTGCCCCCTCGGAGAGCCTGCACCTGTGAGGCTCCCACCCAAAGCCCAGGTTAGGAAGAACAGAGCCCCCGCCCGCAAGCACCCCACATGCCAGGGCCAGCGAGCGAGAGTGACCTCTGCCCACGGACGCCGCACTCGATCGCCCACCACATGCAGGCCTGCGACCTCGGCGTTCAGTCACCAGCACAGAGCCTACACGGCGACACCCTGTCTTCTACATTCTCCCCACAAACACACACACCACAGTGTCTGATTCCCATGAGGACTCGCGGCTCCTGGGTCACGACCGCCGTGAAGAAGAGCGTTGTGGGCGAGCGAGCGCTCGCGGTGCCGCGCGGTCCAACCGGCTGCTGCCGCGGACACTGTCTCCAGCGGCGCCAGGGGCGGCGCGGGCGGCGGGCACTTTCATTCCCGCAGACCGTGACACAGCTTCGCAAGGCCTCTCTGGCCAACACGGCCACCACGTATTTCAACAGCAGGTAAACCAGGCTACGACATCGACCACGCCTCTATGTTCACATTCGCATAGAAGTTTAAAACAACCTTTCGTATGAAAGAGCAACCCGTTTGTAATGGGTCTCTCGCGTAGGGTCATGTGTCCCCGAACGAGGGGCACGAGACGCAGAAAACGTGCTAGTGCCGGTCTCAGGACGTCGCATCTTCAGATGACCGTTTCAGCGTTCGCCACGGCAAAGCAATCAATGGTGGAAACTAGGGGAAGCGAACATAAGCCAGCATTCCACTCAGAAAGATCAGAAGGAGGTTTTACTCGTGCGGTAGGAAAGGAGGGACCCACAGGAGGGGACGTGAGGCGGCGGCGGCGAGGGCGGTTCGGGTACCTACCCTCCGCTGCCACAGAAAGACGAGGCGCAAGGCAAAAATGAGAGGCGAGGACCATCGGGTTCACGCGAGCTAAAAGCCAGGCTGACGGCAGCGCGAGCGGGAGAGCGCGAAAGGCCCTCTCGGCAAGCGGTCTGTTGTCGGCACCGTGGTGTGCCCGGCGAGTCTGCCTGCAGGACGCCAGCGAGCGCCTGGGGGGCCTGCGGCCAGGGGCTGCAACCCAGGCAGGGGTGCGTCAGGGAAAGGCACGAGTCTCTCCCAAAGGCCGCAGGCACCACAACTATTTTAAACATCTGCAATAAACATAGACACCCCTAAATGTAAACATCCCAATAAACACAGACACAGACCAATACACATATAAACAGCCCACGACACCTCACGCAGCACAGCGACTCGTGGTGACAGAGCGGTGAGGACCAGGGGCTCCGGCTCCTGCCTGCCGCTTCCCAGCCCCTCATGGAAGGGAGATGGCAACAGTAGCATCCTTGTGGGGTAATTGACACTGAGACAGGAGCACGCCCTCAGGGAGGCCGTTACCACGGAACCCTGATGTCACAGGAGGCCGCGGATCCACGGGACCCAGAGCAGCTCTGCCCGTGAAGGGCTGCAGACGCTCAGGCGCGAGCAACTCCACCCAGGTTTCTTCTGGGCGCAAGGGCAGCTGGGAGATGTCACCGGAGGGAGCGGGAGAGCTGGGTGGAGGGGTGCCAATGCGGTGCAGCACAAACACAACTAAGGAGCCCACGAAAACCACCCCAGAAAGTCAGAACGAAGCAACTTTACAGAAGGCCACACTCCCTTGAGCAAGACTGTCTTTCTGCCTCAATGTGGCTGACAGCCTGCGCCCGCTACCTCTGCGCCCTACCTCTGCCTTGGCTTCCCCACACTGGTAAAACGGGGTTCAACCAAAGGGCCCCGGAGGGCAAATTTTCTCGAACTCCTGACGTCCCTTTGCTGTGACAGATAGGTGGGCGTGCCTTTCCTCCGTTGGCTCCTAGTTAACTCTACGGTAGCGTGTACCTACACACAGGTACGATGCTGTCCGGGCCCCCACACTAGCTGCGGTAAATACCAACGGTGAGGACCGCACGTGAGGCAGACACACACGTACCAGCTCCACGTCGGGCGGCACGCTCAACCCCAAAGGGGCAACGAAAGGCTCCTCGTTCTCCTCTGCGTTCTCGGCCTCATGTTTTTCTGTAAAGAGAAAGCACAGCACTTGAGAACAGCCATCGGGCAAGGAGGCGCCCGCCAACAGCAAGCGACACGGCCTTGGCTGGTTCTCGATCTTTTTTCTATCATTTCTTCCTGACACACTTTCCAGTTTCTGTTCTATGCCACCACCTGTAAGCAAAAGCACTTTACCAAACCCCAAAGTGGTGGGGGTGGGGCAGCAGAAGGGCTGCCAGGTCGTAGTCAGGTCTGAGACTCTGGCACGTGCCCTGACTCAGTTTCCCCCTCTCAGAGCTAGGGGAGGTTTTGGCAGACGATGTACATGAGCGTCTCCACCACAATGCTCCACACTTAGCAGGCACCCGATACCCACTCTGTGATCTGTGTGTCTACCTGGTGCTGACACGAGCCGCCACACGGCTCCTGTGAGCTCCCCAGGGTGTCAGGCACAGCACATGGCCCTGTTCCGAGAACCAGTGTGTAAAGTTTTACCTTGATGCCCCTGCCAAGACTTTCGTAATCACATGTATCTTTTCCATTCCCACTTATCCATCAGTGGCTACTTAATAAACATTTACCCACTGTGTTAGACAAGGTGGTACACATTATAATTTTCTGAGTTACAAAGTATCTACGTACATCTCAATTGCTCAAATGATCATCAATTTGTATAGGAAATTGATAAAAAGTAACATTCTTAAGAATTTAAAATCCACTTAGGATTTTCTTTCAAAACAGATGTTAAGCAAGCGCCAAAGCCTTCAGGACAGTCTCCCCCGCGGAGGGCGAGGCTCCTGAACAGATGGGCAGCGACAGAGGCGTCCTATTGGACGCCGTTGTGGGACGCAGAGCAGGTTCCCCAACCGGCTTCTGACACAGACTGCTGGCCTGCTGGGGTGCAGGCTGACGTGAACCCCACCGTGTACCAGCGAGCTGGCTCCAGCTCTACTTAGGCGCCCTCATTCTCTCCTGAGAGCCCGACAGTTACTGCCTGAAACCCCACTATCAGCAGCCAGTGTCCAGCTCCAGTCACCGAGGACACTGTGGGGCTGGGAGGCAGCAGCACGGCCGGTCTGCACCTGCCGAGCGGCAAGTTAAATTCTCAGATCTCTCAGGGAACGAGGCTAAACGTGTACGTGTGCAGAAGTCCGACTCTCGCTGTCCCTCTCTCTCCCTATGGCGACGACGTAAGGGGCCGTCTCCCTGGCGCCGGCCCTCAGTGCTAAGTTACTGGCAGGAAAAGGCCCTGGGGCTGAATGCGCTGTCCAGGTCGGGGGCACTGCCCCGCTGTTCCCACGCGTTCCCGTGTCCACAGAACAAAATGAAAACCGGCATGCGACACTGACTTGGATGCCAATAAATCCAAATGACCTCTCGTTTAAAGAAATGGACACATGACAATGACGAAAAGCCACTAAAATCTAAATGATAGGAACCAGGCTGAAGACAGGGTGCCGTGACATGGGAGAAGAGTTAAATTCCAGGAAAAAAGATGCCATTGAAGTGCTTCTGGTTAATGTCACAAGGCTTGAAAATATTAAAAAATGCCAAGACAAAACAATAATTTTGAAAATCAAAGAATATTTAGTCACGTTGATGGCTCAGGAAAACAAAAAATATATTTATTTATATAATGCAACACTAAAGCAAAATTTGGTTGTCAGAGGTACTGAATCCCAAATGAATTCTATTAACTGTGTGTGTATAAGTACACGTGCAGGTACACATGTGGGTGAGTGTGTCTGGGTATTTTACATATGTGTGTGTGTGTGTGTGTGTATATATATATATATGGTGTTTTACTTATTTTAGTATAAGTTAAACGTAGTAAGTTAAGCTAAGTTTTACATGAGGCCAACCGCCATTAAAAACTTGATCAGCAGAGCCAGAAAAAGTTTTCTTTTTCTCTCATTTCACTCATTTTCCCATTTATGTATTCGTTTTTATCCATCCAACAAAATTGTAAAAAATCACATAAAACAAAATTCTGAGAATGTGACTATACAAGAAAAAATATCATAAAATACGAAAGAGAACCTTACGTTAAAGAGAGAGCATACCAAAACTTTGAAGAGAAATCAAGTTCTTAAAAGTCAACGATTGTAACCACGTTTAGGAGCAATCAGTCCAATAACCACACCAAAGGGCTAACACCTAGAGCCAGGGCTGGGACTTCTCTCCTGTGAGATGCCGGAGAGTGGGTCCCTCTGCCTTGGGGCCACCTGGGGTCCGTCTTGATAGTTCAGCTCTGCCGCAGAAGTGCAAAGGCTGCACAGACAACTTGTGAGCAGGTGAGCGTGGCTGTATTCCAATAAAACGTCACAGAATCATGCCCACTGAGCCTTTGGTCAGGGTTTGCAGACCCCTAAGTGGAATGGTTAAGAAGTTAATAGGATGGATTCTTCCAAAGACAGTCACTCGATCCTGCAAAAGATGTCTGGCCTTCATTAAAGCCAGTCCTTCACTTGTGAAACGGTGGTGGGACGTGCTCCTCCGTCCTGACTCCAAATGCTACCTGCGCACAGCACACGGCACATCGATGGTGCAGAGACGAGACAAAACCCAATTACCCGGAGCTCTAAAGTCACCGATCTGGACAGAGGGATGAGCGTTGCTTCTGCAAGAATGCTTTAGTGCACCGTGACTTCCGGGGGGTGGTCAGGTCCAAAAGTCAGCGCAATGGGTATGGAAACGTTAGTGAGGCCTCAGCAGGTCACGCCACGTGTGGAATCCCTTTAGAAGCTCACGGAACAGGGCTGTGCGACAGTCGTTCTTCCGCCGCAAGGCCGCGAGCAGGACGAGAAGGGGCAGCGAGGCACACGTCTGCGTAAGTCTGTCCCTACGGCCTG
Source organism: Rousettus aegyptiacus (assembly GCF_014176215.1). Lineage (NCBI taxonomy): Eukaryota > Metazoa > Chordata > Mammalia > Chiroptera > Pteropodidae > Rousettus > Rousettus aegyptiacus. Next base: position 697,739 of record NW_023416308.1, read on the forward strand.
CTGCTCCGCCGCGATCACGCCCCTTGGTGAAGGGGCGGGGAACCCCAGAGCAGTTGCACCATGCAGGGCGGACGCATTTTGTTTTACTGTTAAACCGCCATCACCAGTTCATACTCGTTAGGTTTCTTATATAAGGAGAAATCAGCTAAGTCCCAAATAGCAGATTCAGTGAGCTCTACAATTAAACCGCTGTGTGGCGTGACTCCAGTTTACTATTCCAGACACCCGAGTTTCTGCAGTTAAAGCCTCCCCCTCTTCCAACAAGACGTCCTGCACCTCGCAATGCGCCCTTACTGCTTCAGGTCCGCGCTGTCACTGCTGGTGACGACTGACTGAGCACCGTGCAGGGCGGTGATGGATGACAGGGCTCACAGGGCTCACCAGAGCGACTAAGACATTTGCTCCTGTACTACACGAGTCCCGATTCCTCAGCGGCACTGGAATTCTTTTAATATTCAAAGTTCCCAGAGTTGATTCAGAAAAACATAAATTTAAGATCTTTAATCTTACGTAACTACTAAACACTATGGTAGCCATATGTCTAAGCCCTAGCAAGCCTAGCCAGGTGTCTCGTGCTGTTCTGTTTGGTAATAACTGGATCCACAGGTGTCTTTCCACTGGACATTTATCATGATTTCAGGTGTGGAAGGGACATAAAGCATGAAGGCAGTTAATGCCCCAAGAACAAATCACTGTGGATATCAACGCATATACCGTCAACCTAGAAATGAAGACTCCTGAGTGAGTTTCTAGAATGCAGGCGATTATCCGAATCAAAGAGAAGTGTAAACACTAGACCCAGTGCAGATAGCGGAAGTCTGAATTCACGTTCCTCTGCTATTCGCAAGGCATCTTCCAGCCTTGGGCTTTGTTTGACCCCAAGAAGGAACCGAGTGACGTCCTCCCTATGCCACAGTGACGCCCGTGACTGCCCGGGGCTGCAGGCTCTGCCACCGCGGCCATCCCAGGCGCTGCCCTCTCACCTCTCTGCCTCGAAGGCTCCTCCTCCTCCGTCGGCTCCGACGGGTCGTAATAGTCGCTGCCGTAAGTGAACCCCACGGCGCTGTAGCTCCCGTCCTCCGCGAGCGCTTCGCTCAGCCGCTTGTATTCTTCCTCTTGAATAAAAACGAGAATTTTATTAACAAAAACAGAAACTTACTGAGAAAAAGTTCATATATTTCTAAAGTTGTAGCTATCAGTTGAGCATACAACACACTTTTTTCGACCTCTTTTTGAGGCAAGAATGTTTTTAAAAATTCGCACTTCACATCTACCAGTATACGCTTCTGCCAGTATGTTTTTACCACAGATGGCAGAATACGTGTCTATTGTGGAAACTTTCTTCCTGCTGAGAAATTTGGGAATTAAGAACCGCATTAAAGATCGTTAAAGCAAAGACAAGAACATCGATTTTAGTTTATACGATACTGTTAAAGAAGAACAGTTAAAGAGTTTGGTTTTTGTTTTTTCAAATCCCAGTCTGCCCTCAAAAGCTGGGAAAATTCTTTGTGGCTCTATATATAAACTATCCTGAGGTCCTCTCAGAACGCAAAGACTCCTGTTTTTCCAATCCACTGGGTACTGTCAAGATAATATCAGAAAGAGTGAGTATAAAAAAATGAATGGGAGTAAATTTTTAAATACTTAAAAAATTTTAAAACGTTTGTTGCTTAAGTAAGTTTTTCTTGAGCAGTACCTTGCCTCGCCTCCTCCTCAAGCAAGTCCGTATGCAAGGCTAAATACCTCTCTTCATCACACAGGGCCTCTACTCGCGCCTCCTCCTCAGAGAGCTGGTAGTCTCTGTTCCACGTGGAGTGCTCAGCGTCGTACTCAGAAAGGTCATGCAGGTGACCGCGCCCATCGTATCTGGAATAGGAACGCGCTGGTCAGTGGGAGGGAGCCGCCGCCCGGGCGGGTGTGCGTGTGGTGTTGGATATCTGTACTTACCGATTAAAGTAAAGAAATAAAAATATTAAAACAAACATAAAAGCTCTGGATTTATATTTAATTTGGCCAGTTATATCTCACCTACTTTTATACTCAAGTTATCTTAACAAAGTCTAAATTCTTTTTTACAATGTTAAAACTTATAATTAACGATAAACAATCCCTTAATAGCATAAATGGTGGTATCCACTTCATTGGCAGTTCTTACCGTTTATGGTTTGGTCAACTATTCAATGCCATTTGCAAAAAAAAATAGTTTTTCTGTAAAGTCAAATATCATAGCTTACATTCACACAAACCGAATACGTAAATACCTATCCGTAAGAACCAAACGGTCGCAATTTCCTCGCTTCTTCCTGCTAGTCCCGAACTCTCAGGAGAGATCTTCACCAAGAAAGTTGCGTCCATTGGAGGTAAAGTCTTGGCTAGGCTCGCCCCCTAGCCACTTGGCTGAGGAAATAAGTGCTGGGTTATGTGATAGAGAGACACACATACATAGGAACAGTGACATATACATGCAGTTTAAGGAGGTTCACTGGGAACAGAGCCAAACCATCAGAAGATGCAGCATAAACACTCCCTTCCGAAGTGTGTACCCCCAGGGAATACCACACAAGAAGACACGCCCGGGGTACCGCACGGACCCACAGGTACTTCAGCCAAATTAAGAAGAGCACAATTCAATGACGATGCTGTTGATAATGAGTTAGAGAATTTTACTTAAAACACTCATATTGTGTTGCAAAAACAAATGTAGAGACAAAAAAAAAAAGTCTGCCTGATTTCTTAATGCTGACTTTTGTAATGAGGACCAAAAAAGAAAAAAGAAAAAAAACTTATAAGAAAAAGGCCCACAATTCCACGGTAGTGAAGTCATTGCATTTTATTAAATTTCAAAATCATTTTAATTTTGCCGTAAACCTCCTTAACTTACAGATGCAGTTCGTCATTTAAAATATCACACACGCACATGTGTAGCGTTTGCTCCCCACAGGTTTTGGAAGTCTCAAGTCAAATCATGTACAGACTGATGCGGAAAACCGTGTGTGACCTCAGGCTTCAGCGCTTACCAAACTTTAATGATAAACGTCGCAAGTGACACTTTGGAAAGGCAAGCTGCCTGACAACTCAGGCGACCTCAGCCAGTCAACAGAGACCGCGGTACAAAGGCCCACGTGTGAGCACACAGGTCCAGACCTGAGCCAAGCCTCCCTCCACGTGTCCTTGCCTAGCTCTAACTCCGACGGAAATGTCAGGGATGAAAATGGCCTACTGGGTGGTTAGCGTGTCCATCTGGCCAGCCCAGAGGTCACCCCTACAGTCCTGCTCCGGGGCTTTGTAGAATCCAGTTTTAATCGTCTCAAACGACGGGCTTCGGTCACTACTCCAGTTTAATGGTTGGTCACAGTTAGCTTTGCAGTCCGGCCACAGGAGTGGAGTTGTCAACCCCACAAAAAAACCAACCAACCAACAAAAAAACTCAAGGAAGGAGAAGGGGGGGAGCACTGAAAACATGAGAAGGGAGGGGAGCAAACGACCTACATCATGCACCGTCATCCTTTTCAAATCAAACATCTTTAGAAATCGCTGGACCCTCCGCCCAGCGCGGCTCACCGCCCTGCGGCTGATTTCCCAAAGCGGGTCTGATTTGAAAAGAAGCGCGTCGCACCCCAGGCCCACCCTGGCGACAGCGAAACCGGCCCTAAGGACACTGCCTCTCGGAGCTAAGCCAGGGTCTGCGCTAGGCCAACTGGCCTCCCATCCGCCCCAATCTGTCAAACTCGTGGATTTCAGGGGGCGGGGGGACGGGGAGATCAGGTGTCATGCCGCACAGAGGGGCGCTCCGAAGAGGAAGGCGCGGGGCACGAAAGGTTCCAGGCTACCTCGGGGGTCCCAGCCGCTTCTAGCCGCGGCCTCGGGAGCGCGGCGTTTCGGGCCGCCCTCCCGCCACCCCGAGCTGCGCGCGCGGCGGCCTGCACCGGACCCAGTGACAGGGCGAGGCGTCGCGAGCGGCTGCGGGAGCGGCGACGATCCCTCCGGCGACAGACGCGGGCGCGACTCCGGCCAGTCAGTGCCTCGGGGCTGGTTTCGCCGTGCCCGTCCTCCCCAAACCAGGGCAATGTGGGGACAGGGGAGGGGGTCCCCGCTGGCTCCAGAAAACCCCTTTTCAGTCCTGGCCATCAAGTCAACGTCAGACGGAATCAGGCGGGCGCAGGGAGGGGAGGAACCGACCTGTCGATGAGGATCTTGTGGTCCCCCATCCAGGGGATGAGGTGCTGTCCCTGCTCCTGCGCCAGGGCCCGCTCGTCGTCCCGGAACAGCTTGCAGGCATAGCCGAAGACCAGCAGCTCCACTCGGGTCCCCGCGCCGCCGGCGGCGCCCGGCCCGGCCTCCTCCTTCGCGCCACTTTTCCTCTCGGTTTTGGCGCGGCCTCCGCTCGCGCCGTACATGACAGCGTCCCCGGCGTCCAGGCTGGCCCTGTCGTGCGCCGCGCCGATGTCCCCGAAGCTTCCGCCTGGCCTACGCCCTCAGTCACAAGCGCCGCATCCCGGGCCCAACCTCGACACGGCCGCCATAGCGGGCAACAAAATGGAGGGAGCGCGGCTTCCGGCGGCGGGCCGCCCCACTTCCGGCGAGCGCGCTCTGCAGATTCGCGACGCCCCGGAGCCGCTCGCGCCGCCAGAAAAGCCTCCAGGCTCCGGCCCTTCGCGTTCGGGGGCGCCGCCGCGGCAGGCGCTTTCGTGCCCGGCGAGAGCGTGTCCCCGCGCCGGGTTTCCCCGGCGGCCGTCCGCGGCGGTGGCGAAAGCGCGGCGCCGGATCGCGCGCCGCCCGCACCGCGCCGGGCGGGCGCTGCGTGGGCCGGGCGCCGGGGGGGCCGGGGCTGCGGGGTCGGGCGGACCGTGGCGCCGGGGCACCGGCGGGGTGGGGGCACCGTGGGGGCGGGGGGACTGTGAGGTCGGCGGGCCGTGGGATCGGGGGGACCATGGGGTCGGGGAGGACCGCGGGGGCGGGGGACCGCGGGGGCGGGGGACCGCGGGGTGGGGGAGAGCCGTGGGGTGGGGGTGCTGTGGGGCCGGGGGACCGTGAAGTCGCGGAGCCTACGGCCCGGCAAGTGCGTGGCCGCTGCCAAGGAGGGGGCCATGCTGTAACTGTTAGTATCTTACTTGTACTCTACAAGTCCCGTTGGTCACTCCCGGCCTCTGCTGTCCCTTGGGATGCAGGAGCAGGGTAAGGCCAACACCTTTAGCCAGAGCCCGCTGCCACTCGAAGCTCCGCCACCTGGAAGGACAGCCCTCAGACCCTGTGCAGAAGGCTTGGGCCTTAGAAGACGGGTCACACTCCTGTCTGGTTAAATTCCAGTGGAACTCTGAGCTAGTGCTGTTCTTTGCGACCCTCAGTTTCCTTATCTGTAAAATGACCAAAGGACAATACCGTCTCCCTCAGAAAGCCACTGGAGGTCTTAGGGCCTATCCTCCGGTGGGCATCGCTCTGCCCTGTGTGATTTCACACCAAAGTGTGGGAGACTAAAGGAGGGAGTAAGCTGGGTCTGAAGATGGGGCGGCGGACTGGCTGAGGTGGTGTGGCAGCTGGGGAGCACTGTGAGGGCCAGGCCGAAGGCGACTGAGTCCCAGGCAGAGGCCTGGAGGTGGGACGAAGCAGAGGACTTCCAAGGAGTACTTGAGTGCGGCTGTGGTGCATCCTGCATTGGAGTAAGGCGGTGCTGGCAAAGCCACGTGTGGGTCACAGTCCACCAGTGGTCGCGAAGCCGGTTCAGAGGCTCATAAGAACACGAACACGTGAAAGGAAGAGAAAATATCCGAGAAGGCTCTTCGTGTTTCCAGATGAATTTTTGGGTTGGCTGGTCAGGTTCTTCTCAAAAGCTGTCAAGTGGTTTGCTTGAGACTACATGGCGACAGTTGACCTCTTTGTAACATTCGCTCTTCCCATCTACTAGGTGTACATCTGTTTAAAAGTCTCATAAAGTTTCCTAATTTCTCCATAAAGGTATTATGTGTGTTTTGTTAGGTTTATTCTTAGATTTTTTTTTGGGGGGGGGCTGCCATTTTAACCTTTTTAAATGCCACTTGCAAATTTTTGTTGCTGGGAGCAGTTTTTAAAAACTGATTTTTGTATTCAGCCGCTTTGCTCAACTTCATATCCAGTTATTTATCTGTAGATATGTTTGGATTTTAAACATATGCAATCGGACGCCCTGTAAATAACGTCTAATCTACTTCCTTTCTAAGCCTCGCACCTTCTCTTTCTGCCTTTCCAGCAGACTCCTTTCCTCTATTTCCCTTCTTCTGCACTGTTCACAGCTCTCATCGGAGGGAGGGCACACAGGGTGGTTGTGGGCGCCCTTGGCTTCCTGCTCTGGGAGTGAAAGTGCTTCTGTGTGCCCCATTGAGTGTGGCCCGGGGTGTGGGGTCTAGGAGAGCACCATCTATCAGAAAGACACTCCCTCATAGTCCTAGTTTGCTAGGGTTTTTTTGTTGTTAATTATGAAATGTTGAATTTTATCAAATGTTCTTTTGAGATGATTATTTGGTTTTTCTTTTAATTAGTTAGGTGAATTACATTAATTTCCTAACATTAAGGTAGCGTTGTATTTTTCAGATACTCCTAACTTGGTCATGAGAGTTCATTTTTTTATATACATTATTGGATTTGGTTTGCTTACGTTTTTAGGTTTTTTTTTTGTTTGTTTGTGAGTGTGTATGTGTTACCCAAAACGCTTCATAGAAAAGAGTGAAAAAGAAAGTTACAGAATGGGAGAGGATACATAAAATTGATAAAAGTCACCTGTCCAGAATATGTAAGAAAATCAGAAAAAAAGATTTAAAAAATTTAATAAAAAAGGAAATGTAAATGACAATACACTTATGAAAAGGAGCTTAATCTCATTAGTTGTTACGGAAATGCAAATTAAAACTGCAGTGTGATACCATTTTGACACCAGAAAACATGGGGCACGAATGGAAGTCTGACGTGAGCGGGGACACGGGGTGGTGCACCTCCCCCCCCATAAGCTGTTGGGCAGGGTGCATGTTGGTACGGCCCCTTTTTGGTTTGCTTCATTTCTCAGTCTGTTCGTTTATTTAGTTTGTTGGTACAACCATTTGGGAAAACTTGATATCTAGTGAAATTCCACATTCTTCCCCAGGCCCATCACATCTCCTTGTCCATGGCTTGCTTCCCTGTGGGCACCCAAGGGTGAGCCTAAACGCAGCGGCACCTGGACAGGCATGTTTACAGCCCCAACTTGGAGTCGACTCAAGTGCTCGGCAATGGGGGATAAATGTAGTGCGTTTACATACGCAATGGGACACTTAGAGTTCCAGTCACAAAGTTCGAAGGGGTACAATTAAGCTATTATGTTTAGGGATGCACATGTAGGTGCTAACAGTTGAAAAGGTAGCAAAGCAACGTTAATGGGTGATTGCCTGGGGCGGGGATACAGGAGGGAGAGGATCGTGATCAGGAAAGGTCACCCGAGGCTCTAGGGTCTTGCGCGCACTACTCGCTGCGCTGGGTGCCAGCTACTGGGCGTTCATAACTACTGAGCACATTTTTTTTTTCAGTGTTTTCAAAATCTGAGGAAAGGGCATCTTGGGTGTAAGCTAATGTTTTCTTTCAGCTATGCATATGCACACAGGCAAAACGTTTTTCTTATCGTGGATCACGATAAAAAAGACACTTGAAAGCGGCTCAGTATCTGCACGACTCCTCCCGGTTCCATGATTTGGAACGGGCGACAGCTTCCATTAGTGTTCCTCCCACACCGAGCGCTCGCTGTTCAGCGCACCTGGTGTCCTAAGCGAGGCGGGGGTCCAGGCAGCGGCGGCGGGCAGGCCAGCCAGCCCTCTCCGTTGCTGCGTGATGTTGGCTCGGAGCAGCCAAACCGAGCTCTTTGATCGCCAGTTACTTCCTCTGTAGGACTAAGAACCTAGCCAGGTCCCCACCAACACACTCCCCACGTCACTGGCCTAGAGTCACCTGCACTGGCAGGCAGGGGCTGCGAGAGATGACCCATTTGTGGTGGTCGACAGTCACAGAAATGGGTCCGAACGGTCTATGTTTCCAGCTCAGTCCGTCTTCTTGTGATACCGTTTTCTTCAGAGAAACGTACGATTGCAAGTGTTCCTATGAATAATGCAATAAATCAGGAAAATAAGCCTCTTGGGCCACAGGTCCCAGTTTGGGTTGAGGGATGTGAAGAAGCCTGTCAGTCAGCCCATCTCTCCTGAGCACATGCTGTGTCGGGGACTACAGGACTGGATCCTGGGTAACAGAACACGTGTTCGTGTCCCCAAATCACAAATGAAAGATGACGCCTTGTCTGCCGGCTGGGAATTTTGTCCCGTGGCAAACCGCATGGCGGTCTCCAGTGAGGCAGGCTGGAGAGTACTGTATTTCTAGTGAGATGCATCATGTCGAATAAAATACTCTTTTCCTAAGGGGAAGACTGGGTGTCGGGTGGGTCCTGCTCTTGATGCATGATCAACGCTGTGTGTGTGCGTGTGATGTAAACACACCAGCCGTGAAGGGGCACAAAATCCGTCTACTCATCTGGAAATCTCAGTGTAAACATTATCACTCATATCACTGAGCCCTTTACCCACCAGGGTGCAATGAGGATAACAAACGGTCCCACAGAGGGACGTCAGAACTCTGCACTGGGAGCGAAGGCCTCGTTAGAGCTGGAAATGGGGCTCGGCGAGGCAGCCCTGGGAGCAGCAGTGCGAAGCTCCTGATGCGCTGGAGGCTTGGGGGGGGGGGGCGCCCGCTGCAGCTGGGGGCCAGGACTGAGGGAGGGGCCGTCCAGAGAGCTGGAACCAGGGCGAAGCTGCAGAAAATGCAGCGGGCTGGACGCCTTCCACGGCAGAGGAGAGAAATACTCCGGCCTCCCCCTTCACGCCGGAACAGTGCTACCACCGGCAGGCCCCGGGGGAAGCCAGCCCGGCCTCTGCAACCGCAGGCTGAGCCCCTCGAGACAGGAGGGTGGGGGCAGCAGTGGCGGCGAGGACAACGGCAGCCCTCCTGGCTCTGGTTAACCCCTTCCGCGCTCACAAGGCCCTGTCAAGGACGAGACGAGGGGCCCCCAAGGAGTCGTTTACGGTGTGGGGGGAGGGGACAGGAAATGGACCGTCCCCCCGCGGCCTCCAGACAGACCCAGCCGATGCCTTGACACCAAGCTCCTTCGCGACTCGCTGCGGGTCCCCAGCCGTGGGAAGCACTCGAGCTCTGCGTCGCCTGCGCCGCCGCAGCCGCGGGACGCGGACCGCGCGCCCTTCTGCAGAGCCGCCGGCGCGCGCCGGGTCCGGGCGGCGCGGACGCCCCAGCGTGTGCACGTCCCACTGCGGGGGATCCGCGTGCCCCGATGGCTGGAAGCACGCAGCGTGCCTCCATGTGCTCGTCAGCCTCCGGCGCCTTCTCTGGCGAAGCGTGCGTGGAAGTCTTTTACCCGTTTGGAGATGACAGTCGCACCGATTTGCTTTTTCGAAGGTGGCCGCTGCCCACGGGCCCGGTTTCGCCCGTTTCTGTACTCGCCGGGGCGCACGTGTCCAGCTCCTCCGGGCCGGCGTCTCCCCCGTCGCAGCGTCCACGAGGGCCGCGCACGCGCGCGTCATTTCTGCCGCACGCGGTTCTCCCCGCCCAGCGGCGCCCCACGGTGACCGCCGCTGCTGCGTCCTCGTCCTCGGGGCTGCCGCGGGCGCTGAGGGGCTCGCCACGCGCGGCCACCGGCGCGAGCCTGCCGCGCTGGGCGGAGGGGCGGCGGCCTCGTGTCCCGCGGGTCCTGCCTCACTTTTCCTGCGGGGTCCGACCTGACCATGTTGCTTCGTCGCCGGGCGTTTCCACACGTGGGAGCCACGCCCAGGTGACGCGGGTGCTGACCGGCGCGGCCACATGGCCGTCTCAGGGCCGCAGGGGCACCGGCGGGTGTCCAGATCGGAGACCAGGGACGGCGTAGAGATGAGCCGTCGGCACCTGCCGAGTGCCTGCCGCGTGCCCAGCACCGGCGCAAAGGCGCTGGCCTCGCACGCGTGGGGCGCTCGTCGGGGGCGCACCCCCTCTAAGTGTGGGGCGCGCTGGAGGTGTGGGACAGCGCAGCGTTTCTGCCGTTGCCACCTGCCAGGCGGCCCTGGAAAGGACCCAGCGGGAGGGAGGCGTCACGGTCCCTTCTCCAGGGACCCCTCCCCCAGGCCTGTCCTGCACCCAGAGGGAAGAGTGAAGTGGGAAAGCGTTTTCTCTCCCTGGACACAAGGAACAGGCGCTCTGGGCAGCTGCGCTGTCACCTCGCCCGGCTCCCCTGCCACGCCTCAGATTCCTGCGTCCTCTTACGAGTAATCAGGTTCTTGAGTCCCAGAAGAGCGTTTTCCTCTAAACCGGGAGTCTTAAACTCTCTGGCCTACAGGGGCCGGCACGTCAGGCAGATGAGGATGCCCGCACCAGGAGCTGCCTCCCTCGAGGGGACCCTGCTGCGCCTGGCGGGGCGGCCCAGAAGCTGGAAGTCTGGATTTTCGTGGGACACCTCCCATCCCCCTCCCTGCCCACAATAAGCAGGGAGAAAACCCCAGCATGCCCTCAGGCCCGCGAGGGGCAGAATGCCTCCGTGCAGGGGCTCTGGACGCCCACGACCCCAGCACCTCTGGGACCCAGGAGGCGGCACCTGCCTGCCCACGTCCCACGTAGCGTCGCGGGGTTCTGCCACGGAGCGCTTCCCGCAGCACCTGCCTCCCACGCGGCGCTGGGAGCGCGCCCCCCGCGGCGGCCCCGGGTACTGCGTCCAGCCCACTGCGCTGTGGGCACGCCACCTGGCCCTCTCTAAATGCAGGCCTGGGGCTCCAGGACGCTCCCGGGACACTTCACCTCGCAGGCACGTCACCTTCCGACGCCGGCCGAGCTGTGCAGCTGCCCAATAGGGGAACCTGGGGCGCAGAGCGCTGGAGACGACCCAGGGGGCACCCGCCCCGGAGGCTGGCAGGGCTGGGCCAGGGCGCCCCAGCATGTCCCTGGGGGCCGGCAGGGACTTCTGAGCCAGTGGCGATTTCTGGTGACAGCACCCACCGGAGCGCCCTCGGGTGGAGCCCCCCAATGCCTGCAGGCCACCCAGGTGCCCGGCTGTCAGTAAATGAAAACTAAGGGCCTTCGGGGCCTGTGGAACCGCTGAGAAGGGCTCGCGGCATTTTGCAGGCGGGGACGTGGGTGGGTTTGGAGTAGAAACATCTGTGTGCAGACCTCTCTGTCACCTGCGCTCCACTCATTGGGGACGTGTCAAGTTTAGTTCACAGAGGCTTTTAAAAAAAACCTGAAGCAGTATTTAAATATTTGGAAATTTCTCTGAAAGAATCACAATATCTGGACCTTTGGGCCACCATTCTAGTGTGGGGACACTGTCCAGGGCCGTGGAGCAGCTGGCCCTGTGGACTCAGCACATCCCTCCCCCTCCTCTCCACTACTTGGCCTTGCCAAGTGTTAGCTCCTTAGTCACTGAGTCCCCAGGGCCCTGTGGGAGAGCCCAGGAGAGGGCCGGGCGCAGGCCTCGTGGGTCCCTGGGCGCCTGTTTACTAACTGTTAGAGACACGCTGCGCGACTCGTCACAGCTGGAGGCCACGGGCTGGGAGGGTGGTGGCAGCTGCCTGGGCCCTAGGCCCCCACCGCCCCGGTCTCTCTGAGCATCCGATGACAGGGACGAGCCATTCAGAGCGCTTCGCGTGGCTGGCGCAGACGCGGCCCTTGCCCTCTCTCCCTCCCGCCTCTGCGTGGCTCCCGTTCCAGGTCTCTGCGGGGGAGGGAAGTCGAACAATGCAAGACCCACCTCTCAGGACGAGAGGGAGGGGTCCTGCCCTGAACCCCGAGTCCTGAGGCTCTTCCCTCTCTCTCTCTCGCTGAGGCACTGAGCTGACAGGGCCAAGGGTGGTCATTAAAAGCCCATGACTTCAAAGGACACGCTTCATATCAGAGCGGGGCTCTGGGTCAGTGCTAGTCCGGAGCAGAGCGCTAAGCGCCCTGCCCCTCCCCGTGGGGCTCACATCTGGGCCGTTTCCGTTCAGGTCCGGCTGGGTGCTGTCTCTGAACATTGTCACAGGAGAGAGTTACTGTGAGCTTGTTTCCACCCACTAAGGGCGCTCTATCTGTTGAGGTGACCGCCGTCATTCTTTGTGTCGAGGGGCTGTCCCTTTGCCAGAGCTTCACAATAAAGCATCACTGAAAACCCCGGGGACTTCCGCTGAGTGCCCGCGGCAGAGGCGCCCGGGCTGCGCGGGAGGAGCGTTGTCTGCACGGGCCCAGGCCCAGCCTCCGGGACCGGAGGTTCCCCAGGGACCTGGTGGGACACCCTCCCTTCCATCACCCGCCGCCATATTCTCCCTCCGCCTCTGTCTGCGGAGGTGCCCACGTCATGTGGCGCTGAACGTAATGGGGGTGGGGCAGCCGTGGACTGGCGGGGAGTGAGCCCTGGGGTCCATTCACCCCCCCCACCGGGAGGTGCAGGGGCCTCCTCCGTCCCCGCTGTCCCTTGGGCCATCTAGGTCACCACCAGGGCCGTGGGTCAGACCCAGACGGCCTCACGCAGTTGGCCGCCTGTGGGGGACTTGGAGTTGGCTGCTGGTGGATGGTCCCGGCGGTGGTGACAGAGGAAGGACGACTGCTCTGCCCCGCGCCCTGGTCACGCGCCAGGCCGCCCGAGTGAGCCTGAGCCATCGGGCGCAGCCACTCCCCGGCGCTCCGGCGCCTGCCTGCGGGGTGTCGGGGGGTCTCGCTTGGGCCTCCTCTGACCTCAGGCGCCTCCTCTGACAGCTCGGCCAGGGCCCCGCCAGCACCCTCAGCGCTTCGTGCAGGAGAGGAAAGGCCCCTACCCCAGGGCACACCAGGATTCCCCGTCCCCCCCTCAGAACCCATCCCCCCAGCAGCCGCACCCTGCAGCACCCCGCGGGGCAGCCCTGACTCAGCCAGCAGCTTTACGGTTAAAATGTGTTTACCCAGCGCGTCTAGAAATGCATCCCAGGTAAGTGATCAGACGCGTGTGCCGGGATCTATGGTCCCAGCGCTGTTGTTTCTAACAGCGGAAAATGGAAGACGCCAAATAAATGCCGGTCCTCATAGCGTTCGAGCGAGCGTCCAAGTAGTGCTCAGCGTGCGCGGGGCGTGTGCACGGGGTGTGTGCGGGGCGTGTGCGGGGCGTGTGTGCGGAGGCGTGCGTGGGGCATGGGGGGGGCGTGTGCGTGGGGCGTGTGCCCGGCATGTGTGCACGGGGCATGTACGCAGGGCGTCCATCGCAGGCTTCTTCGCTGTAACCGAAGACAGAGCTAATGTGTGTTGGGCAGGAACCGCCGAAAGGAACCGTGGCCTCTCTGGGAAGGGACGCTGCTGCCTTCGGCAGTGCGAGGCTGTCACGGTAACGGCTGGAAGAACCCGTAGGAAATTTGCTCATCTAAAAAGGACGGCGGTATGATGTGTAAAAGATGCGTGTGAGTGTGCTACCATTAGTAGAAAAGCCGTAGGTGTACATAGACACGCACGTTCGTGCGTGAGCTTGTCCACGGTTCAGACGACCTCTGCAGAACCCCTAGCAACGGGGACGGTGGCTGCCGCTGGCCAGGCGACTTTGTGGTCACAGTAACGAAGAAGAACCAGCGTTTCCGGCCGCCGGATCCTGTTTATATGCTACACACTGTCACCGCTGCACGAATCTTAATTCGGGGAGGAAGTGAACAAAATATGACCTAATATATAAAGATGTGATAATTTCTTTTAAAATACCCACTGTCGCTCACCCCGCTGTGCCTCTGCAGCCTTCCATTGCTTTCCGCGGCCCCCCAAAGTAAGCTTTGCCGTGTTTTTTAATAAAGGGCCCCAGAATTCAGAATTCTCTACGTGTTGCAAGCTCATATTTCTAGCCTTATTTCCCATGGTTCTGCCATACAGCAAGCATTTTAATTACCATCATTTTACATATTAACGATTCATTTAAGTTCCATTTTCTGAAAGATAACAAAGGATTTTTTTGAAAAACATTATTCCATATTTGGTATGAGGCGGAGTGGGCAATTCTGAGGAAGTGAAGGGGGAAAATGTGTTTATTCTCCAGCCTCTCGACATGTGCTTATAAGATCAAACTCAGAAAAATGTGCCCATCGGGGAATGCGCGAGCACAAAAAAGATGGTGTTTTAAGCCAGTCAGGCTGCCTTGAAAACTTTAAAATTAGGTGCATTTTATCTAAGAAAATGCTTGTGGGAGAACCTGGCCAGTTCGGGGTGATTTAAGAGTCACCTAGTAAAAATGTTTTTTTCCCCCTTAGGCCTTATTATTTTTATTTTCTTAAAATGACGTGGATTTTAGAAATTTTACTTCATTTCGGGCTCTCCATTTTGTCACCGTTGCATGAGTCTTCTTTTTTTATAGTAAAATAAAATATTTATTACTTCCTTTTTTTTTTTTTTACAGTACATCGGTTAGACATCTATATTCATAAAACGATTCCCCGGATTGCTTTGGGGAGGAAGCCAACAGACCGTGAGCTACCACGCAAACGAATAACGAGGGGCGAGCGCGTCGATGACCTCGGAGACCAGTCAGCCCTGCCGGGCCGGGGGTTCTCTGTCACCCACACTCAGCTGGCAAGGGAACGCAAGGACCCCGTTCTGACTCCAGAACCCGGAGCCCGTTCTATGGGCATTCATGCCATTTTAACAAGCTTTTTATTACGGTTGTTTTAGATTGACAGAATTATTGCAGACGTGGTACGGATGGCTTCCATATACTCCAAACCCAGTTCGTGCCATTGCCGACGTCTCGTGTTTGTCACCATAATGCTCCGATGGTGACATGCTGTCGTGAACTGGAGGCCACACTGCTGCACTTCCTGTTTTTCCCTAAACTGTTTTTCCCTAAAGTCCTTTCCTGTCCCAGGACCTCACCCAGGGACCACGCCAGGTTCCGTCCCGTGTCTCCCTGGCTTCGTCCTGGCTGTGACCTTTCTCAGACCGTCCTTATTTTGATGACCTTGACCACGGGAGGAGCCCAGTCAGGTGTTAGTAGGGTGTCTCTGTCGGGATGTCTGATGTTTTTTCTCATGGTTGCACTGGGGTGATGAATTTGCAGAGAAGTGTCCTCGTCCCAGCCTGTCCAGGGACCTGCTGTCAGCGTGGCGTCACTGTTGACCTTGGTCACCTGGGAGGGGGCGGGACTCCCCTAGGAGGGGGTGGGACCCCCGGGCGGGACCACCCCCCTCCCCGTACAGCGCCGCTCAGCATCGCCGCACTCACAGCGCCACCCTGCGTTACGGCCAGCCCCTCCCGGCTCACCTGGCTGCTCAGATCGCTCCCGTCTGGCCGTAGGGGCCCCTTCCGATGGTCCCCGCGCCCTGTCCCGACCTCGTGCACGCGCGCGCCCATCCTTCTCCGACTCCTGGCGCGTGATCATGTGCCCGCTCGGCGGCGCGTTTCCACCCAGCCCCGGACAAGCCGCTGCCTGGACACGGGGTTGGGGACAGGACAGGACACGGAGGCGCCACAGCCGTGGCGTCAGGGCCCGCCCGCGGGTCTCCCCGTCTACGTTCTCATCCGAGGCGCTGAACGTGCCATGGGGTCACCGTCGTTTCTGTGTGGGCCTTGCAAGCAGTTTCTTAAATAGCGAAGTGCCGAGTTGGGAAGTTTCCATAGTGTTTACCACGGAAAAGGGGGCGCAGAGTAACTGGCGCAGGGCACCCTCGTTCCCAGGGGCTGTCTCGTGGAGATGGGGGGACGGCCAGCGTGGCAGCTCCCCACCCTCCATAGGCCGACAGCCCGTGCAGCGCGCGCGGGCCGAGCCGGACGGGCATCCGCAGGAACCGCAGAACCCGACCGCTCGGTGCGCTTTGGCTCCGAGGGGCCCTGCGCCTTTGGCTGCATCCGGGCCTCCGAGGTGCCATGGGGTCCCCTCCCTCTCTCGCGTAGCTCCGCCCTCCGGTGTGGGCTCCAACTCAGGCCCCACGCGGTGCCCCCTGGCAGCCCCTGACTGTGACGTCACCAGGGCCGCAGGACCGCTCCCGCGCGTTCTCAGCAAAGAGCCCACGACTTCCCCGAGAGCCACTGCGGCCGCCACGAGGTCACACGCCCCAACCTCAGCAATATTGTGGCCGGGACGCTCGCATGTATTATGCAGGCCCGTGCCACATGACTCACGCGTGGGACAAGGCAAGGGCCCCACCTGGACCCCCAACAGTGGTCTGACAGTGCAGAGGGCGTCAGTCCCCAAACGGAGCGGGACAGCGGCACTGAGCACGGAAACCTCCGTGTCCTGTGGACGGTGACCTCTCCTGAAGGTCACCGGGGCCAGGAACCACTGATTCTGCCAGCTCCCTGCAAGCCCTCCTGGGCCCGCTGGGTTCCAGGTGAGCCGGGAGCGTGTCTGCTGTTTGGACACACCGTCGCGTGCACGCCGTGGAGGGGGTGGACAGCCCTGCTCTGTGTCATCCCTGAGGGACGAGTTAAGTCTTCTCACCCCCGAGGCCTTCGGCTGTGGACGATGACACAGCTGCCCGGGACGTCGCCCAGGACCCGCGTCCCCGAGCCTGCGATGTGGCCGGCCCCGTCTCCCGGCAGCGTGCTCACTGTACTTGACGGTCCCGGGATCGGTGCCGAGCCGTTCCAGCCTGTGATTCAGAGCGTGCAGGGGCACCGCGGCGTGAGGGGTGCCCGTGTGCCTCCGGAGTCCTCACAGTCCCCTGTGACCCATCTCCCCCCGGGGTCCATGCCCTGCCATCCACGGGAAGTCCCCTCGGTCTCCTGACAGTCTGCCCAGCCCCTCCTCCCTACACGTCTGCCCCTGGGCCAGAGCCCTGCGCCTCTGTCTGCCGGGAGGGCCCGCGGGACTGTGCCCTGTCGCAGTCGGAGCGGCTTCTCTCTCTCTGTCGTTCTCCGGGGTCTTTGGTAGGATCCCGCCAGGGTGTGAGCACGTGTGAGTGAGAGTGTGTGCTCACACGCAGCTGTCTGTGGAGTGACCCCATGCAAGCATGCACGCATCCCACGATGCGTGACCGGGACGACACACACCTACGTGGCTCTGACCGTCGGCCGGGCGCTGGGTGAGCAAGCACAGGCAGGTAGGACGTTGGACGCGCGGGTGACGGATGGATGGACAGATTAGCGATGTCCTTCGCACGCCAGCAGCAGAAGCAGCGAACGAACGTGGAACGGATAGCTGTCAAGTCGGCGATACATTTCCACACGTGTGAGCCGTGCGTGTTGCACAGTGAGAGTGCACGTTCGGGGCACGCCGACAGACGGTCCTCAGAAGCCTAAGCGGGCACAGCAGGTCACAGAAAATCACGGGCCGGACGACTTCATCGTTTAAATGTGCAGAGTGACAGCAGTAAATTGTGAGCTCGGGATGCGTGGGCAGTGAGTGGAAGGGTGAATAAAGGCACGGAGGGGGAGGGGCACACGCCGGGGACGCGGGGCCCCGGCGGGGGAGGGGCTCCGGAGGGGGCCTCGTGGCGCTGCCGCTGCCCAGGTCCGCGGGCCACCGGGCTGCACGCCAAGGCCACCTGCACCTTTGGCTCAGCCGCTCTGTGTCTTCACCCTGCCCATTGCCGTGGAGGTGGCAGCGGTGACAGCCCAGGGGCTTGGGGCCAGGGCGGGCTCCTTCCTGACCCCGCCTGCGACTCTGTCTCCCCTGTCCTCTCACGACCCGGCCTGGCTGGTCAGGCCCCGCGTTCAGGCAGCTCTCGACCCTGGCTTTCCAGGGCGATGGCCTTACTAAGTTAGCCCGAACCGCGCGGAGACCTGGTGCAGGTTGCTATGGCACCTGTCGCCATGGCGCCGGTGCCCAGCGGCTGAGGCCAGCGGTGCCGGTGGGGGACTGAACGCACCAGTGTGAGGCGCGCAGGTGCCCGCGGCCACGCCCCTCAGCGGGGTCGTCCCCCGTCCCCCTTCCCGGGACGTCCAGAGGGCCTAACCTGCTCTCCGCCTGCACCCGGGGCCAGCAGCCAGGTGTGCGCTGCAGGGTCTCCCCGGGTCCCCCTCCCAGGAGCCCTGCCTGGCGGGCTCACACCTCTGTCCCGCGGGAACCCGCCCACGCCCCCTCCTGACCCCGGCAGGGCCTCTGCGGTGGCAGAAGCGGGGGGCGCCTCACGTTCTTCCCACGCCAGCCCCCCGAGCCTCGCGCCCGAGGCCGGCCCCAGCTGGAGCAGCCGCAGCGCGTGTGGTTCCGCGTCCCAGAGTCACGCCCCAGACCAGCGCGGTCAGGACGGGCGGCCGCATCCGCCGGCCTCAGGGCGACTCGGAGCGGCCAGCGGCGCGAGGTCAGCGGCCTGCGGCCCCGTCTCCGCCCACACACAGGCCCCCGGCGCGAGGCCCAGCTGGCGGCTGCAGCGCCAGCCGGCAGAAAGCGGGGCCTCTGTGACAGGGCTTCCCGGAGATGTCCCCAAACGGGGCCTCGTTGCTCTCACCTGGTCACGTGTCCAGCCCTGAACCAAGGATGGCGTGTCCGCCCTGCCTCTGAGAGAAGGGACGGTGACTCTGAGGGGGGACCGTGTCTCTGGGGGGGGGACGGTGCCTCTGAGGGGGGACGGTGACTCTGAGGGGGACGGTGCCTCTGAGGTGCCTCTCTTGCCGCCTTCGTGTTTTGCTGATTTTTTTTGTTCGGTTCCTCCTCATTTCCTTTGGTTCATCCTCCAGGCTTGTTTTTCATGTGGCCACCAAGAGGATTAGATAAAACAGCTGATAGGTGTAAGGACCTGTTTTAAACGGATAACAACGTGACTTTGACCGGTGCGTCCAGAACTCTCTCTACAGCCCCTGACACTTTGTGTTGTCGGCCTTTGTATTTGTGTCTGTTCACACGGTTACAGTTGCCCCTGGCAGCCTTTGTGCACCACACGCTGCTGTCGAGGTGATTCTCCGGTGGGCTTCTCACCCCGCCCTCCGCCCTCATGCCTGGAGGCGTTTACTGTCAGCCAGCGTGACCTCACTTGTGGGCCCCTGGACACTGTGCACGTCCATCCCGCTGCCTGGCCAGCCCTTGAGAAAGTGTGCAAAGCCCAGCTGAGCTGGCCGGCCGGAGCTGCCGTTGTAAGAAGAGCTGCCGGCACACCGCCCCTCGCCGAGGCTGGGGACGTGGCTGTGGACAGCTGCGGACAGTCACAGGGACCAGTGGCGGGAGGGCTGTTTGCTGTCCGGCGTCATGAGGAGAGCCCGTGGCCGCGGGCACTGATTGACGTGCTGCCCACTGGCCGCGGGGTCTGTGGCTTGGCCCGGGGGAGCCCCTCAAGCGGGCTCCGGGTTCGGTTCCTCTGTTTCCAGGAGCTGACCGGGGCGCGCTGCCAGGGGCTCAGCTGCACTGCTCAGCGAAGCCCTCAGAAAACGATTAGGTGTGCATGTCAACGTTCGAGTGAGCGCTCAGGACGCGGCGAGGGACGGCTTGTGCAAACGGCACGTTCAGGCTGGACACCTGCCTCTCTCCCGGAGTCTGGACCTTGAGCACAGGCCAGGCGGAGGGTGCCTGCCCGACCGGCCCCCCTGGACACTCTGGGCACTGAGTCTCTGATGGCCTTTCTTGGTGACAGAGGTGTCACAGCTTTCCGGGGGCCGGGCAGCTCAACTCCCACGTGGCTTCCGCCATCCTCACTGGCTCCATATCAGTCGGTCAGTAGCCGTCGCTCTTCCACCGTAAAAATGTCCCCTGGAGCCTGGCACCGGGGATATGGGCGGGGGCCCCGCTGGAACAGAGGGCCTGGGCCTGGCAGGTCCTGCCTTGGCCAGAAAGCCGTGTGTCTGTTTGCTCTGTGGCCAGGTGTCCCGTCATCAGCTGAGAAGCAGGCCTCTGGCCTCCCCCCCTCCACCCTGCCCCGTGAGCACCGTGTTTACCTTGACCCGCATACGGAATGCTCATGTGATCTCTCACCTGCAGCTCAGTAAGCGGGACCCAGAAGCTCAGGTGGGCAGCAGCTGCGCAGACGCAGCCTGGGGTGTGAGGATGGGGGCCCTGCAGCCCGCCAGCCCACGCGCCCGCCAGCCCTGCCGAGAGCCGTGGCTGCTTCCTGCCGGCTGGCCCCGTCTGCAACCCCGTTGGCTACCTGGGAGCGGGGTCGGAGCCGGCATCTCCTGCTTTGCTGACAGCCCTCTATCCCATCGTCCCTTGGGGAGGCCCCCGCCTACACTTGGGCTGTGGGGACCGGGGTTTTGGACAGCTGCCAGGCCCCCAGGAGGCCTGGAGCCCGGGCCTGGCCACGCCCCGTGTGGTCGCAGCGCTGGGCTCACGTGAGGCCGGGATCCCAGTCGGGCAGGTCAGAGGGAATCGAGTCAGAGACAGACATGTCTGCCGCCCTTCGCGGACCGGAAGCTGCGGGCCCCCTGCCCCTGCAGCTGCCAGCCGCATGGAGGGCACTTCCTGGGGCGAGGCAGCTGGGCTTCGATTTCCTGTCGCCCGTCACTGACTGAGCCCTGGCTACTGCAGCAGCGAACGCCCACCCTGTGTGTGTGGGAAGCCCTTGTCATCAACCTGGGGAGGAGGTGACAGGCCCCTTGGCTCAGTGACCCTCTGCTGGGAGGCGCAGAGTGGGAGGCTGTCAATTTGACGATTATTAAACTCAGGAAAAGAGGCCATCTCTGCCTCAAGAGGCTTAGGTGTCACCCCGTCTCTCGTCGAGCTCCGACCCCGGAGGTGGCCTTGGGGCCAAGGACACCTGCCCCCGGCGGGAACAGCCTGCAGCCTCACGCACAGGCCGCTGGCCCGCCAGCTGGTCGGACACTTAACAGTCAGCGCCAGACATTTAATTTGACAGTCGGAGCCTCTTCCAAAGCTGGATGTCGAGCGGCTGCCCCGTGCCGCCTGGGCGTTCGCAGGAAGACCTCCCGGCTCCTTCCTCTATGGGCAGCTGGGCCCAGCGGCTTCGGGAAACAGAGGAACCGAACCCGGAGCCTGCTTGAGGGGCTCCCCCGGACCAAGCCGCAGACCCCGCCTCCAGTGGGCAGCGCGTCAGTCAGTGACCGCGGCCACGGGCCCTCCTCATGACGCTGGACAGAGCGGCGGGAGGCTGGGCAGGGGAGCGTCCTCAGCCGTCCACGCATTGGCCCGACCCACGTTTCTCGGCCCCGCCGTGCCCGGTGCCGTCCTAGGCACGCAGACCCGGGCAAGTGGAGCGGCGGCTCCTCCCGCAGGCTGCAGCATCCAAGGGGTGAGGCAGATGGTCACTCGGGCAGATACCCGACGCCAGCTAGCGGGGCCTGGGGGGCAGAGGACCTCTGCCAGGGGCGGTCGCCCAGGGTGTGCACTGCCCTGCCGGCGCCTCGGCTCCCGTCACAGTCCCGGCCAGACTGTCGCCGGGTGTCCCCAGCAGATGGCAGCACCGAGTCCAAGGCAGGGTCCTTTCCAATTGACCCAACATCATCTGGGTGCTCAGCCCTGGGGGCAGGACCTGCCAGGGTGACGGAGTGCGGGGCCCTCGCTTCCCAGCGGCCCTGCCCCGCCGGCGCCACCGTTCTGGGCACCCCACGCACGGGCCAGGAAGGGGCCGTGGGCTCAGCCGTCCTCAGGGTCCAGACAGCAACGGTGGAGAGTGCAGGCGCCTGGAGGGGGTGGGAGGGCGGGGTGGGGGCCATGCGGACTGGGACAGGGAACCTGCTCCTGACCTTTATGTTGCACAAGCCTGAGCAGCCAGCTCCCTCCCCAGGGGCTCCTTCAGCCCTTGCTAAGGCCAGGTCTTGGGGTGCAGGGGCAGCTGAGCCTGGAGATTTGCCCTGGGGAAGAGGGGCTCGGCCTCAGACTGTCCTGTGGAGAAACAGCAGGGCGCAGGGCTGGCCGGGGCCCGGGGCTCGGGGTGTTTATCTGAAGGAGCGGCAGCTCTCCTGGCTGTTGGCAGGCGGACGGTCCAGCCGGGCGGGGGGGGATGGCCTCGGTGGGAAGGGCCCGCCATGTGTCAGTCGTGGGCCAGGCGGAGGCGGGGCCGGCTCTGCGGGCAGCCGCAGGGTCACAGGACCGCTGCGTGCCCCACACTGGCTGCGGCCTCAGCGCAGGGCTGTCTGTCCACTCCTGGCCCGGGGCTGGCAGGGCAGCGAGGAGGGGCCGCCAGGCGCACAGGCCACGGTTGCGGCTGAGAGCCCTGGCGCGGCTCCGCCCGGCGGCCCTGCTGGCGGCGGCGGGAATCGGCCGCGCGCCTGACCTTCCTGGGCCTGTCATGAAAACGCACCTGACACAAGCACAGGTGGCTGCGGAGTCGGACTTCCCCGGCTTCGCTCAAAGGTAGGTTCAGTGTGAAGCACCTTGAAAAACGACACTCGCGCCACATCGCACCCCTGAGCGAGGACGGCCCTTCTGAGCCCACCGCGCAGACCGGCGCCGCTCTGGGTCAGCCTTCCTCCCTCCCTGCTCTGCCCGCACGGCTGTGGCCGCCCAACGTGGCTCCACGGCCGCCAGGCGTGCGGCCCAAGTCCATCCATTCAGCGAATGTCGGACGCAGCACCTGCCACGTGCCAAGCTCTGTTCTGGGCTTGTGGCTGCATCGGGGACCAAAACAGACCAAACCCCTGCCCTCCTGGGCCACCGCCCGAGGACAGGTGGAGAGGCGGGCCTGGGAGTGGACACAAATCCATAGTGTTCGGTGCTTGGAGCGGGTGAAGACAGGGCCATGCACTGCGGGGCGGCGGAGGGGGCAGGGGGAGGGTCTTCATCCAGGGGCGTCTGGGAGGCCCCCCAGACCGAGACCACACAGCAAGGGGGAGCCAGCCCACCGCGGCGGGAAGGGCACTGGGGGGGGGGGCAGCATGCGCCAAGGCCGTGAGGTGGGGCCGGGGGCTCAGGCAGGGGCGGCGGGAGGAGGGCGTCGGTGTGCAGGGACGGGGTGGGGGGGGGCGCCCGTCTGTCCCAGGGCACGGGGAGGAGTTCGGATCAGATTCTCCATGCGTTTGGCAGCCACAGGTTTAAGCGTGGAGACCTCAGTGCGGCAGCGGCAGAGCGGGCGGCTCCCGGTCTGCCTCGCTTTACCTCCTTCACGCTCGGTTCAGACCCCCGCCCACGGCAGCAGCGCAGAGCGCAGATCCCGCTGCGGACCGGCCCCGCGGTGCGTTCTGGTGCGTTCTGCGGCAGGCTGGCGGACGCCTCGCCCCCCTGACCTGGCACCGTGCGCTGCGGGCGGAGCCGCGGGCCGTGGCGGCCGCCTCTCCACGCAGGGTAATGGGGGCCGAGGGAACAGGAGACTGGCGTCCTGCCCCAGCCAGCGCCCCCCATTTCCATTTTGCCCTGGGACCCGCAAGCCATGCAACTGGCCTTGCCTCCAGGGACGGGCTGGGGAAGGGTCCCCCCACGCCAGGAGACGGGGGCCACCCTGTCGGTCACCCCCTGGGCCGACTTCCTCAGTGGTTGTCCGTCAGGACGGCGCCTCTGCACATCAGAGAGTTTGTCTAATGATGACGAATTTTAGCAAACCTAAGTTCAGCACAAGTGTCCCCAGGGCCTGCAGCTGAGGGTCCCACACAGTTTCACAAGGAGAGGGACGGGGAGCCTCCTGGTGTGAGGGGCGGCGGCAGGGTGGGGGTTTGTCCCAGCCCGGAGAGCAGAGAACGTTCCGAGAGCTGCGGTGTCTTCCTGCAGAAATTCCCTTCTAAAAATTTATGAGCCTGAGCAACACATTCATTTTCGTGACACAGAATGAAATAAGTCATAAATTTTTCTAGTTTCTCTTTTTAATTCGTTGGGCTCGGTGCACATTGCTCCTCGGCTTGTCAAAATGTTTTAATTCATGAATTTGTTTTTGAAAAGAGCGTGACTGCAGGAAACTGGGGAGCAGGTCCCTCCTGGGAATAACTGGGCACCAGAGCTGACCTGGAGTGTCCACTGTGGGGACAGGGCAGCCCGACCCAGGCACAGCGCGTCGGGCAGGGAGGGGCCATCCTGGCTGCAAGGCCCCCAGCTTCTCTGCTCACCTGTGTCCACAGAGCTGGGTTCAGCGCTGTCCTGGGTCCGAGGGGCCTCAGGGAGCAGGGTGTCCTTGGCAGGGGCAACATACTGGTCAGGTGCCCAAAAGAGCCTCCCCCAGCAGGGACCCCCCCATCCAGGGGCCTGCAGTCCTGGGGCTCCACAGAGGCCTCAGCACTGGGAGTGGGGGCTGCAGGGGTTCCGAGATGCCCCCGGCCCCATGGCCCCCTGTCCCCAGGTCCCTCGGCATCCCTGGGATCACACCAGCCTGAAATATCAGAGCTTTTCCCTGATAACCTGGGGAGCCCCCACAGCCAGCAGGGAAGTGGGGTCTCCAGAGGCTCACCTCCTCAGGGAGCCTGGCACAGGCCTGGGGGTGAGGGGGTGCCTGGGACAGCGACAGGAGCCCCCTCAGGACACTCGGGCTGGGCGCCAGGGTGTGAGGCCCCGTGCGGAGCCCCTTGTTCAGAAACCAGGGGACGCTCGGGCGCGGTGCGGCACACGGGCGTCTCTCCTGGGTCGCTGGGCTTTTTGAGTTGCCGTTCAACGTTCTCAGTAAATAAAACCAGTTTTAAGTGGTTAGTGTGAATTTTCTTTATGTTTATATTTATGACAGTGTTTAAATGCAAATATAAATGTGAATATTTGACTCCTGCGGGAGGTCACCAGAATGACACAGGTCCCAGAGTGGCTCCCTGGAGGGCGCCTGGCGTGGCCCGCCCAGGGAAGGGGGGAGGAGGGACCCAGGAACTGCCAGCCCTCAGGGCACAGGGAACAGCATACTGGCTCTGGTGGCCCCAAGGTCCCCCGCCTCGCCCAGGGCGGCTGTCCAGTCAGCATTCTGCCATGAGCAAGTGGGGAGCAACCCCCCCCACCCCTCACCCAGGTCAAGGCTGATGCTCTGCCTACTGCCCATCTCGGGGTTAGAGGCGTGTGTCATTCGTGTGACAAAGACGGTGGCCCAGGCAGGATAGGGGTGAAGGCTGCCGCCACCTCCCTCCCTTAGGAGCTACTACACCCAGATGCTGAGACACCCCCCCCCATCCCCCGAGATCGCAAGCGTCCGCTGACTGCCCAGACTGGCCCGGCGCCGCGGGGCTCAGCGGGGGTGGGGGGCAGCTCGGGGCAGAGAGGCCGCCGCGCAGAAGCTCCCTCTGAACGCCGCTCGCTGACCCTGCCGTGCTCTCGGAGGAGGCTCCAGCCTCCCCCCGCACCAGCCGTCCTGCCTTTTGTCCACCCTGGGAAGGGCTCTAGCAACGCCCCCCGCCCCCCAGGACTCCCCACCTGTGGCCAGAGATCACGCGCGCCTGCGGCTTGAGCCAGGCTCCTGGGGCAGGTGTTACATTGGAAACTGCAGGGAGAAGTGTTGTATTTAGACCGACTTTGTCCTGGGGCGGCTCTGGTTCCACACAGCCTTGCCCTGAACTCTGTTGAGCTGAGGAGTCTCCAGCAGCGGCCTCAGACGGCCGCGTGGACCTGTAGGTGAGAACAGGGATCTCGGGGCGTCTGTGTGAGCCGAGGACCCCGTGTCAGGGCCCAGCGCGGAGCGCGCGCGCTTGGGCAGAGGGCGGTGGGCGCGCGGCGCGTCCCGGAGCGGAGGGGGCTGGGTGCGCCCGTTGTCTTGGAGCCGCCGCAAACCATTAATCGGCAGAGAAAAACGTGGGCAGGCATGAGGACGAGGCGCTCACAGAAACCGGTGACAGGTCCTGTAAACCCCGGGGAAGGCGCCCTGCCCCACTGATGATGGCCGGGGCCTGCCCTGCCCCGCCCCATCCGCGCGGACTTTGCAGTGTGGACGCCAGCCTGGGACGCCAGCCCCGCCTGCCGCCTGTGGAAGGTCGCCAGGAGGTGGGCACCTCTGGGCTTCATAGCAAGGGGTCCGTAGCCTGCCCGCTGATGTCCCTGCCCTGCTGCCCGTGGGTGCCTGGTGGCTCGGCCCCGCACATCCGGCAGCGGCCACAGCACAGCGCATCCGCGGCAGGGGTGGCGGGGGGGGGGGGGGGGGGGGGCGGCGTTCTCCGTGAACACAGGTGGAAGGAAGGCGCTCTGCTCGAAATTGCCTCGTTTTACTTCATTTGTGGACGTCAGGTCGCACCTTCTGCATTTAATGTCCCAGCATACCTGTTCTTAAAAAAAGAAGCTGCTTCTGAAGGAATGTGTCCTTGGTTAGAGAGAAAGGCCCGAAGCCTGACCTGGATGCCATCCGGCCCGCTGCTGGCCCGGCGCCTCCCAGCTCCCGAGCAGGTTCTCGCCGTCCAGGGCGGGGCCGGTCCCTGGGGCAGCCCTGGCTCACATCCTGGCTCCACCACTGGAGGGCCGAGGGGGTTGGCCCCCCAGCATGGGGGCACGCCCTGCTGATGGGATCAGGGCAGACTCTCCCAGGACCCCGCCCAGCCCAGGGCACGCTCCGGGGACCCTGATGTGAGGAACCGCAGCCAGCAGCCACTTTGGGACCCGAAGGAGCCCAGAAACAGTCACCCCACGTGCACGCGTGTCCCCTCCCTGGGGGCACAGGTTAGGAAGAGGCAGGAGCAGGTGGGTCTCCCGGCTGCCTGGCCCCTCCCCTCATCCCAGTGAGCCTGTGGGTGAAGAGGGGCTGCCTGGCCCCTCCCCTGCCCTACCCCTCTGAGAACGCGTAGGGGGCGGGGTCCCAGCTTGTGTGGGAAGCGGCTGGATATGCATGGCGGAGAGCTGGGGGTGGTGGAGGGTAGCGAGTGGGGTGTCAGGGAGGGGAGGGCCTCGGAACCGGCAGCGAGACAGCAGGGGTGGGAAATGCCCTTCGTAGTGAACGCACAGTGTTGGGCTTTCAGAGGAATTTCAGTAAATACTCATGGGATCTTGTTTGTGGCTGTGATTCTGGACAGAGCCTACGGTCACTGGTGAGTTTGCAGGGCCCGTGAGCAGAAGCCCCCTGTGTGTGGGCACCAGGCTCCCAGACAGGGTCCTTTAATATATTCGACACATATAAAGTGCATATATTAAGTTTCGGTGTTTTTTCTCACATGATATAAAAATATAGCCATTACATACTTATATAAACATAACTTATATTTATTTTTATGATATAAACATACACATTATATAAATAGTCTGTTGCTTAGAAGAATTGTCTGCTACAAACCTCAATTATAACTCAATCCAGAAATATATATATATGTATATATTTTTTTAAGTAATTTTTTACTTTTCAATTGCATTTAGCATAGCTCCAGAAGAGTATTTTAGCACCTGGAGCTTTTTAGACCCTACATTTATTTTATTTAAACTTCAAGGATATGCATTTTCCCGTTATGGAGACGTATAATCTAGCCATCAATAACACGCTTCGAGCGTTGGCAAACGTCACGGAGAAACGGAACGCAGCGAAATACGAGCCAGAGGAGGGAGAGCGCCACCCACGTCTCCCTACTGTCACTTTAAATAGATGATGTAATTTAAAATGGGTGACATATCTCTGTGCTCTCACGTCTCGCTGGGTACCTAGAGCAGAGTGATGTAGCAGTTTTATTTAAAAATGCCAATATTTGCAACAGATGAGGAATTACATTTTTGCAACGACGTGTTTACATTTTAAATAAGAAATGTTAGAGAGTAACCTGCGGGGAGAGAGCCCGTGAGGAGGCAGACGGGGAGGCAGCGCAAAGCACTGGCCTGGAGGTCGCCAGGGGAAAACTGAGCAAAGGTGGCAGGTCTGTCCCCAAGGCCTGCGGCACCGGCGGGAGGGGGAGGAGAGGGGCGTGGGATCGTTCCAGGCGGAAGGGGGCTCCTGGCTGAGACCCAGGCAGGGACAGATCAACGACAGACCCCGGCACAAAGTCCTTCCCTGTCCTTGTTTAGCTCTCCCACTCTGATTCTCCTAAGCTCGTCCTCAGCCTGTGTTTGGGCGGGGGGCGGGGGGTATCCACAGCACGTTAAATATCTGGACATTTATTGGAAGGACTGTGGGGAGGCATGGCTAGCCACGTGAACAGGAAAGTGGCGATTTCTCAGGAGGTCATTTCTGGGGACAGTTGCTAGAGACCAGGTGTGCGGGGCCTCCTGGCAAGTGCCCGAGGGCTTTCTCTCCTGGAGTCGCCATGGAGGGAGGCCCTGCAGAGGCGGTGCCGTGCTCAGCCCCGTCCCCCTGCCCAGGCCGCACCGCCAGGTCCTGGACGTGGAATAAACAGGCGCTGTGGGGACCCACCTGGCCCCTGTCCCTGAGAGCTCCTGCAGCTCTGGGGGAGGCAAATGAACTTGGCCTTCCACAGCACCGCTGGCTTCCTGCGAAGCTCGACAGCATCCGGCCAGTTACCTGCCAGAACGAAACCAGTCAGAAGACTCTGACTCCCACACCTGCCCATGCCACCCACACGGCTTAACCCTTTTCTTCCTCCCGGGTCAGAAAACCCCACCCATATTTAATGCCCGACCCAACCACAGGTCCAGCCTCTCCCAGAAACACAGCCGTCCTCGGCCAGGCTGGAATTTTCTGGTCAACACCATGAGGTCCTCTGTCACTTGGGCCCCCTCCATCGCCCAAAGAAAGAAGCTGCAGTCCCAGTGATAAAACCCCTCCTGTTCCCTCTGCCCCTCCCCCCAAGACGTCCTGGCCTAAACACCGTCCTTTCCTCCCTTGCGAATGGCCTTGCCCAGCCTTCCTCCCGCAAACGCCTTCCATGTCCTGCGGCCCCTCCCTCGGGGGCCCTTCCGGCTGCTGGATGAGCCGCTGGGCTCCCGCCTGACACAGCTGTTGAAGCCTTCACACTCGCTGAGTGGGACTTTGTTCTGCTAAACAGCTAATTGCAGCTGAGTCTCATTAATCAGCAAGTGTCCTGGCCTCGGGCCTCGCCTCTTCTCCCACTCCTGGCAGAGGAGCAGCCCCTCAGAAGAAGGCCACGCTGACCTGTGACTCAAAAGGGCAGGCAGCCCGGGTGGTGCTGGGGCAGTGTCAGGGCCCGCGTGTGACATTGCCTTCCTGTGGGGCCCGCGGGCTCCTGCAGAGGATGCTCAGTGGGCACGTGGGAGCCGGGAGGCGGCTGCCCCCACTGCTGCGGGAGCTCATGAACCCGGCGAGATGGCTCCGTGGGAAGCCCGGAGAGAGAGCTGAGCTCCCCTTTCCACAGGTGACAGCGCCTGGTTTCCCCGGGGGTTCCCACCGCCAGCCCAGGTGTGGTCATGTGACTCTGGCCTCTGCAGACTAGAGCGCCCCATTCCCATGGATGGGGCACAGGACCTGCTCGGAGAAGAAAGGGCATGGCCGCAGGAGACCTGAGCCTCGAGTCAGAGACGGAGGAGGCAGCAAGATTCTGCAGCCGGGGTTCGCGCTGCCGGATCGCACTGTGCCTGAAGCCGCCCAGCCCCGTGCTCCTCAGGGCGCTTCCCCCCCCCCCACGGTCACCGTTTGGGCTTCCTCCCATTCTGCTGGCCCATTAGCACTCCCGTGTGACATCAGGAGTGATTCCCGTCAGAGACCTGGTCCCCAAAACCTCCTCTGGGTGTCTCCGGAGGGTCCCTCGTGACTGGGTGATTCAGTCCTGCGGCTCTGCCACAGCAGGAGTCCCCGCCCCGAACGCCACGGGGACGCCCTGCCGAGTCTCCTCCTGCTGACCGCGGCCCCCAGGGAGAGAGGCCCAGCAGCAGGCCCTCGCCCTGTCGCCTGCGAGGAGCGGCCCCGGCAGCCCTGCCGAACCCAGAGGTGTCCTCGCCCAGGGTCTGTTCGGGGGCCTCCGCGTACCAGGCCGTCAGAGCCCGCAGCCGGTGGAGGCTGAGGGGGGAACATGGGCCCACCCCACTGGCGAGGGGGTCTGCGTGTGATTCCAGCCTGGGGTCAGGTCTGCGGTGACCCCAAGTCACCGTGGGGCCGCTCTGCACCCTGCCTGTGAGCACCAACTTCCTGCACGGCCCCGGCCCCCACGGTCAAGGGGGCGCTTCGCCCTGCACTGGGCCTGGGGGCTGCACAGCTGCCTGCGGCGGGCTCGGCCAGGACAGGGATGCCGGGCACCGCGGCCCCCGCATCCGGCTCCGGGGGCTGGGACACCCTCGGGCCCCCCAGCCCGGCCCCCGCCCCTCACGGAGACTCGGAGGAGCCGCTGTTCCGTCCTTGACGTGGATGCAGACCTCAGGGACCGTGTTCCCCAGGAGCAGGCCTGTCCCCCCTCCCTGCCCCTTGTGGCCTGAGACCGCTCGCGGGGAGCAGAGCCTGCAGTGAAAATCTGGGCACCACGTGGCGCTTGTCATGCCAGGCGGGGTCCACGTGTCCCCATGAGTTCTGGGGGTGGGGCTGGACGCGCCGCAGCAGTGGGGAGCCACGGCAGGTTGTGGAGGAAGGCCATGCTGTCCCCAGGGGGCCCTTGGCCTTGGCGGAGGCCTCGGCCACATTGGCCCTCACAGCTGGGCCCCCGAGCCCCTCCCACCCTGAGATCCGTCACCTCTGCTGTCAGGGTCACAGCTGCAGGGAGGGCCCAGGGCAGCACGGGTCGTGCTGTAAATAGCTTCACTCAGTGCCCCGTGGCCGTGGGTCAGAGGCTGGAGCTAGAAATAGAGCAGCAGTGACCCCCGCTCAGTGCGGGCCGTCTGACCGTAGGCCCTGGGTCACCCTTCCTGCTCCCCGGGAGGCCGTGCCCAAACAAGGCCGCCTTGTGTGGCTCTCAGAGGGCCTTTCATGATCGCCCGCCCTCCCCGGAAGGCCCAGCTGCAGCCCCTCCTCCAGGGACCCCTGGTCCCCTCACCGAGGGGCCAGGCTGCGGTGGCGTGAGGGGCCTGAGGCTGAGCCAGGCCCCCCGGGGTCCCCCGCCCCTCCCACCCAGCCCCTGCCTCCCAGATGCAGGGCCGGGAGGGGGTAACTCGGGGTTTGGTGGCAGCCAGGCCTGCGGCGCTGACCCAGGGGACGGGAAAAGGCAGGCAACGCGGACAGGTGGCCGGCCACCGATGGAGCGTGCACCTTCGTGACCCTCAGGGTGCACGGGCCCCTCCACCCCGGGCTGCCACCTGCAGAGGCTTCCATCTCAGATGGACCGCCAAGTGACCACCTCCCGCGCCGAGGGCAGTGCCCCCGGGAGGGGCCCCTGTTCTCGTCCTCGCCAAGGCGCCCTGTGGGTGGGCAGACCCCGGGCTGGCTGGGGTCTCGGGTCCCCTCGTCGCGGGCGCCCCGTGCACCCCCTCTTGCCCCAGTCTTCCAGGCCCCGCACCCCGCGTGCAGCCCGGCAGCTGGTGCAGTGACCCACCGACCACCGACCCATTGACCGATGGCCTGGTGACAGGCTGGCCTCACTGTGATTGCTGCGAGAGTGGCCTCCGCCTGCAAGGATGACCGAGTCTGGGCACCGCGTGTAAACCTGCCGATGTGTCCCCAAAGCTTTGGGTCACTGTGTCCCCCTCACAGCCCGTCCGGGCGCTGTCACCACTGTTGGCAGCTCCTGCTTCCTCTTCCCGGGCTGAGGTCGGGAGACCCCTCGCTCCCTCCCCTGCCGTTGGTGACTTGAACCCTAACGTCCCCTGGCGGTGGTGCCCACGCTGGACTGACCTCACAGTCACCGCGGCAGAGCCCGGACTCGGGCAGGGAGCGTGTCCCTGTCCGCCTCGCGGCAGTGGCTGTGGGGCCCAGGCAGGCACCTCTGCTCCTGCCAGCCTCCGTCCCCGACCTGCGGCACGGGACCGCGGCGGGACCCTTCTTGGTGCCGGGGTCCAGCGAGACCTGAGACGCGTGTGCGGTCCGAGCGCACAGTGGGTCGAGCGCACGGTGGGGACCAGCGCACAGTGGGACCGGCGGTGCGGGATCAGCGCACAGTGGGACCGGCGGTGCGGCTCTCTTCGCGTGACCGTGCACACGGGGCGTCAGCGGCAGGGCCGTCCCTCGCGGGTGTCGGGACCTGGCGTGAACGGCACGAGCAGGGAAGACAGCGCTGCCCAGCACACTGCAGGGTCCTGAGAAGGACGCAGGTGCAGCTGGCCGGCGAGGGGCCTAGGGGTCTCGGCCCCCGTCGCGGGCAGACGGGCCAGCTCGGTTGGCCAGAGTCCGGGGCAGGGGGTCGCCTGGCCTCTGATCCCCGTGTGGCTGCTCTGCCGTTTGCTGCCTGCAGGTCAGATTTCTCAGGGTGTCCCCTGCTGGGGGACAGGCCGTCCTCTGCCCCGAAGCCTTCGCGTCTCCTCAGATGCTGAGGCCAGCCGGACAGCAGCCCCGCAGGAGACGAGCCCCGGGCCTGGTGCGCCTCGGCCCGCCCTCTGGGTAGACTCCGTGGTGACCAGAAGGACCTTCAGGTGCTGTCACCTGTTCGGGGCACTTGGTGTCTCCTGGTCCCGGAGGTCAGAGGGAGGGGGGCAGAGGCGGGGCCCCAGTTTTCCCGTCTGCGAGGCGGGCGTCATCGTGGTTAAGCGAGGGGACGCAGCGCTGGTCTGGACACGCTGTCAGGAGCCGCAGGTGAGCAGACAAGGTGTCCCCCCTTCCAGGCCCCGCCGTGTTAGTGAGGACTGCACCACGTGCCCAGGCAGGTCCCGGTGGCCGTGCCCTGGCCCTGGCCTGTCCCCAGGTCCAGGGAGACGAGATGGCCTAGGGCCCCCGGGCTGCTCCGGAAGGGAGCGAGACTGTCAGGGAGCAGGTGTTCCTGCCGGCTTCCCGCGGACGGGTCTCGGGCGTGCTCGGCGGCCCGCAAAGTCGCGCCTCGGCCCGCGTCCCCGGCACGAAGCCTCTTTGGGGTCTGCAGGGCAGAGCCCTCGGTGAAGCAGTGTGATCCTGTCCCCTTGGGGCTTGCCCTGGCTGGTTAGGGGCAGGTGCAGCGCGGCCCCCGTCAAGCCCAGGGCCGTCCCGGGGCACCTTCCTCGGACCCGGTTTGGTTTCAGCCGCAGGAAGGGTTCGCCGGGCGTTCCCGGGACGGCAGCTTTGCCTCCCGGTCAGGGCCGGGCCCATGGCACCCTCTGACCCCAGGCTGAACCCGGGGCTGCGGGCACAAACCACCTGTGCCGCTGGCTCCTTCACTGTACGCGCCTGGGTGGGGCGGGACTGTCCCCCCCACTGGCAAGAAGGCGTTTCCCAGTCTGCGACGCTGGCAGGCGCGCCCGCGGTGCCCGTCCAGCCCTCCCTGCCTGGTGACACGCGCCGGCTGTGATCAGGGCATTGGCAGGGGCTCGTGTAGCTGCTCTGGATGGAGGGGGGGGGCCTCGATCATAAAGTCCCCAAACCGGGAGCCACCCCTGAGGCAGCAGCTGGGCGGACCTGGCGGAGGCATCCGGGCCTGG
This sequence comes from Rousettus aegyptiacus, assembly GCF_014176215.1. NCBI lineage: Eukaryota > Metazoa > Chordata > Mammalia > Chiroptera > Pteropodidae > Rousettus > Rousettus aegyptiacus. The sequence continues at coordinate 730,791 of NW_023416308.1, forward strand.
GCTCCTGATCGCAGGCCAGTCCCGCCATTACGGCTGGTGACGACTCCCAGGGCCCGGCGGCCACCCTCGCAGGCTGGGCACTGACGGGGGGGCCGTGGGTGAGAGGAGGCCAACGACCCTGCTGGGCGGGGGGTGGACACGGCCGGGGGCTCACACGCCTGCTCCCTGAAGGGAGCACTTTCTGGGAGGGCACAGCTGGGGGCAGGGGCATCCTTCGCGTCAGGCGGGGACAGGGACGTCCTATGCATCAGCAAAGAGCACAGTGTCCTTCAGTTAATCACGTCAGCTGCGGGAGACAGCACGTTGTCGTGGTGATGTGTTGTTGAGCTTGCAAATCCAGGGCTGTCCCTTGTCCCCAGGGCCGCCGGGGGCTCATCTGCAGTCACTTTGTCCCCAGCCTCTTAGCGGACCACAGAGGCTTCAGTTAGAGACCCGCGTGCTACCCCCTCCCCGCCCGCTCTGGGGTCCTGGGGTCGGGCGGAACGGCCGGCGTCTCCCACTACAACGGAGAACAGTTCTGCAGCAGACTTCAGTCGCGCCAGTAACCCGCGCTTGGCCCTCGGGAGGGCGGTTTGCAGGGACAAGCACGGCAGGACGCAGAGGGGACGTGTTTGTGCGTCCCTCGTCCCATGCTCCGTCCTGGCCTGACCTGACCCTCCGGACCTGCAGGCCCGGGCAGGGCGGCCGTCCTGGCCCTTCCGGGTGGCCTGAGTTCCCCCCTGACGTGGTTCAGGGCGGCGGGGCCGAGGTCACCCTGCAGGACCTCCTCCACCTGCCGCGAGCCGGGGTCCAGCAGCAGGCGCCCAGCGTCCCGTGTCCCCCAGGCTCGCCGGAGCCCCTGCTGTCGTCCCGTCCTGAGGGGCGCGACCCCAGGCCCCACCCCAGCCTGCCCCGCCTGGTCACAGGAGTCGACACCCACCGAGCTGGGACAATCAATGGTCCTGGGCCCTCAGCACACAAATACGGAGAAATGAGAGGCGCCCACAGGTGGCTGCAGAGACCCCGGGCGGTGTCAGTGCAGCCCGCAGCCCGGGCGGGGTGTGTCACGGCACTACCGGCCCTGCGCCCCGGGTGCCGGGGAGGGTCCAGCCCCCGAAGCCCCACCGCAGACGCAGCTCGCATAGCTGCTGACCGCCCGTGGAGACCCGTCCGTGCCCGTGCGGCCCGCCCGGCCCCGGCCTCTCGAGTCCGGGGGAGACGGAGGCCCCGTCCAGCAGTGGACGGCAGCCCGAGGGGCCGGCCGCTTCTCTTGGGAACTTTCATCAAACGCGGGCTTCGTTCCCCTCGCAGCCGCCCTCGCTGGTGTGGGACCGAGGCCGGGGGCAGGTGTGCCTCCGCGCAATGTCACGGTGACATGACTGTCCCGTGAGGGGATGGTCCCACATGCACGTGCCTGACTCCCACACACACCTGGCGGGGCGGGGGGACACAGGGACAGGCCTTCGGGACAGTCCGCACGCCGAGGACGGGGACAGCCAGCGATGCAAGCGGCTTAGCCGCTACGGAACCTGTCCCGGGTCCCTTGTGGGGGCCGGGCAGTGGGTCCACAGTCCCCTGCTGACCACGAAGCACACTTCCACGTGTGCAAAAACGCTCAAGCACCGCTTACGGCCCCGTGCAGCGGCCCCTGCGGAAGCCAGCGTGGCTGAGGCGGCCGGTGTGGGCGGACCAGCAGGCGGGGCCGAGGCAGGACTTCTGGGCTCCGGGAGCAGGGCCTGGGTTCCAGTGACACCTCTGGGTATTTCTCACGAGTGGCCAGCCGTCCCCCAGGTCCTCCGATCTGTCACTGGGACACTGATCAGTTTGGCCTGCTTTCCTCCTGTGCCCGGGGATGCTGCTGAGATGGCACAGGACACAGGCTTTCAAATGACCTCAGAACGTTTGGGAGAATCAAGGTCCCTGAGCCCAGCCCAGCACCCGAGTCCAGCTGTGGAACCCGCAGGAGAAGGGACCCGGGCCCTCCCCCTGTCTTGTTGTCAGCTGCTGTGTGTGTGTTTGTGCGTGCATGTGCATGTGTGTGCGCGTGTGCGTGTGTGTGCGCGTGTGCATGTGTGTGCACGTGTCTGTGTGTGCGTGTGCATGTCTGCACGTTTGCGCATGTCTGTGTGTGTGCATGTGCGTGTGCACGTGCGTGTCTGTGTGCATGTGTGTGCGCATGTGCACATGTCTGTGTGTGCATGTGCATGCGTGTCTGTGTGTGCATGTGTCTCTGTGTGCATGTGCACGTGTGCGTGTGCATGCATGTGTGCGCGTGTGTCTGTGTGTGCACATGTGTGCATGCGTGTGCGTGCACGTGCATCTCTGTGTGTGCATGTGCATGTGTGTGCACGTGTGTCTGTGTGCATGTGCGCGCGTGTGTGCACGTTTCTGTGTGTGCATGTGTGTGCGCGTGTGCACATGTCTGTGTGCGCATTTGCATGCGTGTGTGCGTGTGCATGCGTGCGTGCACGCACGTGCATTTTCTTCCTGTGAGTCATGCTGGAATGACCTTGCAGATGAAGACACCTGCCGGCTCATGCTGAAGAGGCGTGTGACAGGCCGTGGAGCCGGGGACCATAACGGGGACGCCTCGCCCCCCCCTTCCTTCTTACAATCCTTCTGCAGGGTGGCCGTGTCCTCCCAGGCCTCGGAAACCCTGCTCCCGCCCTGCCTCAGCCACGCACCAGGGAGCAGAGGAGCCGGCAAGGTCAGGGCCAAGCTGAGGCCGCGGCCTCCACCCACACCGCCGCGGGAGGCTGGCCGTTAGCGCCGCCCTTGAATCCTGCTGGTGCCGCACTTGGTCGAGGTGACACGCAGGTGTTTCCTGGCCCACCTGTGCACAGAAGCCCTGGGGCCGGAGGCCGGGATGCAGGCGAGTCTCGTGCCCACCCCTGGACTGGTCACAGTTAACCCTGCCCTGGTCCACCCTGGCTCTGGGGTACAGTTAGCACCCCCAAACCATAGGCCAGGAAGTGGGGGAGGCGGCTGTTATGGACATTTAGTGCATGGACACAGCTGGGTGTGACAAATGGCCATCACACCTGGGACAAGGCCTTCCAGGACAAGAGGAGTCACGTGGGCAAGCCGGGCCGGGCGTGGGGGGGTCGGGGGACAGGGGGCCTGGGGCCTGACCGAGCGTGGCTCTCCAGGGCTCGGGCCTGCCGTACTGAAATTTTGTTGTGGACGGTCATTTCCACTTCACAGAATTTAAACTAACGCATTTAAAGTGCCGGCAGCTTTTGAATCGCCAAGACACAGGCGCAATTAAAGTCATGTTAGTTACATTATATCTTTCCGGATCTGAAAGGAAAAACAGTAAATATGTCTGCAGCAAGATCGATATGATAATTATTCTGTAATGAACTCCGAACCTTGGGGATTAAACTGACAGGTGGGCTCAGCCTGTCTGGGCTTCGTTCAGCTTCTGGAGACCTCAGGGGGCCGTGCCCCGTGGGGAAGGGGACTGAGCGTCGCAGGCACAGAGCCTGGCGCGGGCAGCGGGGTGCTGCAGTGGGGCGGGCCATGTGTCAGGGCTGCGGTCCACCCGCCAGGGGTCCTCCGAGCAGGGACCCCTTCCTTGCGTTTGACACGGGGACCCTGACCTGTTAACAAGTCCTTGACAGCTTCGACTGGAGGAGTCTCCCCAAGATGCCGTTTATTTTTCCATTTTTAAGAGAAAACCGCCTTTGCTTTGAAGCAGCACGTTTGAAACCAGTTCCTCAGCAACGGCTGCTTTCAAACGTGGGGTTTCCAGGGTCTCCAGAGCGAAGCTGGACCGTTGGCGGTGTTTTCTTTCCCAGGTGCAGGTGCTTGATTTCAGCCACACTGACTTTTAAGACACCGTGTGGCTGCAGGTCCCCGAGAGCTGACCCATGGGGACAGCCCCGCATCTGTCTGGGTTTTGCCACCGGGAGCCACCAGTGCAGGGTCCTGGGCTTCTGAGGAGGGTCCTTATGGCTCAGTCTCGGCTCCTCCCGGGAGACGCTGGACCGTGCAGAGTCTCTGCCCGGCCGTCCATGTGTTCATCACTCATTCATCCGTTCAGTCATTCATTCATTCTGCGCTGTGCTGCGCTTTGGGGCTGCAGAGAAGACAGTGCCAGCCTGCGGGGACCTGCCGTCCTGCGAGGGAGCAGACGCGCAGTCACTGTGCCGAGGGACAAGGCGTGGACCGAGGCTTGTGCGCATGTGCGGGGGGGGGGGCGGGCAGAAAGCCTCACCACGGAAAAAGTCCCTCCCTGAGTGACAAGGAGATGGTTCTCGCCAGGTGGCCGAGTGGTGGTCAGGGATCCCGGGGTCCCACACGGACAGCGTCTCCTGGGAGGAGCCGAGACTCAGACAACCTGGGCCACGCTGGCCGTTGTCACAGCTGATGCCCGCTGCCTCCTCCTGCCCCGCCCACCACCGCCGGGGCCACCACCGAGAGGGAGCAGGGACCCCGTGGGGGGCGGCTGCGGAGGAACCCCGATGTCGCAGGGCGGGACGGTGCACGGTCGTGCTGCTGCTGTTCCGGGAGGGGCGCTCTGTTCTTGAAAACGGACGCCGGCTCTGACGTCGTCCCGAAGCCTTGCTGCGTTTCCACACAGAACGGCGTGTGCGTGTGAACACATGCGGGGGGGTGCACACGTGTAAACGCGGGGGTGTGTTATTGTGTGTCCCAGTAAAAACTTGACGGTCATGCTACCTGGAGTCTCCTTCATCAGCCACAGAATAGAAGGGCTGTGACTGATTCTAGAATTTCGATTGCCCCAGGCGTCCAGACGCTTCCCAGAAGTAATTTCATTAGCCGCCTCATTTTCTGCCACATGTGACTTTATTAAAAGTTCCCCTTAGGAGTTAAATTTCCCTGCTTGGTGTCCACCTGACGGTGACTTCGCGGCAGGATGTCGTTAAATGTGCTTCGTCCTTGGCGCGGTGACAGGGTGCGAGCTGCTCACCACAGATGTGTTTTCGCAGCGTCGCGCCCGCTCGCACCTGGGAGCTGTCAAAGGCGCTCTGGCTGGGGACGTCAGCCCTTCCCAGCGGCTGGCTGGGCCGCCGCGCGCCCGCCCCGTTCGCGACACTCTTGGCTTCGTGATCACACATTCGGGCTTCCGCGTCGGCTGCGAAACCGGCCCACACCTGGCCTGGGGCTCGGGCTGCAGGTGCGGGGATGACCACGCAGCCGCCGCCGTCCGGGGACCCGTCCGTGCTCCCTTCCGCTGTAACGGCCCCCGAGTACAGCAGGGGCGGCTCCTGCCTTCCCCCGCCCCCCCCCCCCCCCCCCCCGCAGCTCTCGGCCCGCTGCTCTGAGCACTCCCCGCCACTGCACCCCATTCAGGCCCCTTTGTAGCTGGCGCCCTGTCACCCCTGTGTCCCCAGGACTTAGAGGGGCTTCGGGGCACAGGTGATGGCCGAGTTTGTCTTGGTTGCCTCCGTGGGCAGGTGTCATGCACAGTGACACGTCTGTTGTGGGTGATGCGCTGGCCCAGAGGAGGGCGCTGCAGAGTCACCTGGAGAAGCCCAGGAAGCCTTCCTGGAGGCGGTGTCCATAAAGGGCCGTTCTCCAGGCTGACAGTGAGGGGGAGGACATCGGAGGTGTGGGAACCATGGGGTCGGGGCTCAGGGTGTGAACTCAGTGGGACATCTGAAGACACCTGCGGGGCCGCAGGAGGCGGGAGCAGGGCCGGGGTCACAGGCGAGACCACAGAGGGGCCGGGGAGAGCCTCTGGGGGGTGCAAAGCGGCCCCAGCATCAGATCCGACCGTGAAAATGTGCTGGAGGCTGTGAGGGAGGCGCTGGGCCAGCTCATCAGGGCAGAGGCCCCACACAGTAGGCCCATCGAGGGGGCAGGACCCCGATGCAGGACCCCGGTCAGTGCTTAGACAGTTACGGGTGATGGTCAATGCTTATGAGTTGAGAGGGTTCGCCCAAAATTCAGACTTCTGGATGTTGTGAGCAGTCAGGGCTCAGGCGACCCTGGGCTCCATCCCACGTGGTGGCCAGGGCCCGCGAGCAGTGGTGGACGCGCCCTCATGGGGTCGCCCTCCGCAGCACCCCGGTCCCACCTAGCCCTCCAGGCCCTGCATCGCCCGCCAGAGGGCGCCCTGAGGACCCCACCCACCTTCACGTCTGTCCACATTCACCTATTGGGCCTTTGGAGATTTGTGACTGTCCTTGACCTCGTGAAGGTGGACAGACAAGTGGCTCAGCCATCACAGCAGAATGTCCTGTCAGGGGAGGAGCGGGGACCTTGGCTCCAGTCCATGGTGGCATGGTGCCGAATAACGGCCCCCAGAGATGTCCACCTCCGATCCCCAGAACCCGTGGCTGTTACCTCGCACAGGGAGGGGGGCTTTGCAGACCTTGAGATGGGGGGGCACCCACGTGATCCCACGGGGCCTTAAGACAGGGTGCCCTTTCCCGGCGGGCCAGGAGAGGGCACACCAGAGGAGGAGAGGCCAAGGGTGAGGGGGCGCCCACTACCGCTGGCTCCGAAGACGGGAGAGAGGGCCGGGGGCCAAGGTGCACGGAGCCCTGGCAGGTGCAGAGCCCCTGGCTGACAGCCAAGGGCAGGGACCCTGGTCGCCCGGCCACTGGGCTTTGCCAGCGCCCTTGCCGCGCCAGGGTGGACCCCCGAAGCAAAGGCGCCCTCTGTGTGCAGTTCGGCGGCGGGCCACCAAACCCGACGAGTTGGCGTCACAGAGATCAGCAACCGCGCTGTCACACGAGGGCTGGGCCAGACTCCGGCAATGCCGCCCACGCAGCCGCAAAGCCGGGCTGGGTCACCCCGAAACGCCCCTGGGGGCGCCGCCGTGCGCGGGGACCCTCCGCGGGGCTCGCGGGAGGGCTCATGGAGGGGACGTGGCGGGGACCCGCCTGGGCCGCGGGGTCCGGGTGAGTGAAGGGCCCTCCGCCCGGGAGGACAGCGCCCAGCCTCGGCGGAGCGGGAGGGCGGGGCGGCCCGCCCAGCCGCCAGCCGTGGTTTCCCGTGGGGGCCGGGTAGGCGCTCTGAGAAAGCGCTCCGCCCAGCGGCTCCCGGGGACACCGGTGGACCCGGCACCTACGCTTGTCACGCGTCCCTGAGACCGCAGGGGGGAGCCAGCCCCCCCACCCCGCTCCTCGGGCTGCGCGACCCTGAAGACACGTCCCCAGGCCCGTGGCAGTGGCACGGGTTGGGGGCCGGGTCCTGCGATGACCACTCACAGCCCCTGCCCGTGGGTCGAAACACCTCGCTGTTCCTGCCCTGTCCGCGAGGGGGCGCCCGCTCAGCTCCCCGCGGGGTCTCAGCGCCGGTGGGTTTTAGTGGACCCGGAGGGGACGGGCCCTGAACCATGGCAGCGTGTGCTGGCCCCGGGTACCTTCATTCTCCGCCATGGGCTGTGACCTCACGTGGGTGACATGGTGTTTGCCGTTTCTATGTGAGCAGCGGGACTTGGCGGGGACAAGCGGGGAGGGACTTCAGCTTGTCTGGGCTCAGCGGTAACCACTTTATACCCAGGCCAAGTCTGCGCCGCTAATCCATTTCTGGGGAAGAAAATCGCATTTGAGAGGTAATGGTTATGCAGTGGATGGCACTTGAAATTATAATTCTCTGAAATCTCATTATTTATGTCTAGACTAAAAGAATTAAGTTTCGGTTATTTGACGGTATTTCCTGTCTCTTTGGAGGGATGCTTTTGCTAAGAGCCGTCTGTCTGGTTTGCTTAGAGTGCTGTTTTCAGAGCAGCACTGCGAGGGGCTTCTGGGAGTTTCTCGAACCTCAGTCTTCCTTGGAGAGTCAGTGGCAGGGACAGGGTGCTGGGCCTGGGCCTGCCGCCTTCAGGCCCTGCCTCCCCCTGTTGTGGGGAGGGGCAGGGGGTGGGGCGGAGCCCCAAGCACCTCCTCCGCAGTGCTGTGTCCGGCCCCAGGGAACCGCCCCCCTCTCTCAGGCCCTCTGACCCCTGGGTTGGTGGCGGGTGCTGTGCTGGCTGACCTTTGCCCCCACTGCCCCGTTTGCCATCCCAGCTTTTCCTTGCCGATCTCTGTTTTACTTCTTCCTCGCTGGCTCATTTCGTGGGTAGACCCTGGTGCAGACATGCTCCTCGGCAGGACTCAGGCCTCTGCCACTCCCCATGTCACCCCCTGTCCCCACAGACCCTCCACCCGCACCCACGGGCTCCTTGCCACCCTCCATACCGGCCCCAGGGCCTTTGCTCACGCTGCCCGCTTGTCTGGAGACCCCACTGCAGGCCCAAGTCCCGACGCGAGTGCCAGTGGTCACCCCGAGCCTCCCTGAGCAGCGAGGGGGTCTCCTGGGTCCGCCCAGAGCTCTTGTCTGTCCCCTCTCGGCAAGAGCACACGGAGGGTTCGCACCCGGTCACTTTCATTCATTCTTCTCTCCACCCATCATCCAGCAACTGTTCGTTGGTGTTAACCAGGTGTTACCGGCCGTGGCAGAGCAGGACAAGCAGGATCTTCCCAGTTGTCAGTGACAGAAGTCCCGGCTCAGCCTGGCCTAAGCCAGCGGACAGTTTGTTGATGGACAGGCACGTGAGCTTCGGGCGTGGCTGAGCCAGCAGATCCACTCGTCCCCTCCTGGCCCTGCCGTCCTCCGCGAGTGCCGGTCGTCCATCGGAGATGAGTGACAGCAGCCCTAACCAGAAGTGGTTCAAACACAAGTGTCTGTTGGTGCAAGTACCGTGACCAGCACGGGCCACGGCTTCAGGCACGGCGGGCTCCAGGAGTCACAGGGTTCGCTGTCCACAGAGCGCCTGCCTTCCCGTTTCAGCGGGTTCTCAGACATCCCTCGTGGTGCCGCGGTGCCTTCCAGAAGGAGCGAGGCTTGCACCCTAGCCCCTCAGGAACCCCAGTGGGAGGGAAAATGCCTGTCCCAACAAAAGTCCCCAAGTGGAGCCTCCTTGTCTCCCAGCCTCCTGGCTTGGGTCACGTGTCCATCTGTGACTCAGAGCTTGTCACCAGGGGTGTGCAGCCGATTGTCTGTGCCTGGGGCACAGGTCCAGAGACCCGAGGCACATGTTTGAGGCAACAAGGAAAGATTGAATATATATGTACATATATATATATATCCAGCGACACCTTTGACTTCGAGGTCGCGGAGAGTCCTGTGCTGTTGCAATCCGGAGCGCTGTGCTCCCATCACCTAGTTTTCCCCAATGACAATGACTGCCAGAATGACGTCACCGGGTCACAAGCAGGGAGCAGACGCCGAGGCCCGTCACGTGGACGGGGAGGGGGGTGGTAGGCGTGGCCCAAGACGTCCCGTGGCTTGGCCTCAGGTGCGTATCGCACGAGTTTGTGAGCACAGTGCGGGTCAGCGAGGTCGCCCCCACAGGTGCGGTCACAGGGGTCCCGCGAGGTGGGAGTGGGGGGGAGGCCGTCACGGCCGTTCGTTGCGCAGCAGCCCCACGGGAGAGGCGTTTGCACCCAGCCCGGAGCGAGCAGAAGCGTACAGATCCCCACCGCAGCTCGCGAGGTGGCGGGCGCGCGGCGCATGCGCGTTACGCCGACCTGCGGCGCGGGCCGAGGGAGGCCGCCGGCTTTGCTCCGCGGGCAGAGCGTGCAGCCAGCGCCGTGCCTGCTCCGTGACTGGCGGGGAGGCCGGGGTCTTCTCTCCCATCCCCACTCGGTCACTGGAGATGGTGTTCCAACACAGGACAGCAAAACACGACACAACAACACGACACAATAACGCAACACAGCCGCCTGACTGAGCCGGCGGTGCCCGCGCGCCGCGCCTGTCTGCGAGGCTCTGGATCGGGGCCTCCGTGTCTTGTTTTCTTCCCCGCAGAGCCGACCCCACCAAGAGGACCCGGTAAATCCGGTGACCGGCGGGTGCCCGTCAGCTGCTCGTGTTGCCCTGCTTACCTGGCCCCTGGGTGGCTCCTTTGTCTGCAGAGCCTCCGTCCCTGTCACCGCCCTGCTCCGGCCTCCCGCGCCCGGTGGGCAGCTGGCGGTAGCCCCCACTGACCGCCGACTGTGGAGACGAGGCTCTTTCCGCCGGCTGGCCTAGGGGCCTGCAGTGTGACCAGTCCTGTCCTGGACAGAGTGGCTGAGGAGCTCGCCTGCCACGGACACCATGGCAGCCAACGTCTGTCACCGGCTTTCGGGTCCTGCTTCTGTCCACGGTCATCGGTGCTGCCGGGGCCGGCGTGTCGCCGGAGCCGGCCAGGGCCGCCCTCCACTCGGCTGCTGCGGGCCTGCAGACCCCGGGGGGCCATCGAATGCGAGGTGCCGCCCGGCACAGAACCGTCGCCCTACAGAGCCGTCGCCCTCGGCCCCGCAGGACCTCGTCCCTGTCGGCAGTCAGCGCTTCCCCCCAGCACACAGCGTGGCCCATGTCCACCACGCCACTCTCGCTTCTGGAAATTACTTCAGAAACTGCGTTCACACCTGGGCACGACACGCACAAAGTCGTCACCGCAGTGCTTGCGTGGTACTGTGGTACTGAGTATGGCGTGTTCGCGTGCTGGAGTATTGTTGGTACGGTTTAGGAGCAGCAGCCCAGAGAGTGCCGGAAGGGGGCAGGCTGCGTGCCGCCATTAACCTGGGGACCCGTGACCCCAGGACTCGGCAGATCGAGGTGGGAGGCGGCCGGCGCGCGGTGTGACCGGGCGGGCGCCGTGCATGCCCCTGGGGGTGAGGACCTGCGTCGAGGCTCCCAGCAGCCGTGTGAACCCGAGGCTGAGGGTAATGTGCCCGTGTCCCTGAGTGGGCTTCTGTCGAGTCCGAGGGCTCTGAACCACAAGGACGCACGTGGGTCTGCCCGCCCCGCAGCGAGGCCACGGGCTCGCCGACCGCAGGGCCTCTTCTCGTGCGTCTCTCGCCCGCATCACCTCCTAGAGGGTGTGGGGCCATGTGACGCCAGCACTGGCTGCAGGGCCCACTGCACCGAATCCCGGCCCCGGCACGCCACTGCCCTCTGCTGACATGCGGATGAACGCCGCTGGCTTTACTCCGAGCTGTGGCTGGAGCAAGGGACCGCGAAGCACCAGCTGCCCTCAGAAGGGCGGTTTGGAGCGGGGCCGTGGACGTGGGGGCCGAGCACCGGGCACGGTGGGTGTGGCCCAACAGTAGACGTGCAGTGGCCCCCCGGACGCCCGCAGCTGGGCCCTGCCCCGGTCACCTTCCGTCCCCAGGTCTGGGCAGTGACAGGTGAGGGGCACGGTTTCTGCCGAGAGGCGTCTTGCCTAGCAGGTGACGGCGGCAGAATTGCCCTGTGGGCTTAATTCTGTTTGTTTAAAGTTAACGAGGCCGAATCGCACCTGCTGCATCCCACAGACGCTGGTTTCAGGGGTTCGCTGCCCGTTTCTGCGTCAGACGGCGTTCTGTGCGTTGGGGAAGCTGATCAGCAGCGCTGGGCGGGGGTGGGGGCTGACCCGGCGGGCTTTGCTGTGTCCAGCATCTGCTGACCCTGTCCCTGTAGCAGAGGCCAGAGTTCACTGACTGACGGAAGGAGCCAGTCGGGGGAAGGAGAATGAAATTGGGCCCAGACAAGGTGGCACCATGGTGACCGCTGTCCCACCTGAGGCCTCTGACATCTCCCGGTGTGGCTCGGTCCAGCTGTCCCCATGCTCCCCCGTGGGCTGGCCCCGGCCGTGACGTGCTCGGTGGCGTCGTGCCCGCTCACACTGGGCAGCCTCCCTCCCGGGCCACACCTCGGTGAGTCCCACGCCCTCTGGGCCTTTGGCCCCGTCTGAAGCCATGGCCTCTGGAGCCCGTTCTTTCGTGTCCAGGGAGGTCTGCCAATGAGGTAACCGCCGGCGTGGAAGGGGCACCCGCCGAGAGTGCCCGGCAGGCCCGCGCCGGCCCCGCGTGCCGCACGCCCTCTGCCAGATGGCCCTCTGTCCTGGGGGCCGCGTGCCCGTCTCCCCGCTTCGTCCCCTCACCTTAGAGACCCTGTAGCCCCGACGTTAACAGAGAGTCGGCCAAGCTCTTCTCTCCTTGGGCGCCGTCTCCTCCGATTCTCAGCTGAACTTCTGACTATTTGGGGGTTTTTAAGTTAAACTTATTTTTAGCAGGAGGACTGAGCGTGTGACGGCGTTCCTGAATTCCACGTCCTCTCCCCAGGCAAGGCCACTCTCTGTGACCCTCCAGGGCGAGCTCAGGCATGCACGGAGCCGTGTGCACGCACGTGTGTGCACGTGTGCGCGTGTGCGTGCGTGTGCGCACTTGTGTGTTCACAGGACCTCATGCTCTTGTCTTGAGAATGTTCTCCTTCTTTGCCCTCCCCTCGGTTGTAAGATGAGCATTCGGTGTCTCTTCGTTGACTGTCACCTACGCTCTGAACACGTGTATTCTATTTATTAAGCTATTTTAACATCTCCACCTGTTTTCTAAATCATAATCATTAATTCCAGTCACAGCCCTCTAGCTTATGGGCCACTGATGACAGCCTTCAGCTCTGCTTTGTTTCATTGTTTCCTACTGGTTCCCATGCCAACCGTATCCTTTTCTTCCCTCGCCGTAAGTTATTGTATCTCCTGCGTGGCTTTTCAGCCATCCTCTTTCTGCTTTGTGTATTTCCTGCAGAAAGTCAGTCGTGAAGGGCTCCCGGGGTTAATCGGCCTTTTCCGTTCCTTCAAAAAATTTCTGAGAGTTCTTACTTTGGGTTTGAGCCTGTGACTGGCTCCAGCTGGGATGAAAGGGAGGGAGTGACCGGCTCGCAGGCGCCGGAGGTCCTCACCGCTCGGACGTCGGACTCTGAAGGCAGCGGGCGGGCACTGCTGTCGGCCGCGTCCTCTGAAACGCCAGGTTCTGCGGCCGTGGCATCCGCAGCCACCTGCCAGCTGGTTTCCAACTCACAGAGCAGGCACAAAACTGCCATGTAGGGACGCCCGGCCACTGCGACATGGGGACGTAGATCTCTGATCGGAGGACTGTGAGTGGGGTGTCCGCTCGCGGGTGCGTCACGTGGCCACGAGCCTCCACGCTCAGAGCACACGGCGCGTCTGGCACGCCGTCCTCGGAGGGACGGTCTGACCGAGCAGGTGGCACGTCGGACATGTGGGAAGAGGTTTCCAGGCGAAGAGATTTCTCATCATCAAAAGCAGCACCGAACTCGGAGATTCGGGGGCCCCCGAGGTGGCAGAGACTGCGGCATTTTGCAAGGAACCGACAGAAGTACTTTGTTTTAGTCACTGCGGGAGGGCAGAGACAAGACCGAATGACCAGGATTCGCCACAGGTGCCCCTGGATGGGGCAGTGGGGGCCGTGACATCCACGTCCAGCCAAGGACAGAGGCAGGCCCGGGCTGCCTGGGTGTCCCCAGGCCCACACACCATCATGCCCTGGAGGCGGGACACTCGATGGCTTCTCGGACGCACCCTCCCCACCCTGTCCCCACGGCGTGTGTGGAATACCCGTGTGGTGGGCTTGGTGTTCACCGCGCTTCGTCTAGTGACGTGTTAGTGGACAGATGGCACCAACGTTGTGTCGTACAAACAGCCTTGCTCCCCAGCAGGACGGGGCGCCCGCGGAGCAGAGCTGACCCCAGGCCTGCGGGCTGGGCCATGGCGTCCAGCTCAGCCTTGGCGAGGTTGGTGACGTGCAGCCAGTCCGCGGACCCCTGGGCGAGGCCCCCGAGCGGAGTGCCCAGCCCACCCGCAGGCCCGGGAGAAACGAGGCCTGTCGTGTGCGCCCTTGCGGTCGGCGGGTGTCACGCAGTAGGCGCTGACGGCACGGGGTCCTGCCGCTCATCTGCTCCCTGGACTCCGGCGGCCTCTCTGTCTCCGGGGCCATGTGGCGCCATGGACGGCCACTGCCTGCCATGTCTTTTGGTTCGTTTTGTCTTGTTTTTCGTGAATCTGGAGAAGGAAGCTGGTTGAGTACCCAGCGAAGCCTTTCTCAGCACTGACGACACTGCGCCTCCTTCCAGGCCGATGTCCAGGGCACGGAGCTGGCCGGCTGCGAGGGCGCCGTCCCCTGCGGGGTTGCGCTGGGCCTCGAGGGCGTGCGTGGGCCCACTGGGTGGGCGCTCTGCGAATCCAAGCAAAGTCATGGAAAAACCCGCTCAATTACAGGGCTCCTTAAGCACACTCTTTTCTCTGGCTCCATAGCCAGGAAGTTTTTTGGTCAGAGAAACAAGGATGTGATGGGAGGACCCCTCGTCCCCGCCCGTCTGCCTGAGCACGGGCAGGGCAGAGGCCCTGGTGTCCCCTGCCCTCTGTCTGTCCCCACAGGTCCCGCCTCTTTGCTGATGGCGGGGCCATGTGACCAGCCAGCGGGCTCTTTTGCATGCTCTGAATCTTCCTGTCCTCTCTGTAAACTGAGAATGACGACGGTGACCCTCGCCATGCCGGCTCAGTGTGAAGACTGACCGAGTCTACACACATGACATCGTGAGCACGGCGTGTGGCAAATGCAGCCCGGTGCGGGCATCGGCTGTCATGACGGGCACCCGGGCTTTGGAGGCCTTGGGGCGAGGGCTCTGGCGAGTGGCCCCGCCTCTCCCAATGACACCCTCTCTGCAGGATAGTGATGCTCGCCTCACGGGAACAGGATTCTGCGGGTGTTTTTATTTTTAGGACCACTAGGTTGAGTGAAGTGGCTGCATTTGTCTACTGCAGAACTCGTCAGTGCCTTTAAGATGGGGGATAGGCTCCCTAAGAACTGCTGTGGACAGGGGAGTGGCACCCATGTGGGCCCGGCATCCCCGCCTGTGCCTCCCGCCCCCGTGGACAGCAGGTGCCCACGCCCCAGACACCGCGTGGCCCTGCGGTGTCCTCTCGCGCTGGCTTCTGTGCCGTGTGGGGCACCGTGCGGGGCATGCAGGCCACACCCAGGAGCGTCTGGCTGGCTGCCCACGACGGCTGAGCCGAGCGTGGTCGTCTTTCAGCAGAACGATCGAGGGGATGGGTGGGCCCCGTCTCCCTACAGCAGGAGGCAGTAGAGCCAGGCGTCCCCACGCATGGCCCGCCCCGCTCTGGACCCTGGTCCTGCAATCCGCCCGGGACCAGATCCTGGAAACCCTCAGAGGATGCGTGAGCAACTCGGTCAGCACCTGGAGAGCAGCCACAGGGGGGGGGTCCTGGTGGAGCTGCCGGCCGTGACTCCCTCTCTGTGACGCTGGGAGAGACCACTCGTGGGCAGGCGCCCTGGGGAGCTGCTCCCGTCGGCCTCACGGTTCTGTGATGTGGGGTGAATCAGTCACCGTGAGCCCGAGAGGGGGTCCTGCACAGACAGTGTGCCCCAAGGACCTGGGCCGTGCGGGTCAGTGCCACCCTCAGGCGCCCCTTGGGGGACGCTGATCCAAATGTGTTGGTTCATTCATCCGTCCATCCGTCCGTCCGTCCGTCCACCCACCCACCCATCCATTCACTCGCTCACTCATCCGTTCGTCATCCATCCACGTAGCTATTTACAGCCAAAGCTGCTGACGGAACCTGTGGGCAGAGCTGTGGGCCGGAGGCCTCGCAGGGATCTGTGCACGCACGGGGACACTCCGGGCAGGAACCAGAACCCAGCGACGAGGGCTGGGCCCTGCTCACTCGCTGTGCTACCTGGGACAGGTCACGTACCACCTCAGTGTCCTCCTTGATGGAGGACAGTGACGAACCTGCCTCCCGGGGGTCGTGCGTGAGTCCCGCATGGGAAGTTCGGGAAGTGCGCAGGACAGTGCCCTGGGGCTTCGTCCCGGCATTGCTGGGTCAGGTGACGGTGGGCAGCGGGTGTTCCTTTCGAATGGCTGTTGAGAGGTGTGTCCTGCGGAGCTGAGGCCACCTGCGGGAGTGATGGTGGCTGCATTCTCACCAGACCTGCATGTAATTCAAACACGCGCTCCTCATGAGAAAAATACAGGACTAATGCAAATGGAACAGTGAATTAAATTCAATGCTCTGTTTATTAGACGCTCTTCACTTCAGCATGTGATTTGCATCCTCAGCGCACCCGCGTCCAGCCCGCGTGCATTTCGCAAAGCCGCTGTGCACTGTGTTTTATGGGCGATTTAAGAGACATTAAAGGCGACTGTGACCAGGCTCCTTCTGCGCCGCGTCAGGACACAGCCCCGTGGGACCTGTGAGTCCGCCATGGAAATGAGGGCTGTGCCGTGTCCCACTCGAACAGGAAGATGTAATGTCGGGGTCTCAGCCACTGTCCCTTGCCTCTCGGTTTCTCCCCAAGCGCACAAACCTGAAGTCACAGAATTTAAATGCATGACAGCACGGCCACTGCCATTGTGGCCGGGTGGGGGAGGACGGCGGCCTGGGCAGGGCCGGGGGCAGGGGACCAGGGAGAGGGGACCAGGGAGAGGGGACCAGGGAGAGGGGACCAGGGAGAGCCGACCAGGCTAGTGCGGATCAGACAGAGCTGTGGATAGAGGGGGGACGACTGCTCCGGGCGGTCACTGACCCTCCCTCCCGGCAAGGACTGAAGGAAAGTGACGGTGCCGCTTGGGTGACTCCCTCCCTCCTCCCCTCCCTCCTCCCCCCCCCCGCCTCACCCCCACTCTCTGCCTCTCCCCTCCTCCCCCCTCTCCCCTTCCCCACTCCGCCCTCTGCCCTCCGGCTTCTGTGCACCCACGCTTCCTGCCACAGGCCCCTGTCCCCACTTCCCCGGCAGCCCCGGGCTCCTTAGCAAGATGGTGCTGAGGACCATCTGGACGCGGGCGCGGGGCGCGGGGGCACCCCTGCAGTGCTGCTCTGGCGCCAGCGGCTTCCCGCACCCTGCGCCCCACCCCCACCCCATCTGCTCCTTCCTCACTGGCGCCCCTCTGTGCATCCAGGCCTGGCTCTGCAGGGAGCGCCCCAGGTGCAGTGGGGCCGCTTGGTGGCCCGGCCGCACCCGCGCCCCTGCCCAGGCAGGGTCACTCCCAGCTTTAAATCCCGCCAGCCACTGCGTTCAGCCTGGGGGGAGGCGCGTGGCCTCCTGCAGACCTAACAGGTCCAGGGAGGTTGGACAGCAGCCGGCATGGGGGGAGGGGCGTGCTCCCTCGCTGGGGACAGATCCCGGGTCCCCTGTCAGCTCCATGCTGGGGTCTCCCGCTGACGCAGTCCCCACCCTGCTCTGCTCTGTAAGGCGGCCTGGGGTCTGCGAACATGCCCCCAGGCCCCAGGAACAGCAGCTGACAATAGGGACACTGATGGGGACCCTGAGTGGGGAGCCTCCAAGCAAGGGGTGTCCCTCCAGCTCCCCAGCTCCCACACAATGCCCCTCCTCCCTCAGGGTCAGTGCCCCCGGCCCAGTGCCCCCTCCCCTACCGCCCTAGCCCCCGGGAGTCCCTCTGTGGTGGGCGGTGGGCGGTGGGCCAGCACCGGAGGCTCCTCGCGCCCCCAGGCCCGGTGGCCGCAGAGCTGCGTCCTGCACGGCTCGCCTCTGCGGCGGCCTCGGTCATCCCGCCGCCCCGCCGGCTCCGCCACTGCGGTGTGACGAGGCCCCCCCTTCCTGTCCAGATCCGCACTGCAGGGGGTTTTAGCTTCGAAAAGGTGACTAGGCCGCGATGGAGCGCGACAGGGGTGGGGGTGGGGGGGGGACTGCCCCCCCACCTGAAGGCAGCTGTGCCTGGCCGGGGTAGCAGGCAGGTGGGTATAGGGCACGTTCAACCAAGGTCAGGACTTGAACCCAGAGCCCTGGAGGGCCGCCCGCCAGCCCGCCCCAGAGCAGGTAGCGAGGTCGAGAGAGGCCCAGCCACCCCCTCCTCGTGTCCCCCCCACCGCAGAGGAGACAGAGTCACCTCTGTCCAGGGCCACAGCTGCTGACCCTCAAGCCTCCTCCCAAGGCCACGGCCACAGATGGTGCCTCATTATCTTGACGCTTCCTGTTTGAGGCGAAATTGAAACAAAAATGAGAAATGCAGGAAAAATTGCTGACACCGGCGGCCTGGTTTCAAGCGCCATCCGTCATCTTTACTGCTTCCCAGAGCTGAGCTCGAGCGCAGGATGCCAACATCCCCGTGTCCAGGAGAGCCTGCCCAAGAGCTGCGCGGGGGGGCCGCGGGGGGCTCCTCCCCAGGAGCGGGACGGGGGACGCAGCTTTTCTGCAGGGTCCAAACAGGAGGACTGGATGGGCAGCAAATGCGCGCTCCAGAGCCGCGCGCCGCCCACCGCCGCAGGGCCCGGTTTGCGCCGTGCAGGGGCTTCGGCCCCCCACGCCGGCCCGTGCAGGCCCGGAGGAGTGGGAGCCCAGGACTGCATCCCAGCAGGTCGAAGGACGTCGCACCCTTGTCAGACCAGCGTGCCCGTGCTGGGGAGCCGGGAGTGGCCGGGGTGGCGGGGGGGGGGGGGAGCACAGGGTCCTTTCGTGGGCGGGAGCACAGACGACGTGATGCCCACCTGGGACCAGTCTCCGTGGGCCTCAGCCCTTGGCTCACGGCCTCCATCCTCACCGTCTTCCGTGCCGGACCTCGAGCCTGGGGAGAGCCAACCCGCGGCGCAGGGCGCGTCTGCGCGCGTCACCCTCTGCGTCTGCGCGCGTCACCGTCTGCGCGCACTGCCGTCCGCGCGCAGGCGGCGCGGTCCCTTCTGGTTCACCTTCTGGTTTCCTTACTTCTTTGCCCCGCTGCCGTCCCAGCCCTCACTCCGCTCCCCTCCTCCTCTTAAAAGTCATAAAGCCGTGTGCAACAGCATCTTTTCTTTATTGAATTTTTATCTTATTCATTTGGAAGTGTTAGTGGAGATTCTAAGATTTCATTCTTAGGACGTCCTTGAACTGCGTTTAATGACTTTATTTGAATGTGTTCTTGCAGAAGTCCATTGCTGTTCTGTGGGCATAGATTTTAAATATACATAGAAGGCATGTGTTGCACATTTCATTCTGTTTATGACATTTTTAATTTTTATGAATAGCTGTTTTGAACATGTTCTCATATTGCTAAGTGTACAGCATCTTCAGCGTTTTCATTTCTGCGTCGTTCTTCGAGCCCCACACTCACGTTGTACCTCTCCAATCTCCCAGGACACCCGCCCAGCTACCTCCAACTCCCGGCCACCACAGACACGCTCAGGGACCTGCACCGGCATTTCCCTAGGTGTGTACTCAGGTGGGACCCTGTGCACAGAGCACGTGTGCACTTGATTTGACTAAGTGGTGCCAGGTTCCTCTCCAGGAGCTCACCCTCCCACCTGCAGGGCACAGGTGTCCTTGTCACTGTCTCCCTGGCAACACCAGCAGCAACCAGCTTCCTCATCACCGCCAGTCTATCAGGGTGTCACACAGTTCCATTTGCGCGTCTCTCGTTACCAACTGTTTGGAGCACGATGGCGTACGCTTTGGAGTATTTTAAGGTTTCCTTTTCTGAAGATTATCTGTTACTATTCCTTTGTCCATTTATGAGAATTCTGCCTTTTTCTTCTTGAGTCACAAAATTACATCGTATATTCTAGATATAGACTTTTTGCCGGTTTTAAACATTACAAACGTGTGCTCCCGTCTATGAGTTGTCTGTTAATTTTGCTCACGATCACGTCCACTAGCAGACGCCCTCAGTTGAATGTAGTACAATTAATCACTTTTGTGTCTCTGGCTTATACTTTTGAAATTTGCTTTTACAGTAACACCTGGTCACAATTCCGCAAGTGTCCGATATGGTCTCCCCTTTTATTTCCTTTCCTAGCTAGGTTCTTAACTGTCTAGACCCCACCCTTTGTGGTGTTAGGCGGGGAGTCAGTCTGTCTTCCCTCTGTGTAGACAGCTGGTTGGCCCGACGCCGTGTCCCACACAGCCCGTCCTGTCAGCTGTTCGTGGGGTCAGTTCCGTCACTGCCTCTACAGCCACCATGTGAACCAGTTACTCAGTTTGTTGGTTTTGCTGAAGTGTCCTAGTTTTTGTTGACTGTGCCCCTCCAGGAAAAACGACCCAAACGTGGGATGGGGACATCTTTCCCATCTCCCTCCGGCTGCTGCCGGGCGAGGGTGTGGCTCTCGGGGTCCAGCAGGCCTGCTGCCCACGCCTGGATGTGATGAGGACTCAGAGTAGGGTGGCCAGGGGTGCCCCCGGGCACTGAGGGATAGGGAGCCAGGGCCGAGGGGATCGGGCCACGTGTGGTCTCCGCGAGGTCCTCAGTGGGTGGTGTCGGCACCGCTCACTGGAGCGCAGGGTGTCGTGACATCTCAGTGTTGTCCCGAGCGGAGACTCTGCCCTTTGGCTCGGGAGCTGGGGGGCCCCTCACACCTGGTCGAAGACCTCCCGATTGGCTGGGGGTCGGCGTGTTTGAGTGACCCCCAGCCAATCAGGAGGGCGTGTTCACCATGCCCGACTGTAAGCCAGGTAATGGGTCGTTCTTCCCGGGGCTGGCATCAGGTCGCAGGGCAAGAGCAGGTCAGAAACGAGTGACCGGGCTGTGCCTCCACCTTCCAGGGGTCCGGCTGAGCTGCAGCCCCAGGCGCACCCAGTGCCCCAGCTCCTGCCCTCACACAGACCATGGGGACCCACACACCTGTGAACCAGGGACCCCGGGCCGAGAGGAGTCCCTGGCCAGGAGCAACAGTTCTCGTGACAGAGCCCTTTTCTTTAAGGGGACCTCCCCCCCCCACCCCCGCGCCGACACATATGCAGGTTAGGGACCCAGTGCATATCTAAAGGCACAGCTGAGCTCGGAGGGGTGTGATGGGAACAGCTCGTCGTTCCAGGTGTGATCACCAGCTGTAGTTTCAGACAAACCAAGTCACTTCTGCTGTAAGCACGCCCTCGCAGGTGTGTCCTGAACACGAAGGGTCCGGAAAGGGAGGATGGCAGGCGTGGTGCTCCTCACGCCTATGAAGGGGGCCACGCTGGGTGGGGTGGCCGCGGAGTGACAGATGGCCGCGGAGGAAAAACACACGGGATAATGGTGAACAGCGCCCCACCGCACGCACGCTCCTGAAGCGTCTCTGTGGTGGGGGAACGAGGGAGGGACGTTTTTCATCTCATGGAACCGCCTGGGGCTGGTTCCCTGCTTGGCGGGAGGGGGAGAGGTCAGGGAAACCTATCACTTCACCAGCCGCACAAGCAGCTTCGGGCGTTAGGTGGAGCCAACAGCCCAGCTTCCTAAACTCCCCACAAGCGCGTTTTTCTGGCTCCCTTTTCTTGAGAATTAGCGAATCAAATGCTGCATTTTCTCAAACCATCTCGTCTCTCTTCTTCCCAGCTGAGATCCAGAGAGGGAAGGAGGGAGGGAGCACGGGCTGGAGTTCTGACAGCTTTAATTAAATCGCAGGTTCAAGGTGGCAGTGATCCATTGCGGGAGGCCTGGCTGCCACCCCAGGCCCCGCGGACGGGCTGGCCTAGAGAGGGGTCTGTGCCTACGGCCACTCGTGCCTGGGTCCTCCCCAGGTCTCTGCTTGGCACATAGGGTCTGTGAGACCTCGGTGTAGATTATTTGGGCTGTTTTTAGTGGGAGCTGAAAACAACGTGGAAGACACATTAGAATCGTCCAGCTCAGTCCAGCCAGAGCTGGACGCACCTGAAGGAGCCAGGGCCCCAGAGAGAAGCACCGGCTGGCCTGAAAGCGCTCAGTGGGAGGTCGTTGACCTTGGGGGGACTGAGACATCCATGCTTGGACTGTGCGTCACACACCAGGAGGTGACGGAGGCAGGGACAGTGGCACAGCTGGCAGGCTTGGCATTTATCAGCAGGGATGAGCTTCCCTGTGGCTGGCCATTTGTCCCTGGGCCCAGACTGCTCCCAATGACTTTAGCTTAAAAATTCCGCTTTTGTCAGGCAGGCGACCCCGGTCTTTCCGTCCATCCTTTGTTCCCTTCCTGGAAGGCCACCTGATTCCCACTGAGCTTTAATGCGTCTGGTGAGACACTGAAATTAATTTCTTGGCCTCACTGAAGGGGTCCGAGTCCCACCCCTGGCACCTCACGCTGCCCGTCAAAACAACACACTTGGCCCTCGGCCCCCAGCTCAGCTCCAAGCCCTCAGGAGAGCTGTGGGGACACGAGACCCTGGATGTGCCGTGACCCCACACTGAGTCACACTTGCCAGCAGGTCAAGAGCAGAATCGCAAAGGGAGCCAGTCAAGGCGAGACCGCGTCAGCCCCATGTCCCGTCCTTAGCAGCTCCCTCCGGGCCCCAGCCCCAGGTCCACTGCACGCGTAACTGGCCCCAGTCGTCACTGAACTGAAGCGTGACGTTCTGGAGGGTGCAGACAGCAGCAGGCATTCGTACCCTGTCCGTGTGCACAGTCTTAAAACCTCACTGCAGAGCCGGCCTCACATAGCTTGTTTCTTGAGAAATGTCCAAATGAGGCCTCGCCTTCAATTTGTTTTTTGATCTTATTATTATATTATATTCTTTTTAAATATAGACATTTCCTCTTTCAAGGGAGGTGGACATGGAAAAACATCACCGGTCAGTTGTCCTTTACCCTTGTCAAGACTGGAGGACATGATTTTCTCCGTTCTCTTGTTTCAGCCCATCGTGGGTTCCACGTCTTCGTGACTTCCACATTCTCAGTGAGCATCCACATGAGCCCGCCCGGTGTCCCCTTCGAATGGCCTTGCAGGTCCCTGGCAGGGATCACGACCTCACGGTGAGCGTGCAGAGCCTGGATTCAGCGGGCTGGCGCCCTGTCCCACCTGCTCTGGCCCCGGCCTTAAGTCACAATCTTTCTTAGTTTCAGTCTCATCTGTGAACTCCTGGGCCGAAGCACATGTGACGTTGGTTACGCTGCGGTCGTCCTCCCCAGAGCATTCGGCAGGCGCCGTGCACAGATGCCCAGCCATCAGCCCAGGTGCGCAAGAGCCTGATTCTGTTAAAGCTAAATATAGTTTCCCTCTGGAGCCCTCACTCTGCCTAATGGTAGAAAAAATAGATTCGCTTCCAGGTGAATGGCGTAAATCCAGGGCAGTAGATGCTTTTTCTGGGCAATTGAGGATTTTTCTCCTTCTCCTCTTAGGAGCCTGAGTTGCCGGTTCACCGGAGGTGAGGTGGCACCCTTGGCTGTCACCTCCTGTGCTGACATCTGCTGACCCTGCACACCGTCCCTGTCCCGCAGTGCTGGGCATGCCTGGAGTCATGTCCCCCCACAGCACCACCTCCCGGTGTCCGGCCCTCCCTTCGGGGTACAGTTTTGTCCTCTCTGGGACCCGGGGCGTACCACACCCCTCCCCACACACATCAGGAGCGAGAATCCAAAGGGTCCGTCCTGGGTCCCCCGGCGGCTCCTCCCCAGCTGCCCTCATTCTGGCTGTGTGGGGTCCCCTGTGATGCGCTCTAGAATTCCAGGTAGTAAGGAAGCCCAGACCCCACGCTCGTCAGGCGCCTGTCTTGCTGCATGCCAGGGCTGACTTTGAGGAAGGATGTCGGGCGCAAGGCCCCCTCTCAGGGCTGTCGCCAAGTCCGTGAGGCCCTTGGCGTGACCCGGGAGTGGATGCCTGGGCCACAGCCCGCGCTCCATTAATGTCCGACGTCATCATCCGAAGCTCTTGCGTCACAAGGACGAGCGCAGACGGAAGAGAAGGGGCGGAGGGCTCAGGGTGACTCCAGGGCCAGGCCTCCGCCGGCCGCGCGCCAGCCCGTCCCGCTGTCCTCCGCGGCCGGAAGTCGCCAGCTTCCGCGCGAGCGGCGCATTCCTCAGGCGCCTCATTCAGCTGCGGCGACAGGGACCCGAACAACAGTGGCTTAAACAAAGCGGGGAACTCCCCGTCCTTCTCAGTCCAGGCCCCGGCTGCCCGGCCTGAACGGTCCCGCGTGGGCTGATGCGACCCAAGGCGGTGCCGCGGGCGGAACGGAGGGGCGTGGCCACAGGGCAGAACCGGAAGCACGCCTCGCCGCCTCTCTCCTACTGGCCAGGACTTGGTCACGTGACCACACCTCACTGCACGGGAGGCTGGGAATTGTAATCTTTCTGGAGAAAAACAAGTAGACTTTCAGCTAAACCATGGGGCTCTACTGCTACAGCACAAGGCGGAAGAATGGAGTTTGGGGGACAGAGCCGTGCCTCCACGGCGGGCCCACCGGATGTGTCTAAGCCATGAGGGCCGGTTCCACTTATAACTAAGTAATTCGAGATAAAGGAGGCAGAACTGGAGAGCGTGATTTCAGCTGGGTCCAGGTGGTCATTGACAGATCAGGAAGAGAACTCGGGTGATTTCAAACAAACTGGAATTTTAGGTCTACGAGATCCGTAAGTAATTGGATGATGCAAATATAAAATTTAAAAACGAAAAAACAGCCATCTCCAACTCAAAGGGAGATGAAATTGCTTCTTAAAACACTTATGCCGCAGCAGCCAGAAAGGCCCACCAAGAAAGCCTGATGATGCTTCTGAGCAGCGTTCGTGCTGCTGGGTTCTCTTCAACAGTCATCGCCTTTATTCTCTGGCAGGATGACAACCTTTAATGCACTTCAAAGGAGCCACGTAGCGACTGTTGTCTCTCTGCCATGTCAGTCCAAACACACTGTTCCCTCAAACAGCCCTTCCCTCCCATGATCTCCGATGCTGCCTGGTGAGGCCCGCCATGGGTGGACAGGATGCTCGGTCCATCGACCCACAGAGATCCAATCTGCAACACACCCCTTCTCCATGTGCACAGCAGACCCCGACTCCACGCAGGAGAACTATTGTCTGAAGGGAGAATTGGAATGCAAATCTAGTTTCACTCTTGTTCTGCCAAGACGTTTAAAAACGAACATTCTGTGTCTCTGCACTCACAGAAGTCAGCAGTGTTGGCTGTGGGAGGACCAAGCTTTCTCTGTCTAGTTGGAAGCGATTTTTCCTGCACAATAGCCTCTCACTTGCCTTTCACTTCTAGGAACAATGGTCCCCCGAGTCCGAGATAAAGACAGAATTGTCTGGCAGATACAGTCTAGGAATGCAATAACGTGTTTCCAGCACTCAGGCACCTGCTGCATCTTTCTGAATGGGTGTGAATGTTTCTGCTGCAGACACGAGTACAGGCCTGGGGCCTGGCACGCAGTAGGTGCTCAACCACATTTACTGAGTGACTGGTTGGGATGGACAATAAAATCCAGTGCAGACGATAAAATCTACAGCATCCTTGTAGATGCTATAGAATGGTGCTGCCCCAACTGATAACCCCACCCTGGCTGCGCCGCTGCTACCCAGTTCTCAGGTGAGAAAAGCATCTTTTGGGCGTTTCCATGTTTTGCTGTAATGGAGCAGGAGGAGGTTGGGAGGCACTCTTATAGAGTGCTGGGCCCTTAGCTTCGGTTAATATTTTAAATGAAAGAATAAAAGGGCATGAGTGATGCTTCCGTGTCCGTGGGAAGCCGTGTGCCGCTCCTGCAGAATTAATGTCCGAACTAGGGCTTTGGAAGGGCATCATGACACTGTGGCACCTCGTTCCATGATCCTACCCCATCACTAACCACATGCGATTTCTAGGGATGAGCCAACCTCGGACCCTGGACATCAGTCGCCTGTCTGAATAGTGGACAGGTCTTTGCACACAGGCCCGGCCTGGCCGTTCTGCTCCTCATGCCACAGCGCCTGGTGCCTGCTGGGAGCCAGCCGAGGCCAGACTGGCCATTTCAGGGAACATTTGACGTGGGAGGAACGCCAGGCGCCGGATTCCAGGGGTGGGGGGTGGGGGGGATGACAGCTCTGTCGTGAAGGGAGCACTGGTGATTCTCAGATTAAGTCCCAGCCAGTCGGGGTGTCCGGACCGCCTGCCAGCCCTCCAGGCAGTTCCCCTGACAGCGATGCGTTTGCTGTGGAAGTCTGCGCGCCCGCACACTGCAGCCCTGCCTCGCACACCCGAGCAGGGCCAGCAACGCTGTCTGCCGGTTCCCTGTGTCCCAAGCTCTTTGCGTCAGGCACACTTTTCCTGCAGAGAAATCGACACGATTTGGCCCCAGTGCATCTCAGCGGGAACCTGCTGGGCACCCTCAGCCTTTTGTGCGTGAAGCAAGATGTTTGAGCTCATCCCAGAACCCAAAGCTGGGCTGGGCTTGGTTCCGATTCCCAGGGCGGCTGAGCGCTGGGCAGCTCCCTGTGAGGATACGTGGCCCACCTGGCCATGCTCCCAAAGCCGCTAGGTGCTGCCATGCGGGCTGCAGGCGAAGACCACCCACTGCAGGCGGCTGGCGGGTGTGTGGATGCGGACAACTGGGATGCACGGACCTGACCTTGAATACACGTCCGGGACATGCCTGGGGGCAGATCAAGAAGGTACACGGGGTGTCCCACCCAGACGACCTCTCTGCCTCCTCCTCCAGGGTGGGGGAAGGCCTTCAGGACAGGCATGTCAGGTGCTCTGGAAAGAGCCCTTAGTCACCGAGGTCGTTTGGAGGAGGCAGCGTCCCTTGCAGTCAGTAGCAGCTCTGAGGACAAGGCAGAGTCGTTGTGCAGACAACACCCATCTCGGTGCCCAGTGGCCATGGACCGTTTCTCTGTCCCTGTCCTTGAAGGCGCTGAAATCAATTTCTAGGCCCGAGACAGAGGCCCCGCTGCCTGGGAGCCATGGCAGCAAACGCAGCCTCCAGTTCCGATAAAAGCACCGTGGGCCAGAAACGCAGCCCGGGCGGCCAGCCAGCCCGGCGCCACGCCAGCTCTGGGCTCCAGGCCTCTGCCCCGACCTTTCTGAACAAGGTCAGATGTGCGCCTTCCTCCAGCTAGCCGCTCCTAACGCTCTGTGAAACCCGTTCTCACCCCAAGCCCCGAGGGAGAGGCTCCACGGCACCCCGTGATCCGCAGATAAAGGACATCGGACTTCTTAATAAATTCGTTCGTATTTGTCATTTGACAAATGGACATCCCGGATGCCGCCCCATCTCAGACAATTTCTGTAGAACTTTGACGGACTGTGAGTGCGTGGACCCACTGCCTCGCATGTGCACGGCGCTTACACACCTGTGTGCCGAGCGGCCGGGGCACCTGCGTTGTACGGTGGCCCTTTGTAGGTGGCAGGACAGCCAAGGTGACAGGGATTTTCCTCGTGCCGTCATTAGCCTGGTCACGGTCACAGCCGTGGTCAGGGAGGACAGCATCCTTGCCACAAGACTGCTTTGGAGTCGCAGTGGCACACGAGCCACCGATGAAGCCAGCATGCGCGCCCTTAGCTCTCCCTCACAGGGCCTGGCAGCCAGCTCGGGGCCCTGAGACAGCAGCACTGGCAAGGAGGCCGTCATACTGCAGGGAGTTCCTGTAAACTCGTGGACAGAAAGGTCACCCGGGACCTGGCGCAGGAATCCACGTGGCCAGATGCTGGAAGAGGGGGGCGCCCGCCCCGGAGCCGGCGAGGGTAGGGGCGGCGCCGGGTGAGAGACAATGCCCCCGGCCAACGGCGGGTCCAGGGTCCCGGCCCTCACAGGGGCTCGTGGCCTCTGCCCGCTGAGCAGGAATCCTCCAGGACCGCGTCCAACCGGAGCTGCTGGAAGGTTCTCCAGCCAGTGCCTCTTTCTCCTCCTGGGACAGAGCGGGGCAGGTGTCCCCTCACCACCCGAAAATGCCAGGTACCCCCGACCGTCTGACCTGCGTTCTCCCGCGGGCCCAGATGCTGGGCACAGGCTCAGACGCAGCATTTCGGCCACAGTCCAGGGCCCTTTCGTGCCTGGGAGCCCAGTGCAGACAGGTCTCCCGGCGAAGGCCACCCCGGAGGTTTGGCCTATTGATTATTTGGGTCAAAGTTACTTGAAAAACAGCCAATGCAGGGAGAGGCTTCTCTGACCGGAAGAAGGCCCTCCAGGGGAGCTCGGTCGTCACACCCTCCCACTGAAGTGCCATCCACCAGGAGTCACTCCTGCCACAGGAGGGGGAACTAGAAGTCGACACCACGCCCGGATGGAGCTGGTCGCGAAATACCGCACCTCGTGTGTTTTTCCAAGAGCCTCGTCATCTTCCTAAAAACCACCCCTCTCCCCGAGAGCCCCCCCCACGGCCTTCAAGTCTGAATTCCCAGCTGCCCTCATTCCCCACTCTCCCTCGACTGCCAGACTAGAGCTAGACAGTTCACAGACCGCTGTTTGTTTTCCTCCTGCTAATCTGTCTTTCATCACAGGGGTCTCAGCCGAGAAGTCGGGGAGGCCGCATGGGGGTCCGATTCCTCCCCCGCCCCCGCGAGCGCCGCTCCTCACCCACAGGAGGCCTGGGGCCGGGCAGAGGGAGCTGCTGCTGGGCTCGGGGCTGGGAGTTTCATTCTAATTCCCGTGAGAAGCTCGGGGGGTTTCGAGAGCAGCTGTGCCGAGGCGCAGTCGCCGCGTGGCGAGCCACGTGTGGGGCGCGTGCGAGGCGGGCGTGCACCGCGCACATACCTGAGCAGCATCGCTGATGGGCTGCCCCCGCCCGCACCCCCGCCCGCGCCCGTACCCGCACCCAGTCCCTGCAGCTGGGTGGACGCCGGCTCAGTCCCTGGGGAACGAAGCAGAGGCCGCAGCCGGGGTGGACACCCTGCTGCTGCCGCGGGGTCGGCCTTCACTCCGCGGGGACCCGGCGCCCACACCGAAGGGCGCGCGTGGGGTCAGCGGCCGCAGACACAGGCCTGCCTGAGCCTCGGACGCCCCCTCTCTGCGTCTCAGGCCCCTTCCCACAGCCAAGGCCTCTGAGGACCCCAGGAGAGGACCCAGAGGGGTGGCCTGGGGTCCGGGCCCAGGACTGAATGCGCGGGCCGCCTGGGGACACCTGCCCCGCTGGGAGAGAGGCCGCTGTCCCCTGGTCCCCCCCTCACACCGTGCCCTCGGGATGGAACCGCACGTGTGCCCAGAGAGCAGGGCTGGGAGCTGGTCCTGCACCCACCTTGGAGGACGCCTGTCCCCGCCCATGACTCCCTCCCTGCCCCGGTGAGCTCAGGGCTGGCTGTGGGGCAGGAAGTACTTCCGTCCATCGCTCACACCTGCACGAGACTCCAGGTGAGCAGCTTTGTGGTGCATGCGGCCCTGTGGGGAGACGAGGACCAGCCCAGGGTCTTCCTCCAGGTCCCTGAGGGTCCATGTGTGAATGGTGCCTAGAACCGCGACAGATCAGGTGTCGGGCCCCATGAGAGTCTGACTCGCAGTCCGGGCGGGTCCGAGGACCCCTGGCCTCTGCAGCTGCACCCAGGTCTGCAAGCCTGGCCCAGCCTGGGACCCTGCTCCATCAGGCAGGGCTCCAGGAGGGCTGCGGCTGGAACGGCTGCGGTGCCAGGCTGACTCCCCCGCGGTGCGTGACCTTCGGACAGACAGGGTGGTCAGGGCTCCGAGTCTGGGGCCCGAATCCTGGGGGCTTGAAGGTCCAGCTGTGGACGTGAGCCCTGGACGGGGCCGCCCAGCGCAGAAAGCCCTGGGGGAGGTGGTGTTCAGAGAAGCCCGGCCCACGCGCTGCTCCTCGGAGGGGTCTTCCTGCTGTGACGGCTAAGGACAGGCTGACCGAGTCACCTGCTCCCTGGGCAGGTGGCCAGTGGCAGGGGTTTGGAATCTACCTTGAGTTAGGAGCAGCCATCAGCATCGGGGCCGGGATTGACGTCCTGACGGTAGGCAGAGATTTTTCCGGCTTGGGTCCCCCTGTGAACCCCGAGCCCCGAGTCCCTCTGTGTGCACATGGGGGCAGGGAGAGGCAGCCTCCCCTCACCACACCCTCCGTCAGGGCGGGGGCTTGGGGGTGGTTTTGGGGGACAGATG
Source organism: Rousettus aegyptiacus (assembly GCF_014176215.1). NCBI lineage: Eukaryota > Metazoa > Chordata > Mammalia > Chiroptera > Pteropodidae > Rousettus > Rousettus aegyptiacus. Next base: position 760,223 of record NW_023416308.1, read on the forward strand.
TAGGTTGGAGCTGAGCCCTGCTCAGGAAGCTGTCTCTGTTCTGGCGGGGGACAGGCCGAGATGGGTGGGTGGGTCTAGTCCCCTGGGGGCCCCAACCTGGCCCCCAGGGACCACCCATCCATGGGGGTGGGGGCGCTGTGCTGGAGACCACTCAAGGAGGGAACCCCGGATCCCCCCAGGAAGGGATGCGGAACTCACTGCCTGCAGGTCACGGTGACATCAGCGTGGGCACAGAATTTGGGGTGCCACAAGCGGGGTTTTCTGCTGTGGTGCGTCCTGGCGAGGTGGGAGAGGGGTTCTGCGGAGGTGACGCCCCCAAAGCAGCCCAGGCGTCTGAGGAGCCCAAGGCAGGCAGTGACCTGGGACCCGGAGGTGCCCTGGAGCTGTTCTCCCCTTCCCCCCGGGGACAAGCGCGTCCCACCTGCCCCGGGACCCTCGGCCTGGGGGGAGGGGGCCTCGTCGCGTGTGTGGGCCATGTCCACGTGGTCAGCACATCTCTAGTTAGCCCATCGCCTCAGCACCCTGCCCCGCCTCCCGCGCCCTGGCCCCAGCAGCCCGGGCTCCGTTTAATATGCGCACCGCTATGGTCTCTCCCCTGAAGCCTGTGCCCACGGGACGCCCTCCAGGGGCACAAATACAGGGCACCACCAGCCAAAGGGGCGGCAAGGGGGGAGGAGACAGGAGGACAGAGAGACACGGACAGAGAAAGGGACGTGGTGGGGGGGGAGGGGGGAGAGAGAACAGGGAATGACCTGTGTCCTCCCTTTTTCTGAAGTTTGATTCACGCGTCTTGACTGTGAGCCAGTAGGTCGCCGCAATGTGAGCGCATCTGGCCAACTTGCAATCAGCCGGGGACGCAGCCCTGACATCAGAGCCGGACGCCCCCTCCGCCCCCCGCTTCGGACTCGCTCGTCCCTGAAATGCAGCAGGTGGCAACCGTCACCAGGGCAGTCAGGGTTAAATGGGTCTGAGCTGTAATTCAAAGTGACGGGCTGGAAATGGGGGGCCCTCGTCACCGGGACTGGCCCTGGAGGAGGAGGACCAGCCTGTCCCCGCGCCCGTCCCCGTGCCCGTCCCCGCGCGCCTCCGCGGTGGCAGGCAGGCTGTGTACACTGTGCCGCGTCCCCCCCGCGTTCACAGCAATCAGTCCACCAGAAAAAACAATTAAAAACCCAGGGCGGTGGCGGGCACGCACTGTCGCCATGAGAACACTTAAATAGCATTGGGAGTAAACAGCTTGAAATCTCACATTAAATTTGAACAAATACTTTACATTCGGCTTTCATCTCCGCAGTCAGATTTTTGTCATTTCCATGGCAACGTGCAGCACTTAAGCTAAACGCAGCCCGTCCGTGGCTCACGTCCTGGGATTCCCAGCCCGGCCGGGTCCACCTTTGTCCAGAACCCCTCGGCAGCCCCCGTCTTGGGTGGGTTTCTCATCTGGGGACAGGGCTGTGTGTCCCGGGTCCCCTGGTACAGGGGGTGTGTCTTTGCGGTAGTAGGAATGGCAGTTCTCATGGCCTCTGGGGCAGTTCGGGGTCCCAACCAGTTGTCATTCAACCAGCAAGGTACACACACCTGGAGAACTAAGGAAACACCCCAGGTCAGACTCACACACCTGGGCAGTGAGAGAGCCACCCCAGGACAGAAAAATGCACCTGGGAATTTGCGGAGATGTGTGAAGCCAGGACATACACTCCTGAAGGCGACATCCCAGGTCCAGAGAGACGCCCGGGAAGTCAGACATCCCAGCTAGAAAGATACACCTGGGTTCGCAGGGAATCCAGGTGAGAGGAGGCAAACCTGGACGCATAGGGAGGCAGCCCAGGTTATTGCGGACACATCTGATAGGGAGTTAATGTCCAAAACACATAAAGAACTCACAACTGAACCCTGTAGTGAAAACAGTCCAATTAAAAAATGGGCAGAGGACCTGAATAGGTATTTCTCCAACGACGACATGCAGATGGCCCAGACACACATGAAAGGATGCTCGACATCACCAGTCATCACAGAAATGCAAATTAAAGCTGCGGTGAGCTACCGCCCCACACCTGTCAATGGCATCATCGATGAGTCACAAACAAGTGTGCGTGAGGATGTGGGAGGGGGCCCCCTCCCGCACGGCCCCCTCCCGCACTGCCGGAGGGACTGCAAATGGGTGTGGCCGCTACGGAAAACAGTCTGAGGTTCCCAAACGTTAAAACTAGAGCTACCTTACGACCCGGCCATCGCACTTCTGAGCATTATCTGAAAAAACAACTCCGATTTGTAAGGGTCCGTGCACCGCCCTGTTCACGGCAGCGCTACGCACATGGCCGTGCTGTGGACGCCCAGTGTGGACGGGGTCGCGGTAAAGGAGCTTGGTGCCTATGCACGATGGGACACTAGTCGTGAAAAAAGAATGAACAACTACGATTCGCACCGACACGGATGGACCTGGGGGTGTTGGGCTGAGACAAGTCACAGACAGAAGGACAAATCCCGTACGGGTTCGCTTACACGTGGAATCTCAGATGACGGGAAGACGAAAACGGACTCACACAGAGAGCCGAGCGGGGGTGTGGGGGGCTGGGAGGAAGCGGGGGGTGGCGGGGCGGGGGGAAGCAGCAGGACCCGGCCGCTGGGGGTCGGTCACAGTCGCGGGTGTGGAGTGCAGGCGGGGGGCGCAGTCGGCAGTGCTATGCCGACCGCGTGGTCCCTGGTGAGGCCGCCGAGGACCGCGCCGCACCCTGACACTAACACCGACTGTCAGCTGCGATGGAAAAAGTATTTTTAAGAATTTTAAATCGTAAAATGCGCGCCCCTTCCAGCCTCATCGGGCGCTGGGGACTGAAGCCCCTTCCCGTGAGCAGTGGGCAGGCACGTCCTCGAGGCCACGGGGCTGGGGTCCGGAGAGCAGTGACAAAAGAGGACAGGAGCCGCCACGTCCAGAGGCAGGTCTGCCGTGGCACGGCTGGAGTGTCCCTTTCGAGGCCCCTCCCCAAAGGGGCCGCTCGCACTGTGACCACGTGGCCTTACAAAGCCACGGCCAGTTAAAATGGCTATTTCTGCCCCCGGTGAATGCCCTCGTCCCCTGTGCCCGTCCCCTGTGCCCCCGTCCCCTGTGCTGCGTCCCCTGTCTCCGTCCCCTGCACCCCCGTCACCTGGACCCTGCGCTGACCACCTCCCTCCCTCCCTGACCCTGGAAGGGTCACGGCAGATGTAGAAGACTCTCAGTTACCGGGGTGTTGTGAGACGTGTCACCTCTGTCCCCGTAAGGCCACTGCTGTCTCCACTGATGGGGTCAGCACAGTGAGCGGCCCCCGGCTCCCAGGACCCCCCAGCTCTGGGAGGGTGACTCTGCCATGCCTGTGTCACCTGGGCCCAGGGACGTCACAACCCGCCCAGCAGGGGTCCTGTAGGTGCCTCTGCACTGCTGTCCCTGAAGTGACCGATCAGGTCCACGCTCGACTCTGCCTGGCCTCCAGGCCTGTCACGTGACCGGTGACGGTGGCCACCCCACCGTCTTCACAGCAGGCGGTGACCTTTAGTCCGCCCACCCTGCCAACGCCGGTGTCTCCACCTCCAGTTGCTTTGGATACAAACGAGCCATTTGCAGCCACTCGGACTGCTGCCCTCCCCGCCCCCGTGAAGCTGCCCCCACCTCTGCCTACCAGGCAGGACCAGCCTGGGGCATGAAGGCCCCTGACCATGCTGGCCCTGTGGCCCCGTGACCCCGAGTCCCCTCCGTGCCGCCGAGCGAGGCCACCTCACACGTGGCCCTGGCTGCCCCGCGGTGTCCTGGCCCTGCCCCCTCTGGCTGGCGGCGGGCGACGCCCCTGCAGGCAGGGCTCCCTGCACACTGCGGCCATGAGAGTCCTGTCTTCCTCGATCGACCCCGAAACCCCCGAGCTGACCACACCCACGTCCCATCGGAGTGGACGGTGCCTGGCTCCAGCCCGCAGGAAGTAGATGGTTACGTGACAGGCAGCCCGGAGTGGACGCCCACAGCCCCCCGCGGCCAGGCCACGTCCGAGCGAGCTCCCCCACACCAGGCCAGGCCCAAAGCACCTGTGCGGTCTTGCCTCAGGGGGTCATCACCACCCCGAGGTGGGGACCCCGAGGTGCAGACAGGCTTGAGAACACAGCCAGTCACACCTCTCCAGGGTGGCAGCGCTGGGGCCGAGCCCGGGCGGCCTGGCCCGAGCTGGTGGCCCTGACCCACTGCCCTCAGCAGCCAGCCCCGGTGCAGCCAGCGGCAGAGGACAAGGTCCCTGTGCTGGGCGCACCCTGCCTGTTTCTCCATCTCAGGGCTGGAGCCACCTGGAGCCCTCGACCGTGTCCCGGAGGCCAGGGGGCTCGGTCACTGCCCAAGCCGCCTCTCCTGGGGGATCAGATTAGGCCCTTCTGGGGGTTCTGCAGCCCAGGCCCTGCTCGCAGGAGGGAGGCGTGCAGGTCCTGCCTGGCTGCGGTTCTCAGAGGCTAACAATGAGGGGGGGCCCCCCTCCCCAGGCCAGGTGGCGGGAGACGCGCCCCAGTAAGTGCTGTGCTGGGGGTCAGGGAACAGCTGGGCCACAAGAGACGCTGCATCTCCCAGCCCAGTGGCTGGGGGCCGGGGGCTGGGCCGCCCACCTTCCCTGCCCCCACCGCACCCACCACCACGCCGCTGACACCGCAGGGCCCCCCGGCCCAGGACTCAGCCTCTGGGACCTGTCCCCATGCGTCAAGGCCTTAGAGCCCCCAGCCCCTCGTTAGGGGGTCAGGCCTGCCTCTCCCCTCTTAGAAATTAGCACTCGTTTTAAATCTAATAATATGGATTGATGATTGCATCCAAGCGGAAATTAAAGGGATAAATAATCCATAACTCTTTAATGTGCTCTTTACACAGAAATAGCTCCAGCTCGAGCTCCAGGCTTCCTAATGAATTATTTAACTCAGCTGCACTAAGTTAGGAAATTTTCTTAATTTTAACAATCGCAGCTTCCTTTGTATTCAAATTCATATAAAACACATGAATTTAACGTTCTGCAGAAAGTTCAGTGAACTGTACGAAGATGAAACTTTAAGTACGCTTGATGACTCAGCAGAATCAAAGCCCAGGGCCCTGGGGGACCGGCCTGGGGGCCCCGCAGGGAGTGGTGGGGGTCTCCGTGAATTTCAGCCCTGGAATAAACCTGAGCGTTTCAATGACCCATAAGGGGGTCTTTGGGGCTGAACTTTGGAGTCCTTCTGGGTCCAACAGCCACCCTGGGGCCCTGCTGCAAACTGTAGGCACAGCCCTAGCCGGCCCCCCAGGCCAAGGCTCCCGCCAGTGCTAGGCGAGGCAGGTGGGACGCGCTTGTCCCCAGGGAGAACAGCTCCAGGGCACCTCTGGGTCCCAGGTCACTGCCTGCCTTGGGCTCCTCAGACGCCTGGGCTGCTTTGGGGGCATCACCTCCGTGGAACACCTCTCCCACCCTGGCAGGATTCATCATAGAAGAAAATCCCGCCTGGGGCACCCCGACTTCTATGCCCACGCTGATGTCACCGTGACCTGCGGGCAATGAGTTCTGCATCCCTTCCTGGGGGGATCTGGGGGTCCCTCCTTGCTGGCCTCCAGCACAGCGCCCCCACCCCCATGGATGGGGGGTCCCTGGGGACCAGGTGAGGGCCCCCAGGGGACTGGACCCACCCACCAGTCTTGGCCTGTCCCCGGCCAGCACAGAGACAGCTTCCTGAGCAGGGCCCACCACCTGATCCATCACGGCTCCAGGAGCCATTCACACATGGACCCTCGGGGACCCAGGGCTGGTTAACGTCTTCCGCGGGGCCGCGTGCACCACAAAGCCGCTCACCTGGAGTCTCGTGCAGGTGTGAGCGATGGACGGAAGTGCTTACAGCCCCACAGCCAGCCCTGAGCTCACCGGGGCAAGGAGGGAGTCGTGGGCGGGTCCAGACATCCTCCAAGGTGGGTGCAGGACCAGCTCCCAGCCCTGCTCTCTGGGCACACGTGCGGTTCCATCCCGAGGGCAGGTACACGGTGTGAGGCGGGGACCAGGGGACAGCGGCCTCTCTCCCAGCTGGCCCCTGCCCAGGCGGCCCGCGCGTTCAGTCCTGGGCCTGGACCCCGAGGCCGCCCCTCTGGGTCCTCTCCTGGGGTCCTCAGAGGCCTTGGCTGTGGGAAGGGGCCTGAGACGCAGAGAGGGGGCGTCCGAGGCTCAGGCAGGCCTTGTGTCTGCAGCCGCTGACCCCACGCGCGCCCTTCAGTGCGGGCGCCCCCTTGGCAGCAGCAGGGCGTCCACCCTGGCCGCAGCCTCTGCTTCTTTCCCCAGGGACTGAGAGCCGGTGTCCGCCCAGCTGCAGGGGCCAGGCGGGGGCGGCCCGTCAGCGATGCTGCTCAGGTGTGCGCGCGGTGCACGTCTGCCTCGCACGCTCCCTGCGCGTGGCTCGCCACGCGGCGACTGCGCCTCGGCACAGCTGCTCTCGAACCCCCCCGAGCTTCTCACGGGAATTAGAACGAAACTCCCAGCCCCGAGCCCAGCGGCAGCTCCCGGTGCTCGCCCGGCCCGGGCCTCCTGCGGCCTTCCTCCCCCGCGGGGGGCCAGCGCCAGCCTGGGCCCCGGGCTCGTGGTCCCCTCTTCCCCGCCCCTTCGACTCAGTGGCCAGCCCTCGGACGCTGTTCCTGGCCCTGTTCTAAAGTAGCAAGCGTGCACACACACCGACACACAGACCTGTGCCTGACACGCGCACGCACCCTGCCACACACCCCACGTTTGCGCGCGCACCCCGTCACGCTGCCCTGCTTCACTGTCCTAGGAACACAGTCACCACCTGGGGTCTGTGTCCACGGTTTGGCCGCTTGGTTACTGTCCGACCCCCACCTCGGGGCGTGTCTGGGGTGCGCGTGCGCCCTCAGCTCTGGCACGAGCCTGGTGTGCGCGTGCGCCCTGTGCCCCGGCACGCGCCTGGGGTGCGCGTGCGCCCCGAGCCCCGGCACGCGCCTGGGGTGCGCAGGCGCCCCGGCCCCAGCGCGTGGCCACCGCGATGGCTCAGCCTGCCCGCCGCGGACCCAGCTGCTGCCTGGCTCCTCTCTGTCACCAGGGCTGCGTCTGGCTAGCGCACGCTCGAGGGCTGGGTGCTGCGGTCGCAGGCCAGCCCCGCACCTCAGGGGCGGGGACAACGCCCACTCCATTTCCGGGCTCATGGTGGCCGTGGGCTCCCACGATCTCACCGGGACCCGGGCCGCTGCTGCCAGTCGCTGTGCCAGAGGGGGTGCCGGACAGCGACGTCACCGGCTGTCGCGTGAGACTCCTGAGGCCTCTGTCCAGCCCCATTACTCGGGGAGGAGATCAGCTTCAAGACGAGATGCGCCCCCCCAGTGGTCCCCCCTGCCCCCCCCCCCCCGTGGCCTGGCCTGCCCCTCCAGTGGCCTGCTCTGACCCCTAGTGGTCCCCCCTGCCCCCCAGTGGTCCCCCCTGCCCTGCCCTGGGGCAGCCTTTGGGGTCTCGGAGGGCTCCGGCACGTCATTTTCTTCCTTCTTTTTGTTTATCAATAATTAACACATTTTCTACAATAAAGACGTATTTTTATAATAACAAAAGATAACGTTTTAAAAAATGCTTCTAATCTTCCAAACATGTGGGTGTTGGGATGGATGTAGATGATGATAATAAAAATATCACAAAGTAGGAAACCACAGAATTTAAACCAGAAGGGCAATTTAAACACCGATTATAGCTGTGGAAATCTCTAAGAGCTGGAGATTAATTTACATACATTTGCATACCTGGGGTCTAGTTGTCACCGGCTAATTCTTCCCCCCTGAAGTAGCTCAAGGAACAGCTGTTGGATGATGAATAAATGCGTGCGTGAGTGAGGACGGCCCCTCGCACTCCGTTTAGGTTCCGAGATAAAAGCCGCTCGCGTGACACGTGACGTGTGACGTTTCCTCCCCGGAGCAGCAGAGCCTCGACCGGGAGGGCTGCCTGGGCGGGGAGGCCAGAGGGTTCACGTGCAGGCCAGGCAGGACGGCCAGGCCCCTGCAGGGCAGTGGGGTGGCAAGGAGAGGACCATGGGCCCAGAGAGGTCATGGTGACAGTGCCTGCAGCCCGGGCCTCCGGACCAGGCCCTGCCCCCCGTCAGCAAGATCTGTGCGGGAGCCGAAGCGTGAACTGGGTGGGGGCGGGGCAGTGGACGAGGCTGACCCGCGTCCCAGCTGGGGCGGCCGCTCAGGGCTCCTGGGCCGCAGCCTCCAGGGCGCCTGCGCTGTGGAAGGGAGTGGTAAACCAGCCCACGCTGGCGAAACTGCTTCCCACATAAACAGGCGGGAACAGGTCTACCAACCTGTCCCAGAGCCTGGTACACCCCGCTGCGGACAATGCTGGCGGGGTGGCCAGGTGAGCGGGATCGGCCGTCTCCTGTTCCTCCAGGACCCAGTCCTGGCAGTGGCTCCGGCAGGCGGGGCTTTCCTGGGTGGGGAGATCACCTGGGTAGCACCCCCGCAGGCAGGTGCATTCTACGCACTGCAGCCCAGGTGTGCTCAGGGACCTGCAGCCCCGCAGCCCCTGGCAGCTGTGTGCAATGCAGAACCTCAGGCCTGGGATCGGCAGATGCAATGTCAGCAGCCCCGGGGACCCGTGAGGAGCTGGTGCTGAGCCCCAGTGGCGGGCAGCTGCTCTCCCATCAGCACACCCACCTGGCTGGGGGTGGGGTGGGGGATTCATGCCTGTCGTGGCCACGGCTATAGCGTGAGAGGCGGCTGAGTGACTCCCAACCACCACGCACCGGAGCTTAGCCGAGACAGAATGCATTTCTCTCTTGCAAAAGCTGAGTGTGGGGAAGCGCGGTCCACGGCGACACCGGCTGGGGCCGGACGCTCCGGGAGGGTGAGGGGGCGGTTTCGCTTACCCACGCCGCCCGTCTCCAGGTGGCCCTGAGCGGCTCAGTCTCTGACTCCTCCGTGAGGGGACGCTGCCAGAGACCCGCTCTCTCCCACCCGCCCAGAACGGGGGGTGTGCTGTGTGACCCAGGTGCGCTGCGTGACCCAGGCGGGGCCGCTGGGGGCGGGGACAGCGCGGGACAAAGATCCTGCAGATGCCTTCAGGGAGCTGCCCACGGTCCCCCAAACTGGCTCAGAGGGACCCCCGATGCTCTGTGTGTCTCCCCCACCCGCAGAGCTGCCCGAGGCACGGCCTGTCCACTCCCCACGGTGGCAGGAGGGGGCCCCTGAGAGCCGGCTGCTGGGCACACACACGAAGCGCCGAGCACTGGGTCTGCCTGGGCGGAACCCCGCGGGTCTGAGCCATCAGCACCACCCCAGGGGACGCGCCCGGCCCGGCGCTTCGCAGGGTGCGCAGAAGGCTCACGAGCTCAAGAATCCTGCCACGGGCGGGAACGAGTGTGCAGCAGGCCCGTCGAAAAGGCCCGATTACGCAGCATTCCCCGCAAAAGACAGAAGACGGAAATAAATAAAACCAGCAATGAGAGAAGAGACGTGACAGCCGATACCACGGGGACACTCCAGGGAACAGCAAGTCGGAAAACAGGGGAGAAATGGATAAATTCCCAGAGACACACTGCCTGCAGAGGCTAAGTCGCGAAGGAAAGCAACATCTGAACAGACCAGCGTGTCGTGAGGAGACTGAATCATTAACCAGAAACCACCCCGAAAAGAAAAGCCTAGGACTGCGCGGTTCACCAGCGAGTCTTACCAAAAATGCAAAGAAAATTAACACCAAGCCTTAAACTCTTCCAAAAAATCGGAAAGGAGGGAGCATGCCCATACCCCGAACGAGGCCAGTGTCGCCCCGATACCGAAGCCAGACAGAGACTCTGCAGGAAAACAAAACCGCAGACCCCCAGCGCTCACGCAGACGGGGCGAAAGCCCTCAGCAGAGCACGAGCAGACGGAAGGCCCCGCGCACTAACGGGGTCATGCACCAGGACCGAGGGGGGTGCAGGGACGGCTCGACGCACACACATTGCACAAACCGACACGCCACACCGGCAGAATGAAAGAAAAGCCGGACGCTCATCTCGACTGATGCAGAAAACGCATCACGAAATCCAGTATTCATTCATGATGATGGCCTCTCGACTTACAATGCAATGGGCCCGCAGGCACCACATTCCACGGGGGGGGGGGGGGGGGGGGGCGGGGCTGCGGAAGCTGCTCCCGAGATCAGGCGAGATCAGGTGCATGGCGAGCGAGCCCTCCCACATGGCGCGGCACCAGGAGACCCGGGAGCGGCACCAGGAGACCCCGCCAGAGTGAGAGAGAGAGAGACAGAGAGAGGCAGAGAGAGACAGAGACAGAGCCAGAGAGCAGAGAGAGAGAGAGAGAGAGAAGGCGTCCGGATCGTGAGGGAGGCAGCGGCAGCGGGACTGTCTCTGCTTGCGGACTGTGCGACCTCACACAGACAGCACCCTCAAGCTTCCAAACGTGGAAACCGCCGGGGTAAAGGCTTTCACGGAGGATGCGGGACACACGCTCAACATCGACGGCGAGATGCAGGAAATGGGCCGCGTGGTCACAGGGGTATTCGTGTAGCGTGCGGCGGACGTCACCAGCAGCCCAGGGGGGTCCGGCCACCGTGATGACGCGGACGGATTTTAAGGGCATTGTGCTGGGTGAAATAAGTCAGATCGAGAAAGACAAATGCTGACGATTCCCCTATGACAGTTCCGCTGGAAAAGCTGGACTCGCTGAGATAGCAGCTTGGCGGGACCGAGGCGGGGCGGGTGCAGGCGGCCACGGGGGTCAGGGACGGCGCGGCGACTGCGGGTAAGACGGGGTTGCGTGTTTGAGAGTCGCTAAGAGAGCGGGTCTTAAAAGTTCTCATCATGAGCGCGAACATCTGTCGCCGTGGTGACGGATGTTAACGTGACGTGCTGTGGGTGTCGTTTCGCATCACATACAAGTGCCGAATCGCTGTTGCACCCCCAAAATCATCATGGTGTTGTAGGTCCGTTACACCTCAATAAAGAGTGAATGAAATAACAGAGGACGCAGGGCATGGGCTGGTGTCGTGAGCGGAGCGCCCCTGTCCCCCGCAGCCCCGGCGCACGCGCCCCAACTCTCTAAACACGCCGGAAAAAAGTCCCGAAGGCTCTTCAAGCCCTCACGTGTGGACTCGAGCTTCCGAGGACTCGCCGAAGGTGGCACAGGAGATGGCCGAGCGAGGCAGGCGGGGGCTGGGGGCTCCGGCCGAAGGCGGCAGGGGCGAGGGCGACGGGGGATCGAGCTCGCGGTGGCGCGGGGGGCCCCACCCCCGCCCCACCCACTGCGCGCAGCTGAAGGACGCCGGACAGCACATTGCACACGTGCGTGCGACATCTCGTACAACGGTGCGTGGTTTCCGCCAAGTTTAACAGATGGCGGGATGTTTTATGCGTGAATGTTCCCCTTACAATCACGGACAACACCCAGGGATATGGAAGAGGGTTGGGGGGTCACCGTCACAGCGGAGGTGCTGTCGGGCCGAGCGGGTCACGAGGTGTGCGGGCAGCGTGCCACCGAACCCTGAACTCCTGCGAGGAAGCCACCAGTGCACCCCGACCTGCGGACACGCGGGGCACGCGCCACGCCCCCACCCTTCCTCCCCTGCCCGCTGACCCCCAGGTCCCCGAGGGAGCAGGCGAGGGCCGTGGGCCGACAGGGCGTCCTGAGCTAGGCTGGGCCGGGGACCGGGCAGTCACGGGGTCGACCCGGCCGTGCGCGTCCCAGGGAGGGATTTTACCCACGTGTGTCCTTCTGCGGAGAGACTCGGCCCTTCCACCTCGCACAAGCACCAGACTCGACAGACCACACCTGTTCCAAGGACGTCGAGATTTTATTTCACGATAACCACCGCGCAGCGTCACTGCCGCGCGGCACTGGGCAGCGTCCGGGTGCTGCGGCCGCTTCGCACGCGCGACCCTCTCCGGCTTCGTGGCTCCGGCGACTCCGTGTGGGCGGCGCCCTGCGCGGACAGCACTCGCGGGGGCGCGGGCCTTGCCCCTGCGACTCCCGGCTGCGGGGGGCGCGCACGCAGGCAGGTGACAGTCGCGACTCCCGGCTGCGAGGAGGGCCGCGTCTACATCACTCGCTTCGCCGGGAACTACGCCAGGAGCGAGTCCGAGTCTGAGCTCAGGGGTCCCGCGTCCCCGCTCCCGGGCGCGGGCTCGCGGGCAGGCGGGGACGCGGGGACGTGAGCAGAAGCCGGCCAGCACTCTCCAGACGCGGGGCTCCGCGGGGTCTCCGCCTGCACCGTCCAGGGGCCCCCGCCTGTCCACGGGGGCTGCGCGCAAGCGCATGGCACCTCACACCAGGCCGCGCCGCTGGGGCCCCAGGGACCTCGCACGAGGGACAAACAGCACTTCACCTGCTCCGCCTGCTGCTCTGTGTCCTGTCCCCTCCCACAGCGGGAGGCCCGTGGGGATGCCACAGCCACGTGACCAGGGCGAGGGGCATTTGGAAGGTGCGTGAGAGCAGCGGAGCCGGCAGGCGCGTGGCGGGGGAAGGCACTGGGCGCTTCGTGCTCGGGGTCGGAGGGCGTCACGCAGCACCCACGACAGGGCTGAGTCCCCAACACGCACATCTCACAGACGACCGTTTGCAGCCTGTTGCAAATACCTCAGCGGCCTCGTCACAGACCCTGGTGTCCCAGGGGATCCTGCCTGCACGGAGCTGTGACAGTGACTCCGCGTGGCCTGCAGGGCTGAGCCCACAATCAACCTCAACCCAGAAGACGCAGCTACTGTCACCTGCCAGACCCGCCCTCAGGGCTGTCACCCCGCGGGCAGCGGCGGCCTCTGCTGTGCGGCCCACGGCTGGAGCTGCTCGTCGGGGACACGGGAAAGCATGTGGAAGGACGAAGAAGCCGCTCTCAGATGGACGTCAGGCCTCGGGAACCCACGATCCAGCCGGCCCCACGACCTGGCGCAGAGGCCCTGGTCCCGTGAGCTCGCGTGGGGGCCGGGGCAGGGCCCCTGCAGTGACGGGGAGGCCCGACCCACAGCCGGCCGCTGGGCCTTCCGGGGGAGCCCAGGGCGGCCTTGAGCCCAGGGCAGGACCCGAGCCTCGGGGGGCTGAGGGGTGGGCTCTGTCTCACAGGAAGGGGCGGGGACGGCTGTCACCGGCTGCGATCCCACGACCGGACAGCGAGGAGAGGGTCCCGCCGGCGGAGGCGGCGTGTCTTGCGTCCTGTCTGGGAGGCGGTGCTGCCGGCGGGTCCTCGGCCCCTCTGCTCACACGGGGGACAGGTCCACGCGGTGGGCAGACTGGCTGCTCTTGTCCCAGGGGCCGAGCTTCGTGGAGACTGTGCCCGGCCGGGTCCCATTCATCTGCAAACCACGCAGGGTGGGGTGAGGACTCCCCAAGTTGAGAGGGCGGAGCCTCAGGCCAGGAAGTCGGGGAGGGTCCTCCATCAAGGCCCCACTGCGCCCCAGAAACGAGGCTCCTGAACCCCAGAGCACCCTTCTCCCACCCGTTCTGCACTGATTTCTGGGTCCAGTGCGCATTCATTCACTCGTGCATCACTCATTCATCTACCATTCATTCACTCACGGCCACGTGCTCACCCCGCACCCACCCATTCATTCATTCATTCATTCATTCATTCATTCATCTCCCGTCTGCTGGTTCACTCCCCTCCGTCTGCTCATTCCACACCGTGACTGGGTTCTGACGGAGGCTACGGGGTCGTGGTGGCGACCACGCCCAGCAGGCCCTGCCCCGTGGGTCGCCGTTCCTGGGGGGGAGGGGAGGCAGTGGCAACAAGCGTACGCGTGAGCCGATCGCAGAGCGTGGGGGTCCGTGACACCGAAACGGGCGGGAGCACCCTCAGCGGTGCCTGGGGGCCCTGCCCGGGGAGCTAGAGGACGGGGGGCCCTGCCCGGGGAGCTGGAGGCCGGGGGGCGAGCACCGCCTCCCGCAGGAGGTGGGCGAGCCAGGCCGGGGCCGGAAGGGGAGGCCCGCGTGGCCCCTGGGCGTCAAGCCCCCATTCTCAGGCGTCTGCAGGGCGCAGACTGGGCTCCGAGGACCGGCTGCGGACGGCCTGCTGCACTGTCGGCCTCTGAGCCTGGGCCACCATCGTGCGGGCGGCGTCTGCTTCTCTGTCAATGGCTCAGTGTGTCGTTCCGTCCCCAAGTCAGCGCACGAAGTGCTGCGCCTGGGCAAGGGCAGGAGCGAGGAGCACGTGCTCCTCCAGGGCGGGGCTGGGGGGGCTGGCTGGGGTGCACCACCGGCCCTGGGTGCCACGGCCGGCAGGCCCACGCCGGGCTGGACAGGAAGCGCGAGCCTGGCCCGCATGGCGCTGCCGGCCCCACGGTGGAGCTGGGCTGCGGCCTCGGAGCCACCGGGGCCCTGGTGCGGCGGCGGCTGTGTGCGGCCGGCAAAGCCGCAGAGCGACTCGCGGCCGGCTGGCGGTGGCCCTCCAGGTGACAGTGACAGAGCAGCGCCTGGGCGCGGGGCTGGCGAGGTGGCACGCGTGGGCAGGGCGAGGGCGGGAGGCCGCCGCGCACTCACCGCGTCGGAGCTGGAGGGTTTCGCGTGGCCGTGGCGGCTGGAGCTGCTGCTCAGGGACCAGACCTTGGTTTTGTGCTTGAAGGCGGCTCTCACCTTCGAGGGGGGAAGAGGGCGCGTTAGAATCGGGGTCAGAGGCTGAACGGAGGTCCGTCCCCCCGAAGGGCTTGGGCATCTGCTGACACACGGCCCCCCGAAGAGCGGGGAGGGGGGAGGGCGGGGTCTGGAAACGGGGACCGGTCACCGTGAGGGCCCCCTTGGCAGCCCCACGCTGCGTCCCCAGCACGCACAGGGCTGCACGGGGGAGGGGCTGGGTCCAGCAGGGTCTCTGCCGGCCCCTCGCACTCTGGCCGAGGGGAGGGGACACACTCGGCAGCGGGCGGCACAGAGGGCAGTGTGCGTGGCGGGGGGCGGAAGCCACGGGGAAACGAATGCGCAGGGGCCCCTGCGGGGCGCGCCTCCATCCCGCCTGCCTCGCGGACCCCTGGGCCGGATCCTAGCCTTCAGTGTCCCGGGACCCTCCTCCAGGGGCCAGCACCACCCACGGCCTCTCCCGGCCCTGCCTGGCCTCCCTGCGCAGTCAGACCCTCTAGGGGTCACTGCCCCCTTCCCGGCCCCCGTCCCAGGGGCACCCTCGACAGCTGTCACGGGCCACCCCTCGCACCCCGGGCAGCGTCCCACATCGGGGTCCCACTCCCCCCGCCGTGCCGGACACCAGCGAGGGCCCGAGTGTCCATGGCCCCGCCCTCTGCGTGGCCGGCAGAGGCTGCTGGACAGCAGCGCCGAGGCGGGCGGCCCGGACGTGTCTTGGCTTGGGGGTGACAGGAGGCCGCCCCGCCGTGCACAGCTTGTCGCTGTCACCGAGGCTCATTCGGGGTCACTCTCCCGGACGCCAGCCCACAGGGCTGCACTGTCCCGTGCTCTGTGCCTTTTCAGAAACGAAACCCACGCTTCGTGGTGTCGGAGCGGAGCGGACGTACCTCTGAGTTCAGGAGACAGTGGAACAGGAAGATGAAAAAGCCCTGGGGAGGAGGGGAGGCAACGGGTCAGGGCCCCCGCGCCGCGGCACGGACGCCCCCCACGCACGCGCCGCTCCCTCCCGGGCAGCCTGGGGGGGGCGCTGCGACCGGCTGAGCCCGTGTGGGTGGAGCGTCGACCCGGACGCCACCCGCCATCTGTAACCTGACCGAGAGGCAGGCAGCCGCCAGGCCCAGGGCCGGAGGTGGCGGTGCTGCTGCTCCAGCAGACTCGCGGGCGGGGGTCGGGGGGGCCCACAGGCTTAACCTGGGGAAGCAGCCACACGCAGGGGAGGCGGAGAGGGGCGGACGTCGGGCTGCCACCTAAGCCGAGCCGCGGCGTGCCCGCTGCGGACCGAGGGTGGCGGTAACCGCAGCAGGCACGAGACCAAGCGGGTCCCCAACGCCTGCGTCCGGCGAGCACGTCACGTGACTCAGGCCACTCGTGGTAGCAGGAGCCCCGCAAGGCGCGTCCTGTCCCTGGTCCCCATTGTGGGGAGGACACTGGACACGGGACAGGGAGGAATCCCAGGACCTGCCGGGACCGCCTGTCACATGTCATGACGAGCAGCCCGCGGGGAACTCCGCGTGGTGGCTGGAGCCCGACAGGCCACCGCGGGACAGCCGGGCCACCGCGGGACAGCCGGGCCACTGTGGGACGCGGGACAGCCAGCGCCGTGCTCGCCGGGCCCAGGGCGGGGCTGGGGCGGGTCCGTCTGCGCTTCCTCTTGGGCTTCAGGGTCCAGGGTCCAGACTCTGGAACCCCAAGCCTTTGCTTTCCAGGCTGGTGACCCTCCCCTGCCTCTCCATGCGGGGGGCACAGAACTCACACCGAGGTACCCCTGTCCCCGCCTCTCCAGGCCCCCCTTGCTCTCAGAAGCCCCCACGTGCTGACCGTCCCCCCCTAGGCCTGGATGTCGTTCATCCCACAGGGACTGCCACGTGGACGGGGCCGCGACCCTGCAGGCCCCATTTGCACAGGGACCCTGGGGTGCCCCATCGAAGCCTCGGGCCTCGGGCACCTCCAGGCTATGGGCTCACAGGCGTGTGCAGGGAACAGAGAGAGGGAGTCCTCCAGCCCCTCCCACGCCCACCTGGGGTGCCCTGGCGCGCCCACCTGCAGGGAGTTGAGCAGGGCGAACACGTACTGGAAGACCACCGCCTGCCTGTTGACGGCCAGCATGCCGAAGACCCAAGAGGTCCCCAGGATGGGCAGCAGCACGGCCACGGCCTTGGCCGTCAGCCTGAAAGGGAAAGGACAGGCCGCTCTGGGGGGCGGGGCTCGGCAGGCCAGGGGGCCGCCTCCGGGCGGGGCAGATGCCCCCTACCCCGTGGGGAGCAGGGCAGGCCCCTCCCTGCTGCGGCCTCCGAGGAGCTGGCCCCCTGGAAGGAGGAGATGGGGGCCGGGCTGGGGCCACGCGGGTGACCTCCCAATCCCGCAGTGCTGGTGCTGCGGGGAAGGCTGACCTCGGGCACCGACGAGGACAGCGGAGGGCGGGGGCGTGCCGGCACCAGCATGCCTGCACCGTCGGCCTCGCGGGCTCGCCTGTGTTTGTCCTCCACTGGGGACTCCCACTGGGGCGGGGACAGCCGTGGAGGAAGGCTGCCTCCTGGGGGCCGTGACAGGTGAAGAGAGGGTGCGTAGGTGAGGCCTGGGGAGCGAGGCCGGAGTGGCGGAGGGACAGCTCCTTCCTGGCCAGGCTGCCGCCAGGCTGGGGGGACAGCTGGGGGCCGGGCCAGCCTCGCAGGGCAGTGCTGCCTCGTCTCCTCACGGAAGAGCACGGGACGTGACCCCCGACCCAGGGCCGCCCTTTCTCCCACAGGACGCCCCCTCCAAGGCTCCCAGCAGCTGAAGCAGCCCAGGGGGCAGAGCTGCCTGTCACTTTAATTCGCAGGCTTGGAATTCATTACGGAATAACTGCCTTATCGATTTGCTGGTGACGTCCTTACTGTCTTCCTGTTCAGGTCGAGGACAGGAGACTCACAGTGTTGGCCCCCAAATGCCCCACGAGGAGCTCACTTCCCAGCCTGTGGTCTAGGGGTGCTGACTGCACCCCGGGGCCCGGGCGGGCTGTGGGATTGAGATCCAGGTCACCTGGGGACTTCCCTTCCTCGGTGACAGGTCCAGGGGTGGCTCGTCTGAGCTGCTGCCTCAGGGCCTCTGTCTGACCCCTGGGGAGAGAGACGCAGCTTCCCATGGACGTGAGGCCCCCACTGCAGCCGCTTGTCACCAGGAGGCCGGGCCATCTCAGCGTGAAGCTGCCCAGAGGCCCTGGGCCCGAGCGCTGCAGGGGACTGGGGCAGGGCCTTGGAGTGACCCCGTGTGTCACGCCAGCTGGGTGCACCCGGGACCTCACCATTACTGGGGTTCCTAAGCCCCCCTTTTCTTTAGCCAGTTTGAGCTGGGTTTTCTGTCACCTGCAGTTGACAGAGCCCTGACACTGGTCAGCTCAGGTGTGGGCGGGTCCCTCCACAGACACCGCGCCTTCTGCAGAGGGCCGGCCGGGGGTGGAGGGAGCTCCCAGGGCCGCCCTCTGCGTGGCAGCCTGGACGCGCCTGCGGCGCTGGGGCCGCGTGACACTCCGGAGACGTCTGCGCCACTCCCCTCTCAGACGCAGAAAGCGAGGCCTGGACGGCCCGCGAGTCACGAGGCCCCGGCGGAGGCACCGGCTGAGGCAGGACTGAGGTGGACCCACCAGGAGGGGCCAGAAGCTTCCTCTCTACCCCGCCGCGAGCCGCCTCACCCTCAGGTGACGCCTGGGAGACCCCGTCTCCCACAGGTGGGGCACTGGGCTGGTAAGAGGGCGGACAGGAAGCCGAGGACGCTGCGCAGCGCCCCGCCCTCCCTGCCGCCCCCACCCCCGCGCGGGCTGCCGCCGAGGGCCCAGGGGCCCGCTTACTTGAAGGCGCTGGGGTCCCCATGGACCTTGTAGCTGTCGGCGCTGATCTGAGAAATGACCCTGGTCACGGCGACGAGGATGCCGACGTTGACCTGCGTGGGAGAGAAGATGAGGCCGGGCCACCCCTGCCGAGCCCCGGGCCCCGCCTGGCCCCGGCCGCACCCCCAGCGCCGCGACACCCAGTGGCCTCTCCGGACAAGCGTCAGCCGCGTCCTGGAGCCTTTGCCCGCGGCCCTGAGGCTGCTCTGGGCTGCGTCTGTGCTTCCAAGGAAAGAGCGCAGCACGTGGCCGCGGCCCCCTGGGGCGCGGCTCCCTGGGGCGCAGTCCCAGAGCACCGCTCGCGGTGGCATCCTGGGGGGCGGCGCGCATGCGTGCTCTGGACCCGGACCCCCATCGAGGCGAAGGGGCGGCAGTGCCCGAGGCGCACGCCGCCCGGCTCTCAGCTCCTGCCGCTCGCAGACCTGGGGACCGGCGGAGGCCACAGCACAGCGGACTTCCCCTTCTGCCCCATGTCCCCTCCTTGCTGGGGACCTGTTCCCACTGGGGTCCGTGCTGCTGGGTGGGGGGCTGGGAGGTCCTGGCAGAGGCCCGGCAGGTGTGAGTCACTGCTCTGAGGGCTGGGACCCTCGGTTCCAGACAGTCAGGCGATCGTCTGAGAACAGCTTTGTCTAGAATCGGGTCCCACTGTGCGTGCGTGTGCGGGGGGTGGGGGAGGACCTCAGAATGCCAGGCCCCTGCTGCGCTCACAATGTGGCTGCTTTTTTCTTGAATAGATGCTTTCAGCTTTTATGCCTTTGGGTAATTTCTAGTTCTGAACTGTTTGGTGTTTTCCATGCACGATTCACCCCACGGCGCCCTTGTATTTGCAGGGGCAGGGAGAACGTTTGCTTGGTCCTCTGTCGGCCACCTTGGGGACCTGTGTCCTGCATCCTCACGGGGTGGCGGAAGCCGAGGTCTTGTTTTAGCCACAGGCTGTGAACACAGGCAGAGGTGTGGGCACGGCCGAGGCACCTGCCCCACGCGGAATGCAGGCCCACGGCCTTTCCAAGGTCGCTCAGGCCCAGAGTGGCCGCCGGGTAGCCATACCCTCGGATTCCGCACAGAGCCCCCGGGAGCACGCGGTGTCCGTTTGGGGGGCAGGCGGAGACCAGGAGCAGAGAGACGGACAGAGACAGCGCGTATTCATGACCGGCCTTTTATGTCAAATGTTTAAGCACGTGCGTTAGAGTTCAAATGTCAAACGACTTTACGAAATTTCAGTGGTGAACAATTATAAATTAAGAGGGAAATGATATAAACCTCTTCCTATGAACATCTCGGCAGTGTCCTCAGGCTCAGGAGGAAATGTGAAGGGTCCCAGTGACTCAGGGAAGAGGGTGGGGACGGCGTGAAGCCTGGGGCCTGGGAGAGGGATGCCCGGCGGCCTCTGGAGAGAAGCTACAACACCCCACGTGAGCCCACGGTCCCATCGCAACCCCTGTCTGCGCTACACGACGCAAAAATACTCTGCCCCCGGCCTGTCGGGCGAGAAGCCGTGGACACACAGACACTGGATGGAGATGGAAGATTCTGCTTCAGGTGATTGATTACCCGGATTCCAGGTTCCTGTTTTCCTGACCTCTCTGTTTAAGACGGGAGGAAGTGTCTGAGTGGTGGGTAAGCTGCTCGGTTATCGGCTGCCCCATCCGTCACTGCCGGGGCTTGTTGGTTCATCCCCTCCCTCGGCCTGGCCCCGTCTGATTTCATTTGCACACACACTTCGGCTGCCTGGGATGAACTCTGCCCGGCCCGGAGGGGCACAGCTAACCGACCCCGCATCAGTGCACAATTACAGGGAGACGGCAGCTTCGTGTGCAACTGGCTGGAAGTCCATAAAACGCCCCAGAGGCAGGCCGGCCCTCGCCGCGCCCCGGCTTCCACCTGGCTGGAAATCGGAAAAGGCCCCGGGGCGAGGCAGGTGGCACGTGAGCGCCAGGCAGCCCATCAGCACCGCCGGCCAGCAGCCTGGGACACATGTCGAGGGAATAATTCTCGGGCTGCATTTCAGTAAAACAAACAAAAAAAGCACCCGGGGAGGAGACGCACTCAGATCGTGGGGACCTTGCGGGGGAGGCGGGAGCGACGAGGGGTTCAGGCCGCGTCCCGTTTCTTGACCTGGTCAAGGCTACGTGGTATCTATTTGTGACAGCCGCAGGGTGTAGAGCGGTATTTCACAGCAAAAGGGCCGCACACGCACGCACACGCACACGTGCACACCTACAGCCATCACCGCGGTGTGCGAGCACACCCGCTCCGCCTGCGTCTGCACGCGCGTCCGCGTCTACCTCCCTGTCTGCAGCTGTGACGGACGCGCGTGTATCGGCACGACTGTCATCCACACAGACCCAGCGCCCTGCGTCTGCTGGGGACAGGAAGATCGTGAAACTCCGACTCCTTCCTGCGGGGCCGGCACAGAACCAGCTCCTGTGGGACTCAGGCTAAGATGCCCCTGATTCCGAGGGGCCAAGCGCGGGGTTACTGGCGTGACTGAAGTCTGCTGGAGAACTGTTCTCTGTTTTAGTGGGAGACGCCGGCCGTTCCCACCCGACCCCAGGACCCCAGAGCGGGCGGGGAGGGGGGGAGCACGCGGGTCTCTAACTGAAGCCTCTGTGATCCGCTAAGAGGCTGGGGACAAAGTGTCTGCAGATGAGCCTCCCGCGGCCCTGGGGACAAGGGACAGCCCTGGATTTGCAAGCTCAACAACACATCACCACGACAATGTGCTGTCTCCCGCAGCTGACGTGACTAACTGAAGGACACTGTGCTCTTTGCTGACGCGAAGGACGTCCCTGTCCCCGCCTGATGTGAAGGATGCCCCTGCCCCCAGCTGTGCCCCCTGGAAGGAGCTCCCTTTGCACAGCAGGGGCGTGAGCCCCTGGACCTGCAGAGACGCCGTGCCCCCTCCACATGCACAGGTGACACAGGGATGTGGTTCTGACCATTGGAAACAGAGAAAGAACACACAGGCACCCCGTGAAGCCAGCACCCAGAGAGACGGCCAGGCAGGGCTGCAAGGTGCCTGGGACTCGGGGTCCCATGAGACGGGGGGAGCTGAGGGCAGAGGGACAGCATCGAGGACCGAGGACCGGGCAGCCCCTGTGCCCGCAGCTGCATGGGGGAGCCTGGGATGGACCTGGCCTCACCTCCGTGGGCCCCTGACCTCCTGCCGAGCCTCCAGGGACCAGACCTCCTGGCGACCAGAGGGCAGGCGTCCTGGTCCACTCCCCGCAGCCCAGCCCCGGGCTGCTGCAAGGGCAGGAGGGGTGGCATGGGAGGGGCGATGGCCGGCGTCCACTCAGCCCATCACCTGCTGTCTGCTCTCCCTCTGGGGGCCCGTGAGCTGGGCGCAGAGCCGCCGTCCTCCAGCCCAGGGGCACGGGCACTGGGCCACGGGGCACCCAGGACGCCCACAGGCGGCACGTCCCCAAGGAAATCACCCATCGCCTGTGACACCCTAGATCACATCTCCAGACAGGGGTGTGGGCCTGGCACCCCCATCCCAAGCAGGCGAGGATGACACGTGTCCCCTCCCTGTCCTCTGGACACTCTGTACCCGGGAGTCGCTGCTGCACCTCTATGGGGCACGGCGGTGCCTGAGCGGAGTTTCAATGAGGAAGGACCGAGCCAGGTCTTCCGCATCTTCCCTCGGACGCATTTCTAATTGGCCACCTGCCTCGCTCGCGCACTCGGTGGCGCCAAACGCGGAATGAAGGAGGGGAGGGGGGGCAAGGGTGCAGGATGCCTTGATGTTTCCGTGGGGGGACCTCAGTGCCACCCACAGACCCTCTCCCCAAGTCCCCGTTGACTGCCCTCACCAGTGACATGGAAGGGGACCTGTCACAGGACAGAGAGGACAGTTTCCGGTCATGGTGGCCGTGACGGCAGGCCGGGACAGCCAGTGGGGAGGGGGGAATGAGGACCCTGAAGGCACGAGTGTCCCCGGGCCCCAGGGAGGACCCCACGCCCTTGGAGAGCAGAGGCTCGGGGCAGTGACCACGGCCTGGGGCCTGGCCTGGAGGGCGAGGCGAGTGCCCCGGGCCCCAGAGGTGGGGTTGGGTCATGGTGGGCAGCAGAGGTGTTTCCCCTCCCCCGCGACAGCTGTTCCGGGAATTTCGGGGGACCCTGAGAGGTTTAGCCTGTCAGAGGGGGGCGGACTGGCAGGGAACCCAGGCCTAGAAGCCCTAGGCCTGTCCACCTGCCAGTATCGTCGGGTTTCCCGTCCCTGGGACCCCAGAATTCCGACCCTTGCATGGAGGTCAGGGGGCGAGTATTCCCGGCCCTGGAGACCAGGAGCTCCTCGACCAAGAGGGAGTGAGGATGAAACTACGGAAGGAAAAGAGCCAGACTGCCCCCAGGCCCCGCCCATCTACCCCAGGCCCCGCCCCGTCCGGCCCAGGCCCCGCCCATCTACCCCAGGCCCCGCCCCATCCGGCCCAGGCCACGCCCCATCTGCCATCTGCTCCCAGGCCCAGCTCCAGGCCCCCTCCTTTCCCCCTGCTCCCACCCCCCTCCTCCTCACCCTTCCCCCTGCACCCCCCTACCATCTGTGCCCAGGCAGTCCCCACCCCACCCCGTCTGTACCCCGCGCCCCAGGCCTCCCCAGCACCCCCACTTCCCCCCCACCTCAGCAGGAAGCAGGAACGTACCACGATGACCAGCAGGGCGGGGGCCACGAACGCCCAGATGGCGCCGCTCTGGAGGGACAGCCAGCAACTGCGGAGGGAAGCGGGCGCGTCACTTCGGCTCCCTGTGCCACCTGCCCCGGCGCGGGGCGCCCTCGCGCAGGGCCCGCTGGGGCAGCACGGGGTGGACCGGGCACGGGCGCAGGGCACCGGCAGCCCCAGCGGCGGCGTCTGCCGCGTCCACGACGGTCTCGCGTGTCCCGTTCGCGGAGACTTTTCCAGGGCTGCGGACTGGCTCACGGAAAGGCTTTTACGGGCCCTTCGTTAGAGGAAGAGCTCCCGTCTGCGGAGCGCCGCCCAAAGGCAAGGGAGGTTTCAACCTTATCATGAATATAAATGGAATTCGCGGGGGGCTGGCTTTCCTCCCGAGCGCTGCACCCCTGACCTGGCTGGTGCCTTCTGCGGGGGACTAGAGGGTGGACAAGTCATCACGTGGCAGGGCGCCGGCCATTCCCATCTGCTCCTGAGCCGACGGTCAGTTACGCTCCCGACAGCGTCCCCAGCCCAGAGAAGAGGTCCCGGTGGCTCCCAGCGACGGCTCTGACTTGTGGAGAAGCGCCCTCTGGGGCGTGGGGTCCCGTCCCCAGTCCTCTGGCTCTGACACGGGTCCAACGCCCGCTCCCCGCCAACTTCATCTCTTTTCAGAACGTCGGCCCAGCCAACAGCCCGCGGGCCTGGGGCATCTCTTCTCCCTGCACCTGGGCACAGCCACCCGGGGCTGGCCACGTGCGCGGGGCAGTCCTCGCTCCCGGGAGCCTGGCAGGTGACAGGCTCGCTCTGGACGCAGATGGGGCCACACGGCAGGCGCACACGGCAGGCGCGCACGGCATCCGCGCGCTCCGGCTGGCGTGGAGCGGAACGGCGCGTGCACACGTGTCTGAGAAGCAGCTTCCTTTTGTGGGTGCTGGCTTCCAGCGCCTTCCAGGACGGGAAGGAAAGGGCCAGAAGGACGGCCGGTTCAGTCACGCGTTTCAGTGCCTGCCCGCCTTCCTCACGCGCCTCGACTCCAGTAAGTTGTTGCCTGAAGCAGAGAGGCCAGGTCCTCCCCGGTGGCCGCGCTGCTGAAACACCATCTGGTCCTGAGGGCGTTCGTCTCCTGTCCCTTCTGGAAGGCCCTCGATGGCGTTTTCCTTTCCCGTTTCGCACCGTGGTTCCTCGGCGTGGCCGACGATGGGGGACGGCTCCCCAAAGATGCTGGCGATGGAGCCATTTTCTCTTGCACGGAGAGGAAGTCGCACTCCTGGGACTCAGACCCTGGCGTGGCCCGCGGCACCACCCCATCTGCTTCGTGACCCCACTACGGACCGTGGCCCGGGGTCCTGAACCCTGTGGAGTCCCACCTGCCACACGCGAGCAACGGACCCCACGCCTGGCACAGTGGACGCCCCATCACACAGCCATGACTGGGGGCGGGTTCCGGCCCCCTCGCCACCCCGGGGCCCTCTGACACCCGGGCACTGGTCCCAGGTGGGAGCGCGTCCAGGGCACAGTGGCCTTTCCTAAGGCCAGGGCAGGGGACCAGCCTCAGGCAGAACCTCCCCATGAAGGACGTGGGAGACAGAACTGCGCCCTGGGTCCCTCACCGAGCCCCTCCCAGGGGGCGCCCCACACACGAGGGGCCTCGGGCACACCCCACTTACTTGTTAGTGGTCCCGTAGCTGTCCGTGGCTGACGATATGGACACGGCGCAGATCAGAAGGGGCAAACCTGCGGGAGGGAGGGCATGAGCGTCAGGTCCCCATGGGCGCCGGAGGACGGGCGGCCGCGCCTTCGCGTGGAGCCAGCGCTCGCCCCCTCCTCCCCCTGGGCCCGGCCACCACGAGGGGCCCGGGTCCGGCGTCGGCCCCTCTTTGCTGCCCAGAGGTGAATGGAGAGCCAAGATTCCTCTGCTTTCAGCTGTCCCCCAACCTACCCTGGGAGCGCCTTTGTCATTCCTCCCCGTGTCACCCGTGTCCAGCAGGGGCCGTGCCATGGGGCAGTGACCGCGGTGTCTGAGAGGAGGGTGGGCCCACCGCTTCCTCTGAGCAGGGCCACAGGCCCTGGGTGGGTGCGTGCTGTCAGCCGGGACCCTCGAGGTGGGGAATGGGGACTGGGGAAGCCGGGCTTTGGGCCTCGCCACACCGGTTCCCTCCCAGGGCCACCCGACCCACAGAGCCGCCTCAAGGTTCTGGCTGGACCTCCCTGGCCACCGCCCCCGCTGTAGAGTGGGGGTAACAGCACCCGCCTCTCAGGCCATCGTGAGGGTGGCAGAGGTGGCCGGGTGTGAGGCACGAGGCACCGGCTGCGTGACGCCTGCTCCCCAATCATCCCCAGCACTGGGGACCAGCCCTAGGGTCTTGGGAGCGAAGTGGCTCCCGGCGCCTGGCTCAGCCTCCAGCTCCTCAATCACTAACTAAAGGTCAAGAGAGTACAGCTGTCTGCAGACCGTCTCTATTTAGGGTTGAAGCTAAATCTGGCCTAATCAGAACGCAGGACGCCTTGAAGAAGCTGATTAAGGGAATGCGGAGGGGAGGGGGTTGAGGTCCGCACCCAGCCCGCCCTCCGCCTGCTGACGGCTTACACGGGGGGTGGCGCAGCCGGGCCTGTAGCGGTCCTGTCGGCATCAGGAGCCACGCGGTTCCAGCTAGGGTCCCCAAGGAGGGTCCCCAGATCACCTCACTTTTCAAAAGAACTCAGTAATTTTATGTAAAATCTCTCCATTTAAAAATATTGGCAAACAATTTACTTGTTCTGCAACACTGTGCAGACAAAAGAAGACGTCCTTCAAGACCATACTGGACTGGGGCACACACGCACACACGCACACAGAAACACACTCACACGCACACACATGCATGCACAGACATACATGCACACACGCACACACGCAGACATATGTGCACACATGCGCACACAAAGACACATGCAGATACATGCATGCACATGTGCACGCGCGCACGCACACACACACACACACACACACACACACACACACACCGTCTTACAGCCACCGCACAGCTCCATGCACTGGGCCCCTCTCACTGTGCAGATGAGTTGCATAAACACTGTAATTCGTTTCCATCACCTTTGCTGTGGCTTGTGGGTGTGTGCACGCATGTCCCTAAATCATATGACCACAGCCATAAAGAAGCTAGCAGCTATAGGAGGCTGGTCACATGCCGTCTTATCAGCCCTCACTGTCGATGGAGTCGGAAATCACAGCAGGAGCAGCCCTCCTCTCCGCGGGAGTCACGGGGACATTGGAAGAGCAGGTCATGCTTGATTTGGGCTCAGCCCGTGGAGGGCGCAGGCACCCGGGCGTGGGGAGCACGGCGCGGACAGCAAGCCCACTCACGGGCGGGGTCCAGGGCCCCAGTGCGACCACGGGCGCCCCCCGCAGGGCCTCTGGCCCTTGGACGTGGATGCCGAGCCTCCTCTCTGCATGTCGCCCAGGTGAAGCCAGGAGGGGCGCATCACTTACCCCCACTTGACCCTCAGGTAAATTATATTAGCGTCTCAAAGCACAAAACAAACATGTTTACTGCTCCTTGCACAGTGGGGACTGTGGAAATTAAATCGATTTGAGGAAAACCGGAAACAAGTAGCAGGTCTCTAATGCCAGGTGGATGCTTCATAACGAAGTCCGCTGCCACAGCCCACTCTGGCGGGAAATGGGGCTTCCTGTCCTCGCCGGGCCGGGCCGGAAGGAAGTGAAACAACCAAGCCACATCCATGGGGAGGAGAATGATGGCATGAGTCCCTCCACAGACCCCTCTTCAGTGAGACGTAGCTTTTAACAGCGCGACCATTTAAAGTCTCTGTAAATTTTTCTAAGGGCATATGGCAAATTAAGAAAAATGTTCAAGAAATCCTAGAAAGTCTTGGTAAGAACAAAGAGTCTGAGATGCTTGAGACGCAGCCCGCTTCCTCGCCCAGCTCAGCACGAGGGAAGCATCGCTCCGACAGGTGCAACCAGGAGGCAGGGCTCCTTCTCCTCCCAGCATCTCCCTGCGGGCAGGCTGCAGGCAGGTCTCAGCTCCTCAGCTCCGTGTTCCCGAACCTGTATTCCAGGTAAGAGCCCACTTCCTCCATCCGCCCTCCCAAATAACTGAAATGAAAAGTTCGATAACTAAAATGAAAGAAATTCAGTAGAGAAGGTTAAGAGCAAATCTGAAATGGCAGAAGAAAGACTCGGCAAACTTGAAGATAGAGTGAATCTCGACAAACCCCAGCAAAGATGCCCACAAAGAGATGTATACCCAGACTCATCAGGATAAAAACGCTGCAAGACAAAGGCAAAAAGAAAACCTCAAAAGAATCAAGTGAAAAACAACTTTTTGTGCACAAGGGACTCCAATACGATCAAGAGATTAATTATCGTGAGAAACGGGAGTCTCTGCAGCCAGGCAGATGACATAATCGAAGGAAGAAACCCTGCCAACCAAGAGTCTCCATCTAGCGAAACAAGCTTTTAAAACCGAAGATGAAATAGATATTTCCAAATAAACAAGTGAAAGATTTGTTGCTATCAGACTTGCCCTACGTCAAATACTAGATAAAGATCTTCGGGCTGA
This sequence comes from Rousettus aegyptiacus, assembly GCF_014176215.1. Classification (NCBI taxonomy): domain Eukaryota; kingdom Metazoa; phylum Chordata; class Mammalia; order Chiroptera; family Pteropodidae; genus Rousettus; species Rousettus aegyptiacus. Next base: position 787,877 of record NW_023416308.1, read on the forward strand.
AAGAACCCCAGGCAATGTGAACACACACACACACTCACACACACACTCACTCACACGACACTAGTAAAAGAAATTGTGTAGCTACAAAATATAACATAGATGCATATTTCTTCTCCCTTTTATCTCATAACTGATTTAAACAACAATGGTATAAAATGCAATTACATAATGTATTGTTGGACCGATAACAGCGAAATGTGGTGTGTGCTCGCCCATGACAGTACAGGGAGCAAGGCTGTTCTGAGTTAACAGACAATACCAGAGGGTCGCTCGAACCCGTGGAAATGAATGAAGAGCATCGGAAACGGCAGATAAGAAGGATAAGATGACAAACTTTGTGAAAATTCACGTGTGTTTCTTCTCCCAGCTTCTTTAAAGGACATGAGATTAAAGAAAGCGATAATTATAACGATGTCTTGTTGAGCTGTACCATGTACAGATACAGCCTACATAACAGTCATGACACAGTCGGAAGGAAGAGAGAACAGGGCTACGTAGGGGTGGCGTTTCTATGTCCCGCTGCGATTTATCTTAGATCTGAAAGAGGGTCTAATAAACTAAGATAAATATGGTAATACACGCCATAGCAACCACTAAGAAAATGCCTTTAACAGTGTGGTAAAACCATGCAAAAAGAAGCAGAAGGAGGAGCAGAGAAGCCAGACAGGCATGGGACACATAGGAAACAAGAAGTAAAGTGGCAGGTATAAATCCAGCTGTGTAAACCGCAGTGTCAAGTGTGAAAGTAGTAAACAATCCGACCAAAAGGCAGAGACTGCCGGATTGGATTCGGTCAAAACTGGGATGTAACTAGGTCCTGCGTATAGGAGACACACTTCAGATGCAAAGCTACAAATAGGTGGAAAGCGAATGGATGGAAAAAGATACACCACGCAAGCCGTGACCAGAAGAAAACTAGAATGTCGATACTGAAATCAGACAAAACAGGCTACGAAACAAACAAACAAAAAGGTTACTGGCGAGAAAGAAGGGTCCTTTATAATGGTAAAAGGCGTCAATCCAGCAGGAAGACCCGCCTGTAAAGAGAGGCACACCTAACAGTCGAGCCACGAAGACGTGAACCCAAATCGACAGAGCCAAAGAGGGAGAGAGACATCGAACAATAGTAGTTGGTGACTGCAGCACCTCGCCGTCAGTAATGAGCAGAACAACCTAGACAGAGCGACGAGGAGACAATACTTGCACGACACGGAAACCGCCTCACAGACACCTGCTGGACACCCCGCCCAATGGCCACGGAATGGATCGTCTTCTCAAGGTCATGTGGGACATTCTCCAGGATTGGCCATTTGTTAGGCCATAAAGCAAATTTTAATACATCCCAAAAGACTGAAATTGTACAAAATATGTTGCCTGTCCACAATTTGATGAAATTAGATATTAAAAATAGGGAAAAAAACTGAGAAATTCAGAGATGTGTGGAAATTAAACAACACACCCTAAATGATAGATGGGTCAAAGGAGGAGTCAGAAAGCAAGTCAGAAAATCCTTTCAGACGAATGAAAATGAAGCCACACACTCCAAGCCCACGGGACGCAGCCGAAGCAATGCTCTGAGACGTTTATGTAGCTATAAACGTCCGCTTTTAAAAAAGCATAGATCTCAGATGAATAACCCAAACTTTTACCCTAATGTGCTGGAAAAAGAACATACCAAACCAAAAGCGAGCAGAAGGCAAGAGATAATGAACATTATGGCAGAAATTAATGAACTAGATGATATAAAACGATAGAGAAAATCAATAAGACCAATAAAATCAATCTTTGTAAAAATACCCAAATTACCAAAGTCAGTCAGAAGTGTTTCCCACTGATATTAGACTTTTGCTTTCGATAAGCCAACACGGTTCTCTTGCCTTGGTTTCTTCAAGGTGTGAAGAAGGACGATATGAAGAGAAAGTCGCATCCCGCCCCGCCTGCCCCGCCCCGCGCCCCCCCCCCGCGCCCCACCCCCACCTACCCCATCCTATCCCGTAGTAGTAGAGGTGCTTGCTGTCCTCCGAGCCGAAGACCTTGATCACCATGCTGTAGAGATGCAGCCCCTCCACCAGCATCCACGCGAAGGTGCTCAGGAAGAAGTAGTGGAGGAGCATGGCCAGCACCTGGCAGGGGACCTGGCAGCGAAGCACACGGGCCGGGGTCAGAGCTCTGGGTGTGCGCAGGGCGTTTCCGCGTCTCTCGCCCCTGGCATCCTTTGCTGGGGGCGTCTGCTGGTCATGTCGCCTCATGCTCTTCCTGGGAGGCATGGCTCCACTTCCTAGTCCGAGGGACTTGGGCACGTGACTCAGGAGTGACCAGTCACTGCCCGCGCCCCCTCCCAGGCACAGGGACTGGTTCGGGAAGGTGTGGGTTGAGGCGGGCCAATCAGCACAAGCCTCCTCATTCTCTTCAACAGGGGTGGGCGCAGGACCCGGCTGGTCCATGGGGTGGGTGCCGGGGTGGGTGCCGGGGTGGGCGGGGCCCCCAGGGAGCAAGGTGCCCCTCCTCCCTGCAGACACCTTGACCAAGCCTGGAGCTTGGGACGGGCGGCCTGCAGGGAGGGAGTTGCAAGGCGGGGGAAGCAGCCCTGGGACGCGGCTGGCACCCCTGGATTCTGGAATTCCCAGTCCGCCCACTTCGCGGTGTTTGTTAGCTGCCTGGGTGTCGAGCAGAGAAACGAGACCCGTGTGCCGTCTGTGTCCCGGGAGGAACCTCGGCCGGGCTCTCCGGGGCGTCCCGGGGGTTCTAGCGGCAGGAGAGGGTGCCGGCCCGGCGTCGTGGGGCGGTGGGCAGAGGGGACACTCACGGTGCCCGGCCGGCAGTGGAAGCTGATGAGCAGCAGGGCCTGGGCCACCAGGACGGCGAAGGACAGGTTGGCGTGGATGTGGTAGCGCTGGTTGCGGATGGTGCTGACCGAGCTGCGGGCAGAGAAGCAGGGCTGAACCCCGGGCTCAGGGCGGGCCTGGCCGTGGCCCCCCACGCGCTCCTCCCAGAGGCCTTGACGAAGCGCCCAGATGGCCCTCAGGAGCTCCAGGCTGCACTCGGAAACCACCCCGCTCTGACCCAGCTCCTCGCAGCCACCTGGCCCCGCCCCGCCCGAGCCCTGCCCACCACCGGGACACAGCGCTCTCCCGTCCTGCTCATGACGCCCTTTCGAGATCCCGGACACCCCCAGCCTGCTCCGGCCAGGCTGCCGCAGGGCTGCACAAACGGCCTGACCTCCAAGGAGCCCCAGCTGGGAGCTGACCCCACCTGGGTGGGGAGCATGCTGAGCAAACAGTGGAGGCTCCAGGGGTCAGAGATCGAATGTCCCAGCAGGAGCCCCATGCTGGCCCCCCCCACCTGGCTTGGGCCCCCCAGAACCTCCTCATGTGTCCCCGTGTGCACCTGCTCTGCCCAAGGGTCCTGGGTCCCCATTACGGCAGCAGAGGCGGAGGCCCCAGATGCTGACTTGGCCGCCCCGACTGATGGAGCCAGGGACCCCCACAGTCACGGAACCACACAGCAGCAGGGGTGAGAGGGTGCAGGACCCCAGGAGGGACCCTGGGGAACCCCGGAGGGGAGGCCGCCCAGGCCTGAGTGACACGATGGCCCCGGGGGCCGTGCGGCTGCACAGCTGTCTGTCCGGATGCACGTCTCCCAGTTAAGAAAGGGCTGCAGAGGGACCCGGCTGCCGCCCTCCCGAGGGGCGGCTCCTGGGGCTCGGAGCAGACCAGTGGCTTTGGTGGGGAGGGATGGGGGCCCGTGGGAGAGCGTCCCCCTGCAGCACCCTCACGCCAGGCACCCACTGCCCAGCCCACGGGTCCTCAGTTCCTGCTCTCACGGGCCAGCGAAGCCCCTGCCTGCAACCCAGGCCTCGAAATGAAAAGCCGCGGAAGCAGCTGCCCAGCGGTGACACGGGACACGCGGAATCTGACGGGGGCCCCGGGAGGGGGGGCAGGGGCTGGGGTGGTGAGGCCGCCACACGTCCGGGGACATGGGACGAGTGGGAGGTGACTCACGAGAGCATGGCGAAGGTGGCCAGCGTGACGGCCAGGCAGAGCACCGACAGCGAGCAGCCGACGTAGCTGATGGACGACAGCGCCACCTGGTGTCCGCGCGTGAGCTGTGCGGGAGGCGGAGCGGAGGGGTCAGAGACGGGGCCAGCGGAGGGGTCAGCGGAGGGGCCAGCGGAACGGCCAGGCTGGACGGGGACTGGCCCTCCGGTTAGTGTGGCCCGAGCCTGATGGACGGTCCAGGCTGGAAGGACTCCAGGGCTAGTGACAGCCGGACATGAGGCAGCCACTGTCCTGCCGTGAATGCACAGCGACCACCAAGTCCTGCCTCTCCCCCAGACGCCCTGTAGCTGCCAGTGGTGGACGTATTGGCCCTGGGTTTGCACACTTCGAGGGCTCCAAACAGCTCCGACAGTCCCCAGATTCTCCCGCCCACCCAGTCGCCACCCTACTGCTGCCGGAGCCTCCCCTCGCACGCGGCCCGCCCCGCCGCCCACCCCGCTCCCGCACCCCGCCACTCCGGCCTCCTCGTCCACAGCACCTGCGCATCCGCGCTGCAGAGGAGGCCCCGAGTTTGCTCAGAAGCCAGACCCAGGAGCCATAGGCCAGGCTCGAGCCCCGGCACGACCTCGTCCCCGCTGACGACCTGGACACGTGTGAGGACCCCACGCATGCGCGTGCGTGTGCAGGGCCACAAGGCGTGCCGGGCGGGGGCCTAGGCAGGAGTTTGCTCATACCCCCGTTGCTGCTGATCAGACCCCAGTCGAACACGGTCAGCTAAATGGATGAGAAGGCGCAGAGGACGGTAACAAAAGTCACCGCTCATGTAACCACGCAACCCAAAGCACCCGCTCTGCCTGCGGGAGCTGGGGTCTCAGGTCAGACACACCGGCCCTGGGCCCCACGAGCCCCTTGCTCCCGAGGCTCTGCCCGGAAGGCCAGCTGCGCAGCCTGCCTGGCCGCCCCTGCGGGGCCGCTCTGCGCTTCCCATGCCTGTGGCTTGGTCTGCATCGACTCGTTGCTGCAGGCAAGGTCCCTCCGACCTTTGTCCTGGGGACGCTCAGGGCCAGAAACAAGAGGAGGCGACTGTGGATGGCGGAGGCCACCCAGGCATGGAGAGCAGGGCGGCGGGGCCCTGCCCAGGACTGACCGCCTAGCGGCCTTCACTGCCTTCCTGAGCCGTGGCCATCGGTTAACTCATCCCACGGGGCACAGAGCACTTAGCGCCCCCGACTGAAGGAGGCGGCAGGAGGCGGGGGCCGAAGCCCTGTCACCTCCTGCGACCGGCTGTCTAATAAAAAGTTCCCTAAGCACGCGGGGGCCACCGCTGTGTTCCTATAGCAACCTTCTCAGCAGGGGCTGGCTTCTGGGCCCCGACCTTCTCACACGCAGACAGGCAGGCGCAGGGAGGCCTCACCTGTCGCCTGCCCCTGCTGGCGCGGGGACTGTCGCCAGGGCCGCGTCCCCACGCCGTACCTGAGTTCTCCTCCCCACGGTCGTCCCGGGCCCTTCCCTCTCCCCCTCAGTCCGCCTGTCGCCGAGCCGGGCTCCTCTGCCAACACGTGTACACACACCCCTTGCTCCTCCCAGGTCCACGCCCCCAGCCCCCCCCCCCCGCACCCTCCCCTCCCTGCCCCGGTGCATCCCGGGCACTCAGCAGGCCTTGTTTCCGGAGCACCCCCCGGGGGTGCCCTTGCTCCCCGCCGAGATCCCGCATGACCCGCCCCACCCAGGTTTCTGCCACCTTCCCCCCCCCCCCGCCCCCTGCAGTCACTGCCAGGAGGGGCCAGACAGCAGAGCAGGGCCCCGCCACCACTCAGGAGAGGGGCGTTAGCGTGGGCGGGAACCCCCGCAGAGCAGAGCCGAGGGGATGGCCTGGCGCCGGAGGCCAGCCGCGGCCTCTGTGCTCGCAGGGCGGAGGACAGGACCAGGCCTGGGCGGCTGGGGCAGGAGGGGGCAGATGGAAGCAGAGGCGCGGGGGCCACTTCAGTGCCTGATGCGCATTGGCTCGGCCGGAAGCCAGTTGTCGAGGGAGCCCAAGACGGCGCAGAGGACAGATGGGGACACGTGTGCGAGGACAGGAGCGAGCCGGCCCCCCGCCCCCGGCCCCCCACCCCCGGCCCCCGGCCCCCGACCCCCAGCCCCCGGCTGCCGCCTCCAGGCCCGCCGGCTCAGGAGCTGCTCTGACTGCGGCCGAGCCACGCGCTTCCTGCCTTCCTGTCCCCTGGGCAGCAGGAGCGTGTGGCTCCGGGCAGCCCGGGGCTGGTGACAGGCTCCAGGCTTGACCGGCTCCAGCCAGTCCCCCAGCTGGCCCTGCTCCGCTGGGTCCAGCCATGGGTGCCCGCTGCGTTCCCGGGGTGGGGGCCACCGACGGCCTGGGACGGGCGGGCACTGGGGCAGGGGCGCGTCGGTGGCTTCCCCTGGACCTGCAAAGACATCTCACCCCCGTGTCACCCAGACCGGGAACCGGCCCCTGCTCACCTCCCCCAGCCACACAGCGAGCGGACTGGTCCGGGCCGCTGGGAAAACAGAGCCCACCCCAACAGCAGAGAATCGAATGCGGGAGCATTTGCTGCGGGGAGAACTGAGGCGCCCCGGGTGGTGAAGGGGAGCTGTGCAGGCTGCAGGGAGAAGGGGGCCCCGTCTCACTCCTGCTCCCCACCCCCATCCTCCCCTAGAGCCCCTGACAGCGACCCGGGGAAGGGGCCAGCAGCGGTCAGCACAGAGATGCAGAGCCCCCCGGGGAAAGGCGGACCCGAGGGCGAAGGCCAGGACCCCACGCCACCTGGCTCCTTGGGAAGGGTCCCCCCAGGGCCCGGCCCTGGGAGGCGGGGAGCCGATGCCTGGCCCCTGAGGCCGGTGGGGGGCTGGATGCTGCTTGGAAGCTGGAGGTTCACACAGAGGTGAGGCGGGCAGAGGCTGCCCAAATGCTGTGATGGCAAAGCGGGAGTGTACCCTGTCGGGGAGGCGTGCGGGCGAGGGGGAGACCACGGACCCACAAGCCGCCCGGCACAGACATGGGGCTGGAGCAGAGCCCCGGCGGCAGCGTCGGCATCTGCGAACATTTAAGGCCGCGCACCGCTTGACCCAGGGCCCCCTGGAGGGACTGCCCCTGTGGCTCGATGCCGAGGCAGGTCCGTGCGGGCCGAGCTGGGGTGACCTCGGAGACACGCTGATCAATCGTCCTGACCGAGTGCAGACCGGCCGGGACTCCGTGCCTGGCTTCGTTCAGAGAGCAGAGAGGGCCGCAAGCTCAGAGGCCGTCTCCGAGGGACAGACAGCAATGCTAGGGCAAGGGACGGGGGACCCCGGACGCGGGACGGCGGAGGCGGGGCGGGCATGTTGGGGGGGGCGTGTTCGGGGACGCGGGACGACGGAGGCGGGGCGAGCGTGTTGGGGGGGGGGCGGGCGTGTTCGGGGACGCGGGATGGCGGAGGCGGGGCGAGCGTGTTCATCATGGCCTGCCCTCCCTGCTGTCTCCCCACACACCGCGGTCGCCTTCACAGGAAACGCGGCCTGAGGAATCTGGGGGCTGCCTGTCACAGTGTCCCCAACGCCCTGGCTGCATCTCAGTCCCGCACCCTCCTGGAGCTCGGCTAGCCAGCCCAGCCCCACCCTGTCAGAGTGGCAAGGCGGGTCCCAGGGGAAGGGAGGGGAGGGGCAGGCGGCAGGCCCATCTGTGTCCCCCCAGCTCCCGGCTGTCAGCACCATGGCCAGTGCAGGGCCGGGGAAAAGGCAGCAGGCGGCAGGAGCAGGAAGCGCCAAGCCCGCTCCTACAAGGCAGGCTGGTGGGAGAGGGAGGAGCCGCCGGGGAAGGCGGAGCCCAGCAGGTGGCAGCCCCTTTCCTGGGTGGCCCTGCGGGCCAGTGGCCTGAGGCCTCGGTCTGCATGAGGAAGGCATTCGGGGCGGGCCCCTCCTGGAAACACACACCGAGTCCCCCAGGTCTGGGGGAAGAGCCAGGCTCACCCGAGGGACCCTGGCTCCTCTGGGGCGGGGACGCGGGGGAGTGGGACCCTGTTCTGTGCAGCAGAGGCCGGCCACCCTGGCGCCCACTGGCACCGGCTCTGCCACCTTTCAGGAGAATGAGTAAAGGGGGCGGAGATGTCTGGCCACGTCCCCCCCCGCCCCCCGCGCCCCGACCACGAATGCCAACGTCCGAGTGTGTGAGGAAGGCCCGCGGTCCTCAGACACACGGTCAGACTGGCCGCCAGGCCTGACCCCCACCGCCACTGTCCACTGCACCTGCCATGGCTCCTCGGCCACCAGGATGTTTTTTTTTTAAAAGACAACCAGAAATGCAAAATTTTAGATAATATATCTGAGTTTTAAAATAATGGCAACTACTTTTTAAACCTCTGTGGGCTACGTGAAAGATGTCCACTGGCTGAGGTCGGCCTCCAGACCATGGCTTGGGGCTGTCTCACTGAGTGGCTCCTTCCCCGGGGCTGCCACGCACCTCACTCCCGGGCTCCTGAGCACTGTGGCTCTCACCCAGCCCACCACGGAGCCAAGGGCAAGGGTGTGGCCTGCGTGGGGCGGGGGCGTGGCCTGCGCAGGGCAGGGCGTGGCCTGCATGGGGTGGGGCGGGGCTTTGCGGGTGGGGGGAGGGCATGGCCTGCGTGAGGCAGGGCGGGGCCTTGCGGGGGCGGGGCCTGCGCAGGGTGCCCGCCACCACCTTCCTCAGGGCGCTGTCAGTTCCCACGGTGCAGGCTTGCTGGGCTGACCCCCACTTCGCCCTCCTCACTCAGCGGGCTTGCTGGGCTGACCCCCACTTCGCCCTCCTCACTCAGCGATGCCTTGAATCAGTTGGCCTAAGCACGATGCGTCCTTTAATTAGCGCATGTTATTTCTTGGTTGATGACCCCCGTGGACGCGGAGCCACGCAGACTTCCCGCGTGGATGTACCGGGCCGTACACCACCCTCGTGCTGGGCTCACCAACGCACGCTCTGCCGCTTCCCACGAGGCCCAGCGCGCCAGGCCTGACTCGGCTCTGTGCTCTAACGCAGGCCGTCCCGCTGTCTGCCGCCTCCGGCTCCCTGCCGCAGCCTCCCGGGCCTGCAGGGGTCCCGGTGACTTCTGTCTGCCGCAGGGATCCACCCTCTGTCCCCGGGAGTCCGCCATCCCTGCCGCCTTCGTAACTCCAGAGCTGCCGCAGGTCTGCTGTCCGCTGCGATAACCGCCTTAATCTTCCTTAATGTTCATTTTAGCATGGATAATTTTAAACCACTTTCGAATCGACCTTTCCTGGTGATGAGTGTGTGTGGTTTGCTTCCACGAAGACGCCCACAGACTGTCTAAATCTGGCCGCCTCCGGGAGTGCTGGTGGAATTGCAGCCATAAACACTTCAGCTTGTTGGACCGAGCTGCCTCCCCGCCTCCCTCGGCCCCAGCTCTCCCAAACACAGCTTCCTGCTGGGTGGCCAGCACCCCCCCCCCATCCTCCTCTGCCCAGGAAACCCACCCACGTCCCGGGGGAGACGGCTGGCTTCAGCTCTCAGCGCGTAGGATCCGGAGGAAGCGTTGGGGTTTGGAGACCAGCGTTCAAGGCAGGGCTCTGCTGCCTAGGTGACCTCTGCCCCCCATCTGTGATGCTGAGGATGGCAGCCCCTCACTCATGTGGGAGCAGCTGCTCTCGAGGCGTCACCCCTTAAAGAGGACGAGCCTGCTGGGGCTGTCCGGGGCTCCCAGCTGCCTGAGCCGGGCCTTACCGCTGAGAGTGCGGTACGACAGGCGGGCACAGCCCTCCCCAAGCTCGAAGCTCGCGGCCTGAGGGACACCCACTGCGTCTGTGCCTGGGTTCCATCTCGGGCCCCGAAGGGACTTCCAGGCGCGCCCGCTGGCCCCTGGCGGCTCCGGCTGCGGGGTGGGGGAGAAGCCTGCACGTCTGGCTCTCCGCCGACGCTTCATCACAGGTGGGGAAGTGGGTCCCTGTCCCAGCGCGACGTGTGCGGTGTCTGTCACGGGGCCGTGATGCTCCCACGTCCTCTTAGGGGACAGCCTGGGACCCCCTGTCCAGAGTCGCCATGACCAGTTCACAATCTGGGTGTGAAACCCGGTGCCCTCTCTGAGCCTGGAATGTCCTCCCGGGCCTTCTGGTCATCCGCGCGGCGCTTCCCCGCTGCCCACCGGCCAAACGGGGCTCGCCCGCCTGCATCTTCTCTACCCCCACTCGATTGTCGTCCTGCACCTACCGCTGCTCGAAGCCACTTCCGTGAGCAACAACACAAACGGAGCCATTTCGCAGCGGCGTCGGCACCGCCCCGAGGAGCCGCCTGCCCGGCTCGCTCCGGGACGCTGACACGGGGCCAAGCCAACCCTGCGCCCCGAACAACTGTGCCCGAAGCGAACGGGAGAGCAGGCGCCCTGCCTCGGAGGCGGGCCTGGAAACGCCCTGCCCTCCGCGCCCTGCGACGCCCCTTTCCGTTCCGGAGCCGCGGCCCCTCCCGTCCCCTCTGACCCTGTGAACTCCACCACGGCTGTCTCATCCAACGCTTCGGGTTTCCGCCTGGATCAGAGCTTCCCCAGCGGCTTTTCTTTGCTCTAAAATGATCGCTTCGCGCCCTTCCCTTCGGCCCTTCGTCTCCAGCTTGACACTGTCCACGGCCGTTCGCTCACGGTCCGTCTCTCCCGCTGACGGTAAACTCAAAAGCAGAAATGCGTTGTTCTCCTCGGCGACCGCACCCTGGGGCCTGGCCGGGGGCTGGCGAGTGTTTGTCGGATGGTGACGGGTGAGGACGGGCCCTTAGGCGCCTGCCGGGACATCCCGGCGTCGCTGCAGGGACCACACAGGAGCGCGGAGCCCAGGAGCGCGGAGCCCAGGAGCGCGGAGCCCGCTCACGCACTGGCCACGCGTGCCACGGGGCGGGGCCTTCGCCAGGGGCCTGGAGAGCCACCTGGAGGCACGGCCGACTCCGCCGGCGGTATCTCTGGCGCGGCTCGCTTCCGCGAGCGCCTCCCGGTCCTCACGCGGCTCTGACAGCGGCGGGGGAGGCGGCCTGGCTGGGCGCAGGGCACCCCCGCTGACGAGGACGCCCCTGCTCGGCTCAGCCTCACTGACCCTGAATCTTCGGGAGCCGCCAGGAAGCTGAGTCGTGAATGAAAGTGCTCGATCTCTAGGACGCAGCTTAGGATGGAGCAGAGTGCCAGGCGCGGGCCTTCCACGGCCGGGGGGCCCCGGGCCAGGCCCCCTCCCTGCTCTCACACCCCGCCTCCCACGTCCAGCGTCCTCTGGCGGCCTAGAAGCCACTCAGTCACACACAGGGGTCCGGGTCTGGTGACAGTTCAGAAGGTCACCAGGGGCGTCTCGTGTTTAAAGCGCATTTGCTTGTTTCTCTGACAAGCTGGGCGCTGGCCCTTCTCCCAGGAAACGCGTCTCTGGCCCACGGGCTGATGAGGAGCCCGGCAGGGGACATGGGCGAAAGGCTCTGACCAAGAAGCCCACCCAGGAAGGGCCTCGCCATCCTGGCCTGAGGCTCCGGGGTAGATGTCAGGGCCCCACTGAGAGAGGGCCCCAGAAGGCCACTGCACGGCCCCTCCCCCGCCATGGGCTCAACCCCAAGCTGGAATCGGGCCCCTCGGGAGGCCCCGTCTGCACCCAGCCTCGCGTCTCAGGGCAGAGGTGCTCGGGGGAGGCAGTGTCGACGCCTGTGTCACACGGGTGACAACCTCTCTGGACATTCATGTGACCAGCGACAGCCGAGGACAGCTCTCTGCTGGACCGGACGTGTCCCATGTCCCCACAGCCCGGGCAGGGCTTCGCAGTGGCCTGCGGCAGACGACGCTGGTGGGCTGCCTTCCAGTCTGCACGCGCAACGAGCGAGACCAGGGCTCCCCGGGGGCCGCCCGGGGACATGCGGAGCGAAGATTTGTTTTGACGAAGAAGCCGAGCCTCACGATGTCCCCGATCACGGAGTCTCCCGGGCCAGCAGCCTCCCATCGGCCCCCAAGGGTGACAGTGCCCCGGGGACATGCCACCTGGCCCTGGTGTGAGGGCACCTCCCTGGGGTCCAGGCCCCCCGTGCCCGGCCCTTACCTCCAGCGGGACCACCTGCATGAGGATGGCGAAGTTGGTGAGGTGTGAGCAGCGGCAGACGGAGTGGGCCAGGCTCCCCTCGGCGAGGACACAGCCCTGGTTCGACCAGACGCCCTCTCCGGAGCTGCGGACACGGGAGAAAAGATCAGAGAAGGCGGCAGTGTCCTCGACCTGACGGCCAGGCCGCAGCCACCTAGGAGCCCCTCCCGCGGGAGGCGAAGGCGCCGTGACCACCCTGCCACGGCCACGTGGACGGCACCTGGCCCAAACCCGGTAAACAAGGAAACGCGCACGTCCTCCGACGGCCCGGCGGCCCTGCCAGAGCAGCTCGGGGGCCACGCACAGGGACACGTCCGAGCCTTGTGTCGCCGGAGACATAAAGTGACCCGACGTCCACCTTGGGGACTGGATCGAGAAAAGGCGGGAAACACCAAGAAGGCCAAACGTGTACCAACAAGGGCGAAACCCCAAACATAACGTATCATGTTAAATGCATGGAACGAAAGATCATACGAACAAAAGCTCATACTTCCTGTGAACATAACCGTAACTCATACGCAAATTACTGAGAAGACTCCCCGGGGTGCTCGTCTCCAGAGACGGGGGAGAGGCCAGGACACATGGGACAGATTTGCGTTTTTATAATGTTCCACTTCTCTACAGAACAACTTATCGATGTTTTACTTGTACCGCTTCTCACGGCATAAACCGAGACGAAGAGGACCCCAAGCAAATAGGCGTGGCGTGCGCTTCGCCCTCCGCGAGGATGCGGGAGTGACCACTGCCTCCTCTGTGCTCTCTGTACTTTCAAATTTGAACGAAGACCTTCCAGTGGTTCTTCCCAGAAATCGCCACTTGGTGTTACTGGCAAAGGCTCGTCTTCGGCGGGGGCCTCGGGAGAAAATGCTTATGACGCTGAAGAAGCTACAGGCTCCGGTTTCTCTGTCCTCTGTTCAGTTCTGACTGCGGCGTCAGCCCCGAGTGCGCCGGGGCGGAATGTGGCTGTCCAGCTCGGTGGCCGGCCCTCAGTCCTGCTCCTCTGCTGCCCGTGGCCCTGCCAGAGGCAGCGCGTCCCCGGGAGAATGCCGTGTGGCCGTAATGAAGGGCGGGCCTTGGGAAGGGTCGTCTGGAGGGGACCGGGCAGTGGGCGTTGAGCCTGACGCTGGGCCTCCGGACAGCAGCTTCGGTCCCATGATGAATGGGAGGTGGGGACACTTTGCAGAGAGCACAGCCTGGGCCACTTGACCCTGCCCGTCTGAGGGGCAAAACCCCACGAATCATGCTGGATCAAAGGGACTGGAAGACGGGGTCGTGTCCTCCTCCCCCGTCCCCTGTCCCCCTCTTGGTCCAGCATCCCCAGGACCTGGGGCACCGTCAGCCGGCCAGCTGCCATGCTGTCTGTAGCACCTCTGTCCGTCTGTCGATGGCGTGGATACCACCTAGAGGAGACCCGAAAACTTAACAGGTGTCAAATGGGGTGAACACGCCCTTGGGGATGGAAAAGGTGCCTTCTGCTATGCAAGGGTGGCTGGGACTCGAAGACCATGACAGTCGCATGTCCTCAAATGAAGCCACGAAGGCGTGGCAATGCCTTATGCGCCCCAAGGGGCATCACCTCTGCGTGGGTGTGACGAGCCAGTGAAAACCAGGAGGCGGGCTCCCCGCTCGTGCGGAAAGAGATCAGCCACGCGATGTCAGGTACGGGGGAAACACGTGTGACCTGAGACCAGGGACGTCCGTGTTTCAGCAGAAACACGCATATGCTTAAATAGGGCGCGCGTGCATATAAACGTGACGGAAACACTAACATCGGTTGAAAGCAGTGAGGGCAGAACGAAGCGTGGCGGACGGTGCAGGAAACACGAGATTACGCGGAGCCTCGCATTTCCCTCGAGTGCAGGTATGACTCGTAGCTGAATTTTGGGGGGAGCACACTAAAAATTCCTGCCCTGCCCCTCCCCCCGCCCCCGTGGTTACTGCTGGGGACCGCGCGAGGTCCAGGGGGAGCTGCTTTTTTTTTTTTTTATAACGTTTTACTTTTTGAAAGAACAATGTGTTGATAGATTGCTTGTGTTAGTTCGTAAAGTGCATATCTAGAAAAAGCGCCGAGTGAGAATATCCTTCAACTATAAAAGAGAACGCGTCATCAGACAAACGCGCACGAGTGTGTCCTGTCGCCGGCAGACTCGCGCTACGAGAAGAGTTACAGGCGTGGGGTACCAGACGGAAACCTGGATCTGGACCAAGAAGTGAAAGAGCTGCAAAGGGAAAAGAATAAAGGTAAATATGCGATTACTGTTTTCTTCATTTCAATTGCTCTAGGAGATAACTGCTTTAATTATCTAAAGCAAAATTACTAGCATTGTACTGTGCATTTATAGTATCTGTAAAGGTATAACACATGGCACGAGGGATGGGCGAAAGGAACTGTGAAAAGATTATTGCAGCGTCTTAGAATATACGCAAAGTGATACAATGTTACTCGAAGGTAGACACCGATGAATTACAGACAGACATTCTATCCCTCTAATTTAAAAAAAGGTATCATTAGCAGTCAATGGTGAACATAAATGGCATCATAAAATATACCCCCAAGTCCAAATGAAGTAAGAAAAGATAACATGAGAAACCAAGATAGAAAATTACAAAACAGTGAGCAAGAAGGCAGATCGTAATCCAACTATACCAATAATTACATTAAGTTTAAATTATCTAAGCATACTGATGGAAAAGAGAAAATTCCAGATTGTATAAAAATGCAAGATTAGTCATACGCCCTCTAAAAAGATCCCACTTCGGATATAAAGATTTAACTAGATTAAAATAAAAGGATGAGGAAAACATTAACATACGAACACGAATTAAGAAAGCCAGAACGGCTATGTTGGTATCAGATTACATAAACTTTGGAACAAATATGTCCCTGGATAAAGGGGGGCATTGGAATGACAGAGTAGCCAATTTTCCACGAAGATGTAACAATTCTAATGATATATGCACCTAACGATAAAATTTCAAGATACATTTTTTAAAAGAACTGAAAAAACTGAAAGAAGAAATACATGCATGTTGCAGTTTGAGAATTCACACTCACTCCTCTCATTAATTGACAGAATGAGAAAAGCAACGAAGTCACAGGAAATCTGAACCACATTGCTTCTGACATGACAGAATACTCCATTAAGAATCCATTTTTTAAGCGTACGTGGGACACCTCCCAAGGCTGAACATATCCTGAGTCATGAAACAACTTTTAACAAATGTATAAGAGCAGAAGTCATCTAAGGAATGGTTTCAGATCACAGAAATAGTAAATAAAATCAGTAGCAGAAAGATCTCTGGAAAACCCCCCAAATGTTTGAATTACACAACACACTTCAAAACAGTACATGGGTTGAAGAGGATGTCGTAAGGAAAATCAGAAAATATTTTGAATTTAATGTAAATGAAAACAACCTAACAATATTTGTGGGATAC
Source organism: Rousettus aegyptiacus (assembly GCF_014176215.1). Lineage (NCBI taxonomy): Eukaryota > Metazoa > Chordata > Mammalia > Chiroptera > Pteropodidae > Rousettus > Rousettus aegyptiacus. Next base: position 803,383 of record NW_023416308.1, read on the forward strand.
AGCTAAATCAGAGCTTACAGGAAAATTGATAATGTTAAGTGCTTATTTAAGTAAAGAATAAAGGTTTTATGTTAATAACTAAGTCTACACTTCAAGAAATTTAAAAATAGAGAGCAAATTAAACCCAAAAGAAGTAGGAAGAAGGAAATGACCAAGGTAAAAGAGTAAATCAATGAAATTGAGAATAAAAATGCAATAAAGAAAAAGCAATGAAATCAAAAGTTGTTCCTTTGGGGGGAGAAAAACAATAAAATTGATGAACTTCTCGTGAGCGTGACTAAGGAGAAGAAGAGAAGACGCAGATCGTGCCATGGCCAACGAGGGCAGGACGTCGCCACAGACCCCGCGGACGCCGAGGCAGCGTGCCTCGGTCGCGCCGGCTGTGAAAACGCACGGAGCTGTGTAACAGAGTGTGGGCTCTCTGAACGCCGACCGCACACTAGTAAGTAAGAGCTGGGCAAGTGGACGGGGGCCGCGGGCACCACGGTCTCGGCGGCGGCCGCCTCCGGGGGCTGAGAGGGGCAGGCTGAGGTGGCGATGACCTTGAACGTTGTCTGCGACGTGTCAGTTGTTTCATTCTTAAAACTACGAACACACCAATAGTTACAGATCCGGGGCGCCGGCTGCCCGCATTCACACTCGTCTCTGTTCTCAAAACGTCTTCAGAAGTAAAACCAACAGGCCATGTGGGTCTTTCCAAACCCTGTCTCCCCTTTTCTGTCCATAACATTTTTTTCTCTGTAAGCAGTGCCCCAAAGAGCAGGATGACTTGTTCTGCGAGGACGGGCTTCAGAATTTCCATAATTTACAAAGAGACCAATGAAAGGGCTCTACCCGGCTGGGTGTGGCCGAGGCAAAACCCCTGACTTCACAGGGCTGTCAGGTCGCAGCAGCAGCCGGAGTGAGGGGTTAAAAGTCGCAGTCAGAGAAAGGGACCAAAGATAAAGGCGTTTGCCGGCCATTACACAGGATGGGCTGCTCTCTCCCCACCACTGGGGGAGCGGAGGTAAAGGGGGGCCGAGCAGACCCGCCGCAGCCCCCCAGCCCAGGACCTCGATCGAGTGTCTGGTGCTCTGATGGCCGCGGGCCTTCTCTGCCCGCGGGGCCTGGCCAGAGACGGCAGCGGCGCCCTGGGCTCCCTGGGCTGCGGGGCCGTGAGCGGCTGTGGGAGAAGGGCCTGGGCGTGGGGCTCGGCGCAGAATCCAGGACGAGGGGGGTGGCCGGCCATCGGGTGTGGGCCGGAGGCCCTGGGTGTGCCCTGTCTGCCTCTGGGGAGTTTTAAGCTTTACATAAAAACCCAGCGTTGAACAGTCAGACAGTCTGGCACAAGCCACAGGGCCAGAATGAGGGGCTGGGAGGGTCCGTGACCTCCGCCCTCCCCTGCCCCCCCTCTCAGTCACCGACAGCCCCTCCCTGGCCACGGGGACCCCCTGCCCTCCCTGCTGGGGGAGGAGCATTTGCAGTGGGCTCGCATCCAGAGGGCACTGTGATCAGAACCATGCCAGCAGAAGCCCCACACAGCGGGCAGGCGAGCCCACGCCGGTGAGCTGGATGGGGTCCGGGAGGGAGGCATGGGGGCGCTGGGAAGAAGGCTGCCCCTGGGCCCTGGGCCGAGTGGCAGAGGCCGAGGGCTCACGGGGTTTCTGCGGGGACCGGGCCCGCCCGAACAGCCTCACCGCCCTGAGGCCTCGGCGCCTCTGCCGAGCTGGGTACTGTGGTCAAAGTCACCCTGGGCTTCGGAGGCCATCCCGACAGATGTCCTCACGTGGCCTAGAGAGAAGCCACCCCAGCACCCACTCTCGCCCTGCCCAAAGCCACAGAGGACGAACCGTGTGGCCTCCAGGAGCGGGGCCAGGACCCGGCCTGAGCCGAGCGTGCGGCCAGACGCCGGTACCACGTGCCCCTCCATCCTCCCGTCCCCCCCTCCAGCCGTACCTGAAGTCCAGGAAGGCGCAGTACAGGAAGACGCGGTTGCTCTCGTTGGCGGCCTCGCCGTACTGCCTGCCAGTCTGCAACGAGACGCGACAGCTTCGTGAGGCAGCGGGAGGGGCCGGCCTCGGGACCGTGCGCACCCTGGCCGGCCCTCAGGCCTTTGCAGTGCCCCGCCCTCCCTGGAGAATGCTTGTCCCCCAAGACCCCCCCGGCTCCCTCAGGCCTCTGCGCCCTTGGCCCCTCAGAAGCAGGCCCCGCCCCCCGCTGTCCAGAACCTGCCCGCCCCCGGCCGCCCCCAGCCGCACTGAGCAGGGGCCCGTGGCCCCATCGCCACCACGCAGGGGCCCGTGGTGTCCTCGCTGGCCGACTCGCCTACCGGGTCCCCGTCTAGTACATCATCATCACGCACAGCCCCAGGGCCCGGCGCACAGCAGGTGACACTCAGCGTCTGCCTAACGCAGGGACAGAGGGGCGGGCCAGCGGCCACGTCGTCCTGTTCCCAGGACAGTCGTCTCTCCCCAGAGACGTCCTGGACTCTCTTGGACGCCCGCTCAGGGCCCCCGGCCGCAGCTACTCTGCCCTAAACAGGACAGTTCCAGGGACTGTCACCAGTAAGCTCGGGCCGGCAGCCCCGCAGGACACCTGGGCCGCTCGCAGGACAGACGGCGTCTCGTCTGCTCCTGATGGACGCACACTCCAGCCATGCTGCGGCCCAGGAGCTGCGGCAACACAACGACCCCTAAACCAGAGGGCCCTCGGCACCCCGCATTCCCGACTGTTCCATGACGTCCCCAGGGGCGCGGACGATCGTGCCGGTGCTGCTCACGCCTGCCGTGTGGGCCGGACGGGCTCTCCCTCCCACACGCGGCTGTCTTAACACATCGCAGGTGCTGGAAGCCGCCGGTGCCTGGGGACCCCGCGGGCCCCGGCCAGAACGTCCCCGCGGCCGTGGCCACCTGCTGTGTTGGCCACGCCACCCCCTCCTCGGGGAGGCCTTTCCCGCGGCCGCCCCCCAGCTCGCTCCCTTCGTCTGTCTCCATAGCACCGGGCAGCGTCTGGCACGCCCGGGCCCTGCTCGCCGGTCCCGCCCGCGTCCCCGGCTAGGGCAGCGGGTCCCGGGCTGGGACCTCTCCGCCTTGATGCCGCTGTGCCCAGGGCCCACGCGTGGCACTCACGCGGGACCCGAACGGCCGGTCTGAGGGCCGCAGAGCAGGGGGCGGCGGCCGGCCCTGACGCGCGCCCCGGGCCGGCGTGACGCCTCGGCCTGCGCGCCTTCGTGCCCAGACGGCCGTGTCTGCGGCCACTTGGCACCGCGGAGAGTCACCGGTGGGGGAGACCGCGACACGAGGAACCCACAGAATCAGAACGACAACTAGGCACCCTGAGGTCTCCTCAGCTCTGCGGCCCTGGACCCGCACCCTCGGGAGGCCGTGCGCGCCATCTGCAGCGGGGAGCTGCGTCTGCGTCTTGCCCATGTCCCGTGAGAGGCATGCTGGTGTGAGCCGGAGGCAGGGAGCCAGCGCCAGGCCCCCATCCGTGGGTGGCCCCGAGGGCCGAGCCGGCTGCTCCCGCCTCCACCCTGACCCCCACCCTGACTGCCCTGCAGGCGACCGGAGGACGCAGCTCTGAGGCAGTGTGTGGTCGCAGGCGGCGGGCTCGTCCCAGGCCGAGGTCACACCAGGACGGAATCCCTGCCCCCCCATCCCCGTGGGAAAGCGGGTCGCCTCCTGTGCATTCAGTTTGCAGCCGACCTGGAGGGAAGGCTGCGTGTCCCCAGGGAGGGGGGCGTGTGGTTAACGTGCCGTGGGGGGACGGTGGGCGGGAGGTGAGTCACCCCGTCACAGCCCACGTTCCGGAGCAGCTGGGAGGTGTCGGGCGCCGCCCTTCAGGGGGATGACAGGCCCTGCAGCTCCTCCGTCCCCATGATGAGTGACATGGAGGTGACGTGCGGGCCATCGGGCTTGGAGGGCAGGCTCCCATCCTGGGCCCCGGGGCCACACCCGGCAACGCCCCAGCCTATCACCTCGGACAGAAACACGGGCCCCTGTTAGGCCACCTGGAGCGTTGACGATGACGACGATGTGTTTCGCGTGACTCCAGACCCCCACGCAGCAGCGGGGCGGGCGCGACGGCGTCTCCGCAGGCGACCTCCTGTCCGGGAGGGCTGCGGCCTGGGGCGGGACCCCGCGCCGCTCGGCGGGTCTGGCGGGTGGTGCCCGCCACGTCCACACCTCCTGGAGAAGGCAGGCCGGTCCGCGGCCACCCCCCGTCAGCGCCGCGGCAGAGCCGGCCGTCGGAGCCGCCGCCCTGAAGGCCAGGGGGTCCATCGGGGACAGAGGGTTCCTGGACGCCCTGCCGTCCAGCGTCGCTGGCGCAGGGCACGTCGGAGCTGGGCGGGTCGCCGGCACCGCGCGCCTCCTGACCGAGGGCCGGTCACCTTCGCCCCCCGGGGCGCAGAAGCGGCTGCCAGTCGCCGTCGCTGCTGTTCCCCGAGACGCGTGTGTCCCACCCCCCGGCTGTGCGAGCCACGACTGACAAACCGGCCTGCTGCCGTGCGGCCTGCGGCCAGCGGCCAGCCGTCCCCACAGCCTGCGCGCGGCCACACCCTCACGCACCCTGGGTGTGCACCTGGCTCTCGGGGGCAGAGCCGCCCGCGTGGCCTCCACCACTGGGGACCACGGCGGGCAGAGCCGCGCACACTCCCCAGCACGACCCGTGCCACCGCTCGGGCCAGCGAGGCGGCCCCGGCTCCTTCCCGGAGCTGGGCGGGGGACCTCAGTGAGGACATGGGAACTGGCACCGCCCTGACAGGCCGGCCGGGCCTCGCGGCCCCTCCTCGCGGAGCCTGGCCCAGGCCCCACCCCGCCTTCTTCACACTTGGCTTGGCTGCGAGTTGGCTCCCGAGGACGGGGCTCCCCTGGAACCGGAAGGGCAGGCCCCGCTTCTCACGGGTGCGGGGCGGGGGGCCAGCCGCTGCGCGGCTGCAGACGGTCATTATCAGCAAGGAATGCGGCCACCCCACAGGCCTCGCCGTTTCCCGAACACACCCGGGTCTGGGCCCTGTGACGCTGACCAGCCTTTAACGGCCGCCAGTAAAGCAGATTATCGATCTGGCCCAAAGCTGCCTGACCTGGTTCGAACACCGTTTGCGCCCAGCTGGCAGCGGCCTGTGCCCCACGCCCTCTGCTGCCCCGGCCACTGACACAGAGACACCCCCAAGCTGCCCAGAGGACGGCGTGGCGTGTGGGGCGTCCCCCGGTGACTGGCATGTGGGGCGGGGAGTGGGGGGGGGGTTAAAATCAAGTCGTCTTCGGCATGTGAAGTATCAGCCACGAAGTTGTTTTTCAAATGGAGAACAGGTGGAGGCATAAACCACGTGGACTTTTTCTTTAACCAGCCCTCCCTCCCCCTCCCTCCCTCCCTCCTTCCCTCCCTCCTTCCTTCCCTCCTTTCCCCCACTCAGTGAGGAACAGTTACTGTGTCTGCCACAGCGGGGAGGGACGGGGGCCCTTGCTGCCTCGGGGGACGCGGATCGGACTTGCACGGGAACCCGGTGTTCAGACCGCGCGTGAGCGGAGCAGGGAAGTAGCACCGGCCGGGCCGCCTGGAGGGCGGGAGGGGGCGGCCGGCCGCCTGCAGAATCACGGCGCCTCGCGGACCTGCTGCGAGGCTCGTGGCCCTGAGCCCGGCCCGACCAAACCAACCAACCAACTAGCAATCGGCCCAGCGGCGCCCGGTGTGGGCGGTCTCTGGAGGAGCGCGTGCTCCAGGCCACCCCGGGGCGCCCCGGGCCTGTGCGGCCCTGCGTCACCGCTCACCTGTCCACAGGTCCAGCACGTCGCTGCCCCCGCCCCCGCTCAGGCCCCGCCCCCACCCGAGGCCTCCCCGCCTCCCCGCACCCCCCCCCCCTCTCCCCGCGCATGCGCAAGTCAGACGCCCTCCGGCCCGAGGGAGGTGACCCAGCGTCCGGGGCCCCCCTGCATCCTCCTGCCCTGTTCCCGTCCCACCTCGTGGCCTCTGCTGGCTGACCTCGCCTTTAGGAGCAGGGACACTGCCGTCCCTCGGACATCCCCCCACCCCCACCACAGAGCCGGCTGGGCACAGACAGAGGGACGGAGCGCTGTGGGGGGCCCGCCCGCCCCTCCGACAGGCGCACGGAGATGTCCTCTCCGGGGCCCTCGGTGTTGCCGATGCAGGCGGAGCACACGCGTGTCCTCCGGCCCAGCAACGCCATCCGAGCTGGACACCGAGCCGCGATGCATGTGTCCGTCAGCACGTGACACATACGTGTCCGGCAGACTGCCGGTGGTTCCCGCCTCACCGGCCGGCAGCGTCTGGCTGGGTGCTCTGGGGGCCGGCTGGGTCCTGTTTCCCGTCTGGGGGCTGATTTTCTGGGCGTGTTCGCTTGTGACAACGTCATGCTGCACACGCAGGTGCATGCTCTCCCGCAAGTGTGTTTGCTCTAAGAACAAGCCTGTTCGCAAAGCGCGGGGAGGCGGGGGCCGGTCGGGATGAGCGGGACGCCTCGCTGACACTTCCAAGTGTGACGCTCCCTCGGGAAGCAACGGTGAGTCCGGCTTAAATGTTCACAACACATTTAAAATCAAGAAGAACCAGGCGGTCCCGCTTCTAAGGGACCCTATAGAAGTCACGAGAACACAGACGGCTCGTCACGGTGAAGCTAAAGGTGACTGGCAGGAGGGGGAGGAAGCCCGCGAGCGGCCGTGAGAACCAGGACACGGCCTGCGGCCCCCGACGTGGAAATGCAGGCAGGCGAGGCGAGAGCGGGAGCCGCGAACGAAACAGAGCCCGGCGCGGCCCCACCTGCGCGATGCCGCGTGCACCGCACACGCGTGTCCTGCAGAAAGTCCCCGGGGAGGGCGGAGTGTCGGTGTCCGTTATCTCTGGAGGCGGGACTCCGAACGACGCTGAGTTACAATGGGTGCGAGTGTGCATGCATGTGGGTCAGCCAGCGAGTGTGCATGCATGTGCATGTGTGTTTGTGTGTGTTTACATGTACGCGCCTGTGAGTGTACGTGTGCTCTCATGCGCGTTTGCATGTGTGTGCATGCGTGCGGACCTGTGAGTGTGTGTGTGCATGTGCGTGTGAGTCTGTGGATGTGCATGTTTGCATGTGTGTTTGTGTGTGTGTGTGTGTGTGCCTGTATGTGTGTGGGGGGCCCGTGAGTGTGTGTGTGTGCATGTGAATGTACGTGTATGCATATGTTTTCAACAGCCACATGTAGGCATCGTGGTTTGCATAACGGCCTAAGAGTAGGACATTCCCATGCACCGAGAATGGCCATGAGAAAACACTGTCTCGTTCATGCGTCCTGGAGAAACAGCACACGCTGGCCACAGCCCTGCGGGAGGGGCCCCGCCTTCCAGCAGAACCAGTGCCAGGCTGCATGGCTCTTCAGTCTGGCTCCGAATGTTATAATTTAAGGAGCACAGGAAAGTGAGGGTTTGTCATGGCTCACATTATGGTTGATCAGCTGTGGGAAATTCATGCGGGTGACTATTACACAGTGGTGACAAGGACCTGGCTGTCACCACACAGTAACCTGCACCCTGATTCTCAACGGGAGTCACCAGCGGCTCTGGCACCACCTGGGGACATACTTGGTTGTCACAGCTTGGGGACGGCCTTGGCACCAAGTGGGTAGAGGCCCGGATGTCCGCTCAACACCCAGACACACAGGACGGCCCACAGCAACTGCCGCGTGGGGACGCCTGACGGGGTCAGTGTCACCAGCACGGCGGTGAGGGGGAGGAGCTGGAGCCGCTGCAGCCGAGAGGTCAGCGCCCCGGCTGCCGAGACGTGCGTGTGGCGGCCCTCCGCGACCGGAGTGTCCCCGAGACCCTGAAGCAGGCACTTCGGGAGGAGAAGGGCTCCGTCAGCTCCGAAGGGGAAGGCTGGCAAGCCCGCCGGCCCCCTCAGCATGGCCCGCCGCCCCATCGCAGTGCGCACCTCGAGGCCAAGGGTCGCGAACGTCCCACTGCTGCCTGCCCATCCACAGCGACAGGACTGCACGGCCGGGCAGGGACGGACATGGTCACGCGCCCCGGAATCGCAGGCGGCGCCCCCACTGGGCTTCCTGGGACAGGGCAGCGGGCCGTGCTTCACAGGGGTGCCGCCCGGTGCCTGGAAGGGACGTCCGGGACAGGCCCGGGGACCCCGCGGAGCCTGCACCCCACCCTGTGCCAGGAAAGCCAGGCGCCTCGCTCCCGCTGTGACCCTGTGCCAGGCTCCCCCGCACAAGGACGGGGACAAGCGTGCTCGCTCCACGTTCGTCCCGAGCCCCCGCTCGCCCCCACTCTGCCCTCCAAGTCCCCCTCGGACAAACGTTTCCCATCGGACAAATTGTTTCAACTTAAAAAGGCAGGCCTCCAAAAACGCCCTCAGAAATGTAAAAGCAGCCTTCAAAGGAAAACCCCAAAACCCGGGGGAACGCCTGGCCGCGGGGCCAGCAATTACGTCCCCTCTGGTATGATAAACAGCCCTCCGGCTCCCTGCAGGACACAAGTCTGTACTCAGAAACCGTCCTCTTCAAAAATAACTGCACACCCAACCATTAAGCCGGGGCGCACTGCGCCCCACCCTTTCCTTCCCTCTGGCTTCCAAACAGGCACCTTTGTGACCTCACGGCGGCGCGGACGCGGGCCTCCGCGAAGGCCCTGCCGTGCCAGCCAGGCCTGCACCCTGAGTCGGGTGGGGCGGGGCAGAAGCGCTTGCCCTCCACATGCTCACACCGCTTCTGGAGCCCGCACGACGCTCCGGTGACAAGAAAGCACTGGGGAGCAGCGGCGGCAACGTCACAGAGCCCCTGCCCAGGGCCGTCCTGGACGCGGATGCCGCCCACAGTCTCTGCGTCCGGGAGGCGGGCAGGGGCGCCCATCAGGGAAAAGGCTGAGACTTTGACGGGCGCGGACACTGTGCTTTGTGGATGCCCCCCCGGAGCCCAGCCTGGGCCGCCCTCCACCCTCTGCCCGGGCCCCGGCCCCGCGGCCCCGTGGCCATCCGCCCCTGCTCCTGCACCTGCTCCTCCTGGGCCTTGTGCGGGGCAGGGACCTGCCGTCACTTGGCTTGGTCGCTCCCCAAACCTCCGTCCATGGGGTCATGCCAACCGCAGCAAGGTCGTTTAATCTGTAAGATCCGTTCCGTGTGACCTGTGGCCAACAGCTCAAGTGTTGTAGCTCCAGAAATGAGTCTCCCTCTCACTCACACTCACACTCACGCACATGCACTCGTGGGGCCTCAGCCAGGCTGTGAGGAAGCATCTGAATCCCAGGTTGAGTGTGTTCTCCACGGCAACTGGCCCGGACCCCCGGTGGCGTCGGGCCATGAGGACAGGGAAGCCGAAGGACCGGCACAGCCGGACAGACACGACCACCAGGTGCCAGCGGACACCTGGGCAGAAGGCTGACCGGTCACGATCGTGCTTCCAAACACTGACGACAGAAGACAGGCGGGCGGAGGGCAGGTGGGCGCTCGGCCCTGTCCCGAAATTTTTCTCAAAGTTTAAAGTCATTTCAGATAGAGAGCTGAAAAAGCGCACGCAGGTTGCCCGCTGGCGACCGTCCTGGCCGACTCCAACCACAGGTTTATTTTGGTCGACAATGTTGGAAGCAAATCTGAATTAGCTGCCAGCGACGCGAAGCCAGAGCCGCAATTCGAGACCCAGATTTACAGCTTCATCCCAACATCAGAAGCGGCGGCACTGCCCGAGGGCCCCACACCCTGCGCGGGGGGGGGGGGGGGGGGTGCGCGACGGGCTCCGTGTCCCCCGCACGTTCCCACGCCCGCGGCCGCCCGCTGAGCCCCGCCCAGGGCGGGGGCGGCAGACTCGGGGCACGTGGCCAGAGGCCCAGGCTGCCCTGGGACCTCCGTCCACAGCACTGTCCACGTCCTGGACGGTTCTAGGACGTGGCCCTGCCTCTGGCACGTGCAGTCCCCTGCTGGGAGCTGCGTGACACCTTCGACGCAGCAGGTGTCAAGGTGCCTGAGCTCCGCGTGCGACCTCCCTCGTGAGCGAGCCCCGTGCGAGTGACCCCGGGTCACTGTGCTGCCTCCTCTGCCACCTGCAGCCTGGGAGGCACACGGCCACACGCACACGGCCACATGCACATGGCTACACGCACACACAGCCACATGTACATGCAGCCACACAGCCACATGGCCACATGGCCACATGGCCACATGCCACACGCAGCCACACGGCCACACGCACGCACGGCCACACAGCCACACGCACATGCAGCCACACGGCCACATGGCCACATGGCCACACTGCCCGCTGACACTGGCCCCACCATCCTTCAGCTGTGGGTCTGGAGCAGGGACATGGCCAGAACGCGGAAGTGCCACCTGGGCTGAGCCACCAGGTCCCCTCTGGAAGACCCCCTGGGGGCTGCCCCGGCACCTGCGGGGAGACCGGGTCTGGACAACTACCCCTGTGGGCTGGGTGCCGTCACCCCATCTGCACACGACAAATCAGAGGCCGACAGAGCTGGTGTTCGCTAAATGAGCGAGTGACCAGGTGTGTGACCCAACGAGCAAGCGTCGGGAGGACAACGGTCCTCGCGTTGGGCTGTGACACTCGTGACGCAGAGGTTTTTACCGCCTGGACTGTGCCATCTCCTGAGGAGGGTGAATCCAGCCCCCTCCGTCTTGGGACGGCAGCCACTGCACTGGGAGCCGGGGCCGGTCACCGCGGTCCCCACAGGCAGCTCCGCCTGCATCGTCGCGGCCTCAGCAGCTGCCACCGACTCACTGCCAGCGGCTCACAGCGTCTCTGCGGTCAGCACGGCCCGCCTGGCCGGGCTGCAGTCAGCCGGCTGGGTCCTCAGGGGCGCAACGGCAGAACGTGCACGGGGACTTCCGTCAGAGCCTGGCTGCTGGGACATTGCCGGGGACCGCCGTCAGACCGACTCCAACGTTGATGGCGGTGCGGGCGGGCGGCCTGCTTTGGGACCGATGGGCGGACGGAGAGGAAGCCCGCGTGGGGGGTGAGTTTTAGCCGCCCGCGTCGGAGCTGACGGGCAGTGAAGGTTTCATCGTCGCTGACCGAAGGCGGCACCGAGATCTTGATGCACAAGTTAGGGGTCTGAAAACCTGCTGTGAGCAGAGCGCCGCGCCCCTGCCGTCCTTAAGTGGGGGACGTGGCAGTCGCTCTGGGCACTGACCACGGCGGGAGCTGCCAGGATGCGGGCTGGAGCGCTCAGGAACTTTCCAGGGCAGTGGGCGCCCGCTCCCCCCACTGGACTGTCAGACGCCGGCCACGAGGCCCGAGCTCTGAGAGGTCACAGCCCAGCGGGCTTGCTGGAGCCGGAGCGGGACACCGGGGCGGTGGCTGGAGGAGCCCCTGGGCGGAGGCCGCCGGCACTGGCACATCGGCACAGCCGGCGTCGGGCGAAGGCCGGGGTCAGACCTGGACTGTCGGGTGCTTTGGGGGCAAAGAACGTGACGGGGGCGGATCCCACAGTGGGCTTCGCACACCGGGCTCCAGCTCGGTGCTCGGGGGCAGGCTCGGCCCGTCGTGGCGACTCTGGAGCGGACACGTGGCAGGGGCCCGGCCACACTGGCCGTTGCCTGTCTGACCCGTCCTGCCCGCGGGCCCACACGGAGCCGCAATGCGCGTGGGGTCTCAGAGCACAGCCCTCGACAGACACCGGGGAGCGGCTCTGGGCTTTGGGGCCGGTGGCTGACCGGAGTTGGTTTTCTAAGAAAATAGTGAGGTTATTATTGTTTTTTAAAAGTGGGGACCTTGGTGGCAGAACACCGCAGAGGAAGCTGGCGGGGCCGGAACGCCGGACGGCAGGGCTGGCTGGCCGCGCCCCGGTTCATCCGTGGCTCCCCGGCACGCCCAGTCTCCGGGGGGCTGGCGAAGGGTCCCCCCACAGAGGGACAGTCTGTCAGCTGCACCGCAGGAGCTGTCCGCCCCGGGGCCTGGCGGGATGTAACTGGAACCAGGGTTCCCACGCCCTCTGCGGCACCCAGAACTCCACAGTCACGGGGACACTGGGGTGAAGGGTCAGGCCAGGCCAAGGCAGAGGCCAGCACCACAGTCTTGCGGTGTGGTGACTCAGCTCGCCGCCCGCTGGGAGCTGGTGACGGGAGGCTCTGCGGGGTCGGAGCACAGGGCGGCCGTTCTGAGGGGGGGGATGCGGGCTGCGTGGTGGGGGGCAGACAGGTGTGAGGGCCTCGGCCTGGAACCCCGGGGACAGCCCCACTCGGACAGGGAGGGGGAGGAAAAGAAACCGTGACAAACTGCAGGGCGCACGCCAGCCTGATCTGACAAGGATGGTGTGCGTGTGCGTGTGTGCTGCATGCATGTGCGCACGTGTGTGCGTGCATATGTGTGTGTGCCTGTGGGCGCATACGAGCACGTGTGAACTCGCCTGGTGTTTGGACGCCACGAAGCCCTGGCATCTAGGTGACCCGTCCTCTCCCCTCGGCACCTCCCCAGGCCGCTCGTCCGCCCCGTCACCTCAGCCTCCCGCCAGCTCCCTGCGCCACGGCCCGCCAGCCCCTTCGCCAGGCGACCCGACCTCAGACACGCGGTTCTGGGGCTTTTGGAGGAGCCTTTGCTGCTGCCGAACACGCCCGACCGGGGACCGCAGCCTCTCGCGGCCGCTTCGCAGCGCCCTGACAGCAGAAGCACCGAGCCGCCCCCGCCCCCGGCCGGGGCCAAGCGTGCGGCGAGGCCGGCGGGCCCTGCCGGGTGCGCGTTATTCTCACACGGGCGACGGGGGCGCATCCTGCCCCCGTGGGGGACGGTGTCCCCATGGAAAGCGGGGGCACGTGAATGCACACGAGACGACACAGCTGCAGGACAGGCCGCCCCCTCGGCGTGGCCGAGCCTCCACTCAGTGCCAGAGGCCCCCGTGGCCACCGCGACGGCGCCTGGGAGCGGGCGGCTCCCGACAGCGGCGACGGCGCGGATGGGCCCTGAGGACGCGCCGCCCCGCGAGGCGCCGGCCACGCCGGGGCAAGTCCGCGACTCCGCGTACATGTGGCCCCCATACGCGCGGACTTCACGGGGACAGAGCTGGCGGCGGTGCCAGGTGCTGGGGTGGAGCAGGGGTCAGCGTTTAACGGGGACGGTGTCCGTCTGGGAAGATGAGCAGGCGGTGATGGCTCCACGACACCGAACGAGCCCAGTGCCACCGAGCCGTGCACTTGACAATGGTCGAAGTGGTAAACGTGTTATAAATGTTGTACCACAAGGAAAACATTTTCAGTGTTTTGTAATTTTCGAAGGGGGGGTGGCTGCTGGCTGGTGGACGGAAGGTCCGTGGGGGGGCTCAGCGCCGCACAGAGGTGCGGGGTGGGGCGCGGGTCCTTGAAGAATGGTTCGCTCGGGACAGAGGAGGCGACGTCTCCCCTGAGAAAGGAGAGGACGGCGAGGGAGAAGGGCCCCGAGTGAGTGTGCGGGTGAGGGCTGAGGGCGGGGGCCCCCCAGCCCGGGGAAGCACAAGCGCGGACGCTGGCCACACTGGACGGCTGGACGGCGGCGGAGCTGGCTCCTCGGGGGACAGGGACGGGGCGCAGGCCGGGGCAGGAACAGCCTCGCTCAGCAGTGGGCGCCCCACAGAGGGGGCGGGAAGACACAGGTGCCCGGCACACGGCAGGTCCCCGGTTAATGCCGGGGGATGGGCGGGAACAGAAAACCCCGGGCGGGGGGCCGGTCACGCTCAGTCTGCCATCTGGCAGCCACAGACCCCCCAAGACCCGCTGCCCCTGGGAGCTGAAGCAACACTGTGTCTCAGGACGAACTGCGGCTCGAGGGAAGCGGCACCTTTTCTAAAGGACGCTGGCACGCCATGTCCCCATCCACCCAGGACAAAGTGCGTGGGAACGACGAACCGCGTTCCTCGGCCTGCTAGCGGCCGGCGAGGTGAGTGAGAGCTGGCCCCTTGATCCCCAACTTCCCGCTGCACTTCAGACACGGTCCCCAAAAAGGAGTTCCGGTGACAGAAAAACAGCCATGTGGGCACCAACACCCTGAAGATCACACGGACCCCAGACATCGCTCAATGTGAACCCGAGTCGAAGCCGCGCATGAGACGGACGTGCTGGACTCACCAGTGTGTGCTGTAGCCGGATGGTGACGAGCGGGGCGCCCGACAGGTTCTGGGACAGGGCGGGCAGCGGGGACACCTCCAGGGAGATGAGGGGGCTGGCGGCGGACAGCGGGCAGCCCTGGTAGCTCGCGGCCTCGGCAATCCTGCGAAAGAGACGAGGAATTGTCACCCACCCGGAGGAAGGGGCACAGGACGAGACCGGGGCTGGAGCGGGCGAGAAGCCTGAGGCGTTGGAGACCGAGGTCCCTGGGCAGGCGGCGGCTTTCCACCAGGCGGTGCCCGCTGCTCCCTTCCAGGCGGGGCTGCCACCGTCCTGCGGTTCGGTGTTCTAACCCGCAGCTTGGGTTTGGTCGCCTGGAAGGTGTGGCGGTGGCACCACAGTGAGCCGGGCCCTGGCCTCACAGTCACCACCTCACAGGGGACGGGCCCAGGAGGCATGGAGAACACAAGGTCGAACAACGGGTTTGAAGGTCAGCGATCCACGTCGCCTGCCGCATGACCCTGGGCAAGTGACCTGTTGTGTCTGCACCTTAATCTCCGCAGGTGGGTAGCGCTCTGGATTGAGTGCCCGAAGTGCCTCTGCCCGTCTGCCTGGCCCTAGCCCCGCCGGCACGCAGTACGCTATCAGCAAATGGCTGTTGCAAGCATGTGAGTCTTGGACGGCCGTGCTAGAATGCTTGAGACGTGACTTCACGGGGTCCCACACAGTCGCCCAGTCACCTGCTTCCTTCTTGACCAGTTTGAACTTGATACCGCGTGAGCCTCAGGAGGAGCCACACAGTCCCCATCGCCGTGGGGCCAGGGAACCGCACACCTTGAAGGACGCTCCAGGCGGCCCTGCGGGAGTGTGCTAAGCCGCCACCACGCAGACGTGCGGACGGGCAGATGTGTCCCCAGCAACAGTCTCCCTGGGGTTGGCCGTGGAGATGGGCAGGTCATCCAGCCCTGCCCCGTTGTTCGTGCGTTAAACTCACGTGCCCTTAGATCCCAACTCCATCCCCGGGGGGGTTCAAAGGACATTGCGATTCCACTGCGTCCTTTCATTCTCGTAAAAAAACAAACAAACCCATAAACGTGCGAAGACTAGTGCACGGCGGGGGAAGACATCACCATGCAGGCAGCTGGGCCCCAGAACGCCACCCCGTGACTCCGCTTAGCTACTCCCAGGCACGCGTGGAGTTGGGAAGCTCTCCTAAAGGCGAATGCCGAGGACAGCCAGTCACGTCCCAGATAAGAGCGGGTGCTTATGTACCACAGTCAAGGGCACCCTGCTTTGTCTAAACGATGAATTCACTCGGAGCTCACAGTGGCCCTCGGAAATCCGTCCTGTCACTGTTACCGCAGGGGTGAGAACACAGGCGTCTGCCCGAGTTCCGCAGCCCCTCGGGGCACCGTCTGGGAGAGAGGAGTCAGGGGACTGGCCCCCGCATCTGCGCCTGCTCCTCTTGTCCTCCCCCACCTACAGGAGGGGACCCAGCAGAAGCCACACTCATGAGCTGCTCGGGTGATGCTTTTCAAGGTTCATGTGGCAATAAGACACCTTTGCATTAAACATTGACTTCAGAACGCCACCCGAGCTGAAGAGTCAACACATAAGATCATGTTCTCGTCATGGAAAAATAAGTCTGTTTGGACTTCGGGAAAACAGTTGAGGACCTGGACCAGCTCCTGGCGGGGTTTATTTGGCAACGGGGCGTTGGTGCTCGTGGCAGAGGGCGGGGGACGGGGAGCATTTGCCCACGTGCAGCAGGGAGCAGGTAGAGTTGGTCTCTGTGACCCAGGTCATGGAAGCTTGGGTCCTGAGGCTTCCGGAGTGAGGACGGCAGAGGGACAGAGGGACTGGCATCCATCTGCCGAGCTTCAAGCACAGCCTGGCCTCGCCCTCATCCGCGGCCGTTGCCCTGATACAGCAGTGTGTCTTGTGTGGGCCTGGGAGCCGCCTGGTTTTGTAAATAAAGTTTTATTGGCCCACAGCCGCTTCCCTTCCCTTACATGTGGTCCGGGGCTGCTTTCGCATCTCCAGGACAGAGCTGAGTAGCTGAGGCAGAGATATCAGGCTTGTAAAGCCCAAAATATTGATATCTGGCCCTTTATGAAAAAACCAGCCGACACCCAGCTAGAGCGACAGTTCTTCTTGGTGACAGAAAATGCCACGCCTCCTGCACGTCCTTGGCCTTGGCCCTCAGAGGGGCTCAACTTAAGAAGGGAGAGCTATTAAAAAATCAAGAGGGGCCAAAGCCAGGTCCACTTGCCATCTATAGTCTTGGGTTTGGAGAAATTTTCCCCAAATAGTTGAGAAAGCACATTTCGGAGGAAAGTGGGTTACGTCGTCCTTTGGCGGTTTTCCTGAAGAATTCTGGAAGTCACACGCAGGGAGTGACAGGTCCCCTCCTTCGGTGATAAGGAAGTTCATCAGGGTGCGGGCCTTCCCAGGCAATCAGACCCAGAAGGCGGCTTCTCGGCCACGTCTGTGGCACAGTCATGACTGTTGCTTTCCTGACCGCGCCCGCTCCCCCGTGGTTTCGCAGGATGAGCTGTCCCCCACTTCCAGGAGAGGGAGGACCATGGCGGGCAGGCGTATGACCTCAGCGCTCAGGCATGTGCGCTGTGCATCGGTTATCGTTTATCTGTCGGCGGTGAAAGTGCCGCCCGCTCTCGTCATGAGCTTGAACACCCGGCTGCCGCGTCAGCGTCTGTGACTCATCCACAGGGTCTTCCGGGGGCGGACAGGCGGGAGGCAGGGACCACGCAGGAACGCCCTCCCTCAGCCGCCGGCTCCCCAGGCCCTGTCCCGCAGCAGAAGGTGCCGTGAGGCTCATGCCTCTCTCTTTCTCGGCATCTACTCTGGGCCAGGTAGGGACAGGTGCCCAGGACCGGGGTGGAGAGGAGCTTCAGCCGCCCTCCACAGAGTCCCTCAGAAATGGCTTCACCCTCCAAACACTGAGTGCAAAAATATGTCTCTCAGCACACAACTTGCTGGCACTTTCTCTGCCCAAGTCTTGGGCTCTGTCCCCCGACCCTCACAGGGACCCCATAAAAGGGGCAGAGTGGACCCCTCTCTGATGATATCCTGGCCTTTCTAATGTCCCCCGGGGACAACCAGCCCCTCTCTGAGGTCTGAGTCGGGTTAACCCACCCCCAAGCCCCAGGGGGTCATATGAGCAGACCTGGCCAATGAGAGAGCAGGAATCTCTGGCCCCTATGAGGGGGGTGGGGCCAGAATTGGGCACATGACCCAAATGGACCAATCGCAGTTCTCCTTGGATCTCCACAGGAGGTGATGTGAGTAAGCCTGGCCAATGAGAGGGCAGGGTCCTCTAAACCACAGTCATGGGGGTCAGGATGGGCACATGACCCAAAAGGACCAATCACAGTTCTGCTTGGGTCTTCACAGGGGGTCATGGGAGTAGAGCAAGCCAATGAGAGAGCAGGATCCTCTGCCACAATGATTGGTGGGCAGAATGGGCACATGACCCAAACGAGCCAATCATAGACCTCCCTGGGTTTCCCCAGGAGCATTCAGGAAAGAGTGTCCTGTCTTTCTGAGACGTCAGGACCTAAACCCACGTGGGTGTGACGCTACAGGAGCCGACCGTGCCTCCGTGGAGCGCCTTCCTGGACATGAGCCGACACAGGAGCACAGAGGCCAGAGGCAGAGATACCAGGTCTAGACGGCACCTCGAGTCCCTGCGTCCAGCCGTGCCTGAAGCCAGCCTGCTCCTGCCTCCCGGCCCCATGAGCCCTCCTCTCCCAGCCTTCTGCGGAAGCCGACGCAGCCAGCACGGTCCTGACAGGCGTGGGCACGCTCTGCTCTCTTCCCACCCACAGAAGTGGGAACCGAGGCTCAGACAGGTCGTGTGTCCAGGCTCACACGGCTCCATCCAGGCAGGTTGGCACGGTGACCCGGGCTGTGTTCCTGAGCATTGCACCCTCCCTGGTGTAGGAGTTCCAAGGGCGATGGCGTCCCCTGACTCCAGTAGTGAGGCCCCGGGAGTTCTCTGACACACGCTGTGCATGCGTGTGAAGGTGGGAGGTGGGGGTGTCGCAGTGGTGAGCCACCCTGTACACAAGCACACGCACACTCCCTCTGAGAGACCCACCTGGTGTTGTCTGGCCGGATATGGCTCAAGTAATGGTGCATCGTGTGGTAGAGAAGGCCCACGATGGTGGTCCAGCCTGGGGAAGAGCAGAGCGGCAGAGATGCAGGAAAAGCAAAGCCCCCAGCCATGCAGACGCCCATGCCCACGGACCGGGGGAGAAGGGGAGGGCCACTCGTGAGTAGTCTGAACAGAGACTCTGTGACTCTCCGACTGGGGATTCCGGCTGTGACAATGACTCCTGCTCCTCCCGAGCCAGCTACAGACACAGATGCTGCAGCTGCGGGGAGGGCGAGACTGTGGGCACAGTGCAGGGGCAGGCGAGGCCCGTGGGCGGTGCCTCTGCCCAGTGCCAGCGCACGACCCTGCGCGGGCTGAGGGCTGCGGGGAGCGGAGGCCGTGCCCCCCCGCGGCGGGCGCACTCACCTTGGCTGCGGAAGGCCTCGTGCGGGACCTCGACGTAGCTGCGGCCCTGAGCAGGGAAGCGGTGGGAGGCGTCCACGGCACTGGGCAGGAGCCGGGCCACCGAGAACTCTGCGGCACGAGAGGGGCGCGGTCAGCACGCGGGCGGCCAGTGGCCTGGGGCCACCGCAGCCTTAGCGGATGGGGGCCCAGAACGACGAGCCCGGGGACTGCGACTCTGTGACCTCATGGCCATCTGGCCATGCCCCAGGGGGCTCTCCGCCTGAGGCCCCCTCCTTCCTCCTCATCCCCGACCGTGTGCAGTCATGTGGGGGGCTCCCCCTAGCCGAGCTCTGGGGGACCCCGTGAGACACAGGAGTGGGGACACCTGAGGGGGGACATCTTTCAGGCATCAGGCCAGCGTCACTGCATGGAGGCAGCGACCCCGGCCGACAGGCTCCAGTGACATGACCCACGTGGGTCGCTCGGCTTATTTCCGGGGTCGGCTGCTGTGGAAAGGCAGCAGCAGCTCCGTGCTCCCCGGACACCCACACGGCAGGGCCTGGGGCTGCGTGGCAGTGACCTCGGCCATGCGGGCTCAAGCCGAGCCCCCAGGTGGCTCTGGGGGACCTGGCTCTGCCCCCTTCCTCCCCCAGACACCTGAAGGAGCCGCTGCCATTCTACACCTTTCTGAGCTGAGACAGTCGTCCCACAGCCTGAATCTGGCCCCCGAGTCACCGTCAAATGCTGACGCGGTCCCGTGAGCCCACCACGGCTGAGCACGCCCCCCCGACCTCACTGTCTTCACACCAGACAGCAGAGATCGGGTGTCTGTGCCCCTGGTGTGCGAGGCTGCACGCGAGTCTGCGCGCGTGTGTGCGTGCACGTGTATTCGTGTGCGTGTGGCAGCACCTGCGTGGTGGGGGGCAGGGTCCACAGGGAGCCGCCCCTCTGCGTCCCCGCCTGCCCCGCCTGCCCCGCCTGTCTACACCGCCCACCTGCCACCTACCGGCCATGGAGGAGGAGCCAGTGATGGAGGCCCGGGGCTCGCTGGTGTGCAGGTGGGCGGCGACGTGGGCCATGACGGTGTCCACGGTCTCTATCAAGGCCAGCACCACGGCGGAGTCCTGAGAACGACACGCCAGGCGCGAGATGGAGACCGGCCTCGCCCGGCGGCCGCGTGGGGCGGACGTGCCGCACACACAC
This sequence comes from Rousettus aegyptiacus, assembly GCF_014176215.1. Taxonomy (NCBI): domain Eukaryota; kingdom Metazoa; phylum Chordata; class Mammalia; order Chiroptera; family Pteropodidae; genus Rousettus; species Rousettus aegyptiacus. The sequence goes on from NW_023416308.1 coordinate 823,107, forward strand.
GCTGAAGCTCGCACACACGCCGCGCACGGGCGTGAAGGACGGACCCCGGCATCTGCTGAGCCGTCGCGGGCCGGGCTCTGTCCTCGCTGAGGCCAGGCGACGAGGGGCGGAAGGCGGTGCCGCCCCCACCCCGCTTCACAGGTGCGGGGAGACTGCTCGGCCCAGCCGCGCTCTGGGCAGGTGGGCCCGGGCAGCCCGGTGTCTGCCCAGCCACCGGCGGCAGGCCAGGCCATAGCGCCACTCTGAACTCACCAAGGGACTTTGGCAGGTCTCTGACCTGCCCCCTCCCCCCCGCCCTGCCCACGAGGAGGGGCTGGTCAGCCTCGAGTCACCTCCGGCCCGAGGACAGCAGCAGACCCGTCCTACTCTCTAAGGGGACAAAATGCTTCAGAGGCGCCACCACCCCGAGCCGTCTCTGGTCTCTTTGACCCGCCTGGCCCTTCCCCTCCCCTCCGAGGGCCTTCGTCACCCCTTCTGGGTCCCAAGGCAGAGAGGATGCCAGTGGACGCTGCCCCCAAGAAGGCAGGGGTCCCTCCTGGTCACCCCATCTCTGCAGCCAGCTCAGCGCCTAGCGTGCAGAGCTCGGTGCCCACGTGTCCACTCTGGGCGGATCGCCCCTCGTCGTCAGATGCTCGTCCATCGGGGAGAGGACGGTGGCTGCTCTCCTCCCCGCCTTCCCGAAAAAGCATCTGCCTGCTGCGACGTGTCCCCAGCACTCTGTCACAAACACGGGCTCCATGGGGACCCGGCAAGCTGGGAACGGGACACAGAGGCCCATTTTAGTCATTCCTTCAGGCCCGGGGCCCGACCGCCGTCAGCCGAGCTCAGGCGAGCACCTGCGGCTCTGCGGGTCACGCTGACTCCTGCCTTCTCTTTCATGTGCTTTGGAGCCTGCCTCAGTCTGAATCGTTCCATGATTATTTATACGTGGCAGCAGAGCACTCGGAGAAAGTTAATTCAGTGTGTGTGTGCGGGTCCTCCACCGGCTGACCCCGGGCTGCCCCAGGCCTCAGCCCGGCACACGGCAGCCCCTGGGGCGTTGAGCCTTTAAAAGATTTGTTTCTAGGTAAGACTATATCGACCTCAAATTCCTAACCCCTTTTCTCTCCCTTTGCCAAAGTGAAGTCCAATCTCACTGCATTTGAAACAGTGCAAATAAAAATCCATGAAATGTAAACCCTCGTGCAACCTCGTCGACGAGAGAAGGAGGGGCCCTGGCTGCCTCCAGCCGGCCCGACGCGGAGCCTCGTTCTCACCCTGGACCGGCTTTTGCGGGTGCACGAGGGTGCCCTCCTGCTTCCCGGCGGCAGCAGGGCGAGCACCTTGACGGGCGCAGGTGCGGCTGCGGCCCTTCTGGGCAAGTCGGTCAGGGGCCCCCCTCGGCCTTCTCCGGCCCTGCCGGGCAGCCTTGGAAGTCGGCGATGAGGCACACGCATCGGAAGCCAGGCGGAGCCAGCGCCCCGAGTCCCGGGGTGGAGAACAGGCCCCTCTGGCCCCCACGGGGCTTTGCGTGAGCGAGAAGCGAGTTCCCACTGGGCTGAGCCGCTGGTGGGCAGGGCCCGCGTGTCCCCCAGCCTGGCCGCCGTGGCAGGCCCAGGAAGTGCTCCTGACCTAACTAAGGAGACACAGGGCCCACTGGTGAGAAGTCCGTGCGCGGAACGAGTCTGCGTGGCAGGGACTTGGAAGCCGGATCGCTCGGTCTCACGATTCCAGGCGCTCTGCGTGCCTCTGGGACCTGCGCTTTCCAGCCTCACAGCTCATTCGCGGGCGTTATTTTTTAAGTCGTACAATCAATAGAGCTACTTTAAAAAAAAAAAGTCCTCCGAGTGCAGAGGGAGACGGGGCCTCTTCTGTCCTCTGCGCCTGTGGCCGCGAAGCACGTGTCGCCCGAGCCCACTTTTCCTGCTCAGCCTTGCGGTCTTTCAACGCGGTGGCAAAAAGAACAGGCCGTTAGGATGGCGGACGGAGGTCAGTGCGCGGGCGTCCCCGCGAGCGAGGTGACCGTCTCCCTGCCCCGTGCGGAGGACGGTGACGCGCCCTGCCGCCCACACGGCGCTCGAGCCGCTGGGGGACGGGACGCTCGAACCCGATCCGACGCCTGGGTGTCGGGCGAGAGACGCACCGGTCATGGGTGTGAGCCGGGCCGCCCCAACGCCGCGGCCGGGGCGACAAACGGTCCCCAGGTGCGTTCGCTCTGAAGCTCAGGGGCACTTTCTCTCACCTCCGACGCAGAGGTCCAGCTGGGCAGCAGAAGCAGCTCTCCCACGGTTCTTAGGAAGGTCTGGGGGCAGACAGAGGGACACGGCTTAGCATGTGGCCTCGAGCTCAGGACACCTGCGGTGGCCCATGTACCAGCCATGCCCTCAGAGGAACCTGGGAGACCAAGGCACCCCCGAGTCACAGATGGGGAAAGTGGGGCTCACAGGGGCTGGACGACCCTGCCAAGGGTGCAGGGCGGGGGTCCCCCCAGTTCAGAGCACTTTGTGCCCCAGTGGGTCCGTCGTCGGTCCTCCGACCCTGAGCCTCCGGGACAGGAAGTGGCCCTCGGCCCTCTGGACAGGAAGTGGCCCTCGGTCCTCCCGTGTCCCGGGGCCCAGTGTGGTCTGCAGATGGGCGAGTGACAGCTGAGAGACCCTCACTCCTGCCAGCTGGGCAGGAAGGCTCGCGGGACCCCTGTCCCCGCGGTGTCCTGACTTGCCGCACCGCGGTTTTCCACGAGCCTCCTTGGGCCTGTCCTCAGCGAGGGAGCCGGAAAGCACTGGGAATGGGGAAGAGCTCGGAGGGGCCCTCGGTGCTCCATGCACGGGACCCGCCTCCCCCCCGCCACCCCCCCCCCGAGACACCAGGGTGGTCGCCGACCCCTCTTCGTCTCGCAGGAAGGTGTGAGGTGTGAGGCGGGGCAGCATTCAGTGAGGTGGCCGCGGGCACGAGGCAAAGGCCTGGGGGCAGCACCGGCCATCGGACCCGGGGCAGCCTGCTCCGGACCCTGTCCTCACCGATGGCCCCTCGCTCCCCACGTCGGCCGAGAGGCCCACTGCTGAGAGGGAGGGCAGCAAGTCCACAGGAGCCCAGGGCCGCCCCCTCCTGGACAGGGGCAGCGCTTGGAGGACAACGGAGAGCGGGCGCCCGATGACAATGTGTGCACGGTGCCTGCGCGCAGGGCTGTGGACAGCTGGGGATTCCCGCTGAGATGCAGACCGCAGCGCTGGGCCACACGGTGCGGACCGCGGCCGAGGGCCCCGCGCTGCGCCGGCCCGAGGCCTGGTGCCCTCTCACCCAGTGCCGAGGGCCGCGGGGTGGACGCCAGGAGCGGCAACCAAACGCCCAAGGGGCCGGGCGGGCTGGCCGGGCGCGGGGAAACCAACACAGGACCCGCGCGTCCCCTGCAGGGACCCCACCCAGCTGTCGGGGTGGCTGAGCCCACGCGCCGCCGGTCGTTCCTGACAAGCCCAAAATCTGGACCTCCGTGAAGAAGTTCCTAATTTTTTTTAACTCTGCGAAGGTCAAAGGTAGCAGGTCTGTCGGCCGCGTCTGCCGTGCCCGGTCCCCCGGGCACGAAAACCAAGTTACCTCGGTGAGGTTCAGGGCCGTCCCCTGGGACAGGGACTCGCTGGGCAGGCTCAGGGACACGTCGTGAAGGTACGTGAGGGCGGGCCCGGGGCTCCGGAAGCGCTTCCGCTCCTCCGCCAGGCTGCTGATGACGGGAGAGTAGGCATCGGTGGGCGTCTGGAAGAAAAGCCCAGAGGCGTGACTTCCCACTGAGGACTAGTCGAGACACGCGATGAGACTGGGACGTGTCCCCGGGGTCGCGGGCCCCACGTCCCCGAATAATGCCGGTCGCGGCGCCCACGACGAGCCCGGCCCTTCAGCGAGTGTTCTACACATGTCAGCGTTTCGTCCTCCTGCCGACCTCAGGGGCCGCGCGCCCGGCCGGCGGGAGGAGCTGGGCCCGGGGACTCGTGCGCGGAAGCGGACGCAGAGCTAGGACTGGCCACGAGCGGGCCCGGGGAAGGAACGCTGTCCGGTCGCACACACGGGTCCCCAAGCGGGCGTTTCCTCTGGGACGGGACGCTGTCCTCCGACGTCCGAGCAGGGGGCACAGAGAACACCCCCCGCCCGGCGCGCCCCCCGCCTGCCGGCCCCAGGCGCCCACGGGACAGCCAGACCGTGGGCCGGGACGGCGACGGGCTGGGCTTCGCGCCCAGGCACAAAGCCATCGACATGCAGGGGCAGAAGCCACGTGCGTCTGCTCACCGGGGTGCCGGCCGGGGGCGTCACGGAGAGGCTCGCGGGCGGGGACGACAGCGGGACGTGCTTTCCTGGAAGAAATCGACAACGCTCAGGGAAGAGACGCGGCGCCCGTCACCCGAGGGACGCCTGTCCGCGCTCGGAGCCCCGCGGGCTCCAGATGGCAGTCGGAGCCTGAGGCATTCTGAGCAGGAGCGGCTCTGGAAAGGTGTTGGGCTAGCGGATCACGTAAGGGACCCGGGTCCAATCCTCCTTCCCTTTGCGTCCTCCCCGGCTTCTGAACGCCCTTTGCGCGCGACGCCATGCAAAAAGACGGTGTACCCACGCTTTCACGGATCTCGCGTGAATAAAGACCCAAAAGCAACAGACTTCGGTTGCGTCTGGACTGGCGAGAGATCGGAACAGGCAAAAAGCTGCTAATCACGGGGCGAGCAGCTCATGCATCAGACCCTCCCCCCAAGGCGGCAACGCAGGCCCCAGTAAGGTGGGGGCAGCCCTCCCGGCCCCGCCCGGGCCCCGCCCGAGCCCCTCCCCCTGCGGATCCAGCTCTCTTCTTCGAGACTCTGCTTGGTTAATTACGGATATTTACAAACTGTTAATTATGGATAATTTAGTTAATTATAAATAATCACAAACAGTGAAGACGTCTGAAACTCGAGATGAAGCCATGACTGGCGGCTCCCGGCCCGTTGGCCGCCCACTGCTCCGTGGTGTTCCCGGATGCGAACGCGGACCTAACCAGTTCTCCCCCTCGTCCTGGGCCGTCCCTGGGGGCTGCCGCGGTCACCGAGGAAATGACCTCATCACCCCTAATCAGCTCCAGGAGGAACCGACTGCTCCCCCACCCCGCCCCCGCCCCCCGCAGTGCGGTGGCTTTGTCTCCATCACTTTGTGGAGGAGAAAACCCATTCAGAGGGATCGAGACGCAGAAGGCCTCGTTCCCCGCGGTCCTGTCTGCGTGGTGTTCCCAGAACCAGGAGCCCGCGGACACGGAAGGTGAACACTGGCTCGGGGCGGGGACTCGGGGCGGGGCCGCCCTCTGGGACGTGATGGGGACGGTGGCACAAGGGCGTGGGCGTCATAGGCGCTGGTGGCCAGCACGCTTCGCAGGGCGGGGGTGACATCACATGCATCTGCCTCCGTGAAAGCACACGTGACTTCCAGGTGCCGCGGAACACCGCGGCTGAGTGAAGCCTTGAACCCGGGCCCACCGGGCCCTCAGGTCCCTGATCCAGGCACTCGTCCTGTGCTGAGCAGGCAGGGGCCACGCCGGGGGCCCCCCGAAGGCCCACTGGTGAGCCTGGCATCGCTTGTCAATCGAATACACTGACGGCCCCCGACGTTTGCCCCCAGAGCTCTCTATAATCGTCCACCAGGTGGACCTCTACCCCAGGGGACAGGTGTTCTGGGAAAACCACCGTGTTTACAGGTGCAGCAGGTTGCCTGCCACACCTCACACCCGCGGTGCTGGCCGCCGCCCCAGGGGAGTTGGGGGGGCGGTGCATGGAGGGGGCTGGAGGCTCAGGTGCCCCCGGGAACAGGCGCCGGCCTCTGCCCTCGCCCCGCACTGACCGACGGCCGCCGTGAAGTACATGGCGACCTCGTCCGGAGTCAGAGCTCGCTCCCAGATGATGAACTCATCGAAGGCCCTGTTCTCGTAGCGCCCAGCCTGGCCCTGCTCAGGCCCGAGCACGATGCTGGCCTCGGGCTCCCCGTAGGCATGAGACACTTTGCCACTGGGGTCCGCGGTGCTGAGGGTGCCGTTCACGTAGACTTTCAGGCCCTCCTTGGACTTCCACGTGAACAGGACATGAGTCCAGTAGGGACCTGCAGAGTGTGGAGACGGGCGCCCTGAGCGAGGGGGGAGGCGCGCACTGTGTCCCCAGCTCCTGCACACGCGCCCTCTGTCCTAAGTCCCTGGGCCCCCAGCACCTGTCGTGAGCCCTAAGATGGGTCGTAACACGGACCTAGCTTTCTTTAGGACCTCAGAGCACAGGGAGGAGACGCCCCTGCATCCCCCGAACTCCAGAAGTGGTTCTGAGAGGCCCTTTGCTGTTTTAAGCTAAAATGAAGTAACTAATGGTCATGACTTACTCCACAATTTTCCTGTCCTGCCTCGGCCATCGCAGTGCGGGGCTATGGAACTTGTCCAGCCCAGAGCCAGTCGGTACCGACTGCGGCCCTAACGCGGGACGGACGTGTGGCAGTGACCGACACGGCCCTGACGCGGGAATCCCTGAACTCCGTCACGTCCCGCCGGAGGAAAGCACCCCCGGGTGCTCGCCCCGCCACCTGCCCCGCCTCTGAGGCCCCCGTCCCTGCCTCTTCTCCGCCTTCCTGCAGGTCGCAGCCTCCCAGCTCCCGCCATCCTCAGCCTCTCCGTCCCCAAGCTCTCCCGCTGCCACAGGCACCGCAATCACTGTCACTGCTGGACCGGTGGGGGTGGTGCCGGAGGAGCCGCTGTGCAGAGGCCCCAGGCAGCGTGCCCGTGACCCTCGACTGTGCAGTGACACTGTGCCTGTCCTCGCTGCAGACGCAGAAACCCAGGCCCATGCGTGGAGTGGCCTCACGCAGCCACGCAGTCCGCTCGCGGTCAGGGAACCCCGTGGGGGCCGCCTCCTTGCCGCCTCCAGGAAGCCTTCCTGAGCTGCCCTTCCAGGAATGGGGCTCAAAGCCAGGAGGCCGCAGGACCATGGGCTCCTGCTGTCAGGCCCGCCAGCCGCCCTCCTCTCGACCGCGCCTCTCCCAGGGACCCCGGCCCCGACTCCTGCCTCGGGGCCCTCACCTGGTGGGCTGAAGGTGGCCGCCCACGTCATGGAGTTGTCCCGCGTGTACAGCTCCACCGAGCCCTTGCCGCCGCTGGAGCAGACCTTGAACCCGTCGGAAATGACTTGTCCGCCGTAGGCAGAGGGGCTGGGCCTGGCCTGCTCGCCTTGCGTCTTCCAGAAGAAGGAGAAGGTGACCCCTGGGGAAGGCAAGGTGCTGGCTGTCACCGGAGGGCGGGGCCTCAGGTGCCGCACGTGGGGCCCTCGCTCTGCTCTTTCATTTCCATTTTAAATTTCGCTGAAAACAGCATTTTTTTCCTCATTCTAGAGACAGCGTCTATGAAATGAATCATCTCCTCAGAGAGCGCGCAAGCCCCGGTCTCGCCCTGGCCTTTTCTGCATCTCAGATCACATGCCCCTGGGACGGGTCCCAGTCTAAGGCGTTCACAGCTGCAACTGGTCACTGCCGGCCGAGGGACAGAGCCGGTCGGCACAGGCCCGGGACCAGGCAGGGGCAGAGAGGTGAGGGCGATTTGCCCAGCACCTGATTCATATAAATGGCACCAAATTTAGACCTTGGACCTCGTCTTCGAATGAGAGGATGGATACAGCTTTAGAAAATCGCCGAATTAAAAGACATTTGTCATCCATTATAAACTTGGGTGCCTACCAACCATCTTGTCATGCCTGATGAATCAACATATTTGTTATGAGTTGTTCGAAGGTCTTGGGATAATATTAATTGTGACGATTATATTGTATTATACTTTGGGGGATTCAAAGCCCTAATGTGATTCATGGAGGCACATAAAATATACATAATCTTCTACCTCTGGTTGAGAATTTCTCCTTTTTCTTTTTTTGGACATAAAAGGAACCTTAAAAAATTACAATAAAAAAGGAAGGGGTCTGGCCTTTTCTTGACCTCAGAAAGGCTCGGAGGAGAACCCCGAGTCACGAGGGCTGCTTGGGAGCAAGCGTTTCTCACCAGGGCCCTTGATATGGGTCACCACTTGGGAGGGTGAGACTTCAGAAGGTCACTCGAAGGGCGGCTGCGCTGTCCCTGCAAAGCTGGCTGCTGGGGACTCAGAGGCGGGGTCCCCGACCACTTCTGTTGGCCGCGTGCTGAGTCCCCAGCACCTCCGCCCGCCCCCCGCCGAGCCTCTCCTCCCCCAGAACCAACCATCTCACAGGAAAATGAACATAGCACATTGTGAAATTTTTGTTATGAAACGAATTCCCGGCTGGATTTTTTTTTTTTTCCAAACACTTTGCTGCTTTTAAAAATTCCTTTCATTCAATCTTGTCTTGGCCAAATGTCTTTCTGTCCAGGAAGAAAAATAAAAACAAAGCATCTGGCTAGGAGTCCGGGGTGGGCGAGTGAAGGCAGAGGAGACGGTGCTTCCTGTCGCCGGTCCCCCGCCCCCCACGGGTCGCCGCGTCTCCCGGGGGCACGGTGGGTACTGAACCGCCACCGCCCGTCTTCAGGGAGCGCGACAGGTGGACCGAGCTTCCTGGGTCAGCGTTTTCGGGGAGCTGGCTTCACGCACGGGGCATCGGCCCCACGAAAAGGGAAGATCTGAAGGAAAACGCGTCAGTGCGGTCGTGACGAGGTGACTCGATGCTTTTCTCTTCTTCTGAGCACACGATCCCAACCCACCCAAAAAGTGTGGGGAGGGAAGGTCTTTCTCAACAAAGCGAAAAAAGGAAGGAAAAGAAAAGAAAAAGCAACCATCCAGATGTCACAAGAAAAGATGCATAAATTTGAGTGCATCAATGTTATAAAATCCCGCAAGGCAAAGAATTTACCATGGCAAAGTCAAAAGACACACGGCAGTCCGCGGGGGGTGGCGGGGGGGGGGTGGTACTTGTGATGCGTTTAACAGACGAGCAGAGCGCAGTCCGGTTTTAAGAAGTCGGACGGGTGGCGTCTCATGAGACGCACGATGAGCCGGCGTAAGCATTTTGGGTGTGTTAACTCTCCACCCTCCCGACAGCCCAGCGAATGAGGCCCGCAGCGGTCCCCACGTTTCAGGGCAGAGCGCGGGAGCTCGGGCGGCCAGGCAGCTGGCCCTGGAGGCTGCGCCGTGCCTGCGGTGCTGTGCCCCTTCCTGGGAGACCGGGATTTGGGGGTCCACTCACTGAATTAGACAGAGAAGAGCGCCAGGAACCCCAGGCGGGTCACCCACCGCGGGCCCGGCCTGGCGAGCACGTCCTGCCGCCCGGACCGCCTGGCCGTGTCTCTGCGGTGGGCGGGACGGGGGTGCGGGCGGGGGGCCAGGCGCTCTGCAGGGGTGCCCCGGCCTGGCACCCAGCGGCCCCGCCTGGGGGCAGCACTGCCCTGCTCCATGGGAGAAGCTTCCTTCTCACTGGCATGTCCTCCCGTGTGGGGGCTGGCCACACACGGCGCCCGGTGCCGGGGTGGCCAGGCAGCCAGTCCGACGACCCTGTACCCCACCTGGAGGGCGGGGGGCCAGGGCCGGAGCGATGCGGAGGGGTTTCTGGGGAGACGCTGGGGCCTGTGTCTCCTCGATGCTCACTGTGGTTGTCCCTGCAGGCACTCGCGTGCGACTGTCCGGTGCCCGTCCCCCCATCCCCCGAGCCCTGCACAGACTGAGTCCCAGCGGCCCAGGGACCCCGGGGGTCTGTCAGCCTTTCCGTCTGCAGACCCCGGCTCATGCCATCTGCTGTTAGTGCCGGCCGCTAACAAGGAGCCTTACAGGGCCCCGTCTAACCTGAAGGCTGAGGGAGGCTCCTGGAGCGAGTCCCCCTGGGACCGGGGGCCGGAGGGGACGGTGGCACTCAGGGGCAGGCCCGTGTAAGGAGCCGACCCGACGTTGGTTTTGGGGCAGGACACGGCGCGGACGGGGACAGAGAGGTGGAGTGTGGGCAGGTGAGGCAGCGGTGGCCGGGAGCGGGGCGGGCGGGCCGCTGACCCAGTCGGGAGGGAGTGCGCACGTCCCGTGGCCGCTGTGACCCGTCGCCACAGGACAGCACAAGTGTTCTCTGACAGCATCAGTGACAAGTTGCCGGGCGGCGTCGGGGGGATCTCCGGCCAGGCCCCTCCGCGCCCCCCACTTCTCTCCACGCCCCTTCTTTACGACCCGCCTGGGGAGCGGTCCCGCCCTCGCCCACACGACGGCCCGGGGGGAACGCAGATGGCCAGCGGGCCGCCACCCACCGCAGCCTGGGGACAGCCACAGGTGCAGGAAGCCTCCTGCTCTGGAGCCCCACCTGCCACAGTCACATGGAGCCGAGCCCTCCAGGTGTGCAGGTACTGGGTGGAACAAGGTGCTAGAACGTTCCGGGGAGGGCCCTTGCTGCTCTGTGTGCTCGCTGGCCCTGGGGGTTGCAGGACACGGCCCTTGGGATTTGAGGAACACGGCCCGTGTGTCCTTGGGTTAACCTTCTAGAACGGCCAGGCATCGACGGCCTTTTTCTCTCAAACACGGCCCTCAGAACCATTCCTCAGACTCGGGGTTCTGCAGAGCCCGAAGCGCATCCTCCACGCGTTTTCGCCCTGTTGAGCTTTTCTTATCTTTGCTGGAGAACCGTCCGTGCGTCCTCCGTGTGTCCATCTGTGCGTTCCGGAGTCGTGCACGCGACAGTCTCGGCGAGGCCCTTGGATGTCCCCACAGCGCAAGGGCTTCCAGGGAGGCCAGCGCTCCACTCCTCCCTGGGGACAGGTTTTCCTTCTGCCTCGAGTAACGGGCTCGAGGGCTCGCCGCGCGCTGGCGGCAGAGAACAGCTTCCCGGAGGTGGGGACGCGTCGCCCGGACGCCCCGTCTCGGGCTGAGGTGCAGCTCCTCACGGGGGGAGGGAGGGCCAGCACCCGCAGCCCGGCCGGCTCTCTCCGCCCACCCGGGCCAGGCCCACCGTCGACACCCCAGGAGCCAGCTCACCCCCAGACGCCCAGACACACCACTGCCATCCGTTTTTTATGGAGGGCTTTTTTTCTATCTCTCTACACAATTAAATGCTTTGATCTCACTGTAAGATGAATTTTACTCTAAGACGAACATGTTAGAATTCCAGGCGCCCACGCCCCGTCCTCCACCCGCCCCCTAGCCCGTACGTGACGCTTCTCACAAAGTCTGCCACGGATGAGGATGCACGGCCACATCTGCCACCGCCCAGAGGAGCAGACGCGACCCGACAACCGGCAAAGCGTACAGAGGCTGCTGCGGGGCCACGCGCTCACCTTCGGGGCCGCACCGCGCCGGGTTGTTGATGCAGGATGTCTGGTACCTGCCGTAGTAGAGGAGCACGACGTCCTTCTCCTCCTTGAGGTAGATGCCCTTGTTGACCTTGCCCTCCACGAGATCTGCGGAGAAGGTCAGCAGCGCCGTCTGTTAGTCTCGTGGCATCAGGAGCGTAAAGGGGCAGACGTGCACCTGACCCATTAAGGACACCGTGCCGCCCGCACACACGACCGAAGGTCCCTGATGGCGTGTGTGACGCAACATGGCGATCGGCCTTCCTTATATATACTCATTAATAAGTAAATTATAAGTAATTTTTAAGTTGACATGAGTATTACAGAACCAATTAAGGTCTATTCATGTTTATCATATTTACTATAATTATATTGGTACATGATGCTTATGACACTATAATGACGTTATAATGATTATATTTGCCAATGACTGAGTTACCAGGAACGATAGGATTGTAATATTTAATGTTCTAAGCTTTAATTCCACCCACAGTGTCCCATGGCTACCTGCACACTAAACTCGCTGGGTGAAACTCTCAGACGTGAGTGTGACCACAAAACCACACCTGAACCCCCTCTCTCCTTCCGAGTTCTCACTGAGAGCCCCTGACCCTAAACGTGGGGATCCATGGTTCTAAAAGAACCCATTTTCAAACTCCAGGAGGGAAACCTGGAGTCACAGAAGAGCCTGCCACCTGCAGGACCCCGCGGCCCCGAGTCCCGACACCTCTCTGTTATCACCTCGTTCCGTCCCTTTCCCACTGCAGCCGTCCCTGACGGTGTGAGGCTGTCGTAAATGGTTTACAGAATCGATAAGGAAAGACAATAAAACCGAGAGCCGTCAGGCGTTTCTCGGTAATGGGGTCAAAGTCACCTCGATACCTGCTTTGCCCCACGGGCATTTGCCAAGATGGACGACTAGACTTACATAATTGGATTGGGCTGTACAACCTCCTAAACCAGCCTGATTGGCAAAATTAATTTTGGAAGCCGGACACCTCACAGCTGAAAGAACAATCAGTTATATGTTGAAAAAAGATCCCGAGTTGACACCTAAACTATCTGGACCGACTTTGTGTCCCGGTCAGACAGATGCCACAATCGCCGTCGTGATTTTGCTCTGAGCTATGCAGGAAAAATGTAAAACATATGGGCTCTGGAGGTTATTAAATAAGATAATAATTTAACCATGACTCTTGTGGGTGTGTGTTTTATGAAACAGCTTCTAATGATTAAAAAAAAAATATTCTAGCTACAGAAGAATGCTGATGTGAATGCCCGTAAGAGACCAACTCTTTTACGAGGTATTTTAAAATCAACTCTAACTTTCCATTAAGAGGGCATGCTATTCCTCCCCCAAAGAATAGAATCCATTTAAAATCCAAACAATTTCTATTATTAGACAATCTCTCATCTTAGGTCAGTTTTGTTCTGAAAACAAGCAGCTGGTTTGCAAGAGCCCGGTCACGTGGGATCGCGAAGCCGCCTCCGCGGCCCCCTTCAGACCTCGCTCCGGGCAGCGCCGTCCGACAGCGGGCCCGCCGCCGCTCTTGCCTCGGGGAAGTGTGCGTTTGCAGCCGAGACGTAGTGGACTCACACAGAACCGGATGGAACCGGCCTTGGCCGGCTCCGCGGACCCCGACGCGCAGCAGGCGGGTGGGGGACAGGCACGTGCTCACCTACGGTCGCAGACAGATTTGAGTAGGCAGAGTCATTGGCGGGCACAGAGGCAGAGTTATGGGAAGGGAGCACAGTGAGGTTGTGGGTTCGCAACGCTGGGAGAGACAACGACAGAAAAAAAAAAGCACAACAAATGAGTGACACGGAAACGAGCGCGGCCGGCACGTGTCCCAGCGGGCCGCGGGCTGCGCATGCGCGTCCCGTTGGCGAGGCCCCGCCCCTCCCCGCCCCGCCCCCGATTCCTCCGCCGGCGGCGCGGCCGGCGCCGGCTCCCCGCGGGCACCCAGGGCTTCGCGCGGTGGCCGCTGGGCCGGGCCGCGAACTTCGGTTCCGATTCGCTGGCTCCGCCTCCCGCTCGGACACTCGGCTGAGAGAGACGAAACGGAGCTCGGCCGTCGGACACGCATGACGGATGGATTAACGGACGGTGGTGAAGCCGCGTCAGAAGCACAGCGTGGAAACAGCTACGCGATGTTGCGACAAATGGACAAACGACAGGACCCAGCCACACGTAACGGCCGCGTGTCCGTGAGACGCGTCCCAAAGCCACTCGGCCGTCCCCAGAAGCGAAGCGTGCTCACGCACCCTGTTTTTTATTGTGGGTTTTTTTTTTTTTTTCGAGCCCGTAATCGAATCGGAATCGGCCGCATAGCGCGGACCCCCGACCGTGTGAGGGCTTCGGGGCGGGCACCGGTACACTTAAGACTTTTAGGGAAGATTAATTTCCCATAAATTTGACGAAATTTAAGCACAGTGTAACTGTGTCTGAGTAATCGCATCACGTTGTTGGAAGGATCTTTCACAGGGAAGCGCTTTCCAAACACCACGAGTTACCGACTGGACCACGGCAAGGAGCCGCGCTGGGGAGGTGGGTAGAGAAACAGACCGGTGGCTGTTCGAGCTCCTCTGTGAAATGACCCCTAACGTGTCAGTTTCTGCGTCCTAAACAGTAAGCCGCTTCGGTGACGGATTTCCGCTTGGAGAAGGCTCTCCTTTCGAAGGCTTTGAAATAAAGGCCCGGGGAAGAGAAAGTGAGATTGTGGCAAGGGGAGCAGCGTCTCTTAACCCAAGCGAGTCACGCAGTAAATGTCATGGGGACGAAGCGCAGGCCTACGGCCTGGGGGGAGCCGCGGGTCGGCGTCTCGCTGCCGCTGCCCCTGCCGCCCTCACTGCCTCGTGCCTTCCCCGCCTCTGCTCCAAGGACGCCGGGAGTGTGGCCCTCCTCTGTGACACTTTTCGATTTGCAGATTTTTAAGGGAAATGTTTTAGAACTTCCAGCAGCAATTTATGGCAGCACCTGAAGTCACAGGAGTACGTCGAATACCAACGTGCTGGGGTGGAAAGCCTCGTAATTAGCGGTGTATGGGGTTTACAAAAATAAAAGGCCAGTGTAGACACAATTGGGGCACCTTTGTTCGGTGAGACCATGACCCACACACAGGCGGGTTCGTCTGAGTTGGCCCGACCTTCGGCGCCGGGGTCAGACGGGCCGCCGTGCGGGACAGGCACGCAGCCTGTGCCAGAGCTGCCTCCCCAGGGAACTCGCCCACCTCCGGGCCCACGCGTGGACGGGTCCCTCATCTAGAGCACGGTGCTTAAGACAGCAGCTTCCGTTTTAAGGTTGTTGGGGGAAGCGCACGTTTCAATAATGTTTTGAACCTTGAGTTCTGTCCTTCAATCATAAAAACGTGTAGAAGTTCTAGCAAGATACCTTGGCATGGCAATGGTCGGGAGCCGTGTGTTAACCTCCACCGTCCTGCCTTCAAGGCAGATGCTGTTTGCTGTCTCTCCCGGTGGCCCTGACCCCCGAGCCCCCCACCCCTGTGGCTTCGGGGGCGCTCACCTCCAGCTGTTTCCTGTAGTTCATGGATCCCGTCCACGTGCTCCAGCGGCCAGTAATGGGAAGCAGAGGCCAAGACCTCAAAGCCTGGGGGAGAGTAAGGCCGTTAAGTCACCAGGCACAGCGGACGCGCACCGCCCGCCTCGCGAGCTGACCACAGAACATGCCAGAAGAGCATCTAAATCACTTCAGTGCACTCTCCCGGGTTTTTTTTTTTTTTTTTTTTTTTTACATCTTAATAAATTAAAAATCAATGACTATTTCCTTAATAGAACAAAACGTGATAAATAGGGACAGACAGATACCTCTTAACCAAAGAAAATAAAGCCACCACGCTTAATGGAGCAACGCTGGAATTGTACCCATTAGCGTCGGGAAAGGGACATGAATGTCCATCGTCACATCACTTTAATATCGTTTGGAAGAAATGCCTGATGCCATCAGACGAGGGAAAGGAAGAAGGTTGAAAGACAGAGCAGGCAGCCAGCACCGGTCCTGTGCGGGGCAGACCGCGGGTCGCCCGAACGCGGCCTGTAGGACAGCTGTCCCTCGCCGCCTTGGAGGGACGAGGAATCGGCAGCTTCCTCAGGGATCACCGGCGGCTCGTTTCAGAAGCGACGTTCCCACCCAGCTTCTCTCAGCGTGGCCTGTTCCCGCTCCGTTTCCTGCACGCTAAACAGTAATCCTTTCGCAATCTCCTTCAGGATCCTTGCGCCTTGAGCAGACATAATTTTGTGCAGATACGTTTCTTTCCAGTGCATTCTTCTCACCGGATGCCGTGTGTGTTACCTCATTTGTTTACTGCCATCCAGCCTTCCTCACGGGTTTGGGTAATGGTCCCCTGAGGGGCCGCAGCGTCCCCTGCTCAGCCCCCCTCTACCTCCTCCGAGTTAGTTCTCTGTGACGAGCTCCCAGAACACACATGAAGGTCCAGATGACTAAACAATAATCAACTACCCTAAATGTCTGCCAGATCACAGAACACTAAGCACTGATAAAGAAATCTTTGTGCTATTCATCGTAATAAAAATTTTTAAAGAGAAGATAATATGATCATTATTTTCAAATGATGTGTGCTTGGTAATGAAAATAAAAAACCATTACAAATAAGAAAAGAATTTGGTAAGTGAAAAAACTGTTACAGACGATGAAAGAATTTAGTAAGGAGGCTTATACGGATTGAATATGCAAATGTCAACTGCTTCACTGCATTCAAATGGTAATGCTCAAAAAAACCCAATAAAATTTCTCTTTTATAAATTTATCTAATAAAGAAAGAACACTCGAGAACAAAAGAATAAGAACTGTACAAAATTCTTAAGAAGAAAACAATAAGATAATACTGAGAAATATAAAAGAACCCTTGAGGAAATGAAGGACTTAACCTATTCTTGGAAAAGAAACTCAAAAACGTGAAATATTAACTATCCTTTAATTTATACGTAAATATTAGGAAATTTGTTGTAAAAATGCCGAGTTTATTGTGAGGGCGCAAGCTGACTGTGGAGCATCTATAGAAAAGTAAATAAGGAAGAATAAGGAGTGAGGGAAATCTGGCGAGGACAGCAGAGGACGAGGAGGGGTCCGACCGGCAGGCAGGCGGAAAGTCGCAACGATGAGGAAGGGTTGGCGACCCTCGCAGACGGACAGGTCAGTGCGACAATACCCACAAACACCCCTGAGCACGCCGGAAAACGTGGGCTACGAAAAAGCTGGCATTTCAAACCAGAGAGAAAATATTACTCAGCAAAAGTTATTTGAAGCAGTTAGCGACCTCAAAAAATAATAAGACCCCTACCCCTTTAATCGAGAACAACCTCTCATGGAGAGAAAATTAAACGCAACAAGGCGGAAAAGCTTCTGAGGAAAACAGGCTGTAAATCTGACTATATGAATTTTTTAAACGTCTGTGCAGAAAAACAAAGCAAGCTAAATCGAACTGGGGAATGATGTTTATGTAACATGTAGGATGGAAATGTACTGATCCCTCTTTAGAGATGTTACATTTATTAGACTAATAAAACTACTATTAAGGAAATTTAAACCAACAGAACACCAGGGCAAAAGGCGTCAACAGACAGTTCAGAGAAAAAGAAATGCGAATTACTTTCTAAACACCTGAAAGATGTTTGACTTTCCTCGTCATTTTAAAAAGTGTGTTAAAACTACAACAAGCTAGCCTATCGCGGTCTGCCTGTCAGACCCGCGAACGAAACGTTAGATACACAAGCTGGCAAATTCTCCACGTTTTTTGGTGGCAGTTAGATCGGGACAGCCTTTCTGGGGAGCAGTACGGCAACTTCTACCCAAACTTTAGGCGTGCATTCCCTGCGATGGCGTAACTCCAGTCCCAGGAATTTGTTCTAGAGATACGCGCGCGCACATGGTCAAGACCTTCGGACGAGGAAGGCTGTTTTTATCTGTAGCATGGAGAGCCTGCCGACAGCGTGAACGCCCGCTGGCAGGAGGCTGGGTGGGCACGTCCGGGCACCTGCAGCACGCACAGCGCGGCCCACGCACGCGGCCGGCACACAGCGGGCTTCGGGCGAGACTGTGACGCTTAAAAAAGCCAAGGTGAGGAAAAAGGCCCCATGAGCTCTTTGTGGAAAATACAGCCGTTTGAGGGGTGGGGGCAAAGAAAAGAAAGGAAGAGAGAGAGGGGTGTTCGCGTGGACGCCCCAGACGGGCGGCAGCGTTGGGGGCTGAGGAGGAGGAGGAGCTGGGCGTGCGAGGTCAGAAGGAGCCGTCACGTCATTGCGTCTGTGCCTTTGATCGCCTGCACCTGTGCTGACTTTAAAAGTATTGGGGGACTCGTTCGCGATTAGAAAAACCCACAGGTGATGTCCACCCCGTCTAAGTGTCAGGGTTTCATCTGCAGGGCCGAGAGAGCAAAGGGAGGGGACCTCGTCCACACAGGAAGGCTCGGGCCCGAGCTGGCCAGTGCCCATCGGAGGGTGGCTGAGAGGGTGGCTGAGATCGCCCGAGCGCCTGCTCACCAGGTCGCTGCACCTTAGACCCGGGTAACACACCCCCTGAGGACCCCGGGCATCTGTGACTGGCCACACAAGTGAGCCCAGCGGACCGGGAAGGGAGGGAGGGAGGAAGGAAGGAAGGAAGGAAGGAAGGAAGGAGGAGGGAGGGAGGGAGGGAGGGAGGGAAGGAGGAAATAAAAGGTTTGAAAAGTGGGGGGAGAGAGAGACTAAGGAGGGAGAGAGGGTGCCAGGAATGGGGAGCGGATGAGGGAGCCGGGCCGGCGGGGGACCCCACAGCGGGGACACGGAGGTTGAGACGCAGGCCGCCTGCGCTGAGGTTTCCGAGGGGCCCCGCTCACGGCTCCTTTCGGTAACAGTTCTGTTAACCCCAGTACTGCGGTGATTTCCCTAGGGGAGCTGTGGACCCAGAAACGGCTCTTCCCGCCCAAAGTCTGTGCAGGAGCCAAGTTCCCATGTGGAACGAAGACAGGGCCCAGGCCGCTCGCTGGGCTGAGGGTCCAGCACGTGTGCTGCCCCCGTGGATGCGTGTGGACACGCCGCGGCCTGGTCACACGTGGGAACTGCCTCCCGGCTTCACCCCCTGCGCTCGGCCTGGTGCAGCTGGTGGCAGAGACGCCCCCCGACATGTCACCCCGCGTGAGGCTGGCATTCGTGAAGGGCTCGTCCCGCACGCACGCCCTCGCTCACGCGGTGCCTGGCGACGTGCTCGGCTCCACGCACAGAGACCCGCTGGTGTGAGGGCTGAGGACCGGGGAGCGTGTGGACATTTCCACCCTCATGGGTCAGTGAAAGACTGAACCAGCGCGTGAGGGTGGAAGGCAGCCAGTGACACCCCACCACGCTGCACCCCACCACGGCACCCCACCACGCCACGGCACCCCACCACACAGCACTCCACCATGACGCGGCAGCCTGGCGGGCATGCGCCCCGGCTCCGTGCCCGTCACAGCGGAGGGCCCACCCAGGCCTGGCCTCGCCGTCCTCGGTCCTGTGGGGCCGTCCCTCACACGGGCTCTGTCCCAGGACCTGCGTCCTACCTGCCATGCCCGTGGTTTTTGCTGGGTCGTTAGAGGCTAGTCCCTGGAGGGGGCGGGGCTGCTCTCGGGGTAACTGGGGGCATTCCCCAGTGCCCCACAGCTCTGGGTCACCAAGGGCTCGGGGTTGCTCTTATAGCTTCCGAGCAAGGGTGTGGGGACACTCGTGTGGGCTCTTGTTCATCACACACACGCCGGCCAGGAAGAAAACGGGGTGCAGCCGCCAGCCAGGCACAGCCCCGCCGCTCGCAGGCGCCCCATCCCTTCCACACGCCTGTGCCCCCCCGCACGGCGGTCCCCGCGCTCCCAGTGACTGCTTGTATGACCCTCTGTCCGCCCCGGGAAGGCCTGGCCGCAATGCTTCTAGACCAAGGACTCGCACCGCGAAGGAAAGGGGGCCTGTGACCTCAGTGTGGCCGCGAGAGTCGATGGTCCCTACACAGGACAGTGACAGAGGGTGACCGTGCTGTGAGGCCGAAGGACTGAAACTCTAAGTCGGCCCGGTGGGCCCGCGCTGAGCACATGTGACGGACGCACGGACGGACAAGCGGACGGACACCGTGAGCCTGAGGACAGACCCTTCCCTTCGGCGCGGGGTTTCCAGCGACCCGCAGGAAGGGGCTCTGGGCGCAGACAGCTGCGCCTGCAGCCACAGCTCGGGGACGCCGCGGTCAGGCGCCGCAGCCGGGCAGGGCGGCCGGGGCGGGGATGGGGGGCGAAGCGCTGCAGGCGGCTGGCGGGGCCCGAGGAGGCCACCGCGGGCCGGCCCGGCCGCCTCCGACGCCAGCGAACCGCGTCCGCCGCCCGCGAGGCAGGACCCCCGCCACACACCTCACGGGGAGGGAGCCCCTTACCTGGGTGGGCCTGCGACCGGGAGCGGGCTCGATGCACCTGCACACAAAACACCACAGGGTCAGACACGGGCGGCCTCCCTGCAGGACCCGCCGGCCGCGGTGGCCGCCGCTGGGGACGTTACCTGAAAACTGCAGTAAAGCAGCAGCAGCCAGGGGTGCCAGCGGCAGGGCGGCGGCGGCTTCCTCATGGCGTCGGGGCCGGGGCCGGGGCCGGGGCCGGAGGTCGGGGGCGAGCCTCGGGAAGCTCCCGGGGTCGGCCGCAGCGCGCTCTCCTTAACTTTCACTTCCTCGGGAGACGGACATTCTCACAGTTCCAGAAAGAAAAAATCTGTTTTTCTGAAGTTTGTGAGAGGCAGCGTCTCGGAGAGTCAGTGCGTGCTCCTTCCTCGTCCCCAGACTCGGGAGTCCTCGGCGATCAGTGACAGCCAGCGAGTGGTGGATGCGGGAGAAGCAGCCGCAGGGCTAAGGCAGCCAGGCCAGGGCGGGGGAAGGGACAGAGACCGGCCGGCCGCCGGCTATCCTTGCCTCTCCTTATCGGAGAGCCCCCTCCGCTCGCCTCCAGCCCAGTCCCGACCTGGACGGCTCCTTTTCCCGGCAGTTGGCAGAGAGGAGGACTTCCAAAGGAACTTTGTCCCCGAGCCCCTGCTCGCTCCTGGGCGGGTGGCCGGCCGAGTGCTGCTGGCCTGACTGGGGCTCACGCCTCAGTCCGCTCCCTGGGAGGAGAGAGAGAGGATGGGGCTCCCTCCTCTCCTCGAACTTCTCTGTGCTGTCCTGTCCGCTATTTATATCCCGCATCCCATGGCCGCGACGTTCCTGGGTCCTAATGCAGTCTGTCTGAGCAGTGGGGGACGTTTGCAGGATCCCGGGCTCAGAGCAGAGCAAATGGACATGGGGGTGCCTGCTGGTCAGCACCCCCCAAGGCAGCGCAAACGTTGACGAATGACAAGCACGACAGACGGTGAACTCGGTGGCAGCAGAGCCCTGCTCGCGGGACACAGAGAGAAGGTGCTGTGTGGCCCGGAGGGAGGCGGACCCCACCCACGGGCTCCCCTCCCGTATGCGGCCCACGCCCTCCTCTTTAACCCTTTCGGGGTGGGTGGCAGCTGCAAAACTGTTTATGAGGTACACTGTGGAATGGCACCCGACCCACGGTCACCCCACGGCACGCGGGACAGTCCCTTGAGGCGACGACAGTCAGATCCTTAGCCAGCCTGCGCCTCAGTGTACCCAAGGCGGAAAGCTTATGCGATCCATTCCAAATGCAAGTACACACACGCACACATGTGCACACGCACACACACACGTGCGGGCACACACGCACACACACATGCATGCACACACGAACACACATGCACGCACACACGCACACACGTATGGACACACATGCACACGCACGCACATGCACATACGCGCACGTACGCACATGCATGCACACACCGTTATAGTCACAGCCGTCATTTGCTCTGTGATTTAAGCAAATGCCCTTCTCTGAACCGCCTGCCACACTAACCGGCTGTGCGCACTTAGGCAAGTCACCGTGTCTCTGTTCCAAAACGTGTCTGTGGAATGAAGTCTCTCCGCCACAGGGTCGCAGTGGCACGGGGTGACGCAAGGCCCCTCAGGGGAAAACGCAGCACCCCGTACAGGCTGGCTGTGCTCGGGGCGTCGCTCTGTGGTGTTGGCTCCGGGCTCCTTATAAAGCAGAAGGTAACAACACCCCGCAAGCTGACCGATCTCCTTGTCCCGACTTTAAATAAAAGTGGAATCAAGTCCCGAATCCAAGGTTCCTTCTTAAAGGGGATTGAAAAACGACCTCTGGGCTCTGGCTCCTCCGCAGGGAGGATACAAGGGTGTTGCAGGGCGAGGCCTTCTTTTAATACGCCTGCAGCCTGGGACCCACCAGGACCCAGACCGCAACCTCCCACCGGGCTACAGCTCTGTGGACTTTTACCTGGGGGGGAGGTGGAGGGCGGAGAAGGAGCTGCAGATTACCTGGGCCGGCCCCGGGACAGCAGGAGGAAGCCATGTCACGATGTCAAGCCCTCTGACACGGGTGGGATTGGAATTCCAGAGATAGAAGTGAGAAAACGAGGCAGAAAGAATGTGCGGAGAGATAACAGCCAAGAATGTTCAAAAACAGTGGAGTAAGTTCAACCTCAGGCCCAAAAGGCTCAGACAACCCCGAGCGAGGTGCATACCGGACGCAGCACACGCACCAACACGCATCACAGACCACGCGCACCCCACACGCACACACACACGTACGCACACGCCGGGACCGATGATCCCCAAACTGCTAAAGAGCAGACGGAGAAATCACGAGGCAGCGGGAGGAAAATGCACGCCGCACACGGAGCAGCAAAGGCGCACGCCACAGGGGCGAGGAGCCGGGCAGGCCGGAGGACACCCGGTGGCAGACCCGGTGGCGGACACGCTCCGGGGGCAGCGGGCTGGCTGGCACCCCAGGGCTCCACGTCCGCTGGCACTCTCTCACGGAGGCCGGGCTAGCCGGCAGTGGAGTGGGGGGGCCGGCCCGCGGGGTGACGGCGGTGTTAGGTGGTGATGGTTTAAAAATCACTGGGCTTTACACTTCCAAAAAGTGAATTTTACGGCATATGAACTCTCTTGCAATACAAATTGAGAGACAGACACTATTTCAGACAAACGCTCATGGGAAGAGTCCGTGACCAGCACCGCCTGTGAGGCACGAGGGAAACGAGTCTGCACGAAGAAACGAAGAAATCCGGAAACGGCTACGGACGAAGTAAGTAGGAAAGATGTTTTCTCCTATTTGTACTCGCTGTAAAAATAACACCATCTAATCAGCAGAGGAGACGGCGCCGTGGGTCGATAGCGTATGTTTGTGAAAGCGAAGTGTACGAAAAACATCAGGAAGCTGGCGGGGAGGGAGGGCGGGAGGGTGCCGTGGGTGTGTCTGCACCCGAAGTGGTATCGTGTGATTGGAAGGCAGTTCGCGATTAATTGAAGAGATGCGCCTTCTTATAACTGCCAGGGGAAAAGCGTGTAGTAAACCTTAGGAGAACTGGTGGGGAAAAACGGCACAGAGGTATAAGCGACAAGCTAATAACAAGACGTGAGACCGAATCATGGCAAATCCCGAATTAATCCAGAAGCGGCGAAGAGAAGGATAAAGAAGAACAAAGGAACCAGGGAACAAATAGGAAATAATTGGCAAGAATGTTGATTTAATTCCAACCACGTCAGTCATTGCACTGAATTCAGACAACCTGAACAGGCCAAATAAAACACAGAGTTTCCCAGACTTAGACAAAATAGGAAGACACAACCATCCACGGTCCACGAGAAACACATTTTAAATGTACATACGCAGCTAGATTAAAAGGGTAACTAGTCAGAAAAGACTGATCGTGTCCACACCACACAACAGAAACCTGCAGGGGCTTCGCGGTACGACAAAGCAGACCTCAGAACAGGCATGTGGTCACATAGAAAGGGTCATTGCATACAGATCATGGGATGAATTCCGTGACACAGGACAACCCCAAATGTTTGCATCTCCAACAAAAGGACCACGATATGCATGGTTTCCAGGCACCGTAACCGAAAGGAGAAGTAGGCAGAGCACAGCCGGGTCTGGACATGGCTCCCTAGAGAACAAGTAGAATCACCAAGGATATGGAAGACCTGACCGACACAGTGGACCTACCTGCAGTGATGACAGTTATAAAGCGTTTCGCTCAGATACAGAAAAATGCCACCTTCTTAAGAGCACAAAAACCATTCACCGAAATAGACCCATGAAAAAAACTCAACAAATAAGAACTACCGAAATCATGTGAAAGATGTTCTCTCATCACAATGGAATTACACCGGAAATCCAAATGAAAGAAAGCTATCTGGACTTGAGATAATGAAAATGTCCTAGAATGAGACTGCGGTTTATGCTTACATAACTCTGTGAGTACACTCAAACACACTGAGTTGAGCACTTTAAATGGACGAACTTTATAGCACAGGAAATTACTAGAACTAATAAGTGAGTTTGTAAGATCACAAGAAACAAGGTCAACATAAAAAATTATTGCATTTTGATGTGTTTGCAATGAACATCAGAAATTAAAATACATATAAAGCATCATTTACAATAGCACCAAAAAATAAAATAAGCACCAATCTAATGAAATGTGTGAAGAGCACTCAGATGGAAAGGCGCGCCGTGTTCTTTGGGTGAATGACGGAATGTTGTTAAGATGTCCATTTGCCCCCAAACAACACCACTCAAATCCCGGCTGTGCAATCCAATCAAACTCCCACCAGGACTTTTGGTAGGTATTTACTTGGTGATTTTAAAATGTACATGGAAAGGCAAAAAACTGGAACAGCCAAAACTATTTTGAAAATTACGTACAAAGTTAGAGCATAATAATAATTGATTTCAAGACTTACTATAAAGCTAAAGTTATCTACAGAGTGTGTTATTGGCAAAAAGTTATACACATATACAGAAAAAACAGAAGAGAAAATGCAGAAATAGACCCATAGAAGTGGTCATCTTGTCCATATATGAACAGTTAGACATCCACATGCAGAAAAAACAAAACAAAACACTCTTGACCCGTACCTCACACCATCACAAAAACTAACTCAAATGAAATCATAGTCCAAGACATAAAACCTAAAACTATAAAACTCCTAGAAGAAAACACAGGGGAAAATCTTTGTAACCTTGAGTAAGGCAAAGGCTCATTTAAAAAGACACAAAAGGTACAAACCATAAAAGAAGAAAAAAAATGAGAAATTGGATTTCACCAAAATTTAAAACTTAAGCTCTTCAAAGGACAGTGTTAAAAAAATGACAAGACAAAAGACTGAAAGAAAATTTTCGCAAAACGTGGATCTTGAGACGACTCTAAGACTACAATCAAAGGAATCAACCCAGTAACAAACCAGGCAAAGGATCTCCAGGAGAAATTTCACCAAAAAAGACACCTCACTGAAAATCAACACCTGAAAAGATGCCCCACTTTAGCCGTTATGGAAATGCAAATTCAGACCAGAGGCAACACGGAGGGACTCCATCAACATCATCTCAGCCCTGTTAGGTCAGGGTCCCTATGGTGAGGACAGAAAACGCCCTGACCTCATGTGAACCTTACCAAAAAGAACAGTTCGGCCGCTTGAAATACAATTTTGCAGTTTCTTATCAATCTAAACCCATACTCGCACATGACCTGGCAACTCCGCTCCCAGGTCCTTACCCAGGAGACACGAAACGAGTTCCCATGAAAGACCGTGGAGCAGCTCGAGTCATGATCTCCTAGGACCAGAAGCACCCCGCCTGCCCTTCAACTGGTAAATGCATCAACACACTCGGCATATCCATAAAATAGAGTGCTACGCGGTTTTTCCAAACAGGAAAAAATATTGGCCCACGCAATAGCATAAACGTCAAATGTGTCACCCCGAGCGAAAGAAGCCAAGCGCAGAAGCCGGCTCGCCGGTCATTCGCAGGGTGTTCTCGGAGAGACCAGACGGCAGAGGCGAGGATGGATCGGAGGACATCGGGGCGCAAGCGAAGCGAGACGTCACATCCAGAGGGGCCCAGGGAAATTTCGGGGGGCGGTGAGCCTCCTCTCTATCTTCCTGTGGTGGTGGTGACTCCATGTGTTTGTCAAAATTCATAGAATCGTACTCTGAGAGGGTGATTGCTTTTCTACCTCTGAGTTACATCTAAATAAGCCTGCCCCCAGAGCCCTGTAGGCTAAGAATGACTGGGCCAAAGGTCAGAAGGAGCTTGGTCCCCCAGCGACATCGTGGAGCTGCCAAATCTGTCCCTTGATTTGGCTAAGCCACTGGAGTCTAGTTTCAGTTACATGTGCCCCTGATCTAAGATGTGTATTAAGGTGAGGCCCGAGTCAGCATGTCATACAGCGTTTGTTGGAGATTATTGTCTAGCACAGAGGTCCCCAACCTCCAGGACACAGACCAGTACCAGTCCCTGGCCTGCTGAGAACTGGGCCGCACAGCAAGAGGTGAGCGGCGGGTGAGCGAAGCTTCATCTGTATTCGCAGCGGCTCCCAGCGCCAGCATCGCCGCCTCAGCTCCACCTCGGATCATCAGGCATCAGATGCTCAGAGGAGCAATGGTCCCTGGTGCCACAAAGGCTGGGGACCGCTGTCTTAGACAATGTCTCAATCCAGGGTCTCCCATGTTGTCTCTGAACTCAGCCACATAAAGAGTCCGCGGGTACCTACCTAGAAGTCTGCTTTTACTGTCATCTACCTGCTGCTGAAGAATGAACAACGCTAGCCATTAGCAGCTGGGATCTTACAGATGGCGAGGCACTAAGTGACTACCATCAGTCATTACCGCCACCATTATCATGCTGCAATTAACGTGCCATCCAGCAAACAGTGTGCTTTGTCGTTTAGAAGTAAAATCAGCTGCAGAAAAAAAGACAATCAATTATCTCACACCTTTTAGAGAATCGTGCTGACGACTGCAGCAAAACCAGCAGTTAATTCACGCTGTACCCATCGTTTCTGGGAATAACAACGCCAAGCTCCATGAAAACCTTCAAACTGGAGTTGCCCTTCAAGGCGTTTACCCTTGGGAGAGTCTATACCAATGCGTATTCTAGTCCCAAATTTCCTAAAGACACTGCAAATGTGATTGAACTAGAAATTGAAAAAATAAAGATATTTGGATTTGAACTTCAATTGAATGTCACCACGGTTTTGTCATGTATTAGCCTATTATAGGTTAAACCATAGCTACGAAGTTATCACAATACCTTTCCCCAGAACTACCTCCTTTAAGACTGTGTCAATCAAGGTGCTTTCTAACAAAAAACAAAAACAAAAACAAAGTCCAACTCAAAACAGGCTTAAACAAAAGGTATTCACTCAAGGTGCGAACAGTGCAGAGGACAGTATGGCCGTATCCAACACTCGAAGTCATCGACAGTTAGGTTTTCATCTCTCAGTCTCCACGTACTTTCTGTCGGCTCCAATCCTGAAGATTAGAGAAAGAGCACAGAAAGTGTAGGCAGAAGGGCAAATATGCCACTCTTCCCCTTTGAAGATTTTTTAAACATGTTTGACGGTTGAAATAAAAAAATAGATAACACTGACCGATGGAGTCTTTAACTTGATGTGTCGGATGACTACGCATAAGAGAGGAGGATAAAGGGACCTACAGGGGGACAAGATTTCTACATTCAAACCGAAGCAGTAAAGCATCCATTCTAAACAGACTGAAAAGCTGAGAATGTATTTGGTCATCCCTATGGCAATCGCTAAAAAAGTATGCAGAGATATAGTCAAAACCAGAGTAATAAACAAAATGAAATGCTAAAGTCCACTCCAGTAAACCAAAAAAGTCAGGAAAGAGGAAACGGAGGAACAAAAAATGAAACACACAGACAAAAAAATAATATGATAGACCTAAATCCAAACTTAGCAATAATTAAGTTAGATACAACACCCCGATTAGAAGACAGAAATTGTCAGATTAGATTTTATATAATGACGTAAGTATATGCTGTCTACATGAAACTGACTTCAAACATAACAATATAGGTATAAGTCAGAGAATGGAAAAAGATATACCAGGCAAACACTAATCAAAAAAAATCTGGATTGGTTTTACAGTAATGTCAGACAAGATAGACCTCAGAATAAAGAAAACTTCCAAAGATAAAGAGGGATAATACATATATAAAAGAGTCAAGAAAACGTAACAACATTCAATGTATCTGCACCTAACTACAGAGCTTCAAAACACACGGAGAAAATGCTGACAGAATTAGAAGGAGAAATAGACAAATCCACAGAAATGGAGACTTCAACACTCCTTTCTCAGCACCAGATAGATTTAGGAGACAGAAAATCAGCAAGGGATTTAGAAGAAATGAACAACATGATCGAACATCTGGATCTAATTGGCATTTATGGAGCACTCCGCCCAACGGCAGCAGAATACACAAGTGCACATGAAACACTCACCAAGACAGATCGCGTCCCCATCCCTAAAACAAATCCTAGAAACTTAGATAAGTCAAAGCACACAAAGCATGCTCTCTGAAAATCGCAAGATTAAACTAGAAATCAATAACAGAAAAATGTCGAGTGAATTTCCAATCACTTGGAAATTAAACAACATAATTCAACCTGATCCATAGGTAAAAGAGGAACAATCAAGGTAAATGAGGAAATATTTGGAACAAGAGTGAAAACGAAACTACAACGTATCGAAATGTGTGAGATGCAGCTAACGCAGTGCTTAGAGGGGAATTTATAGCATTGAATGTTTAGAGCAAAAGAAGAAATGGTCTCAAATCAATAACCTGAACATCCATGTAAAAGAAAGAGCAAAATAAACCCAAATCAAGCAGAAAGAAATAAATGCATTTTACTAAGCCATTATGTGTCACTAAAGATTTCTGAGCAAGTAAACTGTGGCAGAAATTAAGGTGTGTCAGCAACTTCTCGGCTTAGACATCTTCAGCGCCATAGGATGACTCACCCAAGAAAATTGGGTTACTAACACCTCCCTCCCCGTTACGGCCCCACATAGCTTCTCAACATTATCATCTTGCTGTTTTCCCAAACTGAGTGTTCCAGCTACTGCCAGCTGCTCGCCCTTGCCCCTGCCTGCTCCCCGTCTTCACGCCTCCGCTTGCAATTTCCTTGCCCGTCTTCATCCCAAAGCAAATTCTACCCGACGTCAGGATAAGATGCCTCCACCTCAACCCTACATATCAACATTAAGACGCCGTGTTAAGCGTCTTGTGTGCGTTATTTTGTCTAATATTTCTGACTATTCTGTGGGGTGGACACTAAGCATGTCCATATTTCAAAACAGGAAACAGGCGCAGACCATTCAATAACTCACCGATGATGACAAGAGTAGTAAAAAGGAGAAGAGCTCGTCGAACCCAGACAGCCTGCCTCCTGCCTCCGAATGACCAGGATCACGCCTGCGCCTCTCTCTCTAAGCTATGCCTTGAAGTTTGAGTTCTGCGTCTTTATCTTAACATTCTTACTAGATTTCTAGCTCCCAGAGTAGAAAGGGCAGCTTATACCAACTTCTGATGGACTCAAGTTCTGGCTTAATATATATTTGCGGGATAGAGGGAGGGAGGGAAAGTGTATTAGTTAGTGTCCCCCAGGGAACCAGAAGCTGATCGACCGATAGATGGCAGGTAGGTAGATGATAGATGGATGAGAGAGAGAGAGAGGAAGAGAGAGAGAGAGTTGGGTGGCAACAGTGACCCGTGGACAACCTACCCACACCCCATAAATCCATCAACTTAGCAGAGCCGGCGCCCAACACTGCGTCGGCTGCAGTGCCCCCCCCCCACCTTCCCCGGGGGTCCCCTGCACCCAGGTGCTCTTCCCTCAACGAGGGGGAGGAGGCGCACTCGACATAAGTACACAACACTCAGGAGATGGATAAGTGTGGTGAGCCATTAACACGAAACGCTGCGTCTGGGTCTGGGGGAGGGAAGGTCTCCTGCTGCGCCGGTGACATGTGAGCTGAGCCCACGTGGTTCAATGGAAGTGGCCGTGCGAGGCTCTGGGGGAGACCGAGCCCGCGGAGGAGGGCGTCAGGTTCCCTAAGGTGAGGGGCAGAGGAACCGGCGAGGCCCGAACGCGCCGGGGACAGGGGCGTTCCAGGTGGGACCCCGAGTGCTCTGGGCACCGGGGGCACTGGGGGCCGCGACAGGGCTTCGAAGGGGCGAGTCCGTGAGCCATCCTAAGTCGTTAAAAGTTGCTCCAGTTGCCCTACGAGATAACAGATGATTGGAGGGCGCGGCCCCGGGAGGCAGGAAATCTAGTTTGGAAGCATTTGGGGATACCCAACCGAGAGGTCACGGTGGCTTCGACGGGGCGGTGGCCGTGGGAGTGGAGAGAAGTAGGTCAGAGTCGAGAGACACTTTTGGCCGGAACGCTGGCCCTTGGCGGCGGACGGCCCTGGGCGCGGAGACCCACGGAAGCCAGCGCGATGGCCCGGCGCCCGGTCGCACCGCCCAAGTATATTAGACGGCGCGGTTTAATGGGAGGAACGAAGCGGGAAGGAAGAGGGCCGACGGCGGCCGGGCTGGCGGCAGAGCTGGTAGACGCCTGCGTCCCACGGTGAGTCCGCGATCCCAGGGCCCGCGTGGGCCCCAACGGGGACCGCGTACACCCGCGTCCCACCCCCGCCGCCACGGCGGGCGCCCTCATGGCACCGGGGAGGCCCGCTGCACCCCACGAGGACATCAGAAGGGCGTGGACGGGACCCCGGGATCCGGGAGCAGCTCCGAGGCGGAGCGGGGACCCCCCGGAGCGCCCCCGTCTCCGCTCGGATCCCATCGCGGCCCCCTCCCTGGGCGACCCCACCTCATGGGCCGCCAACATGTGCTGGGAAGTCACGCCTCGCCCACAAGGACCACTTCGGAAACCGTTCGCACAACTCGGAACGGCCTTGTCTTTCTGGTCTGCGGTGGAAGGGGACGGAAGGGCCCGCGTCTCCGCCGCCTCCCTGAGCGAGCCCGGGTGGCCCCCCGCATGCTGCCCGGGCCCCGGCGGGAGTCGCCACAGAAGGACCGTTGACCGCCCTCCGCGGCCCCGGCGTCCTCCCGCGGGGCTCACCGTGCTTGTTTGTTTTCCACGTGCTGTTTTTGCTAAGTGTCCATGGAATGCGCCCCTCTTGCCAGCTGAGCTGCAGCAGGAGAGGAGAGGAGGCGGCTGACCCCGCGGCCGACTCCTCGGAAGAAACTTCAACGACAACGAGCAGGAGGAAGCGCCCCCTGTGTCTCCCGCTCCCGCTACCGGGAATCCGGCCAGGATGACAAGGTGCCTTTCTTTTATCTTTTCTTCTGAGTCCCGATACGGATCTTAGAGTCTTCGAATCCCAACCAGACTCTGCTTTTCAGTGACCTCACCCAGAATTCGGCACATTAGACACTGCTTCAGCCAGGAGGTGTGACGAGGGGGAGGGGCAGGGACGCCCTCTCCGGCTGCTGGAAGTTTCATCAGGGCGGCTCTTCTCTCTCACTTTATCCTACAGATAACCCTTTCATTTTTAAAACAGCAGAAAAGACCATTTCTCCTGGAATCGACTTGATAATAGAGCTAAGGGATCCCCGTGTCTCACCGGCCTGGAAACCCTTGGGAGATCCTGGGAGGAAGTATTACCGAACCGGCTGTCACACTTCACTCCTGGTGGCCTCGTTTCCCGTAAAGAGTTAGAGCCACTGAAAATTCCAGAGAGCGCGAGGCGGGTCCCCTCACGCTGTTTCTGAAAGGAAGCGGTGAACGCCGCCGTCGGCTCCTCGGAGGGTCTGACGCGCCCCTCACCGTCAGGGGCACGAAACGATGGTGTAACTGGCACGGTTTCGCTGACGAGGGTTTGGGGAGGTGGCTTAGAGGACCGAAGGCCCCACCTTGTGTGTGTGTGGGGGGGGGGTTGGGGTGTCAGGGAGGTGGGGCGTGTGAGGCAGATGCTCAGATCGTACATCTGAAATAGTGCCCGGGCGCAAAAGGCACAGTAGGACACAAGACAAGTGACGAACGAGGCTGGTTATGGGATCTGTTCGGTTGCCCCGGAGTTGGATAATCTGTGTCGCAGGAGTCAGACGCCCGGAGTTGCTGTCTCGATCTGGATTACTTTATTTCCTCGACCCTGCATTTCGGATGTACATGAAACCCACTTAAGAATGTCTGCAAGGACAGTTTTCGTGCCCTGAACTCATCTTTTTGTCTCACGCGTAACGATTGCGAGTTGTCGGCTGCGTGGGTGTCAGCGTTTGCCTCGCT
Organism: Rousettus aegyptiacus; assembly: GCF_014176215.1. Classification (NCBI taxonomy): domain Eukaryota; kingdom Metazoa; phylum Chordata; class Mammalia; order Chiroptera; family Pteropodidae; genus Rousettus; species Rousettus aegyptiacus. The sequence continues at coordinate 854,523 of NW_023416308.1, forward strand.
GTTTTCTAGTCCTTGGGCAAATGATCCCTAGAACGGCAGGAACGATCCTCATTTAAAAATGTCCCTTGCACATGTATTCAGAGGTTATCAGAAAAGAGGATGCCAAGTAATAATTATAAGTGTAGAAAATAATACCATTTCTAATCTATTTAAATTCATGGTATTAAATTACTGAGCAGTATATTCTTCTGAGGGCATTGGGTTTAGGTTCCAAACCATATCCTGTACTGAGGGACAGCAGACTGGCCAAAGTCTGGGGTATGTCCCAGGGCAAACGTCTCCCAGTCTATACACTGACAATTTCAGAAAAAAATTTCCAAAATCAAGATCACAATAAAGTACTTCTGAGGACAAAGCACTGGGAAGGATATTGTGTGGGAAAAAGAAACCACTGATTCTAAACAAGTAAAGCAAAATGACATTTACTGACTGTCACACATCTCATTCAGACCGACGAGAATGGCCATGACTTACGCGGGGAGGGGTACCTCGCGGGGAGCCCTGCTCCAGAAACATCACTGTGTCTGCAGCGCGCCTGTCTTCCTTGAGGAGGAGAATAACCTTGAGGCCGCAGCGCTGCCAGAGTGAACGGCAGAGGCGACGGGAATCCAAGACCTCTGGTGCCACAGAAGAGGCGGCGGAGTGGTGAAGTCGTCACTCGCTCTGGAAAATGACAACTGTGCGACTTCTAAGAATAAGCGTATTTTTTATTTGCTCTTAGACTTTTTGTCTCTGTACTCGTAACAAGGACCTCCTTGATCAGCCAGCTCTACCAGACAGTGCGAAGTCTTGGCGGGGTAGATTGTTACCCTTTGTTGCCATCATCACCATCACCACCATCACCATCATCACCACCATCACCATCATCACCATCATCAGCATCATCACCATCATCACCATCACCATCATCACCACCATCATCACCACCATCACCACCATCACCACCATCATCATCACCACCATCATCATCACCACCATCATGATCATCATCACCATCATTATCACCATCATCACCATCACCTTCGCCATCATCCTCGAAGCAGACACTTGCAGGACAGTACCCGTGTGTAGATCCTGTGCTAACTGCCCACCTGCAGTGTTTCACTGAACCTTTACGTACCCCTGGTGAGATCTATGCTATTTCGAACCCCTGCTCTGCAGACAAGCAAACGGAAGCCCAAGGAGTTAACATAAGTTCCCCAAACATTTTCTGAGCAGGGGAGTAAAGATTCGAACCTACTCCAGCATCATGTCCTCAACCACTGTGCGACCCCTCCATGCCCTAAATATCCCAAAAGAAAGATATTTTATGAATAAGAAATGTACATTTTTCAAGGTGACCACTACCTCAATATTATATTCCACTCGTGCACAAAAATACGGAGTCATCGCAAACTCGTGGTCACCTTTACCTCATTCTTTTTCATCCAATAATCTCGGACACGCACACACACTGCCTCGTAGTCACACGCACCACTGAAGGGATTAAGGGTCGTTGTGATCTCCCGTGCGACAATCCAAAGGCTTTGGAAGCCTTCCCGGTCTCGCAGCGTCTTCCTCTCAAGAGAATGTTTCAGAACGTTTCTTTCTTTAACCTATCTAAAAACAACCCTCCTGCTCCATCTCTGCATGAGCCTTTCAGCAGCAGACCGCTCTCGTTCGCCACAAGAGTAGAGCGTGGAAACGAACAGCCAGCCGGTGCGCCTGGCGGCACGCTCGTCGAGAGGGGCCATGCCACTCACGCTTCGCTTCGCCCCAAAGAACGTCTGAGGCGCCTTAACGAAGAATTTTACATTTGCGGGTCCATGTAGAACAAGAAAACAAAATTGATGCCTGGCGAAATTGTTCATAACCATTTATGGCGGGCATTTTCAAAAATTTATTGAAGGGGAAACATATGACGTAGAGTCAGTTAGATGTAAACTTTTGACAGGGACGCCAGAGTGACGGACGCAGGGACACGTACGTGCACCGAGAAGCCGGCGAAGCTTCTCCAGACTTTGCTGTCCCAGAATGCTGGAGTTGAGGTGGCTGAAGTTTCTCGCCAAACAGGTTATACTAGAGCTGCATGGAAGATAATTTACTCTAGATTTGGGGGGCGGGGGGGAGGGAGCCATGTCACCAAAGTCAAATCCGCACTAATGCACGTAGCGGCCGACACGCGGTCAGGCCACTACTGACTCCAGCTGTGTCCAGGCTGTCACTTCTGTGGTCTTTGGCGAGGTTAAAATAAGTAGGGAGACAGGCGTGGCAGCGAGGAGGAAGGCAGGCTGGCGGAAGATGCCGAGGTCAGAAAGGAACGTGTCGAGAGGGGGCAGATCCGACGCCGACGCTCACAGGTGAGGGCCATCCCCACGGCCACCCCTGCCGCCCCGTGTGACGGAGACAGACGGACAATGCTCTGGGCCCCCAGGGAGAAGGCGCACAGTGAGTTCCGGTCACAGGCACAGCCAGATCCGGGGTCTCACGGCCCCGCCGCCTCCCCTAGCGTCGTCTGCACCGAGACCTTCCCCGTGGGGAGCCGTGGGAGCCAGCAGCTCCAGGCCCCCGGCCCCTCTGACCCAGGGTGACGAGTCTTCAGACCCATCTCTGATCAGCATCACAGAGAAATGGTGATTGTTTTAATTTCAGTCATCAAAGAATGGGAGACAGAATAGCAACGAATTAAATTAGGGAAATGAGCACACAGGAGAACAAGGGGCCTCCCGGAGCGGGGCTGCGGCGATACCGCCATTTCTTCCCAAAAGGGACGCAGACTTGCTACAGATACTTATGTGAAAATCCTCAAAATGATAGGGGTTTTAGGAGGCTTAAGGTAGAAATCCGAGATTACTCATTCCTGGCCTTGGAAGCAAGTGGCCAGGCCATGAGGACGCCGGAGGCCCCCAGGTGCTTTGGAAGTGGCAGGAGACGTGTGTGCCCGCTTTGCTGGGCCAGGCGGCAGCTAAAGACCCGACCGGGACCGACGGGCACTCAGCGGGGAGGCGGGTCCCCGAGACGCGGCGCAGAGCCACCGGCGGAAGTGATGCGCGCACACGTGCTTCCTCCGGGGACCTGTAAACGTGCGCAGAGGCCAAGGGAAAACCCCGAAAGGAGAGGAGGAGGTGAGAAGATAAGGGACCTCTGGAGGACGGAGGGACAGGCCGGAATCACGGCGGGCCCTCCACGCGGCCCTCCACGCGGCCTGACCCCACGCAGCTTCGTTAAAACCCTGTTTCCCAAATGTTTGGGGCGCACGTCAGGGCTTCGGAGAAGGCGGCTTGTCGCACAGTTCACCGCTGTGTGTTCAGTTCTTTACTCTCTTTTGTTTTTCCAAATATACAGAATCTACCCTCATGGCGTTCAAGAATCTGAGTCAGGTCAATGGCAAAGACCCATTTTCTCCTCCCAAACCACACAAACCAGCTGAACCCACTACTTTCACTCAGAAGTGGAAAACAAAGACTATTCTTTGCCAGCCTGAGGCCTTCCAAGTCGCCGATGGGAGGCGGCTGTGCCTTCACAGGCTCCTGACCCCTACTTACTTCTATATTTAGCCCGAGCGCCTTCGGATGAATAACTGCTTGTTTGGGGGACGTCAGCAGCCCCGCTGGGGCGGCCGCCCTTAGTGAGAAACGAGTCTGAGTTTGGTAATGCTCAAGCCCCTCCCTCCGGCTGCGGGGGGTGGGCACTGGCTGGAGCTCGTTGTCACTCGCGAATGGTACAAAGCTGGGACCTGGAAAAAACACAGAGTGATACGTCGGTGACGCCCGAGCTGCCGGCCATGGTCTCGCTGGAAAGAGGATGGACCCATGGGCGCCAGGAGCGCGGACCCCAGAAGGCGCGTGGACCGGCAAACGGCGTGAGCCCCAGGGGGTCCCAGCGCCATCGTAAACTGTCCGCGGGAGGAAGGGGCCCGCGATGCGTGGGTGGGCGGTGGGCGTGCGGTTCGTGGACGGGCTCGGTCACTAACAAGCCCAGTGCCCGGTGGGCTGACAGCTGCGGGGTGCGTTGCTATGTCGTTCCCAGGCCCCCCTCATCTTCCCCCATCTGTTTGTGCACCTGAGGTCTCTACCTTACTCTGTCCCAGGACAGGCACAAAGCTTCAAGTCACCTGATGGAAAACCAAAAGAAGGCTCAAACACTCGACGACGTTGTGTTTTTCCCTGCGCTCTGTGCAAAAGGAAGCCCCCCTGAGGAGACGGCGCCCACAGGGTACCCTGTGTCCTCTGAGGCTGGTGTCCCAGAGGGCAGGGAGGAGGCTGGGTCTGGGAGGCAGGAGGAAGCTGGCCCGGCCAGGGCTCAAAGCCATTTTTTGGGACACCGACGTTTCAAATAGAAGCCTTGTAAATGGCCAATAAGCACATGACCGATGGCTCAGCATCATTAGTCATTAGGAAGATGCAAATCAAAGCTACAACGATTTTCCTGGATGCACACCCCGGTGCAGCTGGAATGACCAAGCCCGACGACCCCAGATGCCGGCAGAGTGAATGCTCACTCGCGTGGGACCGTGAGCAAAAGGCTGCCGTGAGGCCCAGCCTGAGCGCCGACCGGGCTGACTGGCTTCCGCAGAGTGACGAGGGAGACGGGGGGCAGCCGCTGGCAGCCAGGAAGTCCAGGAAGTCGTCGCCACCTGCCCTGGAGGCCGAGCGGGTTTGCGTGCGCATCTAGGGGTACAGTCCCTTCTGCTGGCAGAAACGGGGACTCGGTTTCCCAAGTAAATACTAATGGCACCTGGAGCGAAGAAGGTCGCAGGTGTTCACATGCCTGAAGGGGCGGCCGGCACAGGACACCACCCTGTCCCCATCCCAGCTCCTGACCTGACCGCTTGGACTAGAGCAATGTGCCTCAGGGGCATCTCGCTGGACCCACGAACCAGCAGGGTCCTTGGCGCGCTCTAGTCACTGGGATCCAAATGGTGCTCTGTGAACCCCAAACGGTTCATTCCCAAGCTCGGGGGAAGGGGGTGGGGGGGAGACGATTTCTACTTTCAGCCTCCTCCACGGCTTAGCATCTCCTCGAGGTGTTACGTGCTGCCTGGACTCATGATGGAAGGCAATTAGCGGGCACATCCAGCACCTTCGGCTACGGTGGCTCCCTTTAAAAGGCAGCGTCTGAAGAAACGGAGAGGAAGCCAGCCGTGAGGATCGCGAGGCTCGCTGTGCAAGGCGGCTCCGTTCTTATCTTTTAGAAAGTGATTACAGACAAATTCGCTTTGCCAAAAGGGCCGACGCCTAGTATAATCATGCGTGTTCTCTTGGCATTCCCTCAGGCCCGGTTCTGTTCTTTTCTGCAATTAGGGAAATATTTGGCGAGGGCAGCTGCTCACATCTGAGCCGGGTTATTCCCCCTCCCTCCCGGGCTTCCAGCTTTTCCCAAAAATCCCCTCCCCGTGGGGAAACTCAAACTCCTGACCCCCGCCGCTGACTCGTACTGCATGCGGGTTATCTTGATCCAAACTGGAGATGGCCAAACCCTCCTGGGGAGAAGGGGAATCTGTTTTGGGTCAGGGTGGGGCCCAGGGACCCTCCGTGGGGCACTTGCTGGAATAGAGCCCACTAAATAAGCCCCCCGTGACCAATGGCTTTGAAACAGAAAGCGTTGTTATCTACTCCAAAGGGCCGTGCTAATGATCGAGTCAGCTCACGCTGGCAAAGCGCCTGAGGCTCGTGGCTGCTCCTCAGGCACCGGCACCCACCTCGTCTCCCCGAAGCTTAAGGAAGGACCCTGTTCCCAGGACCCCACACACAGGTCCAGCCCCGGAGCTCACAGGGGCCACTGTCAGTGCACAGCCGACCACCCGCTGCGCCCGGGAGCGCCCGGCAGGCCTGGCAGGCTCCCTGCAGCCTCTGTGCCCACGACCTGGATCCCCCGAGGTTCCGTTAGCCTCGTCACTAGTTCTGGGACCGTGAGCCCATGTGACACTGGTCACCGTCCCCTCCTGCTCCCCTCGGGCCAGGCCTTTAAGATGCACTGGGGGCACCTCCAGGATGCAGGGGACCCTGAGGCACGCTGGAGCCTCAGCTGGAAGGGCCTGTCTCTCGGGAACATGGCGGGCGTCACCTGCACGGGACCCCTGCCCTGGACTCTGACGCCGAAAGAAAGAAGCTTTCGTTTTTCATTTTTTGGGAGGGGTTTGTCATCGCACATGGGCCCGGCAGCAGATGGCCACATTGCTACCTGGTCTGGAAGCTGAAGGGGACGAGACCCCCCTCCCACCCCAGCATGGTCTGGGGGAGCCGGGACGTGCCCTTGTGACACGGGCCTCACCTGGCTTTGGCACTGAGCGCGTGACAGACGACCCACGTCACGCCCCAGCCAGGGCTGGGGTTCCCGGCCCCCGCGGCCTGTTCTCTTTTCCAAGTCTGACCCTCTGGCCCCCGGGTGGTTCTGTGAACCGCCAACACCCTTCCAGAAATCTCCTTCTTGCACAAGCACGGCCGAGCTGGTCTGCGGCCCGCACCCGGGCCCCTGCCTCGCACTCTCGCCATCCGCGGGGAGTGTTTGCGTACACTCTGTCCCCGGCCGGCCGCTCCGCCCGCACCGCTGGGCGGCACGCCCTTGGCAGGGCCTCCACGATGTGGCTCGTGAACTCACAACAGTCCAAACGGCCGGGCCTGGCCATCGCTTGGCCGTAAAGCACATGCGGGCAGAGACGGACCCGGGAAGGGGGGCCGAGTGCCGGGGGCGAGCTGGCCTTCTGAGCACAAGCTGACTCCTCGGCGGCAAAGCCAGGGCCAGGCCTCGGGCGGGGGCTGCACGCAGCACAGGCCTCCAGCCCGGACATGGCGCCTCAGCAGAGGGGACCTCAGGGGACGGCCCTGGCCTGGCGTCGCCTCTGCCAGGCCGCCAAGCACCCCGGACAAGTCCCCGCGGGTGGACGCTGCTCCCCCTGCTCTCCCCTAATCCGAACAGAAAACTCACTCCACAAACCGCCAGGAGGAGGGGCAGCGCGGGGTGCAAGTCCCGCGCGGGAAACTCAGCCGGTCGCTCTGTCGTACGCGTGGGCGGCACCGGGAGGGCGGCTTCGTAAGTGTGCAAATGTCTCCGCACCATGCTGGACTCAGGAGGCTGACACAGCGCTGCACGTCACCCGCACTGAAACATGAACTTAAGAAACGAAACGTTCCCCGCGTGGCACGTGACGCCGGCTGCTGCGACAGGCGTGTCTGGGGCCCCGGCTCTCACGCCCGCCCCGGGTCTGTTTCTCATTCATGGGCCCCTCGGCAGGCGGTCCAGGGCCCCGCAGCCCCGGCCGCTGGCCAGGAGACGGCCGGCCCGCGTGGGGACCCGGACCGGTCAGGGCACGATGTGTCCCACATGCCCCACGTCGCCTCCGCTCACGTCCCGTCGGCCGCACCGACGGCTCGCGGCGGCCGGGGCACGAGACGCGGTGTCCCCAGGAAGGAGCGCTGTGGCCGGCAGCGGCTGTGGCCCCACGGAGACCCCGGCTGGGGTGCCGCGCCCCGCGAGGATCCCGTCCACACGCGTCTGTGGCCCGCGAACACGGGATCCGGCGGCACTGGCTTCTCGGCGGCCACCTGTCCACTCCCGGGGCAGATGACGGAGGAGGGACCGGCCGCCCCTGCTTCAGCACAGGAAACGGACGAGAAAGAACAACGGGGTGCAATGGGGAGAGGGCTGACCCCCAAAGCTCTCAGATTAGGGGGACGTCTGGGCCTTTGATGTCGCCACCTGAACCAACAAACGGAAGAGCAGCTAAGCAGGGACACAGCGCGGCCGAAGGAGGCAAACGGGGGACGGGAACCGGAACCGGCGGGCAGGCGGGGGCTCCGCGGGCGCCTGGGGCACCGGCCCCGGAACTCTGTGGCGGTGGCCCCCCCTCGCCCACTCACACTCACACACTCACACTCACACACACTCACACACACGCGCATTCTCACACACTCACACACACACACACCGGTTCAGTCCCTGAGCCCCGCGGCCTCCAGTCTGCTGCCCCCTGGTGGGGGTTCCGGTGCCGTCTGGTTTTGGGGCCAGGGCCTGGCCACTGACCTGGGCTCGCCCTGGGCAGGGGTAAGTCTGTCAAATGTGGCCGAGCTCCGCCTCCTGAGCAGAGAGGGGCCCCCCGTCCCCACGGCCCCTCAGTGCGCAGTGTCCTTGCGATTTCCCACGGGGCAGGATGACCCGGTGTTCCAGGGGACCCCAACGCCTGGCCAGTTCCATGTGCCCTCTCTCCAGCCTCGGCTCCAGACCACCCCCACCCTCGCCGTGTCCCCGCCGTGGACCTCCCCGGAATCCCTGTCCCCGCACCCCCTCGGCCAGCCGGCCCCGTGCACCCAGCAACCCTGGGCCCCACATCCTCGCGGCCCCGAAGCCGCCCATGCCCGGCCCGTGTTCCCAGCCCTCCGCAGAGTGTGTTGCCGCCGCGGGCAGGAGCCAGCGGTCCCCGCGGCGTGGCTCTCCAGAGCGAGACTGCAGCCTCGCGAGGACAGGGCCCGAGCTGTCTTACTCACTGTCGCTCTCCAGCCAGCGGCACGGCCGGGCCTCCCGCCCACAGTGGCACCTGGCGAACTGCACAAGGCCAGGCCTCGGCGTCGAGTGCGGTCCGAGGACCAGCAGCCGCAGAACTAGCCAGGGCAGAGTCTTGGGCCTCGCCTCAGCCGCCCTGCGTGGCCGGCCCGGGCGGCGCTGCCCGCCACGCCGGAGGACAGCTGCCACGGCCAGTCCCCCCCCACCGCCCCCCGCCCTGGCCCGCGTCTGCGGCCTTCCGCCGAGGGCGTGCCCTACGCCCTCCTGGGACCCAGCGGCCCCCAGGCCGCAGCACAGGACGCGGCGGGGCTGTCCCACGAACCTCCTCGGTACCACAAAGCACTTCCGGCTCCCGGGACTTACCCGGCGCTCAGGCAGACGATGGGCCACCATCGCCCGGTCAGGGGCCATCGCTCTGAGAGCCAGCACCGAGCCTGGCTGGCTCTCCTGAGTTTGTGTGTCCAGCCACTGGTCTGCCTGAGACGTAGCCTCATTCGGGCCTGGAACGCGACGTCACCTCAGGGCACAGGCCAGGCGTGCGTGGCCGTCTCAAACCCTCCGCACCCAGAGGCCGCGCCGTGCTGCGGCCGCGCTGTGGCCTCCAGGCCCCGGCCACTCCCTCGATGGCTTTGCCAGCTGGGGCCACATATGTCCCTCCTAAAGACTGGCAGCCTGAGGCCAAGCATGGACACGTGTAGCCCGCGTGCAGCCCGTGGCATTTCGGTCACACCTGTCTCTGTCCCCAAGCTGTCACAATCTGAGTGCCCGGGCATCTCCATGGCGAGGACCATGGAGCCACCCTGTGGGGACTGCGGTCGGACACAGAGAGGAACGGCGGCCCGTGGAGCAGGCAGGGCCACCGAGCCTCGCTCGCCCTGCCTGACACATGCCTGGAGCGGCTCTTCTTCCTCTGCGATGTACGGATCCGTCCTGTGGTCCTCAGCGGTAAGGGACCGGGGCCCACCGTGCTCCCTTCTCCAGAGGCCACACCGGAGGGGTGACGACCGCAGGCTGCTGTTCTCAGTCTCACCAGCACGTGTGGCCACAGCATGGAGCACGAGTGCCCCCATGTGGCCGGTGGCGGGATTCACCCAGCAGGTGGGAGGCCCCCGGCGGCCCCTCTCTGCTCACCAGTCACTGGTAGAGTGGACAGGTCGGGTCCCTGCGGCCACCAAGCGTACATCCTGGTGCGTAGTACGTATGTGTGATGAACAGAACGCACGCTTGGCGGACAAGTCCCCCAGATAGGGACCGTCTTCACTTGCCGACGGTCGCTGAGCCCCTGGAGCGGGGCTCGGTACCCTGCGTTAAAGGGATAAACGGAGACCGGAAGGGTGGGAGGGAAGGCCAAACCGTCGTCCACGGCTGCCCCGGCACAGTGTGATGTGAGGCCTGGGTCAGGAGGAGCTGGCCACGGGGAGGAGGGGCCGGGGAGGGTCTCGGGGGTGGGGACGGCACTAGCCAGGCACAAAAGGATGTCGGTGGCGGTGCCCTGCTGTGGCCAGCCAAACCCCGGCCCCCAAGGCTGTGCAGATGCTGAGGGAGGGCTGGTTCTCAGGTGGGGGGCGGGCGGGCTGTACGGGTGGGACTGAGGGGAGGGCTTGGGACGGGACAGGATCGGGTCACCCAACGACCCAGCGTCATCCCAGGGTCCTCATGAGGGGGTCGGAGTCAAAGCCACTTTAATGGAGAGTTTGTCATTGTGAACAGAAAAAAAAAAAAAAAAAAACAACCCTGACAGAAACAGCCAGCAACAATGAACTGTTCCATTTCAATTTCACTGAAGTGTCTTAAATTACGTCGAGTGCAGATTCTCTGGTCACCGGGAGCCCTTTTCAAAGGCCAGCCCTTCCGCGGGGGGAGGGGGGGGATAGCCACTTTCACATGTTGATGCCCGTCGAGTCCCATCCTGACTGACAATGGAAAGTTAGGTGGGGGAAGAGAAGGAAAGGTCGAAGTTCGGAGAGGAGATGGAGCCCACTTCGCTTTGGCCTGGCCTGGTGGGGAGAGGAAGGAGCTTTGTTCTGGGTGAGGATGTCGGTCCGTGTTTAAAGGGCAGGGGGCGCAGGGAGCAGGCTCCAGGGGCGGGGGCTGCCGGGGGCTGCCAGCCCGCGGGTCGGATGCAAACCGTCCGCGAGGACGCCTCGCTCCCGGGTGGGCGGTTTCTCGGCGACTCACCACCGTCCTGACACTGGGGACAAGGAGAAGACAGAGGCGTGGTCACGGAGCACGAGGCGATGGTGACAGAGATTGTCCAGGAGGAACCTTAGTGCCGGACGAACAGAGGGGGAGCCGCCTTTCAAAATCCCTCACCTGCAAACGGGATGCAAAAGGGGCGGGGCCGGGAGGGTAAGAGGTGGCCTCCCCGCGGGACAGGCCTGACCAGCAAGCAGCAGGAGCCACTGGACAGTCATTTCGGACAAGAGCGAACTGAAGTATCTTATTCTAAGTGACGTCAGACGTCCTTGGAGTGGTCAAGGGCCCTGGCGTGGTCTCCCTCATTACAAGACCTTCTCAGGCCCACTTGCCACACACGCCCTTATGTTTAAAGCCCTCTGGGCAGGACACCGCCTTCCAGAAACCACAGCTGCCCCAGGGAGAGGTGTAAGTCTCTGGGTTTAAGTGGCAGAAGGGTCACCTCTGTCATCTTGAAATGTGCTATTTAACAACCCGCCAGAAAGAGGCCCGTCCCGACCAGTGGATTCTCACAAGGTGGGAGAACGTGTCAAACGCCTTTGCACACGTGAGCGTTTTGGAGAAGGGCGGGCGGCTGTGCTACACGCACGTGGACCTCGCTGCCGTGCCCACGCCCTCGACTGTGGGGTTTGTCCTCAGGTGCCTCATCCTCTTGCGACTGCAGAATGCACACATTCTGTGCCTCGGGTCCAAGGTCACAGGCTGTGGACAGATGCCTTGTGTAAGCCGGGGCTACGGAAAACCTAGAAAGGTCCTCATCTTAAGAAGACGGTGCGACTTCTTCTGACAGCTCGGCGTGCCCTGGCCGTCAGCCGCCCTCAGCGCTTCCATGCGTGAACCCCACGAACCCTCCAGCAAGCCCACGAGGGGCACCCAGATTCTCCTCGCACGGAAGGAGTGACTCAAAGGAAGTGAGGAAGTTGTCCGTGGGCCACAGCCCGGACATGGGGACAACATCTGATGTCACTTAGAACGCAGGCATTCATCCCAAAGTCTGCCACAAAAACTGAAAATGGCATATAAAACTAGAAAACCAAAAAACGTATATACAAAAAAATAAAATGAAACTAGAAAACCATCATTTGATCTCTCTTGTGAATCTAGACACAAAAAATTAACAAAGAGGAAGTAAAAATGCATCCGATAAATATTATGGCCAAGGAAGGTATAGTCCAGAAACTCAAGAATTATCGATATTATGACTTCTATCAATGCCAGGAAGTTACATCGGACAAGTAAAGGAGAAAAAAAACAAAATAAATTAGATGCTGAAGAGGCAATTGATAAAATTTAGTAATCACTTCTAATAAAATCTCTACAAATGGAATTCTTAAATATGTTAAAAATTATTTGCCAGAGAACAAGAATAAAAATCATGTAAATCAGTCAATACTAATGCTTTTCCCCTTAAACTCAGAAATAAGACATTGATACCCATAATTGCCATTATTATTCAAATTAATCATTGGTTTCAGCAGAGTAAAAAACCATGATAAATATTAGAAACATCATAAGTCTCATCTTGCTAAATATAATTGAATACCCAGAAAAAGCCAGACTTGCAAAATAAATTAAATAAAGGAGTGTGTCAAGGCAGTTGAATTGAAGATAAATACAATTAAAATTTTTTTCTGTATATGAACAGTAGCTAGCTAAAACTTAAAAACTGGAGAAAAATATTCCATTTGTCTAAAGTGACACAAATTAAAAAATAAGGTTGAGATAAGATGTACTTTAAAATGCAGTATCTTGTTAATAACATCTTTGCAAATAGAAAAATACTCTGTGAAACTCAGAGAAACAGAGTAGACTGGTGGCTGCCAGGGGGTGAGGAAGGGGTAATGGAGACACATTGGTCACCATAACAACAACAAAAACAGTAATTACGTGAGGTGAAGAATGCACTAACTGACCTTGCCGTGTTAAATGTTTCACAATTTATGTGTGTCCCAAACCACCACACTGTATACCTTTAAGTTACCATGTTTTATCAGCTATATCTCCAAGCTGAAAAAAATAAAAATAAAAAATAAAATGCTCCCATTTGGGAACTGTTTAAAAATATGTCATATATATTTAGTTAAAAAGTTAATACAAACTAAATTTGCACATTATATAGAAAATGACAACTTTGAAACATAAGAAGCAAGAGAAATCAACTAAAGCATGAATTAGATTAAAATATTTAGTTTAACATAATTGTTAACAAATAAGAATCAATTTTTTAAAGGTTGAAATTAATTAGAAAAGACCAGAAAAATTCCAAGAAAGAAAGGAATTACTAAAAAGGAAATTAATTATTCAAGAAACATAAAAATGTAAAACCTAGCATGCAAATCCAAGAACTTATGTTTTAGATAACATGAGAAAAATAAGACACTATTCTAATGGAAAACAAGAAATGATAAAGGAGAATTAATTTCAGAAAAAGAAAATTAGAGAAAACTGGAGGGAACAATTTTCCCCAGTCTATAAATTAGAAATAAAATATTTATTTTTCAAGGAAGTTATAACTTAACAAAACTGCTTTCATAAAAGTTGATATATTGGCTTAGAAAATCATAGTCCCGGGGATGCGAAGTACAGCAGAGGGACTACGGTGGACGATAGTGTAAGAGCCGAGCGAGGTGCCAGGTGGGTGCTAGACTTATCCCTGGATGGCTCAGTAAGTTACACAAATGTCTAGCCAGGATGCCGCACACCTGAAGCGAATATAATATTGAGTGCCAACTGTAATCAAAAAAGAAAATGTAATTCAACATACAAAGAAATAATAGGAAAAGCCCCCTAAAAATGCTCAGGTGAACATGGTTTCATAGGAACCCTGGCCGCTTGCAGGTGGGGGTGCAGAGTGGCGCGGCCTCTTCTGAGGACGGCAGGGCGCTTTCCCACAAGGCGACACCCGCTGGCCCCCCATCTCGCTGCACGGCCTTGGCAGAGGGGCTGCCATAGGATGCCTGAGCCGCAGCCCCTCGCCCAGCCGGCCAGGTTCGCCCGCCCCGCCGCTGGGCCTGTTGCTGAGCGTCCCCGAGGCCGATCCGGGGGAGACCGGAGCCCCGGAGTGCAGGCCTGTCGCCATACCGCCTTTGCGGAAGGAAGGTGGATCTCGGGGCCCCAAGTGGGGTAGCGGGCCACGGGGACGTCCCAGGAAAACGTGGAAGGGGCGGCCACAGGGTACTCGCAGCACAGCGCCAGGAGGCCGTGTAGAGGGGCACGGCTCCCCAAAAGGGTCGCAGAACTTTGACATCTGGAAAATTCGCCCCCGACCCACATTGAAAGAAACAAGAAGTCCACGGCCATGCCACCCTGAACTCGCCAGTCCCGTCTGACCTCGAAAGCTAAGCAGGCTCGGGCCTGGTGAGCACTTGGATGGGAGACGGCCTAGGAAGACCAGGTGCTGTGGGCGTAAAAAATTAAAAAATAAGGGATTGTAAGCCAAAAGGTCCTTGCAATCTGTGAGGCCAACCAAAGGTTGTCTCTCTTAAAAAAAAAAAAAAAAAAAAAAAAAAAAAAAAAAAAAAAGAATAAATAAAAATAAATAAAAGAAAGAAACGAGAAATTGCATCCTGGGGAGAATTTGGGTGTGGCCCAGGGACCCTTATGAACTGCTCAGCCATCTAACAGAAGCTGGGACCTATCTCTAAGACGAGGGAAGGGTGGCCCTCCCACCGCCCAGGAGCGGTCCAGGTGAGGCGACCAGGTGAGGCATGGTCCAGGGTGGTCCAGGTGAGGCGGGTCCAGGTGTGGCGGGGCCACTGGGGACATCCCCTATCCCGGCAGGCGGTCAACCCTGGTGGCGCCCTCGCAGGGCAGAGCACAGGGGCCAAGGCCAGGCTGTCTCCACCTAGAAACGAAGGATACCCGAGGCGTGGTGCCTCAGGCGAGCCCCAGGACAGGGCCGCGGAGCCCGGGGAGCCGGGGTGGCACCCCGCGCCTGGGGCGCCACTGCAGACCCGGGTGCGGACCGCACTCAGCAGCCGAGGGGGTTGTTCTCGGGTGTAAACTCACAGCAGAGCGTGGGTGAGCGGGTGTAAACGGCGCCAGGATCGCGGGGTGCGGCGCGCGGCCGAGCGCCCCCTCATCACCCCCTCGTTGCCCCCTCGTCGCCCCCTCGTCGCCCCGTGTTCTCTCCCACAGCGCTTCTGGCGGGTCCCCCGACACCTAAAAGACACGCAGCACTTCCGTTATCTTCTCTAAGAATAATCGGGGAATCGGGACCCCTCGGTCAAGCCGGCCACACCCACGCGCACAGTGACCACGGCAACCCGGCCGCCGCGTGGAGACCCAGGCAGACAGCCACGCGATGCAGAGAAGAATTGCTGCTCGTACATTCCACGTGGCTTGAACCCACGTCTTTCCCGATCCAAGCACTTACTTTTTTCTGCGTCCCCACATCGCCTTCTGCACAAAAGGATGTGCAGTGTGTGAACGCGCACGGAACCGGTAAACGCGAATCGGCAACGCTCGCCGCGGATCGTGGCTTAAAACCCAGCAGAGGCCTGAGCCGAAACCATCCGCCTTCCCAACACCCGTTCCATCTCTCCAAGAAGGAAAATGAGAGCACATCCAACAGGAACGCTGAACGGGTGAAACGACTTGTCAGTAAGATACTTCACGTTGGAAGCTTGCTTCTGGTAGAAACTTGTTTTTACTACATATTCGTGTGTGTGTGTGTGTGTGTGTGTGTACACATGACGTTATTAGTGTCACCGCCAATGCCTAAGGATAAGGAACACCTTCCCTGAAGAAGTCGAGCTTAATATTAACACTGGTGTATCACAGTTACGATCTTTTAAAAGACAAGTCCACCTAGTGACAAAGAGGATCACTTTGCTATATTTGACATGTTCAAACGCACTGCACACTCAGGTCCTCTGTGAGGTACTTCCCCCCCCCCCCCCCCGTATTTGCTTGGGTTTGGAGAAACAAAGGAAAAAGAAAACCCTCCCGTAAGGCAATAGGCTCTCAGACCCCAAGGAGCTCCTGGAAATAAAACTCACATTTAAGGCTCTTTCAAGGTGTGCATGTGTCAACGCTGTTGATGGACCTATAAACACCCGTCCTCCCAGAGTTCCCACGCTGCCAGGATCAGCGGTGCGACCGCGTCCCGAGTGGGAGGCCTTGGCTGGGTGACGGGGTTGGCGGGAGTATTGAATGAAATGTGGGGTGCTCTCGGCACCCAGCATTCCTAAATGAGGCTGCCAGCAGGGCCATCACTAACGACCCTCTGTGAAATCACTCCTCGAATCTCTCCCTGAATCTGACAGAATTAGAGAGGTTAAATTGAAGAAGAATGATGAGCATTCAAAAAGGAATGATTTAAATACTAAAAACTAAAGCAGCTCTCCAGGAAACTAAAGAAAGCTTCATATATTTCCAGGAAAAAAAATATTATGATTACACCGTGAAAATCAAGTGCGAATTGAAGAATATACTATGATTCTACCGCACAAATGATCTTTTTCCCAAATTAATGCAATTCATTTTTGGTTTGCTGTAAGAATTAGCATATAATTCCAATTATTAGTTCAATGGCATTCACTCTAAACATGTCATTTTCCATTTTTAGTCTCATTTTTCAAAGCAAAGTCCTAATCACTTTTCCCTCTTCACGCTCAAATTTCAATCCTTGTTCAAACAGACTTATTTCAAGTGACTACTTTTCATACCAATTACTCTCAGATAACAAGGATATATATCAAAGAGTTTTATTAAACTAGAGTGTTGTAAGAATTTAATATTACTAAATAATTGGTGATTGAATCTTAAAAGGTCACTGACCAGCGGAATCTGCATCTCGACGTCTCGGCAACAACATTGCCACTGAAGACGCACAGCCCTCTCCAGTCTCCGAGGACAGTGCTCGACATAAAGACCCCGATCTCAGCCGTCAAGGCTGGGCCCGGGCCCCACCCACTTTCTATGCAGTGAAAATAACATTAAAAAAACAAAAACAAAAACAGGAGAAAGGATTACGCACACGCGTATCACACACACACACGCGTCTACACACTCCCAAAGGGAAGTACTATCAGAACGGAAGCGTCGTCTGTCACAAGACCAAATGGAGATCTAGAGTTTTATGTGAGCATTTTTAAGATGAATAATTAAAAAAAAAAAAACAAAAAAAACGCGGCCAAAACAGAATACGTCGCTATTGGGAATGAAAATCGACATGACCCCTACCGGGAAGAATCTGGCACTATCTAGTGAAATTGAATGTGCCTTTACCCTTTGACCCCAGGTTATCGACTGCAAGGGCCCTGAACAGGACACTGTGGGGTCGCGTCTGCAGCAGACTTTCATTTCAGAAGACCGGGAATAACCCTGGTGTCCAGCTGGTTGAATAGTTCTAGAGTGTCACGTGACACATACTATGCAGCTGTAAAAATAAATGCAAACTTCTTATATGGCTCTGGAGTGTGTCCGGGGCATATTATTTCAAGTTCAGAACAGTATATATAACTTTTGTTGTGTGAGGAACAATATGTATATATGTCACACACAAAGTCAACCACACCCGCACACACGTGCTTATGTTTTCAAAATACATAAAATTTTGCCTTATTTTCCAAAAGGAACAGTGGAAGGTGAACCCAAAACTAATAAAACTATCAGGAAGCAGAAGCAACAGAAATAAAATCTTGAGGTCGCTAATATAACTTGTTTTCTGGTTTCGGCTTTTGAACATTCATGTTTCTCCCCCTTTTTAAAAAAGTTAAAGATCCAACATCCTTAAAAAAGAAAATTAACCTAACTATATATGCCAAATGGACGGTATAACTACACAGAGAAGAATTATGTCGAGTGATTTTAAAACACTACATGTTGACCGTTAGTGGGAAAGGGGAGAGAGAGAGAGAAAGAGAGAGAGAGAAATCTTGAATTACATTCAGCATTACTGTTATAATTGGTAATATTGATACCGTTATTCTAGAGTTGTTATATTGCATGACAAAGCAATTAAGTCATTATAGTCACTGTTAAAAACCAAGATTTTAGCATAAAAAGATGTAAATATAAAATTAAAGAAGTAAAAACTGTATTCTTAATTTTTCATTGAAAACAACAGTATGGATTGATAATTATTTTTTCCTTTGAGAAAAAAACATTTCCTATCTCTGTCAACCAAAAGACTAGAAGCAACGCCAAATAAGTAACAGACTTCAGGATCAGGTCTCTAAATAGCATTTCTCCAGAAATCTTCGATGCTAGGTCCGGAGCAGGATAGGGACAGGTGACCCTAGGAGATATTTTGTCACCCCTGAGAGCAAAAGTGTTATGAAAAGAGAAAAGGGTCCTATCAAAATGACACAGAACAAACTTGATGGTGTCCCCACTGGCCAAAGATGGCACAATTTGACTACAGGGAAAACAAAGAAAATGAGTGTAAGCCACCGAAGCCCCGCACACACATAAAACCACGGGTGTACATGAGGAGCTCACCGGTCACTTCCGGAGGTTACGAGGTCATCGGATCATTACTCATAAAGCTGATAAAGGAAAAGAATCAAGTATTTATCCTGCCCGTCCCACGTGGGCCGTATTTTAGGCAAACAAATGGTGGATGAAGAAATTCTTCATGAAAGAGTCACCACTGGCACATGCAGGAGTGACGGAATTAGGAAGTTGTCGCTGCAGTCCCTAAGGAAATGACGGCTCCGACACGCACGGACAACGGCAAAGCCATCGGAGGAGGAATCAAGGCGGCACCCTCACAAATCAGTTTGTCACTACAGAAACGTTCATACGTATACCAAAGCAGACTTAAAAAACTTATATCACAGCAAAACAATGAACAATATGTTTTTAGTGTCATCAAATATATAATTGGTGCTAAATTTCTTGGATTGTCTAGCAAATAAATGTTTCCTCAGACTTTGTCAAAATCAAGGTCCCAGCAAGGTCCACAGGTTGCTTCTCATTCCAGTTAAGTCTCTTTGCAGCTACAATTTCCTGTGTGTGTGTGTGTGTGTGTGTGTGGCTTGTTTCTCCTAAAAGGAAGTCGTTGGGTTGGGTTTCCCACATTCTGGATTTTGCTGACTTTATCTGAACAGTGTAACTTCTGATCTCACATGTCTACAATCAGTGGTTGAGCTTGAAGGCTTGCTTTGATTCAGGTACAGCTTTGTGGCAATAGTATTTTATAGGTGGGACTCTGGGTGATGGTGGCAGCCGTGGTGGCATAAATTTAACTCCGCCTCCAGCTGTAAAGACAGACAAGGGAACTAGGGTAGCGAAAACATAAAAGGACAACATCTAAAAAAAAAAAAAAAGAAAGAAACACGGGAACAAACCACGAGACCTAACAGGCCCGTGGAGTGGCAGCACCTTTGTGGGGAAAGGAGAGAGAAGGGGCGACCGGCCGGACCCGAGAGCAGAATCTCGAGCCTGCCAGCACGCCCTTCGCCGGGGACCTGAAGCCACCGGTCTGGGGACGCAGTGGAGCGTGGGAGTGTCCTGCAGGGGCCCGAGCGTCAGCACCTCAGTGACCCAAGGCTACTAAGCTGTGCGACTAGGTGTCCTGCCCCTCAGCATGCGGGGCCCTACGCCCCAGGGTGGCTGTTGTGGCACAGGGAGCATTTAGGTGGCGATTGGGGTTAAATGAGGTGGTGAGGGTGGGGCCTCAATCATGGAGATCTGGTGACCTTCTAAGAGGGCTGTCCCCCTGGAGGAGTGGGCTCAGAGGAAAGGCCACGTACGTGAGGACAAAGGGCCCACAGCAGGCCTGGAAGAGGTGCCCCGGGAACTGACCCTGCCCAGTGAGGACAGGGTCCCCGCGATGGCAGCTCGGGCAGCAGGACCCACACTGAGCCTGACTCATCTCGGAAGGGCCAGGCAACCCTAGAGCCACTGCTGACTCGGCCGCTGGCAGCGACTCAGAGAACAGAAGGCAAGATCGCCGGCCACGGGGACCGTCACTCCCGGTGCGAAGGAGCCTCTGGGGCGTGCAGACCTGCGGGCGTCCGGGCCCTCACGCGCTCTCGTCTGCGATTTAAGCTTTCACTTTCCTCTCTTCGGAGCTTTCTTTGGTCAGCCTTACTTCTCCCCCAGATTTCTCCCCATAAACCCCTCGCCGACGCCCATGTTCCTGGGCCCCACGCTGGAGCGGAACACAGCACAGAGGCTTGAACTTACGGGCTACGTGGCGGCAAGGGGACTAATTATTCAAATGTGCTCAGTTCAGCACGTATTAGTGCCTTTGCGACCGGCACCCTGTCGGACGCCGGGCGTGGAGGTGAAGACGGCACACGCGTGCACACGACATGCTTAAGAAGTCGTGCTGGTTTCCTATCAGGATCTGACAAACCAGGGCACATCTCCAGAGGCTGGAATTTCAGACCATGACGGCGTGGGGGGTGGAGCGGGCGGCCGGTCTGTGCACCGGGAAGCTGTGCCCTTTGGGGGTGCCCCCCCCTCCCCCAGCCAGCCGCCACGTGCTACATGGAGCAGAGCACAGGGACGGCCCTACAAGGCCAGGGAGTGCGTCGGACGTCATGCCGGAAAAAGCGAAAAGCAAATGTTACTCACCCCAAACTGCCCATCGGGTCCCTCTGCCGGGCTGGCCTGAGTGTCTGCAGTAAACGGTGTTCTCCCGAACAATCTGGTTTCCTGCATTTCACACCCAGGGGGTCACCCGCGTGGTGCCTGACAGTTCTGTGGACGCAGTGGCACTGCCTCCGGGTGGCAGTGACTTTGTATGGGTCGTTCGGCTCGTCTCTGCTTCTTGGGGAAGCCCCTTGAGATTTCACCCCCTTGTCGAGGCAGCATACTTACTTACAATAGCCAAAATAGAGAATGACCTGTGTCCACCAACGGAGGGGAGGACGGGTAGGATGGTGTCATGTACACAAGGGAATATTATTCAGCCTCAAAAACGGAAGCCTGTGACTCCCGACATGAATGAAACTCAAGGACATTATGTGAGCTAAGCCAGACACAGCGCCTGTGGGATCTAAAGAACTTGAACTTGCAGGAGCAGAAAGGAGACTGGAAGTTGCTGGGGTCAGGGGTGGGTGGGGGGAGGGAGAAGACGGGCCAGGGCGCAGAGTCTCAGTCATGCAGGACAAATGGCTTCTGGGGCGCTGACGCAGCATGGGACGGGAGTTGGCGTTCGGTTATTCCCCTTAACTGCAGGGGGGACTTTCCGAGCCCCCCGGTGAGTGCCTGAAACCCTGGGCAGCAGAAGATCCTACATGTGCATTTTTCCTAGAAATCAGACCTATGATGTTGAATTTATAGACCGGGCACAGTAAGAGGTGAACGCTAACAACACACAACAGCTATAACTCGCTGTCGGAACAGCTGTGGATGCGGTCTGTCAGGACACCTTACTGTACCCTTCTGGGGGCGGGGTGACACTATGCCTACGTGAGGAGGTGGACGACGTAGGCTTTGAGACGTGGCGTCAGGAGGACCGCTGAGCCATGACGATTGACTGCAGGTAGCCGAAACCTCACGCAGGTGGGACCGCTGTGTATTTTTATACTCGGATTTGCTCAGAGTGGTCTTACGCGTTCCCCACACACAGAGCAGCAAAGGAGGTGACGTGCGTGCTGCCCGCGTCACGGGGGCCAAGAGCTTGGTGGCACCTGGCACTCGCGGAGGCGTTCATCCGTCTGCGATTCTGCCGAGGCGTTTGCTGGACGAGCAGAGGCTCTGACATAACCCTGTGTCATCGTCTGTCCCCTGCGGTGGAGGAGGGACTTGAGCGGGGCGAGGGTCAACGGTCACGGTCCCGGGCACCCTCTGCCTCTCCCGTGGCCTCCCGCTGTGCTCAGTGCACCGAACCCGTGGACGGACTACACGGCCCTGTCCGAGCCTCCCCTGCCTGCGCTTCAGCCGTTGTCCCGCAGGGTCTCTGCCGGCCGGTTGTCTGCTTGCCCCGAACCCTCCCCGCACACCTTCAGATCGCTGCCGCCTGCTCTGAGCTTCCCCTGGCTTCCACAGTAGCACTCACTCTGTCACCGCTCTCTCTGCCTGCCTGCCTGTCTCCCCGGGCGAGCGCACAGCGCAGAGTCCATGCAGTGACCTGTCCGTGGTGTGCACTGGAGTGGCTTTTATTTTGCTTCGTAAAGGGAGGGAACTGAAAACCAATTAAGTTCAAGGTTCCTCTTCCATTGCTGATGGCTAAACAAGGCATCGTTTTAACCCATTCCCTGTTTAGAAACAAGAAGAGCAGCTCCCAGCCAGTGTTATTTTTACATAAACATGCTCTTTTGAGGCTGAAGCAAATCTGAGTGGTTTTCAATGTGAAAATAAAATATAAAAACTGTCGGAGTTATTTTTAAACAGAACTCGACTCTAATCCTAACGTAACAGAAATGTACACACAAATTGGGTTCATCAAATGAATCTTTGGCTAACGACTGTTCGAGACGATGTTAACATCACTTAGAGACACTACGTTTTCTAGGATTTGACATTTTCGGCTATTGAAAATTACTGTATTCCGTAAATGGGCACACCACTACTGAAGCCTGAATGCTGTAAACAGACTGATGTCGTTTGTTTCCACTATCCACACAGAGCCATGCGACTATTTCGTGGCAGACCTGGGGGTGAGGTTTGGACTGTGACCCGAGTTACCTCGGCGTGAAGGCTGCAGCCGCGAGCGCTGTGGGCAAGCCCTCTCGGGGCGCACAGGGAGCGGGCCGGCTCTAACCCAGCTGCCGGCTTTCCTGGCTGGCACTTGCCCTACTTCGGCTGGCATTTGCCCTACTTAACGCAGGGAACAGGCTGGAATCGATGGACCAGTCAGTGCCAGCTGCAAACTCCATGAGCAGAACACGCCGTCAAGTGAGCAGGCCGCCGCGGCAGTCAACTCTGCCCACCCCAATCCTCCCCAACCCCCGTTCCCTTCCTCCTCAGAGCTCCCAGAGAGAACACCGGGCACCCGGGGCGCAGGCTCTGCCCCTGCCCTCACAGTTACCAGACTTAACTGCGGCCTGACCAGGGCCACGACAGCTTGTCCAAAGTGGGGGGCATTCTACTCAGATCAAAAAGCCAGTGTGGGGGCTGCCTGCGCCGAGCAGGTAACCGGGGTTTGCAGATGGAGCATTCCGGCCAAAGTGCGTGAGGCGTGAGGCTGCAGGCGAAGGACGGGCCACACCGCAGCCTGGTGGGCATCCTGCAGCAGGACCTGGGTGTGAGCATACCCATTTCTAAATGTAATCTTAAGTCCCCAACGGCAAGGTCGCCGTGGTGCACCTTCGACCTCCCCAATCTGGCTTCGAGCCGGGGAGGACTGAAGATGAACGATGCCAGCACAGCCCCTGCTACGTTCGGCTTTCGAACAAGTCTCGTAATCTTGGAAGCCAGGATGCCTGCAGCCCCGACGTGGCTGAAGGTGCCACCAAAACACAGGGTCGGCTTGTCCCGCGTGCCCGACTAGCAAGTCTAACCAATTTAACCCAGGAAGTAGTGACGTTTCACCAAAAAACTCACTATTCACTTCAGGTGGCCATGACCAGCCACAAAACTGGTCCTTTATGGAAGTTTGATGTTATTTTTGAAAATCTCTGCCCTTATTTTGAGATGAATAGGGGATTTTAAAAAACTGGCCAGAGGATGCCAGGAACCTGCTTTTAAAAAACATGTTACCCTCACTAAACCTTACCAGTACTGTTTTTAAATTTTGCCATATACTTCAGCAAATGGAACACTCCTACCATCCAAATAAACCAAGGCTCCAGGCTGTCTGTAAATCAGATTTGCTAGGCTTACTCTTAACTAATTTGCTCTAACAGTTACTAACTAGTTTGCATAACCAACGGAGATTACATGGCTTTCAATTCAAGGCCTCCCCAATACCGAATTTGAAAAATCGCGGGGGAAATTTCCCCATTTGTCTGAACTGGATAAAAATCTATCCCCAAGATGATAATCTATGCTATTCAGTATTTCACAGAGCAAATACCAGATTCAGAAAATCCAAGCAAAGTAAAGCAGTGTATTTTGCAGCAATATATTCTTCCAATGACTTGTAAATTCTCTCCCACCCCATATTAAACAAGCAGCTTCCAAAATTCAACTGTTACATTTAAGATTCAGGATATCTGCCACACTTGCATTCTACATGTTACAGACAACATATTCCTTATACCCAATTCTCTGAAATGAACGGTTTTGATTATGGGAAGAAATGTCTCAAATCTGACTTAAAAATCTGGTTCAGAATTGAATATAGCATAGCATATACAGCAATTTAAATCTGTAAGTGAATCTACTCATACCAATTTTAACATCAAATTTATTCAATCCTACCCTTGGTGTCTTATTTGTCCTTGAAGTTATCCTTTCCTACCTTTTTTAGATAAGAAAGTCATTTAAGGAAAATTGGACCTAAAGAACTTTGGTAAACTAAACTATAGCAGTACTTACATGAGCAAAATAGCTCTCATTTTTAAGACTAATTACTACAGTAGTGTCACTGGGTCAAATTCAGGCCAGACCCAATTCATGTTTAAATGTGGAAACCACACAAAAGATAAATGCTCATCAAGTTCTGCAGTCCGTCTCACTGCTGAGAGGCAACTGACGTCTACTCTCCTGCTGCAGCATTCCGGTTCCTGTGTGTGCACGTGCACAGCTCAAACACCATTCAGGAAAAAAACCATTAAAGCTGTGCTGCATCTAACTTAAACCCTTAATTTTTGGCATCTTTAAAGTAGCATCAACTTTACATTAAACATGTTAACACTAAAACAAAAGCAAATAAATGCATCATTTATATTCATTTTTAATGGGTAAGACTTCTCTCAGTCTTGCTATCATCTGTATGGTTTTGCCCATGAGACTTTAAAAAGCTCCACATTAGCAGTTACTTCTGCCACAGGATAAAAGCAACTGTGATTCTTAAAATGCCTATTTCAAATGTCTAAGACCTGGGCCACATAAACCTGGACAAGCTCTGCCCTGACACCCCAAGCCCGAAGGCTAGTGGAGGTATTATTTCAAACTAACTTCATTGACAATATTTACACTTAACCACTTACTAAATAAAATACTGTTGAGCTGTCATTTGTGTGAAATGGTTCAAATGTACAAAAAATAAAGACACAAGAATTTAACCTAACTCCAAACTAAATAACAGTAAAGACAATCTAAATAATTAACAGCAGTTTTCCTATTAGTGGTTTTTAAATGCTTACTGAACAAGGGATGAGCTCGCTTGCTTAGATATTTGAAATACAACTTTATTCTGATTCTAAACGGAAAAGAACGGGAATGACAATAACAAACAAGGTTTCACCACTGAGTATTGTGATGTGACCGTAGCGATCTTATATTTGAAACTCAATAAGGAAACAACTGCGTTCCAAAACAGCTAAATATGCAGGTCCAAAAAAATGAAGGTTTTTTTAACTGCCACATTCACTCCGAAGCCCATTCATCTCCTTCAGCATCCCAGATTAAGCACATGTTCTGCTTAGCTACATAACAAAGTGGCAAACACGCTGCACCACTGACATCACAGGACAGCTGCCTATAAAACTAGACGTCTGACGCTGGGCTCCAGCTTCACTTTCTCACAGGTCGTCATCCTCATCCGGCAGAGCAGTTGTCTGAGCAACCTAGAGAGACACGAAAAGACCGTAATGCTCCAGCTGCAAGCTGTGACGAACGTGCCAAATCTAACGCCATCAGGCGAAAACGTCATACCTCTAGATCGTGCTCATACTGTGCTGCCAACGCTGGGTCCATGACAACCTCCGGTGGGGCGAGAGCAGGCATGGCAACGAACTCCAAGTTAGGGTCTCCGATTAGTTTTCTAGCAAGCCAGAGGAAGGGCTTTTCAAAGTTGTAGTTGCTTTTGGCGGAAATGTCATAGTACTGTTTAAAAGACAATTAATTTTAAACAATCCATTACTTGAATGATTATTCTAGGGAATGTTTCTAAACAAAAAATGAAATCTCTTTCAATTCATACATCAAAGATATCTATGAGTCACTTTCATGGACCTACATTGCAATTTCACCTAAGGGTCGTATTTCGGTCAAAAAGTTTTAAGGAACAAACCTGAAGATTCTTCTTTCGGTGGAAGACAATTGATTTTGCCTTAACTTTCCTGTCCTTAATATCCACTTTGTTGCCACACAACACGATGGGGATGTTTTCACATACTCGTACCAGATCTCTATGCCAGTTAGGCACATTCTTGTAAGTGACTCTCGAAGTTACGTCAAACATTATAATGGCACACTGGGCTGAAAGATGGAGTTACAGTGATTAGTGCACACCTAGGAATTCACTATAGGGATGAGAAACGCTAAGAACTACGAATTCTAACTCATACTCTCAGGCCAAACTCTAGGCCATCTAGATATCTCCACTCAATTTCAAGATCTCTTCCAATTCCAAGTCTCTTGTTAGCTCATAAACAATACTGTTTAAAATCCCTGTTTATTTTACATGGCGTGTAAAAGACCAGCTTACCATATCAAACCTCTCCCTGCCGTTACTTCATCATTGTTTCTGCCTCATCCCCCAAAGTATCCAAAGTACATGAATGATAGAGCAGCATTTCAGAATTCATCTCCCGCGTTATGGGGGTTGACGAATTTATTTTTTAAAAGGCTCTTACATGGTTGAATGTTATTTTTTGAAAAATTAGGTGAGTCTATATATGACTTGTATAAACCGCCACGACAAAATGAATAAAAGAACAAGCCAGAATTCGCATGGTATAAAAGTTTAACTAAAGAATGTTTTGAAGGGGAGAAGGGAGCAGAATCCTTGTATTTATACCCTCAAAGCTAAAGGCACTGAAGGATTTCCAACATTTTTTTTTATTGAGACTCCAGAAAATGAGTTATTCTTTACTCATCTTTTTGTTTGGTATGACAACAGTGTTTAAATAAAGCACTGAAAAAATGTACAAAATTTTTTGTAAAATTAAAAAGAAACCAGCTGGTCAAACTGTTTACTATCTTTTTAATGAAGCGGACAAGAAATAACCACCAAAACACATACCCTAAGTTTTCAAATACAGAACCGCAGCAACAGCATGTCTGTTCTTTTTACATCAAGAGCCTCAGCACAAACCATAGTTTTCAAAAGTGCCTATCATGACACACCATGCTATGAAACGACACAGACAACTCTCATACGATCTCCCCTTCAAATGAAGGCCAACTCCCCGGAGGCAGCATCTCTTTCTCCTCTATATGAATCACACAATTCCCAGTACAGTCAGTGTCCAGCTTGCGTTTACTTGAATAGATCTGATCATCAGTGAACGACTGGAAAACTAAACTACAAATCCTCTCAGATGTTCGTTACAAATCAAATACTCACCTTGGATGTAATAGCCATCTCTTAGGCCACCAAACTTCTCCTGACCAGCTGTGTCCCACACATTGAACTTGATAGGTCCTCTGTTGGTGTGGAACACAAGGGGATGGACCTCCACACCCAAGGTAGCTGAAACACAAGCGTTTCAAGTTAGTCGACAAACTCGTGCATCTCATGACAAATTTCCACACCGTCTTTCCCCACATACCTACATATTTCTTCTCAAATTCACCAGTCAGATGACGTTTCACAAATGTTGTTTTTCCAGTCCCACCATCACCAACCAACACAAGCTGTTAGAAAACAAATTTCTGAAATAAGCCCCGAACATGTTACACTTCAGGATCCCCGAATGACATAGCCGTTGACACTTTCTGGACCCAACTGCACCGCGGGGAACCACTTTGCATAACCCCTTAAGCACACTTCGAGGGCCCAAGTAAGCGGCCCTGTCCCGCCTAGTGACTGGAGGCCATCGAACTTTCTGTCCCCCGTCCTGGAGGACGGGGCTGACGCTGCCAGCCCGCTTCGGGGGCGCTGGAGGGCCACCGCGGCGCGAGCACGCTGGCCGCTGACAAAGCACGCCCGCCTGTGCTCATGAAAGAAACGTCCGCCAGAGCCGCCCGGACGAGAGCCGCCCCGCGTCCCCGAGGGCGCTGCCCTCCAGCCACTCGCGCCCGCCACGGCACCCCACTCCCGAGCGTCACCTACTTTGAACTGCACTTGGGGTTCTCCTTGGGCAGCCATCGTGATGTTACTGCGGAGAAAGAGCGGTCAGGCCGGCCGCGGGCGCGGAGCACATGGCGGCCCAGCCCACGTGCCGGCCCACAAAGGCCCGCGACCGGCCCAGCCCGGCCGGACCCCGCCGCCCCGCGCCCGCCGCCCGCGGA
This sequence comes from Rousettus aegyptiacus, assembly GCF_014176215.1. Taxonomy (NCBI): domain Eukaryota; kingdom Metazoa; phylum Chordata; class Mammalia; order Chiroptera; family Pteropodidae; genus Rousettus; species Rousettus aegyptiacus. Next base: position 882,384 of record NW_023416308.1, read on the forward strand.
CGCACGCGGGCCGGGCCGCGAGGGCGCGCAATGGCGGCGGGCGGCGGCTGTCCCCGCCCAGCCCATTCAGCGCCGGGGTCTGGCTGCGCGCCCGCCCGAGGGGAGGCTCGCTCGGCCGGAGGTCGGCGCGGGCCGCCGAAAGCGCCTGCTCACGCGCGGCGGCCGGGCCCTCTTCCCTCCGGCCTCCGCGCCGGCCTCCCCGCCGCCCGGGCCTCCCCTCAGGGCCCACGGTCCTCAGACCCCGGCGCGGCCCGCGGCCTCCGCGACCGGGAGGAAGCAGAGCCCGCGCCCGCCGCCCAGAACCCGGAGTAACCGCCGCCTCACGGCCGCCGCCCGCCTGCCACCCCCTCCCGGGCCTCGGGCCTCCGCCCTCGGTCCCCCGCCCTGGTCCCCGGCCCGGCCGCGCCGCCGCCTCTACCTTCCAGAAGCGTCTCCGGGCCCGTCTGACTGAGAGCTGGAAAGATGGCGGAAGCGCAATTCAAATGCCCGGAGACGCAGCCGACGCCGGCGCGCGCCGAACAGGGGCGGGGCAACGGCGCCGCGCCGCTCCCACGTGGCCTTGCGCGCACGCGCACGTACGCCGCCGGCCTGGGCGGCCTCACCCGTCGGACCCGAGCGCAGGAAGAGGCCGGCGGTGTGGCGGGCGCGCGCACGCACGCCGGCCCGCGGAGACACGTGCGCCAACCCGGAGGGCGGGTTCCCGTGCGCGCATGCGCTGACGGCGAGGCGGCGCGCCCTGCTGCAGTCGCGGTCATGGAGCTAGGAGCCCGGGCCCCTTGGGCGGGAAACCAGGGGAGGCGGCCCACACAAAGCCTGTGGTCGCCTGGCACCAACACCGGCACAGCGGCCCCCCGCCGCCGCCATGTTAGGCTTGCGGGCCCCCGTCCCCGCCCCTTGGTCTCAATCGGGACCTTTTGGGGGGTAAAATATGTCTATTGGTCAGCGGGCTTTGTGGCGGTTTCCTGCAGACAGGGTGATGAAACTGCATTTTCAGCCTTGGCAGCTCATCCTAGTTACAAACATGGGTGCAATCCGTGAGTGTTTAGGTTCCAGACTCTTGAGATGAAGACGTCAATTCCAGACAAGGGCCATGCAGTCAGAAGTCGCTTGCTCCTGCGGTTGCCCACCTCGGGGTCGGCACGGGTAGGAGAAGAGATTAATCACCAGTTCAGCAACTACCCAGTCACTTTTAGCGAAGTTGTGGGCCGAATGGAGTCCTCCAACCTCATGTCCTAAGTCTAAGGTTTTGGGCATTTTAGACACAGCCCCAATTCTTTAATTCATATCTTGGTCCCCCTCCCCAGGCAAGCAGCCACAACTGGCAGCAAGAGCAGGCAGCCCATAGCCTCACCGGTAGTCAAGTTCCTCAGAAAAGATTCCACCACGGGGACTCTTCCGGAGCGGAGAGAGGCCAATGACCAAGCAGTTAGCCTCATAGTCCTGAGCGCACTTGCAAGCAAGTCTGTTGGGAACCCAAGTGACGCAAATTGGGCACAACACCTGAGAACCTGCCTGCTGGGAACTCCAGTCCGAGTCCTAAAGGACCCTCAGGAAAACACCAAGGAGAGCTCCATGCTGCAGGTGGGAGTGTAAATTGGTTCAGCCTCTTGGGAGAGCAGAGACTAATAAAACATAAATGTTCAGAGCTCATGTCCCTACATTTCCATTTCTAGGGAGACGCTCTCAAGTTAAACTCACACATGCGCAAGGAGACACGTAGCACAGCATTCACTGCGACGTAATTTATTGTAAAAAAAAAAAAATGACACAAATGTCCATCAGTAGAGGAATATATAGATACGTCATTTATATTGTGGATCACTGTAAGCATTGAAAAGGAATGAAATTTATATCAGCAGAGTTAGACTCAAAAGGATAACGTTGAGAAAAAAAACGAGAGCAAGGGAAATGTGATAATAGCGTTACACAGTCTGACTACAGCAGATATAATTTTACATAGAGTTCATATAACGCCACTTACGTATATTTTTTACAAACACGTAAAACTGTTCTTGGATGTATGTCTAAAATTTTTAAGTTCACTGCAAGGACATAGGCTAATGTCCTATGATTCTGATGGCTGTTGCTTTGAGAGACAGGAGTATGATGGAATTGGGCAGAGGGGTCAAAGACTTTATCTCCAATGTTCTAATTATTTTTTTAAAAAAAGGTCATGAAAGCAAATATGACAACATATTAACTTTTGTACAGGTTTATACCTGTGGCATTTAAAAAAAGAATTTCCACCGAAAAACCAAGGGAAAATGTCAAACCAAGCGTATCAGTTGCTCTCATGCCCAGTCTTCTGGGTGGTTTGTTCATTAGCTGCGAGTCTTTAGCTGGCTCAACCCCACAACTTCTAAGGATCATCATCTTAAGGACCACTGTGAAAACCCCCAAGAAAACCGCCCAAGCTATTCCAATTGTCAATAGCTTTGCAGTGCACAGACGTACTTGCTTGTCTTTGCCATCTGATGTGGACTGCAAACCCATGCTTCACCTGTAGTTTAAAAAACTTCAGCCAAATACACAAAAGAGATGTATACAGAATTACAAAAAAGTTACCAAAAAAAAAGAGCATAAGGAATTTCAGCATCCATTCTGCTGATTGCCCCCAAATTAACATTGCTTACTCTGTCCTTGATCCTTATCACTCCCTCCTCTCTCAGTGTGTAGTTATGATTTTTTAATACGGTGTCCATATATATGATCTCCCCTTCCGAGATGTTTGCAAGTAAGTAGCCCAGAGGTCGCCCCTCCATGTGTGTTATACCCCTAACACTAAGCACGTTCTGTTCCGTGACCAGTGTGTGGTCATCAGAATTCGGGAAGTTAGCGTCCTCATTGTCTGTATCTAATCTTCAGACCTTAACTGCCAGTAATCTTCTTCCTGTCCGTCGTCTGGTGCAGGATCCACCTGGCTTCATGCACCACGTTTACCTGTCCTGCCTTTCTGTCCTTTCCAGTCAGGGACAGCTACTGTCATCGTCTCTCCTGACCTCGACACTTGGGCTGAGTGTTTTGCGGGCCAGTTATTTTGTAGCCTGTTCTTCTGTGTGGCTTGGTCTGGTACTTTCTCAGGTGGAGTCAGGTTATGAAGTTTGGGTCGGGACACCATGGAGCTGCTGTTTCCCTCTCAGCGTCTCGTCGGGAGGCACAGAACGATCTTAAAACACCTCAGACTGTCCTCCTCTCCTAAACCCTGCGATGGCTTCCTATCTGTCTCACTTAGGTACATGAAGTCCACACGTTACGTGAATTTGCTTGTGCCCCATCTCGGGCTGCTCTCCCCATAATTCTACCACAGCTACACAAGCCTCTCTGGACGTTCCCTTGGCCAAGGTTGTTCCTGCCTCAGGGCCTTTGCACTTACTGGTTCCTCTGCCTAAAATGCACTCCCTGCATGTCTGTGCCTGACAGGTGCTTTCTTTCCCTCAGGTCGCAGCTCTGCCGTCACCTCCTCAGGTAGGCCTGCCTGACCACCCTTTATAACATGGCATTGTCACACCAGCCAGTCCCCATTTCAGCGCCCGTTTCATTATCTCCGAAGCGCTTACTGCTCGCTTAATTACTCAGCAGCTTGCTTTTGCGTCTTTCTTTTCCTCACAGGAATAAACTAAGCACCTCATTTGGCAGGGCGTTGAAGGAGTCTAGCACAGTGCCTGGCACGCGATGGGCGCTCAGTCAATGTCTGTCGAATTCTTGAGTGAATTATTCTTACCCCCATCTGAATGCGGAAAGAGGAGCCAGAAACGGCAGCATTATATTCTACTACTACTAATAGTGATTTAAACGTGCAAGCTTATTAGAATTTTAAGAATATGATCTCGTGTTCAAGACTAACATTAAGCAAAATAGCAAACATTTGCCAAACATACAGCCAAGCTTCCAAGCTTTTCTATTCGTGCTGTTTCCCTCCACTTTTCTGAGTTTCCAAAAATAACAGGGAAGCTATTCGCAAAGATTTTGTCATCCGATTCATTCATGGGGGGGTGGGTGACTATCAGAAACTTATCAAATGAGATATTTTCTTTATCTGACAGTCGGTTTCCTGCGTGGAGCGTACCTCATGCACAGATTACATGCTGCGTTTTAGCATTAGCACGGAAATTATTTTCCTCACAAGAAAAACAGAGACTTGTATATCCACACCACACAGCCATCTGATCTCTCCCACAAAAAGATCGGAACAGGGCACGGGACACGCTGGGGGCAGGTGATCCCACCTTTGGGTGTGTTGCTGTCGTGTGCTGCAGTAGGTCACAAGGTACTTTCTGTCTGAACTAGTTGCCAGCATTGTAAAACGTGATGGTTTTTAAATAAATCCGCAAATTCTTTGGTATTTCCTGCTTTAAATTTGGGCCTAATTTTCCTGTCCTGGAGTGCGAGCCGGACTTGGTGACTTACGCCTAATGGAGGGAGTATGTGAGGATAGTGTGACTTCCGAGACTGGCAGAGGCTCTGTGGCTTCCACCTTGCTGACTGGAGGAAGCCAGTTACCACATTGCGGGTGGACCAGTCACTACACTGCGTGGGTCGAGGCTTTGGTGGCTTGCAGCCCTGTGTGCATCGTACCTGAAGTTTCATGGGCTCCTGGGGCCTTGAGTCGAAACCACCCAATCACGTCAGCCCTGAATTCCTGGGGCATGGAAACTGTGAGAAAATACTGTTTATTGTCATTGCAAGCCACTAAGTTTGGGTGTAATTTGCTATGCAGTGATAATAGCTAATACAGAAAATAAGTACATTTTACATAAAAATCTGGTTTCTTTTGAAAATCAAGATTGGGAGGCGCCGAGCCCGATTTCTCACGTGGCCACACACAGCCGCAGTCCTCACACGTGGGGCAAACACTGCCCGTTGCCTCTGGCCCCGCCATTCTCCACTAAATCTCAGACAGCTGGCCCAGTGTCATTTGCCCCTTGTCACCCGACACTCCACCAGCTCTGTTCACTTCCCTGCCTGAGTCCTGAAATGTTTACATTCACAGCCTCTAGTGAGTCGAAGACGCAGGGATGAGCAAATACATAGATTTCTCCATTCAAATAATGTTTGTTGAGCACCTACTATGTGCCAGGCACTCCCCAAGGACTGAGGCATGGAATAAAACAGACCAAAAGCTCCTGGTCTTACAGAGCTCTCATTCTAGAAGGAAGAAACAGGAAATAGGCTTGATGAGTAAGCGAAACGTATGATGTAGTGATGATCACTAAGGGGAAAAATACGGCAGGTAAAGAGTTTACAGGAAGTCAGAGGAAGGGGGTCATAGTAAGTTGACCAGCGGGCCTTCCCTGTAAGCATGACATTGGAGCCAAGACCCGCCGAAGGTGAGGGAGGGAGACACAGAGGTACCTGAGGCGAGAGAGCGCCAGGGAGAAGGACTGGCCAGGGCGAAGGCTGTGAGGCGGAGCCGCCGGGGCTGTCGGCCTGCCTGCGGGCCTGTGGAGGGCAGACAGGCTGGGGTGCACGTGGTGCGGGTGGGGTGGGGCAAGTTTTGATGTATTGCTGCACAAACTGAGCGCAAGGGGCCTCTTGTGTTGGGAACGACTGCTTCTTTTTCTGCAAGGTGGATTTAGAAGCAGACTGCTGGCAGTCTGCGGTGGGACGGAGTGCTCTCTGTGAAAGAAATTTCAGTTTGCGTCCCGCGTCACCTTAGCAGAGTCTAGTCCAGGAAAAGAGGTTAGAAAATATCATAAGGACACAGAAGGATCTTGCAGGACATAAGGAGACTTCCCAGAGGTTGAGACAGGCCAGGGACATTTTAGATCTATCCAACCATCTGACATCCATCCATCCACCCAACCATCCATCCATCCATCCATCCAGCATCCATCTATCTATTATCTATCTACCTATCATCTAACTGTATCTATCTATCTACCCATCTTTAGATATCTAAATATTTATATTTATGTCCAGATATATATATATATGATACAGTATCTATATAATACATGGCATAGTATTTATGTAGTATCTATATCTAGGTACAGATAGATATAGATACTTACATACGCATATGTAGATATATATATAATTTTAAAAGTATAAATATGAAAAATCCAGATACATATATTTTTCCAGTGTATATATTTAAATGTATATATTTTTTAAATTTCAGAATTTTTTCACGGTTTCAAAAATTGTGGCCCACTTAACATGCTCGCTTTAACGAACTGACTCTTATGAGACACAGTGATCACCTGTGTGCAACATACCTGTGCTATTTATACTGTAATTACAGGCGTCCTGGTTTCCCAGGGCTGCCGTAACAAATAGTACACACCAGGGGCCTTAAAGTAAGAGAAATTTCTTCTCTCCCAGTTCTGGGATTCCAAAACCAAGGTGCGGGCAGGGCCACGCGCTCTCCGAAGGCTCCAGGGGACAGTCGGTTCCAGGCTTTTCTCTTTGCTTCTGCTGCTGCAGGCTCGTGGCTGCATCACCCCGACCTCCTCCTCCTGCGCCCATAGCCTTCTCCCTGGGGCTCTTCACGTTCTCCTCGCTTTGTGTGCATCTGCATCCTATTCTCCTCTTCCTCTAAGGACCCCGGCCATGTCGGCTGAGGGCCTGCCATCGTGGCCTCATCTTAACTTGATTATGTCTGCAGAAACCCTATTTCCAAATAACGTCCCATTCGCAGGTGGAGCAGGGGTTAGGACTCCAACATATCTTTCTGGGGGACACAATTCAACCCATAATGTGGGGTTTATATATACGTGTATGTATTTGCTAAAACAGTTCAGAACAGGGGCACGAGCTTAGGGCTGTGTGATGGCTGTTTTCTTGTGTTGATTCTGACAGCAGGTCTCAGAGCTGCCTGGCCATATAACCTCACTCAGACAGAGGCGGGGGGAGCACAGGGCTGTGTGTCTTTCCACATTACCATCTGCCTTATGTAATAGCCACCACATCAGTGAATCCTATGTTGTATAAACCTGCCACTACCAATAGACCTATCGCCTTTTTTTTTTTTTAGCTTTTCCTTCTACTAAAACAATGTGGTGGTTAGCATCCTTAATGCATATATTTGCATCCCAGGGTTTTTATTGTCATTTAAATTCCTCAAGAGGAACTGCGGATCTCCTAGTTCTGTTGTCCCCGGAGGTTGGAATTTGAATTTGCTTTTCCTGATTGTCAGTCGTGTGCATCTTTTCATCCCCACGTGCCATTTCAGCCCTGTAGTTCAAAAGGTGGCCCCTCAGAAGTGACCTGACTGCAGCATCTCAAGTCTTTTTCCTCTCGAACGGTATCGACACTAAAACAAAAGCCAGGAATCATAATGTGTGAAAGATTTCATCCCCTTTCCATTCATGTGAATGAAGACTTTAAGTAATCCTCTGAAAAATAAGCTGAGGGTATGTGTGGTGTGCAGAACAGCGGCCCCAAAGGTGTCCAGGCCCTACCCCCCGATAACCTGTGACTGTACTACTACCTTCCATGGCAAAAGGACTTTGCAGACGTGATCGACAGTGTGGACCTTGAGATGCGGAACCTCTGGGGGTCCAGTGTGGTCATGTGGGCCCTTCGAAGTGGAGAACTGGCTGTGGTGGAAGGGGCTGTGACAATGGAGAAAGGATCAGAGCAATGCCGCACTGCCGGCTTTGACGACGGAGGAAGGGGCCGTGAGCCAAGGGATGTGGGTGCCTCCAGGAGCTGGAAAACAGCTGGAAAACGGAAGGAAACGGAACCCCTCCTAGAGCTTCCAGAAAAAGCTCTAGGAGCCCGCCGAGACATCTGGCTCCCACAACTGTAAGATAAGTTTGTGTTATTTTAAGTCACTAGGTCTGTGGTAATTTGTTATAGCAGCGATAGGAGACTAACAACGATATGTGACTTCATAAAGCTATTCCTAGATAATGTATTCAGCCTCGTCTTTAGAAGGGTAACCTGTTTCTAAGCTTAACATAAAGATAAATTAACCATGGCTTAAAAGCTTCATCTTCATTTCAATTTACATTCCATACCCAGGATCAGGAGAAGACAAAGTGAATTCTAACTCAGTCTTCAACTAACAATCAGAACAAATAATCCTGTGGTCAAGCCGCAGTCATTCTCAGTTCTTTAGGGTTTCTGAATTTAAATGGATTCTTAAAATTTTTCCCTATTTCCTTAAGTCCAATAAAAAACTAAATGAGAATCACAGAATTTAAAAATAGGAAGGAATCTTGCTGGTTCACAACCAAACTCTGCTCTCGGCCATAAAGGGGTACTTTGGATGAGTTATTCTAAACCTTTGTGCTTCCGTTTTCTTGGGGGTGATACGCAGAGTCCCCCCCCCCCTCGCAGGGGGAACGAGGGGCTGAGTGAGTTAGAGCACTGTGCACACAGGGTGAGCACTCATAAATGGAAGCCTTAGTATGCCCAGGCCACCCGTCTCACTCTGTGATAGAAGAATGTGAAGTTAGTTCACTGTGGGAAGCTTTCATTCATCCAACACATTTATTAAACACCTTACATGTGCTGGGCCCCATTCTAGGTGTTGGAAATAATCTGTTAGCAAAGTGGACAAAAATCCCTGCCCTCAGTGGAGTACAGTGATTCCCCCCTCATCCGTGGGGGATATGTCCCAAGATCCCCAGCGGATGCCCCACACCAAGGATGGTACTGAACCTATATATACTAGGTTTTCTCCTATACGTACAGTCGTATGATAAAGTCTGATGTACGAATTAGGCCCTGTAAGAGGTTAACTATAACCAGTAATGAACTAGAACAACTGTAAGAACATACTGTAATAAAAGTTGTGTGAATGTGGTCCCTCTTCCCCTAAATAGATGGTTGTGCTGGACCCGCCTTTTCATTTAAAGAAAGCACGTCCTGGCTTCTCTGGCATGTCCGAATTGACAGCGGTACATATTCAAGAAGATGAACACTCTGCAAGTCCCGCCTGTGCCATAACTTTGAGTTATGTCCCTGAAGCACTGTGCGCCTTACTTTATCTCTTCTTTCTCTGCACAAAACCCTGGCGCGGACCCTTACAGAGAAGACCTGTTGGGAGTCTGCAAACCCAAAGCGACCCCCAGCTCTTCTTTTCCATAGCCTTGCTAAAGCTGTCATCAAAATTTTCACGATTTTTAAAAAGAGAAATAAAACGAATGTAAGACACAAACAAAAACAAATCAAGAAGGGACGAATGGGACATCTAGTGAAGAGGTGGTCAGAATACAATTTGGAAGGGCACGGCCCGCTCCGTCGTCCCTGAAGGCCCCGCCCACCCTCAGGCCCCACCCTCCACCCAGACCCCGCCCCTCCCCGTGAGACGCCGTCGCTTCCCCACCCCAGTAGGCCCCGCCCCTCCCTCCGGGCCCCGCCCCGGCCCGGCGTGGCCCCGCCCCTCCCCGCTAGGCTCCGCCCCCGGGCCGCGGCATTCCCTCAGGAAGGCTCCCGCGGTCGGCGTGGACCCGGGCGCGGCGCGGGCCGGACATGCGCAGAGCGCGCGGGCGCGGTTGCCGTGGCAGCGCCGGCCCGAGGGGAGGTGGCTGGCGGGCGCGGCGCGGAGCTGGGCGGCGGGCGGGCTGAGGCGGCGGCGCCGGCAGGACTGAGCGGCGGGGCTTGGCGCCCGGCCCGCGGGGATGCGCGACCGGCTGCCGGATCTGACGGCGGTGAGCGGCGGGCAGGCGGGTAGCGGCTCGGGACGGCGGGGCGGGCGGGGTCGGGGCCCGCTGCGTGGCGGGGCAGCGGGGGGCCTCAGTCCCAGCGGGGGGGCCAGGCGCGGGGTCCGGCACCCGGGTGGGTCGCCGTGTCCACTGTGCCCTGGACGCTGCGACAGCCAAGGGGCAGAGCTGTTAGTGCCCTCGCTTCGCCAGATGGGGGGCTGCGAGGGTCCGCAGCAGTGTCCGGCCGGGCCCTGAACCCCCTCTTCTGAGCCGGGCTCTGCCCTTTCCCGGCTGACTTCTGCCCTGACGTCACTCCATCCCATCGCCCTTCTCACACCAGACAGTATGTGACCACGGTCCGGCCCACCCTGCAGGGCTTGTCACCTCGCTCCCTGTCTGGTCCCTGGGGGCTGGCCCAGGACCCTGCGCGGCCGGGAGCTCAGTGGGCACCTGAGGAACAGTGCCCACGCTGCCACATGGGTGCAGTCGCCTCGCCGCTGGGTGCTGGGTGCTCGGGCTGGGGCGGGGGGCAGGCACGGAGCTGCGCCCTGCGCTCCCGGTAAACAGGGCGCGTTCTGAGAACCGGGGCGTGTGTTTGTTTACTCCGTCCTCACCGGCACAGCCGCCGGAGGACTGTAGGTGCTCCGTGAGTAACGCCCGCAAACGACCGTTCGCTTTAGCGTGAGAGAAGCGGGTCACTTAGGTGCGGAACAACTAACTGATCCTTTCTCCGTGTGAGAAAGTTGACAATGCTGAGAACGGGGCGGGGACGGTGACACCGGTGGATGCTTAGGGATGTGGGAGAGTTGAAACATTTGGAATTATGACTTTTTTCTTTAAGAATACAAACACTAATTAATGCCGAGTGCTTACAGTTTGTTTCCCAGTGCACAGTTAATGCCTCTGTCCACAGAAACTCCCCCGGTGGCCTCAGAACAGGGTGCTAGGCCCACCGCCCTGGGCAGCCCTCGATTGTGATGAGTTAACTCATCTTCGCTGCTAGAATGGAGCTGGTCCCGGGCCATGTGTAGGAAAGTAGAGAGAAGGGACACTCAGACTGTCACCTGTGGAACCTTTGTACAGAAAGGCAATGAAGTGTTTATCCTGCAGAGCATGGAAATTACGCTTTACACTCATTCCCAGGAGCTGTCTTCGCAGTCATGTTTCTTTCCATTGGGGGTCAGATACCTGGACTTCTTCAGTTTGCAGCAAATACCGTTGTGTGATCTCGCTCTAGAATGTCTGTCGGTGCCATGAGTAGGAGCTCAAATATTTGCTAAATGAGGAAATGCCGACGGTTTTGGAGCACAAGAGCTGTAACTGCTTTGGCAAAACACAGCCAAACTCATGTGATGCTGGGGCGTAGTACGGAAGATCTGTCGGGAGAATACGTAAGTGGCTTTTTCGGGCCTGAGCAGCAGGACGTGAGTAAGGCAGCCGTTTGCCGCCCTCAGTCCGTGCATGTGCCCCTCACTGCGGCAGTGTGAGTGAGGACGGGTGGCCCGGCTTTTATCTAGAATCTCAGAGCCAGAAGTGGCCTTCTCTAGGTCGGTACCGTCCTGCTCCAGTTGTAGAGCAGTTAGTGGAAGTTTCTACTTCTGGATTTGTCTAATCCCGGGCAGATAATTTTAAAACTCTCAAAACTTCAACTTGCCTATATATAAAACTGAGGTAATAATATTTCCCTTGTGTACTCATAGAGGGAGTTGAGAAACAAAATTATTTCCTGTGTGTCACACTCTGAGAGAAGGTGGGGAGGAGAAAATGCTATGTAATTATAAGTGCTATTAATATCAGATTTTTAAAATGTTTTCAGGGAGTTATAAAAAGCAATCTCTAGTATAAAATATGGAATTAAAATTGAATTTGACATACTTAAAGTTTAATAACTTTTAATATTTAAAAACTCATCTGAAAGTTAAATTGTGAGAATTAAACGTTTTCGCCCCTGCAAACATGTCTTTTCCTAGCAGTTCCGGGAGCAGTTATTTAAATGTCCACTTACAACCACGTTTTTCAATGGCTGGTGTTTTATCCTAGATAAAGTTTAATATTTAAGTTTAGCAGTTAAAATGCCTCATCAATAGTGTCCATGCTGACAGAATATTTAAGATGCCTCCAAACGCTTTCGCTTGTTAGCTGTTAATGCCTCCTCCTGGGAAATAGATCATCACTGACAACTCCCTGGGAAGGACTTAAACATCCGTCTGTCTGATATAAGTTGTCAGATGTAGGTTTAGCTGCTTCTCACCAATGATTCTGGTTTTGAGCAGCCAGTTCATCTGGGCGCAGAGACTAAGTGACTTGCCCAAGATCTCCTGGACTCTAAATACAGCATGACGTTTCTGATTTACAAAAAGCAGAAGAGCCACCCGTCCAGCAGAGCCTCGAGTGCCTCGAGTGTCGGGTCCCTGCAGGGTGACGTGCTGGGTGCAGAGACACACAGGAAAGAATCGGGCGTGTGCTGCGGATGGCATGCCCCGGGAGGGAGGGCGAAGGGGGCGTGGCTAAACCCGACCTAGGATGGAAGTCAGTGGGAGCGGGGCGGCCATGCCGCGAGGCGGGGGCGCCCATGTGTCTTGCCTCCCGTTTTGTTTTTTTTTTTTTTAAAAACTTGTGTGTGCAAATGGATATATTTATTATAGTTAAGAATAGAGAAACTACAGATTTCAATTGTGGGAGGTGTTTGCAGGATAATAAATACACACGGTAGCTATGTATGGTATTCATTAGTAGACCTACGGGGAATGAGATGATTCTTTTTAATCCCTGGGTCCAAGGTGATGAATTGCAAATACAATTTTTCAAAGGGCAGGAGAAACCACCCAGATATATTTAAGTTACTTTCTGACATCTCAGGTTGCATGGGTAGTTCAGATTCTGGTTTATAATATAAAACATTTTTTTTCTAAATATTTCACTAAAACTTCAAATGCTAAGAATTTTGTTTATAATTTTATGAATGCATATGTTTGTGCAACGCAAGTGTAGAATTTCTAATTTACCCAGTCGGCCAATGTTTTACATTTTTTATCATCAGACGAGCAGTTCCCACAGTCGGAATCTAGTTTCTCTATTCTTACCTTTAACAAGCACTCCCGTCTGCACCGGCGTGCACCCCCTTCTTTGAGATAGCACCTCCCCGTTTACACAGAGTCATACTTCTTGTTTTTAACTTCAAGTCTATTCTGAATTTAAGGAAGAGAAAACCAGAGAGATAAAAGTTCCTGAGAAAGGTTCCTCTTTAGCACACACACTTCCCAGGTCGATGTCCTGGGTCCCGTCATGAGACCCCGTTGCTGTCCAGCGTGTGTGCCCCATCCGCCCCATGGCAGCGAGGACCCCCGACGTTGCTCTGCCTTCTCTGCTGGCCTCATACCTTTTGGTCTCAGTTCAGACACCACCACCAGGAAGGCGTCCGCCCTCCTTTGCTCCGATGTCCCTGGAGGTGGCCGTCGTCCTGTCTCTGAACACGGATGGGTCCTGGTTTCTCTGCGCTGTCCTCAGACCCTCTGCCTGTCCAGGGCAGCCTCATGCGGCTACCTTTGCCCGGGACCCCGGCGTGCTGCATAGAGCACCTCGGCCCTGTGCCCAGCGGGTGCGTTTCTGTTCGAGAATGCCCATGGGAAGAAAAGTGTGGCCGGCAGTGGGATCTGTTGTCTTCGGGCTCTTTCATTTGTAAAGGACAGAAACTGGTGACATGGGAAAGGGATGTCGCTTTAAGAGCTGATGGTGCCTCGGCTGGAGGGCAGACGGCGCCTCGGACCTCGGGGGGCTGGCCCAGGACTGCCGCCCCTGACCCGTCCCGCCCACTTGCTCATCTTTGTCGTGCGTCTGTCCGTTCCTGGGTCTCTGCCCTCGTTGCGTGCTCCCCATCTCCCCAGTCTCCTTGCCCCCGCTCATGAGTGCAGCGTGGCCCAGCCCTGGCTGGGGTGTGTTGCACAAGCTGTGAGAAACCAGATGACGTCCTTGCCTTGGGCGGCGTGGCGTGTGGGAGTGACACGGGACAGCTCGGCCATGCGGGGTCACGCGTCTCTTGTGGAAACTGGTCCTTTTGCGGGAGCACCATGGCCCGGGGTGCGGGCAGTCGGCACCACTCTGGGAAGTACGGGCCGGCTGGGGACTCGTGCCCTGGGCTGGACAGCGAGTCTGGAGGCTCGGGGCTGGGGACAGTGCTGTGTGGGACAGGGAGGCAACGGCGTGAAGGCGAGTGGACGGGGGAGGGCTGCGGATGGCAGCAGCGTTTGCATGGGACAGTGGTGGTCCGTGGGGCGGGTACGGGGATGGGGCCGTGTGCAGTGGGACAGGACAGTGCCGTGCTCTAGCGCAGGCCGCACAAGCACCACGATGTACACAAACGCGAGAAGGGCCGCGGGCACCGTGGGGACAGATGGCCGACGGGCGGCTTTCCCGGGAGCCCTTCACAAAGTTCTCCTGTTACTCGAGTGACTTAATTTTGCAAAAGAAATTAGTGTATTCCAGCAGCAAAGGTGCTAGAGCCACCACGCACATGTCAAGGTCACCTCACTTACCCCGCCGCTTGCAAGCAGGGCCTGCATGTGCGTGTGTGTGCGCGTGTGCGTGTGCCTGTGCATGGAGGGGAAGGCCACGCTTCGGAGGCTACTACTTTGCGATAATTCAGCTTCTGCTGGAACCTGAACAGCGAGCCCTCCGGTGACAAGCTGCTCACCTCTGTTGAGTGGCCGCTGAGCATGGGGCTTCCGACCGCCCCTCGGGACAGCAGCGCTCATGCAGGGAGAGCTGCGTTTTCGACATAATGCTCCTGCCAAGGAGACCTCAATTAAAGCTGAGCAGAAATGCGTGTCGACGCTTGCACGCTTGCCTTGCACTCTGCGCTCTGGAAGCCTGGTGTGTCACAGTGGAGAGCACCCCCGCTGCCCCGAGGCCACGCTCTGCCACGGTAAACAGCTACTGCACAGGGGTCACAGCGCCCGGCCCTGGGGACGGCACGGCACGCCTCGGTCAGCCTCTCCTGGTTTACGAGTGGAGAGGCTGAGACGGTGGGACCGGTGTGTCCTCGTATCTGAAAGCTTCGAGGATTCCGGGTAGAAGTCAGGAACGGTCAAGGCTGGAGAAGGACAGTTGGGGACACACCCTTCCTCGTGGCCTGCAGGCCAGTGACTGTGGGGAAAGGTCCCACAGGACACAGGAACTGCGTTCCTGTGGCTGCTCCTCGCCGCCTGCGGACTGAGCGTGAGAGCTGGTCGAGTGACTTGCTGTCCGTAGGGCAGTGTCCTGCTGGCGGCCATCTGTCCCGAGCCCGAGGCGGGAACAGCCCCTCCTGGCTGGCAGCAGAAGTCGCTGGCTTGAGTTTCCTGCCATGTGTCACACACACAGGTGTCCTTGGTCCAGTGGTGGGGGCGGGGTTCAAGTGCAGCAAGCTGGGCCGTGGGTGAGCCCGGTGGCCCCGGTGACCGGTACGTCCGTAACCATCTGCACGGGAAGTAAGGCAGACGGGCGGGAGCGGGGTGAGGAGTCGGTGCAGGCCCTTCCCTTGGGAAGAGGCAAGCGGGGAGTCGCAGGCGGACGGGCAGGGCAGGCTCAGCCCCAGCGCCCAGGGCCGGCCGGGCAGAGGCGGACACCCGTGGGAGGTGCTCCGAGTTGCCCGCAGCGGGGGGCGGGAGGGACGGACAGACGGCTCTTTGCGTTTTACACTTCGGCCTCGTGGGATCGTCAGGACGGAGCGTTTTGCAAAGTCGGACAGACCTGGGTTCGGAGGCTGGCCTGTCCCTTAGGCACTCGGTGTGCCCCGGTGCGCAGCACGCCCCGAGGGTGGCCGCGTGTGGCTCGGCGACGCGGTGCACCCCGTGCTCGGCGCCCAGCAGCCCCTCGCAGCGCCCCTTCCTCCTCTGAGGGCTGGGGCCCCGGGGCGGCGTGTCTCAGTGGGCCGCCTGTGTCTCGGAGAGACCCTTCTGGCCCCTCATCCCATCGAGCTGTCTTATCTGAGCCCAGAGGCACCCCGGGCTGAGGCCGTGGTGAGACTCCTTGGGCACCGAGCGGTCACTGCTGACCTCAGGCCAAGTCTGGCCGCCTCAGCGAGGCCCGGGCCGGAGCGGGACTTAGGGTGCCTTTTAGCGCAGTTATGACATTCGCAGTGTTTCCTTCGGTAAACTTTGGTGGGATTTTGTTCCCACGTCATCCCTGGGTGGTGGGTCGGTCTCCCCGGGGGTGAAGATGGTCCATGAGGGTCACAGGCCTGAACCCCGCCCGGCCCCCCGCTCTCACAAGGCGGGGTTGTGCTGAGTCACTGTGCGGAAGGCGGGGCCCTCTCTTCTTCTTGTCCCCCCCCACCCCCCGTGGGTGCCAGGTCAGCCGGTCAGTGCCCTGGCTCTGTGGCGGCCGTCTCCTCCCCCCGGCTTTCTTCCCGGTGGAGGCTGGTCACTGTTGGCGTTTTTGGCCTGCCAGGAAGCGTGGTCCCTGGACCAGGGGCTTTGGCTGGAACTCGTTAGAATCCAGCGGCATTCTAGAACGTTCCGTGATGCGTAGAAGGCCTCCCCAGAGGCCCTGCTTCCCCGGTGGTTCTGGAGCAGGGCAGGCTTGCGAGCCGGTGGCCTAGAGCGTCGTCTCGGTTTTATTCTGCGACGAGGCTTTGGGCCTGCGGCAGACGCTGCGCTTCCCTGAGTGCAGCATCATGTGCCCTTCTCGGGTGGCCCCCTGGGCCCTCTCCCCGGGGCGCCGCGCTCCCCCGGGCCCCCTCTGCTGAGTCCGCCCCTGTCACTGCGGGTGTGGGTTTGTCACTCAGGGAGGGACGCCGAACGGCAGCCGTGGGTGCCGCCCCCTTGGACGGCGCCGTGCGCCCTCGGAGCGGATGTTAACTGGTCCTGTCAGCGTGTTTGGTCGCCGGGGATTTGCCACGCATGCAGTTTCACTTCTCGGGGCCGGAGGAGCTCGCCTTATGTTGGCTGCCTCGGTGGAAGGGAGCGATGCCCGCGGCTCGGGGCCCCCAGGCCCGGCTGCCGCTCCCCCCCGGCCGCCCCCCGCCCCCCCCCTCCAGGTCGGGATCGGAGTGCTCCTGGTCTGTTACCACGTGGTGCTCCAGTGGGTGGGGATCCTGTCGCAACTAAATACTTCTGCGTTTAAATCGCTGTTTGCATCTAAGGAAAACATTTTAAAATCCGAATTTCACATTTTGTATTTTCCACTGTAGTGTAGGAAAAACGATGACGGGGACACAACGGTCGTCGTTGAAAAGGACCATTTTATGGATGATTTCTTCCACCAGGTAAGACTCATTTCATGGAACTGAGTCCGGCTTTTTCCTTTACACATAGTTACATATTAACATCACCACGCATTTGTCACACTTGAAATAATAAACTAATGTTAAAGTCGCTGTTGGAATTACGTATGTTCTCTGGCGTTTGCAGAGCTGTTAATGTTAGTGTCAGGCCATCGGCCTTGGGCGGGTGGGAGTGGAGGGCTGTGGCTGGGGCGGGGGGCCCCTCTGGGCTCCAAGAGGTTTCTGCCTGCGGGAGGCTGGCGCGGGGCAGGGGTTGTCCCGGGACTGTGCCGGATCGCGCCCAGCTCCCCGCGAGGGCCCGCCCGCCCTGGGTAGGGTTTTTAGGTCATCCCCTGCCCAGGACTCCTGGGCCCTGAGGAAGGCGGCGTCCCCGGGGGAGCCTGCGTGCCCGCGCGCTTCCTGCCTCAGGGCGGGATGAGTGTCCGTGTGCCGACCGCATGCATCACCAAGCCCGTGCTGTGGGTTTCCAACCTGGATCACGTCTGAGGCCCCGCGTCTCAGACACCAGGCGGTGGGTCCTGCGGGCTCTGCCGAGGCCCAGTGGGCCCGTCCTCAGGCCACCGCTCGGCCACGGCCCACTCCCAGGCTGGCCTCTCCCCGCCCAGGGCCACCGCCTCTGTAGCTGCGGCCCCGGGGTCCGGCCCGTGCTCTGTGCCGGCTCCTTTCCTCTTCCTCACCGTCCCCAAGGCTGGCCTTAGGCTCACGTCATGGTCAAATTCTTAAACCTAAGAGTTGATCAAATTTTGCATAATTTAAATTTTGAAATTGAGTCACGCAGAAAGTATTTTGATTTTGTTAAACATGAAGAAAAGAAATGTATTCAGCATAATTTTTACCGATGAAAACGTCATTTGCAGGATTCGTTTTGATTGTGCCAAGCCGAGCCTGATGGTTTCACTTGACTCTTAAATCCATCGACAGCCTCACCTGGTCTGTCAGTGCGTGGACGTGACAGTGTGTAACGCGTGAATACATTACTTTAGAAGTTATCAGTCTTCTAGATTGGGCTGGGCTTATTGGCTAGCGTGACCCTGGTCGCTGGGCTTCAGGTACTTATGTTTAGTTCCTCATTTTGTCTACAGGAAGAACCATGGGCTTCAGTTGTCGGATATAGGAACTTGCTCTAACGGACAGAGGGGCTCAGATGCTGGACTCCTGATGTTGCTTCGGCAGTGAGACTCCACGGCCCGGGGGCCCCGCGTGGCTGCGACACCGTTTTCCTGGTTTCGCGCCCACGCCCGGGTGCCTGGCTCCCCCTGCCGGCTCCTGTGCCGCAGCGCCCTCACGCCGAGTGCTGGCATTTGGCAGAGTCACACACAGCCGGCCACCGGGCGAGCTACGGCTGTAGCTCGCCGTCGTCTCTGTTCCCCTGCAGCCACAGCCAGCCCACGCGGGGAGGCAGGGGGCGCGTGCCGGGAGGTCTGAGACCGACCGAGCCGGCTCACGCTCAGGTTTCCATTTGTTAAGTACCTGGTTTGCTTGACAGTTAATTTCTGTGAAATGACCTCACACAAACAGAGGAGCGAACGATGTTCGCTAATACAAACTCAGTTTCAGAAAACAGCATTCAGGTCTTAAGCGTCGCGGAACTTGCAGGGGGCAGGAACTTGCACACGACCAGTTCTGGGTGGAGACCTGGCGGGTGGCCCGGGCACCTCCTCCTGGCGAGGACAGTGTGCGGTGGACAGACCTGTGCCGTGTGTCTGGCAGGCGCACGTGGCGCTGGCAACACGGCCGCCGGTGCCGAGCTGGGGCCGGCAGTGTCCTCTGCCCTGGCCCCACCGGGCGGCGGCTACAGCCACGTCCCTTCTGCTCTGTGGCAGACGGCGCAGTGAGCCGCCTTCCGCGCTGCGCGTCGGCATCGGCTGGCTTGTGCCGGGCCCCCGGGCCAGGCACCCCTGCGCCAGCCCCCCCCCCCACCCCACGCCGCGTCTGATCCTCCGTGGACGCATCAGGGCTCATTTTGTGTGTTGTTTTCGCACAGTCATTCGAGGCGCGTGGTGTCTACGAGTTGTACAGAAATCGTGTACGGGACTCGCGCCCGGGCCTGGGGAAGCAGCCGCCGTCCCCGTCCTGTGCAGGCCGAGCCCTGGGTTACACTGGCCTCTGAAACCCTGGTTTTCAGAGTGTGGTCTGGGGCGTGGACCGGGACCCCTGCGGGCCCTCGGACCCTTCCCAGGCCGTCGCCGGGTCAGACTGTTTCACAGTAACCCCGAGACGCTTGCCTCTCGGGACCGTACAGCGCGGGAGTTCCCAGAGGCCACACGGTGTGTGACGGCACCGCGCACTAACCCCAGGTGCAGGCGCCCGCATCAAACTGCCTTCGTGATGCTGGAAGTTAGATTTGCAGAAGCAATGTGCATCACCACTCCTATTTTCACCAATATTTTTGGAAAATACTGTTTTTCCCATAAAACCATTGTTCGCATTAACGTGTGTCAGTCCCCTCTGCCGCCGTGACACACCGCACACCCGGGGCTCGGCACCGCACACGCGCCACACGCGGTCCCCGAGGCCGGCTCACGGAGGCGCCGGCAGAGTCCGTCCCCGTTTCCGGCCCCCAGAGGCGCTGCCGCGCTCTGCTGGTGGCCGCCTGCCCTCCGAGCCGCGTCTGTCCAGCCTCCGCTGCTGTCACCGCGTCTCCTTTCTCTGAACTGGATCCTCGCTCCGTGCGCAGGCCCCCTGCGGGTACGTTGGAGCAGCCCGGATGAGCTGGGCGGTCTCCCGTCACCGGCACGCTCCCCTGTGACGCCCGCCAGCTCCAGGGATTTGGGGGGACATCGCCCAGCCTGCCGCAGGGGTTGTGAGGATACTCTCCTTTTTGGAACGAGTGTTGGCCAGGGTAGACCGTTAGATGTAGAGAATAACGGCCGAGAAGGCTGGGCCTTGCCAAGTGCTACCCCATGGCGTCCGGCGTCTGCCCTTGGCCGGTGACCCTGCGCCCTCGCGTGCGAGGCCCGTGTGAGCACTGGGCACGGGCGTCGCAGGCATCAACTGGGCGGAGACTTCCGTCTGGTTCGTAGAAGTTTTACCACCTGACAGGTTTTGCTGCCGAGCGTTGATAGCGCCGCAGTCATACAGGTAGATGACTTCTCGGGGGACCTCGCTCTCTCTTTTGCAAATTCAGTGACTATCAACGTGCGACGGGAAAAGCCTTTCGTTTCTTTATGTGGTATTTCCTCCCATTTGCTTCCTGTGTCCCTCCCGCTTTGGGCGATGGAAGGCGGCAGCCGCTTTGAATTTGCCTCAACGGTAACGACTGCCCGCACCCCTCCTAGGTCGAGGAGATCAGACACGGCGTGGCCAAAATAGCCCAGCACGTGGAGGAGGTGAAGAAGAACCACAGCGTCATCCTTTCCGCTCCGAACCCGGAAGGAAGTGAGTCGCACTTGTCTGCGCGTCTGTGTGTACGTCTGTGTGTGCGTCTGTCTGCCTGTCTGCCTGTCTGCCTGCCTGTCTGTCTGCGTGTCTGTGTGCCTGATCGTCTGCACGTCCGTCTGCACATCTGTGTGTGCGTCTGTCTGCCTGTCTGCCTGCGTATCTGTCTGCCCGTCTGCCTGTCTGTCTGCCCGTCTGTCTGCCCGTCTGCCCGTCTGTCTGCCCGCGCATCTGCCTGCCTGTCTGTCTGCCTGTCTGTCTGCCCGTCTGTCTGCCCGTCTGTCTGCCCATCTGCCCGCGCATCTGTCTGCCTGTCTGTCTGCCCGTCTGTCTGCCCGTCTGCCCGTCTGTCTGCGCGCCCCTCTGTCTCGCTGTAGCGCCGGCTGCACCCGAGGGGGAGCCGGGGGCTCATGGGACGCGCTGCAGCCTGGCGGGCCACCTCGCGTGCCGCTGCCTCTGGTCGCGTGAGCCACGGCGTCACCGGGGTTTCACAGGTCCTGTGAGGTTCTGGTGCTCAGCGAGGGACCCCTGACGGGTGTGCCCGGTTCATGCAGGTCAACTCCGGCGTCCAGCACATCCGCGTGGCTCTGCAGAGCTCTGGGCAGGGTCGGGGAGTGGACCCGAGGTCCACGTCACGTCCACAGTCGGACAGGGCGCCCGGCCGTGCTTGGATGTGAGCTGGAGAGGGAGGGAGGGACATGCCGGAGCGGGCTCAGGGCCCAGGTGTTGGCAGCTGTAGGGGAGGCATTTGCTGGGTCTGGAGCCGCGTGTTGAAACGTGGAGATGGGTCTGGATGAGCCTGCGGCCGCAGTGGAACCCGCACCCCGTGCCGGGGCGTAGACAGCGCTGCGTCCTGATCCGCGGAGGGGTCAGTCCGCCCCCGGCCAGACCCGGAGGCGTCCGTTACAGCCGCGTCTTCCCCCCACGCAGCTTCCAGGCCAGACGCATGAGCAGATGCAGCCTCGAAACACACGCCCTTCCCGCCCCGCGAAGCGCCCCGCTCGCCCCCGGAACGCGCCCCCGCAACACCTGCGCCCTCCGCCCACGCGCCCGGCCCCGCGCCCCTCCCGGCCTTGCCCGGCGCCCGCAGTCTAGATGTTCCGCTTCCCTCTCGTAGACGAGTTACGGCTGGGTTTCGTCCTCTCCTCCGGCGTTACTTTTTGTCTTCAGCGCTTCTCGTCTACTGGAGTCAGTGACGTCCCGGGGCCAACACTCAGAACCTTACTTGCTTTTTTATTCTTCTCGCTCTGTTACTTTTCCTCTTTTCGTGCTTTCCTTTGGACTGGCTTTAAAGGGTTTCACCCCTCCCCCGTTGTAGTGTCACTGCCGTTTTGGTGGCTGGTCCTATGAGTGCAGGATGCATTCCTGACTCGTCAGAATCTAATGGAAATCTGCATTTCTGCTGCTTCCAGGTCATACGTGGATCGTAGGAAACTCCGATTCCGTCTCTTCCCACTTATTGTCTCACGTGTAATAGATGGAAATGACACACGTGTGCGTTTTACACACTTTACACAGTCAGTGGGCGTTTGGGTCTCCCCGCAGTTACCCTTAGCAGGGCCCGTTCTCTCCAGGTCCCAAAGCTTCCATCTGAGGTAGCTTTTTCTTTCTAAAAAACGCTCCTCATTACTTCTTTTAGCAGGGTTGTCCCACTGGCGGAAATTGTCCTTACTTAACTGCCTTCTTGCAGGACATTTTCACCGAGTCTAGGAGTCTGGTCTGGAAATTATTTCCTGCACCACCTTGAAGACCTTGAAGATATCTTTCCATTATTACTTTTTTAAAGTCAGCTCTCTGATCGCAGCTTTTAAGACATTCGATTTCTGGTCTTTGGGTTTATTTAGCGAGTTGGCTTCGATGCTTCCGGACGTGGTTTTGTTCTTCTTTATCCCGCTTTTTAAAGCCTTCCTGGATCTTCGGATGGCTATTTCTTGGCAGTTCTGGAAGAATCTTGGCCATTTTCTCTTTGGAAATCGTGTTCGCTCAGTGCCGCCGCTGCCCGCCGTGAGCCGGGGCCGCATGTGCCGCCGACCGTCCCGCCGAGCCCCCTGCTCCCCAGTGCCGCCGATTCCCTCGTGTGCTTTGTTTCGAAGTCTCCTTTCTGATTTATCTTTGGGCCTCTCTCTCGTTGTTATCTTTTCAGCCAGGAACTCTCTCTTCACCTGTCGAGTTATTATTTTAGCTAACGTATTTTTCAGTCCTAAAATCTCTTTTTTATACTGTCCCATTTTGTGGTGAAATTCTTAATCTTGTGTTCTACCTGTTTGAACATCACTATTTTAAGGTCAGGTAACTCCGTGAACTGGTGTCTCTGTGGGTGCGGTTATATCGTCTGTTGTGTTTCTTGGGTTTGATTCATGTTTTTTTTTTTCCTCTTTGTTTGCTTGGTTATTCTTGACTGAGTACTGGGCTTTGTATGTGAAAACTGGTGGCAGGAATTTGAAACCCAGGATAGTATTTTCTTTTTTAAGAGATGATTTTTAAACACTCAGACAGACGACAGGGGCAGCCGGTGGAGGAGGGAGGGGGCCAGGGCCGGGCGCCCATGGGGCTCGGCCTTGGGGTCAGCAGTGTGGGCGCCCCGCGGCTCACCGTGGCTTCCCTGCCCTACACCCTCCGCCCTGTCCTTCTGGCTTTACGCCGCCTTTTAGCAGATGGAAAACTTTCCTGCGGCGTTTCCCATTGTTCTCCACAAGAGGACGGCCTGACCTGCCTGGTCAGCTGAAAGGGCCGTCCCGCTTTCCTGACTTGCCTGTTCGGCCGGAAGGGCCGTCCCCGCTGGCCTGACCTGCCTGGTCGGCCGGAAGGGCAGTCCCCGCTGACCTGACCTGCCTGGTCGGCCGGAAGGGCAGTCCCCACTGTCCTGACCTGCCTGGTCGGCCGGAAGGGCCGTCCCCGCTGGCCTGACCTGCCTGGTCGGCCGGAAGGGCAGTCCCCACTGTCCTGACTTGCCTGGTCGGCCGGAAGGGCCGTCCCCGCTGGCCTGACCTGCCTGGTCGGCCGGAAGGACAGTCCCCGCTGACCTGACTTGCCTGGTCGGCTGGAAGGGCAGTCCCCACCGTCCTGACCTGTCGCCGTGGTCGGCAGCACCACCCTCGGGGCAGCTGTGGTCACGGCCTCTTTGTTTCTCAGGCGCGGGAGAGCTGCTGCCCGTGTTGGCAGGAAGTCCAGAATCTCTGTCCACACTGTCCCTGGCCTGCTGTATCACAGCCAAGGGGCCCTCGCAACAGAGGTGTCTCCCGGGAATGCCAGCTGCACAGCAAGCCCCAGTGCGCCGACGACCAGCTGGTGCGGGTGCCCGCGGTGCGCAGCGGGCCAGGCCTGGTCCCCCCGGGCGTCGCGTCCCGGACCACTGCCAGGCGCTGCTGGGGCTCCTGTGTGCCTCCCTTGCGTCTCCGGTCTCCCGGGGGCTCCTGCCCGCATCTCTGGTCTCCCGGGGACCCCTGCACCCTGCGCACTGCCAGGCACAGTGCTGGGCTGTGGACGTGCAGCCCTGAGCTGCTCTGAGCACCAGTGGGCGGAAGGGGGTCGTGTGCGGGGGCTTCGTTCCCCAGAGCGTGGTTGTGGTTCCGCCTGCTCTCAGGCGCAGTGCTGGGTGGGTGGTGGGCCCGTGCCGGCCCCATCGGTGGTCAGTGCCATGAACCAGCTGTGCCCCAGTGTGGAGGCTGCTGGCCCAGCGCCTCTGGCTGGTCCGTGGCTTCCCTAAGAAACAGACCAACTGAACGTTTACCAAACACTGTTTCCTTTTAGTGCATTGGGAATTATTAATGTTGAATGTCATAGCTCAGATGCCTTTTTTTTTTTTTTTTTTTAAGAAATAAAAGAAGAGCTTGAACATCTGAACAAAGAAATCAAGAAAACAGCTAACAAGATTCGCGCCAAGTTGAAGTGTGAGTTTAAAGTTTTGGTTATGTTTGACCAGTGATGGTGGGACCCTGGGTCGTGATTGTTTTTTTCTTCGTAACTTTTATTCTTTTATATTTTCAAATGTTAAAGTTAGGAGCACTTTAAAATGAAGTCTTCGTTTGTACTTGGGACAGTAAACCTTTGTTTAAGTTTTCACTGTCCCAGACTCTGTCAGTTGCCAGCTCCAGGGGGTGCACAGGCTCGAGCTGGGCGGCAGCCGTCCAGTTTAGGCGAGAAGAACTAATTCATGGTCAGGGGGATGAAGCACTTGCTCACAAGTCGTTGGCGTAGAGCGGTATATTTTTATGACACTCTTGGCTACATTGCAGGTGTCTGAGGTGGTGAGTAGCCTCTGAAATGCACCGCCAGGACCTTGAACGGGCATTCCGCCAAGGCCACTGCGCTCCACGGCCGCTTCTACCGTGGCGGCCTCCGAGGCTCACAGCTTTGCTGTAGGATGCAAGTAGCGCGTGCTTTCTTGATAAGGTAGAAAGACACGTGGTACTTCTTTTTTTCAAAATATCATTTAAACCAGGACAGTCTCTTCAGATCACAAGGAGCTTTTCATTACGGGATTTTCGGGCCCATCAGGAGCAGGGCCATTGCCCCTGCGCGCACTCGTCCACAGCGCAGCCTGCCGCTCTGCTCCGCCCGGCCCGCGCCCCATCCCGAAGGTGCCGGCGCCCTGCCGCGGACGCGGACCACGCCAGCCGCATGCGCTCCGGGGTGTGCTTCTGAACACAGGGGCTTTGAAATGAGGGCCATGCACTGTGTTGGTTGGTCACTTAAGATTTTTAAAAATCGGATTCGCCTTCTGTCTTTTTCCCCACAGCACCTTTTTCTTTTGGTTGGACGGAGAAGCCAGGCTTTGCCACTCTTGGCGGTTTTGCAGCTTTCACCGGGCACTGTCGTTCAGCAGGCTCCGCTGTCCTCTGAGTTCCAGTGGGGCGATAACAAAGCCCACCAAACTGGACCAGATTCAAGCCTTGTTTTTCTTTTAAATGTTTCTATAAACATCAGGTTTTATTTTGTGGTGTTAGCAACAATTGATGATCATGACCAAGATCTATAAGTTTACTAGGAGTTGAAAAGATAAGGAAGGGCATCGTGTGATCTGGCTTGAAAAATGTCCACTTTTTGGTGGACGAGTAACTTCCTCCTGTTTGTTTCTAGCTATTGAACAGAGTTTCGATCGGGATGAGACTGGGCAGCGGACTTCCGTGGACGTTCGGATACGCAGAACCCAGGTGTGCCCACTGGCGTCGTCCAGCCTGAGGTCACGTCGGAGGATAGGTCTTTTCACCTTTCAGCTAAGAATAGGTTCATGCTAATGGCCACGTCAGTCCTCACAGCGTGTTTGCCTAAAGAGGACATGGCACTTACAGATCACCTCTATTATGAATAATAAAAAAAAAACTTGTTCAGCCGTCCACAGAATTCTGGTCTGAAAAGCAGAGTCAGTTAGCGTTCTCGGCACGGCCTCGCCTCTCCGAGGTTCACGGTGCAGCAGGGAGCAATGCGTGCGGCTCGCCTCGGCTTGACCGGAGGTGGTCCAGCGCACCGGCCCCCAGCACAGCCTGCTCGGCTGCCAGGCCTGTACCATGGGCCGTTTGACCTCTGCAGATGATGGCTGTCACGTGTGTAAAATGGGAAGTAGCAGCACAGTGGGGTTGTCGTGAGATCAGAGGTGATGCTTCGCGCAGATGCCGGCAGCGCGCGAGTTGCGGGGTCACCTCCCACCTGAAGGACCAGCTGGTGGGGTGGGTTTCCGTCAGGTGGTGTTTGTAGCTTTCACTCTCAGCATGAGGTGTGACCACCATGTAGTAATCTAACGTTGTCTGTGTCAAAGCATTCAGTGCTATCTCGAAAGTTTGTGGAAGTCATGACCGAATACAATGAAGCACAGATTCTGTTTCGGGAGCGAAGCAAAGGACGGATACAGCGTCAGCTAGAAATAAGTGAGTCTTCGAAAATGCCGTTTCTGTGAAAATCATTTTTCTGTCTTAAGGTCTGACATTGAAATACTGTAACTTCAAAAAAGTAATTCTCTCTCTGTTTTGGCCACTGTGTAAACACTAAAGCCCTTCCATAGCTTCGTGTTCATCAAATCGACCAAACCCAGTAGTATTTCTTTTCATCCTTCAGAAAGTTCTAGGCGAGTGGACTTTAAAGTACTTTCTAACCACCATTACTTTTAGAGCGTTAATCAGATTTGTCTCCTCAGGCATTTTTCTGTGTCCCCCAACCCTTCCTGCGCCGTCGGGGAGACGGTTCTCGTGGGTCTCTCCGGCTCCGTGAGCAGAAACTAGCTGCTGCCCTTCGCTCCAGCCATCTTTCGGGGATGTGTGTGTAGCAGGCCACCGTGCAGGACGGAGCTTGCGTCTCCCCTGGGCGGAGGCCGTTTGCTGACGCCCCGTTTTCAAAGTTCGCCTCCTCAGCTGCGACGCAAACCCACTGTGGGTGAAACCCACAGCCGAGGGGAGCGAGGATAGCAGTGACAGTGACCTCACCAAATGCCCCTCTGGCAGCCTCGTGAGGTGTGACCGACAACCACAGGGTGGTGTTCAGTGCACCGCTCAGCGCTTCTTACTGTTACGTGGTTAATCTTAGAACATCTCTGTCGCTCCGAAAAGAACCCCTGCCCATCACCGGTCCCCGGCCCCCCATTACCGGCCCCCCCCATTACTGGTCCCCCCCATTACCGGTCCCCCCACCATTACTAGTCCTCCCCCCATTACCGCCCCCCCCATTACCGGTCCTCCCCCATTACCGGCCCCCCCATTACTGGTCCCCCCCCATTACCGTGTCCCGCATGTCCACGCTCAGGCCTTAGGTAACCGGCGGCGACTTCTCTGTCTCTGCATGTGCCCACCACGGGCATTTCACACGCACGGCATGCAGCATACGGGTTTGTGACCGGCCTCCTTTGCCTGGTGATTTTTAAGGTCCATGCACGTTGCAGCGTGTGTCAGTCTTTGTCCCTCTCTGGCTGAGTCCTGTCCCACGGCGTGGGTGGGCCGCGTGTGTCCGTTCATCAGGTGGCGGGCCTCTGTGCGGAATGAGCATTAACGCTGGACGATGATGTAAATAGTACGTTGATTCATTTAGCTTTGTCTTTTGTGGCACAAATGGTGACAATAGTAATTATCAATTTGATATTTCCCCAAACCTATGAACGTGTTTCCTAGGGAGCGTCAGTGCCCTTAGCTCAAGGGAAAACATGAACCGCCCGAACACAGGAAATAGCGAAGCATCCGATTCCAATCGCGCCGTCGTTGTCTGTGTCTGTCTGACACATGGCGGGTTCCGCTCACCCCCGTTTCCGAGCCAAACTTCTGGGAAAGTCGACGTGCCGGAAAACTAGGCATCGACTTCCTTTTTGTAGCTGTTCCTCGTTCACGCAGCGGATGGCTGGGTCGCCCTGGCTCTAAGGCCTTCCCGAGCATGTCCTAGCTGCTTGTGCGCCTCAGGCCACCGTTCACACCTGCCCGAGAAAGCACGTGGGCAAGGTCGAAAAAACATTCTTTAAAAATTAACTCAGTTGCTGATACACAGTTGAAAGTCATTTTTGAACACTACCACATTCTGAGCGGCGTCTCGCTCGCCTTTCAGCTGGAAGAACCACCACGGACGACGAGCTGGAGGCGATGCTGGAAAGCGGGAGCCCGTCCATCTTCACCTCGGACGTGAGTGCCCGCCGGCCTCCTGGCCGCCCTGCGTGCGCGGGAGCTCCCGGACGCTTCCGCGGCAGCCGCCGGGTCGTCAGCGTTTCTCTCTTGTTTTCGCCCTCCAAAGATCATATCAGATTCACAGATTACCAGGCAAGCTCTCAACGAGATCGAGTCCCGACACAAAGACATCATGAAACTGGAGACCAGCATCCGGGAGCTGCACGAGATGTTCATGGACATGGCCATGTTCGTTGAGACCCAGGTACTGCGGCCGACGTCACCGCCCTGAAGTCGCGACGGTCACGTGTAAAATCTCGTAGCTGAGTCCGGCCCTCCTGGGAGAGCCATTCTTTTGGATCCAGCCTCAAAATCCCAGAGTTGATGGCAGCGTTATTGCAGTGTAGGGCTGAAGTGCTGGAAACAGCCTAAAGCTCCCACCGGAATTGCCGGGCTTGGTTAAGTAAATTCTCGTGTAGGCAACATGAACACTGTGTTCATGGAGGATTTTGAATGCAATGCGCAGATGCGCTGCAGTTTTAGGTTCAGAGGGAGAGATAAAATTGTATGGATGTACAGATAGATGCAGTGTATCTCTCTCACACACATGCACACACACACACACACACACACACACAGGCACACACGGCGTGGACTCGGCTGCGTGAAGCAGTGTAATAGCGGGACTATGGGAATTTAAATGTTCTTATCTAAAATATATATTTTCAAGATTTCTACAAGGAGCATATATTAGAATAATAATGGGAAGAAATGTTAAAAAGAATAAGCCCCGGAGGAGATACAGCCACGGTGCAGATGAAAGCGAGTACGGGTGACATGGCGTCCTCAGTTTGTCCATTCGGGTGGCGGGCAGTGAGGGCGTGTGACGAGACCCCCTGAGAGGACCGAAGAAGTTAATGGCCTTAAAAACTACATAAAGCTGTGTGCGGCACAGGCCGGCGTGTGCCCGTCAGGCCCTCGGGGGGCCAGTGGGAGGCAGCTGGCCACCCTGTGAGGGGGCACGCTCCTGTCACCTGTCGGAAATTGATGCGTCCTCACTCCCGTGGGGACGGGTGTCGGGGCGGCCTGGGCAGGACCGGGCCCTGTCAGGAGGTTCGGAAGTGGCTGGCTCTTTTCCGTGCTCACCATGTTAGGGGAGGAGGCGGGACAGCGTCAGGCACAGGCCTCGCTGACCTTCTGAGGGACACTGTTTCTTCCGAGGAGCTTTATCATGAAGCCATGTCCTGCGCCTGCGTTGGGAGGACCCAGCAGCCGGGGGGGGGGGGGGGGTTGGTTCAGGCAGGCCCACGCTGTTCATGGTGCGAGAGTGGGCATTTCGAAAAGTATTCTGAAGCAAAGTAGTCAGACACTTTATCGCTCTTGTAATTATGAAGGATTTCACAGTACCCCAGAGTTTAATTATAATCGTTTTATACCAAATGTCCTGCATTAAGCTCCGTTAGAAAAATTGCTGTGCTCTTAGCTTTGTTTCATGGTTCCCTTTTAGAAGGTGATTAGCATTGCATTATTGACTCATCTAATTCAAAACCTATGTGTCGTCAGAATTTACTCTTAAGTTTCAATTTGCGAATGAATAAGGTAATTGTGCATCCTTCTTCAATGCGCTGCTGCAGGTTATGTCTGCGGGTGGACAGAACACCAGGTAATGTGCCTTCGCCCCTCACGTTTCACGAGGTTCACCCCACTTTATGTTTTTGTTTATTCATTTAGTCAACTTTGCGCCAAAAATACGCTGTTCTTAGTTTTACTGACATTTTAAAGAAATCGCAGTGGTTTCGACCCATTAGAAAAGAAGCGAGTCATCGTACGCTGTGTGCACGTGCCTCACGGTGACCCACTCGCAGCCTGGAGCAGCCGCAGCCCTCACTGCCCACCTGCGAAGGGAGCTCACGCCCGGACGCGAATCTCGCGGTCCACTCCGTGCCCACTTGGTCATCAGTCTGTTGTCATCCCTTTTAGTTCTTTTTAAAGTGTGAATTGAATCTGAATGCTTTGCATTGGCACATTTATAATGGTCTCTTTTTATAAATGTGAAAAAATTCGTATCCATTACTCATACGTCACGTTCACGTGAAAATGTTATTGCTGCTCCATGGCTGTCTGAAGATACTTAAGATAATTAAGTCATTTGAAAATGTCTTCTAAGCCTGAAACTTTTTATTTTAAGGGTGAAATGATCAACAACATAGAAAAAAACGTGACAAATGCCACAGACTACGTAGAACATGCTAAGGAAGAAACCAAAAAAGCCATTAAATATCAGAGCAAAGCAAGAAGGGTGAGTTTGGTTTTTAAGAAATAAAATGTGTTTTTCTCTTTATTTGGTTTTGGGTTGTTATATGTTGATGTAAGCCGACTTAAAAGGCATTAAGAGATAAAAGTTTCCTAAATTAATGTTTCATTTTCAAACTGAAATAATCCTTTTTGCTAAAAGTTCGAGCAGTTTGTTAGATAAGTTAGGTTTACACAAACTTTTCTGTGTTCCAAGTCCCCGAAACCCTTCGCAGCCAGAGGTCAGGACATTGTCCTTTCCCAGGTCGTGCGAGTGAATAAAAGACTAAGTTCTGATTTTCATGAGGCACTGCGCGCCGCCGCCAGCCAGCTCTTGGCTTCTTTCTTTGACTTAGCACTGAAGCCCTGCTTCCACGCGCGTCGCCCTCCTGGAAGGTGGCTGTCAGGGTTTGCAGCACCTGTCTTACAGGTGCCTGCTCAGTGCCAGTCGGGGCGGGCGGGGGCGGGTTCCCATGCCATGTCAACAAAGGCCCTGAAAAGAGAGTTTCCAGGTGTTTGGGAAAGACGAGGAATCAGATTCCGTGCGCGGATTCCGCCGTGAGGACGGTCCGTGGCCATTGTCTAGCAGGATGCACATCTGCCCCACTGCCGTCTGCAAGGCGCAGCGCTCTGCTTCCTCGGGCTTATCTGATGAGTTAATTATCTATGAAACGGAAGGCACGGCTTCTCACGTTATTCTGTGTCATCACTTGGTAAAGCACTGACCCTTAAAACAAGGCGATGAGGCTCAGAGGTAGAGCCCTCGGCCTAGTTCCAGGCTCAGAAGGGACTGTCACTTAAAAATCATGACCTCGACAGCATGGCAGGCCAACAAAAATTTTAGTGAAAAGTTCGTTGGTTTTACAGAGATAAAGGTAGTGGATGACGCATCTTCATTCTTAACCTGCTGAGTAAGCCTCGCTTTAGAAGATGACGGGGTCTGTACATCACCTGGACTGTCGCCTGGTCAAAATTGTGATGCCCGTGTCAAAAATTATCACCGTTCTATTAAATGCCTGCCATCTAAAACCACACAGCGTATCACTCTGCGCCTTAGCTGCTTTGCTGCTGCGTCTGCTCACACGTTGGCTGTCCCCTCTCCCGGTGCCGTCTTTATTCCCAGGGCAGCTGCATGTGGCCCCTGAGAGACCAGGTGGCATTAGTGGAGTGGTTTATTTTATGTGGTCTGGCAGGGGCGGTGAAGGGTTTAACTGTCGACAGCAGACAGACCAGAACCGAGCGCAGGGACTTCATCAATAGATAAGTAGTGTCTCAGTTGACCAGGCTGCACACATAGTGCTATAAAAAGTCAGCTGTATATCCCAGTCCGTCAGAAGTTTATCAAATGGTGCGGTCACGCAGCTCTGAGGGATGAAACCCGATGACCCCGGAGTTCTGTGGCAGGCCACCTCCAAGTAGTCTGACCTCCTTCAGTTAACATCGCTTGTTCCAAGAACTAAAAATTATCAAACCGAGCGAGTCAGATGTCCTGCAACTTCGATTTTAAACGAATCTTGGATTGTTTCATTTTAAATGAATAATGTCTTCTAATGTGGCAATGTGGAATTAACTATAATATAATCCGCTTGCTTTTCTTTGACAGAAAAAGTGGATAATTGTCGCTGTGTCGGTGGTTCTGGTTGCTGTAATTGCTCTAATTATTGGTTTATCAGTTGGCAAATGACGATGTGGATAGCGTCAGTGTGTGTCCCTCTCTGCCAGCGCGGCAGTAAGTAACTAATCACTGATCTACTTGCTAACTTTCTCAATTCGCTAATGGTCATGCTTGCCTGACTGCAATATGCTGGAAGGGAGTAACGAGCCGCCCGCGGCGCCGGGAGGGGCGGGGTGCAGGGTGCGGGGTGCGTCGCCCGCCAGCCCGTTGGTCTCCAGCCAGCCGCGCCAGGCGGGCGGGTCATTCATTTTTAAACGGAGGGCCTCTAGGTTCGCTTGTGCTTGTGCCACTTGGCTGTGGCGGTGGCGCCTGGCAGCCTGGTCTCTCCCACTGCTTGTTTGCCAGCGCCACAGAGACTGACGAACACAGAACAGTCCTCACTGATAAAACACACCCAGGCTCACCTCGACAGTTGTTTTTTATACAAACGCAGTGGATGTCTTTAATTATGCTTTTGAAAAGTTAATTTATTTCAGTGAGTAGGTGGGCGGAGCCTCCTGCAGGCCCCAGCACCCTGCAGCGCGGCGGGGTGGGGGCTCAGGCGGAGCGAGCGCTTCGGCCAGGGTTTATCTGAGTCCGAGGGAGAGCTGTGGCTCGCCCTCAGCGGCAGTGGCGCCCAAGGACGTGCCCATCCCAGAGGAGAGGGCTGTTGTGGGGCGGGGGTGGGGGTTAACAGAAGGCTGTCATGGGCGTGGCTTCAGGGGGACCGTGGGCGGGGGTGGGGGGGGTGGAGGAGGGCGCACGTGCCAAGTACGCACGTGCGTGGCGCCCCGGCCTCCAGGGTGATGCAGGCTCTGAAGGGTGGGTGTCGGCAGGGAGGAGGGTGAGACAGGCCAAGGACGAAGCTGCCTCTGCACGTGCGTGGGAAGACGAGGGCGGCTGGGACTAAGGTCCTCGCCTTCCGGGTCGCCCGGGTAATACTAGCAGGTGACAGGACTTGCGAGGTGCTGGCATCCTGAGGGCGGCGCTGCTCCCGCCGGCTGTGCTGGCGCGACGGGTCGCACAAATGCATGGAGCCCTTGACAGGCTGCCGCCTTTTCAGGCTGTCCCCTTTCAGCAGACACGATTTCTTAGATGAAAGCCTGGCGTGCGTTGGGTAAACGAATGTGAGTGAGAACTCTCTGCTTTTTACAAGGAGAACTCGGGAGTCATATGGTGTGGCCACGTGGCCTTCATCTTGGTGACTTCCTTCCCTTCTGCAGACAAGGCTTCTTAGTTTTCGGCTGTGCAAGGACACTTGTTAATTAAGAAGAGCGGGTGCAGTGGAAGGCCAGCCACATGGCCGGGTGACTGCCGGCACACCTGCAGCATTCCTCCGTGTGAAGGAACGTGTAGTAAGAGTCTGCAAATAGAAATAGGTTCATTTAAAGTATTAAGAGGGTATAGAGCCCACGGAGAAACAGCCGTTTGGAATTTTATTACGATCCATAGTGTCCTTTTGGAACCCACATGGTGCCAGCTGGACTTGCCGTTTCCCTCCGGGAGCAAATAAGTGTGGTTTTAATGACATTTTAATTTATTAATTTAACTTAATGCACATGTGTCTGCAGCGTACTGTCTTGCCTTCAGACTTCCCTTTTTTCTGACCCGGGGCTCGCTCTTGGTCATGGATTTGTATTTTAAAATATTTCCAAGTCCAGGAGAATTTTGTTAGGAAAAGACATTAATGACCTTTTTCCTTTGATACCTTGCAAATTAATGTTTTTCTTTATCTTGCAGAAAATGATGTTCATTATTATTTGTGTAATTATTTTGCTTGTGATTCTTGGAATTATCCTAGCAACAACATTGTCATAGCAACCAGCGCTCAAGAGCCGTCTATCCTGGAGTCAGGCCACATCTGCAGCAAATCAGCATCCTCCCATTTCTTGAATGAACCCTAGACATTGTGACATGTGGCACTGAGTGCTCACTTTTTATTAGTGAATTCAAGAAAAAACACAAGAGAATGTATTGTTCAGTGAAAAAGCCATAGGCAGAATGGATGTGATGAGTTAACCCTAACAGTCTGGGACCCTAAACAACCCATCACAAAACTTTAACAATGTGAAACTTGTTTCAATGGCCTTAAAATAAGGAATTATTGAAAATTTCATTTTTTAAATATTTCAGTGTTAAAAACATGTATGTAAAGTTTAATTAGGAATATTTTATGTTCTGAAGCTATTAGATTTCAGATCTAAGACATCTTTCCGCCCCTTCTCCCAGCTAACAAGCTAATTAGGAGGTTTTGTATTATGTTTAATTTGTGTGTGTTTGTTTGAAAAATAACTTTTATTATCACAGAGCTGTTTTGTAACATATCTAATTTTAAATGTTTATAAATTGTTTAATATATTAACATCTTAATTTACTCCATTTTTATATATTACATATTGCCTTTTTAAAGAAATAGGAAGCTTCATGGTATTTGAGCCATCATTGCACAGCTGTTTACAAAGTTTGCCATCGGCATAGAAAACATTACTTGCAAAGCACCCCAAAAGCCTTTAAGTGCCTTCTGTTAATATTGGTTTATAAGGTTTAAATGCGCCCAATGCCTTCCGGAAAAGTCTTAGTTATTATACTCAGTTCCATTTCTACCTGTTTCAGCACCCAGATAATAAATTAGTTACTGCACCGTAAAGACAATGGTCTCTTCTTTGTTCATGAAAAATAAGGTTTGTTTCCCTGTTTACATTAAGAAAGTCTGAATTTAAGATGGTGATAAAAACCAAGATCGAGTACTTTCTATTCATAGACATTGTCATTCTTTTAAACTGTTGAATAGGTCACTTCAGTGTTCTTGTTAAGTACTTTTCTGAACTTTAATTTAAAAGTTAATTCCCAAAGTTTATAGGAATCGCTGATAATTAAATGTTTTTATTGCTCATTAATGGTTTTTATTATAATATGCTTATAAAATCTATGAAATCTTGCTAGTGAATGGACATGTATAAAATAGCAACTAGTCAACATTTTAAATGAATATGTGAAGGATACCCAAAATAGTTAATTCTTGTTACGTCTGTATGTGGTTGTATAAGCATGTGACCGTATTTTAACATTGTTTGGTTTTAAAACTCATGTAGATATGCTTGATTCCAAACAATAAGTGTGAATTACATTGAACAGTGTAGAAGCCGTGTTCCTTATTTAATACAATTATGAACTCCAGCCATTCACAGCGCGTAGCGCAGCTTTAAGTCCGTGTTTTTTGTTTACTTGCTGGTCATCACTGGGTGCTGAGTCACTCCAGGGACCTCTGTCCCTGACATATATTTTTAAATCTTTAAGTAGTCTGTCAGTGAGATCTGCTCCCTGATTTATGCTAACATTAAGATATAACTTGTCTTGAAGGATATTTAACTTGAGAGATCATGCTTATGTTAATGTACCTTTATATACGTACTTGGCTGTGTAATTATGTGCTGCTGAGCTGTTTCTGTTGTCTGATACTCTTCAAGGCCAGCCTGTTAAGCCCTCACCTTTTATAATTCTTACTGTATGTTTTCAAGTCATTCTTCCTAGGCTTGAAGTACTTACTGAAATTGTGATTTTATAGTTGAAGTTATGGAAATGCTTTTTGATTTGTTTGGATATTTAAGTCATTCATTAGATAACACATTTGTATGTCTAAGCCGCATGTACCTATTTGAAATCAGATTTAAACTATATTTATAGGTTCATTTGTTATCTTTTATTATTTCTTCAAATATTTCATGTTTACATTGAAAAAACTCCGAGAACCCTGCTCCCTAAAATTTACTTTCTTCCTTGTCATTTCTGGAAAGGTATTTGGGGAGGTATTTTATTGCATATCCACTAATAAATTGTTCTACTAAGCAAATTACCTGTGGTCATTATTATGTATAATAACAAGTTAATCCTAGGTGTTTTTGATAAACTTTTTGATTATTACTGTTTTAAGAGCTTCTGCGGTCCATATCCTAAATGTCAGCAGCAGGTATGTATTGAGGAACCCACAGGAAGTTCTGCTGTTCACAGCGAAGGCTAATTCGAGGGCTAATTCGAGGGTACCTCACCCAGCGGCTTTGAAGGCTTTGAATGCGTGTCCGCTTGACAGTCCCATCTCTGTCCATGGAGCGGGGAGCCCTCCCCTCGCTAGAGCCATTTATCCTCTATGTGTTTCTCAATCTTCTTTCAGAGTTTTCCTTATTAAGTGGACTTTTCCTTAATTCATAACCTTCATAGAATTCTAACCTTTCTTTATACTTTTTAAAGAAAACAAAGTTTACCACCTAAAGGAATGTCGTTCCCTCGCAACCCCGGAGCTGCGGGGCCGCCTGAACCGCAGTGCTGGGAGGGGAGGAGAGCCGGAGGGAAGCCACTGCCACTGCCACCAGCACATGAGGGTGGCAGGGGTGGCGGTCGCACAAGCAGGGGACCTTCTGCCCTCAGTCGGGTCACGGTCCGGACGGCTCCCCACAGTCAAGGGCAGAGGGTGAGGGCTGCCTTCCGTGGCCTCCTCCCGCATGTCATTATTTTGTCACTAAATTCATGCGCTTGCCCAGTTTAAGGAGGAGGAAGTGGAGACCCGGAGGCAGGCGCCTGGGTGGCGAAGCCCGTGGGGACGAGCGTCTCTGCCCAGGTCCCCAGTGGGCCAGGGCTGGGCCTTGGCCAGTGGCCAGGCCTCCGCCCTCGGTGACCGTGCAGCCGGCGCAGCGAACGGGCCTCGGCGGACACAACGATCCCTCCAGACTGTGACACCGGCCAGGCCGCCACGAAAGCCGGACCCTGGGCGCCGGGCCAGGAGCGCATGGTGGCGCGGGGCCTGCTGGGAGCCCGCGCGCCGACTTCCGGCCTCGCGGCCCCTCAGACGCTTCCGGCCTCGCGGCCTCTCAGACGCTTCCGGCCTCGCGGCCCCTCAGACGCTTCCGGCCTCGCGGGTCGCCAGAGTCGCTTCGGTCAGTCCCGGCCACGTGGCGTGGCGGCGTCGGCCCGGGCGTAGACGTGTGCGGTTCACGGCCGCCCTCAGGAGCGCTGTCCCCGAGCCCGCGCGTTGGCGGGACAGGCGGGGACGCGCTGGGCCAGCCGGGTCGGGTCCGGTCCCGAGGCCGCGCCGGTCACCACTCCTGAGCATGTCCTGGGCCCGAGCGCGAGCCCCGAAACGGAGGGAGAGGCGGAGGCCGGGGCTCGGGGCGCCAGGTCAGCGGGTCGCGGGGCGGGCCGCACTGTGGCCCGGGGCTCGCGTCCGTGAGGAGAACCTGCCCGGCCCGGACGCGGCCAGGAACTTCGGACGCGCGTGTCCTCCCGGAGTCCGGCCGGGGACGCGCCTCTCCCCCGGCCGGGCCCTCCCCGTGCCGGGCGGCGCGGCGACAGCGCCCCTGCCGCAGCCCCCGCGGCCCGTCCACAGAGCGCCGCGGGACCCGGGCGCGTCGGGGCGGCGTGGTGACTGATCCCCGAGTCCAGCGGCTCAGGACGGGCGACCCCGGGCAGCCTGGACCAGCGGCCGCGGCGGCTCAGGGGCCGGGGAGGCGGGAGGGCAGCCAGGCCTCGGCCAAGTGCACAGGGCGGCGGGGCGCAGGCCGCCTCTGAGGTGCGGGGAGCAGGGCTCTGCGGAGACTGGCGGCCCGGGCCGCCTGCGGCCAGAAGAGGAGCAGACAGTGTGAAAAAGGGACAGAGAGGGCGGCGCGGGTGGGCCGCATGGCCGGCACCTGCTGCCCGCGGAGCGCCTGTGTGCAGGCTCAGGTGGCCTTGGGCCAAGTACGGCTGCTTCCCTGGACCAAGACGCGGCCCACGCAGCTCCCGGCGCCCGAGTCTCGGTGCTGGCGCGGGGCGCGGGGCCGGGGCGCGACGCGGGCGCCCCGCTTCGCTTTTGCGCGCAGCGAGCCAGGTGTTTGGCCCAGGCAGAGGGGCCCTGCGAGGCCAGTGCCGGGAGGACGCCTGGGAGGGCGGTGCGTTTGGGAAGGCGCTTTGTCAGTGACCAGCTTGGGGGGCCTGGGAGCCACGGCCGTGAAGGAATTACGTTGGCAGGTGAGCATGTGGGGAGGACTCGGGAGAGAAGGACAGAGAGGCTGACGGTCTAAATGTAGCCGGGTCGCCAGCACGTGGGGGCTGGGCGTCTCTCCACCACCTGGCCCGGCGTTGCCAGCCAGTGGCTGAGAAGCCTGGGCCCTGTGGAGCAGCGTTGGACTGCCCTTTGCCGCAGTCTCCGCCACTCCCTACTGTTACCTCTCCTCTCCCTCAGGTATATTCGCTGCCTGGTCCCTGCAGGTACTGGAGTTTGCAAATACTGGAACTGGCCATGGACTTCTAGGGGGAGGATGTGGTTAGTGGGCGATTGAGTTCACACGGTCCCTGCTCTCGCTTCCCAGAGTGCCACCATTTTCTAGGGGCCAGGTTACTAAGTCCCAGGGGACGTGCGCTTGCCCCTTGCCCCGATGATCCAGGCTCCTGACCCCAGACACGTAGTGACCCCCTGGCATGCCACTCTCAGCGTGTGGAGGCTTTCACAGCATCGAACTAGAAAGGTGGGACTGCGTGTCTCCATGCCGACCGCAGGCTGTGGAGCCAGGCCTTCTGGGTTTGAGTCCAGGCTCTGCTGCTCACTCGCCGTGCCGCCTTGGGCACGTTGCCTAGCTACTCTGTGCCTCAGCTCTCTTCTGACTGGGCGATGCGTGGACAGTGCTTAGGTGTGCACCTGACACATAGCGTGTGTGCTCCTTATTATGTGGTGTTGCTCTGATTTTCTGATCATTCTTGTAGGATTTTGGCTTTCCCTTTGTATGTAAGGAAAAGGTTTATCAAAGTGTTTTTCCCCAGAGTGGAAAAAAAATCTAACAGTTAATCTCAAGTTCTGGTGATCACATTGTCAAGAGTGGCCCATCCTGTCACAGCTGCAACATTTTGCCCGGAACCCATGCTCAGTAGTTGGAAGCTGGCAGGGTGGGGACCCGGCCGTGGGAAGTGCCGTCATCCTCAGGGCTCAGCAGATGGCTGGCTTCGTGGTGCTGGGGAAGGGGCAGATGCTCTCCCTCCTGCAGCCATGTCCCATCTTCATGGACGAGGCCCTCTGCTGTCCCCACGATGCACCCAGGACGTGGGAGGCATCCCGATGGCAGAGGGAAGGCTCCGAGGACGTGGCCACCCACAGCTGGGCGGTCCGGGGCACAAGGCTGCTCAGAATGGTGAGCCTGGAGGTGTGAACCAGGCGAGGAGCCGCGGTGTGGGTGCTGCCGTGTGTGCAGCCTTGCCTGGCTGCCTCAGCCCCGCCGGCCTCCTGCTCCAGCCTGTCCTGGTGGCGCAGTGCATACTGCGCCACTGCCAGGTGGCTGTGCAGAGGTTTGGAGTCATCACTGCTGGCAGAGGAGATTTCTGTGGTTGGTTTATGTTTGTAGAAGAGGGAGGTAGTCGTGGCATCACAGCCATTTAGCAGCAGGTAACAGCAGCAGATTTTCCTAGCAGCAGAGTTGTCACAGGACTGCGGCTGGGTGTACCCTGGGACTGGGACCCCTGAGCGCATGTCCAGTGCTGGCAGCTGATGGCAGAGGATGCAAGAGCGGGGAGAGCAAGGCAGGCAGCAGGATCCGGACACCACGTGGGCGGATTCGGGCACCCTCTCCCCCTGCCTGGCTTTCATGGATCTTTAGGGTCACCTTCCTGGAGTGCAGGTTCTGGGACATCAGCTCCAGGTGGCATCTGGACATTGTCTACTGGAAGAAGGGAGAGTGGGCTATAGACGGGCTCTAGGTGGAGGGCTGGGCCTACCTGTCAATGGGGCAGGGCCCTTGCTGTTCCAGGCAGGCTCGGAAGGCAGGAAGCCCTGCTCCCCGACTCAGATCGGAGTTTTCCGTTTCTGCATCTGAGCTTCTGATACAGGGGGCGCAAGCTCAGGCCCCGCCCGCTTGCTGACAGGTTCGCTGCGTCACGATCTTAGGCTGCGTTCTTCTGACACAGGGGACACCGCAGTGTGCTGCCCTCCGCGAGGACATGTGCATACCCCTCTCATTTCGTGAAGCATGCAGCTCTTCCACTCAGCAGACAGTATTCCACGAGCTGGGGTTACAGTCGTGAACAGCCCAGGCCGTCCCCATACCCAGGGCTTGTGGTCTAGAGGAGGCAGACAGGTGACAAACAACGTGATTAAGTAGAATGTATAGTATGCCGAGTGTGATAAAGTTTTGGAGAAATAGAAATCTCGGGAGGACAAGGTGTGCTTGTGTAGGTTTGCATGTGGGGTCTCAGGGGAGGTCTGACTGAAAGGTGATATCTGGGTGACAGCACGGAACAGGCTGAGAATGTGACTCATTAGTGTTTCTGGAGGAGGTCCAGGCTGAAGAGGCAGCGCGTGCAAAGGCCCTGAGCTACGTTGGAGGCTGGTGGCAGGAAGTAGTAGCAAGAGACTGCAGCGTGTGTGTGCATGTGTGCGCGCGCGTGAGGGCCGGTGGGCAGGGAGCCCAACCACGCAGTGCCTGTGACTCCTCTAAGGACTCTGAGTTTCATGCCGACAGAGATGGGATCCCCGCAGGTCGTGTACAGATAACTGGCCTGACTTCTCTGTTGTAAAGATGTCACCCTGCCCCCCGTGGTGAGACACGTCTAAAGGAGGAGCAGGGTAGAAAGAGAAAGACAGTTAGGAGGGGCCAGGTGTCTTTCACAGCGCAAAACAGACCGGTCTTCTAGATCCCCATGCTGTGTCGTAGGGAAGTCGTGTCATATATAAACTGATGGAGACCCACGAGTAAGTGGAAGGCCTGCACGAGACCCAGGGGACCAGGAGTGGCTCTGGGTGTTTCGGTTCATGGCCCTTTGCCAAGAGGCTTCTTTCTGCGTTTGGGAGCCGGTGCCCACAGCGGCTGGCTGCCTGCGACCACAGCTGCTCTCTTTGAGACGACGTGACGCAGGCTTCACGCACTCCCACTGGCGGCCGCCAGGTTCCTGCTCCGGCAGTCGGGCTGGGCGGCAGGATATCTTGGGCAGCATCTCAGCAGAGGTGGCACCAGCCATGCAGACATCCTCCGCCCCTGGGAAAGGTCTCCCACAGAATCCGTCTTGTCCACACAACTTCCCTGGCTGGCCCCTGGGACGGTGACAGTGCAGCATTGGGACAGTGTCTCTGGCTGTTCGCAGCGGCCTGCGCCATTCAGACTGGGCACAGGCTTCTCTCACTGCCTGCCCTGTCTATGAATAAGGCTGCCTAAGATCAGTTAAACCAGCGGTCCCCAGCCCTTGTGGCACCAGGGCCTGGGGCTCCTGTGAGCATCTAAGGCCTGGTGACCTGAGGCGGAGCTGAGGCGGTGATGCCGGCTCTGGGGAGCAGCTACAGATACAGATGGAGCTTCGCTCATCTCCTGCTGTGTGGCCTGGTTCCTAACAGGCCACAGACCGGCACCAGTCCACAGCCCAGGGGATGGGGACCCCTGGTTTAAATTCCCAGATTTCATAGGTTTAAGCCCCACATTCCCCCTCACTTTACACAGTCTCTGAATCAGAGTTGCGTTTTTCAGTCCGCGGCCAGGTGCAGCGGTAGGTGCTGTGTCCTCTGGCGTGCACTGCTGCGCTGGGCACAGTGTTTCCTCCGGTCGCACTCACTCTGACGACGCTGTGTGTCTTGGCTTTACTTAGCTTTCTTCTCTGGGCCTCAGTCCCCCACATGTAAGAATAAGATTGGATTAACTCGTGTCCGAGGTCCTAGCTCATCACAGTGACCTTCCAGGGTGCTGGGACAGCTGTGGCGATGAGGCTGACTCTGCAGGAGGGTCCTTGCAGTTGGGACCGCCACGCTCCAGGAGTGCTGTCTCTCCTCAGGGGTGACTGTGTCTGGGACTCAGTGCAGCACGTGGGGCGTACGTGCTGCCCTGGTCTTAACAAACAGAAGCGCTCAGCCCGGCTGCCCTGGGAAGTGACAAGGGGCGCCTGCCTCAGGCTGTCAAGCAGCACTGCCTCTGGGTGGGAAAAATATTGGTTTAAATATTGGGCAGCCACATCCTTCTGGAGGGCCGGCGAGGGGGGGGGAGGCTTCGGGAGCGGCGGGTGCACCTTATGGTGTGCGAATTACACCGCAGTAAAATGGCGTTGAGAAAGGTGCGGTCCCCTCTCCTGCAGGGCTGGGGACGCCGTGGTCCCGAGGACAGCTCTCGGATCGCCCCTTGCCGCCTTTGCCCCGCCCCGTTCCTCGGTCTCCGCCCTCGCGGCCTGCAGCGCGTGGAACGGGCAGCAGAGGGCGCTGAGCCCCCGGCGCCGCGGCCAGGCGCGGCCTCGCGGTGGACCGCCGCGGCTTTTCTCCTTGGCAACTGTTTTCTTAAAAACCTTGGGTGGATAGAATGCTTGTCAATCAAGTCCCATTTTCTCACTGACCTGTGCGACCCTTGAAGAGCTGTTTATCATTGCTTCTGAAGGGGGCTTCAACTTCAGGCCCCCAAGCCGGCAGGGCGCACATAATCCACGGACAATGGCTACCTGTAGGTCAGCACTGCCCCCCGGGACCCCCGTGGTGACTGCTTTTGTAAGACAGAGCTGTTCAGGCCCCCAGATGGATCCCAAGCCAGCAGGAGACTCGCTGGTCAATAGGTGGGATGAGCTGCGGCCTGAGCTTTAATAAACCAGGCCTCCTGAGAAGGCGACTCCGGGGAGTTTCCCACAATGCTTAGTG
This sequence comes from Rousettus aegyptiacus, assembly GCF_014176215.1. NCBI lineage: Eukaryota > Metazoa > Chordata > Mammalia > Chiroptera > Pteropodidae > Rousettus > Rousettus aegyptiacus. Next base: position 924,754 of record NW_023416308.1, read on the forward strand.
CTTCCAGTAATCCCATTGGAACGGGAGAAGGGGCTCAGAGGAAGGAATACACAGGTGACCAGAGCAGGAACAAATGACTTCGTGGTCAGCTTGTCCAGGAGCCCTGTGGGGGTCTGAGCCATTCTGGAATTCCGAAGATTAAGAAAGCACAAACACCTGTGCCATGTACGAGCTCCGTGCCCCCGCGGTCGTCCTGCTCAGGGCCCCCCTCCACGAGCTGAGGTCGGCAGGCAGTGGAGGGTTAAACTGCATCCCCCAGGGGTGTCATCCAGGGCCTGCTGGGTGCTCGTGGGGCTTCAGTAAGACGGGTTTTTTCATTCTTGGGGCCCTAAGAGGTGGTGGCCCAGAGCTACAGCGTAACAGAGGCCAGTGCTGGGTTCTGAGCTTGCCGGGGAGGGCCGAGTGGGGCTGGAGCGCGGAGAACTTGAGGTTCTTGATGGTCACGATGCCACCAGTTTCGATCCAGTTGGATTTGAGGTGCATCACAGTGTCAGGAGGAGGACTGCGGATGGCAGTCAGTGTCAGGGTGGCCTCGCCACAGGGCTGAGTGCTGGAGATGGAAGGGGGATGGTCAGGGGAGAAGTAATGGCAGAAGAGCCGCACGAGCCTAAAAAGCCCTGCTGGAGGTTTGTAAAGGGGACGAATGGAGGGCAAGGACCTGTGACACCAGCCTCGAGGAAGACACATAGCTAGACACGGGGGTCCACATGGTCGGAGTGAAGAGGTGAAACCACGCGTGGAGAGCAGCCCCCTCCCCCAGTCAACAGCTTTCATGGCAATTTGCAAGCATATAAGAATGTGAAGGAATTATACCATGAACACAGGCAGATATACCCACCATCTAGATTCTACAATTAGCATTTTGCTATATTTGCTTTAGTGTAAGTTAATCCATCTGTCACACTGTCCATCAATTCATCTTATTTTTAAATAAAAACCTTCCCAAATTCTAAAACGCTGCACAGTTGACAGGTATCGACTCAGGTTAGCATCCTAAAGTCTCTTTCGCTCGCTGGAGGTAAACTCTTCACTGCCACCAGCTCCAGGTGTTCATCGCCTGCTTATTTTTGGGCGCAGAGGCTCTGGGAAGAAGGAGGAAGACAGCCAGTAGGTGGCACCAGAGGGCAGCAGGTTTTCTCAGTGGCGGAAAGAGTGGGTTTGAGCCACCTGGCCCAGGCGACGTTCCAGTCCTCGCGTCACAGTTGTAGTTGGCATTTCTGCAGTTTTTGTCTCTGCCTGGGGTTTAGCTCCCTGTGGCTGGAACAGGGGAACGTGCTGAGCGGGGCAACAACAAGTCACTACCGTTGAGTGCACCTGAGGCTTGATAAATGCCTGTCCTTTATCAAGCAAAAGTCAGGTAATCTCAGGCGGGCGGGAAGCAGAGACAACGGGGAGATGCAGGACGGACAGATAAGCTGTGGGGGAGAGGTCAGCAGTGGAGAGTTTTGCTAAGAATATTGTGGAAAGGGTAAGAGGAGAGACCAGGGAGAACCTAGATTAGATGTTGGTCTAGACCCTTCCCTCTAAACGTAAGACAGACAGTAACAGTAGTGACAGCTTAGTAATGATAATAAGCTTGCGTAAGTCTGCATGGTGCAGCCGGCTGAGGACTCCTCCAGCGGGGATAGAACCCAGCGGGCCCTGGGTCAGGCCTCGGGAGAAGCGGGGTGGGTTTTCCTCCCCTTGATGAGGCCAGCTGCGTCCAGTCCAGCTGGGTTCCCACTGCGCCCTTCGATACCTCTGGTATGCTCGCAATGGGGGCACCAGTGACACTAACTGCCACTGTCGCGTACAGAGCCCCGACTGCCAGGTGCGTCCTGCGTGCCTGTGTCTCGGGACACAGCGCCGTGTCCTAGCAGTCAGGTGTGGTATTGTCACCTGTGTTACAGATGAGGAAACAGGTGAATGAGGAATGGCTTTCTGGGGTCCCCCACAGCTGGAATTCAGTGCACCCTTAGCGTGAGCCGTGTCGAATCAGTTGGGATGGGTTAACTTGTGCCGCCGTAACAAATGGAGAGGCTCAGTGGTGTAGACATGTAGGTTGATTTCTCCATCATGCAGTATGCCCGCTGCAGGTCCCCAGGCGGACTCTGCACGTTCTGAGGGACTCGGGCTGAAGGTAGACAGCCTTTAACTTGGAAGTGACAAACATATCAAGCAACTGCCCGTAGCGCATTGGCCGCAGCAAGGCACGCGGCTCTGCTTGAGTCGATGGGGGATACCTGTGTGTGAGTGCACCAGGAAGTGCCTGAGGTCTTTTTGCCCTTGTAATATCTAATTGCTTGGGCTTTTTGGAATCATATCTTAACCCAAATGAACACCATTCAGTGGTAGAATTTTTGCCCTGCAGGAAATAGATTGTGGATGGAGCCACGTTTGCACCAGCGTTCCGTCCTGGCGCTGGGAATGGCACCCCGGGCTCGCTTCGCCGTCCTGCTGCAGACAGTCTGTTGGCCTCTCGGTCCATCCTTGTGTATTCTGCTCGTTTGGTTTCTAGACCATGCGTGAGGGTCTGCGTGAGCAGCGAGCACCGCTCTAGTTGTCTGTGTGTCCCATGTTGGGTCAGGCTGCAGACGGTCTGTTTCTAGAACGAGTCTCCCCTCTTGGATCTGTCTTGACAAATGAACCTTACTTACAACTTCTTGATGGGCATGCACACCGGCTTCCCATGGTTTCCATGGGGTCACGGGCTCATGGCTTTGCTGAGTGTAATCCTTATTTTGATCCTATTAGCTGGCAGGACAGACAGACTGGGCGGAAGAGCCGCCAGCGAAGCGAGAGGCTTGTGGGAGAGCCGCTGGACAGTCCCGGGGAGGCGGGCTGGGACCACTCACCCCTCAGTTACCATGTGATGGAATCCCTGTCTGGGCTCTAAGTGCACATGATGCTAGGGGCGCGGCTCAAGTGTGTCCCCTGGGCAGTAACAACTAAGCAGAACTGGGAGATGTTTAGTTTGGGGAAGGCAAGTAGGAATCAGCAGGTGTGTGCAGAGAACCCTCCCGATGGGAATTTGCCTGAATCAGGCTTAAGAATTAAGGCCATAGTTTAGCTGAAGATGATCTTGTGGGAGAGAGAACAGGAAGGAAATCTAAAGGGATGTGGTACAGAATATTTTATCACAGCTGTTCTCTGGAGCCTAAGATAAAAAAAGAAAAAAATATATTGTTATGTCAATTAAAAGAGGGTTTGACAAAAGCAATAGCATATACAACTAACAGTGTTTTAAATATAGGGCTTATTTTTTTCTGGCATGAGAAGTTTAAACATAAGCAGCAGCTGGCAATGATTCAATGGCTCAAGGATGTCAGGGCTGTGATTATGATTCCTTTGGCCTTTCCCTCATGATTGCAGATGGCTGCCGCAGCTCCAGCCATCACATCTGTATTTATGAGGGAAGCAGATGTTCTCCCAGAACCCTTCCTGCTGCACCCTCTCAGATCCCTACTCACTGGTCACTGGCCAGAATAGTGTCGCACAGCCCCCTCTGGCTCCAGGGTCTGGCACGGCGCCCTGCTAAATACCAGTATCCTGTTCATGTAGGAAAGGGGATGAATGGGTATCAGGAAGGGTCAGCACTGTGTGCCACACCCGCCAAACCCAATTCTCCACAACACTTAGCATCTCTCTTCGTCTTAGGGGGACTGCTTCTCCTGCGCCTCACCTGGGGGGACAGCACTCTCTGCAAGGCGGCTTGCCACCATGTCCAAACGCACTGGGGTAGGCTGGGGACCAGCCCCAGCGGCAGGTGCCCAGGCCCAGACGGGCCGAATGGGCACCCAGGGGTCCATACACCGGAGATGGAGGACGAGGGCCGAGGGAGCAGCTTGTGTGTGTCGGGGTAAATGCACTTCGCAGCATCAGCCTATGAGCAGACGAGCCTGGGGAGCGGGAGCTGCCGGGGATGGGCTGGAGTCCGCTCTGGGGATTCTTCCACTGTTTTTCTGGATTTTTCTGTTATATTTTCTACCATTCTAGTTTAGCATTTAAAAAATTTTATTTTGATATAATTTAACACAAAAGCAGCAAGAATAGCATAAAGAACTTTTATACCCTTTACCCCAATTCACTGCTTACATTTTGCCCCAATTTTTAAAATCATTTAATCTATCATCTATCTGTTATCTCTCTATTACCTTTTTCTATCTATCTATCATCTGTCTGTCTGTCTATCTACCTATCTATCATCTGTCTGTCTATCTATCTATTTATCTATTTATCATCACCTGTCATCTCTATCTATCCACAGGGAGGGAGAGGGAGAAAGATTTTCCCTCAGAACTATGTATTTGAAAGTATATTGGAGATATATTGTCCTTTTATTCCTAAATATTCAGTGTACTTTTTTTCTAAGAAAAAGGACACTCTCTAACACAACCACAGTATGGTGATCGAAATCTAAAAATTATATGCAGATACAATACTGTCATCCAACCCATCGCCCCAACAATGTCCCATGTAGCCATGTTTTTCCTCGCCCAGTCTGGGACCACACTTTGCACGTCGTCATCACGGCTCCGAGTCGGGCACCATCAGCGGGGGCGCCGGCAGCAGGTTCTAGTGACAGCCGTGCCGCACCGCCGGTCTTGACCTCTGGCGAGAGCCCCTCTGCAAGAAGGAACACCTGTCCCGGGAGACGTGTCCAGCTCCCTTGGAACCTGCCTGAGGACAACCCAAATGTTGCACACAGGCGTGTACGTGGTGGAGAGGGGCCGCGTCGGCAACCCCCGTGCCTGAAATTCACCTTCACAGCTGAAGTGGATGCTTCATCTTCCTGCTGTGGCTTTGATTGTCGAGTTATCAGAATTGTCCAGAAAAAGCTGAGTTGGTTCCATTAACAAACCCAGCTGCAGACTCATCCTAAGGGAATGTCCTGTCACCGGGAGCCACAGCCCCAGCAGGGGAGGAGAAGGGTCTTGGGAGGGATGGGTGACTCATGACTCACGTGCCAGGGGCCCGGCAGGTAACAGGGGTGAGCGGGGCCAGTCAGGGGGAATTGAGGGGAGCAGCGGAGCTCGTGGGGAGGAAGTGGGCGTCCACCCTCGGCCTCTGCCAGCCGTTGCCCTGAGGGCATGATGCCCTGTCAGTCCACACAGTGTGACAACAGGCAGAGGTCTCGGCTGCGTGTTCACTCTCCGGGTTCTAGACCTGTCACCAAAGCTGCACGGTCATGCAGACCTTGCACTACAGACTCGCGCCCGCCAATCCCAGAGGTCGTGGCAGGTGGTCATGCTGTCACTTCTCCGTTGAGATGGGCCAGTACCCTCCCCGCGGGCTGGACAGCCCCCCTCCTCTGTCAGCTACGCCGTCCAGATTTGACTGGTTTTCGGACCTCTATCAGTCTCCTCTGTCACTTTAACCCCAATGTTGTGCATGGAGGCCGACATAGAGTTAGGACCGGAAGATGTCAGATGAAAATACAGACCCCCATTTGTCCCGAAGAGTGAGAAGATCGCGGTCCTATGGCCACCCTGGCCGGAGCCCCTCGCGGGACCCTTGGCGGGGTGTTTGCCCATTGGCTTGGACCCACCCCTCCCCTCCTGCTCAGCTCTTAGCAGGAGGGCTGGCCCCTGAAGTTACATGCCCTGGTGTCCCGCTGAGTGGCTCCGGGGGCTCAGCCAGGGGAGCCCTTGGTCAGAGGCTGGGGAGAGGGAGCAGAGAGGAGCCAGCATGTTTCTCCCACTCCCTGCCTGGAGAGCCCCTGTCATGTGCCTGTCTCTCTGTGGCTTCAGCTCCCACTGGCCACTGTCTCCTTGCGTGGTCCCAACCCTGAGCAGCAGCTGTGTCCTGGGGGCTGGCAAGGCCCCCTCCCCTTCCCACCCATCCTCAGGGTGGCAGTGACTTCCTGCGCTTGCTAAACCTTGGGCGCCTCACTTGTGTGGCTTGAAGCCTGTCCCCCCAAATTCATATGTTGAACTGCTAACCCCAAGCTCTCGGGACCCTGACCCAGTCTGAGCGGTGTCGTGTAAAAGACGCAGGTGCAGACATGCAGAGGGTGGCTGTGTGAGGACACGGGGGAGACGGCGTCCACAGGGCAAGCAGAGGCCTCAGGGCGCCGACAACGACCTGACCCCGGACCTCTAGAGCCATGACAAGTAAGCTCCAGCGTCTAGGCTCCCAGTCTGGGCACCTTGTCACAGCAGCCCGGGCAAGCCGACATGATCCTCATGCCCTGTCTAGCAAGGGGCACTATGTTCCTTTCATTAATGGGCCAGACTCCTTACACTATGCCTAGTGTTTTCTTACCATTTTTATTATTTTTATTATGGTAGAGTTAAGTGGAACAGGAAGTATTTGTGACACCATGTCTCTATTAAAAGTGAAGGTAAGTGGTCCCCAGAGGCCCAAAGGTCCCCTCCACCGGCCCCTAGGCTCTTTCTTGTTTGTTAACTGGCTTGGTCCTCACAGGCCAGTGACCTTGCGAACCCCGCCTCAGACTTTAGCTGTGCCCCAAAGCTGAGTCTCTGAGGGATGACGCGCTGTCTCGGCCCGCACGTTTCCTGACTGCGCCAGCTGATGCTGGTCTCATCGCCGGAACCGTCTCTGTTCTTGGCAAGACGCACGCTGTTCTGAGATTCCTACGGGAGTTTCCCGACCAGCTAAAGAAAACTGTCACAGCGTCTCTCCTGCTCCTTGCCCACGCGCTGGTGGGGGAAATAGTCTCTCTTTTTTTAAATCGTATGCACGAAGCAGAGGAGGTAAAAGGGCCCCGCACCGCCCGGCGGCCGAGGCCTCCGCAGACTGGCCCCTTCCGGCGTCGGCGCTGCCTTGTCGGGCCTCACGCCACGCTGTTCGTGACCTTGTGGAGAACGTCCAGATGCGGTGGACAGCTGTTGGCTGGTCCAGACAGCGGCTCAGGGAGAACGCCCTGAGCAGAAGGAAGACATGGCGGAGAACCCGCATCTCTGGGACGTTCGGGTTTGAGGCTGCATCTTGGGGTGAAAATGGGGCTGGACCAGGCAAGGGGGTCTGAGCGTCTCCTTGCATCTCAGGTGAGGTTTGACAGCGGTGCCGAGGAAGTGCCAGCCCGCCAGGCCATGCCACCTCCCCACCCACCCTCGTCTCCGTGGGGCTGGAGGAAAGCCGTCCCCCAGCAGAAGGCCACGGGGCAGCTATGCGCCTGGCCAGCCCAGCCACCCCGGCCACCTGCATGGCCACCTGACTGTCCTGAGCAATGGACCCACCATGGTTTTCCTCCCGCAAGAGGAACTCTGCTAGGCTAGGCGACTGTCGACGGGCCGTAGCCACTGAGGCCGTCCCAGAAGGAGCGGCTGTGGCCTCAGATGACGGGCAGCCATCTGGGCAGCGGGGAGCCCCACCTCTGGGGACCACACTCGCACGTGAGTGCCCCTTCCTGACAGCACAGGCCGTGTGGGAGGCCTGTTCCAGGTCCCACGCCCAAGCTTCCCTTATCGTCCGTGAAGCGTTATTTTGGCGGATTATGAAGGGTCATTGTTTTCTCAGGCTGCTTCTTATCGTGCTGTTGTGGTGGTTTGATGGTTCCATGTGTCTGCACTAAGTTTGCACAGGATTGTGGGGTAGGTCTGAAGCAAACGGTAACAGTAACATATCGAATCTAGGATAAGCGTTTCAGAGTTTCATATACTCTGCAATGCCTCTGTCCCATTCAGCCTAGTAGCCAAAGTAAACATGTGCAGTACTGGGTATCTTTTTGATATGCCCTGTGAATATATGTGTGTGTACTTATCTAATTTAATATATAACATTTATTATAGAATGTATATTTAATAATAGCACTTAAAAACATCTAGAAGATTTTTTTTTTATTTTAAACAGTAAAATTTACCTTTCTCAGGTTTAGTTCGATGAATTTTCATAAATAATAGTGCTTTGAGTTACAGAGAAGTAGTCGTGTATCTGCATATGGTGAACAGTTCACACTGTGCCACCATAAAAGGGATGTGTCATTCTCAGACTTCTAGTCCCCGGCCCTTCCCTGAAGAGACAGCCACTCCCACCGCGGCGAGCTTCCTGGCCCAGTTGCACACACGCACGCCTTTTTCACGTGCAAACAAAAGAGCACACGCGATTTTCTTTAATCACTTAATGTGTTTTGGAGATTGTGTTATAGTGACACCTCATTTTTAAAATTGGAGCGTGCTGAACTGTGCATTTACACCCCCTGCCGATTTCCGTTAGATCGTTGGTCTTACTGATTTGTAAGGGCTCTTTTTATATTAAGCAAGTTCGTCTGCAACTCGTCAAGAGGCAGATTTATCACGAAGCAGGTGAAGTTTACGTTTCAGAGACACTTGTGTAAACCCTCACAAGACGCTGGAAAGGGTCCTGGCACCGAGGTCATACAATTCACTCAGGCTGTTTGGACTGCAGCCAGTTATGATGACTGGATCTTCCTGGTGAGCCGCCCTGTCGTGCAGGCATCGTCAGACAGGCTCTGGGCATTCTGAGACCCAGCTAAGACGCAGTTCAGTCGGGGTCACGTTAAATCTGGATTTACTGGGATGTGTTCACCAGTTATATCCAGTCACTGCTAGGTGTAACTCGTCTCTGGCCATCACGGTATGGGATGGCTTTCTGTCATACTTCCACTGCTGTTTATGCTGAATTACCCTTCGTGACCCTGTGAGGCTGAGGCTCGTCTTGTGAGATGAACACACTTCTGGCGGTTGGCACTGGGAGCATGGGGCAGGGGATGAGGTTTGAGATGTGCACGGACAAAGGCTGGTCTGTGGCTAGTTCCCCCGGCCCGTAAATGTGCAGCTGGAAGCAGAGGACACTGTTCTCAGCAGCGCACGGCCAGTGGGGAGCTGTCCTGCCTGGAGTGGGCTCAGTCACGCAGCAGACACGAGTGTGACCCCAAACAACCTGACTTTCTCAGTGGTCATCGAATCAAAGAACATCCATCAGAATTCGATGCTTATCACACATACCCTGGAACAACAGTTCAAACAGCAAATCCATTTGTCATAATTTTACATAAATAAATTTAAGAAAACTTTTAAATTACCAATAACTTAAAAAAAAACAAAATTTGATAAATTATACTAAGGAAATCATTTTTTCCCTAATCTCTCAGAAGAGAATGATTTTACAAAATCATTGTCATGTGGCGAGGTAATCAAAGATTATACAGCTGAGAAAGGGTGAGAAAAGTGCTAAGAGATGTGTCACAAAGAAATTTAATGCTATTTTTCTGGATTTTGTGATATTTGTGGGTTTTGTCATCCTTTTAAAGTCTGACATTTGCTGCGATATGTTTTCGAAGTCTTTAAAAATAATCACATCTGTATTATTTTGTATTGTTGGGTTTTTAAAAACTCCTCAAAGTGGATAAACTCCAGACCCCACAAAATCTGGACCCATACTTCAGTCTGAACCTTGCATTGCAAGTATTTTATCCCAGTTTATAATTTATCTTTTGATTTTATTTATGGCACTTTTTTGCCATGCAGAAGTTTTAAATTTCCACGTAGTCTAATTTACCCAGCCTTCCCTTCATCTCCGGTTTTCCTGTCCCACAGAGAAGTCCTTCGTGATTTCTTTTAGGGTGTCTGGTTCTTCCTTTATATGTTTATAAATACTTGATTCTTCTGCAATTGATTTCATGTAAGAATATGTTTTAAATTATTCAGTTTTCTGAATATTACTTATTGAATTATCAATATCCTTATTGATTAGAAGCGCCCTTTTATCATATATTAAATTCTCATATGTAATTGGATCCGTTTACCCAGGTTGGTTCTATTGATCTATCTGTTCATACACCAAGACCAAACAATTTTATATATAGGTTTATAATATATTTTAATGTCCGATATGGCTAATACCTTTCTATTTTTATTTTTTACCCTAAAAATTGTTCAGATTACACTTTCGTGCAAAAGTTTAGAATCACTGTCCATAGATCTAAAATATCCTGCCTTTATATTTATTGTAAATTTTTAGGTCAATTTAGGGAGAATTTTATGAAATTTAAGCATCTCATCCAAGTGCTTTCAATTTTCCTTTTCCCCATCAGTTTTCTTCATACGTATCTGACACACTGCTGGTTCGGATCGTTCGTCGGGATGTTCTTTCTGTCTGTTCCCGTAGATGGGATTCTTTGCTTTCCGTTGTATTTTCTGGCTGGTGGTTCTCGCTGTCGGGAGAGCCCTGGTTCTTGCACGTTATTAGATGCAGTAGCACCCAAGTTGCTGCTGGGAGCAAACAGCGTGCTGCCCGTTCCGTCACGGCAGGTCCGCGGGGGCCCCGTCTGCTGCTGTGGCATGCCACGCTGCCCCGTCCCCGTGTGCGCGCGCCTCGGTGTTCACCTGGGCTTTCCCAGTCGCCCATCGACCAGCTCCAAAGACTGCCCGCCTTTCGGACCTGCGCTGGCCCGCTCCGTGTGGCCAGGGCGCTGCGGGCACGGACCCAGCACGGCCTGCAGTGGGCAGCGGCCTTCCGCAGGGGCCCCGAAACGGCGCGGTGGCCACGCTTCGCCCTGGCCTTGGAACTGGCTGGACAGAAGGCCGGCCGTGCTTCGTTGTGTCCCGGGCCCACGTCCCCGTCGGCACAGCCCTGTCGTCAGCTGGCCGGCCGGGGAGACTCTGCTGCTGTCACACTCAGCCCTCAGCGCGTGTGGAGAGCGGAGCGGCCTTCTCAGAGCTGCCCTGCTGGGGACTGCCCGCTGTGCCCGCTCTGCACGGACGCCCGGAGCGCTGAGTGTGGCTCTGTGTGGCCAGCGTGTGGCCGTCCCACCCACAGACGGTGCTTCTGGGAGCTTTGGGCAGCCTGGCGGGCCCAGTGCCACACCTCTGAGGGTTCTGCCTCCGGTCCTGGGCCGGGCCACCTCCACGGGGCAGGGTGGCGCCTTTGACTTCTTCAAGGAGCAGAGGTGGGGGCCGCTGTGCCCACGTGGGCCACCCCCTCCCGCGTGCCGGTGTCCTCGGTGCTCACACAGGCAGACCGGGTCCCAGGCCTCACTGGTGGCCTAAGGGCAGGCCTGTGAGCCGCTCCGGTTTGTTGACTGGTCTGCTACCTTATGCACAGAGGTCACCTGGGTTTTGGGGCATTTGAGTGTGGCACCAGGAGCCAGAACCCCGCCTCCTGCCTCGCTTGGACAGTGTGACTCTAGTAGGGACAGCAGGGATGGCATCCTCTCCTGGCCTGGCTGCCCAGTGAGCGACCTTTTAAAAGAGTGAGTCCTAGGGGCACAGCCTTACCTTCTGTCTACTGCTTTGTCTCCCAGACAGCCCAAGACGTGGACGCTCTCCTAGCAGGTAGGACACATTTCTAGACGAGGGGACAGATTGACCTGCTCAAGGCCACACAGAGTCAGGATTTAGTATGACTCCCAATTCATGTGCTGTTTCCACAGCCTTTTCTTTTTCTGCCGCCTTTTAAATTGAGGTGAGGTAAACATATAAAATTAATCATTTTAAAATATACGGTTTTGCTGGTGTTTGGTGCAACCAGTGCCTTTGTCTAGTTTCAAAACATTGTCACCACCCCAGAAGGAGACTCCGTGCCTGCTGGTGGTCACTTCCCACTGGCCCGCTCCCGTGGCCGGCAGCCGCAGCCTCCGTCTGTCTCCGTGCGGCTGCCTGTCCCAGTGGTTCTGTCAGTGGGGTCCTGGGCACGTGGCCTCTCTCACTCAGCATTGTTTTCGGGGTTCGCCGAGTGGTAGCGGTCAGCACTCTGTCCCCCCTGATGTCCGAGTTGCTTTCTGTTGCCCAGTGGACCAGCTTTGTTGGCCCGTTCACCCGTCTGCACACGGGGGGTCACGTCCACCGCCGGCCGCCGCACCCTGCTGTCTGAGTCCCGGGAGCCCAGGCTCTGCCTGCAGACCGGAGGGGGCGGGGCGGGCGGCTGCTCCCTGTAGGCTCCCTGCCCGGCTGGAAACCCGTGTCCCACCGGCATGCCACGGTGCCCCGGCGCCGTCTCAGGGCCTGCGTGTCCCTGCACGGGCGGCCAGCCGTGCCGTGGCCCGGCCCGGGGCTTTCCTTCGGAGGGCCAAACCGCTCTGCAGCTTTAACCGGTGGGCTTTTCATTCTGGGCGGGAGAGTCTGCGTGCGTGGGGTCCAGGCACGGTTTCCTGGCTCTCGCTGTCCCACGCCAGCGTGGCTAGGTGGCTGGTGCGTCTGTGCCACAGCCTGGACCTCTGGGGGAGCGGGGACCGCCGCGATGGTCTCCTCTCCATGCTGGGGGCCTGGAGGACGAGGGGGCCGGCCAGCGGGTAAAGGCTGCGAAGCGGGGGTCTCCTAGCCGCCTGGGGGCGCACAGGGGGCGGAGTGACACCTTGGCTGGCTGCAGACGGGCTGCTGCTGGCCGCCAGCAGGGGACGTGGTGCGCGTTACTCCACCAGCCAGTCGCCGGCCAGAGCCCTGAGCCCTGCCGGGCTGAGGGAGCGTCGCGGCCTCCGCTTCTGCCCCCGCGTTTGGCCGCAGCGCAGCGGGAAGGAAGCCGGCAGTGAGGGAAAGCCATCTTGGTGTGTGTGTGCGCGCGTGTGTGTGTGTGTGTGTGTGTGTATGTGTGTGCGCGCGTGCGTGCGCGCGTGTGTGGCACTGACGTTTCACAGGCTCCCGGCCCTGCTGCATGGCGGATGACTCTCCCCCGCCCCCGCCCGCTCCCTCCCTCTCGCCCCCAGTTTGTAATCTGACACAGTCGACTGCAGTTGTCTCCTGAACCTCCGATCCTGGCGCTGCTGCGTGGAAGGTAGGCTGAGATTTGCTTTTCCCCCTAAAAATAGCCCTGCGTCCCTCACCTTCCCACACCGGGGCTGCGGTGGCGTTGGTCTCAGGGCCGCTGCCGGGCACTCTGCCCTGACAAAGTTTATTCCCAGCTGTCTGAGAATGCCCTTCAGCCAGGGTCCAGGTGGCCGCAGCTGCAGGGTGCTGAGGCTCCTGGTGCGGGAGCCGGAGCTCTTTCCACACCCTCCCTCCTGCCGTGCTGGACGGTGCTGCTGGGGCCCCAGGGCTCCGGGGGCCCATTTCCCAGGGCCAAGGCTAACCGGCCCCTCTCTCCCGTGGGGTTCCTCTTCCCCTCCTGCCCCCAGCTTTGCAGAAATCCCCTCGGGCAAAGTTTGACCTCATGCCGGGCCGTGCCCTCCTGACCCCAGGCCGTGATGCCCCATCGTTCAGAGGGAAGCCTCTTGGCTTTGGACGGGGTCTTCGTGCGGGGGTGGCTGCGGTGGGGAAGGGGCTGCGGGCCAGGAATCAGAGTTGGCTGTTTCCTCCACAGCGCGTCTCAGAGGCGGAATGCCGTGAGCGAGGGACCCGCACGTTAAGATTCTGTCAATTCATGTCCCTTGGACTGACTTGAATAATTTGTTTGTCAAAACAGATGTTCCCGGCAGAATGTGTGTGCGTGTGCGCGTGTGCCTGTGTGCACGCAGCAGGCTGTTTGCCCAGCAGACTGTGCCCTGCGAGCTGCATTTTCACCTGGAAATGCAGTGTTCACAGGACCACCTGCCCGGGGGGAAGTTGGCTTTGGGGGTCCGGGTGGGGACCGGGGTGTGGCTTGTTCTCCTGAAGCCGAGGCCTCTGTAGGAGCAGGTTTGCTCCTGTCCCCAGGGAGCCCACACAGGCTGTCCCCACATGGTCAGGCTGAGGTCTGGGCAGATGGGGCACACCCCTGTTATTGGGCTGGGGGCACGGGGGTCCCTGCAGGGGTCCCAGCCCTGTCTGCTGGGTCTCCATCCCAGCAGGTTCTTAGGATGCTGGGTGAGCCAGCAGGGTGGGGACCTGGGGAAGGGGAGGCGAGGGTGCCAGGTCCAGCCTGGCATCTCCGTGCATCACCTCCTTCCCCTGGAGAGAGACCCCACCTCATTCAGGGAGGACGAACGGCACGGATGGGAGCGAGCAGGCGAGGAGAGTGAGCCGGCTCTGAAAATGGCAGGTTGGATGGAGGGAGGGAGGAAGGCTGTCAGGGCCCGCGAGCCGCTGTGCCCGGGGGCGTGGAGTGCCTTGCTCTGTGGCCAGCGCCGGAGCCGGCGGTGGACGGGGCGCTGGCGGAGGGGCCACTGCAGAGCACCCCCCCCCCCCAACACCCACCCCCCACCGCAGCCTCTGGAGTTCGTTTCTGTCCTGGGCAGTGGCCAGCCCCTGAGAGCCGGGGTCCCCCCTCGGGGTGTTGCGTGCGGAGCCTCCAGGCCCATGGCTTCCGCGTGGGCCGGTGGTGCTGTGGGAAGGTAGCGAGGGCCCCATCCGCGGTGTGGGGTGACTGTCCAGGGCTGCACAGCCGGGCACGTGGCCTTGGACCCCGGACGTGGAGCAGCGTGTTTTGAGGTTGTTTGGAGAAGTGGCCGGCAGCTGATATTGCCACCTCCCCTTCTGAGAAGGTGACAAACTGGGTCAGGGGAAGGCTGACATCGTCGGCGTGCCGGGAAGGTGTGTGAGCTCCAGGGCTGCCCCCCACTCCTCGCCCGAGGGGTGTGTGTCCCGCTCGCCCAGAGCACGGATGCCGAGATGTGGGAGCCAGCACAGCCAGAGCCGGCGTGGGTGGTGCGGGACGCTCTAGGTGACGTGGTGCGCAGACGGGGCCGAGCGCTCCCAGCCGTTGAAACAGGGAAGCCGGCCACTTCAGCCGCCCCCTCCACTGCCACTTCCGGTCTCACTCGTTCGGCGCCGGCTCCTGGCGCCCGGGAGAGGACAGACTGCGCATGCCCGCCGAGGAGGGGGCAGCGAGGGGCCGAGCTCTGTCCCGAGCCGCCTGCGCTTCCCCTTGAGGACTCCTCCTCTGTGTTTTTGGAACAAAGCTTGGGGCTTCAATCAGAGCAGTGGCTCAGGTGGCAGTGAGCATCCGCGTCTGACCGAGCAGCTTTAGGGAGCCGTGAGTTTGTGTGTCTCCGTCCCCAGGGGTGCCGATGGTGCTGGTGGGGGACCCGCTTTGAGAACCTCTGGATTAGCGCAGGACCACCGGCGTGTAGGCGTCCATGGGAGGGTCCACCGTCTCTCAGTCTTTTGGCTGCAGGTGACAGGTGAGCAGTGCTGAAAACAGAGCCTGCCTCCCAAGTGGGTCTGTCTCCTGGGTGTCCAGCCGCCTGGGCCGGGGCCACCATCACGTCCTGGGTGTCCAACCCCTTGTGCCCATCATGTCCTGAGTGTCCAGCCGCCCGTGCCGGTGGCCGCTATCCAGTCCTGAGTGTCCAACACCCTGCGCCAGGGCCACCTTCATGGAGCCACCACTAGCAACTGCCCGGGTGGCAGCGGGGGCAGAGCCAGGCTCTCTGTGGTTCCCACGTCTGCTGGAGGGTTGGGATTGTGTGGTTCTGAGAGCCGGAGAAGGACTGGACTGGCAGTTCTGGTCAGTTCTGGATGAACTGGAGTGACTGACACCAACTTCTAGAACTTTCTGTTCTTCATTTCTCTGGTCCCTTTTGAATGAGATCATTGTATCCCTTGACCTGCGTTTCCCCAGCCTGCGCTTTGGGTCTGTCCCTTTGGAGAGCCGTCTGGTCATGTTGGGGAGCCTGCTCTGGCCGCCTGCCAAGGAGGAGCCGCGCCCTGCGCCTGGAGCCCCCGCCGCGGGTCCCACATGCTGCCCGGCCCCTACGTGCCGTCCTTGCTGGTCCCCGCCTGTCCCTTCCCTCTCCTCTCCCTATTTCGCTCCTTCCTTCCCCCCTCCCTCCCTCCCTCCCTTCCTCTCCCCTTCTCCCCTGGCCTCTCTGTGTCTTGCCTTCTACCCCGCCCGTCCCTGCTCCCTGTCCCTTCTCCATCACGGGCTACCCCTTCCGCATGCCTGCTATGGGACCGTGGACTTCAGTCTGTGCAGGTACCAGCGCCATTCTGTCCGTTGTTCTGATGACTGGGAACCCCATTCTTCTCTAGGCCTCGTTCCAATTTCCCCTTCTCATGTGACCCCGTGCGTCACAGCCCGCCCGTGCGGCCTGCCTACTTCTGGTTGGGCACTTCCAACTGCTGCTGAGTGTACCAGCGTCGTGGGCTGCGGTGTGCCCGCCCGTGCCCCAGTGAGGCGCCCGGAGGCTACACGAAGGGTGCTGGAGCAGGTCTCTGTAGGTGGCCCTTGTGGTCCTGCATGAGCGTCGCTCTGGGTGCATCTCAGAAGTGGGTGCTGGGCCTAGAGAGGCCTGCTTGTCTGGGCAAGGGCTTGTGGGTCCTGCCGAGCAGCCGGCTCCCCCTCCCCACGTCCCGCGAGGCGCTCACCTGCTTCCTGGTGTTTGCAGCAGCTTCCTGGAGCCCTGCCGGGGTAGAGAGAGCGAGGGAGAGTGGGGGGCAGCGTGGAGTCGGGCGGGTCTGCACAGGACAGAGAGAGCGAGCGGGTCTGCACAGGACAGGGCCGGGGCCCCTAAGAGGCAGGGAGGAGGGAGGTGTGGTGAGGCCCCCAGGCATATTGCTTGCCCGTGTGTCAGGGCCCTGTGGGTAATGGGTCTTCGCCTGTAGTACCAGATGTGGTTTTGGGGGTCACAGTTTCAGGTTAACCCCTGATTTCTGAAGTGACATTTTTAATCACCAAGAACCACTGAAAAGACTTGAAGAAAATATTTTTCATATAATTAGCTGTTACCGTGTCAGTCCTGGAATGCAGCCACTGTGACTTATTTATCTCTGTGCTCGGTGCTGAAGGCGGTGCGTTCATGTATTCATTCAGCAAACATCTGAGCGCCTGTGAAATACTAAGTAGCGTTTTAGGTGCTGGGAACAGATCAGCAAACAAGATAGATTGGGTCCCTGCTCTTATGGAGGTGATGGTCGTGCGTGCGTGCGTGCGTGTGTGTCAGACAAGCAGTCGAATAAATGACGAGAGACAGCCCAACTGAGGGAGCGCCGTGCAGAGTGTTACAACAGCCTGGTGTGAGGGGCGGGGGCTGGGCGGCCCCAGAAGGCCTCAGGGGAGGTGGCATTTAAGCTGAGCCAGGAGTGGTGCGAAAGGCCTGGCTGTGCAGACTGTGCAGCCCAGGGGGAGGCCCTGAGTGTTTGGGGGGGAAGGGGCTCTCACGGCTGCAGTTCTCACGGACGCCATGCAGGAAGTGCTGGAGCAGGTGGACGAGCAGGGGCCGAGGCCCCCACAGTCGCCCACAGACCCTCAGCGTCGGCGTGAGCCCCATGGCTGGACACCAGTGAGTGGGTGTTTTCTGTCAGCTCCACCCTCGGGGTGCTGTCCGTGGGGGTCCCTGCCTCCCTTCCGCCTGCCCCGCGCTGCCCTGCCCCCCGCCCAGCGTCCCCGCAGAGAAAACCTGGTCGTCTTGCTCTGGACCAGAGGCCTTTCGAGTGGGACTCGGAGCTGCTGCCCAGCTGGCGGAGCTGGCGGTGGGACTTCGGTGGCCGTGATGACAGTGTTTAGAACCAGCTGCTGCAGCTGGCTCAGCACCGCGCTTTCAGTCGGTGGTGGCGGTGGTTCTCACTGACTCGTGGTTTCTAAGCCGAGCGCCTCCCCACCGTGCTGCCGTGGGTCACCTGACCGTGGCCCGATCAGTGCGGGAAGAACGTGGGGCAGCAGGCCCACTAGCTGCTTTGTTCCCGTTGCCCCCGGGGGGCACTGGAGTTCCCTGTGAAGTTAGAAGCTCTGGGCTTCCAGGAGCTCAGTGTTCCGGGGCCGAGGCTGCGATCTGGACGTCGGCCTGCCTGGTCGGGACCTGCTCTGGGAGCGGGGACGCCGGGCAGCTCGGAGCCGGCCACCCCGTTCTGATGTCCTGGGGCTCGGGCAGCGTGCAAGGGGCCCCTCCACTGACACCCCAGTCACACAGACAGCCCCAGCCCAACCCGCAGCATGCGTCTGCATCGCGAGCTTGTTTTTTATTTTTTTTTAATGACAGCTTTTAATTTTTATCAGAAAGTAACGAATGCTCATTGTGGGAAAGTTAGAATGTATCAAAAAAAGCACGGAGAAGGAAACATATATCACTCATAATCCCATCACCCAGGCGCGACCACATTCTATCGGCGTGTTTTCCGAGGTTTTTCTCCATGAAGAATTTTTATGTAGTTGTTTTGAATTGTGTTTTTAAAAAACTTTACATGATAATATTGACATTTTTCCATGGCATGAAAACCTGCAAAAACATGCTCTCACGGCGCTATGTGATATTTCAACGAGGCTGTACCCCAGTTTACCGACCCCGCGTGACCATCCCGGCTCTTCCCATCCTCCCTGCCGCCACAGACGACGGACGGTTACCGCGTCCGATCTGCCGCTTCGCGGGTAACACTCGCGGGATGAGTGTTGCGGGAGGGTTTCCCGCGGCACCGAGCGCTGAGCGTGTCAGCCAGCCGTGGAGTTGGAGCACCGCACGGGACGGCCAGCCCCGAGGCCCTGCGCGCCTCCGCCCCCTGCGTTCCCTGGCCCTCCAGGTGAACCACACCGCCCTCCGCCGGACACGGCAGCCTGGGAGCCCGGAGTCACCGGACTTCTGGCCGCCCCCAGCCAAACAGCCACCGCGTCTCTTGGGCCTGCTCGACTTTGTCGCGCCCAAACGCCCAGCTCTTTCGGCCGCGGACGCAGTGTGCGCTCTCTGGCCGCTGGGCATGGCCGTGTGCTTTGTCTGCCCAAGCCCGAGGCCTCGCAAGATGGGCATTGCTGACCGTCAGGCCCACGTTACAGATGAGGAAGACAGGCGGTGACCCCTCCAAGATCACACGGCTAGGGTGGGCGGGCCAGATTCCGAACCCGCTCGGCCCAGCCTGAAGTGCGGCGAAGGCGGAGGGGCAGAACCAGACGGCCCCGTCGCCAGCGCGAGGACCTGGTGCTTGTTCTCATAAGAATAAAAGCGACCTCACAGGGTCCCTCTGGCTGCCGTGCGGCGAGGGGACTGTAGGGCACAGACAGACGCAGGAGGCCAGGGGGTGCTGAGACGGGGGGGTCCCAGCTCAGGCCGAGTGCGTGGCAGGGCCACAGTGAGAAGAGGTCGGATTCAGGGCGTGAAGGGAAAGCGGGGAGCAGCCCGTGAGGACAAGCGGGACGGCGTCTGGGAGGAAGCGGTGCGGGGCGGGGGGACCGGGGGCGGGGGGACCGGGGGCGGGGGGACCGCGGGCGGGGGGACCGCGGGCGGGGGACCGCGGCAGTGGCGCGCACCTGCCCCCAGCAGTGGTTCCCAGATCTTTCAGCAGCGCGGTGCCGGGGCGCGGGCACACGATGGAGCGCCGCTCCGCGCCAGGCCGGGCCGGGCGCCGACCCGCCGGGTGTGTCGTGAGGAGGCCGGACGCGAAGGGCCGCAGTGCGCTTTCACCCGTGGCGCATCCGCAGAGCGGGGGTGTGGGGCAGCGGGCGCCCCGGGCCAGTGGGGTTGAGGGCTGGGGATCAGGCTGCCCTAGCTACAGGGCGTTGGGTCCTTCCTGAGGCAGTGGGGGTGCCCTGTAGTGATGGGGGGATGGGGGCCCCTACCCGGGACATACTAAAACCATTAAGTAGCGTGCCGTAAATGGCCGGATGGATGGCGCATGGATTATGTCACGATATGTCTGTTTCTGCAGCCGGCGGCCACCACCCCCCCCGCCCCCGGCCAGCACCTGCCCTAAGAAGCCTGCGTGGGCCTGAGCGCAGGGTGGGGGCTCTCTCAGAGATCGGGGGCGGCGAGTGCTGGGCTCCGGGAGCTGCGCGGTTCCCTCAAGCGCTCTGTGGAGCGGGGACCCCCCACCCCCCCACACACAGGAAGCCAGAGTGTAGGGGTGGCCTCTTTGTCCCCTGCTGCAGCCCCCGCCTTCCTCGAGGAGGTCACAATTTGGAGGGCACGTGACCCTCCAGGCCCGGGCAGCCCCCGCCCCGGAGGCCGAGGCCCTGGCAGGGTACAGGCGGCGGGCACACGGGTGGACGGCGTGTGGCGCGGCCGGCTCCGTAGCCCCCAGCCGCCCCGCTTGCCACCAACCCAGCCTGTTCCAGCTCCCTGCGTCTCCTCGGGAGCAGAAGAGCAGCCTGTCACTTGAGGATAAATTCATCTCCTTGGTGTTTCCTTGGTCACTTCTGGGTTTCACACGGCGAATTTCTGTTGCGTGGAGGAGGAGGGCAGTGTACAGCATGGTCAGCTCAGAGGCGAGTGGAGTCTCAGCAGGATGGACCCAGATGTCCCCCTGCCCTGAATGCCGGGGGTGCTGGGGGGGGGCAGGAGGGGCTCTGCACGCGCCTGTCAGCGTCGGCGTGTGGGCCTGCCACATCGGGGTCCTTGGTGCCTCCCGAACACGTCCCCCGTGGCTGAAGCCACCACGCCGCTGGGAGTCCCGTCACGGCAGCACCGGGCACCCTGGCCGGCGTCTGTCATCCCTCCCCGTGTGCCAGGCCGGCTCCTAGTGCGTCACCTCGGTTACCTCACTTAGGCGTCAGAAGGACCCCGTAAGGCAGGTCATTCTCTGCATCTTGAAGATGGGGGACTGAGACCCGGGGAGGCAGGTCACCCACCCAAGTCCATGGGCCAGGGGGTGGTGCCCCACGGTTCACTGAGGCTGGGGCAGAGCGCACGCCCCGTCCGTGGGGCTGCACGGCCAGAGGGGTGGGCCGCGCGGTCTGGGCCACCTGCAGGGGTCGTTCCCACGCCCCGGTGTGTCTGAAGTGGCCGCCTCAGTGGCATCAAATGCGGTCGGACGGAGCCTGGAGTCAGACTGGCTCGTTCTGGCCTTGGCCCTGTGATGTCCTAGCTGTGCAGCCGCAGGTGCACTTCTTAGCCTCTCTGGGCGTCTGTTTTCCGACCTGTGAGATGGGAGGGCAGTGGCGTCTGCCTCCTCAGAGGGTCGCCGTCGAACGAGCTGAGACGGGAAAGCGCCGGGCCCTGGCGAGCGCTCAGCAAATGCCGTCGCCGCCGTCCAGACGGGGCTGCAGGCGGGGCGGCCTGGCGCGTGAAGCGGTGCGGGGACGCGGGGTGTCCCCAGCGGGGCCTGGCAGGGCGTGAGGGCCGGCGACTGCCAGCCCTGGTTACCGCGGCCGGCGTGCGTGGACTCCAACCAGGCCAGTCCTTAGGGTGATCGTGGCGTTAGCGGGGTGCCGTCGGCGGGCCCCAGTGTGGCGGGGTCCCCTGTGCCTCAGTGATGGGGACCCTCTCCCGCACGCCTGCCCCAGGGGGCGTGTTCTTGGTATGCCCCGCTCATGTCGCCGGACCGACCCACGCGCGGCCAGCCCCGCGACGCCTGTGCCCTCGTCCCACACCGCAGGAGAGTGTCACCATCCCCCTGCTCTCGGTGACGTGCCTGTGGGGGCGTGCAGGTTGCATCCTGTGGCAGGTGGAGCTCAGCCAGGCTCACGTGCGCTTCTCCGCTAGGCGCTGCGTTGACCTGGGCGCCGCTCTGTAGGAGCCCGACCCCCGGCCGAGTGTGCAGGGCGCAGCGGCCGTGAGCGCAGGTGCCCGTCACGCTGCTCCTGTGAAGCTTGTTGACGCCCGTCCTCTGAGCGCGGCAGCCCAGGTGTTAGAGGCGCCTCCGCTGCTCGTTCGTCTTCCTTTCCTACGAGCAGAGCCGCCCGAAATATGTGCGAGGAGAGGGTGGTGTGGGAGAGAGGGGCTTTCGCTCGGAGGACAGTATGTGTCATGTGACCCTGCACTGGCTGAAGAGCTCCGATGACACTGGCTTCGGCCCCGCTTCGTGCGCGGCCTCCGGTAGTGCCTGCCGTGGGGGCCCTGCCCGGCGGCCTCGGGGCACAGGACTTCTGCAGGCCGGGCCAGCCTGAGTGTCCGCGGCCTCTCCCGGCGCTGCACAGCGAGCCCCAGGTGCTGTGGGAGCCAAGGGACGGGGGAGCAGCACGGCCGGTCACAGCCGGCAGTGGAAACGGGACCGACGCTGGTCGACGTGGGGGCGGCTGTCCAGGCCCCACCCCGTCACGGCTCGGCGGCTCACCGGCGCGGGAGTGACACGCGGGCACGTGGGCCTCCTCTCTCCCCGGAAGTGGCCCACTGGAGCTCTGGGCTCAGGTCTCGGATTCGTAGGTGACGCGTGGGGAGCTCGGGGCGGGCGCTTCCAGAGCGGGGGTGTTAGAGTCACACGGGGCGTCCCGAGCTTGGCTTCCGCAGCACCCGGGCCTCCCGTGAGCGTGCTGAGTGCGGGCGATTCTGCACCCGCCTCGCTCGCGGGTCCCTGGAGCTGGCTGGACGCCCCCCCACCCCCGGGTGCCAGCGTCATCTCCCTTCTTGCCCTACTTGTCGAAGCTCGCATGCTACTGACTTAATGTCTTTTTTCAATGAGCTCATTTTCCTTTTTAAAGACACTTATGTAGGCTAAAAATAAACAAACGAGATTTTATGTGGTTACCATAAATGAAATCTTTATATCATCTTAAATGAACTCGGTCTGCCAACGAAGACAGCGAGGGGAAGAGAAATCTAACCGTCTCTCTAACCGCTCCCCGTGAGGCCGGTCCCTCCGGGTAGGGGTCGGCGAGCGTGGGAAGCTGACAGGGCCCAGGTGAGACCTCCTCCGGGAGGAGCCCATGGAGGAGAGTGGAAACAGCCACCTCCTCACTCTCCGAGTTCGTGTTACTTGATGGCACCGCCGAGTAACGGTGGTGATAATGCTATAGCCATGAAACGCCGTGACCGCTCGCAGTGGCATTCAGCACCGTGTGCCCTGCCGTGCCATCGACACTCTGCAGACGCCAGCTCGTTACATCTTTCCGGCGGCCCTACCGAGTAGGTGTGGCAGGCTGAATGTGGCCCCCCAAAGATGCACCCACGCCCCACTCCCTGAGCCGTGACTATTAACCTCGTAGGACACAAGAGTGACTGACCTGTGTGGTGAAAGATGCCATCGGGGCGAGGGCCTCGCGAGGAGGCGCCCGGTGGCCCTGAGTGCTGTCGCCATGTGCAGGAGGGAGGCAGCCACGCAACCACGAGGGAGAGGCTGGAGGGGTGTGGCCACCAGCCAGGAGGCCTGGAGCCCCCAGAAGCTGGAAGGGGCAGGAGGCTCCTCCCCAGGGCCCCTCGAGGCCTGGTTTCTGATTCCGGCATCTAGACCTGTTGAGGGTGAGTTTCTGTGGTCGTAAGCCACTCAGGTTGCTGTGAGTCGTCACGGCAGCCACCGGAGATCACACTGTCACCACCGTGGAGGCAAAGGGGCTGAGGGCCCACGGCCAGAAAGCGGCGAAGCCGGGTTCAAGCCAGGTGGGTGCCCCCGGAGGGGTCCAGGAGTCTCCGACGTCCCCAGGCGGCACAGCCCGGACCACGGTGCTCTCGGAGGGCGTCGGCACTTGGCAAAACTCACCTGCAGAGCCGGACTCTGAGAAGACGCGTCGGGAAGTGGAAAGCGAGTCGATGGCGTCTGGCCTGGTAGGCTGAGGCTCGAGGTCGTCTCTCTGCTTTTCAAACTGGAGGCCGCGAGCTCTCCTCTCAAAGCCGGGGAGGAGGGGGCTTGGCAGAGGCTTCCTCCAGGCCCACGCTGCGGTTCCCCTCAGCCCTGCCCCCGCCTGCTCCCTCCCGTGGTCCTGGTGCTGGGTGTGTGTGTGGGGGGGGGTTGCGGGGAGCGCACGTTTGGCCCCCACCCGCTTCCAGAGGTAGCTGAGGTTTAGATCGTGGCTCGTCTGATGGAGGGAGCCCCAGTGGGCATTTTGGGCACAGAAGGGGGGTAGTGAAGGGGACTTGGCTGGCATTCCATGAAATACCACCAAAGTAGATGGTCCAGCACGTCACAGAGGACACACACCTGCATCCCCCATGATTGGACCCAGGCCTCTGCCTCAGTTGTGGGGTTTGGGCGAGGACCTCCCTCCTTGCTTCTCGATCCTCCTGTCCCTCACCCCCTCCCTGCATTCCCCGCACTGCTCAGTTATGGGGTGAGATCTGATTTTTCTTTCTTATCTCCTGGGAAACTGCATTTCAGAACATCAGCACACAAACCGCCCCAGGACCCCATGCCCTAAGCCGTTGTCCCTTACTCAGTGTGAGAGACAGAGCCCCAAAGGCTGTAGGGACAGCTTGTGTGTAGGAGGCTAATCAGAGTCACGTGACGGCTAATGCTCCTCAAACCCCAATTATGGCCGGACCCAGCAGCCGCCCAGAGCCAGGCCGGCAGCCCCCAGGGGATGGTCCTCCCTCCCAGCCACAGGGAGCGGGCTGGGTGTGGGGGGGGGGCAGGGCGGCTCAGGAAGAGCATGGTGGTTGGCGAAGCGATGGTCCCTCCAGGTTTCAGGAGCCGCTGATGGTTCGCAGAACCGGTCCTGCCTGAATTCTGTGCCTTAGGGGGCGCGTGTCGGGGCCTCCCGGCTGCGTGTGATCTTGCCTTGCCGTGGGGGCGCGGCCTGTGGCTCGTGCCTGGGGCACAGACCCTGCGGCGGGCGCGGCCTGTGGCTCGTGCCTGGGGCACAGACCCTGCGGCCGAGTCAGAGCCGGCGCTCGCGTGCGTGCCCTGGGCAAGGTCCGCGTGTGCGCTGCCCGGGAGCGTGGCTCGGAGCCACGCGCTCTGGCCGACGGCCGCCCTCGCTTTACCCTCCCCGCGGTGCCCGTGCCGGCCGCGCGTGCCAGGCGCCGCGGTGTCCCTGCCTCGTTCCGCGCCTGGTCATCCGGAGCTTAGTGGGGGAGGCAAGCGGGCAGGGGAGTGGACGCTGCGGACGCCGCGGGGCCCGGGCAGCGGCCGTCGCCCTCGCGGACGTCCTTTCTCCTTCGGGAGGAACGCCGCAGCGCGAGGTGCGCGGGGCGTGACGCACACGTGTGTACTCAGCGTTCGTGACTCCGTGCGCAGTGGCGGCTTCATTCTGGAGAGGCGAGGCTTTCGGGGACCGGCCAGCGGGAGCACGCCGCCCTCCTTCTCCGTGGCACTCTCGCCGGCAGCCGGTCCCTGGCCAGCTCGCGGCCGGGCCGCGGGCCAGGCCTCCGCGCCCAGCGTGCGCGCGGCGCCCGTCTGCACACAGGTCCGCCAAGCCGCCGCCTGCTCCTCGCTGCTCTTTCTCTGCCCCGCCCCCCCCCCCACCGTTTCCAGTTCACACCCTGGTTCCTTAGAGTCACAGAAGCCATCTGTTCCCCAGCCCCTGGCTGCGAGGCCCTCGAGTGGCGTCCCGCCAGCTGGCAGGTGACACTCTGGCGGGTGGAAGACGGGGCCCCGGCTCCCGACGGCTGCGCGCCTCCCCGCTGACGTGAGCGCCGGGCCGCGCGGCCGTGCCAGGCGGCAGCTTCCTCGGCGGGGCCTCCTCCTGGCAGACGCAGCCCCGCCTCGGCCTGGCTTTGGCGCTTTGTCTCCGCGGCGGAGTAGCGTGCGGCCGGCAGTGCGAAGGGGTGAAGGCGTGTGGGAGGAGAACGGGCGGCGTTAACAGTGTTGATGTAGACGCCCCGATGAGCCCGGCACACATGTTGCGTTTTCAGTTTTGAACTCATTGCCGATATTGAAGGCTGAGCGCAAAAGTTTCCCATGACATTCCAGATTTTGGCAGTTTTCCTGGAAGAAATCAGAGGTTCCGGGAGCAGATTCTGTGTGCCACCGTCGGCTTCGTTCACCCTCGTCACCTGCCAGCGTGCTGGCCTCTGGCTCCGGCCTCTGCTCTAGGGTTTGCTGTTGACGCCCCAAGTTGGGTTCTTGCTCAGCTGGCGACTCGGCCAGGCCACGCACCCCTCCCTCTGCGCTGCGCGTCTGTCTGTGTGACCCGGGGAGGGGCCGTGCCCGAAGAGCTGTGACAGCCTGGAAGGGCGCCCGCGCGTCCGGAAGTGCAGGGCGTGGCTCCTCGCGCCGTGCGCCTGTGACCCCTCCCCCCGCCCCGCGGCCCACCCCGCGCACGTGGCGTTCGCCCCCTTCAGACTCGCTGGTGCAAACCGGCGTGTTTCCATCAACAGTCTCGCCTAGCGGGCGCGCTGATCGACTTGGCGTTGTGCTGCGTGACCCCGGCCTGGCCAGACGCCGGGCTCTGTCCCATTCCCATCTGGCTCAGGGAAGGGTTTGACGTCCTGGCCGGAATGGCCTTCGCATGCTCGGAGCGTGGACGGGAGAGTTGGGGACACCCTGAGCTGTGCAACCTTCGGGCGTCTGTGGGGCGGTAAGCCCGCCCTGGAGCTGGGGACAGTGCCACGTGCCCCTCCACTCCCTGAAGTCACGTCGCATCACGTCTCAATTATGTCCAAGAGCGAGTAAGCGGAGATGCCGGTCCGTCAGCTGTTACGTCCTTTGCTTTGTCTGACAGGTGGTTGTCTCCCGAGTGGCATTTTCTCCCGAGCCGCTCCGGTCTGCAGCGTCTTTGAGCATGGTGCGCTTCGCGTGCAGCCCGGGGCACCCTTCCGTCATTCACTCCTTCGCGCCTCACCTAGGGGACCTGAGCAGTGCCCGAAGGTTGTGGTGGTTGCGGTGTGGGGGCGCGGGAGGGCGTGCTGCTGGGGTCTCGTCGCCCAGGCCCGGGCGTCGGCGGTGCCGTGGGCGGGCGCCGAACCCGCACCGCGCCTTCTTTCCCACAGGCGCTGTCTGGGCACGGGGACGAGGCGGCCCGTGACGTGGGGAGGGCCTCGGGCTCACGGCGCTCACGCTCTAGTGGCAGAAGCGGCCGAGAGGCAGCTGCCTCCCCAGACCAGCGTCCCCGTGGCAGAGGACACGAACCGGGGCGGCTGGAGGGGACTGCGTCGGGCCGCGCGGCGTGGGGAGCCCTCGTCGCCGAGGCCACACCTCAGTCAGGAGTGGTGTCACCTGAGACAGGACAGAGGCTCACCCGCGCTTAGGCAACGGGTGCAACCGCTCACCCGGTCAGGGCCCGGAAGCGGGAGGCCGCCGGCCCGGGGCCTCTGGGCGCCTCGCGTGTGCGCCTCGTGGTCTCGCGCGCCCGTCTGCACGCGTGGTCGCGGGTGGGGGGCCGCGCGCTCTGCGTCGTGTGGAAACGCGCACTGCGTCTGGAGGACGCCCCTCAGCGCCCCGGGAGTGGGCGCGGCCTTAGCCTTACGCCTCACGGTTGGGGCACCTGGAAGGAGCCACAGCATGTCCGCGCCCCCTTCTGCTCTGGCTGGGCCTTAGAGGATGTGTGGGGTGCGGGCCGACGCCGAGAGGGGGCACACCCCGCCTGGGGGCGGCCCAGGCCGAGGCCCCGGGGGCAGAAGTGGCCGAGCGGAAGCAGGCCAGAGCAAGCCGGCTCGGCCTGAGGGGCGGTGGCCCCCCCCCCCCACGGAGGCGGGGTGGACAGTTCGCCGGCACAGGTTGGAGAGGTGGTGACGGGGCGGGGAGAAGACCGGAGGCAGCAGAGGGTGGCGGTGCCCGCGGGGCTCGGAGCCCCTCTTCACGTGCGCACTGGCCTCCTCCACCTGCCCGCTGACCTCCGGGCGGCTCCGGGCCCCTTTCGGGCTGGCCTCAGCCCTGAGGACGCGGTGGCCGCTGGCCTGAGTGGGGAGCGGGGCCGTCCCGGTCACAATGTCGGCCTCTCCCTGCACAGACGCCCTCGGAGGGCGCGTGGTTGCTCGTTATGAAATGGCCCCAGCCTGGCTCCCACGGGGACTCAGGGCCACCGCGAGCTACTGTCACAGCCTTGCCCATAAATACTTAAATGGCAGTTCAGCTTTCAGACCCGGCCGTCAGGGGCAGAGATCAGGCTTCGCGACCTGCCGGCAGTTTACACAGTGAAATCGGATTCTCTCGGTCTTTTCTCCCCGCGCCGTTGTTCCCGTTTCTGCACAGTCGAGATGGCGGCGTCTGTGCCCAGCGCGGAATCGAGGCCGTGCAGGGGTCTCTGCACCTCCTGCGAGTGTGGAAAGGTGGAGAGCAGGGTGCGTCTCCCTGCAGAGCCTGGCGCGCGCCCCGTCTTGAGCCGGTGTTTCGGGCCCGCTCCCGACGCGGCCGGCAGCAGGCCGTCGTTGCCTTTGCTGGAGCAGGACTCGGGGACCCTCGAAGGCGAGACACGTGCCCTGCGCCGCACCGGACCTTCCTGCACCGGGCCGACCTCCCCGGGCTGCCTCCAGCTGCTGGGTGCTGTGGCCGCCTCGCACCCCCGAGCTGTCCGTGGTCGGTGCCGGGAAGGTCGCGCGCAGACGCGGAGCGGGGATGGGGGGAGACCAGCGCCTCGGGGCCCACGCTACGTGGTGAACACGTTCTGCTCCCGAGCGCACGTGCACGTGAGGCAGGCGTGGCGCACGCCTGCCTGGTCCGGCTCCGGCTCGGGGTGTTCTCCGCACAGGCGAGCCGAAAGCCAGGTAACGCGCACGCCCAGGGGAAGTTTAAAGAGCAGCGCAGCGGGCCGCTGCCTCGAGCGGCGCCGGCGGCCGGGACGCACGTGCCTCCTGAAGGACGGTTAACGCTATTCGGCTGAACGGGAGGGACCGTGAACGTTCTAAAACAAAACTGCATTTGTTCGCGCCTGCCCCTGCCAAACCCTCTCCACGAGGCTGCTTTGTCCCCGTCCCCTCGGGTGAGATCGCGGGCTGATGCCATTGGCTTTTCCCGGACGGTGGACACCCCTCTTTGTCCCTGGTGTCCAAGCAGCACTTTGGTTGTCAGACTGCCCAGTCCCACGTCCCGCCTCGTTTAAACCTGACGCCTTCCCTGTCTCCTGTCGGGGCGGGGTTTGGTCGTATGCCCGTAGGGTGTGTACGCAGAGGCCTCGCTGCTTCTGTTTCCCGGCTGCCACTTGGCATTATTTGCGTGAGCGTTAGTATTTAAAATTGGGGGGCGGGAGTCAGAGAAACACAAAGCTGCTGGAGTCTTTAGAGGTTAAGGGTGACGAGAGCCCTGCGTGCTAAGACCAGCGAGCTTTCCCTGGGAAGGGCCAGGTAGTGAAGATGTCACTTGGGGTGTGTCCAGTCTAAGTCGCGGTGACTCGGCTTGGCTGCAGATCACGTGGCTGTGACCGTGTGCCAGCAGCACTTATGGACAAAAGCAGGTGGAGGGCCATTGCCTCCTGACTTTTGTGGCAGAGCAATGCCCGGGATCGGAGGAAAACATACAGCTTTAGGTCCTCCTAGTTTAAAAACAGCATTAAAAACATAAAACAAGTTAACCAAAATACTGAACAGTGGAAACTAGAAGGCTAACAGAATAAAGCAGAAACGGAGGGCAAGAGTGAACAAAGGGGAAAGCGGAGAATAATGGATTAGCAAACGACAGCAGAACTGGCCCACAGCCTCCGGGGCTCGTTTCTTTCTTTCTTTCTTTCTTTTTTTAATTTTAGCAACTAAGATGTTTTGAATTTCCAAACATTGTATTTATGTCAGCAAACTTGCAGAAGATTCTAACTGTTAAGACACGGGATTCTGTTTGGCGCTGCTGGTTTTCTTTAAAAGCGCAGTAATCCCGCAAGTGTTGAAAGTCCAGTTCAGAGACACGCGTGGTTAGGAACCCTTTGCCTAAGATAGTCAGCAAGGGCTGTTTGTCGAAGAGGCTAACAGAAAGGAAGACTCCACTCGAAGGCTGTTTCCAGATTCCATCCAGGGGAGCTTTGGGTGCCCCCCAGGGCCACACCGAGCAGTTCTGTAGCCCGGGCTGGCTGTGCCTGAGGGCGGGGGGCACCGCGGGCAAACTCCAGGGCCTGGGGGTGGCCTGCGGGCTGGCACTCTGCGTCCTGTTCATCCTCACTGCGTGACCGTGCGTAACTCATCCTCAGTGCTGCTCAGTCCCCTCACGTGGAAAACGGGAATGCCAGCAGGGCGGCGGGGTTAAAGGCTCCACGCAGCTGCCGTGCTCAGAGCCCGGCCTGGCGCCCGGGGAGGATCGATGAGTGCCAGTCAGTGTCGTTACTGTCATCACACTGCCTGTCTCGTCACCGTCCGCACCTCTCTCGAGCGGTCTGTCTGTCTGGGCACGGAGGCCCCGGGCAGCCGCGCTGCGCGCTTCCCTCGCGGCCCGGCATCCCACGCAGGGGCCCCCGGGAGCCCCCGGGAGCCGCTCCTCTGCGGAGTGGGGTTGGAAGTGCCCCTGTCTCCGGGACACATAACCCAGGTGTCCCTCACAGAACCGACATGGGGACTTCTGCTTGTTTTATTCATTTATTTATTTTTACCAAGACCATATAAATTTTGTGTAAGAAAACTGCTTGAAATCTCTCTGATATTTTCCTCCAAGATCAAGAGGCTTGTGTTTATTCCCAGCAACTTCTGTTCAGGGCACAGGCCTGCACTATAAAATACAAACTGTGGGGGCAAGTGCTTTCTTTGAAGGGGAAGTCCTTCCCCCGTCACTCCAGAGAAGCGCTGGGCCACGTGAGAACCTCAGTGAATCGAGGGAAGGGGCCTGGGCACAGTTGGGTTAACGCAGGGCAAAAGAGTGGGGTCAGCATGATGCCGGGACAGGGAGCCGCGGCAGCTGGGCCTGCGGGAGCGGGCACCTGGAGCGGCGGTGCGCCCGGTGACAGCCGCAGCTGGGGTCTCCTGACGCCCTTTAGTGTCTGTAGGTGGTCCCGGGACCTGTCCACAGGGCGCCGTCCCGGCTGCTCCCGACACGAACTGTATGGTCAGGATGACGGGGACCGTGTGCCTGGGTGACGGGGACCGTGTGCCTGCGTGCCGGGGACCGTGTGCCTGCCTGCCCGGGACCGTGTGCCTGGGTGACGGGGACCGTGTGCCTGCGTGCCGGGGACCGTGTGCCTGCGTGACGGGGACCGTGTGCCTGGGTGACGGGGACCGCGTGCCTGCGTGCCAGGGACTGTGTGCCTACGTGACGGGGACCGCGTGGCCTGCGTGACGGGCCAGGGTGCGCGTGAGCTCCACCAAGTCCACCTCGTGAGCTCGGTCCATGTGCTTCGTGTGCTGGAGCTTCCGTCCCCGCTGGGACCCCAGTTTGGCCGTTTGGGGCAGGGCTCCTCTGGGGATGGCCAGCCTGACCACAGCCGGCCCTGAGGGTGGCAGGTGAGGTGCAGGACCGGGGCTTGGAGCTCGTAGGACGGGTCTGGTCCAAGACGCTCAACCTGAGCAGCCAGCCAGGCGGGGCGTGTGCATGCGCGGTCAGGTGACGTGCGCGGCAGTGCCCCCCGCAGGGCCCCCTGCCCTCCCGCGACGCCAGGACCAACACTCCCCAGTCTGCCTTTCTGTGTTACGCCGCACGTGATTCCTGGGCACTGATGAGGCCCCGCAGCCCTCAAGGCTGATGAGCCCAGAGAGGAGTCAAGTGCAGCAATTATGAGGCTGACAAGGGGACAGGCAGCTGGAGTCCTAGTCCGAAAGCAGGCCGGCACGGCGTGGGCTTCGTGTCCACTGAGTCATGGAACCGTTCTCCAGCCACCGCCGTGCGGTCGGCGGGCCCGGTCTGGCTCACCGCGTAGCACTTTCTCTGAAACGGCAACAGCAGGGTAGGACTCAGCACCGCCTGGTGCTCCTGTGTCCTTGTGATCACGACGTTGCATCTTTAAGTGGCTCAGAAAAAGCCGGGGACCCCTGAAGCACGAAGGGCAGGCCACGGCGGGTTAAGCGGCGGCGCGCTGAGGCCGTCGCCCGGTGCGTGGGAGCCGCTCCGGGGCCTGGGGGCTGCCGCGGCGACGTGGCTCCGCGTGTGTGGGCCACGTCCTCTGCCGCCTCGTGCCACTCCCAGCTCTTTTCTAGCGTGGAAGCCTCCCGTTTAATACTCCCAAAGGCCCCCCTGTGGCGGTGGGTTTTCTCATGCGTGGAGAAGAGCCTGTTTTGACTTTGGAAGCACTGGCCTCAGGAGCCCTCCCTTTGCCCTCGGCCCGTGGGGGCCTCCGACGGCCGCCTGCGCCCCGTGGGCGGCGCTGCGGCCAGACTGCCACGCTCGGGGCCCGAGCCGTGTCACCGCGAGGTGGCGGTGCCTCTGCGTCTTCACTTGCGGCGTGCCCGGGTCGTCACGGTGCCCGCCTCGGGGTCCTTCGAGGACCCGGTGACACGCCACGGGAGAGGCCTTCGGGCGCGGCGCACACTCACAGCGTTAGCAGCGCGGTTCACACCCATCGGGAACCAGTAAACGCAGAGCCGAGTTCCCGAAGTAACTGTTTTAGGAAATTGCAGCTCGCGCCGAGCTTCGGCGAGGGACGCCCGTGAGCGGGGCCCGTGTTGGCTGGGTGCAGGGCGCTGCACCCAGCCGCGGCGGTGGCGGGGGGGGGGCCTCTCCCGCGCTTCAGAGCCTTTCCTCGAGCAGCAGCAGCGCCTCCACACGGCGGGTCCCCTCCCTGCCTCCACGGGGCGGGTGAGCTAAGGCGCGGTTGCCCGCGAGGGGCGTGGGGCGAGCCGCGGAGATGCGTGCACCGCCCGGAGGACGCGCGGGCGAGTAGCTCACAGCCGCGGGCGAGGGCCAGCGAGGCGCCGGCCGTGCGCCCCCCGCGCCCCAGACCCGCTTCCTCGCAGGAGCCCCCGCGCTCCTCCTGGGGGGGGGTCATCTCGGCTTTCACTTCTCACTTGGCAACCTCACGGCTGTCATTCACGGTCAAACGGAAACACAGGAAATAAAACCTTTCATCCAGCAAATGGTCGTGAGCACTTCTGTGAGCCAGGCGTCCTGCTGAGGACTGGGGGTGCAGGATGGCACTGTCGTCCCCAACCCCTGCCCTCGAGGGTGTGCGTCCACCTGGGCACGTTGCGTGAGCTCAGCACGGTGAGGTGGGGGAGCCCCTGACCCCGGGCGGGCTAGGTGCTTGTCCTTACGAAAGAACGGTGATTAGCATTAGGGGGACCTTTTGGGTCACTTAAAAAAATCAATAGATTTTTCAAAATGATGACTTTAGGGTTACAAAAAAGTTGCTCGGAAAGGACATTTCCCCCTCGCCCCCCGTCTCACACGACTTGCGTCAGGCGGCACAGCTGTTACGGTCGCTAAGCCTGAACTGGCACGTCGTCAGCTGCGGGGCTCACGGCACGGCTCACTCTGGGTGCTGCGCTCCGTGGATTGGGCCGTGATGAGCCTGAGTCCCCCGCGAGTCGTCACACCGCCCCAGGTCCCCTCTGCTCATCCCACCCGACAGCCCCCATCTTTTTACCGCCTCAGCCTTGCGTTTTCCGGAGCATCTTTCACTTAGTCACACACACCTAAGGTCCCTCCATGTCTCTTCATGGCCTGACAGCTCATTTCGTTTTCGCATGGAATGGTATTCCCTTGTCTGGATGGACCACAGTGTTTTTATCGAAGGGCATCGTGGTTGCTTGTGGGTTTCTTTACAGCGAATGCCAACCAATAGTGCCAGACGGGGCAGCTTCAGTGTGGGCTAGTCCAGGGAGACCGGGGCCCGGGGCAGAGACGTTAGGGATGTGTATGCTGTCGGACATGGATCGATGACTCGCAGGACATCACCGAGTGTCAACCTGCAGCAAATAGATACAGTGTGTCATTTACGAAGGAAGTTGAGAGGGGTGGCCCTCAGGGGCCGTTATAACCTGTGGTCATTAAATTTGCATATTTCAAAGGTAGTTTGCTCAACTATCCATCCAATGCCAAAAACATCGACCAATTTTGCCAAGTAACTTTAAGAATATCTTAATTAAAGCTAACAGAGCTGGTACGATCCAGGTTACCAGAGCCGGCTCAGTCTTTCTTCCCCTCCGCACGGGCTGTGCACTGCGAGGCCCGGTCCCGGCCGGGGGTGGTGGGGCCGCTGCACGCAGGACGTCCCGCCGAGCTGCTGCGGCTCCAGCCGCCGTCCTTCGGGACTGTTCGAATCGACCCTCTCAGTCTTCCCCCAGCGAACCAGGGACGGCGGTGGCAAGCCGCCAGCTCATTGACCCCGGACGCCTCCTCTGTGGCCAGGCGTCTGTCCCCATTACGTGATTGTCGTCATGGCCCCCACTACGGCCATCACTTCTAGAGCTCTCTGATTTCATGACTGATTACGTCAAAATATTGTGGTTTCTCCAGTGTACTGTGCTACTTCATTCATTCATTCTTTTACTCAGCAAATGTTTCTTGAGCAGTTACTATGTTCCAGACACTAGCCTCGGGACAGGGGGCAGCGGGAGGGAGAAGGGCTCTGCCCTCTGAGTCCGTACCTGTTAATGGACAGCTGGGGACAGACATTCAGGACTGCTTGGTGGGGTGGGGGCGGTGGACGCCGAGTGCTTTAGACGACGGCCAGACCGCCTCCGTGCAGAGGTGGGGCGCGAGCCACGAGCCGAGGACAGGAGGGCGTGGGCTGGCGACAGGAGGGCTCGGTTCTCAGAACAGCCGGGGAGAGCGCCAGCGTCTCCGTGGTGCGGGGTCTTGTTCCCGCCCCTCGGCGCCCTGCCCGCCAGCCCGGTCCCGTGGTGAGGCCGGTGCGCACAGAGCCATGGCCCCACGCCAGACGCCGCGTGAGCAGGAGAGACCTGTCCTCCCGGCTGCCGGCGTTGGAGGGCACTGGCGCCCGACCGCGCCGTGTGCCGAGGCAGCACCGAGCGCGGGGGCTTCGTGCGTCTGGCAGCTGCTGGGGCCGACACTCAGGGCGCAGGGAGGGCCCCCGACGGCGGCGGGGCTCGTGCTCTCGGGCAGAGGTGGGGTGCCAGGCTGCCGGGCGTGGGCCTCGCAGCGGCCACCGGCCTCCCGGCACCAGGAGCGGAGCGTGTGGGCTGTCGGGTGGCTTCGGGGGGGTCGTGCCAACTGAGAGCGAGGGGAACCCTGGCCCAGGACACACTGGCAGGAGGGCGTCCCGGGGCCAGACTCGGCTCTGTGGGGAGGGGCCGGGCTCGCGGGGCGCGGGGAGGGCTGCGTGTGACCGAGCAGAAATCGGGTTTGCATCCTCAGGAAATGGTGAGCAGGAGGCCCGGGCGGCCGCAGGACCTGCCCGGGGAGGCGGCTGCCCAGCCGTGCTCTCGGGGACGCACTGGAGGCTGGCCGCCTCACCTGACTCGTTCTCCCTCTGCGTGGCGAGCCGCTCTGGATCACATGACGTCTCAGTGAGTGCCGTTACCCCCGGGCACGGGGGAGCCGCCGTTGTCAGGACAGTGCTTATAAAGCATTAACCACAGTGAGCCTGTGAGACGGACCAGCCCCTGCCCGGCTTCCTCGCCCCTCACGCTCCTGCTGATGCCCAAGCATTCCCAGCTTCTCTGTCCCGTGCTTCCCTCAAGAGAGCAGGGAGCACTCGCTGCACCCTGGCTTCCTCTCCCAAGGGTGCGGTCCCGTGTGGGACCCTCTCTGTATTTGGGTTGGGGAGAGCAAGATTGAGGAAAAGAAGTCAGCGTCTTGTAACATTGCTCATCGTCAAAACCAAATTTCACCGACGGCTCTGGTGGCCACGTCCCTTCATCTGCGTGGCTCACTGTGACAGGTGCCTGCAGTTCCTGTGTGGGGATCGGATTACGTCCTGTTCAGCTGACACAAAGCAGTTCCTGGTTGGCCGGGTGGGTCATGAATAAGTAAACAGCCTCCCTGCCCAGCACACACACCGGGCTGGGAGAGGCTGGCGTCCTCGGGGACAGGAAGCCGGTGCTGTCTGGGTGGCCCGGGCTGGCCCGTCTGCCCGCCACGCCAGTGCCAGCACGTGAGTACCCGCTTCGGGCCGGGAAGGGCGGGTGCGTTAAGGAGGCGCGGGCCAGGCTCAGAGGCAGGAAAGCCCCCCGCTGGGCACGACCCCCTGTGCACTGCTGCGGCCCGGGAGTTTGTGCGCACTGGCTCCAGAGCCGCTGGGTCGTGGCTGTGGCGTGCGTCACCGTTCGGGCCCTCTGGGCACGCAGTTCCGAACCTGTCCCCAGGCCACCGTCTGCCTCAAAGGGCCACTTACTCGGTCACCTGTGAGCAGGACACTCACGGCATGCCTGTGCTCGGACGAGAGGCCACGCAGGTTTAGCCTGTGGCAGGCGGCAGGCTCCCATGTTCGTCCCTTCCGCCCTCCCCCCTTGGGACATCTCTGTCCGGCGTGAAGCCGGGTGTGGCGGTGCTCGTTTAAGCTTCTCGGGGTAGGCGTTGGAGACAGCACATGTTCAGAGTCGTGAGTCTCTGGTGGAGATTTTCACTCGTGCTTCGTGTTCGATTTTGGGGCAGCATTTGCCAGTTCGATAAGCCTGGGACGTGGGGCCAGGTTTAACGCTGTGAAGGTTTTAGATGGACGTAATTCGATTATGAATATGGTTGTAGCGTTTTTATTTCATACAAGTTCAACATCGGCCGAAATAATATATGCGTCAGGAGGCTCGTGCCGGCTGCGAGGCCGGGGGCTCTCTCTTGTTTTTCCACGTGGGGGGGCGCTTGACATCAATAGACGGAGAGAGCCGGGTCTGTTCCCGACATGAACCAGCAAGAACTGGCCCGCTCCTCGCTCTGAGCTCGGCGGTGCCCGTCGGCAGGGCAGAGCGGTGGGCCGTGCTCTGCGCTTGGCCTTTGACGGCAGCGTGTAGAAAGGGCATCGATCATTCACTGCGTTACTTCTGGGACCTGCCCAACAGCTGTTGATTAAACCCTCGTGCGAAGTGAGAGTCGAGCCCTACAGGCACGTGTGCTGGAGAGCCCTTTGGGCGGGTCGTGCACATCCCCCCAAAGGCGCCACCCTGCTGGGCCGCTTCCAAATGTGTAACGTCGCACCTCACACGTAACCGCGCAGAGTGGTGTTCCTGCTTTGTGATCATTAGCGAACTCTCCCGGCAGCCTGGCGAGATGGAGCGACGGAGACGCCTTGGCCCGTCGGGCGGGGGACCGGGGCGTAGATCCAAGGACGGGAGGTGCTTGCAGCGGCCCAGACCCAGAGCCGGAGCCGGAGGGAACGAAAGGCGGTGAATCGCTTACTCTGTGGGGTGCTTCGCCACTCAGGTGGCGCCAAAATGTCCCACCGGCCTTCTTCCCTTTCATAAAATTAGGAAACAGTTGCATAATGTGTACGTTATCATGATTTTCTGCATTATTGTAGTGGCATCTATAACTGCTTCTCTGGCAACATGTAGTTCCCCAGAGGACAGGACAGGCTGCGGGTTGGCGGATGTGTGGCCTCGGGGTGGCTTGCATCAGACGGGGGTTGTCCACGCACAGGAAGTGCCTCTGCTGGGCGGGCTCCTTCTGGGGGTCCGTAGGCTGTGAGTCACTGTCCGCTGGGCGCATCGCTGTGCAGAGCCCCACCCTGGCCGCTCCTCGCTTCCTGCCATCATTCCCATGTGCAGCGGCCGGGCCGGTGCTGTCGCCTCAGAGGGGTTCAGGTGGTGAATAGATTTGACGAGAGAGGTTGTTCGATAGCTCCCCATTTCATGCCATCCAGAGGAAACACAAGCGCGCGGCGTGCACGCGGCGTGAGGTTCCCTTTGGACGGCACGCCGTGAGCTCGGGGCGGCTCTGCCGGGACGCGGGCCCCGGCTGCACTTCCAAGTTCAAAGACCAGGCGCCCGAGGGCGTGCGATGAGCCGCCCCCTCTTGCCTGGCCTCCTCCCCATTGTCCCTGTAACCCGCTTTCGATGCTTCTAGTGGTTTCTTCTTCAAACCACCTACACTGCTGTTTTCAACACCAATTTTCAGGAATCAAGAATAGCACTTCCTGTTAGGGGGGTAAGTGGGCCTCGAGCAGGGGCGATTTTGTCCCCCAGGGGTCACGTCTGGAGACAGTTTTGTTACAACTCGTGCAGTATGCGCCGCTGGCATCTGGGTGCTGCCGGCCGCACCCCGAGGAGTCGCCCAGCCCCAGCGGCAGTGGCAGGAGGCTGAGCCCACCCTCAGCCCACGCGTGCAGTCATGGCGCCGCTTGGCACAGCCAGCAGGGAGCGCCTGCATCGGTGTCGTGTGTATGTTCCGGGTAACCAGGGGCGACCGAGGTCACGCTTCCGCCCGCGGACGGGCACCTTCCTGCTTTCTTCCTAGAGTTACCAGCTGCCTCGTTTTCAGCTGCGCCCTCCGCGCTCCACATGCTGACAATTCTCTCCCAGTTCTGTATCTTATCAAAACCGTTTTGCGAGTCTCCGTTTTTGCTACTTACCTTTTAGATCCCCCTGTTGTCCCCCTGCAGGCCGATCACTCTAGGTCTGAGGCCCAGCTGTCCCTGCAGTCTCCGGTTGCCGCTTAGCGGGCCGCCCGGTTCTCAGACCCCGCGGCTTTCTCTTTTTGTGTTTCCCCACTTGTTTTGCTGCCACGCACTCTCTAGTGTTTTCTAAGAACACGTGTTGGAGGCGAGTTTGACGTGTGTCGCCACATACGGCGAGGTCTCGTCTGCCCCTCGCCCTTGCTCCTCTGCCTGTCCGCGTGTGGCATCGTAAGCGGGGGGCGATGTTCGCTCGGAACCTTCAAGGCGTCACGGGTGCAGGACTGCCGACCCCGCCGTCCTCTCGCGCCTGCGCCCGCCGCTTTGTTTTCTGTTTGTTTGTTTGTTAAATTCCTGGAAGTGCCTAGGGTCCTGCGCTCACCACCCAGCCCGCGGCTCTCTGAGGCTCTTTGGCCTGGATGTCTTTCCCCGGTTCGCAGCACACTTCTGTGCTCCTTTACTCCAGAACGGTTTCTTATATGTTACTGACAATTTCCTTCTCTAGTTTCTCTCTCTGGAAATATCATTAGCAAAAGTTGGACCTCCTAGATGGGTCTTTAAAGTCTCCCCCCCTTCACGTTTTCTGTTACTTGGGGGCGATTTCCTTGGCTCTGTCTTCCACACCTGCCGTGGAAATTAAAGGTCGCCTGAGCAGCCGTCCTCGCCCCGCCGGACCCTCCCTGCCCTTCCTCGGAGCTTTCCTCGCACCTCGTCTCTTTCTCGTAGTTTCCTTTGGTCACTTGCACTGTCTCCCCTTCTTCTGGGTTTTGTTTTTCTTTCCTGTGGTTTTAGTCGTCTGTGTTGGAGGTTTTTTAGTGTTGCGTGTAACCCTTCGTTGGCTGTTTGGTTTGGGAGCAAGGTCTTGACAGCTCGGTGGCGTCGGGGGTCTTCCCGCGGTGGCGGCTGACGCCCGGGGAACGGCAAGGGCCCCGAGCATCTTGTTGCGGCGGCTCCCAGTGTCCCCTATGGAAGTCTTGGCTCTTGGATCATTGTTCTCTATCTAAACGATATTCCCGGCCTCTGGCCTAGTTCAAGGGCAGTGCTGGGAAACGCCCAGCTCCCCGAGCCGAGGTGGCTGTTCTCAGTAAGGGCTTCTAAGGGCTTCGCTGCCGGGAGCCCCACCTGCTGCTGCCTCTGGGCCCTGAGCGCTGTCAGGGACCGGCTCCTGTCTAGACATCTTCCCCTCGCATCTCCCTGGCACATCCGTCTAAATCTGATTAACGTCTGGCTTGGCTGGAGGCGGCCGTGGCCGTCCCGGCCTCTCCTGTCAGATTGCCTTCCGGCCCGGCGCCATCTCATCTGCGTTCAGACCCGACAGCGCCGGGAACTTCACGGGGAGTCAGAACACGTTTGCCGTACTGAAATAAATTGGATTTGGGGCACATGGACTGTTTCGAAGTTCGAGTCCCGGCCAACGCCCGACCTGCGTTGCTGCCCTGCTCAGCCACGCGGGCTGCCTGGAGCTCTGGGCCTTGGGGACGAAACCACTTGTCATCTCATTCCGCGGTTCTAAGAAGCTTCATGACGTTTTACTAACACAGTGAGAGGGAAGCAAAGGAGCCTCTGATACCTCGGACGTTTGTGTCAACTCGAAGTGTGCTGTAGTGTGGGACGTTGCCTTTAAGTTAGTGCTGAGGAGACGGGTCCCTGGGGAGCGGGCCACACGCGGTATGCCGGCGGCTTTCGTGTCGATCTGTGTTCGTTACCTTGACCCGAGTCACGCTTCCGGTGCCCTGCTGGGCACCAGTCAGATTTATACAATTAAGGGTGCGAACAGAGCAGGCCGGACGTCGACCTACAGCCTCCATTCTGTCCCTCACTCTCATTAGCCACAGTTATCGGAAGAGAGACGATTGGCCCGCAAGGCGTCTCTCTCAGTACTAAGGGGCTTGGACTCTGCTCAGAGTTGTGGAGGCTGTGTCAGGCCGGGTGTCCGTTTTGCATTGTTCTACGCCAGAAAGTTTGGCCGGAGGGAAAGAACTGTGTCCGGCTGGGACCGTGAGTTAAGCCTGAGCCCTGCCGCTCAGCGCCCGGGGCTGCGTGCTGGCGAGTGGACATGTGGCCCTGATGCCCGCTTCTGAGGCGCAGGGCTGGGGGACAGGCAGAGGGCCACACGCCTCTTCCTGCAGCTTGGAAGTGGCCCGCCGTCCCCGAGGCCCGTGGGTCCAGAGGATGCGTTTGGTCAGACCCAGCATCTGGAGGACCCTCTGGAAGTTTCCCGCTTCCGTGTGACACCAGGAGCCCAGCCCGGGGCTTCGTGGTGAGCTGTCCTTTCCTCCCTCCGAGGCCCTGCGCCTGCAGGTCAGTCAGGGGCCGGTCCGTTCCTTCACTGATCACTGGTCTCTTCAAGTGTGTGCCACTTAGCTGGGGAGGGCAGAAGGGTGACCCAGCAGATGTCCGAGCCCTTGCGGAGGTGGCAGTGTCGTGGGGGAGTGGCATGGCAGTGGCCCGAGGCAAGGGCGCGAGAACGGGGTTGTCTGGACTCTGGCAGGGGGGAGGGTTGGGGGGGTGGTGCCCAGGGCAGCTCGGCCAGGACCTCGTAGGCGTTTTAGGGTGTGGCTTTCCCTCTGAGGAGCAATGGCTAGCTAGGAGCGAACGATTTTAGGTGGGAGGGTGACATGATCAGCTTTGCCTTCCAAAATGATCACACCAAACTCTGAGTGGAGATGGAGGCCAGTGTGGTAGCAAGGGGCAGTCGGAGGCTGCCGTGTAGCTCGGGTGAGCGACGGTGGCGGCTCGGACGGGCCGTTGGTGGCGGAAGTGGAGGACACTGGAGGGATCCCAGGTGGATGGGGGCAGCTGGATCCGTCAGTCATTGTGATGGACTGGGGCGGAGGAGCAGCAGGAAGAGATGACAAGCATGGCTTCCAGGTTTCGTTGTGGCGTCGTGGACGGGGGAGTGGCAGTTCCTAAGATGAGAAGGACTGGAAGGAAGTCCCGGGTGTGGGGAAGTTTTAGGTTTAGTTTCGCGCCGGAACTCTGGGTTGAGCTTCCGCTGCAGCGAAAGGTGGGGTGGGAGGCAGCGGCGGGCGGCCGGGTCGGAAAGGGGCCTGGCAGCCGCCCGTGCGCGGGGCTTGGTTGCGGGGTCCCTGTGCACACGCACGACGTGAACGTGGGGTGGTCCCTCCCACCACGTGGATGAGATGAGTTTAGAGGGTGAGGGTGGAAGCCACTGCTCCCGGCCGGAGGTTTCCGTGTGGCACGTGGCCGGCTATGGCCCTGGTGGCTCTGGGTGTTTGTCAGGCAGTTAGAGCTTGGAGCAGAGTGAGAGCCAGCTGAGGCTTCGGTGCCTCTGTCCGGGCATGGCAGCCGGGCTGCTCCCGAGGGCAGCGCGTGGGTCTCGGCTTCACAGACCAGTAAACGTGGTGGTGGTGATCCAGGCGCTGGTGGTGGTGGTGGGGGTTCTGGTGGCGGTGATGGGGGTTCTGGTGGCGGTGGCGGGGGTTCTGGTGGCGGTGGCGGGGGTTCTGGTGGTGGTGGCGGGTTCTGGTGGCAGTGGCGGGTCCTGGTGGCGGTGACGGCAGGACGGCCCCTGCTAGCATGTGTTCAGCTGACTTACATTCACACCCCGTCTTGTGATTTCTATTTTATGTGTTCCTTGGCTGTATGTGAAGTTCAGCTGTTTCACATGTAGGATATACACTTGGTAACTGTTTGTTTCCCGTCATTATAGAGCCCAAAAATCATTTAAACAGTGAAGACAGGCCCTTGGAGGTGGGGGGAAGCCAAACCCTTTTTCTCATTATCATCAGTGTAATAGTGGCAGTTGCTCTAATGGCTGTCATTTATCAGAGGAGATGTTTGTTTGCATGCCCTGAACGGGCAAATGGTGCCATTAAGAATACTTTCGAACAGGATACGTCTCCCTGAGTCAGGCGAGTTGTTATTTGCGTGTCATTTTTTCTAGTTCATTTATTCTACATGGCCTGGGGACCCAGAAGTCACGCCATCCTCTCCGGGGTAACGGGCAGGTTATTTCAAGAGCAGATTACTTGATGTTTTTTTATTTCCGTCGTTCTGGGTTGAAAGCTGCAGAGAGGAGTGACATGTGTGTGCGCGAGTCTTTCCTATCTTTGGAACGGGCTGGTCTTTTTTTTTGGATAGATTGTTGGCTGCTCAGAATCGAAGATGCATCATTAAGTTGTTGCATTTAAATTTAGCTCTGCTTCTCACTTTGGCAGGGAATGGATGTTTGCATTATTTCACCACGAAGGGAAAGCAATTAGAAACTAGATCCTCACGACTTACGGAAGCGGGGGGCCTGGCCTGCGCGTCTCAGAGGGGCTGCGTGCCCCACTCGGAGGAGGAGGGTCTCTGAGCGTTCCTGCAATTGAAACAAGTGGAAAGCGCCCCAGACGCCTCTTCCCGAGCGCTGGGGTTTAAGCTCTGAGGCCACATCTTACACGCAGATCTGCGGAGATCGTCATTCTCAGTACGATCGTCTCCGCCCTCCAGACAGGCCCCAGGAGCCCTCCGTGTGGCGGCGTGTTCATTCACAGGCTCGAGTCACAGCGTCAGGTCACCAGCGGCACTTACGCAGAGGTCGTGAGCCTGGGGGACACGTCCGACTGTGTCTCCCTTCATCAGGCCTCAAGGGCGTGGGTGCTCAGGGAAGCCGCGTCTCGCTGAGGCGCTCGGGGCGCCCCCGTCCCCCAGCCCCTCGGCGTCACCATTAGCACCTCGGCATTTCCTTTCAGAATTTCCCTCGCGCACACAAACACACACACGACTCAGTGTCGTGATATGTGACAGATTGTAACG
Source organism: Rousettus aegyptiacus (assembly GCF_014176215.1). Classification (NCBI taxonomy): domain Eukaryota; kingdom Metazoa; phylum Chordata; class Mammalia; order Chiroptera; family Pteropodidae; genus Rousettus; species Rousettus aegyptiacus. Next base: position 967,126 of record NW_023416308.1, read on the forward strand.
TGCAAAAATGGGATGCACGTGTGTGTGCACGTTCACGGGCACGCGTGTCCAAGCACGTGCGGGTACTGTTCTGCCCCTTCTCGTTTTTCATTACTTGGCCGTGAATTGGCAGATTCGATTTGGAAAAGCTCCAGTGCCTTCGACTCTGCGCCACGAGCCAGCCGCCGCCGTCGGCTCGGTCCCACCAGGCCCTGCGCCGTGCGTTTATGTGTGTGCACGCATGTGTGCCTTTACGCGTGTGCACGAGCGTGTGCGGTGGCGGCCTCACAACCGACTCCATCCGCCACAGCGCTCGCTCGGTCAGTGTTTGCTGGAGCCGGGTCGCTGGCACTGGGGGGAGGGGGAGGGCCACACCCTCTGCTCCGCCCGTCCCCTGTCCCCTGAGGTGAGTCGCGCACCCTCCTCCTGGGGCCGGCAGACAAGAGCTGTTCACTCAGTGGCCGGAGCTCCGAGCCGGAGCCGGTCACAGCGAGCTGTGAGTGGGGTCGGAGAGAGAACTGCCTTCTCGGCCGCCGTGGAGAATTCTCTGAGGGTCATCCTGGTGAAGGCTCGGCCTGCATCCATTAACCGGAATTTCCAGAGTGTTCTAAAGGTAAGAGAATGGATAGCCACAACCAACAAGACCCAGACGCCACCATCTGTTTGCTGGGGAAGCCAGAATGATTTATTAGGAAACTTATAACTAGCACATTAACCAGTGGTTTGACGATAGTGATGTAAAGTTTCCTTTCTCAATATCTGTGTTCGTAAAGCGCATGCTGTCCAGGGAGAAAGGGGAAGTTGACACTTGGTCCACAGCAATGACAGAACCTGTGATGTTTGCGGAAACGCAGCCCCCAGTAGCCTCAGAGAGGTGACCTTGTGACCTGCGCTGTTCCCGGGCCCACAGGTGCCAGGCCCACTTTCGCCCAGGGCCTCGGGACAGACCGCCTCAGCATAATGTCATTTGTGTGGAAATGTCTAGTTACAACGGCACTTAATGGCTTTACCCTTCATGACTAAAGCAATTACATGTTTTCAATTCTATTTTTTTTAACCAGACAAGTCAGAATGGAACAGGCTCTGTTGCTGTCAGCGTTTTAGGGCCACTTACAGTCGGGCGGTCGTCAGTGCCGTCCTGGGCCTGTCCGGAGAGGCACAGCGTGTGGCGGGCCGTCCGCACCGCGAGGCCGGGCAGTGGTGGCCCCCGTGCGCTGCGGGGCAGGGAGGGCCGAGGAGCGCACACGCGTGTCCTCCCTGTTGGCTTCAGTTCGACCCGAGAGCCTTATTCCTGCGTTCAGAGTCCGCAGTGCCGGGTCCCGTGTCTTGACACCTCTGTCGTTCGGCTCAGAACGGCAGCAGAGCTCGGGCCGTCATCGCTCGGGCTCCACGCCTCCTGCTCGTGGGAAGGCTCCAGCCGAAGTCTCCCACCAGACACGCGTCCTTCAGAAGACGCGCCTCCTGCAGCCTGTCACTAGGACCGAGAGTTTCCAAGTGCATCTAAGGCCATTATTCCCCGTCGAAGAACGACCGTGTGTCCCAGGAGCCCAGGGTCACGTGACCACTCAGCACGTCTGCCCCTGCGGAGGCGAGTCAGGCATCTGCAGGCCTCTGTCCCCCAGACCCCAGGCCGCTGCCCGCTTGCCCGTTAGAACACGATTCTCTGCGGCACTGACGGGGCCGGCCTCGCCACGTGGTCCAGATGTGCAGCTTCCCACGTGCTCACCAGGCTGCGGGGGGTCCCGGGGTGGCCCATCTGGGTCACTTAGTGGTCGGCTGCGGGCTAGGCCGTGTTCCCCACTGAAGACTGGAGTCCTGGCCACTGGGACCTCAGCACGTGGCCTCGTTTGGAGGCGGGCTCTACAGAGGCGATCGAGTCCCAGTGACGTCCCTGGGGGCCGTGAGCCGATACGGCGGGGTCCTGACAGAAGGGGGACTGTGGGCACAGAGCCAGACACGCACCAGGGAGCGGCAGGGCTGCCGGCAGACAGCGGAGGCTGGGGAGGGGAGCCGCCCGGGGGGGTCTCCGTCGTGATGCTCCTGATGCTCCTCGGCCTGCGGTCACACGGACCCGGGACCCTGTCTCGTTCTCCCTGCCTGCACGAGTCATCGGGTCGGGGGCACGTTCCGGTGACACACTGCCACGTGGGCTGCCCCCAGCGGGGTCCCCAGTGCCGCCCGGGGCCGCCCGGGGTGCATGCCGGCCTGTGGGCCTTGTCTGCGCCGGGCACGAAGGCCAAGGGCAGCGTGCCCTGTGCAGGGCCAGCTCCTCCCTGAGGCCATCCCGCCGCCAGGCCCAGCGCCGGGCATGTGGGACCTGCTGTCCAGCCAGGGCCCGTCCCTGTCACCAGGTAGTAACCAGGCAGCAGAGCATTTGCCACTGGCAGATGCCGCTGACAGCGAGGGCCAGCTGCCCGCGTGTGGACAGAGCGATAAGGGACCTTATCGCTGCAGGTGCAGCTCGGTGTTTGCCCTGCGGCCGCCTGGCCCTGGTTCCCATGGCGACGTGGCTCTGCCCGGTTAGGGACACCTGCCCATCGGTCGCCGTGGAGAGGAGCGCTTGCGCGGTTCCTGTTTTGTGCTGACGTGTCCCAGGCCCTTTAATCCACACCCCGCGGCTTTCTCTCCATGACGCGATTTATTTCCCTGCTCGATCTGCCGTGCGAGCTCCGCCCGTACACCGGGGAGTGGTGGGCTGCTTTCCCCCAGAAGCCCCTTTCCCAGGGAGCCCGGAGGCCAGTGAGGACACGGCCGGCGCCCGGCAGCCGCGTTTCCGGCCCAGAAGAGACGGGGGACAGAACCCCTGGCGACGCCGCTGGCCCGACGGGTCCGCCCTGTGCTGTCCCGGTGCCTCGTGGGAGGGCGGGAGTGGGCGGCGCGGGCTCCGTCCCGGCTCGGGCGGTGTCCCTGACCGCAGCGGGCATGTGCGCCGAGTGGACGAATGCAAATGTGTTGGAAAAACATACTTTTCCCCAGTTTTGCCAGTTTGGTGCCATAATATGAAGTTCGCTTCCTACAAAGTAGTGTTAAAAACTGTAGAAACTTCATTAACAAAAAAACTGTTAACCTCCAGCCTCTGGACAAAGGCCCGTCGTCTCTGATGAAAGTCTGGGGTGGAGGTTCAAGCATGCCCACGCTGTCCGTCTGTGTGTCCTGGAGGTTCAAACATGCCCACGCTGTCCGTCTGTCTGTCTGTCCCCTCCGCCTCCCTCTCGCCCTGAGGGCTGCGTCCTGCACCAGCGAGGCCACTGCGCGGTCACTTGGGCGAGACTGAGGCGGCTCTTCCACACCCTTGTCCTGATGCTCTTTCGTTTGCCGTAAGTTGCTGGAGTTTTCACTTCAAGGTTATTCACATCACAAAGCTACAAAAAACGTTTGCACCGCAGCACTTTGGAAGAGGGCATTTCTCCTGAACGTCTTTCTGCAATTCCAGCGGCCTCTGGGACATTCGTGCAGATGTGTCCACACAGTCCTGGAGCTGCAGAGCCCCTGGGGAGGACTGGAGAGCAGGGAGGCGGTAGGGTGGACCACCCCCCCACCCCCCACCCCCCGCTGCTGCACACACCCACAGCCAGGAATGAGCACACCCGGCCTGCTTGGTCTTCACCTGGAGGAGCAGGCAGGAGGGGCTCCAGCATCCGAGCCCCCGCCCAGGGGCCTGCCCTGCTCTGGGGAGACTGTCCAGAAGCCGGGTGGGTGGCAGGCGGGCAGGAATGCAGCGTGCGCCTTGGTGTCTTGCCCCCAGTGAAGGAGGGCGGGCTCGGGCTGCAGCCGGAGGTTCAGCGACCCCGGAGAGAGGCCGTCAGGCTGTGTGTGTCTGGCCTGAGAGCCTTCGTCCTCCAAGGCCTGCGGGCCACCCAAGTCCTGAGTCAGCAGGAGGTATGTGAACTGAATTATGTCAGCATAGCAGGAGTAGCTTCCTTGTCTGGCAACTTAGAGATGTTCTCCAACAGTTAGAAGAGTTTGGACGTAGCGACCCACGTGCAGATTCCTGGGTTTTTTCCCCAAGCTCTAAGATATTTAGGAAGCGTAACTCCCAGAAGACGCTCACGGAGGCCCAAGGCAATTGTGCTGACGAGTTGCTGGCATTCTCGGGCCCTGGGCCTGGACTCCCTGTGGCTGTAACTGTACCCATGACGGGGCTTGATGTATGACCATTCATGCCTCTCACGTAGTCAGCACCCAGCACTGCTCCTCAATTACGTTCACCCCTTGTTTACCAGGTCGACACAAAATGCCCTCCTCAGAGGAGAGCAGGTTAAAATGTCATGTGTTAATTACCCTTTAAAAAATATTCACAGAGTGTTTGTCGGGGGTCTCGTCTCACCCCGTGGTCTGGGCCCTGGTCCAGTGAGAAGTACGGAGACGAGTTATTGTGGGGACGTTGGGAGGTGCTTCCCGGCATCGGTCCCCCTTCTCTGCACAGGCGAGGGCGTGGAATCAGAGGGGACGTGAGCGGAGGTGGGGGGCCCCACAGGCCTGTCGCCCCTCAGCGTCCCGAGGGCGTTCTGGAATGGGCGGCAGCGCCCAGGCCGTGGGCGGCGCAGACCGCGCGGCGGGGTGTGCGGAGTGCCCGTGTGTGCCATTCTCCGTTCCGTCCCTCCCTCTGGTCGCGTGGTTCGCGAGGCTCGGAGGATGTGACCGTACCCCAGACACCAGACGGAAAGCACGCGCCTTGGCCGGCCGCTTGGTGCACTCCATCCCCCTGGCCGCTTTCAGATCTCGGTGGGCGGCCTTGGGCAGCCCAGTCAGAACGACGTTCGGGAACACCGCGCTGCCAGAAAGACGTTCTCTGCTTTCTGCCCGGCGTGCGTCCGGACGCTGAAGCCCCCGGGGCAGCTGCGCTGGAGTCAGCCAGGGAGTCAGATGTTGAAGCCGACTCCAGGGAGGGCAGCCGGGCCCATGAGAGAAACTGAGTAACATCATCCGAGCCTCTCGGTCCAGCCCCGCCTGAAGCCCTCTCGTGCTTTCTGGAACCTGCGACACACTGACCAGTGCGTGCGCACGGCTGACATCTCCCCGGCCGGCAGCTCACGGCCTCTGCATGCTTCCCAGCGCCGCGCTCCAGGCAGCTCGGGCACCGACCGAAGCTGACGCGGCTGGAACCTGGCACCAGCGCCCAGAGCGGAGCCCGAGCTGTGGGAGGAACGTGCTTTGCCTTCATCGGCGTTGAAGAAAGGGACAGGAATGGAGTGGACCTGACGCCTGGCTGGGCGACTGGTGTCCCTGGGCCCCCGCAGGGCGAGTCTGGCCAGCGGGTGCCCCGTGCTGGGGAGTCCGCGTGTCCCACGCCCTCTCAGGCTGTGAGTGCAGAGACAGGTGCCCGTAAGCTGACATCACTCCTCTCAGACTCACCGGGACGACGACAGCCTCACGAGGAGTCCGCGTGTTCACGGCGAGCGTGGGGAAACGCTGCCCACGTGCCCCGGGGGCGACGGCCAGCTGGGGCTGCGTGAGGCGAGTTTGGGGGAGCCACGAGACGCAGCTGCAGGCCGTCAGCTCGTGACGCGAGTGAGGGCGGTCGCCTGCGGGCCCCTGGTCCCTCTGGAAGGAGCATCGTCACACCCCCATGGGGATCTTCCAGATGCTGGGGTTCACGGCCGGATGCTCTGCACACACTTATTACAGGGTTCAAGCCGCGTCCACATGTGGACGATGAACAAGGGGCCCTTCCAGCAGCTTCCGCTCGAGCCAGGACAGGCTGCGTTGACATCAGGGACTCTGAGCTGTCTGTCACAGTTAGTGGGACGGTTTTGTATAGCCTTTAATCACTTCACATGATTTATTTTTGACTTCGCCGAAGCAGGACAAAGGTCTATACGGGTCGTACTTTGAAAATGAGAAGGCGGTGCTCGACCGTCTCAGGTTCGTAGCCATAGCTTGCTCTAAAGACGTGAATTACCAAGCGCAGGCTGTCGGGCGAGGTCTGGCCGGGCTCCTCACAGCCGCTCTCTGGGCGGAGGGGCCACAGGGGTGTGTGAACTCCTCCCCACACACCCGGCCCTGGACGCTCATCCCCCTTCCCACCACCCACTGGGCGTCAGCCGAGGCCACAGCCAGATGGCAGTAACCTCAGGGGCAACCTTCTCGCTGTTATTTTTTAACTCAGGACTTTTAGAAACAGAGGAGTGGAGTGCGGGAAGCCGACGTGGGGCAGCTCCCGGCGTGCAGAGCCGAGGGCCCACGGCACGCTGCGCCTGCCCCCGGCTGCTGCTGTCGTGGAAGTTCCCAGGAAGCTGCGCTGCTCTTTCCTGCTCTTTCCTTTTTACTGTCTCACAAAACACTTCACACGTCCGGAGAAACTGCAGGACTAGGGCCGTGACTCAGGGCCGTGAAGCCTTGTGTACACACCACTCCAACACAACCGTTTAAACGGCGGCGTATTCGCTCCGTCTGCCTGTCTGTCTGTGTGCATGTCTGTCTGCCTATCATCTACCCAGCTTTTACTGAATCGTTTTGAAGTTCCACATTTGCGCCTCTTTGTTAAAGTGCGGGGTGTGCCCGGTGCTGGGTCAGCTCTGCACGAATAGTCCTTAAATAAGGAGAGGCGTCTCCGGAGACCTCTGCTGCCCTGGGTGGGCCGGGCCGTGGTGGAGAGCCGACCCCTGCCGCCCGGGGTGGGCTGGGCCGTGGTGGAGAGCCGTCTGTGTGATGCTCCTCATTGAACTTCCATTAGCTGGCGAGACCTCGAGGCCTCTCGAGACCTCGGTGGGCTTCTGAGGGATTATGTCAGTCATTTGCACACTGAACATGCAGTAGCTGGTCAATTAAGTGTTTAACTTAATTAAGGTGCCTCTCCCAAGAGCGCTCTCCCGCAGTAGGACGGCACTCTCCGGTCTTCCTCCTCTGAGGCTCAGGTCGGCTGAGCCCGTCTTTGGAGAAGTCGATCGATAACTGTGTCCCTGGTCGCATGTGTGTGGAGAGCCGGGGACGAGCGCAGCTTGTCTGGAGATAGTGCGCTGTGTGCTGGCGGATGATCACATTACCGAGCTCATAAACCTCCCCCTAACACGAGGCCCCCGGGCCGGGCCAGAGCGTGCCCTGGAGCCCTGCGCCACCGTCACAACAAAACTCAATTACGGCACCAAGCTGGAAGCCAGGCTGGACAGTAAATTAATTTCTAACCCACGGACGTAGCTCGCTTCTCAGCATGATGAATGTGCCCAGCCCAGCGGCCGCCAGTCCACCGAGAAAGAAGAGAGGTGACTGCATTTGCCAGCGCGTCCGCTGCTTCCCTTCCCCGGCCCGCCCCGTCCCCCGCACGAGCAGGCGGCCTTGGGGCTCTGGGCGGTGGACAGCTCGTGCAGCTCCACCTAAGGTCACCAACGCTGGGACTCGGACAAACGCTTTAGCCAGCGGGCCTGGTGATGATCGGCAGTTCTCCCCGTGGGCCGAACCACACAGAGCTGCCTTGACGGGGGGAGGGTCGGCCGAACCCTCAGTCCCACGCGCTCACCGTGCGCAGGCGCCCTGAGCACCCACCCGCAGCTGAGCGTGGCCTCGCAGAGAGAGTCCGGGTCCAGTCCTCACGGGAACACAGGGCCTTCTCAGCTGGGAATCCAAGAGACAGTGAGGGACCGTGGCCGCCTGGGCTCCGTCCAGAGAGCCAGCAAGAGCCGGCGAGGCAGCCAGGGTCTGGCCAGGGCGGACGCTAACCTTGACGGGGAGGAAGCAGCGCTGGACAGCGCGGTGGACTCCTGGAGCGGAGGACAGGGTTGGCCAGACAGGAGCTGTGGCCCCAGGAGGGGCAGACCGCTGCCAGGACCTCAAAGCAGAGCGGGCTCAGGGGACCAGGGCCAGCAGGTGAGCACGGTTTTGCTAGTAAAATGCGAGCTGGAGTCTTTGCACTTTTAGCCTTTTCTGGATGATTTTCTGAAATGGCCCTGCTTGGGAAGTTTCAGAGACAAACTGAAAGGCGACACTCTGCCTGTCCCCAGCGGGAGGCATTTTGTCCTAGGGAAGAACACACGGCACTTGGGTTCAGGAGAAATGCAAGGCCCTTGTTGCTAGCCCTGGGCGGAGAGGACAGCCGAAGGCCGCTCCATGGCAGCGCGCTTAGCATCCTCTCCCGGCCTCACTCCAGGTACGGCCCAGGTGGGCCGAAGGCCTGGCGCACAAGCTGTGAGGAGGCCGGGAGCCGTGACGGGCCGTCCTGTCCAGGGAGGAGAGGGCACCGAAGCGTTTCCCAACAAGAGGGAGTGTGGCTGGTGGCCTTGGTGCTGCTCCTTGGCCCCTGTGGAGTGCAGGGGAAACGGGGTGCGGGGTGGGGGGGCGGGGACAGGGCGGCTGGGGGCCCACAGCGTCTGATTCCAGAAGCTTCCAGAGCACAGGCCACAGCCCGGGCAGGCCGCAGGGCGCCATGGAGGGTCCAGAGCAGGCGAGCCTGGGGCAGGGCTCCCGGAACGGCTGTGGGTCGCGGGTCTCGTGGGTGCAGAAGCCACAGGTGGGCTCTGGGCGGGAGCCACCGCAGGGCAGGAAGCTGGTCCGGGTGCGGCTGCCCGGCCAGCCATGACTACCACAAGGCCACCTCCCTCTGTCCCTGGTGACGCAGGACAGCGGGCCCCCCAGCGGGCCCAGGTGGGTTGATGCCACCGGTGGGTGCTCGAGTCACCGGGAGCTCCTGGCCTGTGCCGAGCAGCAGAGAGGCCCGGGCCCCAGCGGGTTTGGGGCCGCCCGTTCCTCCGGCCCCGATTCGAAGCCCCCAGATGGGGAAAGGAGGAGCTGTCTGTGTGCAGGAAGGAAGACGCCTCCTGCCTGCAACGTGAGGCTCGTACCGGGCACTAAGCCGTTTCTGTTCTGCGGACTGAGTCTGTTTCAGGGGAAGGCAACACGAAACGGAGCAAACGTGTGTGTGCGCGCGCGTGTGCACACTCGTGAGCGTGTGCAGAACCCGTGGTCGAGGGCGTCACGTCGCACCGCTGGGGTCGCCAGGCTGTGGGTCCCGCCGGGTCCTCCTGGACGGTGTGCCTTCCTGTGCCGTGACAGCCTGCAGCCGGAGGAGTCGGGTCCCGCCGCTGGGGGCGGCTGTTGGTGTTCAGTTACTGGCTAGTACCTGGGGCGTGAGGCACGTGAGTCACCCACGTTCTCGGGGCTGCGGACCCCAGGCCAGTGTCGCAGACGGTTAACCCAGGTCTCTCTGCACGAAGGTCTGGAGGAGATAGGCGTCCTGGAGTCTGTGATTGCAGGTCCCCCTGGGCCATGCAGGTCCCAGAGGAGAGTGAAGTCACGCTGGGGACCGCAGGGCCATCACGGCGTGTACCGGACAGCTTCTGTGAGCTCTGCTGTGTCCTCGGCGTGGGGGACGCCCAGAGGAAGCTGTCCCTCGTGGGGGGCCCGGTTCAAACAGGCGACAGAACAACGTGGCGTCCGCCAGGCGACAGAACGAGCCTGCTCTGGGCGATGCGTCCCCAGGTGCTGGGGACGTCCGGCCGGCTGGTGTCTGACCGTCTCCTGGGCCTGCTGCCCTCCTGGTTCTGAGGGGAGCGTCTGGGGTGGGCGCGCCGCCCCTCACCGCCTCTCGGCAAGCGCACCGGAGCTCGGCACCGAGCGAGGGACGGCCGTGGCGGGGTCCTGCTCGGCCACCTGGAGCGTGCGGAGCGTGCGCGGCCGTGCTGATCCCTCCTTTCAAAAGCACTTTCCGCCACTGAAGCACGTCGAGGAAGACCGAGCCAGTCAACAGCGGAAACGATCGGCGGCCCTGGCACGCTCTGCGGGGCCCGTTCCCTCTTCTGCTTTTCTTATCGGTGACTATTTTTTAATCACTAAACTCTCGGAGCGGTGGGGACGGCGGCCACCGGCCACAGGCCGCCCTCCCCGCAGGATTCCGTGGGCTCCGCGCTGCTCCGACCCCCACTGCGGACCATGTCAGCGCAGCAGCCACGGCGGGAGTTGGGAGAGGTGGGTCTCTCAGGCCGGGCGCGGACGACGCAGCTCAGCCTGTCCTGAGCAGCCGGACCCAGAGGGGCCCCCTCGGCACCGGAGCCGGCCGCGTCCTCTCCCTCCGCGTTTCATGAGACCGCGTGGCAGGGCTGGGCTGCGCTTCGCCTCCTTCTGGAGTCGCCTGTGTGCAGAGCGACCGCCCGCCCGCCCCCACCACAGCCCTAGGCTTTTGTCCGCGTGATGACCTGTGCGCGCAGGCGCCGCACCTGCCGCCTGCAGCCGGAGCTGGGAGCACGCTGGCTCGCAATCGCTTTCCCGGCGCGACTCGTTTAGGACGCGGGGCTGCAGTCTGGGCGTGCGGTGCCGGCATATGCCTCCTGGCTCCTCGCGTGCTGGCAGCCGCCTGTGCTAAAGAGCTCCTGCCGGTGCCAGCAGCTCGGCTCGGCCCACGCCGCGTCCTCCCCGCCCGCGCGGCGCGGGCTCTCCCGCCCCTGGGCCCGGGGACAAGCACAGTGTGCTGGGGTTCTCTCTCTCGGGTGGTGGCTCTGGTCTTGGGTGCGCACAGGGGCACACTGCCCCCTCTGCAGGACACCTCTCCCAGGGCGGCTCAGGACGGAGGCGCGGGCTGCCAGGGCCGTGGTGCCTGCTGCGACCTCCGACGCAGGCGCGGGGCGTTCAAGCGGAGCGGCGGCTCTTCCCGGGGGAGCTCTGGTCCCCGGACGGGAGGCGTATGTGCCCTCATCTCCCCTGCTCTCCTCACCCCGTCCCTGCCTCCCTCCCGTCTTCGCCTTGGTTCCCTGGTCTTAAACTGCGTGTTGGACGGCGCGGGAAGGTCAGAAGCTCACCCCCAGGGCAGAATTCACAGTCCCCCCACTGTGTGCAGGCCGCGGGCCCCTTCCTCCTGGACCTCCCCCCACCCCGATGCAGCCGCCCCAGCGCCTGTGCCGTGGGCTTCCTGGGTCTGGGGCTCACGCCCCGCTCCCCACCGGGCCCTGATTCAGACATCCAGGGGCTTCTGTCAGCATGTCCGCGGGGGTGAAACCCCCTCACAGCTTGGCTTGTGGTGTTTGCGCATTTTCCTGTAATTGCTCCCACCCCGGGGTTGTTTTCCAGTGACGGGGTGGCTCCCCCGAACACAGACCTGGGAAGAGGTATGGGACTGGCTCCCACGAGCCCCTGTGAGCTCAGCCCTGGCACGTGGCCCCCCCACCCCGCCATCTGCGCGTCCTCCGCCATCGTTCTCGCGCTGTGCTTTTTGGAGCGCTCGCCACCACCCAGCGTCTTCCGCGGAGTGCTGTCTCTCTGTCCAGCCCTGAGCTCAGGGCTCTGCGTGCCGCGCTCACCGCGGGGTCCCGGGGCGAACAGCCGTGAAACCCCGGCAGGTACAGCGCAGCGTGTGCGTGACCCGCCACCCAGCACCGTCGCGGGTGCCGTGGATTCGTGGGCAGGGTCTCGGCTGCCCCTTGGTCCCAGCTCCATGCCCGTCTGTTGCATGGTTTCCTGCAGCTGAAACCTGCCCCCCAGACAGTCTGCACACTGCACGTCACGCCGCACGAACAAAGGCCCCGCAGCCCCGGTGCCCGCTTCCTGCTCAGGCCACAGGTCCACCCCCCGGCTCGGCAGGACTCTGCTCCCTGTGGCCCCTCGGGGGCCCGGGCTGGTCTGACAGCCAGCATGGGACATGGTGCTGGCTGCCCTGCCCCAGCCAGGGGGTCCTTGGGCCCAGAGAGGTGGCCTGCTGCCTCTGCTCGCGGCTCATTGGTTGGAACTGGTCACCTGTCACACCCCCCTCAGGGAGCAGGGAGTTCTCAGGAGGTTAGTAACAGGTGCCCCTCGTGTCCAGTGGGAGGCCCCGGAGCACCTAGCCCAGCTCTTGAAACCTCTGGCCCACCCGAACTCTAGCCTCCACACTGCCTGCGGGGCTGGGCGGAGAGCACCCGCCACCCCGGACCCGGAGGGGCGCGGGTGGAAAGGCTCCCGGGCACCATGCCGCCCGTGCCGCAGGCACACGCGCTCCACGCTTTTGCTTGTCTCCGACCTGAACAAGCAGTGTGTGTGATGGGCCTTGTTTTATCCCATTTGGTGGATGTTATTTCTCACTTTAGTGGCTTCCTGTTTGCTACTTGCCTTTAACCAGAGAGCCTTCTGAAGGGAGAAGAGCGAAGGCTTGGCCTTCTTCCAGGAGCGGCCGCCTCACACGGCCATCGTGTCTTAGCGAGGACCGAGAAGACGGAGACCCAGCGGCTGAGATCGCTGCCTCCACTTCCATCCCCCCCAGACGCGCAGCCCTTCCCCCTGCTTTGCTCGAACGCCATCCCTGTCTGCAGAGGCGTGGGCTCAGGCTGGAAGGGAGTGGGCCGGGGAAGGTGGGGGGCAACTTGAGATGAGGGGGCTTTGGATCTGAACAGTTGGCCGAGTCTGGGAACAGCCCCAGTGAGGTTTCGAAATCCCCGTATCTCCAGGTTTGGGGCATTTCAGTACTTCTCAGCTTGCATGCTCGCTGTCATGGGGCCAGAAACCCGCCTCCTCCCCCACCCCCAGCCCCAGGGGTGAGTCGGTGCGGTGGGCAGGCTTCGGGGAAAGCCAGGGGCACTGCTGAGGTCTGAGCAGGCTGGATCGCGAGTCAGCGCTCACTCCCCGGCTTGCCTGGGCCTCCAGGGGGCAGCGCACATGCACACACTTATGTGTGTGCACACATGTGCACACACGTGCACACACACACACATGCATGCAGTCATCTAGCTTTAAAAGTGTGATGTCAACAGTAAAAACATTTTTAGACGGAAGAAAATATTTGCCTCTAGTCCTGTCCAGAATCAATGACTGACGGCGCCTCGCCTTTCCCGTGCCCTGCGAGTCACACACATGCTCACACTCACACCTGCTCTCACACACACGGCTGCTCACACATACACTCTGCTGACGTACATCTGCTCACACTGACACGGCTGCTCACACACACACTCCCAACGCACCCGTTGCCCAGGGCCTGCGGTGTCGCCGGCAGGGCCCCGCAGCTGGCATCTGCTGCATTCTCACGCCGACGCCGTGGGAGGTGCTGGGCCCGTGCGGGGGACAGTCTGGGGGCCGCTGGCCCCAGGGGAGGACAGTGCTGTGTGCTGCGTGGCCAGCAGCTCCAGTAGGGTGGCCGCTGGCCCTAGGGGCGGACAGGGCCGTGTGCGGCTGAGCTGCCGTGCACAGCTGCGTGCTGTGGCCGCCGGGCCCGTGCGGGGGACAGTCGGGGGGGGCCGCGTGTGGCTGAGCTTCCGCGCGCAGCTGCGTGCTGTGTGGCGAGCAGCTTGGCTCCGCAGCAGAATCAGGGACTTCTCACCACTGTCAGGCCCGTTACTGCACCCATTTAATTGCTGCTATCGTTTTTGTTATGTGACTGGTTTTTCCTACTACAGCCAATCCTTGCATAGTGCAGGGGTTAGGGACACCAGCCCCCACGGCACTGGAAATTTGGTTATAGCCTTGAGTCCCCCAAAGCTTAGTGACCGACAGCCCACTGTTGGCAGGAAGCCCCCCCGATACCATAAACAGTCGTTAACACATGTTTTGTGTGTGATATGTATTGTATACTGTGCTCTTAAATGGTAAAGCAAGCTAGAGAAGAGAAAAGGTTGTTAAGGAAATCGTAAGGAAGATAAAATGTGTTTATGTCACTGTACGTGTTTATGAAAAGCCCACGTTGGTCAAGGACACCCGTGTTTACGGAAACCCCCAGTGCAGATCCAGCCGGGCCTCACCCAGTCTGCGCAGATTTAGCTGTCCCCTGGGAACAGCCAGCCGTCGCCCTGGCTTGCTCGGGAGACTGGGTGGAACGTGGGGAGCTTTGGGGGAAGAGCAAGGACGGAGGTTTGCCCTTCTCTGGAAGGCTCCCGCAGATGGTCTCGCAGGTGTCGGCTCCTGCCCTTCAGGTGGGGGTCCGGTTCCTTCTGCCTCACCAGTGACATGGGGGGACCCGCCGAGGCTGTCCCTGGTGTCCAGAGGGCCCGCCGTCTTAGGCTCGCAGCAGACTGACCGCCTCCTAGGATTCCCGGTGCTGCTTCATCGGAGCCGATTGAGTGAGATTTTACCGGTGGGACTCCAGGGCACAGGTAGGGACAGCCACAGAGCACACGGGGCCGCCTGCGCAAGCTGCTCTGTGGGTTTGCAGAGGAGGCGGATGGCAAGGGATGCTCCGTCACTGATAAACGGCTCAGGTGTTGGGAGCGGCTGCGTAGGAGGCCGTGTGGCATTTAAGAAGCTGGGCTTGGGAATTTCTGTGTTTTTTCTCACCGGATAACACCTCGCGGTCCAGAAACAGTTTTTATCCTCCACAAGGGCGTGTTGGCATGCAGGTAATTCTGCCCGCCTGTTAGGGGCTGGCTGGAAGGAAGAGCTCGCAGATCAGGTGGCTGTGGGACTGGGGAACTGGCAGTCTCCGCCAGAGGTTTTGAAGCCAAGCGGTTAGCTCTAAGCTCGTGGGAAGAAGGGCACACATCAGGTTCGCAAGAGGGCCCGTAAGCATGCCAGGTGTTCTGATTGCAGTCGGGGTGTCGTGAGCTACAGCGCACGGCTCCGCCCTGCCCGCCACTATCCCAGCGAAGAGGCCGCCTGCAGCTCGTGGGGGGAGTCAGCACCGATGGGCTGGCGTCTGGCTCACAGCAGGGGCCGCTCTCTGGGCTGGCCCCCGGACTGCGTGGGCACCACCGCCCTGCCCGCCTGCAGGGGCTGACTGGGCGGCGGTGGCCACGAGCCAAGGCTGGCCGTGAGGTTCGGGGCCCTGGGAATGCGCCGTTTAGAAATAAAGTGTTCAGGGAGCTGAAGCATAAAGTTCTCGCACCCACGAGGTGTCCCGGGTCTCCTGGCTTGCAGCGTTGGCCGTCAGAGCTCTGAGAGACCCCCAGTGAGCCCACCCTCCGGCTCAAGACAGCCCCAGGCTGTTCTTGCGGCTTGCGACCAGGACAAACGTGCAGGCAGGCGGTCCCAGCGTGAGGTTTCAAGTCAGCGGAGTCTTGGCGGGCGCATGAGCAGGTGGGTTCTGTGACAGCGCTTTTTACTCCGGGGCCCGCGGCAGGTGGTGTTGACGCGATGGCTCCAGGGCACAGGTTGGAGAGACTGAGTCCCATTCGGAGGTCACGAGCGTGTTGCTTGGCGTCAAATCAGGAGACAGAGACCCCACCGTTTTGTCGGTGAGACAATTCCACACATGTGTGCGCAGAACCGCTGACCAGGTAGCGGCTGAAAAGTCAGGAAGGAGATGCTGAGTGGCAAACGCCCTGAGGCCGGATCATTACCACTCAGGGCCAGGGCCAGGGCCAGAGGCACAGAGGGCACCCAGGGCCCTGCTAGCAGGAGTCTCCTGCTGTTCCTGGAAACGTGCAGGGACAGTGGCAGGGGCCCCGAGGGACTTCCCCCACCTCCGCCCTCCTGCCTCCCGGTGGCCTGTGGCAGCGTCGGGCAGGCAGCAGAGGGCGGACGGGCGGCCTTGGGTCAGAGACGGCGTGCCGCGTGGGGGCACCCGCTCGCGCGCAGGCGGCGGCCGTGACACAGGGACGGTGTCGACTCCGACTCGCGAGGACAGAAACACCCGTAAAGGGCAGCACGCTTTTTCAGCAGGAACAGGTGTGTGGTGGGACAAGTGGCCCTCCCTCCCGATGGCGCCCTGCGCGCCAGACCCCACGTCTGCAAACCTCAGGCCTACGGCCTTGTCTTTATGTGGTTAAATCGCTGTTGTTTCTTATGCATCTACAAGGAGTAATTATATGAATGCATTCTTATGAAACATTTAACAGTTTAGATACTTTGAAAGTTCCCTTTGGCATAAAGAATTTTGGTTGTCCTGGGCTGTGATCTGTGTTTCTGCCTTTGCTCAAGCGAACCACTGTTTAGGTCAGCAAGTTGAATTTGGCCACTGCTCTATGGGAACTTTTCTCGCTTTTCATAATTTTTCGCACCTGCCCCCACTCTCTGCCTCTGCTGGTGTTTTCTGGTCTCCCCATCTTCCTACAGCCCCCCACCCAGGCTACCCTGGGCGTCTGCATAGGCCGTTCCAGGTTTACCCCCTTCTTACTGGTGACAGATGCCACCTCGTGGTTCTCGGTAAGAGCTGGTGTTTGACAGGACTGCGGGACAGGAAGCACGTTATCTCTGATACGGGGGTTCGGATTTTTATCACTGTGTTGAGAGTAAAAGCAATATTGTTTAAAAGTAATCAACTGTGGCCATGGATTGGCCCCTTCTTCCCACTCTCCTAGAAAAATTAGAACGCTGTGTGGCCACAACCTGGAAATAAATGGTTTTTATTTTATTGCCTGTAATTTTCATGTTAGCTTTTGTGCTGCAGGGTGAACCAGCTCCAATAAATAAAAAGACCTAGAAAGTTAGATCCTCGTACTTTTTTAAAGCCAAAAAATTCAGAAAGAGACGAAAACCTATGTGCTCTGTGGCTGGGACATGAGCAGGAAGCCCGAGTAGAAGGAGCTCCCAGTGACTGTCGGAATATCAAGAAAATGGCTCGGTACTTTTCTAGGACGAGACTGGCCAGTCATCCACCGGTTTATTTAATGTACGACCACGTACGGAGCCCCAGCCCTTTCCAGACACCGCCGTGGGCGCTGGGATCCAGCAGGAAGCCAAACAGACCGGCGTCCCTCTCCGCAGAGCTCGTGCTGGCGGGTGGGGACCAACAGCGGCGGGGCATAATGAGGTCACGCAGTCCTCTGCGTTCCTGAGCCTCCGGGCGTCACGCGGCGGCCGCGCGTGAGGGTCCCGACCCCTTGGCCTCACCTGCACCTGTCGTTTTCCGGCTCAGGGGCCATGCCCCGGGGCGCGTTGTGGTTTCCAGGTGTGTTTCGCTGACGACTGAGGAGGCGGAGCGTCGTCTGCCATGCTCCTTGGGCATTAATCATACCCAACGCCACCAAGCTGCTCACTTAAAATGGCTAGTTTTATTTTATGTGACCCTCACCTTAATCTAAAACAAATGTTTTTTAAAAAGTCAAAGACGTTACCTGCTTTGGTGAGAAATGCTTTAGAAAAAAGATCGTGTTAAGGGAGCTGGGGATCCGAGACGGAGAGGGGATGGCTGGGAAGGCGTTTGAAGTGTTTAAAAGGCGGCGAGGGCGGTCTCGGCGGGGAGCTGAGACGTGAGCGCAGACCGAAGGGTTAAGGAGCCCACCCAGCGGATCCCTGGGAACCGCGCCGCCCAGGCGGGAAGCCGGACTGCGCACGCGTGGGCGAGAGCGAGGCCGCGGGGGCGGGGCCGGCCGCAGGGCCGCGTCTGCGGCTCGTGCGTGGGAGAGCGACCCACGCGCACTTCGGATCTGCAAGGAGCAGCAGCTCCGCGCGTGTCTAAGCACCATGCCGCACCCCTGGGACGAACGTAATGTTGTGTGGCAGCGTCTTGGAAAAAAAAAAGGGATCAGCAGCTGCCGAGTCGGAGGAGATGGTGGCGGCCGGGGGCGTGCGCGCCCCAGCTGGTCGGCCAGGCTCAGGGTGACGGCGCAGTGCGCGACACAGCTAGCCTGCGCTAGGTGGCACCGCGGAGGTTTAAGGTCTCACGGGGAAAGTGACCGCAGGTGCCGAGAGCTGCGTGGCACTGCGGCGGGGTGCGCCTGCTCACCCTTCCGAGGGCACGTGCGCCCCGTCGCGGTCCCACGACGACTTACCGTGTCCATGTCCCCCATGCGGTTTGGCTGCTCGTCCCTTTGGATAACCTCATTGGTGGTTGGAGACCCGTCCCAGACCTTTTCCTGTTGACTTCTGGTCTGGAGACCCGCGTCCGCCGACATTCAGCCGGTTTGAACCAGTGTTGCATCCTCACATCCCAGCTCACGGCTGTGAGGTGCCACCTGGGTGTCCTGTGGGAGGAAGGCTTGTAGGGCGCGGGGAAGCGTTTCAGGTGTCTGGCAATCCATTTACTGGTGCTGGAAGAATGCGGCCGGCCTAAAGGGCGCAGGGAATTGAAATGGACTGGGTGGGTCCCTGGCACACTGAGGTCTTCTGAACGGATTTGAGAGGCCCTCTTGGGTTTAGCCCCAGACACGGGATGGCGCTTCCCGGCGTGCGTTCTGGGTGGCGGGAAGGGGCTTGGCCCTCCAGTGTAGACCTCGGTCAGAAAGGAAGCCGAAGCCAAGAGCGGAGTCAGGAGCTGTCTCTGCCCGCCATCAGTGCCACCCGCTGACGCTGTCGGCGGCCCTGCCCACACCTGTTAAACGCGTGGCGAGTTGCCCCTGGCTCTCCGGTTTTCTTCTGCCTTTCAGAGCCGCTCCCGGAGGTGCGCAGTGGGGCGCCGACAAGCTGTCACACAGGCAGGCAGCTCCTGCGGGCTGAGCGGCCCGGCGGCCTGGCGACACCCCTCGCCTCACTCCCGCCACCGGGCCAGGTTCCCTTCAGCGTTCCTCCCCTTTCCCCAGCGGCCCACGTGCCTTGGCGTCAGCAGACCCACCTGGTAGCCCAGGTGGCTCCCCACTGGCCTTCGAGGCGGCCTCCCTGCAGGGGTTGGTCCCGGAGGGGGACTTGCGGCGGCCTCCAGGAGTTCCCCTTTCTTCTGAGTGAGCTGCAGGCGGCGCCCCCTCCGCCTCCCTGGAGCTGTCACCATCCTGACTGCCGCTGAGGGCGGAGTTGGTACCCGGCCCTGAGGAGAAGCAGGCACTCATGGGGGCCCCACCTCAGGACTCCCTGCCACCCTGTGCCACTAAGCTGGTTTTATGTGTCGCCTGAACCTAATGGGGAGAGTGGAAATTCTACCTGCAACAGCACCTTGCCACTTTCCAGCACCGTCTACGAGTTACAGCCCACACCTCGCCTCGTTCCCCGCTCCTGAAAGCAGGTGCATATGCGGCAGCAAAGCCCGGAGCGGTGAGGACCGGGTGTCCCCTGCACCTGGCATGAAGTCCGTCCGCAGCGGGGTGGTTGGGGTCATGGCACTCACGGCACTCGGGGGTCTGGCGTACTTCACAGCTTGGACTTCATGACCTGGTGAGTGAGTTCCCTGGAGCGACAGTGCTACCTGTGAGATGGAAATTAAGGCTTCAGCAAAGCTCCTTTGACAGCAGAATCGCAGGCCCTGCCCCAGGCCTCGTGGCCGAGAATCTTCCCTTCCAGTGCCCGCTGAGGTCTTAGCAGGACTCTGGTCACCCTTCTGAGAGGCCACCTGCCTTTGGACGAGAAGCCAGTGCAGCCCACGAAACCCCAGGCTGACTTCCCCGCCCCCTGCCAGTCTCCCTCCTGGTCCGGCACGGGCACCTGCACTCGGGGCCTCAGGGCTGGTCCCGAGCTGTAGAGTCGCACACATGCTCGGTGCTCTATGAGCCCGGCCTGCCCTGCAGAAGGACGTGGTGGCTGATCCCTGTGTCCCCACCCCGGGAGGAAGAGAATTCGGCATTTAATCTCAGGAGGAGGGTGAGCCTGCCCCGCTCGGCAGCTGTGTTTGTTTGCAGAGCGAGGTGTGTCTGCTGTGATCACAGAATATAACGATCCCATATGTCCAAACCATGCAGACAGTTACTATCAGGCCTCTCTGTGGTGCCAGCGGCTCCCGTGTCCTTTGTGAGCTATTCTCAGTGGGACGAGGGAGGGCTCGGGTGGCCGCGGGCAGCTGCAGACTGCTCAGGCACGTGTCCCCACCGCTCAGACTTCGACCCTCGGGCTTTGCCCACGGGGCACACAGATGGTGCCTGCTGCTTCTCCGCCCTGTGGCTTCGTCCACGCTCATCCTGCTTCTCACAGCCCCGGCGGCAGCGGCTCCTGGCCCCTGTCCAGCTCCTGGGCGTGGCCGGCACCTTCCCCTGCGGTCCTTGGCCTGTAGACGCTCAGCCCCCATCTCTGCCTGCAGGTCCTCTTGGCGTTGTCCTGTGTGCGTCGGGGTCCACGTCCCTCCCTTTGATGAGGACGCAGACATCGGCTCCGGCCACCCTGTCCAGCGGGGCCTCCTCTGAACCGATTTCCTCTGCAGTTTCATCTGACCGTCCAGCAAGTGGGTCACCTCAGTGTCTGGGAGTTAGGACTTCAGCGTTCGCATTTCGCAGGCACACAGTTCATCCCGTAAGGGGACGGAGCGATTCCACGTGGGTCAGGATGCTGAGGCGCGAGGCCTTGTCCCTGCGTGTGGTCCTGCTGGCTCACTCCCAGTGGCCTGGCTCTCTGGCGTTGTCCCTGCCCCGCGACCCCAGGGGCCAACCCCCCCCCCCCACACACACACAGCCCACCCTGGCTCCCAGCGAGAGGGAGGGGCTGGGGACAGAGGCGGGGAACATCCCCCGCTTCCGTCCTGGGGGCGGGGCTCTGGCAGGCGCAGTGTCCCCTGCGGCCCCAGCTGGGGGGGCCCTCAGCCAGATGCTGCGCCTCCACGAAGTGCTGGCCACTCACCCCACACACCCGGCCACACTGCTCCCTCCTTAGCGCCCCAGTCCCCCGCGGGGCAGCCATCTCTTTCCAGACAGCACCTGATTGGCTCGGCTCCCCACGTCCCCGTCCTCCGTCTGGCACAGATGGCGAGGGCAAGGCGGTGCCGGCCGCTGGAGTGGATGCGGGTCTCAGCGCTGCCCGGAAACCCGCCCCGTGCGCCCCGCGCCGCGGCTGGGGGAGGCGCGTGGTGGCCTTGCATCTCACGCCGCGCGCTGAGGACCGCCCGGCCAGACGCAGCGCGTGCGTGCCGCCGGCGAAAACTTCCTTTTGAAAATAGAACCCCAAAGCCAGGCACCAAACATGGCAGGCCTCCGACGCCAGTCAGAACCCACTCCTCCCTGCGGTTGCCATGACAACCCGGTGTCCCTGTCAGGGCTGCTTCGGTTTTGTGTGCTGCGCCCAGCTCCTTGGGCGCTGTTCTGAGAGCCGGCCGTTTACGCTTACTGCTCAGAACGGGACCAGGCACGGAGCGCTGCGTGCACGGGCTCCACCAGGCCACTCTGGTTGGTGTGCCTGGGGGCTGCTCAGGGCTTCCTGTGTTTGCAGACGCAGAAACCCTTCCAAGGTCAAAGGCATAAAACACTGCAAAAAAAATGCCTCCTGTAAATCGGAGGTGGGGCTGCTGGGAAGTTGCTTGATGTGCCCCCCCAGACACACCCCTCCCCCAGACCCGCCCCTCCCTAGACACGCCCCTTGTTAAATTTTCAGACATAGATATGGGACATGGATATGTTTACATGTGGAAGCTGCCACTTCGCGTAATAGAATCGCCTCTCTGCCCCCAGATGAGGCAGGGGTGTGTGCTCAGGGCTGCGCTCGTGACCCTTGAGTTTATTAAACGGAATGAATGTCAGAGGCTCAAATATAAAAATCAAAAGTTGTTTGTGTCCAGGACAGTGAGTGGCGCCTCAGCAAGACCCGTACTGTCCCTTATTTTATCCACCAGCCGCCATCGCCGGACGCTAACGGGGCTCATGGACAGTTGGTGCTGGATCTGTGCGCTCTGCACACGCCGCCTCCTGATTTGCCCTAAGGGGCGGGACTCAGCCGAGGGGAGCCCTCGGCTGACGGTCAGGGGCACAGACCCTGGAGCAAAGGGCACGTTTCACACATGAGCCGGCAGGTCTGAGCAGTGACACAGGCCCGCCGGTGACTCTGAGTGTGGATGGGGGCCGTCTTGCCCCCTCCCCGGGCGGTGACGGGCGGACCACTCTGCTCCCCGGGGCTCGCGCCCTTCCATGACGTTGGGATTAGAACTCGGGGTGCACTGCGCATACAGCCCGGGCCGGCCATTCTGCACGGGGGGACGGAAGCTCTTGCTTTCCTTCTGGGCTGTGCCGGGGCTCGCCCAGAGGCTGGTTGTTTCCGTCTTCCCAGTGACCCTGGCGGGTGAGGGTCTTGGTGCCCGTTTCTGCAGGGAGGCGACGTGGGACCTGGAGAGGGCAGGTCGTTGGCTGGCAGTGATGCGGCTGGCCAGGTCAGGTCGCAACCTGGCTTCTGCGAATCTTCCCTGACCTCGGACTTCGGGCGTGAGAGGATCGCCCTCTTCCCAGCCCCGTGCCCTATGTCCTAAACTGCCGGTGGCAAATGGGAGCCAGAGAAAGTAAGTTCCACGCGTACAAATACAAGTTGGCTACGGAGGCAGAGGGTGAGCCTCTGGGGCACAGCCGGTCGGGTCAGCCGCGGCCCCACCTGCCTGGAGAGCATGCCACCGGACCCGACTGGCATGCGCGGTTCTACGGCCCCATCGGCGCGGCGTCTGGCTGGAGGCAGGCGCTTTGGAGTGGCCATTGTCCTGCACCCGGCACCGCGTGGCGCTGGCCGTCCTGACATGCCCTGCTCAGACTTCCAGGAGGGTCTCGGCCTCTCTTCGAACCCTGTAGCCATGTGCGTGGTAGAACAGCCCCCGACGTGGCCTTGTCTGTGTCGCGTCATGGTCAGCCTGGGGTTGCCGAGGTCCACGGGGATAAAGTGCCCTTCCATCACATCGTACCCAGGGGCACGTGACAGCAGCACGGCTTCTCCGGGCCGGTGCTGGCGGGGCAACTCGCAGTGGCTTCTCCACTGCGAAGCTACCTCTCTCTCTGCCTGTCACGGAGTCCAGCCCACACGCGACGGGGAATTACGCTCCCTGTGCGGAAACTTCATTTGATTTACGTGAACTTAAGATTAAACAGCCCATGTGGCTGGCGGCCCCCCTGTTGGGCAGTACAGGCCCAGCAATATCGTGTGAGGGCTCCAGGATGAGGGGCAGGCTGGGGAATGGCCCCCCGCCCGAGCCAGCTGGTCCACATGCCCAAATAAGAGACGTCCCGACACTATCGTGTAACTGGGGTGTGACGCCGGGTTTCTTTCAGCCTGACTCTGCCCTGTTGGGTCAGCTCGCAGAACCTCCACTTGCGTTTGCTCCTGTAACTCAGAGTTTCCATGATCAGGAATTTGGAATCTGGCCAAGGCTAGCCCCTGGGTTGGAAGGCGCAGCCGAATACAGATGCTCTTAAGGAAGCAGCGCCATTTGTAACAATACTGATACATCATCTCTTGGACAAGCACATGCGGTTTTAAAAAGACACTTAATTATTTTTTATTGCCTGCTATTTGTAGAAGAGTCCTAGGAGGCTGCCCGTTACTCTGCAAAGTTATAACTGAGATCTTCGCACGTCTGTAGCTGGCAAGCTCCGCCTTCTATGCGAAGTTCACCAATGAGAAACATCCTTTTCATGTGACTTCCTGGTTTGAATTTTTCTGTCTATTGTTCCCTTTTTCCTTTTCTTGTCATTATTCTTGAAGGCCATATTGCATAGATGTTTTTATTACAGGCATCCTGGAATGCTTTTTGGGGAGCAGGTGGGTTATAGTCTATAAATTATTATACATTGCACATGGCGCGCAAGCATGTGGTAGAGTCGCATTTTACGCAGAAAATGAGTTCCGAAGTCAGCAGTTGTGCTGAAATCACATGCAGAAAAAGTGACGCTGAGAGTCCCTCAGCAGGAGCCACGTCGGCGCTGCATCTGACTTGTCTCGGCTTTCCTTCGGGCGCGGGGCAGGATGCCGCGCACGGTGACGGCCAGGTGCTGTGGCCGCTCGCGTCTGGGGCACCACTCGGCGAGGGGAGAGACTTTCAGCAGGAGAAGCGCGTGGAGACGAGGCTGGGGATGTTTCGTCTCTTTCCTCACAGCTCGGCAGGCTGTTGCTGGAGGGCCGGCTGGCATCTTTAATTGTTCTTTAATCGACATAAAGTTCATGTAGAATTAGCCATCTCACAGGGCACGGTGACCTGCGGCACATTTGCACTGCTGTGCGACCAGCACTCCTCTCCTGTTCTAAAACACCGTCATCACCCCACAGGGACACCCCGTGCCCATCAGCAGCCACCCCCGCCCCTCCTGCCCCAGCCCCTGGCACCGCCTGGCTGCTTCTGGGCTATGGGGTCAGCTATTTCTGACATTTCACATCACGTGACCTTTTGCATCGGGCTCTGCTCGCTGAGCGCGTCTCGAGGTCCTTCCACGTTGCGGTGAGTGCCGGCGCTGCCCTCCTTGTCGTGGCCGAGTGGCGGTCCGGGCGTGGGTGGGCTGCGTGGTGCGCGTTTGGCCGCTCACCGGCGGCTGGGTCCCACCGCTCGGTTGTTGTGGACGGTGCTGCTGCGAGCATTCGGGTAGCAGCGCTGGCCCCTGCTTTGCAGTCTCCGCGTCTCGACCTAGCGGCGTTCCTGGCTCCCGTGGTGACTGCTTAACGTGCAGCACCACTTCACAGCCCCCCACCCCGGCAGCGTGGGTCCAGCTCTCTGCATCCCCGGCCAGGCGGCATCGTGACCGCCCTCTCTCTCCTTGCTCCCCTCCCCGTCAGCCCCGCGGTTTTGGGGAGGAAGCGCAGGTTGGGGCGGCCTGCGCTTTGTGACCAGGGGGGTGAAACGGCTTCGGCTGTGCTGGCTCCCGGCCCTAGGGGACCGAGCCTGCCTCGCGGTGCAAGCGAGCTGGGGAGACCCCTGCACCAAGAGCAGCTCGAGCAGGGGCGAAACCCGGCCGCGCACGTGCCGTCGAACCTGGGCAGCATGGTGCACTTGTCCGCTCCAGCTCGTCTCTACCAGCGTCGGAGAAGCGGCTCTTAAACAGCCCGTGTGCTCCCCTGTCGCCAGCTGCATTGCCGGCATGTGCCGAGGCCCAGCTAGGACACGGGTCAGGGGTAGGGTGTGTCGCAGCCAAAGCGAGTGCGTGTCTGCAGACCTTGCTGAGTACAGAAGGGGACACAGGGGTTTGGGTTTGTCTCTCGCTGCCCCGAACCCAGAGCAATGCAGGACAGAGGAGCAGCTGTCCACAGCAGGCCTTTTATTCCTGGAACATACTGTGACATTCAAGTTGCCTGTCACAGTTGGCAAAGCCCGTTTGTATGATTATCTCATTTAAATTGCCAAGAGTGCTCAGAGCGTTGAATAATTTGCCCCAAATCACACTCGGTGAATGTTGGTACCAGGCCTCCAGCCCGGGTTCTCCGAGGTTGGGGTTCTCCGTGTCCTGTGATTTAGCGAACTGCCCGGGGCCTTGGCCACAAGCGGCAGCGGAGGGGCTCAGCAACCGTCAGCACCCTGGACAGGGGCCGTCCAGTCCGCTTTCTCCTCAGGCCTTCACGCTCCCGCCCCAGGCTCCCGGGCCCCCCTTCTCCACTTTCCGCCCCCTCCTCACTCGCACCGTCACCCCTGCCCCTGCCTGGACGCAGGGGCCACCTATGGAGCCTTTTCAGGAAGCGCATCCAGTGTCGACCTAAATTATCTTTATCGTATGTTATAATTGATGGTAATCACATCACTCTCATATAATGTGACTATACTAGACTTGCATGTTACAGCTGCATAGTCTACGTCATATTTGAACATAATATGATTATGCGTTTATAGCTCATAGTATAATCACACGGCCCGGCGATAAAACTGGTCTGTGAGACTTTCACAGCTTTTCTAAACCCTGAAACTGAAGTGACGAGAAGCTCAGCGGGAAAAGCGCGTGTGGCCAGCGGTGTCCGGCGCTCACGCTCGCCCCCACCCAGCATCAGAGGGTGTTCGCTCGCGTGAGCCAGGTCCTCGTAGCAGTGGCAGCGCCATGGACAGCTGGCCGGAGGTTGACGGGCCATTCCCGCCACGGGTCCCTCAAGCTCCGCGAAGCCTCTGGCTCCTGAGCACGGAGGCATCGCCCGCTCCCTGCTGCACGGGGCCCATGCACACCAGCCCTGGGGCTTTCCGTTCTCTTGGGGCGCTCAGGTGGCCATTTCGTTTCTTCCCGAACAAGCCCCATTCTGCCCTTGGGGCAGCTGTCACCCTGCCCCTCAGTGGCCCGTTTCCTGCCTGCCACCCCACGAGGTGTGGGGCGGGGTGCCCCTTACCCCATTTGCAGGGTGTCCAGTGAGCCACAGACACACAAGGAGGACTTTTACCGAAATGACTGGAGCAGACAAGTCAGGAGAGAGCACTGTCCCTTGGGGAAAGTGGCATCCTGTCCGCCTAGCGTGCCTGACAGGGGGTGGGGCGGGCCTTCCGGAACCTAGTGACCACCCGCCCAGGCTGCGAGCTGCCCGGGGGGCCAGGGGAAGCTCCAGCCGCACTCCACGTTCTAGATGGGGGCGGGTCCCTGTGGGCCCTGGTGGCTGTGTCGGAACCCGCGGGCTGGGTGGCTTTCGCCGCGGAGGCTTCTTCATGCCCAGTTCTGGAGCCGGAAGCCAAGTTGCCGTTGGGGCGACAGGGGAAGCCTCGCTCTGGGCTCATGGGCAGCACCTTCCCTCTGTCCGCCCCTGGCTTTGCCTCTGTGTGAGTGGGGACAGCGCTCAGTGTGTCTTCTCGTGAGGACACCAGCCCCGGACTGGGCACCGCCGCTGTGGCCTCCGCGGACCTGAAGACCCCTCTCCAGTGCGGCTGCACCGGGGGCCAGGGCTTCGCATAGATTTAGGGGCTGCGTTTCAGTCCACGGCAGGGCGCCAAGGCAGAGGCAGACGCCAGTGGACAAGTTTATCTCGGGTGAGCCCGCCCCCCGCCCTGCATGCAGGAGTTCCTGCACCCCACGGCACCTCGCACTCCAGTAGGGCCTGACCTCGTCTACGAGGCACCCTGCTTTAAGCCAGCTCACCCTGTGGACGTGTTTGTCATGGGGCAGTGTGTGGCATGTGTTTTTATTTGGTTAAGGGCCAGCACTTAGAAGCAGGTGTGTGCCAGGCCTGTCCCCAGCAGAGCTGGGGTGCTGGGCGCTTCCTCCATATGCCGGGTAGCCGGGGGTGTAGCCACCCACACCGGGGTGCGCGCCCCGTTCTCACCACCCAGAGTGTTCTGTGTCGGGGCTGTCTCTGCCTGTCGCCCGCTGTCCCCTGGGGCATTTGATTTCCCAGCTCCTCCCAGCCCTTCCCTCCTCCTCATTCTCATCAGAATTCACTTTTTGCCATTAAGTTTGCTAAACAAGAGATGGGAATCAATCAGGGGCCATCCCGTGTTGGTGTGTTAGTGGGTGTGAGTGGGTCTCAAAGCCTTCCTAACTGGGGCTCTGTAGCTGCCCCTTGGGGGGTGTCAGGGTGGCCGGCCCTGCTGGCCGCTGACCGCTACACACCCCTCCGTAACGGGGCTGCCGCGGCCGTCTGGTGGCTGGCAGCCACACACTGTCCGTGTGCCTGGGCCTGTATTGGGTAGCTGCTGGCTCGCCCAGGCCCGCGTTTGGGGAACCCTAAGCCCCCTCACTTTGTGTGGCTTCGAACGCGAAGGACTCGGCTCAAACCATCCCCCTGCCACGTGCAGGGGTCCCACGGGCGGCTCCATTTCCTCTCCCCGCAGCGTCACTTCAGGCCAGTGTGACGGAGCGGGAGGGTGGCTGCCTGCAGCCGGTGGTCACTGTCCTGGTGAGGCCTGAGTCGCCAGCCCCTCTCTGCCGGCTGTGGGCGTGTGTCACACTCCATTCCTGGGCACTCAGGTGCGCTCAGCGGGCAGCAGTGTCAAACGCCCACAACACGGAACCCAGCGGGCGTCAGTCACACTGCCCCGCGGAGCCGCGTGTGCACACCTCACCGGCCACCTCAGCCTCGTGACTGAGACGGGAGTGTCAGCCTGTATCAGACCCGCCCCCTGATGCCCCTTCTGGGAGCCGCCACTGCGGTGCCCTGCGCCTGCTGGGAGGTTCTCGTCCTATCGTCTTGCGACTACGAGCCACGTGTTTGGGGGCCTGTGGTCTCAAGCATGCGAACGATCCGTAAGGCGGTCTGTGTTTTGCTGGTGGCATTTCTCTGGGGGTGCCCGATTCGACGGGAGCAGAGGCGGAGTCCCTGGGTGGGCCGCCCTGCCCTGCGCAGTGCCAGCGATGCCGGCCTCCAGCGTCTTAACGGGGTCTGCCTTGGGCATGATCACCGCGTGCTCCGGGTCCCTGTGCCAGGTGGTGCTGGGGGTCACACAGCCCGGACACTGAGCATAAGCTCACACGGGAGCTCGTGGTGGTGTCGCTGGCTCCTTTCTGCTTCCTCTGGGGGTTGGAGGCTTGACTTCAGCCTGGGGTCGCTCAGGTCCTAGCCTTTTATAGGGCGCATTGGGTCCCACACACCCTGACACATGGGCTCAACTCCCTCTGTTTCTGGGCTCGGAACCCCGCAGGTCCTGGGAGCTCCACTTGGCCCCACATCCCGCTCGCCCCTCTCTGGGGCCACACCCTACACACACTGGAGCCCTGTGGATTCCCTCGTGTCCGGGCGGGACAGACCTTCAGAGGGGCCCCCGTCGTGTGGCTGCTGCTTTGCGGCAGAGTGTGGGGAACAGGGCGGCTCGCAGCTCGTCTGCTGTTAGCGGCAGCCCCGCTGCGCCTGTGGGGCACGTTCACGCTGGATGCGGGTCGTCGGCTGGGCTCTTCAGCACCTGCTTGCTACCTGGCTTTTATTCCATCCTTAGAACACTGTCAGCACTGTGACCTCCCTGCCGCGAGCTGCAGAGAAGGAAGCTCGGCCTGAGCTTTGCAGAGCCGGCCCCGCCGGTCTGACCCCAGCCAGACTTCTGGGAGTCGCCTCACCGCATGCTTTCCTTCCATCCTAGGACCGTGAGCAGACGCGCACCGCCCAGGGAGCCCGCCGCCTGAGACGGCAGCATGCAGGCCTCCCCCGAGGGCCCCGCAGCTCGGCAAGGTAAGCCACCTCCATCCATGGACACCGGGAGGCGGGGGTGGCAGGGAGGGGTGGTGTGGCCCAGCAGTTCTGCCTTGGGGCATGTGTGTATCCAGAGAATGGAAACCAGGGTATTGAGATGTTTGCACACCCAAGTTCCCAGCGGCGTCATTCACAATAGTCAAAATGTGGACACCACCCGAGCGTCTGTCAGTGGACGACTGGACGGACGTGGTATGGTCCGTCCATGCCACGGAATGTTGTTCAGCCCCCAAAATAAGATTCCGACACAGGCTACAACGTGGATGAACCTGAGGACATCGTGGAAAGTAAAATAAACCAGCAACGAAAGAACGAATTCTGCGCGATTCACCCTGGGTCAGCAGCCTACAACTGTCGGGTCCATGGAGACCCTGGGAGGCAGGGCCCACAGCACTGTCCTGCCCTCTGTGGCTTCCTGCTCTTGGGACAGTCACTGTGGGAAATAGAAAGACTGTCCTTGGGGCTGAGCTCCCTGTGTCCCAGGATAACCAGGGGACGTCCATAGAAGGGGCAGGGCTACCTAGTGCTGCTGATGACAGCATTCGATTAACCACAGTGCCAGCTTCCTGGGCACCTGTGCCTGGGACCTGCAGAAACACAGGGGACTTGCCTGGTTCGCGGGAGGCAGCTAGGACCTCCCAGCTTCCCTGTCTGGTTCCAGTTTGGCTCTGCAGTCTGCCTCCCAGGAGCCCTAAGGAAGCATAGGTAATGACCAGACCAGCGCCGTCAGTCATGGACGTGAGGAGAGCCGCCGTCAGCCCACAGGCGGCTGCCCCTCAGGTGCCAAGTTGGCCGCTGGGATGCGGGTTGGATCGGGGCAGGCGCCCTGGGGAGGGACAAGGTCGCTGGGTCTGGGACACAGCACATAGGATGTGCTCAGCACCTTTCCGGCCTGCACACCCAACTTCTTACCGATTTCAAAAGCACACTAATTCAAATTTCTTCCTCACTGGGTCCAAGGACGCCCTTTAAACCCCTAACTGGGCGGCTGTCTCTGCAGCAGCTCAGAGGTTTGAGGACACGTTATTGTTGAGTTGCAGATGCATTAAGTTGCTTTTCTACCTGATGGCACCCACCGTTGCTGCCACCAGGCCCTGTGTTTTGACATAGAAATGAGTCCAGTGGCTGGTGCCCAGCTTGTGGGTGCATTGCTGTGTCTGTGCCGTGAGAAGCTGTCGGGCAGTGCAGAGCCTGGCGGCACCTGGGTTCTGGAGCCAGGTACTGTGTAGGTCCTTAAATTCATCACCTACGAACCTGTGATCCCGGAACTCTTATCTGTGGACCAGAAACCTGAGGCTGGCCGGAGTTCTGGGTCCAGTCACGAATGACGAGCAAGAACAATGGTCATGCAGCTCGCTAGTTGTTCATTCCTCTTTGACTTATTAATGAGACTGTTGTGGGTGTCTATCAGGGTGACACACGTGGGCATTTGCACGCAACCTTTGCTGGAAGGCAAGGGCCCTCGCCCAGGGGGCACACCCAAACATCTTACCTACTTTTCCTTAGTCAAAAGCTAACATCTTGTAAGAGTGAGCTATTCTTAATTTTCTATTCGATCATGACAAAGCAAGAGCTGCCCACCCTCACTGGAACATGTATGACCTTTCTCTCTTTTTGTCTTGTGGGGGGCAGTTTTTATGTCTTAGTGAAAATCTCTTCACGTCCTTTTGCTATTCTGAGACCTTTTCCTCCTTCAGTAGGAGAATAATCTGGTTTGGTTCCCAGGAGAATGTTCTAGTGCAAGTGCCTGTGTGACAGGGACAAGGCTTGCTCTCTGGGAGCATTTTTTTTTTTTTCATGAAAATGACCCGCATTGACCCGTGGGGGCCCAGGGGCTCGCAAGCCAATGGGCCTCTCTGCCCAGGCTCCTGGCGTGGTCAGTGCTGCAGAGGCCAGCTGGGCAGCAGAGCACACGGCCCGTTGGAGCCGATATCGAGAGTGTTTTATTTGGAGGCATCAGTCCTGTTTGCAGACGGCTCGGCTGCTGCCCAGTCAGAGAGGACCCCCTCCTCTGGGTTTATCAGCTGCGTGAGCAGGGCCCTGAACTCGGTGGTATAACCACCAGGGCCGTTTTATTCTTGTGCGAGAAGACATCTAGTGCCCAGGGCAGAGGCAGCTGCTGTAGCCAGAGCCGCAGAGACTGGGAGTGGAGTGGAGGTGGGTGGGGACGTGCCGGTACTGGGAAAAGCACGCGCGGAGGCCCTGGGGTGGGAATGAGCTTGGCCTGTTTAAGAGACAGAAGGAACCAGGGTGGCCCAAGCGTGCTGAATGGTGACAGCGGAGTAACAGTTGTATCAGGGTTTCGTGGGCAGGAGGCACAGAACCTTGCAGAGCAGGCCAAGAGTTTCGGTTCTGTCACGGTTTCCATGGACGCCGCAGGGGTGTCAGATGGGCTGGCAGGGCCCGATTCACGTCTCAGGAAGCTTGTGCTGGCTCCTCTGTGGCCTGGGTGTGAATGGGGCTTTCGAACATCGCTCCCAAGCCTCATTTTCTTGACTGGGTGGGATGTGAGCAGCGGTGGCTTTCAGCAAGCCTGTCCCCTGGTGCTGAGGTGCTGATGCGGGTGCGATTTCACTCATACAGGTCATGACATTTTCACCCCAAGCATCTGAATTCGTTTCCAAGTTCACATCACACTGTAGCAAAATGGCATTAAAATATTCCTGCAGATCAGACCTCTCTATGACCCCTTAATCACAGCTTCTTCACAGCCCTGTGCCACTTGGGAATGCCAAGTGGGCGCCTTCCTTTCTTCTGGTGCGGTAGACATTGTCAGGTTCAACCAGCACTCTGTACATACTGTGTTCGAAACAAAAAACTCCTTTTGCTGAAACACGTGGCTTCGTGACAGTCTGTTACTGAAGCTTAATCACGTTGTAAGGTGTGGGGAGGAGGGGACATGGGGAGGAGGGGACACAGCGAGAAGCCCGTGGCCGGGCTGACACCATTGCACGTGAGAAGCGACCGCCGCGTGTCACTGCAGTGGGCCCTTCTCTGTCCTGCAGGAGCCGCAGGAGAGGCTGCGAGTAAGGGGGCCTCCCCGGCATGCTCCAAATGTGCCTCTGGGGCTCGCGGTCTGAGGGCGGGCCCGGCGCCCAAGGTTATTGGAGCCCCCATCATTCTAATCCACGTGAGGCCCTGTCCCCATTTTATTCACTTTTAAAACGGGGTGAAATTCTTCGAGAAAAGAAGTCAAAGGAGTGTGAGAAAACAGGGAACCTGCTGGCCCAGCTAACGGAAAGGAAAACGTTAGCGCGACCCCAGCTCAAATGATGTCGTCAGGCCCCGCCCCGCATCCCTTGGCGCTCGGCGCCCCCCCACCCCGCCCCCGGCTCCGGCTCCGGCTCCCGGCTCCGTTTTCAGAGGGGACATTCCTCATGGCGGCAGAGGGGGCTGCGGCTCTACCTTGTGTCCTCAGCTTTCCGAGTCCAGCGGGAAGAGGGAGAGTGCCTTCCCCGGCCCGCGGGAGTCCCGCGCCTCGCGCTCTGCGGACGCGACGTGCTCACTCGCCCCCTCAGCCGCCTCGGCGTTGTCGGGCTGGAGCGCGCGCCAGGCCCCAGCAGGCCGCGGGGCTGTGGGCGGGGCAGAGGGAGGGCGCGTGCTGATTGGCCAGCCCCATCACGTGTCTCTCGCCCCTGAGGGGAGGGCCCGCCCGCGCGTCCCTGACTGAGGACGAGGACGGGACAGTCTCCAGAGGGACATTGACGCCGAGGTCCGTGCTGGATACCCGCCCGCGCGTGGTCAGCGGCCACCCTCTCATCCTTACTCCTTGCAGGTGACAGCGGAGTGTGCCCGGCTTAGCCGCACGCGCACCGTGCCAAACCGGCGGACGCGCCCCGGCTGTGGGGGACACGCGCCAGCTCCGAGCCAAGCTGGAGAACCTAGAACAGGTCCTGAAGGTAGGACACTCACCAGCCGTGCCCCGGGTCGGCGCGAGGGGACAGGGCGCGGCCCAGAGCGGAGGGGGCCCGAACTCTTCCGCAGCCTCGCCATTCGGGGCTCCTGGGCCGTGTTGTGCTCGCCTAAGTCGCCGGAAAGCGGCTGTCACGGTGCCGCGGACGAGGTGCTCCTCGTGCATTTCTCACCCCGGGACGGTCCTCAGCATTTAACGCGTGGGCTGCTTTGCTGTGATGGCCCTGAGTCAGACTGAATGAATTCTTTGGCTGTTTTGTTTGTTTGTTTCCGAGTGTTAAAATTACATCGGATTCTCGTTGTGGGAAAGCGTTTTAAAGTGTAAAGGAGCGAGATAGGAATCGCCTCCAGTCCCGCCACCTAATACCTGCCTTGTGTGACAAATGGTGCTTGGCAGGCGTGGAACGTGCCTGGTGCCACCCCCACCGACCCCTGTGACAGGAGTGACTTTAGTCCCACCTGTACCATCTGGGGAAACTGCTCAAGCTCTGAGGGCAAGCAGATTAGTGGGTGAGGGGGCGATGGGGGTGACTGCCAACAGGTATGGGGTTTCTTTTGGGGGCGATGAAGATGTTCTGGAATTAGATAGTGTGTTGGTTACACATCTTTGTGAATGTACCCAAACCACTGAACCGTCCGCTTTGAGAGCGTGAGTTTTACGGCGTGTGAATTCTGTCTCTATTTAAATTCTGCTCTGACTGCTGGCCCTGAGTGGGAACCCAGCTCGCGGCGGTCTCCCCTCCAAGTCTGTGTCCCCCGCCTGCTACAGTGGTTCAGGCCCATCTTTCCTCCGGCCTGGGTTGGGTCAAGGGGCTCTGATGGGTGCTGAGAGGCCCACTGCACCCCCTCTGACCTTGGGGTTGAGCCTCAGCACCAGGGCCTTGTATACGCGTGTTTAACAAGCACGGCCTCACTGGTACCAACTGAAGAGCACACTGATTTTCATGCTCTCCTCTTGGTATTTTTGTTATAATAACAAAAGAGCCATTTAAAATTAGCCTTTTATTTTTCCTGAGCAGGGAAGCTCATCAGTGCTGATGGAGAGGGAGGGGGTGCGTTGGGCTGGGAAGATGCAGCTGGCTTGGTCAGAAACCCCGCCCTCTCTGTAAACTTGAGTCAAAGCATGACCTTGCATTTCCAGAAGTGGCCTGGCCTGAATCCAAACACCCTATGTAATGCTTAGTCTCTTGTGGTCAGTGATTTGAACTGAATTGGGACCTAAACTGGTTTCAATCAACCCAATTTGCTGAGAACCAGAGAGAACCCCACCAGGCTCGAGGGCCACCCAGGAGGATGTCAGGTGGCACAGAGTTCCCATCTCAACTCACATGAAGCCAAACCTGGACCAATAGGCTAGCCCCTGACCCGAACCTGCATCTGGGAGAAGCAAGGAGGCTGACCTGGCTTGGGGCGGGGTTCGGGCCTGGCACACAGAACCACACTGGCTCACACTGGTTTTTAGTGGATTGAGAATGGAACATATTTTTTCCTTCAAAATGGAAAAGCTTCCAGTGAAACAGATAAGACTGCAGCTGGGGCTGTTCCTAGGGCTGTCCAGCTAGAACCATACTGAAACCGACTAGAACCCTCCACAGGAGCCAAACCAGTAATCTCTAACCTGATACAAATCCCTCCTGCTATTTACACTTTTAAAAATAAGAGTCGATGAATTCATTATCTGTGCATGTGTTTGTGTCAGACTTCTTTCCAAGGGCAAGGTCAAATTGCCACACCTGTCATGTATAATGGCATGCTCGAGTGACATGGGTAGAAGCAGGAAATTCAGATAAAGGGAGAGGAGGACTCAAATATGCCAGCTTGGAGCTTAGACACACTCACCCTAAGATTCTCATTCAGCCTGAGCTTCCCGGCAGCCTGGCTGCAGAGGAGCCCCGAATGATGGTGTCACTTAAGAGGTCCTGCAGAGGCTGCAGAGATTATCTCCAGGAACGTCCTCATGGGCACCGAGGGGCCGGCTCCCCACGCCCCCTCCTTGGGGGAAGGGAGAGACAGACACACGGATCCCTGCAGTGTCGGCGAGGAACGTGGGAGCATCTTGTGAGACAGCGTGCCCCACACGCGAAGAGCCGAGGAGTGTTCTTTCCGGTGGGAGCTGCACAGAGGACGGAGCAGCCCCAGGCCACTCCAAGGGACACGAGACCACGGGAGTGGAAGGAAGCGAGGTGGGCTGAGGAGGCCCCACGAGCGCCCACCCGGCCCTGGTGGGCCTGGCTGCCGCGCAGCGCCCCTCCCGGGGGAGTGGGTGTGCTGCGCGTCTCAGCAGGGGTCTGCACAGTCCGGACACAGTGGTGTCCCTGGCCCACGAGCCGCGCATCACGTGACCATTCATTCGTTTGCTCGTTCACTCCTTCACTCACAAATGCTGATTGAATGCTGGCCGAGCTGGGCCCTGTCCTAGGCACCAGGACACAGCAGCTGGCAAAGCAGAGCTGGGCATTCCCCGAGGAGAGAAGGACACAATATGGCGTCGGACAGTGACAGTGCTTTGAAGAAAAATAAGTGAGAGTGAAGCAGGAGGAAGCGATGCAGAGGCACCTCCAGGCTCATGGGAAGGGCCTGGCCAGGCACTGGTGGCACAGGGAGAACTTCTGAGTGAAGACGGAGGGGCGTTGTCACTATTCAGGGGACGCGCACGCCGGCCAGGCGGCAAGTGTGGGGAGCCCCGATGGGGGGATGCTTGATGGCGGGGGAGCAGGAGGGAGGCAGAAAATGAAACCCAGATTGGGGGTAGGTCAGGCAAGATCTTAGAAGCCAAAAGAGGATTTTAAGAATTTTGGAAATTGTTTTAAGAGTCATCGGACACTGTACCAGTTACCAACTGTCACAGTGCTGCTGCGTAACCAACCACCCAGCGCCGGTGGCTTAAGACAGTAACCCTTCTTGCTCACGAGCCTGCGGGCTGGGCCCGTGGTGCTTGCCTTCTTGGCTGGACTTGGCTGAACACTTCCTCTAGCCTGGGGCGCACGCAGTTGGCTACCTGCTGGCCTGTGACCGATGGTTTGGCCAAGGTGACTGGCTTTGCTCCTGGCTGTGCAGCCCTCCAGCAGGCTGCCCGAGCTGAGGATGGCACAGTAGGCCGTGAGAGAGCAGACGCACGTGCGACCTCACGGGCCTGGGCCGGAATGGCCTGGTCGCCTCCGTCGCATCTCATCAGCTAGAGCGAGGCTCAGGCTGGCGCGCGGTCACGGCGTGGAGGCTCGGCCTCCCGCGGCAGGAGCTGTCGCGTCACCGCACCAAGCCTTCTTTGCTGTGCTGGGGGGCGCCACGTCACTCTGCACTGGAACACCCAGAGAAGGAAGACCGTCCTTGCTGGCTCTAAGAGGAACTGGCTTCCCAAGACCATCCAGGGCCTACTGTGATCACACGGATGACAAGCTCGACCGAGCCCCCGCCTGAGGACACGCTCCTGTCTTCAGCATGTGCCGAACGCTCCCTGGGCGCTGGAGGACAGGGGCCGGAACCCAGGCCCCCGATCCGGAGGAGTTAGTAAACAAGCAAACAGGTCGGGAGGCGGCCGGTGCACGGGCACACGCTGTGACGAGATGGAAGCGTTCCTTCACATTCGGTGGGCGAGGAAGGCCTGTTGATAGGTGACATTTGGACAGGGAGTGGGTGGAGGAGGGGAGGGAGCGAGAGAAAGCTGGGGACGGAACGTGCTGCAGAGGGAGCAGCAGGTTCAAAGGCCCAAGACAGAGGGCTGGGGAGGCCAGAGCTGCAGAGCGGAAAGAGGACGTGGCCGGGGACACAGAGGAGCCGGGGAGCCTGAGGCGCTGAGGCTGGGCCGCCCGTCACCATGCCACACTGGCCTCCTGCCCAGCCCGCACCAGGAGACAGTGCCACACAACAGGGTCCACGTCCTTTTCCTTGTCCATTTGTCCCCAGTGTGCAGGCTGGCATAGAGAAACCGCACAAATGCTCGTGGGCTGAAAGGATGAGTGGCAGACACAGGATATTAAGTCTGCCCAGCGAGACTCGTCGCCCCGACGCTCTGTGCTTACAATGGCCGAGAGCGCGGTGTCCTCAGCTTTGCAAAGGCCTCCGGCGTGCCCTCTGTAAAACGCACTGTCCCCTAGAGCCCAGTCCGCACACAGCAGCCACAGCCACCTGACGAAATAGAAATCGAATCACGCCCCTGTGCCGCCCACACCCACCGACTGCCTGTTATTGCAGACGAAGTCTAGTGTCCTTACGCCAGGACCCTGCTCTGGCCCAGGCCCTCGCACTCGCCGGGTCTTCCACCGGGAATGCCGCTCCGTTCCGCTTCTGTTTCTGACTCCCGGTTGCTTAGGTCTCGGTGTCACGTCACTTCCTTGGCGATGCCGTACCTGACCGTCTCCTCAAAAGGGGCCGCGTCCTGCCAGATGCCATCACACCACCCTCTTCCCTTGTCGTCAGAGAAAACGTATCCTGCTTGTTTTATTCGTTTGCTTGTGCATTATTTCCCCACCAAAACGTGACATCCTTGAGAGAGACTTTGTCTGCTTAGTGCCTAGGACAAAATCTGGCATTCAGCAGGCGCTGAGCATGAGTGATTAAATGAGTAAATGAGGGAGTGTGTGCGTGAATGAGTGAATGCACATGGAATGAGTGAGCGAGAGACCATTGCTGCTGGTGCGTCTGCCCTCACGATGGATAATCGAGCAGTGGAGAGCCCGAGGCTAAGGACACCTCGTAGAAGGATTGCTCCTGGGGCCTGCATAGGCTCCTGCAGACATGCAGCCGCCAGCCAAGCGCACCTTCCTGGCGAGGACTGACAGCCTCCAAGAGGACAGACCACTGGGGAGTGCATGGCCATCAGCATCCGCGGGGCGCAGGCCGGGGACCATGGGCCGAGGGCGTCCCTGCAGCAACTCCCTGCTCCTCTGAGCCCGGCAGTCCCTGCTCAGGTCTTGGCACGAGGGTCGAGCCTGGTGGCAAGACGGAGTAGACCACTCTCCTGCAGCTTCTCAGACTCGAGGGCGCTGCCCCGAAGCCTGTGGGACTTCCCGCATCTGTCTGGCTGCGTGTGTGCGTGGTGGTTGGATCTGAGCATCTCGCCAGCTGCTGGGACGTGGCAATGCGACCGGCCACCTTACCATGCGGGACCAAGGTGCCACCTGCCCCTCATGTCTTTCCGCTCAGGACCTGGGCAATGGCTCTGATTGCAGGGTGGCACTGAGGACACGTCTGTCTCTCTGGGGACGGGACAGGGGTCCTGGCAGGAAAAATGGCACAGTCCCTGTGTGCAACTTGAGAGCTTGGCAAAGACACAGGCTAGGCCAGGGGGCGGGGCAGGCAGCTGTGCGCCCCGCCCAAGGGCGCCTACTGCAGGAGATGCTGCTGGACAGCTGTGAGGGCAAACAGTGTCCCCAGGTCATGTCCACCCACTCCCGTGATGGTGACCTCTCTCAGAAAGAAGTTTCTGGACAGACCTGGCTGTGTGTCGTCCGCTGCCCTCTCTGCTGACCGCTGGGAAGGCCAAACTGCTATATCTTCAACGTCCCCAGTGAGACCCTGGAGGGAGGCGTTTCCAGCTTGATTTTCATCTAATTTAAAAATCTCGTGACTTCATTGGGACTGTCTGACACTCCAGAGATCCTGGGGCACCGTGTCTGACCGCAGGTGGCCGCGCGGCTGGCAGGGGAATAGCCAGATCTTTGTCAAACACCCTCCAGGTACCAGAGCCGAACGCCCAGCGTGTGGTGCAGTCCGGAAGGCCAGCCCAGGCTGCGAAAATGTTCAAGTAACTGAATTCAACCTGGTCTAGTTTATGAGTCAAAGAAAAAGTGTTCAGAGTGAAATTTTGTTCTCAGGATCCACAGGTTAGTCTGTTTAGATGTAGATAACCTGAGGCTTGTTCAGTGGCAATGAACAGTGATACCCCAGGTTAACGAGTGACTCTCTTGCAGGGACGAATCTTCCTTTACCTCTGGCCCCTTCTCCCCCCCCCCCCCATTACCTGTGGCTGTACCCGGCGGTCAGTTGCCTCACACTTCTTTCCTTTGTTCTGCGATGTGAACCCCGTAAAACCCCAGAGCCCCCTGGAACGGGGACAGGGCTTCAGGCTCGGTCCCCAGCAAGCCTGCGGTGGGCCGGATCCCGAGAGCGGACAGTGCTCTGTGGACTAGACGCCCAGACTCGAGCCTGGGGCAGGGGGCTCAGTGCTTCAGGGCTCGGCCTCCGTTCCCGTTGGTGGGGGGCCCTGGCCGGCACTGGGGGCCACGCATGTTCTGCCTCCAGTGCGAGGGTGGGACCAGGAGCCGTCTGAGACTCTGCTCCCTGCCCCCGCTGTGCTTGGACTGTCCCTTCCATGCACTGGGCAGCCCGTCCCTTGTTCCTCTTGGTCCCCAACCCGCCTGTCAAAAGTCTGGGCCACCGAGTGTGCCAAGGGTTCTCTCCACTAATCGCCAGGAAAGGGGTTACACAGGGTGGGGTGCTGCTGTCGTCCATCAGACGAGGGAACAGGAACGGCAGCCCGGGGCCAGCGAGGGGCAAGCAGAGGCGCTCGCCTGTCCGGAGTTCGCAGTGCCTCCGTGCGTTTAGCACACGCGCACCCCTCCCCAGCCTGACTTCTGGGTTCCCCTGGAGCCCAGAGCCCAGGGCGAACCCCAGGTACCGCTGTAGCAGAAACACAGCCACGCTCACTGGGGTGGGCGGCCACACCGCGTCACACGCAGCACGTAGGGAAGGGGACAGGTCTGGGGGGGGGGGGCCCAAACGCGTGGTCAGGCAAGGGTTTCAGCGTGGCCCGGTAGGGGACACAACCAAACCCATGGCTGGCTCCAGACCTGCCCCTTTCCCCTCCCTTGCCCCCTCCTGTGCAGCCGCAGGGGACACGTGCCCAGCTGGCTCCTGCCACCATGAGCTTGGCCCCTGGAGACTTCGCTTGACCAGCTCCTTGTCATCATACAGGTCTCAGCTGCATGTCACCACCCTGAGCAGCTTGAGTAGCGTCTACTTCTCCTCTTCCTTTTGTCCTGTTTATTTTTAAATTAACCTCTGAAATTATTCTGATTCACTTGCTAGATGGCCGGTTTATTTCCGCACCCCCCCCCCCCAGCAGAATGTAAGCTTCACAAGAATAGCTTACTTGGACCTGCTCATTATTCCATTCCAAGCACTCTGGCATCTGACCACGTTCGTGTCCAGTAATTATCTCTGGGAAGGGACAGCACGTGTCCAGGAGGCTGTCTCCACTTCGGCGCAAGCCCGCTGTCCCTGAGATGAGAGACCCAGTCTGATTGTCTCTCCTCGTTCCCCCACCCAGAGGCGGGCGGCTCCTCCTTCCTGTCCCTGCCATCGTCCCTGCTGTCGGTCCAGGCGTCCCAGAGTCCCAGCCTTCCTGCGCCTGGCCCGCACTCTGTCCCGGCCATGCACCGTTCCCTGCTCTGAACCACCTGCTCACCCTCTGCACGGCGCTCCTGTGTCCCCTCCCCAGGGCTCGCCCGATGGTGAGTCAAAGTTCTCAGCTTTGAGTCTTCTTCGAGGCACTGGTCACAAGCTCTTACTTTTATCTCCTTATTTGATGAATGGTTATCTTTCTGCTAGAACGTGGGCCCCGCACAGGCCAAGCCCACTTCCAGTTTTCTCTGCCGTGTCTCTAACCCCCGTCACGGTACCTGGCATATAGTTGGTGCTCATTAAGAACTAGGTGGATGAGAAAAACAAAAATGGCAAATAACCAGGTAAATATAATAGACCATCGCTTTTCTCTTAGGTTCTTTAAAATACGTGTGGTCGTTCAAGGGGAGATTATAACACTGTCCGATGGTCCTCAACGCATGTAGGTGTGATGGCAGCGAGACAGCTGTTCATAAAGAGAGCGAGGATGAATGCAGAGGTGCTGCTCGGGGTTCTGCAGTCCACTCCGGATGGCAAATCGTAGGTCTGGATAGATTATTTACATTTAAATACGTATATTGAGATCCCTGGAGCAACCAGTAAAAGTTGCTCAAAAATACACAGACACTCAACAGGTACATGAAAACACATTCAGATTATCCAGAAGAAGGGAAGTCGGAGTATGAAAAGCCAGGAACCAACAGAAAACAAGCCATGAAACGGCAGACCTAAATCAAAACTCACCGAGAACTGCATTAAGCG
Organism: Rousettus aegyptiacus; assembly: GCF_014176215.1. Taxonomy (NCBI): domain Eukaryota; kingdom Metazoa; phylum Chordata; class Mammalia; order Chiroptera; family Pteropodidae; genus Rousettus; species Rousettus aegyptiacus. The sequence continues at coordinate 1,007,551 of NW_023416308.1, forward strand.
TCGTTCTGTGCAGGCCCCTTGGAATCTGACAGTCCACCTGGTCCCCGTGACGCCTTAGGAGCAAAGGTCCTTTCCCTTCATTCGGAAAGCGAGGAAACTGAGGCCAAGGAGCTCATGCACCCCAGGGCACACAGCTGGCTTTAATCCCAGGCTGGCAGCCAGGGACCCTGGACATGCTGAAAACTGTGCTCAGAAAAGTGATCATAATGGCTGCCCAGGACGAACGCCGCTGTCCCTGTGTTTTCAGAGGGGAGAGAGGGACAAGTCGAACGGGTTGAGAATGAACCAGGACCCGGGAGCGCCCCGCGCTTTCGCAGAGGGGCTCCTGCTCCCTGCTCCTCGTTTTGTCCCAGTTTGAGAAACAGACTCTTTGGCTAAAATGTATTTCAGCGTCCTTGATCCACAGGGTACTTTTGTGCTGATTGTCATCAGGGACAAACTGACTCCCACAGTTGGGTGGGGCCACGTGACAGAGAACAGAGTGTTTTAAACGCTACGTCTCTCGTTCAAAGCCACGAACACGGGGAGCACTGTGTGTCCTTCACCGGTGTCACGTAGAAGGGAATCATGAGCCCAGGCATGCCACGTTCTTCCCACTGTGCATGCTGTGACATGAAAAGCGTCACCGTTAACTCCTGTGGAAGGCAGTGACCTTTTCTTGACGTCCTTGCCGGGGCGGGGTCCGAGCAGAGGACACAGCCCCTTCGCTGCGGCGTGGAGATGACTCAGCTCCACAGCTGTTCGCTCCGTGGCTTCCTGGGGAAGCGGCACTGTGACATTTGTGGGCTACTTGAGCGCTCAAGTTAATGTCGCCATCCAGCTATAAATAGTACTACTTTAAAAATAAACCATGCTCCAGGCAGAGCGTCCTGGGCAGGCGCTTCTGCTGTGACGTGGCCCTTAGCACCTTTCAGATGTGAGATGTCCCCATGGAGCGTGGCGTGCCCCTCAGAACTGAGGGTTTGTGAAAGTGGAAGCCGCGTGTGAAGAATTTAGGGGGATTTTGTCCTGGGGTAAAAGGCGGGGATTGACGCTCTCCGTGAGAATTCATGGGGCCCCCAGTCCAGCGCCCCCGAGAGACTGGGTCCCGGGGCAGAGGAGTGGCCGGGGGCCTTGGAGCGCAGGGAGCTGCTTGGGTGTCGGGGCGGGAGGGTGGGCGTCAGACTAGGAAAGCCATGTGCAGGGCGGGGAGCGGCCGGTGCGGGCTGCGTGCCACAGAGACAGCCCTGAGCAGTGTGCCGAGGAAGCCAGCGCCGCAGGGGACGGGCTCCGCAGGGACGGTCGCCACCAGCCTTGCCCTCCGCTGCGCCGCCGTCGTCATTAGCCTGGACCGCTGTGCGCCTCGAGGGTGCTCATTTCACACGTCTGTGCTTTCCTGACGGCGACCTCACACGGACTGGATCATCAGCCTGAGAAACAAGCGCCGTGTCCGTTTGTCCCCGCTGTCTGTTTTGTAAGTGGTTGTGTCCCTTTCGCCTCTAAGCAAGAAGCTTGCAAAGGTGTCTGTGGCCCATGTCCTCCGGTGACCCCGCCCCCGGCCACTGCGCCTGGAGCCACTCCGAGCTCACCCGACATCCCTAGGGCCCTTGTGAGGGACACGCTGCCTCCTTCCTCGCCGACGGCCTTCCCGGAGCCCCCCGCCCACCCCCACAGCCCCAGCCGGCAGGGCACGGAGGCACCACGGTCTCGCCGCACGGTGGTGTGATTGTCCCCCCAGCCGGGCTGGCTGCCCAGTCATGTGTCCTGGTGAAGTGGCCGTGGATAAGCGGCCTCAGGCGGAAAAGGGTCTGTGGTTAGGCGTGCCCTGGCTTTGCGTGCGGCGTGCGTGGGGTGGCTTCTAGGCTGTCTGGCACGGCGCCGCGTGGCTGCGAGCACGTGGCTCGGCTTCCCTGAGTGGCGAGCCGTGACACAGCACCTGCTCGGAGGAGGGGCAGGATGGGGCAGGGCGTGACCGCCGGTGCAGGGGCCCAGGGCGGGCATGTCGTCTTCGCTGCCGTCTTGCCAGTGCCGTGGACTTCGTCGCTCGCTGTCATGCTGGAAGAGCCCTGGTCACTGCGGCCGTCCTGGTCACCTGGCATTGTAACACTAGAGTAGCGTTTTGAGACTGTGTCCCAGACACTGTCACATGACCCTGTGTCACATCATACTGCACAGGTCAGTGGAGAGGGATTACCTTGTGTTCAGAGGTAAAGGTACCACAGGACGTAGCAGATGCCAGGCGCTGTCCTGACTCACGTAATGTTCACCACTCCTCCGTGAACAGGTGTTAATAACTAACATTAGTTATTTAATTCATTGCTAATTAAACACGGGGTTGCACTCCACCCCGCCACGGAGGCCGGACTGTGCCTGGAGACAGCACAGCGAGGGGACACCCCGTCCTCGCTCAGCATGGGCCTGGCTGACGGCGGCCTTGGGGCCTCCGCGGGGGGACAGGGGCGAGCAGCCGGGGCGAAGCCTGAGACTCAGAGGCTGTATTCGAATGCACATGGCCGCTTACCAGCTGTGCAAGGGGCAAGAAAACCTGTGTGCCTCAGTTTCCCCCTCTGCAGAGTGGGGCTAGTCACAGCGCCTGCTTCCTGCAGTTACTATGAGAATGCTGTGACTTAAATGGCAGTCAGAAGCTTGGACCAGCACCCACAGCCCCACAGCTGTTATTCGCGTAGGACCAGGGACACAAGAAAGAGAACAGAGACTTTTTCAGAAACAAAAACAAGGACTTCACCTCAGCTCGGGAACTTGTAGTTCTGCTCAAGTTCGTTGCGTTTAAAACATAAGAAGTAAGGCCGAGGCGGAAGCCTTGTCAGGGCCAGGGTCCCCCCGGTTCGCTATGCGGCCCTCGGAAGTTGCCCGGGGGGGGGGCAGGGAGGGGGCGGCGGGTCAGGGTGGGGAGCTGCCCCTGCCTGACCTCGCCTCGCCCCCCACAGCACATGCGCGAGGCCGCCGAGCGGCGGCAGCAGCTGGAGCTGGAGCATGAGCAAGCCCTGGCCGCGCTCAAGGCCAAGCAGCAGGAAATCGACCTTCTGCAGAAGGTAAGGGGCGCGGGGTGCTCCCTGGGGGGAGGGCTAGGGGGCCGTGGGTGCTGCGGGCTGGCTGCTCACCCGGGCTTTGGCCACACTCCAGAGCGTCTCCCTCCCTTCCTGGCCGGAAAGACCCGGGTCCTCTGCGCCCCACCCCGCGCCGTCTGGCTTCCCCTGAGCGGCCCCACGTCATGTCCCGTGCCGCAGGAGAACGCGGGAAGCCCTGGTGTCTGCTGCTGGCGAGGCTGCAAGGGAGCGGGCACTCCCGGGGGCGCTGCTTCCGCTTGGGGCATCGGTTAGAACCGACAGCGCACGCACAGTTTGACCCTGCAGCCTTCCCCCCGGGAGCACGCCTACAGGAAAGACAGGACCCCGCTCCCAAGGATTTGGGGTTTTGCAGTGCTGTGAGGGGCAGGGGTGGGAGCTGGATCAACTTCATTGCCCGTCGGAGGCTGTGGCTGTGCCAGTCACGGTGGGTCCACGTGCAGACCAGGGCGATGCAGTCAACAGGAGTGGTTTTAGCTTGTCTGTTCTCTTGGGAGGTTACGCCGTGTGTTACTAAGGGAGCAAAGCAAGTTTCAGGGCAGTATTTATAGAGTGAGCTCAGAGCGAGAGCGGGAGAGCGAGCGTGCCCCAGCACTTGATCACAGAAGGAGGCAGAAGAGAAGCGGGAGGGAGGAGGACGGGGGAGGACGCAGGCCGGAGCGTCGCCTGTGCCCACAGCGCCCGGGAGGGGCGGGGCCGAGACGGAGCTCCGGCCCCACCTGATAAAGGCGGCTGCTGTTTTGGAGCCATAGGGGCTGGGGTCCCAGTGCACAGTTCTTAGTCTTTTCCTTCCTGAAGCCCAGTGCCCCCCACCGCCCCTGCCCCACCCCCCACGGTCAACCGGAGCTCACCTCGTTAGTGGGCAGAAGGAGGGAAGCAAGCGACTGGCAACTGAGTGGCCGTAGCCTCCCCGGGTCTTCGGTCCAGCCCCCGCCCTCCACCCCGCAGCCCAGAGTGGCCTGCCAGTGGCGTCCTCCAGAGCTGACTCGTGGGGCTGCTGCGGCAGGCGGACGACCTGGGATGCCGGTGCTCTGATCATCGAGACCTCGCAGGAAGGGTAGATTTCATTAAGCCAGCGCTGATGGGGACCGTCACCGCCCTTATCACCTGTTATAACATGGTGGCTGGCGTGCCGAGAAGCAATATTCCACCAGATGCTATCCAGCAAGGACGCTGCTGGCTGACAGGCGGCGGTGCCTCCTACCTGCTCCCGCCCTGCGCCGGGGCCTCTGCTGCCCGGGCACGGCAGCGTGGCACCTGGCCCGTTCGCCGCGACCCCGGAAGCTCGTCCCAGGCTGGCGTGTCTCAGGCAGACGGTAAGCCAGCGGAGACGCAGATATCATCCCGCTCAGTTTTTCTCGACAAGAGCCTAGAGCTGCGTTTACTGAGCATTCGGTGCAGCCCGCCCCGCGCCCTGCGGCCTGTGCCGTCTGCGACCATCCGGCTTCACCGGCTCCTTTTTCTCCACGGTCACCGTCTCTATTTTGGGCACGGATGCTTCATCAGCAGGGAGAGGGGAGGAAGAGAAACTAACGAAGTACGAAGGTGCTGATTTTGAGAATTTTAGAAGTTGGAAGAGGAAGGCTGAGCCTTGAGCTGGCGAGGTCAGTGAATTCTTCCACCAGGGACAGCGGTGGCACCAAGCCCGGCCACTACCTCACGCACACAGCAGACGTCGGCTGTCTGCTCAGCCTCTCTTCTGGAGCCCGGGAACTTGAGGGCCGGGGGAGGGGCGACCCGTTACAGGGCTGAGCAGGGGCCTGGACCTGAGTCGCGTTCTTCAGAAACCCCGGCAGCGCTCTTCAGGGCCTGGTGTGCCGAGGGACAGGGAGGCCGGCGGCACTGACACTAAGAAGCCTGGTGTCCTGACTGGGCTGGTGACAGCGCAGGGCGCAGGAGGTGAACGCCTCCCACTGGGCGCTGGGAGGATGGTTGACGACGTGCCCCTGGGGGGTTGTGGGCGGGGCCCCGGGGTGGGGGTTGTGGGGAGGACCGAGGACAACACCGTCCTCAGAGAGCCCTGTGTGCCGATCCGGGCAGGAGGGAAGGCCGCACCGCGGCTGGCGGAGTCTGCACCTGCCTCTGGGGGCATCCAGACGCACATGTGAGGCGCGCTGTCCGCTCGTGCACTTGAACGGAGAGCGGCCAGGCCGCAGTCACGGCGTCCCAGTAGGGGTCAGCCGCGTCCAGCTCCTGCGCTTCCACTGGAGGGAGCCCACGCTGCTTTCAGATGCCGCATCGCAAGAGCCCAGCGCCACGGTCCGTCCTCACCTGCTCAGCGGAGTCTAACCACGGGGCCTGGGAAGAGCCCAGCGCCGCGTACTGCCGTCCGCGTCTGCTCACTGGAGCCTGAGCGGGGCCTGCGAGGCGCAAGTGGAGGAAGGCGCCATCGTGCGTTTGGGCCATTCGTGTCCCGTGCTTTCATTCCACGAGGACGTGCAGTGGAGGGCGTTTCACCCTACGCAGCGCGGGGCTGGTGGCCCCTGTTCACGGGCTGTGGGGGGCCCGGCGCTCCTTGACCTTGGGGTCGGACCTCACAGGCCCAGGAAGTGCTAAGGAAACAGACGGCATCTTTCCACCCACGCGACACAGGTGTGTACGGGGAGCTGGGGACGCTGTGATGCGAACCCTCTAGCTCGACCTTCGGCGTGTTCCTCAGAAGTCACCTGTCTCCTCGCTGAGGAAGCCGAAGGCTAGGGGGCGACGGGCCGCGCCAGCCACGTGGCTAGTGGGCATTACGTTTGCACGTGCCCCCTTGGCCACACACCTCCACTGCGAGGCTAGGGCTCGGCCAGTCCGGCCCTTGTCCCCCTACCACGACAAGGGCCACCAGAGGTCCAGAGCTGACTCTGACGAGACAGAGCGTGAGACATTTCAAAAGGGCCGCCGTCCTCTCTGACTGTGGCTCCCACTCTTTCTTGAACCCACTCCAGTGGGATCCCCACTGTGACCTCGACCACAGAGTGGCTCTTGGTGAGTCGTCTATACGTGGACAGCACGCCCCATGGCTAGTTCCCTGTCCGCATCCTCGCTGACGCAGAGGCACGGTTCGAGGCGGTCAGCCCCAGCAGGGACGGCTTCCAGGACGCCACCCGCTTCCGGCGTCCTCGTCCCGCACGGTCGGGTGTGCATGGCACCGCTGCGCCCCCAGTCCTCCGCCCGGTCTCCTCGGCACCGGCTCCCTTGGCCTTCTCCGCGGGCCCTGTGGCCGGAACCCACCTGTGTGCCAACTCCCACGTCTGCATTGCCAAGTCAGGCCCTGCCTCTGGACCCCACGTTTTCCGTCCAGCCTTCCTCCCAACACCCAGCTGGGACGGTCGTGGCCCACGCTCACCCGTCCTCAGCAGCGGCTCTTCCCCCCGACCTCCCGGGCTCCGCCAGCGGCAGCCTGGCCTTGTCTGGGCAGCTCTGTCTCTGCCCTGGGGTGATCGCCTCTTCCTCTGTCTGCTTGGTTCTCTGTGTACCCCACAGCCCCTGTTCCCAGGCTCCCTGCCAGAGCCGTACAGTTCCATGTAGACGGCCACACTCCTCGGGGGTGCTTACCCTCCGTGTCCCCTGAGACTCCTGCCTGGGCTGCGCCGTCCCCATCCCGAGCCAGCGCGCAGCGGCAGTGAGTGAAGGAGCTGCCGACCACTGAGCGGGTGGGTGGCAGGGCAGCGGGCGTCTGGGCCATGGCCAGGAGCACTGGTGACAGGCATGCGCGGTCCTCAGTGAGGCCTGTCCGTCAGCCCTCACTGCCACCACGGGGCCGGGCCCGTCACGGGTGCGGTGCCTGAGGCTGCCTCATGGCTCCTGGGCACCCTGTCCCATGATGAGCCCAGCCACAGTCCGCGCTGGGAGCCAGATGGCTTCTCCATACTTAACGCTGGTCTGCAAACCGGCGGGTTTACTATGGGTTCAAGTTCCTCCCTCCAGCGGGAGGGCCGAGGCTGTTACTCAAATGCACCTGGAGAGGGGGCAGGGACAGAACTGGCCGCCTGTTCACTGTGAGCCCGGATGCCTTCAGGCGTCCCCCTGGGCATCGGGGTTCAGGTGCAGTAGGTGGCAGAGGGACCGCGGAGTGACCCGGCGTGTCCGGTCAGTGTGGCACCTGGCCCAGTCTGGTTTGTTCCCACGATCCCCTCCCGGACAGCGGTCTGTGCCGTCGGCTTCCTCTGCTCCACAGAGCTCGAGGACCGTGTCGTGAGGATGCTCCAGCTGCGCCTGGCTCTGGGAGTCTCACTCACTTTCCCATGGAGCTAGTCGACAGCCCCATGAGCAGCCTCGGCCGCCCCGTCCCAGCCCGCGTGTGGCCCTCGCCCCACTGCCACCTCTGTTCTGGGCTGTGTGCGCCCCGCCACTCCAGCCTGCGGCCGGAGCCGTGGCACCGGGACGTCAGCCGTCGCCCTGTGCAGTCCACCCCCGGGCGGCTCACCCATCCCACGGCAGGACCCAGGCTCCCTGAGAGTCACGGTCCCTCGCAAGTGTCCCTGTGCTCCAGGAGACCGCGTCTCGATGGAGGTCGCTGCTTCCCCACAAACTGGCACTGGCCCCCGAATCGGGCCTTGCTCGAGCTGTCGCTTAGATTTTGAAAGCGCTCGGCACTGCCATTTTCACTGTCCATTCCGTTCTAATTGCCCAAGCGGCCCCGCTTGCAAGGAGCCTGCGAACCCAACCCCTGATTTTCGCTCGAAGCTGGAAACGAAGCCGTCACTGCCGAACTGGCTGAGTTTACCAGCCGCTCGGCGTTTCTTTTTTCATCCTGCCATTTGAAACTATCTTTGACTCAAGTGGCTCAATGGCGGTGTTATTTATGTAATCCCTGTATGTTCCCGGGTGGTTCGGCTTTTTTTCTGTTTTGTTACGTATTGTCGCTCTTGTGTTTGCTTTGAAAGGAACAATGTTAAGCATTTGAAGACTGAGCTGAATTCCAGAATGGCATAATTAATCGGCTGTGTTCTGTTCACTTGCTCAGCTCTTAAAAGCCTCACTGGGAGCGCGCGAGGATGGGCGCGTGCGAATGCGGGCTGCGCGCGCTCGGGCTGCTTGTCGCTCTCCGCGCTGGGGACACCGAGCCTCCCTCACTCCGGCCCCCGGCAGTTTGCGAGTGAGAAGCAGACGCTGTTATTAAGATGACGCTCGTTGGCTGTTCGTGACGTTGACCCGCTCAGTGTTCCCTGGGCACCTGGAGGAAATCCTCCAGACCTGAGAATCCTGTGTTGACGTTAACCGTGCCGGGGGGCATCATCGGTCCCCGGGTGTGCGTTTCAGGTGCACCTGTGCCACAGCGTGCGCGTGCTGCACTGTGTGCTCACCTCCCAGGGGCTAGTCCCCTTCCGTCGCCGCGTTTCTGGCCCCTGTGCCCTCTCCGTCCTCCCGCACCCCCTTCAGTGAAACGTGTAAACTTTCTTATTTGTTGGAGCAGGCGGTTTTGCTTCGAGCCACTTGGGGGCGGAGGGCTGCCACAGGCTGACCTGCTGGGAGCATTTAGAGGCTCAGGCGCCATCGCGGCCCCTCCTAGGGCCCATGAGATCTCAGCTGACCTTCAGCTCCTTGGGGGTCAAGTTCGCATGACCGCGTTCTGTTTCCTGAGCGGTTAAGGACATTTGGGGACGTGACGGTGCTTCCCGAGGCTTCGGGAGAGTTGCCCTGTCATTCTGGGTTCATCGTCTCGGGATAGTACCAGGACCTCCCCGTGACCTGCCGCCCAGTGCCACCAGCCCGCCTGTTCTCTGCAGCCCAGGGCACGCTTCCTGATTCGTGCAGACTCAGACCCAGCTGAAAGCCAGTCCGTCTCGCCCAAAGGGGCAGAAACACGAGAACCGATCCAGACCCTTAGAACCTGAGGCTTGTTGGGGGATGAAAGTCGGCGGCCCACTGCCTGCTCATTCAGACCTTAATCCCACTCCCTTTTCCCCTCTAAGCGTTCACTTTTCTCTTTTCTGTCGTCATAAAGGCTCAGCTCGAAGCCAAGAGGGAGCACGAGGGCGCTGTGCAGCTGCTAGAGGTAAGCGGCCGGGCCGCGCGCGGGGCCCGAGAAGCCACAGTGCCGCTGGCCGCGTCTGCGGGCGCGCGCCACCCGTGCCGGCCACGCCTCCTCCACGTCGCCCGCACGTACAGCCGGTGCAGGGCGCCTTGCCTTCCCGTCTCCCACAGGAGCGGCTGAGGCCAGGGAGGGCGCGCAGTCTCCCCGCCCCACACTGCAGCACCAGGGCGTCGGGCCTGGGCGTGGGCCTCTCGCCTCTGCAGGCGCCTTTGGGTGTCAAGCGGGAGGATGGCCTCGCGCAGGAGCCAGCCGGGTTCCTGCAGTTCCCTGGCTCTCTGGCCGTGCCCCTCACCACGGCGAGACGGCTGCGGCTGCTCCAGACTCCCATCCAGCCAGGCTCAAGTCCAGTGGCAAGGGGCCCGTGTCCTGGAGAAGGTGGGGGTGCACCACCCCGAGGGTGTCCTGCCCTCAAGCGAATTACGCAGGGTAACATTTGAAGGGACAGAGAGGACCCTGAGGGGGCACTGGCCGTTGGTGCCTGGGGAGGCGTTTGCAGGATCAGAAGGGTGACCCCGGGAGCCGCAGGGAAGGCCACCACAGGCAGCACTGTCCCCAGCGACCGCGGCGCGTGGCCCTCCTCAGCCACCAGAGGCTTTTCTCACCAGCCCCGAGGGTGGGGCCTGGCAGGGCAGTGGCACCGAGTCCTTCAGCACCGGCGCTGTGTCGGGAGTGAGTGGCCACCCCTCTGTCCTGGCTCGCGGCCGGACACCTGCCTCCTCGGCAGATCTGGACGGAGCTCGTGGGCTCACCGGAGGCCTTTGCTGTCTGCATGCTTCGTGCGTAATAAGGGGGTCACAGTGAGCAGGCCCGGCCCTCCATCTGCCGCAGACGGCGGTCACGCAGCGCTGGCCCCTCAGTCGCAGGCCTGGCCGCAGGGGGTGGCAGCAGAAGTGCGTGCTGGCCCCGTGTGGCCCCCGCGTGGCCCTCTCCCAGGTTCCGCTCCATTGGGAACGGCCCCAGGGGCTGTCCCGGGCCTGCCCCCTCCAGCTGGGGCGCGGCGCCCTCTGTAAGACCCGCTCCTAGGGAGACAGACGCTGGCGCTGCTCACGTCGCCTTTTAGGAGCTACTCCTCCCTCGGGACGAGGTTCCATCGTCATCACTGCGTGTGTGAAAGTTGGTTTTGTGAAAGCGTCCATTAGCTAATGACTCCCGGGGGCCGAGCGTGAGGGATGGCAGCAGGGGTCACGCAGGGTGCACGCAGACGCCCAGCGCCGGAGGCCGCCCCGCGTGCCGCGCCCCCGCCGCACTTCAGCCTGCTCGTCTGCTGGCTGCAGGTGCGGCTGCCGTTTGCAGCCACCCCCGGCCCATCGCCCCGGCGGCCTGTGTTGTTTCCATTTGCCTTCTGAGCGGCCGCTGTGACGGCCCCGCCGAGCTCGCGTCACCGGTGCTGGTGGCAGTGCGTGCCTTGAGGTGTGGTGACGGCCGTGACACGCCTTGGTTTGAAAGGGACAGGCGTGCGACGTGCTGAGAATCGTGTCCTCTTCTGTTCACACGCATTTCTGTGGCTGTCTTGCCGCGTCCCCCAGAACGCCCTGGACAGCATGCAGGTATTTCCGGCCAGGGTGCTCCCGCCCGTGTGCTTGGTGCCGCCTCCCCGCCTTGCAGCAGCCTCGCTCCCTGGGCCTGCTCAGCCCCTCTTCTCCCCGCAGGGGTGGCGGGGCCGGGGGCTCGGGGGAAAAGGGCTCTGTCGAGCCTTGGGACACCAGGCTCTGGTCTCAACGTCGAGCAGGCCCAGGGAACCTGGTTTCCCGTTTTCTGCTGAGGCTGTAGCTTTCAGGCTGGGAGAACAGTTCTGGAAAGTCAGATGACCGCTGTGGGGAGGAGTCGTCAGCCCTGGGCCGGCCACGTCGGGGGCCGCCCGGCCGACAGCCCCAAGTCGGGCGGCCATCACTGCCCAGACTGGCGCCTGAACGCCGCACCTGCGCATCTGTGTCCGCGCGGAAAACGGGTGGCGCGTGGCTCCTGTCGGAAGCAGCGCGCGTCACCTCTGCTTGCGGGCCACCGGCCGGAGGGTGACACGGCCGGCTTCCGCGCGGAAGGGGCAGGCGCCGTCTCCCCGGCCCCACGGTGTCTCGTCTGCCCCGTCTGCGTTCTGGGATCCGCACAAGACAATGCAGCGCGACACTTGAGTGCGAGAGCGTTGGCCACGCTGCGCGTCTGGGAGGCGGATGCTGCCGATTTGGTCCTGTGTTCCTCAGGAGCTCTCTCCCTGGGGAGCTGTGCTCTCGCCCCCACCCCGGGGAGTAGCCTTAGCAAGCTAAGCCCACGGGTCTCGGCTGGCAGAGGAGGTGGCGGGGAGGAGGAAGGCACCGGGGCTCCCGTATGTGGGGCTTCGGCCACCCCAGACGGCCTGCCTCCCCTCCTCTGCCTCCACTGGCACCCGAGGGCGACAGCCACAGTCAGTGGGCAGCACAGGAGTCCCGGCCGCAGCCAGGAGCATCGCCTGTCTGCGTGCGCGGTGCCCGGTGAGATGCACATCACACAGGAACAGGAAGCCCCGCCCCAGGCCCGGCAGCCGGAGCCACCGCGTTGGCTCGGACAGGTCGATGGCCGCGCCAGGCACGCGAGCCGGGCCACACGGGTGGCACCCGCGTGCCTCAGCGGGGCGAATCCACACACGCTGCAGGGCACAACGCGCCCCCTAGAGGAGCGCGCCGCCCTCCAGAGTCTCCCCTCGGTCCCCGCTCAGTGACGTTCAGCAGCACGTGGCATTGTCCTGTGACGGTCCTGGAACGCAGAGCCTGCTCGGAGGGGGTCGTGGTCTGTGTGTGTGATGACTGTGGGCAGCAGCCAGGGCGGGCGGGCGGGCATCACACGGGCAGTGGCAGGCTCCTTGTTCGGGGTCACCTGAGACGACACTGAGGGCAGCTCGGTGCCCCTCGCTGACGGTAAGAAGCAGAGGGGCTCGTGTGCTCACGTGGGCTCCAGAGGGCTGCCATCCCGGTTCTGAGCGCAAGCCTGGTCAGCCAAGTGCGGCGGAGCTCGGGGGGCGGGGCGTCCCCGCCGAGCCTCTGCCTGCAGAGGGCGACGGAGCCCTCCGTGCCCCGCACCCGGCGGGGCCTGTGCTCCCGGTTTGTGCTCAGGTTCTGGAAAGTGCGCAGGAAGTGGGGCCCACGGAGGTCACGTGGCTCGCCCGCGGGGCCCCTGAGTGAGGGCAGGGCGAGCCCAGCCCCGGGCCTGCAGCCAGAGGCCGGATCTGTCCTGCCAGCTGCAGGTCGTGTGCCTGTCGCCTCCGGCCCACCGTGGCCTCGTCTCCCTTGCTCTGTGGCGGGCTCACGCTGGTCCGGCCCCGCCGAGCCTCTGGCCTCAGGGGGCGATGCAGGCAGCCCCTGGCAGGGCCTAACGCACAGTAGGTGCTCAGCACGTGGTAAACAGCTTCGCAGTCCTCATTTACACACAGAGGTGAGTCGCCCCTGCAGGGGGACTCAGTCGGGGTTCGCTGTTGTGGAGCCATCAGTCTCAGCGGCCCCGTCCTCTCCAGCCGTCCTGGTTCGGACACTGGTCACAGGGCCCGGCAGCCCTTCGCCGGCCGCCAGGGGGAAGCCAGGAGTGGGAGGGGAGAGCGGCGAGGACCTGGACTGCTGGCGTCGCGTTCGGGAGCGTTTTCCTTATTTTCATAAATCCCCACGTCCAGACCTGCACGTCTGCCCGGTTTGTTCCGATTGTGGTTCCCTCACCTGTCTGTCCCCGGGCGGTCCGGGTGCACGGCCTCTGAGCGGCACCCTCCATGCGGTGCGGCGGTGGCTGATGGCCGCGCTGGCAGAGGTGGGGCCAGGGACGTAGAGCGGGGAACCCGGCGCAGCCAGGTCACGTCACACGGGCCAGGTTCCGCCAGCCCACCTCGCCCCACAGCCGGGGGCCGGCAGTGGACACTGGCGTCCAGACGCACGGCCAGCAGAGCCGCGGGCCGTGCGTGTGTCTGTGCACTGTTCGGGAGCAGTCCTGTGAGCCTCGGACTTAGACGGGCACCCGACCTGGACCCGGCTCAGGCCGACACCGAGGCCTCCGGGGGTGGGGGCCGCGGCCGCAGCCCGGCTCATTCATCTGTCTAGAAGCAGAATCCCGCTGATTTCTTTTTTAATGAATCGAAGAAATTAATCGCAGGTTTGGGATCTGTTAGGTGTATTTTTAGAAATCTGTGCTCTCAGACATAAGTAGCACTTTATTCTGAACTAAGGAGTTGAGAAGCTTTGTGCTGGTGCTGGGGACAGGGAGGGGGTTCGAGGGTCGTGTGTCACAGCCCCCCACTCCAGCCCGTACCAAACCGAGCTTCTGCCGAGCACCAGCTTGGTGCCGACTTTCCTCCAGGTGCTGGGACAAGGCGGGCAGGAAGCAGGCGAGCCCTGCCTGGGCTGGGCTGGCCTTTCAGTGGGAGAGGCCAATGGCACCCACGTCACCGGCACAGCGAACGTGGGGTTCCGCGTGTCACGGCATAAGGAGCAGGGACGAGGCGGGACTTGCACGCAGACACGGCGAGCCGCTATGCGAGGAACTCAGGGCGTCGATCAGGGCTCCTCCTTTTGGTGATTCAGGAGACGTTTATCGAGCACCTATTATGTGTCAATTCTGTGCAAAGCACCGAAGACGTGTTAGGGAACCAGGAGGCAAAGTCTCGCGCTTACCGGCAAGTCACAGAGACAGACGAGAAATAATCAGGGCACTGCTGAAACGGGGGGGCAGTGGGCACCGTGAGGAGAGCACCGCAGGGCGAGGGGGCAGGGCCGGCCCTTGGGCGCCCGCCGGGCACAAAGCCTCACTTCTGCAGCAGGGCAGGAAGTGCGGTCCGCGACGTCCAGGGGCCGGGGCAGGAGCCGGGGCAGGAGCCAGAGAAGACAGGGAGCTCCCGGGCCCCCCCGTCTCTGACGTGAGCCCCTGACCTCCAAGATGTCTCCGGGGTCTGCGAAGAGCAGCCGCGTCGGCAGCCACACCCCGCAAACAGAGCTCCCCTCTTCCTGCTGAGCCGCGTTCTCTGGGGCTCTGCGAGGAAGGGGCATCGGGGGGTTAGCATCCGGGCGTCCCCGAGTCTGGGCCGTGCCACTGCCGCACACGCCGATTTCTAACAGCTGCAGGGGCCATGCCAACTGCCAAGTGCCCGGGCTGCACGCGGAGCCCAGAGCGAGCTGCGGCTGGCTGGGGTCCGAGCGCAGGCGGAGCTTCTTGGCACCTGCGTTTTCCCACGCTCGCCTGGGAGGGAACCTGGCCCACGGCCAGGCTGTGTGGGAGGCTCGGTGTTACCCGGCGCTGTTCCATGTGGAGGGAGGAGGCCGCCTGCCCCACACAAGACACATGCACACGCACGACAGCGCACACACATGCACCACGACATGCACACAGATGCCCACAATGCACACGTGCGCGCTCACGACACATGCACACACGTGCACACAGGCCACATGCACACATGGCACGCAGCACGCACGGACACGGCGCGCTCCCCCTCACACGTGCACCCCCGCCGCCCGGCGCCGGCTGACTGCGCGCGCCTCTCCCGCAGTGCCGGGTGCGGGAGCTGGAGGAGAAGTGCCGGGCGCAGAGCGAGCAGTTCGGCCTGCTGTCGCGGGACCTGGAGAAGTTCCGGCAGCACGCGGGGAGGATCGACCTGCTGGGCAGCTCCACGGCCCCCTCGGACGGCCCCCCGCCCCCCAGCAAGCCTTTCCCGCGATTCATGAACGGACTGGCCCCCTCCATCGGCACAGGTAGGTGCCCGGAGCCCTGCCTGGGCCGGGCTGGAGACGTGGCCTTCGCCCCGTGGAGAGCAGCGGGGGTCGCAGGGCTGAGGCCAGCGCTGAGCGCTCGACGGGTGTCGACAAGTGCGCCGCCTGCCGTCCTGAGCTTGCTCCACAGTCGGGAAGGCCGAGACCCTTGGGGGGGGGGGGCACGCAGCTGAGAGGCCATGAGCGGACTTGAACCAGGAGCTCTGGCTCGGGGCCCCACCGTCGCTCCTGCGCAGGGCCTGCCGGCCACCCTCTGGGCTTCGGCCACAGCCAGCAGCCTCCTGACGGCTCGGGTCGAGCCTGGACCCTCTGTGCCCACCGGGGTGAGAATGCCGCCCCCCTAACAGGGGCGCCTCGCAGGCAGGGTGGGGAGCGGGGCGTCTGGCTTCGCATTGGGGCGGCTCGTGTTCGTCCCAGGCGAGGTGATCACAGAGGCTGTTGGTGAAACCTGGCCGAGGTTTCACAGAGACGCAGCGAAAACGCTCCCACCGCCGCCGGTTCACGGGCTGCACCAGTTACGGTTCCGTCCGCCCCTTTAAAGATGGTTTTCTTCGTTTAGGGGCGATGAGTGCCAGAAGTCCCCTCTGGAACGCCACGAGAGAGAGAGAACTTGCAAGTTGCTTGTTCTTCTCAGAACATGTGATACTTTCTCTCTGATGCTTTCTGAGACAAACGAGGCGATGCTGCCTCTTGCTGAGTAACAGCCCCGGGTCCCCTTCCCGCGCCCTCCCACCCTGCCGAAGCGCGAGACGGAGTACAAGTGGCCGTGCAGGCAGGACGGCAGGAAGGAGGTCTGGACGTCCCCGCGGCGCTCCAGGCAGCGGCCGCACCCAGGCCGGGTTCGGGGGGCCCAGGCTGTGACAGTAAGCAGGGGGCCTGGCTCTGCGTGGAGCCCCCCTCGGCAGGTGGAAGCGGACAGGAAACAAGTGGACGGCTGGGAGACTGGGCCGCCCCATGCACACGGGAGTGGGGGGCAGGGTGACAAGATGGAAGGTGCCCCAGGGCCACCGAGATGGGGTGGTCGGCAGACGGCACTATCAGGAAGTGACGGGGGACAGGAAGGGGCAGGACAGCCTCAGCTCTCAGCACGTGGAGAAAGCGTTCAGTTGGGTGGTCGTATTGGGTTGGCAGTGCGTGCTTTTGAGGATCCCCAAGCCCCCAAATGTGTTCAGTGATCCCCCGTGCCCCAGGAAGGCCAGTGCTCGGCATAGAGCACGTCGCACGTGCCGCGTGGTGACAGGAAACCCTCCCGTCAGCGGGGGAGCCCTCCTGGCGGGGCGGGGAGCATGTGAGAAGCTCGTCCCGACACAGCCAGCCCCGCCCTGCACCTTCTGGAAGCAGCGGGCTCGGGCCTGCTGCGGGGGCTGTTGTCCACACAGCCTGCAAACGCGTTATTCCAGCAAAAGCTCGTGGCTACGTGGGAGTGAATCGGAGTTAGAATTGACCTGGAAAAAGGGATCTGAGTCACGATGATCGAAAATAGACCCCAAGAGCGAAGCCAGCAAAGCCGGAGCGGTTCCGTGTCTGCTGAGCGAGTCCCGGGCTCCCGGCGGGAGGCTGGGTGGCAGCGGCTCCCGTCGGGCCGTTGGAAGAGGCTTCCCCCAGGGGACCCAGCCCGTCTAAGGGGCTGTTACCGCCAGTGGCCCGTCGGCAGCCCCCGGCGGGGGGACACAGACAGGAAACGAGTGGACGGCTGGGCGACTGGGCCGCCCCACGCGGTGTCGGCCTGGCGGCGTCCTCGCCGTGTGGATTGCGGGCTGGGGCCCACGAGGGGCCCCTCCTGTGACCCCGCCATCCTGCCGGGCGCTTCCTCGGCTGCACAGGGCGAGGCCCCTCGCAGGCCCCGCAGCGCAGGGGCGCCCAGCTGCCGGGCCGAGCGGCCGCTCTGCGCAGCGGGGGCTGGCGGAGGACGCGCAGGGCCGCATGGGCCCGCCGCGGACCAGGCAGAGGGCAGCGCGTGCCCTGGGCGTCCTGCCTGGAGCCAGGTTGGCCTGGGCGGGGCGGGGAAGGCAAGGGTAGCACGTGCGCCTGGCAGGGAGCATGCCGGGGCGGGGCCGCCGCCTGGCACGGCCTGATACGGGGAGGGGACACAGCGGGTTGCTCACCGCTGCCCCAGCCACAGGTCCCTGGTGGGTGACATCGCCCCTGCCTTCCCGGAGGAGTGGCTCGTCTGCAGCCAGGCCCTGCTCGCAGCCGGTTTTCTGAGGCCCCGGGGACTCAGTCGTTCGATCAGCATTTCCTTGGCACCGGCCGCACGCCCCGCACTGCTATGGGCATTGGGGCGTCTGGCCATGAACAGAGCAAAGGCCCTGCCCTCTGACCCCCTAGCAGGGGACCCCGTGCCATTTCAGCGCCCGCTCTTTGCTACAGTGACGCCTCACTGGGCTGGGCTGCGGGCATGTGTGGCCACTGTGCTGTGGCGGCCTCCGCTGGGACACTTCTCATGGCACCTGAGTCGCTTGACATGTGCTGATTTGGCCTCGGCAAGTCCTGCGCTTCAGGGAGGCAGCATCGCGGAGCCACCCGCAGCGAGCGGCTGGAGGAGCACCCTCTGTCCGCTGGGCAGCCGGAGCCCGGGGAAGGGCGCGGTCGTGTCTCAGTCTCACACTGTGTCCCAGGAAACACCGCCTGGCTCAGACGTGACCGTCGGGCCGACTCTGGCCAGAGTGCTCAGCCCTCCTCCATGTGGCCAGACGGGGTTCGGCCGCCAACTCGAGCCCCTTGAGGACGGGGTGGGCAGAGAGCTGCTTTGCTTCTTTAAGTGTCTTGTCCAGAGTATTTTTAGCCATAAATCCAGCCCTCGGACCACTTTGTGTGTCAGTGAGGACTCTGGTCTTGGGTGGCAGCAGAGCCATCCTCAGCCGACGTGAGCAGAGAGGACTTTGTCCTGCAGACCGGACGGAGCCGAAGTCCGGCTTCCGGCGCTGCAGGGTGCGCCCGGGCTCCAGCCGTGTCCCCAGCACCCACCTCCGCCTGCGGCCCCACTTCCTGTGAGCCACCTCGCTCCCCGCCTGGCGGCGGCACGCTGCCGCGTCCCTGAGCCCCACACGCTGTCCTAAGCCAGGGAGCAGGAGGCTCTTTGCCGTGACCCCACAAACTCCTCCCTGACTGGACCTTCCCACCTCATGCGCAACGCCGCCTGCACCCCCAAACCGTCGCCGCGGCCTCACGTGGAGCTGGCCAGAGCAGAGTGGGGGCAGACCAGCCGGTGTCGACCGAGCGGGGGGTGGGCAGGTCCCCAGACGGGTCGGGGCTGATGCCAGGCGGGGAGGGCACAGGGCGGGCACGCCGTTTCACCTGTGTCCTTTGTCCCGTTGTGTCCACGGGGGGGGCCAGGTCGGGAGCGCTGCATCGGAAGCCGCACTGCGACTGGCGACCATATCCAGCCCCTGCTGCCCCCCGGTGACCAGCCGGAGCCCCCGCCCGCCAGGCCCGCCTTCCCGTCAGGACCCGCGAGCCCAAGATGCGGGTTTGAATCAGACGTGAGTCCCGCCCTGGCGGAGGCCCGGCCGCCCGTGCTGCCGCGGTGGTGTGAGTCCCGGCGGCCCTCGCACCTCCCCCGGCACCCCCACTCATGCCCGCCAGCGGTCCCCACTGACCACCCGTCACCCCGGAGAGGGCCCCCAGGGGACACAGGCCGTGAACAGGCCAACGTGTAAAAGCCAGGTACCATGAGAAGTGTGAGGCCAGGGCAGCAGGCCCGCCCCCACACCAAGCGCGAGGCGAGGGGTGTCCTCAGAAGGGCTGTTGTGTCCAGGACGGAGCCTGGAGGGGCCCCTTTGGCCGTCGTGAAGCCGGGGTCCAGTGGGGACTCCGAAGGGTCTGGGTCACTGACCTGGCCTCAGCCCCGTCTGCGAAGGTCCCTGTGCCCACAGCACACAGTCTTATGGGGCGGGGGGCGGGCATGGACCTGCCGCTCCCCCTCCGGGGGCTGCGCACTGCCGCTCACCTGCCCGCCTGTGAGCCGAGACGACCCCTCCCCAGTGGCCGGCACTGGACGGCGCCCTCGCCCCTCCCGGCGGGGCAGGCAAACGGCTGCGGGCAGAGCCGCGCGGGGCGGGGGGCAGTCCCCTTCCCCAGGCGCTCGCTCCCCACGCGCTCCTCTCTGGCCCGAAGCTCGGGAGCCACTGCGGGCGCGTCCCTCCGGCCCTGGCCCGAGCCCACCAGAGCAGGGCGCTCAGGCCAGCATCTGGCTTCGCCTTCCCAGGACCCCGGTGGGGCCTGGCTCGCGGAGCGTCCCACACCTCACACCACGTTGGGTGCGTCCTCACCCCGAGTCGGTCCTGGCGTGGGGACACATGTCCTCCATAAGCATCCTCTGTGGGAGCTTTGTCCCGGGCTCGCGCCCTGCCCCGGGCTGAGACTAGGGGGCAGCGGGTCCCACGGGGCCGCCCCCATCGGGGGCCGGAAGGGGGTCACGCGTGATTCGCACGCAGAACGTGCGGCCTGCAGCGTCCTGACGTAACCCCACGTGTCTTTGCCAGATGGACAATGAACGGGCCTCCAGCACCGGCAGGCAGAGGTACTCGGGGAAGGTGCACCTGTGCGTCGCCCGCTACAGGTGAGAGCCACGCCGCTGTCTGAGTCGGGAGTGGGGGCCCGAGGCAGGGGGCCGCTCCGGGGCTGCAGGCGTCCCTCCCCCGGCCCTGGGAGAGGCGGCAGGCCGGCCACGCTCCGGAGGGCGACAGGCTCTGTCCGCTTCGAGGAGGGGTTTGCGGAGGGAGACCGCTTCCCAGGGCTGCCAGGGCAAGTGGTCCCAAACCGGGTGGCTCAAAACGACACGCACCTGTTCTCCCCCAGCTCTGGACCCCGGCAGCGAGCAGCCCGGGCGAGGGCTCCCGGGGGCTGCAGGCGTCCCGTGCGCACGTGCCGCTCCGGGCCCCACCCCCCGTCGTCACGCGGCCCTCTCCCCGCGGGCGTCGTGTTCTCACTCTGTGCAGAGACGCCGGTCGCTGGGTCAGGGCCCGCCCCGCCCTGCCCCACCCCAATGCCACCCATCCTAGTCGCTCCTGCCTGCGAAGACCCCATTTCCAGATGAGGCGACGCCCACAGGGCCTGAGGCCGAGGACCTGCATGTGTGTTCTGCGGGCGCACAGTTCAGCAGACAAGCTCAAAGGAGGACAGTGTTGCCCAGAGCCCCAGAGTGTCCCCACTGTCCACCAGCGCTCGGGCTCCGTCCCACGGCGGTTGACCCCTGTGGTGCACCGCCCCGCAGGGCCTTCGGTGTCCGTGCTGACCGAGGACTGACCAGCTGTCTGGGTCATGTGTGACTCCGAGATTCTTGGTGATAGCTGCCAAAGTCTGGGGTGCGTGAGGGTTAGCTGCCTCCCACAAGCGCCCTGCCTGGTCACAGAGACACGAGTTTGTGACTAAGCCACAAGCAAGCAGGCACAGAGCCATGCGGACCTGCCGTTCACACGCCGCGACACCCGCCCTGTGTCCTCGGTGCTCTGCCCACTCTGCACGCAGGCCGGCCCGAGGCGGGCCTGGCCACGTTCCAGAGGTGTCAGGAATCCCGCTTCCGGAGCTATGGCCGAGGCTGCGGACGCCAACCTCACTGGACCCTCGCACCCTGTCCACGCGGATGGGGGGCGGCCTGACTTCAGACCGCCCGTGTGCCTTCACGGCCTCCCGCTGTGTCCAGTGGCAGTCGTCTCCCGTGACTAAGGCTGCTGCATGGGGTGCGCCTGCCGATGCCACTCATGTTACCAGCGAAACCGCTTCCGGTGGACAGGTCGGTCCTGGGCTGTGAGTGGCCCGATTCGGACTCCAGCTGGGCCTGAAGGTCCACCCCGGATCTGAACGCTGGACCCCTGCATCCATCACACTGTCCCTGGGGACGTTGCCACAGGGCCAGGAGGACCTGCAAGGCCACAGTCAGCGGAGCCTGAGGAGGAAGGCCCAGGCCCGCCCCATGCCTCCCAGGAGAAGGACTGTGTGTGTGTGTGTGTGTGTGTGTGTGTGTGTGTGTGTGTGTGTGTGGAGCAGGGCCGGCCATAGCTGCTACTATGGCAGAGCCGTCAGTGACAGCAAAGGGAGCGATGGCTGGAAGGCTGGGCGGGCACGCCCCAGGCCGTCTCCCAGTGGGGCTGGGCCCTGGCGAGCCACCCCCCTTCCCAGTGGCGGGCCTGGTCCCCCGAAGCTGCCAGGTGCAAGGCCCTGGGGCCGCTGCTGATGCCTGCGGGGCTCACATGGCCTCTTGTCGTGGGGGCACACGGACAGTGAGGGACAGAGTGGCTCGGTGTGGCTACGCCTGCACGGACAGTGTCAGGGGCCTGAATTCCGGGTCCACCCCCCACTGACTGTGAGCCCACGGCTGTGAGCAAGCCCCCTCGCTGCACTCAATCGTAAACCCGGGAATGGTATCCTCTCCACTCCTGAGAGTCAGCGGGGGCAGATCAGACGTGGGGCCCCCTCGGTCACATCACTGAGCGAGCCAGCGTGACGCCGTTACCGTAGCTTTACAGCCCATCTCCGCCAGTGACGGCGTTTTAATTTTCTGATCGAGGCCTTTTAATTCATTAACCTTTCTATTAGAAAATCACGAATTCGTCTAACGTATGTTTTATTTGTAAGTTGGACATGACTTCAAGCACTGTCAGCTCCCGTACTTTGAGGACTTGAGGGTGTGTTTATACTCCTTGTGGTCCAGAGGAAGGTAAAATGATGCATCCATTTGTCAGGGCATTTTGGCAGCACGTCCCAGGACCTTAAAAATGGGCATGACTTTGGCTACTCCTTAGTGACGTATCTGTAAGAAGGAAGTGCAGCAACGTGTGTCTAAGGATATTTGGTGCAATGCTGGTTACATGAGCCCAAAGGCAGGGGCAGCATCCGTGCCGGCGTCAGGGACTGCTTAGTAAAGCATGTCAGCCTAGTCAGTGGAATAGTACACATCCGTTAAAAAGGATACAGTGGACTATTTCCTGAGGTGGAAGGATAGTCATGCCATGTTGCAAAAGTGGAAAACAGGCCAATTACTAGCTAGTATATGCCATATGATTCTATCTTAGCTAAATAACATATATTGAAAGATTATAAAATTAATCATGTCTTCATTTGCTTACTGATTTGGAAACCAATATGGTAGAAGTGATAGGTATGCACACAAAATCAGAGTTATAAATTTGCCATCTGATACGAAGATTCCAGATGTACAGCTGGGTGTGAGAAGGGTTTTTTGTCATGAGTGTGTGTGGAGCCAGAGACGGCCTGGACCTGCAGCACACAGAGGCCTGACTCGCACATGAGCTGTCACATGGGTCTGTCATTTCCCAGAAACGGGAGAGGAGGCCAGTGCCCACCAGGACCCCACGGGGGAGGAAGGGGTCCGCCTCTGTCAGTGCGGCTGCCGAGTGAGCTTGTCTCTTCCTCCAGCTACAACCCCTTCGATGGGCCCAATGAGAACCCGGAAGCCGAGCTGCCCCTCACGGCGGGGAAGTACCTCTACGTGTATGGGGACATGGACGAGGACGGCTTCTACGAAGGTCTGTTGGAGCGTGGCAGGCGGGCGGGCGGGCGGCACACACGGCCAGTCCACCCAGCAGACTGACTTGTCCGGGGCCTGGTAGGCGTCCCAGGTCCCCAGATTGCTCCTGGGCTCCCACCCCCTGCTCCGACCCTGCGCTGTCCAGCATCATCAGGGTCCCCCCTTCTGATGACCGAGTGGCGTCCCCTGAGCAGAGGACTAATCCCCACCTAGCTGGCAGGTTTCTCATTTACGACCTCGTGGAGGTCGTTGTCCGAGCTGGCGGAAGCCCCTGGGTCTGCTGCTGGGTCTCACTGGGTATGAAACCGACACTCAGGCGTGGTGGCCCAGCCTCTGGTCCGAGCCACCCGCGTGAGTTACAGAAGCGCAGCCGCTCGGGGCAGTCGGCCGGATTCCACTACGACTGGTGGCCGACAGTCTGAGCGCCTCATGTAGACTCACGCTCCTTCACTGATTCGCACACGTGTGTAGAAAACACGCCCACAGTCGCTGCCAGAAAACCCTCCCTGGATGTCTCTAGAATATGGACACCAGGAGTTGTGCCCACATCAGCTTCCCAGGGGCCCGACTGAAGGCAGGCCACACAGCTCAGGCCTCCACTCTGCATGCGACAGTGGGATACTTACGTCATCCGTCCCTGCCTCAGTTTCCCTGGTTATATAATGCAGGTAGTAATAGTCCACACCTGTGGGGAGGCTGAGTATAAATGAGGCATAGATGTGGAGTGGGTCTAGGGCATAGTATTTGTTCAAGAAATGTGAGTTATCACCACCATCATCACCACCACCATCACCACCATCATCATCATCATCTCCCCATGAGTCCAACTGAGGTTGTGTTTACAGAGTGCCTCAGGGCAATGATTGACTTTGTGAGACCCGCCCTTTTGATAGGGTCAGGAACAGAATCTGGGCCCCTTGTTTACTCTGGTGGAACCCGGGACTGATTGAAGGGTCAGCTTGCCCCCCCTGGGCCGGTCACAGGGAGTGTGTTGGGAGCAGCCCCCACTGTTCAGCACCTCCCAGCCTCCTGGGTTGCGCGGCCTCCCATCGAGCCCCCTCTGCAGACTGCGATGGGGGTGGGGGGGTGGGGGAACTAGCCAGCTCCCACCAGCACGGGAAGATTGCCGGAACCGAGCAGTCACTGAAGCTCCTCAGAACAGTCGTCCGTGCTCAGGGCCTCTGCTTCTAGCTGGCTTTTGAGCCCCTTGAATAAAGAGAACGCACGGAAGTTAGACCATGTCACGAAACCCGATGAGGTCCCCGTGGTGACTGCCCAGAGCCGCCAGAGCTAGGGAGACGGCATCTTCTTTGCCTCTCAGCTTACGGGTGGTCGTGGCAGCAGTCGGTCGTCACCAACTGGACACACTGGGGATTTCAGCGAGATGCACACAGCGCTTTGCAAGGCAGATGCAGTTGCCTTCAGTTCCTGTGTGATCATGCAGTCCAAAATAAGAGTGAGACACACATTAGCTTCCAAAGCCCACATACTCTACACGTGTGTTCCCCCGTCTAACAAGCGCTGATGGCCTGGAGTCGCTCTCCGCTGCTCGGTCCTGGTGACCGGCACAGGCCCCGCCCTCACAGAGCGCTGTCCTGCTCAGGGGAGGGGGTCAGCGTGTGGACGCAGGTTGAGTGGACTCAGTGGTTCAGGCCGTGACCGGCTCTGCAGAGGAAGCAGAGCAGCCGGCCAGCGGGGGGCTCAGAGGGCGGCAGTGGCTGCAGGTCATGAGCTGGGGCCTGGGGAGGTGACGAGCGGGTTCCTGCACAGAGCTGAGGCACCCCACTGTGAGGCTGTCACTGCCCCGCGCCCCCACCAGGGAGGCGTGCTGAGTCTCCCACGGGGCCCCCACGTGGTGGTGACTCTGTCCTCGCACCCGACAGGCGAACTGCTGGACGGGCAGCGGGGGCTCGTGCCCTCCAACTTCGTGGACTTCGTCCAGGACAGCGAGTCCCGATTGGGCACGCTGGGGACCGGACAGGACCAAAATCTCATCAACCTTTCGGGCATCGGCCCGGAGGCGGAGAACATCCTCGACCTGCACTCCCCCACGCCCCCCGACTCCGGCGTCACCGACAATGGCACGGGGACGCTGGCCGTGGACATCGACGACGTTGGAGAAGACACTGTGCCTTACCCCAGGAAGATCACCCTCATCAAGCAACTCGCCAGGAGCGTCATCGTGGGCTGGGAGCCGCCCGCCCTGCCGCCGGGGTGGGGCGCGGGGAGCAGCTACAGCGTGCTGGTGGGCCAGGAGCCGCGCCTGAGCCTCCCGCTGGCGGGCAGGACCAAGGCCCTCGTCGAGAAGCTCGACATGGCGGCCGGCACCTACCGCGTGTCCGTGCAGTGCGTCACGGGCCGGGGCAGCTCGGACCCGCTGCGCTGCACCCTGCTGGTGGGCAAAGACGTGGCGGTGGCCCCCTCGCAGCTGAGGGTGGACAGCGTCACGCAGACCTCCGCCCAGCTCTCCTGGCTGCCCACCAACAGCAACTACAGCCACGTGGTCTTCCTCAACGAGGAGGAGCTGGGCGTGGTCCGGGCCGCCAGGTACAAGTTCCCGCTCTCCAACCTGCGGCCCAGCGTGGCCTACAAGGTGAAGGTGCTGGCCAGGCCCCACCAGATGCCCTGGCAGCTCCCCCTGGAGCAGAGGGAGAAGAAGGAGGCCTTTGTGGAGTTCTCCACGCTGCCCGCAGGTGAGCCCGTGCTTCCGCGGGGTCCCCCCGGGGCGAGGACACCCGAAGTCACCGGCACGTGACATGGGGATGGGTGGGCGGGAGGGAGGGAGCCGAGGGAAGCTGCGTACGGCCAACATATCCCAGCGTCACCCTGGAAAATCCCTTAAATCGGCAGCCACGCGCGAGGGTTATGGGGACTGTGCGCGTGTGCGCGTGTGTGTAAGCGGGAGGGGGGGCTCTGGCCGTGTTTCGGGGCCGTGGTGTTGGAAATGTTTAGCTCTTGCACAAGCAGGAGGCTTGTCTCCAGAAGGCGGGAGGCATGACATGGCCCTCAGGGATGGGGACGGAGGGCCACAGGTCCCCGGGCGTTCGCCCCAGACACGCACGGCTGTGGGGCCGTGGGCGGAGCGCACACTTGCCGCCGCCTCCCGCTGACACACACGTGCACATGAGTGGGCTCTCGTGGGGACACGGTCCCCCGTACCCCTGCCTGGGTCCCGGGCACCTCTACCACAGAGCCCCCAGCTCCTCGCCGTCCTCACCGTGACAAAGGGGGTGGCTCCCTGTCCCTTCTGCACACACCCCAGGAACTGCAGAGACGGTGACGAGGGCGAACCAGCCCGTCCGCCTGTTCTCCAACCGATCTAGATCCCAGTGCTGCTCAGGTACCCGGCCACGGCCACCTCCGCCTTCAGAAGGGTCCTGCTGACGCGCGCGATGGCCGAGCCCTGCCCCGCCCCGTCGCTGTCTCTGGGCCGGTGTCAACCGCAGGCGGGAGGTGGCAGAGCCGCGGCCACTCTGCCCCTTCTCCCGCTGACCCCCAGCCTCTGACACTTAGGGTGTGTGCAGACAGGTGCCGAGGAGACCCCAGGCTGGGGCAGTTCCCGACTTCCGTCCTCCGTCCTTGGGGACAGTGAGGGCACAGGTCCCGTGTAGACGAGCTGTCTGGTGTGGCCCTGCTGCTGAGCCAGGCTGCGAATTGTCGGCACTGACGGAGCCGTGACCGAGTCGAACCGTGGCAGCACGGATGGCCCTCTGTCTCCGCAGACGGGCCACAGGCGGGCGGCCTCCGGCGCCTGGTGGTGGAGCGGTGTCCCCTGAGCCTCCGGTTCATCTGCAGAATGAGCCCGCGCTGAAGCCACAGGGCCGCGTGCGGTCACGTGGTGGGAAGTGTGGGCACAGCCGCCCTCCTGCCTCCGGGGGCGTCGCTCGGGGAACTCTGCAAGCCTGAGTACATGACGCTCGCGGCCTCCCCCCCAAAGCGGAGCGTTCGTCCTTTCCCAAAGGAACTGCTGTGGGCTTCCGAGCAGGAGGGATTGGGGGCTCCACCCCAGCCCGGAGGGGAGGAGCCACCCGAGGTGCAGCAGCACAGCCACCCCACGGTCACCAGAAGCCACCCTCATTGCTCAAATTAGCAGCTCGAGACTTTGTCTCGTGAGGTCCAGTTTGCACGATTCACGCAGGTCCGGGCACCAACGGGGCTGAGCCAGCTGGTGCAGACGGCAGGTCTGCGTGCGCGGCTGACCCTGGGGTCACGTGGCCCCCTCGCAACCCTGTCTCTCCACACCGGTCAGGCCCCTCACCCAGGAGGTGGCAAGCTGGGCGACACACAGTCCAGGCTCACACACTCGAGAGAGAGCTGGAGGGCGGGAGGAAGGCAGGGCCTGTCTCCTCCGCTGCTCTGGGAGCCCCTGGCCGCTGCGAAGCTGTCATGGGGCTGACCGGCCAGGCCGAGTCACACAGGCCCGGGCGGCTCCGTCGGCTGCACGGACTGGGGGCCGGCGTGGGCGTGGAGGAGCAGCCGCCCCGGCCGCTCGCCGCCTCGCCTGGCGGCATTGCCCATGCTTTCTGTTGCCGTCAGAGTCGATCTGCAGCGTCCCGTGAGTCTCGGTGCACGTCATGAGGCTCAGCATTGACGCGCCTCGTGGGCCAGTGACTCTGTCACCACGAGTGGTCACCCTGCCGTTGACTGTCCGTCACGCCCAGTGACCCACTTCTGTTAGGACTGGGAGTGTGGCCTCTGACGGGCGGCCTCCTCCCCGGGTGACACCAGCTGAGCGTGGTGACGGCTCGCCTGCCGGGGTCAGGCCCTGAAAGGTCCCCTGCCATCTGCCCCACAGGTCCTCCCGCCCCCCCACGCGACGTCACCGTCCAGGCTGGAGCCGCCCCAGCGACCGTCCGCGTCTCCTGGCAGCCGCCCGCGCTGACCGCCCCTGGGCTGTCCTCTGGCGCCAGCGTGCTGGGCTACGGCGTGTACGCGAAGGGGCAGAGGGTGAGCGGGACGTCTGGGGCCCCGGCTGCGGCCCCCCCACTCTCGGGTGCGGGGGAGGGGCTGTCCGGCTGCCGGGACGCCTGTGAGCATGCTCTCTGTGGCAGGTGGCCGAGGTCAGCGCCCCCATGGCGGACAGCGCCACCGTGGAGCTCCCGCGACTACGGAGCCTGGACGCCAAGGCCGTGACCGTGCGGACTCTTTCTGCACAGGGCGAGTCCGTGGACTCCGCCCTCGCCACCATCCCCCCCGACCTCCTGGTGCCTCCTGCCCCCACACCGAAGCCATTAGCAAGTGCCGGCGTCCCCGATACCAAAGATGACCGCCTGGGTCCCCACGTGAAGGGGGACGAGGCCTGGGAGCAGAGCCGGGCACCGGTCCCAGCCCACGGGCACATGCTGGGGCCACCCAGCCTGCAGGGCCCCGGCAGACGGTCGCCCTCGCCCAGCCGGATCCTCCCGCAGCCGCAGGGCGCCCCGGTGTCCACCTCCGTCGCCAGGGCCATGGCCCGGAAGGCTGCAGAGAGAGTGGCCGAGAGCAGCAGGGTAAGACCGGCCTCACCGTGGCCCAGCGGGGGTGGGGCCTTCCTCGTTGCCCGGAGCCTGTCCCGAGGGCCTCGGACACAACTGTGCTTTGCGGACAACGTGGCCCCAGCTGACCAGAGGAAACGGGTTGTGACCAAGAAAACTGGCCAGGCTCGGTCTGTGTCGAGGGGTCTGGGGGCACCTCCCAGATGTCGGCTTGGGGACCCGATTCCTAACCAGGCACTCCTCCCAGCCCTGCTCACCCCTGAGCCCCTGCTGTGTGTGTCTGTGTGCGTGTGTGTGTGTGTGTGTGTGTGTGTATGGCACACATACATATAGACAGACATACCTACGAACACACGCACAGAGGAAGTACACGAATGCATTTCCGTGCTGACGGCTGGAAACCGTCTGGCTGCGGGGAGAGGGTGTGTGCGGGTGGGGACGGCTCTCGGTGCGGCGCACAGGGAGACGGGGTGTTGAAGCAACGCCGGTGGGGTGGGGCGGCCTCTCGGGCCTCCGCGTCCCCTCCCAGGACCTGGAACTGAGCTGGGCCAGGAGCCCCGCCCTGCCCGGGACGAGCCGGTCCCTGGGCGCATCCGTGTGCCAGGTGCCCAGGTCTGCCGCGTGGTCTTGGGCGGGGGGCAGCGGCAGCTGGCGGTAGCCGGGGGTCCTCCCAGCACCGCCCACAGTCTGTGGGGCCTCTCCAGGCTGCTGCCCCTGGCAGTGCCTTCTCTGAATGCTGGTGCCAGGGTCTCCCCGGGAGGTCAGAGCTGAGAGACAGGCCACATCCGGACACTGGGAGGCAGGGGGGCTGTGGAGACGATGCTTCGGCTTCTGGAAGCATCAGAAACAGGCTTTATGTGAAACCTCTCAATTTGTTCAGTATTAGCGTCTAATACCCAAAAAGCAATTAAATACTCCTCTGTGGGCTCTGAAGGAAAAGCCGGACGGGCACACGTGTCACGGGCCACCACCCTGGGCTCTGGGGCCCCACGCCGCAGAAGCCCCAGACCGCCACCCTCGCAGCTTGGAGCTTCTGGCAGAGCCCCGTGGGCAGGCGGGCTGGCAGGTGACACTGCCCCTGCCCTTTCAGACGGTGCAGCACCCGGCAGCCCTCAGACGGGACCCGGAAAGGGGCTGGAGGCAGAGACCAGGCCCAGGCCCAGCCCCCAGGAGGCCCGGGGAGAAAGCAGAGCATGCCGAGTGCGCGCGCTCAGGGCCAGGCTCCTCAGCGGGTCCCTGCGCTCCCAGCACAGTCGAGGACCAGTCCCGCCGTGTGTGGTCGGGAGGCTGGCTGGGCCCGCCTGCGTCACAGCCGAGCAGCTCTGGGAGCCCACCCAGGAGCCCGCACCACCGACCGTTTGACTGGGGCTGCAGGGCTGGGTGAAGGAAGGGGCAGTTCCAGGCGGCGTGGGGCCGGGACGCCCCTCGCCCTGCAGCCACGGTCAGACGGCCCCGCCACCCGCCCAGCCCTCCCGACCGCCTCGCTCACCCTTTCCTTCCTCCTTCCAAGATAGAGAAAAGGAGCGTGTTCATGGAGAGGGGCGGGCAGTACGTGGACTTGGACGAGGAGGACGGCTACGAGTCCCCAGACGCCAAGCGGCGGGGCGCGTCGGTGGACGACTTCCTGAAAGGCTCGGAGCTGGGCAAGCCGGTGAGTGGCACGCAGGCCTCTCGAGGTCCAGAGGCCCCAGGTCGTGACAAAGACGGGACAATGCCAGGCCCAGGGCGACAATCGCAGTCTGGGAAATGTAGCCTTAACAGTGGCCGGTGTGTTTGTTACCTCGTCTGGGGGCAGTTTCAGAAGTGTAGTCTGGGCTTTAAAGGCGGCTTCCCCGGCGACCCTGTCACACGGCCCCGGCCTCTTCCCCGTAGCACAGTCTCCACCTGGCGGCAGCGACCCCCACCCCCCCGCCCCGGGCACGGAGCAAGCCCAGCCTCCAGGTCCCGGCCCCGCCCCGGCCTGGCTGTGTGTCAGCACGTGGTGTCCTTTAGGCTCTTAAACGCTGGTGAGGGGCACAGACACCCACTTCCCCACACCCCACTCTACTGCACGACCTAGGTCTGACGTGCACACTGTGTCCTGAGCCCACGACCTCTGGCCGAGCCCCTGTCTCGGCACCAAGGCAGGGGGCCAACGGTGTCTGGGAAAACGTGTTCCCCAGCCCCGGGGTGGGCCCTCCCGCCCGCGGCCCAGGCTCTGTGCCTGTTCCCAGCTGGGGCTCCCGCTGCCACCCGGCCCACGAGTGTGTGCACGGTGACGCCCTGTGCCCTCGCGTCGCAGTGAGTGGCACCCACACCCTGGCGCATCTCGCAGAGCAGGGGGGGTGGGCAGCGAGCGGGGAGAGCCTCGCGGGGGAGCTCACGCGGCAGGCGATGCCCACCTGTGTCTCCTCTGCCTGCCCAGCCGCACTGTTGCCATGGCGAGGAGTACCACACGGAGAGCAGCCGGGGGTCCGACCTCTCAGACATCATGGAGGAGGACGAGGAGGAGCTGTGCTCGGAGATGCAGCTGGAGGACGGGGGCCGGCGGCGGCCCAGCGGCACGTCCCACAGCGCGCTCAAGGTCAGTGACGGGGACACTGGCTCCCTCCGTCACCCTGTCCCTTTGCTGGGGCTGCAGCGGCTGCTCAGGGGGTCTTGCCCTGACCCCGGAAGCTCACGGATAAGATCGGCTTCTTTCTCACCGCTGAGCTTGCATCCGGGAATTCCCTGCCCTCTGGTCACTCCTCGTCCCCCAAAAGCCTGGGTAGAGTTCAGGGGGGCCTCTTGGGGGCACCCCACAGGGACTCAGTAGGGAAGAGCTGGACAGTGAAGACCTCACACGTAGCCTTAAGTGCTCACCCAGGAGAGCAGGGCTCGGCCCGGCCACCGGGCACGAAGGAGCAGCAGGGCGAGGCATGGAGGACGGCCCCCTGGCATCGGGGGTCCCCCACGCCAGCTGCCCTTGAGACTCTTGCTGTTGGAGCCCCACGTGCTCCATGTCTACCACGGCCACCGCGGCAGGTCTGATGGGAAGGCATGCTCGCGGAAGCAGAGCGCTGAGAGCCGGGCCCGCGGCGCGCGCCCTGGCCCTGCCGGGGGACCATCCCGACGCCGCGCTTCCCTGGCAGGGGGGACAGGATGGATGTGGCTCCCACCCTCCAGCCTTAGAGGGGACAGACAAGCTGGGCAGCTCGCAGGGGCTCGAGGCTTGCCGCGGGGACGGGGCGCCAGCCCGGCCCCCTCAGTCCTGCGTTGTGAATGGCGGTTAGAAGACAACGTCCAGATCTGGCCTCTAGCCTGGCACCCCCTTGCGCAGGAAGACTGACTGCCGGACCCTGCTAAGGCCCCGCCCCCAACCTCCAGGGCCCTATGGGAACCCCCTGGCTCCCCGCCCCAACCCTCGCCAGCTCCTGGCACCACCCGTCAGCTGGCTGGCAGAGTTCACAGTGGCCTTCTTGATGGAGGGCCCCGGGCAGCCCCGCGGGGGTCTGCTCTGCTCGGGTGCCCTCAAGCGCCCCGGGGCTCAGCCGGGCCGGGGCGGCAGGGCCCGTGCTCCCACTCTCCGCAGTGTGCCCTTTTCATGGAGGGAGCTGGTACTTCCTGGGAACTGTCGAGCAAAGAAATGGTCCCTCATCTCCCAGGAAGGAGACCCGGAGGGCAAGCAGAGTCATCCTAAAACGCTGCGGCCATGTCCCACACGAGCAGCCCTGCTCCCCGGGGAACAGCCGAGCGGGAGATCGCAGCTGGCAGGGAGGGGCCCGTGACAGCCATGGCCTCACTCCGGCCTGTCCGTGGTGTTCCTACATTTAAAAAACTGGAGATTTCACCAGCCGATCTGGATTTCCAGCTTCTCTAGAAATTCCAAGACAGGCGGGGCATCTGGCCCACAGGGCTCGCCCCTCTGTGTGGTGGAGGGGGGCGCCCATTCCCGGGGGGGGGGATGCCCCGGGCGCTCTGCGGTGCCTGCCTGGCCCTGGGAAGCTCCTGGCAGCCCCTGCCCCCACCCGGCCAGTAGCTGTTTTTCGCCTGCACGTCTTGGCCCTGACATTCCCCTTAGCAGATGAGGGAGGTCCCCAGCCGGCCGAGCATGCAGCTCATTCACCTTGTCACCTTGCACACCTGCACCAGGCAAAACTGCCACAGTCCGCGATCACAGAGCCCACAGGCCCGTAGGGGTCAGGTGGGGCCTGGCGGGTGGGCGGCCTCAGAGTGGGGACCCTCCCACGAGGTCGCAGGAGTGGCCACGGCAGAGGCAGTGGTGTGGGCGAGGATGTGTGGGCGCGCCGCCGCGTCTCCCCAACGCGCACTGGGCGGCTCCTGGCAGTGCCAGCCCCGTGCCAGGCCCTGGAGGCCCGAGAGTGGGGACCTGGCTCTCCACTCAGGCCGCGAGGTGCAGGACCTGGCAGAGGGTCACATGGACCCCGATGGTGAGCGGGTGCGGGTCCCAAAGCGAGGACACAGCGTGAGTGACGAGGCGGGGTGTCCACACAGTTTAGGCAGGGCGAGAGGTGATACCGGGCAACATGGGGGCGAAGGGTCTCGGGGAAGGTCCAGGACGACGACGAGAGCAGGCAGTGACTGCCGTGACGCCTCGTCACCGGGCATCCGCAGGCAGCCGCCCTGCAAGTCGGGGCGCGGCCAGCGGGCGGCGGGTTTCAGACGGCGCGCCCCGGGCGCGGGCGTCCCCCAGAGCCGGCGCCTTGTCCGCGGGAACCCCGCCCGTGGGGCCGTCGTGTGGCCCTCGTGTCCCGCAGGGCCGGTCCCCACGCTCTGGCCTCGCCGCCCGCCGGCCCCACCCCCTAACAGCCACCAAGACTAACGCTGTGTTTTCTCTCCCTCCCGCCCACGTCATGCTCCCTCGTTCACGCGGGGTCCGGCCCCGTGTCACGTGCTCCTCCAGGAGTGCCATGACAGTGGGGGCCCCGAAGCAGCGCTCCGCGAGCAGCCAGAGCGCCCCGCGCAGGGCCCGCGCGCACAGAGGCTGTGCAGTATCCCGGAGGTGGCGGAGGAGGACGCCGAGCGCAGCGAGCTCGGGCGCAGGCAGGGCATAGGGCACCCCCGCGCGGCCAGGGGGCCCCGGCCCCTCCCCAGCCCCGCGAACCAGGCCCTGCCGGGCTCCCGGTTCCCCGCGGAGCCCTGGGGCCCTGCGGCCGGCCCCCACGCTGAGGACTCCGTTCTGGAAGACAGAGGCAGCCGGTCCGGCCGTTGGGCCACCAGGAGCCCGGACAGTGGCCTGGACTGCGGGAGTGACGAGGAGCTGCGCTCCGGCTCCGGAAACGCCGCCGCCAAGCGCAGCGCAGGCCCCGGGCTCTGTCCCTGCAGGAGCCTGCGGCCTCTGCTGGCCCGGCGGCGGACGCTGACCCGGCAGAGCAGCATCGAAGAGGACTTTGGGGAGCAGGTGGACCCCAGTGACGTCATCAGAAGCGATGACGCCCATCCGAGCCCGGAGGGACCTGCCCCCAGGAAGTACGGCTGGGACGAGCCCGCAGGCCCCGAAGACCTTCGGGATGTTTGGAAGAAAAGCGTAAAAGCGCCCGGCAGTAGGGCGGCCGCCCAACACACGTGGGCACCTTCCCGAGTCGCAGACGGCCCTTTGGTGTGTGAAGTGACCCCCTCACGTCTGCTTGCCAGACCGACCCGTTTCCATCCTTCATTTTATGCATTTATTTTGGTGCCATCCCTGGGGACTCTGCTGGCTGTCTTTAGTTTTCCATGCAGTTTTGATTTACTGGGTCCCATTGCTTCCCAACCCTTGACCATGCTGAAGATCTGTTTACTTTGCTTTAGAATAATGATCACCCCCCAATCAGCGATGATTATGGCTGCTTTAATTAAAGGACAACTGAATCTAAATTTTAATTAAGGGTTAGCTGAACTATGATTATCCAAAAGTTTGGCAATACATACTTTTTCAAAACCAGCCGTAGGAACTGACTTAACGACTACCGATATCGTTGAAGGTTTGCTTATTGTGGTTTTGATTTTTTTATTGTTGTTGTTGTTTGGCCTTCATCCATAATTGAAAAAAAATGGAGAACAATTATTGAAGGATCCATTTTTGCATATTGCTTCCAGTTTCCTTTTCCTTCATCTAGTTTTCAGAATGAATTTTCCATCATCAGCTCTAGACACACCCCGGCCTGCCTGCCAGGCCTGTCAGTACTTCTCAGAGGAGGGGCGCCTGCAAGGCTTCATTCATCTCTGTACTGTGTCCACTTTTCAGAACATTGGCTCCTGTCACGCTGAACTTTTCAGTGAACCCACAGGCGAGACATCACCCGTCACCAGGCCATGGCTCTGAGCCAGTGCAGTTTGTGATCTGTCCACAAGAGGGCGCCGACCCACAACTCACTGATTCACCTGCCAGCGCCGCCAGCCTGTACCCCGCCTGTAGCAAGACTGGGGCCAGAACATTGCCTTGAGTTTCAAACACGCGGAAACTTCTTTGAGTTTTCGGTGGCCTCACATACAACTCTCCCCCGGCGGGACTTGTGGCAATGCAGTGTTCCCCCACTTTGTGGCCGATGGAGGACCGGCCTATAAAGAAACTAGGCCAGGGCTGCGGTAGCCCAGGGCACTGGCGGGGGCAGGGGAGCCCCCCGAGTCGTGTTTAAGCCATTCTCACTTTGGGTCAGAACGTCTGGCTTCTGCAGTAACAGCGACACAAAGATGCCTCCCGAGGAAGTCTCTCTTGCCCCCACCCCGCCCGTGTGTCGAAAAGCAACCCCGATGTGGAAGGTGGGGCGCCTGGGGCGAGCAGCTTTTCTCTTCCAGGTCATTCAGCTAACCTTTCAGTTAAAAGCTAAGTTTAGTTGCCTTTAGAGCTTCTGCTTCTAAGTTGAATTGATTTGGCTGACTTAATTCTTTCGTCCCCAGGGCTGGCGAGCCTTCTGACTGTGTTGTTTTGTCTTCAGATTTTAGGCAGCGTGGTGTCCGCAGGACGGGCCGAGAGGGCAGATCACCTGGGCCGGCGCTTTTCCCGCGGGAGTGCGGGCGTGTGGAGGTCCCCGCCAGGGATGGTCCCGGCCATCGGTTAGTGGCCTGTCTGATGTCTTTCTGTCTTTCAACAACAGACACGGGGCTGCTTAGTTCTCAATCCAAACATTTTTAAAAAATCATTAAGAATAGCGTTTTCATGCAAATACAAGCAACTCGATTACTCATAGCAAACCCCAGGCAGAAACGGCATAGGTAGAGCCCGTTGGTGAGTGTTCCCGAAATGCCATGGTGACTTTTCATGCCCGTCTTCTTCCCGCGCAGTCACAGGCACATACCCGGCCCCCCTCCCCTCCCCTTCCCCCCAGCCAGGCCAGGTGCTTCGGCCACGCCCCCACCGCGCACTCGCCCCCACCCAGCGCAGCCGCGGTGTCGCTGCCCGCCACTGGCCGTGCTCGGGGTGACGTTGAGCTTCGGGGCGCACCGACACGAAGTTCCACAGCATGGCCCCAACGACAGTGCCTACTCAGCCCTTTGGGGAGCTGCTGGCGCAGCGGGCTCTGCTCCCGCCCGGCGCCTGACCCCTTTCGTGTCCACTCCCCCTGGAGGGGCTGGGGACAGTTGTGCACCCCTCTACCTGCAACCTGATGCTCCCCCAGCGGAGAGGCGTTCACAGCGACCCTGGAGGACTGGTCCTTCTGAGAACCACCAGCGATTTCCACGATTTCCACTGAACAGAGCTGCGTCCTGCTGGTGGGCGGTCCGTTCCCTCCAGCGTCACAGCGGGCGGGAGCCACTGCGCACGCGCACACGCAGGCTGCGGGGTCCGCCTTGGGCTTCGGGGCTCGCGACCTCCCCATCGGTACCGGTGGGAGCCGGCAAACTCGCAAGCGCTTGTTATCGACGGCAACCGAAACCAGATCCTGGGCGCAGACGCGAGCGCGGCCCGCCGTCTGGAAGTTTCCTTCCTTCTCGGGAGTTGATCCCTGACCGATTATCCAGGCACCCTCCACGGTCCGACTCGCCGCGAAGAGTTCGCGCGCTGACCTCTCCCGAGCTGACGCGCTTTCTACGTTCCAACTAAATGTTTCTCCGACGGGCTTGGTTCTTTCTCCATCAGCTCCCTGTCACCTGCCTCCTGCGCTCCCCTGCTGGCGACAGGAGGTCTGCCTGGCTGCTGTCCCGAGCCTGCCTCTCTTCTGTGACGAGAGCCTTTGTCACTTGCTTCCTTGCCAATGACAGCAGTGCGATCGTGCCCTCCCCCTCTGTTCGTGCACGTGCTCCTGTCTCTGATGGGACCTAACGACGTGTACGCGACGTGTACGCGCATCCGCACCCGTACTGACATCTGACTTTACGCACGCACCTGTGTTAGGATTTCAGAGTAATTTTTAGGAGCTGGACGGTAGGTGGCGCTGACGCTCGGTTCTGCCAGGAGTCAGTTCGCGCTGACGAGGAATGCGTTTGCTGCCACTTAAATACCCAGCGCTCAGTGAAGAGCATGGTCACCTGTGTCGCACCGTGGCCAATGCACAAATGCACTAAAACACCTGGCGCGCTTTGGCGCATCTGACGTGAAGACATGTCTCTGCGCGCGGCCCTGTACCGGCGTGGCCGGGCCGCTGTGCCCTCGGTGGGGCCGCGCGGCCCCTCCCCCCCACCCCCGCCCACAGTCCTCACGCTCTGGCCGCCTTCAGAGCCCCGCCCGCCTCGTGCCGGGTGTCCGCTTTCAGATCCGCCTCCCCGCGAGGGCCCGTTTTGGCCTATGTATTAAGCCACACGTTTTAAAAACGCCCCAAGGGTCCCAGCCTCCCCTTCGTCTCCCCAAAGTTGGGGTCACGTCTTGCTTGGGTGTCCCTGTTGAACGGCAGGAATGACCGAGCGCTGGCTGTGTTTTGTCCCACACGCCCCCAGGTGACTACGGCGGCCGAGACCGGCTGTCCCCGGACTTGTACGAGGAGTCGGAGACCGACCCCGGCGCCGACGAGCCCCCGGCCCGCATCTTCGTGGCCCTGTTCGACTATGACCCTCTCAGCATGTCCCCCAACCCCGACGCTGCAGAGGAGCTGCCGTTTAAGGAGGGGCAGATCATCAAGGTGGGGGCGCAGCGGGGGGCAGGTCGCACAGCGGGGCCCGGGGACAGGGGGCGCTCAGCAGGCGGCGAGGACCAGGAGGGCGACAGGCACGCCGGGAAGCGGTCGTCCCGCTGCCGTCCGCTTGCGCAGTGAGGGCCCGCACAGGACGCCGGTGGCCACCCCGCGGGCCACGACGCGGGGGCCCCGTCAGTGCAGAGGCCTGACTCCTGCAACACCCGGCCCGGGGCACCGTCTTCCCGCGGACGGAGCCGTGTGCGGCGGCCCCACGCGTCCCCGCGGCACTTCCATGTGGGGGGGCGGGGCTGGGGGCCCCCCATGCAGGCCGTTAGCTGTGTGAGTTCAAGCGTGAGCTGTCGAGGCCCGGCCACCCCCACAACGCCCCCGAGCCGAGGCCCCGGCCGCGCGAACCTGGAGGACCTGGCCGCCAGGGGCGCGCGCGCCCGCCAGTGGGACCCCACCGTGCGCGGGGGACGCGTTTCCGAACCCACCAAGCACCAGGCCTCGCCTTCTTCCCGCCCCAGGTCTATGGCGACAAGGACGCGGATGGGTTCTACCGCGGGGAGACCTGTGCCCGGCTCGGCCTCATCCCCTGCAACATGGTCTCGGAAATCCAGGCCGATGACGACGAGATGATGGACCAGCTGCTCAGACAAGGCTTCCTGCCGCTGAACACGCCGGTGGAGAAGGCAGGTAAGAGGCTGCGGGCCGCCCCCGGCCTGTCGCAGCAGCGGCGGCTCCGGGCGCGGGACCAAGCCGCGCCGCCGAGCGGGGCCACCGGGATCGGAAAACCTAGCGCCGACTTCCCGCGGGCGAAGCGCGCGCTGCGCAGCGGGCCCGGGGCGTGAACATCCGCGCGGACGCGCCTCCGAAGGCGGGAGCCGCAGCCGGGAGAGCCGCTGCGCTTCCCGGTCCTTTGCGGGAAATGGTCAAATCCCCCCATTCTTACGCTGGAATCCTGCCCCCCAAGGCGATGGCGTTGGCGGGTTGGGGCCTTTGGCAGGGGGCGAGGTCATGAGGGGGGACCTGGAGAGCCCCGCCCCTTCTGTCGTGTGGGGACGCAGTGTGAGGACGGGGCGTCTGC
The DNA here is from genome assembly GCF_014176215.1 of Rousettus aegyptiacus. NCBI lineage: Eukaryota > Metazoa > Chordata > Mammalia > Chiroptera > Pteropodidae > Rousettus > Rousettus aegyptiacus. The sequence continues at coordinate 1,045,413 of NW_023416308.1, forward strand.
GCCCCGGGGAGCGGGCTCTCACCGAGCCTTCCAGCGACGTTGCATTTATGATCTTTCATTTTTCCCGCGTGCAAGGAACACCTGCCCTTTAAAAAGGTCCCCACTTTTTTTAAATCGCTGTAGACATTCATGTCATTTGTATTACTGGAAAACATTAGGTTAACTTCTAAATCAGACTTCAAAGACAAAATTCGATGGCTCAAAGAATATGCGTAATTTTAAGGATAGTCACCAAAATCAAAATGTTTCCACCTTTTAGCCATTAATAAACTCATTGTCAATTTAAAACCAGCATCTGATGGCCAGGGCTCCACCAGGCTCTTTGCCCACATGAAGTCCCCGAGACTCGCTCTGAGGCCCCGACACCACCTTCTGCTCTCGTGGCTGCCCCCCTTGCCTGTGGTCAACAGTGACTGCCACGGAGAGGGGACAGGCTTTGCAACCACGGACCCAGAGAGCCTAGCAGCTGACGGCCAGCAAACAGTAACTTATGTTACCAACCAGAGGAAATGTCTCTTTACTCCACTTTCCTAACTGCAGCTAGTCAGGGAAACCTCGCTGAGACACCTGCGTGCCCTTCCGCTAGGAGTTGCCACACTTGCTGGTGAGAGACTAGAAGCTTCTCCCCTAAGCCCGGGCGTGATGTCTGCCCTCACCGCCCCGCCCAGCCCCACGCTCCGGCCCTGACCAGTGCACACGGGTGAGCAAGGAGGAAGTGGAACTTTTTCTAGTCTCAGATGACATGAAATCTACCTAGAAAATGTCAAAGAATCTATTTTAAAAAGCTGCTAGAACTAACGAGTGAGTTTAGCAAGGTCGATGGGCCTTGCTAAATATGCAGTATTTCCATAAGTTAGCAATGAAAAAGTGAAGTTTACATTTAAAAATGGATCTCCTTTACAATAACACAATAATACACGAAATAGTGTTAAATGTGATGAAACTCGTGTGGGACCTGTGTGACGAAAACTACAAAACACTGACGAAATTCATCACAGAATTCCTGAGTAAATATATTGTTTATTGATATCGTTAAGATGTTAAATGTCCCCAAGTTGACCCAGCGATGGCTGCATTCCCGATCCGGGTCTAAGCAAGAACGTATGTCGGGTCAGCGAGCTAAATCCAAAATTTATATGCAAGGGCAGAGGAACTAGAGCCATCAAGATAATCTTTAAAAAGAACTGAACCGGTAGATCGCAGAACCTGATTTTAAGACTCACTGTTACTTAATCATAAATCAGTCAAGACAAGGAGGTCCTGGGGAGGGGACAGGGGCACAGGTCAGTGGAACAGGACGGGGTCCAGGAGCAGACCAGCACTTCCAGACAGTTGACTTTCAACAAAGAGGAAAAGGCAATTCAGTGGGAAGCCACGGTCTCGTCAGGGACGGCGCTGGACGTCCGGACACCAAAACTGAATCTCGGGCCAAATTCTCACCGTATTGAAACATTAACTCAAAATGGAACTGCCCTAAATATAAAAACCAAGACTGTAAAACTTCTAGGAGAAAACATAGGAGAGAACTTGGTGATGACCAGGCGAAGATTTCTTTAATGAGTCTCTAAAGCCATGATGCATTAAAAAAAAAAAAAAAAATTAGATTTCATCAGAAGTAAACATGAAGAGAAGAGACAGAGGAGCCTCAGGCGGCCACGCTCTCTGCAGTGACTCAGAAAAGGGGTTTGTGTTTACAACATGCAAAAACTCACAGCTCAGCAGGAAGCCAGTGCCCCAGGGAGGCTGGGCAGACCGGAGGTGCTCTAGGCCACAGAGGCCACCAGGGCGGGGAAGCACTGCAGGGGGACAGGAGGCAGACCACGATGGCAGCAGTGACAGCCCAGCCGGCCACCCGCGTGTGGGCTGCAGCGTGCGCCCTGGATCCCGCCTCCCACTTCCACACGCTGTCCGCCGCTCGCCACAGCAGTCACGCTGAGTGGGGACAACCCGGTGCATTGGACCAGTAAACGCAGGGGACGACCGCGGTGCAGCCACGCGACGGGCCGCTCGCCAGTGAGGGCAGAGCCAGCGCAGTCACATCGGAGACGCAGCACCAGGGGAGAAGCCCCGCGCTTGCCGCGTCCTCCCGCGTGGCCCCACAGGAAAAGGCCGGGGTGCTGCAGCAGGGTCGGCATCGGTGACCGGGCTGGAGGGGGCCACGAAGGAGCATGAAGGGACCGGGGCGCAGAACCCGTCTGCACCGTGCTGGTCGTGCGGGCTGCACGGCGTGTGGGCTGATCCCGGGGCACAGTGGCTCCTGTGTGTCCCCGTCGCCACCTTCAGAAAGTCACGCTTGTAACGCCCCCTGTAAAACTGACGGGCGGACAGCACGGCGGTCCCGTCTGGGGTGACCGCTTCCTGCCAAGGCCACGTGCGGGCACGACAGGTGTGTGTGCGCGTATTCTGAGTTACAGCGCAACGTGGCGTGTGGAGCCCAGCGACGGGCCACAAGTCGGAAGCCTTTGCTGTCACCGGTGCCTGAGCACGAGACCAGGTGGGGGGGTGGGCAGTGGTCTCAGTCCCACTGGCCAAGCGGCCCCCGGCTCCACGGAGGCCGGAAGGCGGCCAGTGCTTTGGCAGCGACCTCACGGCGGCTCCCCCCTTTCCCCTGTCGACAGAGAGGGACCGCAGAGGCGGCAGGCAGCGCCCGGCGCCCACACGCAGAGCAGTGGCCCTGTACGACTACGACCCGCGGGAGAGCTCGCCCAACATCGATGCCGAGGTACCGGCTGGGCCACCTTGCTGAGGCACGGCCGCGCCCCGGCCTCCCCCCGGGCTCCACTCGGGTCCCCGGCACCCTCGGAAGCTGGGAGGGTGTGCCCCAGTCCTGTCCCCGGTGCTGGGATGGCTGACGAGGCGCCAGCGCGCGGGCCCCCTTCAGAGCTCGGGCCGCTCAGAGTCCTGTCTGTGCCTGGCGCACGTGCGGTGCCGGCGGCCCCGGTACGGACTCCCTGCCTCGAGCCCACATCAGATGAAACTGCTCTGCATCCGTGGTGGACACGCAGGGACAACGCGTTAACGAGTGAGGGCTTTTCACACCCAGCGAAAGGACGTTTACAGTATGGCCCTTACACTGCCGAGAGCATCCCGAGGCCCCAGGTCCGGCCGGCCCTAAAGACGCACCACTGGCAGGACCTGGCGGGGACCCCGAGCTCCGGCCGGGAGGGAGTCAGCCGCCACGGCACTGTTTGTAAAGGGGGGCCCCGTTCTGTTTCGTCCCTGAGTCCTAAGAGGCTGCGGAGAGGCTCCTTAGTTTGCGCCTTTCTTCCTCATTTAGTCGCATGAGTAGGTTAACACCCAAGTAATAAGGAAAAAAGGGAACTAGGGAAACCGTGACTTAAATTAACATGGCTTTGTACAGGAAAACGCCACTAACCCCGTGCTGTGTCTGCAGGCCGAACTCACGTTTTGCACGGGAGACATCATCACTGTTTTCGGTGAGATTGACGAAGACGGATTTTATTACGTGAGTTTCCGAGACACCAAGCAGCACCATTTCCTCCGCGTCCTGTTCCGTTTTACTTGTCTGCGCCCCCCTGGGGTCTCTGCCCAGGGCCGGGCCTGCTGGGTCACACAGTGGTGCTGGTTTCCGTTTCGGGAGCCCGGCCGGGCTGTTCCTCCGCCAGCGGCTGCGCCCTTTCGCACCCCACCAGCAGCGCACGAGGGCCCGGCCCTGCCACGTCGTCACCAGCAGCCGTCTAGGCATGGCGTTTGGTGGCGGCCGTCCCGGTGGAGGTGGCATCTTGTGGCCCCGGTTTGCATCTCCCTAAGGCCCGATGGTGCTGGCCAGGTGCCTTTGTGTGTGCTTGCTGGCCTCTATGTGCCTTTTTTGGAGAAACACCTTCCGGAGCGCTCTGCTGTTTTGTGGTCGGGCGGTTTCGTGCTGACTTGCAGGCGCTGGCCCCCCGCCCGCTGCTGGTGTGGCCTTGGGTGGGGGTGGGTGCTCTGACGCAGGGGGCTTCCCCTTCCTGCCTCAGCTCCTGGGCCTTGTGGGCGGAGACGGGCTCCCATGGCATCTGGAGCTGGCCAGCCCTGGACTTGGTTCAGGGCACTTGCGGGGCAGGCTGGCCTTGGGGGTGGGCTGACTTGCTCGGTCCAGATGTCTCGTGGCCCCAGCTGTGCGCACGCACAGGCGTGCAGTGCGTAGAAAGGCCCGGAAGGGTGTGCACCGACCTAAGCAGTAATCTCGGCGGTGTCAGCACTTTGTGGTCCCATAGCATTTGGCATAGTGAGGAGACTGTCACGCACAAGGGAGGTGACGGTCAGCGCGCTCTGTCTGGGCTGGTGGCCGTAGGGACTCAGAGCTCCCAGGGCCGGGGCCTACTGAACCAGACAGTAGAGGGGAGCTTCGGGAAGGGGCCTCACGCTGCGCCCCGCCCCGGCCCCGCCCCGCAGTCTGAGCGGGTCTCCCGGGCACGCCCCTGACCAGGATCAGGGTGGTCTGGGGACACCCACATCCCTTCTCCCTTGGTCCCAGCACTTCGGACCCAGGACAAACAAGCCCACCCCGCCTGTCTGCTCTGCGCCCTGCCCCTTTAGCTAAAGCCGGGAGTGGGTTTTGGGGAAAACAGCGGCTCCTGGGCCTCACGCTGTGTTCGCAGGGGGAGCTTAACGGGCAGAAAGGCCTGGTCCCTTCGAACTTCCTGGAAGAAGTGCCTGATGACGTGGAGGTCTACCTGTCCGACGCCCCGTCCCGCCCCGCGCAGGACACGCCGCCGCGCGCCAAGGCCAAGCGGGTAAGCGGACGCCCCCGCCCCGCCCCCTCCCGCCAGGCGGCGGCTTCCGAGGCCTGTGCTCCGAGGAGCCTGTGCCCCGAGCTCTTCCTCTGCCCTCCCATGGGGGGGCCTGCCTAGACATTCTTAGTGCCAGATCTTAAGTTCACGCCCCCTAACTGGCCCTTTCAAGCCTCATGACCCGCCTTCGCCCACCAGGGGGCGCCCCGCCCAGCCTGCCGCGCCTCCGCGGGTGGCCACTCCTTAGGTGCGCAGGGCGGTGGCTCCCGGGGGCTCAGGCCTGTCCACCGGGAGCCCAGGGCTCCCCGAGCTTGAGCCTCCTGGACGACTAGGTTCCATCGTTAGTGTCTCATCTTTATTTTATTTCATCACTGCGAGTTTTTATATATTACATTTTTATATATATATTTTTATTTCTTTGCTCATCTGCTTGGAAACAGAAGAAGAGTGTTCATTTTACACCTTAATCAGGCCATGTAGCCTTCACGTAAGTGAGCAACTGAAGACACCTCTAGAGATGCCGCCTCAGAGCCACCTTAACGGACCCGTGCGCTCTGAGCTCTAAGGCCACGCGGGCTGGAGAAGGAGCTATGTCCCCGAGGCGGGGCCTCAGCGCCAGCCTGGCGCCGGCCTCGGTTGTAAGGCAACCGCGTGGCAGTGAGGCCGGCCACCTCTCATAGCCCCTTCCTACTGTCCGCAGCACGGATGTCCCAAAGGCCAGCGCGGGGACGTGCGGTTCACGCAGAGCGTGCCCCGCGTCTGCTCACGGGCGGACCCGCGTATTGCATTGCTGGCCCTTCTCGGAAACACCGCGGGGAACTTTAAGAGCATGACCCGAGACCGAGCACACGGCAGAGGCTGCGAGGTGGCCAGAGTCGGCTCTGAGCCCGCACGGCCAGCGTACCTGTCCCCAGGAACTGGGCCTCCGCCCTCCGGGGACGCCGAGTGTCTCCGAGCGCAGGCAGGCGCCCGGGCACAGGCCCGGGCAGGCCGCTGTGCTGGCACGCCAATGCAATACCGCGTCCCGCGGGGGCTAGACGGGGCAGGCGGTGTCTTCAGGTGGCTTTGGGTGCTTGACGAGGTGTCTTCCAGAGTCAGACCTTGATTCCCAATCCAAGCAAGCTCGAGCCCTCGGCTCGCGTCATCCACCTGCTGAGTGACAGGCACTGGGGGGTGGGGCGGGGGGGGGGGGTCTCGGGCAGAGCCCGGCGCACCCCGTCACAGCACGGCCCGCTGGTGCCCGTGCTCGCCGCTGGGGCCACGGCCACACGCGGAGGGGCCTTCGAGCTTGCTTCGACTGGAATTAAGGTTCACCTTAGTTTTTTTCTCTCAACCGGTGTGCCATCGCCAGGGTGTCTAGCCCAGGAACGGCCTGGGCTGTCCCGGGGGTTAGGCACCTGTGTGGTTTTCAGAGACCACACAGCTCCCCTTAAGAACTTCCGCTTTTAAGATAACTGAAGGGTCCTCGGCCAGTTTTACCGTCAGCCTTGTGTAAAGTGACTTCCCCCTGCTTTTGGTCTTAAGAGGAAATGACTCCCTGGCTGTGTCTTGCCAAAGCAGTGGCCACCCCGTCCCGTGGGCGCAGGGACGGAAGCGGCAGGCGCCGTCTCAGGCGCTGGGCAGGGGTGCTCCCCGGGGCGCTGCGCCCCTCCCTTTCCCGGTGGGACTCGGGGTGCGCGACGGCACCGAGCGGGCGGTGGCGCTGGCGCACGCTAAACTGTGACACTGTGCCTACTAGGTTCCTCCCGAGGGTTCAGGGACAGCAAGGAGAGAGCCGTCCCCCACAGCCCGCCTCCACGCGGGGTCACCTGCGTCACCTGTGGGGACTGGTAGTCCTGGGAGAGGCAGGGGAGTGCCCTCCAGAAAGAAAAAGGGGCTGCTTTTCAAAGGCAAGAGGCTGCTGAAAAAGCTGGGTGCGGCGAAATGACCCCTGCGGCTGGGACGCGTCCGAGTCTGTCACTCTCTAATCCCGCACTAGGGCTCCCAGGGCTCGCGTCCTCCCTAACTGTCTCCTCCCTGCCACCAGTAGAGACGTGCCCTTTGCACTGCCATCCACCTTAGCCCGCTCGCCCGCCCGCCCGGACACACCGCCCCCGGCCCGCTCCCAGCCTCCGTGCCCCAGGCCTGACGGGAGGGGGGTCTCCCCAACACACGGGGGCCAGGCGCTCCGGGCAGCTCACTCGGGCTGTGAGTCCCGTCTCTGTGCATTTGTCACCTGCCCTGAAAGGAATGGTTCCAACCGTCCTCCCTCTCCAAAACGCTTGCCTCGCGCTGCGTCACCCTCGTTGACTCTGGTCTTGACGCCCCTAGCCCCACGGCCTTGATGTTCTGCCTTACACACACACCGTGCTTCGTGCCGTCTGGTAAGCGTCAGCGTCCCCCGGCACGTGCTGGCACTCGGCCCACAGACGCGGGTCCAACTCGGCGTGCACCGCTGTGCGCTTTAGGGACCTGGTTTTGCGTCTTTCAGAGCAGGCGACACAGAAAACGTTTACTTATTCAAATCACTCAAAGCAGAGGACAGAAAGTAACTCGGTTTGGCCAAATGCCACCGCTCCAACCTTCCAGAAAGCTGGTGACACATTCATTGCTTTTAGCGTTACATTTTGCAGTGTGTGGATTTCTGTTATTTCATTATTTGTCAAAATGTCACACACAACTACTCAACACGAACAGCACACACGAGAAGCGATCCACGTAACGCGTAAGCCACACCCAAACATCCCAAATTTAAGTCTGTTAAAATGAATCCATAGACCTTCCTCATTGGCACTTGAACAAAAGACTTACAGAGTTGCTGGCAGATGTCTTTGACAGTTACGATTTTGTAATTCTCGTCCACTTGTAAATTGTTTTTACTCTTTATACATACTTTCCAGACTGCCTTTCTTTTGTAATTTGTGGAAGGGTCGTAAGTGCGCGGCAGCGCTCGCCCTGCCGCGCAGTGTGCTCTGCCAGTGTGTTCCGTGTAGACGAAGCGGAGGAGACGCCTCGGCGCGTCAGTGCTGCGTGGGCGTGCGCATGTGTACAGTTCGTGTGAAACGTTTTATAGAAATAAAATTTGTTATTTTGTATAATGCCGTCTACGCTGTATCTTTGCGTCAAACCCTGTGGAGCAGCACAGCCCAATTCCTCCCCAGGACGGGACCCCACGGCCGTACCTTCTCTGCAGGTGCTCTCTTCCTAAAACAGTTCTGCCCTGTGTTTTGGGAGTCCGTCACAAAGTGCTGTCCCACGGGCACTGTCAGTGACAACCCACTCGGGCAAACAAGAAAAAGGTAATCAGCACCCAGGCAGTATTTCTCGTGCATGAGAAATGCGTACAACAAAGACTTCAAAAGTGAAATCAAACCATATTAGTAATATTTTCCTCGGGCAATGTTAGAACTCAAACGAACTCTACCAATTAAACACAAAAAAATGCAACTTCTCAAACCTAAGGGCTTTTCCTAAAGGCCTTAATTATTTTAAAGTTGTCCAAATAATAAGGTTTAGTCTAGTAAGAAGCAAAAGCAACATGCTGTTGGCAAGATGGAAATATAATTCCAACGCGTCACACGTGAAGCTCCCACGGGGGCGCGAGTGCAGCCCGCCACGCTGCTGTCCACGCCGAGTTCTCACCCGCTGACTGGCAGGTGCAGGCTGAGGACGGGGGAGCACGGCTCGACCTCGTGTGTGGGATCGAACACCCTCGAACGCACATGGGCCAGGTAGGAATGCAGGGGCAGGGGGGACGGGGAGATGGCGGTCAAGGGCACAGAGTTTTACTTATGCAGGGTGGACGAATTCTGGAGCATACACGTACCGTGAAAAACAAAAAACAAACAAAAAAACCTGATGCTAGATCAAACTTAGTCCAGTATAGGAAACACCGATATAAGATGACAAGTCTACACAACGGCATGAATGTGCTTAATGCCACACACGCTTAACGATGCCTGAACTGGTATGTTTTATATGACACAAACTGAACAATGAAAAATAAACTGATGACAATTTCTCAAAAAAAAAAAAATCAAAGTTACCAAGACTATCGTTATCTCTAAATCTCTTGAAGATATTTACAAATTTCCCAACAAAGCCCAAAGCAACAACGAGCTAGACTTAGCTTTGGTGAAGGCTACCAAACATTCCAGGACTACGCACAATGCCGACTGTACACAAATTCATCCAGACGAGAGGAAAAATGCCCAAACCTCTGGCCAGCATTGTCCTGACACCAAACTAGACAAAGACACTACAGGAAACTACAGATCGACAGCACCATAAATTGAGATTTAAAAAAAAAAAAAATCCTTAACAAAACATTAGCAGATTGAATCCAGCAACATTTGGGAAAGGACAGTGCCCTGTGCCCAGCTATGGCTCACCCCAGGAATGAAGGTTGGTTCAACATTCTGAACAAAACAAAACAACGTACTTTACTGTATAAACAGAACAAAGCAAAGACATATCTGATCATTTCGATAGATACAAAATTCAATTCCCAATGTCTCAACTTGGGAGGGTCAACAGCCAACAGCGTCCTGAGTGGTGGTGACTGACCACCTCCCCCTCCCTCAAAAGCAACGCACGTCTGACGACCTGCGCTCGGCAGCGTACCGGCGGCACACGGGAGCTCCCGGCCAGCACGAGGGAGGACAGGGGAGTCGTGCCGCTCGGGAGGAAGGAGCGAAGCGGTCTCCGTCTGCGGAAGACACGGAGGGGCCTACCGGTCGCTATCAGGACGAGCAAGTCGTTTGGCAAGGTGACAGGGTACACGGTCAACACGTAAAAACCAACTGTATTTCTACAAACCAGGAAGAGTTCGCAATGAGAAACAAAAATCAAAATCTAGATGTGACACAATAACATAATGCGTAATCGGTTGCATTAGCATCAAAACATGAAATAGGGACAAAGTTAACAAAACACGTGCAAGACCTGGATACTGAAAAATATAAGACCGCTTAGAGACCACGCAAGCGCGCGCACGGTGGGAGACACAGGCGTGTACACGTTCACTGAAACTCGTCAAACGAGTCATTTGCACGTAAACTACACCAATAAAAACGATTCAAAAACAATAAAAAGCAATGGCCCGTGAGCGGGGTCAGGGCCTGGAAGCAGGGTGTCCGGAAAGGTGTGAGCACTGCCAGTCCCCAGCGTCCCGGGCCCCGGGCCCGCAGCGGGGCTGCAAGCATGCGGGTGGCAAGCTGGGCGCTGCTGGCCCAGGCGCCACCCCGGGCGGGCTCCGTCTCCACGGGTCCCAGACCCAGGAGCACAGTGCCTGCCTGTGCTCCGGCCACCTGCCCATGCCACAGTGGGGGCCATGAAGTCCCCCTCCACAGGGCTCCTCGCTGCCACCCCTGGTCCCATCCCTTGCGCTGGCTTTGGCTGGGGGGCGGGGAGCGCGGGCGGCATGGCCGGGGCCAGAGTTCGCTGTGAGGCGGAAAGAAACGGAACTGGAGCTTCAGGGGACACGGAGGGACCCGGGGCCCACGAGGCCTCATTTTTCGGATGGAAATGTAACACCAGGTTTGAGCCGCTAGAACGTCTGAGGGACAGGAAAGTCGGAAACGCAGCAGGGAGAGCCGAGCCCTGGGTCGGGGGACGTGTGGCCGCAGGGCTGCTGGGCCCCTGTAGGGCCCATGACGCCTCACGACCGCTGCAGCTTCCGGCGCAGCACACGCAGGGTTGAGCTGCCGGCGAGGAGGGGAGGAGGTGCCAGGCAGAGCGGGCCGGCCCGGGAGCCGGGGCTCAGCGACCGGCGGGCGTGGCTGGCGCACCTGAGCCAGACCTGGAGCCGAGCCCCGCCACCCCCGGGAGGGTCCGAGTGGTCCCCGGAGTGGTCCCCGGAGGCAATGCTGGGGCTGCGGGGGCTTCTGAAAGCACCAGTGAAGGATGGGAAGACCCCACCCCACCTCCGGACCCAGGGGCCAGGCGGTGTGGGGGACGGGGTGCCACTGAGGCGCGAGGTGTCCTGGGAGGAAGCCAGAGGGTGAGCAAGACAGTCAAAGAACGTGTCAAACGAGCGGTGGCTTCCATGCTCTGGGGTTCCAGGGGACACCGCGGGTCTGGGGAAGGGGGCGGTGTGTGGGGAAAGGCCTGGGGCCTGGAGAAGGGTGCGAGGCCTCGGGGACCAGGGCGTGCACGCTGGGGCGGGGGCTGTGAGGGCGGGACGCCCCGCCTTGAGCTCTGCTGGCCGCAGCACAGGACCCCCGGAGGGGCAGTGTCACCGCAGCGGAGGCTCTGCCGTCACCCGGCCGACCGAGGGCCCACCCTGCCACAGTGCACAGGCTCCACGCCGACTCGGTCTCTTGAAATCAGACAATTCCTCTCTTTTTACCCCCAATTTTTAAATCTCTTAACTGGGCTAGAGCAACGACACAAACGGAACTAAGCCTCGGATAACGGCGACACCAGCCACGCGGACGGGAACGAAACCTTGACGAGGCATGGACGTCGTGACTGCACCTCAGAGCCTCAGGCTGCAGTGGCTGTGACGAGTCCAGCTCGGGCTGGCAGACGCCACGTGCAAACGGAAATTCCAGAACGAGAAAACTTCCAATCTCGGGGCAAGCGAGTTCCAGGGAGCACCGCGCGAAACCCTTGGGAGAAAGCTCCGACCTCTGACCGGGGGCGGAGGGGGGGGGGTGGTTCAGGGGCTGTCGAGGGAAAAAACCTGCAGACTCAGGAAGGAGCCGGACTCCCCGCCCATGCGCCTCTCAGGAGCGGCCGGGCTCAGGCGGGGAGGAGCTGGCGCCTTGGTGTCTGCTCGGCCCTCGGGCTGGGCTGCGGCGGGTCCCCTCTTGCAGGGATGGCTGGAAGCGCCACTTCTGAAAGCTGACTGGCCCTCGACGGGCTGAGTGGACACACACTGCACTGCCCTGCCCGTCCCTGCCCTCGCGGGAGCCGCTCAGCACCAGCGGCCGGGCACAGGACACGATGCCCGATGGCCACGTCCAATGGCCGGGGCTTTGCCACAACCCCTGGGGAGGTGTGTCCTCCCACGGGGGGGCTGAGACCCTGTCTGTCACCCTGCTGGGGCGACCTGATAAAGGCCACGGTCGGGGGCAGCAGGCCAGGGCAGGTGGCTGGTCGTTCCATCAGCTGGGCGCCACGGGTCATACCAGCTGGCACTGGCCCAAGTCCCAGACAAACCGCCTGGCCTCCCCAGGGGTTGCGGGTCCCAGGCCTGGGGCGGCGCAACCCAGTGGTCCGTGTCACTACAGAGCAAACGAGGGGACGTCCAGCAGACTGCCCACAGGCACCGCCCCCTAGGCATGGCAAGCCCTTGGTGACCCGCCGGCCTTCTGCTCCGGCCGCAGGGGTGCTCCGTCCACTGCGGCTTCACGACCGCCACACCCCCACCCCTCACGCTTTTAAAGACGATAGAGCCCCCCCACCCCCGCCCCGCCCCGCCGGCCATGGGGCGGTCTGAAACCTGCTAAAAACAACAGTGTGGTGACAGGGGTTGGCCCGGCCAACGGGCCGTGCCCCGAGTCGGCCTCCCACGCTGGGGCGGCCGGACGCCCTCGCGCCCTCGACACTGCGTGACTTTTGTCCCGGACTCTGCTGGCGGCCCTCCAAAACTTCACGGTCCCTTGTTCTGCTGGTGTTTGGACATCAAACCGGTTTAGCGACCGAGGCTAAGAGCGGGGATGATGGCGATGACGGTCATCAGCTCAAACCAAAAGGAAACGCACAGTTTTCATCCCCAATGTGTTGATAAGGCTCAACCCAAAAGGTCCGCATTCCACAGACCAAGTTCAATGACCCTGAGACGAGGACTTTACTGAACTCTGTTAGTTCCGGTCTCACGGGCTCGTGCGGGCTCGTCTGTGTTCACGCTCGGTCCCGTGATGACCACCGTTCAAAGGTGTTCCCCTGACATACAGGTACTCCTTAAGTTCAAGCCTGCTGTCTGCAAAACTTCCTGAAAACTACAAACCTGTAAGTATGAATCAATCGCGACCTCCCAGGCCGCGCCCCCACCTGAGCAGTGGGCAGCCGCCCTCCCCCCGTGAACACGGCAGGAGGCGTTTCCGCACATTTCACTCTGACACTGAAATTCAGAAGTGACACTAATTAACTTTTAAAAACGGGACATCCTCTGGACTGAATGTACTCTCTAGCAATTTAAAAAATACATTATGTGGGAAAAAATGCATATGCTTTAAGTAAAAACGAAAGCTACAATGTAATTCAAATAAGGTGACAATCACTTCAATTTTATTTTATAACAAATAGAATGATGTTCCAGTTGCAAAACAAAATAAATAATAATGTTAATATAGACTACGGGCCTCTTGTTCAAGAGCCTTGTTTTTTAGACCCAAATTTAAAACTTTCCAGCTCCCTTCTTTTTAACCCCTCTACCACCTGGCCCCCAAATGGAAAGCAAGCCCGCCTCCCCGCATTGGGACGTCCCTACGCCTCGGGCGGCTGGTCAAGGGCAGCTGTTCTCACTCTAGAACACGCGCCCGAGACGCCCAGCTCAAGCCCCGCGTTACCGCTGCAGTGAGCCTCCCACTTCATGCCTTTTCTCCTTTGAATTCAAAATAAATATTTCAAAAATAAGGTTAACATAGGTTTACAAGTAGGACTTTCTCACTCACTCTCGAAAATACTTTCAAGTAAATCCCCACTTTCCAAATCATTTAAGAGTCTGTTTATAATACAAAGTACTTTATCTACATTTGTCATAGGAAACCAAAAATCCTCATAAAATGTCTATGAGAAGGAAACAAGATAAAATATAAAACCTTAATTTTCACCTATAAAGGAAGTCGGTTAAGAGCGATGTCAGAATTCCGGGCCTAGACCTCCTAACGCGAGTTCCACCCAGAAAGACGACGGTGAAACAGCGGCCCGGGAGCCCCGGAGCCCCGACGCGGCGCGGAAGAGCAGCTGCACCTCTGGCGCCCTCTGCGGGTCAGAGGTAGTACAGGCGGTTGGACAGTGACAGGTTGGGTTCCCTGTGGATGCTCTGGCCCACGAGGAAGGCCAGCTTGTGGGCATACTGGCAAGGGGCAGGAACGCGGATGACACCCTTTAGTGGGAGAAAAAGGGCTCCGTTACGCTAAGTCTGCTCTCTCTAAATCGTGAATCTCGGCACTGAGCATCAGAGCCTTTGGAAACGCCGCTGCATTCTGAGAAGCGCCTCCCGGTGTGAGGGGGCGCCGACACGGGGGACACTTACCGGCCAGTTGTAGTAGACGTGACACAGCTTGTAGGTTAGCCTCTGTATGTGGTCTGGCTTCAGGCCGCTGCTGTCGTAGATGACGTTGTAGTGTGTCGGGGAGACACTGCCACTTCTCACCGCCTGGCTCACGATAAAAAAATCGTACCTGGAATCACGAAACAGAGACAAGAACGCACCCCATGGACGTGAGGCTTCTCTCCGAAAGCTGCGAGTAAGATGACTCAAGTTTCTGGCCCTAAAACGACCTTGTGCACGAATGTAACCCAATCTCTTCAAGACAGAGCGGCTTCCCTGAAGCCCCCCGCTCGGCACCGACCCCCGCCCCCTGCACTGGGCGCGTGTGGGTGTCTCAGGAGCCACTACCGCTGACGGGAACCGGGACGGGCCCGGCTCCGGCACTGTCTCCCCCAAACACGCCTTTGCCCCAGAACCTGCCCCCGATGCTGTCCTCACTGCTAACAGAGAGAGACTTAGCTGACACGAGCCGGTAAGGGCTTAAAGCAAACCTTCAGGAGAAAGAGAGCGCGAGAGGATGTAAGTAGACACAGTAGAGGGACCAAAGGGCCAAACAGAAGCACAAAAAAATTATTGACGTCTGCTGCTTTCATGATCTCAGTACCAATAAAACACCAATCCAGAGACACTGGAATCTGACGTGACGTGAGGGTGCTGCCTCCAACTCACGTCCACTGACCAGAGAAATTACATGGTGAGGACTGATCTACAACAGACTGCAGGTTTTTAGAAGAATGAGGTTTCAGAAACGTTAGGTGACCTGCCCTAAGGAACAGAGAGGTCGCGACACAGCTTGCATCAAAAGCTCAGTTTCGCTCTCCACACGCGTCATCTACGGCGCTGGCAGCTGAGCGGGGTCTGGGCGGCGTCAGAGGCGGACGCCCCCAGGGTCCAAATAGCGCGGACAGCTGTCACATTTTCGGTAGCGTCAAGTAAAAACTAATGAGTTTCCCACACTTGATTCAACTCGGCGTGTGCCCCATCTGTTCACACTGATCAGGGCAACAACACCTGAGCCTCGGGCGTCAGGGCGGCAATGACAGACGGGGTCATGGATCTCCTGAATGCGCAGAGACCCTGCAGTAAATGGCTCTAAGCTGCCATCGTAGCTGCCGGCTGTCCCCTGGCTGACTCCCCGACTAGGTCAGAGTCCCTCTGAAGCCCCGCCACACCCAGCATCTGCCGGGCAGAGACAGACAAGCCAGACAGGGCGTCTCAGCATGACCGTCTCTCCCCGCCGCCACACCCCGCCACTAAGGACTGGAATCGGTGTCCTGTCGCCCTCTGTCTGCACAGCCTCCCGCCCCAGAGTCCCCTCGGGAAGGGTGTTCCCCACAGACACCCAGCACCGGGAACGACCCTATCACCTGATTAAAGTTGCCTTTCAAAAATGGCCGCAAAACATTCGTTTATGAAACAAACTGTCCTAGCTGCTCACTGTCCCCAGGAGGCAGGGACATGGACGGACCGGCGGGCTCTCACCGTGCCCTTGCAGTTGAGACCATGTGCTGAGACCTTTTCCATGCGCCTGTCGGTCAGTGTGCCTGAATGCCCAGGTTGGTCCTCTCACGTCCTGAGGGCACAACGTGGCTCTAGGTCGCAGACAATGGTCTGTTCACTCAGAACCCACTTTTCTCATCTGCAACTGAGTTTCAGATGAAAAGTCCTGACCCTGGGATAACTAAGTGCATTACAGATCTGACGGCCCCCATGGGGAAACGAGAACCTGTGAATGAGGTTCCGTCTGCAAAGCCAGCCCAGGCCGGCCACGGCCACCGCTCCTGACCCTGTCCGTCTGCCGGGTCAGCGCCGCAGACGGCAGGAACTGCGCACAAGCGCGAGGCTGACAGACCGTGGCTGTCGTCTTAGATCAGACGGGCTGAAGACCTCGGCGTCTGTGAGAAACACAGCACAGGATCTAAAAGGTGGACGTGGTGGAGCCGACGCGCAAGGGCGGCCAGGCTCAGGAACACAGACCAGAACCGCCCCGGCCCGGCCGCGCAGACTCACCACTCCGGGCGGGTCACCTCCACGTCGATCACCGTTCCCGGAAGCGGATTCTGCAGTCTCCCTCCAGATTGAGCGAAAAATCTGGCGTTCACGCGTTTCTTCACCACGATTACTGTCAGTCTGGGGCTTAAAGGCGGTGAGGCGCGTTACGCATGGTCGTCATGGTTTCACTGTGATGAACTCCACCCCTCCCCCCGCCCCCCCACACACTCGGGGCACACGTCTAACCGACTGTGAAGGAAGGTTCGCGACTGATGAACACCTGGAGTGAGGACCGGCAGTGAACGTGGGCAGGAAACACACCGTCTGGGGAGAGGGGCGCGGGAACGAGGGCGCCGGCAGGGCGGCTGCGCGGCGGGCCTGGTGGGCGTGGGGTGCCGGCGCCGCCCCCCCGTGCCCTCTCCCACTGGACGCTGGGGTGTGCACGGGCAGTGTGCGACCTGGGCGGTGGTCGCAGCACGCAGTCTGGGTGGGTGGGGACAGACTCAGCGGCGCTCCATGGTGGCCCCCAAGCAGGGCGGGGGCGGGAGGTGGGCCTACTTAAGAGCAAACTTCCCAAAACGCCACTATCTGCCCACGGGTGTCTGCTCCTTGGCAACGGTGGCCCTGGACAGGGCACAGCCTGTCTCAGGAACCAAAAGACAAAGCGGGTTTTAGTCCGTGACATCACAAGAAACGATTTAGCAAATGTGGTAACAGAATAAGTCACAAGCACGTGGGGGTAGCTTTTGATTTGTTCTTATAGCGAACTTCCTGACTGGCTCACCCGGGACGCGACCTTATAAAACGCTGACTTCAGCATTTCCAGTAAGACCAGCCGCCGTGGTTCTCAGGGCGCACGCGCACTGACACCCCGACTTCGCGTCTCTTCAGGGCGATGACTCGCGCCCAGAGATCACGTTTCTGAATGACGTACCCGAGCTCCTTCCCGGACACACCCCCTGCCATCGCCTGCATGCTCGCAGGGGCTGAGGAGGACGCGGTCTCGCTGACCCCTCTCAGCAGCCCGCTCGGCTGGCCCGTCCCAGACAGGAGCCAAGCTGGCGGGGTACCCGATTTCGACTTTAATGCCCACTGCTCATGACCACGGCTCTCCGCAGCCCAAACCTCAGCACAGCTCACGACATGGAGGCGGCGGCACGGTCACTGTCGGCCCGGGCCCCTCGCCAGACAACATCGCGGGGAGCGTCTCCTCTCTGTGCGGTGCTCCCGGGGCCAAACCCCAAGGGCTGCCTGGGGACGGCTCGCACGCCCGGCCTCAGGCTGCGGCGCAGGAAAGAGCACAAACACGTGCCGCGGCCTCTGCTGCCACTTCTGGAAACATCTCTCTCTAGCTGAGGCAAAGGCGTGACTAGGAAGTGCCAGGTACTACCAGACAGACACTGATGGCCGGGGAAGAGGTGGCATGCCAGCCCTTCCTGTCCCCCGCCTGCCTCCCCGTGGACGGGAAGTCGGATCAGAGAGACTACGAAGAAGGCCTAGAGAACTATGAAAACCAAAAGATAGTAAAATCAACCCATTATTTTAGCAAAAAACACAAGCGTTAAGAGTTTAAGGAATGAGAAAGAACATCAACCTTCGTTTCCACAATGTTAAAAACCGCTTACTACATTTTAATCTGAAACACAACTACTTCGAGACGATGCCTCTGACCTGCTGAGAACTGCCAGCGTAACCTCACCACTTAGAAGACGTCCCTTACGATGCGGCAGAGGAGACCGGCAGAACCCACACTCCTGCTAGAAACAGGGGACCCATTCTTCGTGTCCAGCCCAGGGCCCGGCAGGCCGCACGGAGCCGGGATGCCCACCCCTCGTTTCTGCAATGGGACAAGCTGCGGGGGAGGCCTGGCAGAGCGTGCAGGATCATGCCTCCCGGTTCTCCGCGGGCCCTCAGCGCCAGACCCGCAGCCGCTCTCCATACCCGAATCTGCGCTCTCGGCCATCTGCGCATGTCACACGTCACTCACTACAACGGCCAGCTTGAGATGGGGGCAACTTGCTGCCCAGCGGCAGAGACGGTGACGTCGGCAGGACAGCAGAGGAGACAGACCCCAGCGTGGGTCTCGGTGGGGAGCAGGGTGGCGTCAGACACGCCAGAGCCCGCCCGGCCGTGCGTGCCGTGTGTCTCTGAGGATGGGGACACCAGCTCCCCCCGGGAGACCAGGCCACCAGTCGCCTCCATCCCAAAGCGCCAGCCCCGGCGCTGGCGGAGCTCGGTGAGCTCTCGCTGTCCGTGGGGGTAGAGAGAGCAGGGCAGCCCCCCGGGCACGTGGTGGCGACCGCCAGCCTGTGCGCCCCCGTGCCCTGGGCGCTCGGAGCCTTACGCGGGGACCCTCCGCGGCCGAGCCGACCGCTGCCGGCGCACTGCCTTCTCACTTACCTCTCCGCCTCCCGACACAGGTCCGAAACCCAACAGGTGTCATTTAGAAAGGAAGCCGGGCTTACTTGTAGCCTCTGCCCACGGACTTGAGGCAGTCCAGGAACTGCGGCACCTCGTAGTTGACCAGCGTCTTCAGCTGGCCGTCGCCCACGCCGTCCCGGTACACGATCACGCGGCTCGGCATGTACTCGTTGCAGCTGTTCCAGGCCCGTAGGGCGGCTGCAACGAAGCCGCGCGACACGCAGGGCGTGCTTTTCAGTACCTCGCCTTCGGGATAGTTCCGGGAGGCCCCCACTTCCGAGACCAGGGCGCGTGGCGGGAGACTGACCTTGCAGGCACACCTTGAGCCCGTCCACCAGCTCCTGTCCTCTGTCTTGAAAGACACAGCGAGAGAACCAGCTACGCGGAGAGAAGCGGGGTGGCGGTGAGAAGGCGGCGGGGCAGCCCCGCCCTCCGAGCGCCCCCTGGCAGTGCATGACCTGCAGCCGCCTCAAAGACACCTGCTACCATCTCGGAATGCTTCACGAAGTCTTAAACAGAGGTGACAAGATACAGTGAGCTCCTGATTCACGCCACGAACTGAGTTTGCGTGCACTAGGAATCGACACTGTAACGCCACCGCCGAGGAGAGGACATGTGCGCAGCAAGTCCACGGGGCCCCAGGCCCGCGCCCCGCGCACACGGAGCGCGCCGAGGCGCGTGTCACAGCGTCACTCTCCTGAAGACTGAACCCTGGAAATGCGCCCCCTGGTGACGCTCACACTCCACGCACCTTCCATTTTTGTTTTTTCTTATTCTTGGCAATTCTTAGTCCTAATAAAAGCACTGAAAAATAATTCCGCCATGTTGAGTACGAAAGACTGGGTAAATTGAAGTGGGTTTTCAAAAATAAAGTCACTGTGAAAACTTGAAATTACATTTTGGTGGCCAGCAAAATTTATTAACCAACAGAGCCCTTAGAGATGGCGGCATTCAACGGGACGCACTGTCTCCCCAAACACAATAGTGAAAAAGCCTGAAGGCAGTTTGACTACTGTGGATTAAGGGACAGTGAAGAAAGATAAAAACGGTTGAACAGCTAGTAATTCCTTGTCTTTCCCACCTTCTTGGCTGGATCTATCGTCGGAGAAATCAGCAGGTTAAAATAAAGAATTAACACAGCGCCGGCCTCTCGCAGGCCCCTAGACCCCAGCGCGGCCTGCCGGCCTCTGCTGTCCCCTGAGGGCCGGCTGCGGCCGCCAGGCGCACTCACCGGGTCATCCCCTCATTGATGCTCGCAACAAATCCTGCAATTGACCTCCGTCCAGCTGTGGTGTCGTGGTAGCAGTCGATGCCCACGATCATCGCCAGCTTCAGCTTTAATAGAAATATTGCAGATTTAGATACGACAGCGTGCCAGCAGCACTGAGAGTAAATCCACCCTTCCTAAACGAGTAAAGCTTTAGCCACCGATTAGACGGAACTCACGGGCATATCGACCCTCCAAAGTTCCCCTCCCATCTTGCAGTTCATCTGCAGGGCGATTTTGGTGGCGATGGCCATGACGGTCTGCTGCTTGCCTAGCGTCCGGGCCACCACGCACTGACTTGGAGTGGGACAGTCTGTGCATAAATATTTTTTGATAGCATCGTATTTGTCTTTCCGGTTACTCGACAACAGACAAACAACCTAAAAACAAACACAACGCCCTCGTTACAAGGAATTAGGAAACTGCCTTAGGCTTCAGTTCCAAGCGGACACCAGGAACCCAGACTGGCCTGTGAGACACAAACGCCGACAGTCACACGTTTCGCTCTTCGCCTCTGCCACGCAGCCACTGGGACGTTGACGCTCAGACACTGTTCGTTATATTCAACTAAGTGGCAGATGCCAACACAGGAAAGAGACTGCGTCAAGCAAACAGCTCAGACCTCAGCGCCACTAACACCTGGAACTCAGATCGGCTCTGTCGGCGGCCTGGGATAACTTGAGGTAGGAGAGAGCAAAGCAAGTCACTGGTAACTTACAGGTAGATGAGAAATTTTCTAAAATGCTCGCTGTTTGTTTCCTCACGAGCCACCTTGGATCATGGTTTTTAAACTCTGAAAGCTTAGCTTGAGAATCTGGTGAAACTGAAACTCCCTAGGAAGTCCACGGGACACCTGGGAAAGGACACAGAGTGCCTGATGCAGCGGAGCCTTGCCGGAGCCGGGGGTGTCGGGCAGCGGGCGCGGACTCCGGTGATAAGCTCAGCAAGCTCTGGGGTGCTCACAGCAGCCTGGTGACCACAGCAGCCAACACTGTGTGTCCTCGGAAGTTGCTCAAGAGCAGGTCTCAGACTTCGCCACACACACAGAAGGCTGTGACAGCGAGGTGCGGGCGGGAGGCCTTTCCTGTCACGGTGACCATGTCACGATATGCGCGTGCAGCACACCACTGCACACCACGCTTTAACCTCGCACGCAGTGTTGGCTCGATCTCAGTAAAGCCTGAAGACAGACGAACGGACTCGGCCTGCCCGAACGCCAGGCTCCCAGTTCGGGTCGCTGCCGAGTTCTCGGTCGCTGTTCCCAGACCCTGCCTTCCTTTCCGAGAGCCCCCCAGAGTCACTCGCACACTGGCGTCTGCACCTCTCTGCCTCGGCACGCAGGGGGAGGTGGAGGGCAAAGCCGCCAGTGACACGGGTGCTTCGCCTCGTAGGTCTGCAGCCACGTGGGAGCTTGTCCGCCATGAGCTGTCCTGGCTGCCTCGTGAATCACACTTCTGTGTGTGCAGGCCGACGGCACCCATGTTTACATTTGTGCCTGTTTCCCTTGATTTTCTAGAAAAATTAAAGCCACTGAGTCCAAATCGCTTTAAGGCAGCACCATTTTCCCAGGCCTCGTCGCCCTGTGCAGCGCACGACGCCGGCCCCAGCACACGCAGCCACGGCCGGCAGCAGCCCCGCTGCCTTACCAAGGCGGCCAGTCCGTCCTGTGCCCAGTCTGGAAACTGGATTGTAACATCTGGAAAATGAACTCGAGTTCTAAGATTTCCAAAGGCCCCTCTGTAAACAAGTCACTCCAGGACAGCTGCCTCCGGACCGATGGGCTACTTACTATCTGAGTGTCCGACGTGACCTTCTGCTGCAAGACTCGTAAATAGGCTTCAGTTCTATCATCCACTTCAATCCTAGAAGGGAAACGCGTAACCCGGCACTCAGAGAAAGTAATGAGAAACGAACACGCCACGCATTAAAACGTTCCCACAGCTTACGGTGCATGAAACGCTTCTGAGAACGTGTGAAATGAAACGCCAAAGGTAGCCGTTTAGGTAAAAGTTGTGTCTAACGCACTGGCAGACAGCGCTCTGAGGACAGTCCTGCTAGCCCCCGCCCCCCGTTACGACAACACGCTGCGGGCCGCGTCCTGTGGAGCGGCGGGCACGTCTTTAAGGTGCTCAAATTAGTGTTTTAATACTTCATCACTTTGCAGTTCCCACACCCTCCACGTGACTAATCAATTTTCAGAGTATAAATGACTTGATAGACTTACATTATTGCCTTTTTCATTTGTATGCCCATGGCTGGTGTGACTTTAAATAGGTTTTGTATCAATGAATTGGCTGCTTCATAATTTCTTCGAGTATAGATCAACAGCCAGTTATCTAGCGGCTTAACACTAATTAATGGTGCACCTCTTGTTTCTTTTGACCAATCTGCAAATTGTGGATTGTAATCAAACTAGAAGAGAGTTCAGAGACACTGTAAATTCCACGTGCGTTCTCAGCGACAAAGCCAAAAAGTTGGCAGTAACCCTACCGCGGCATGTTCGGAACCTCCGAGTGCCCCTCTGACACGTGCACGGCAGTGACGGACAAAGCGCCCTCGTGGGGGAATACAGTGTACCCACGGGAGGATGGCCATCTTACTTAGACTACGTCCATTCACGGTGACGGCCACTCGAGCACTCGCGGGCACTAAGCACTGGCTGCGTTCTCCTCCATCTTTCCTAAAACCCCGAGGACAGGTCTCACCTCCCTCGTGATGACGACAACAGGTACCGAAAGCAAGCCGTGAGCGCTCTGGCAGCACGGCAGACGCTCACTCAAGCTCAGGGCTCCGCGACCCGGTGCGCGCGTCCTGGAGGACGCCCGGAGCTTTTCCCACGTCCTACCCACCTCCCCAGCCATCGAACAGGGCTGTATTTTCATTATTTCTAATGAGACACTAGGCAACTGTGGTCGAAAGAGTCCTTGACCCGATTAGGTCGGTACTCGGGGAGCACTCGGGAGGCAGAAAGGCACAGCTTCTATCAGAGTGCTCAGAGGGCCCGCTTTCCTTTTCTGGAGATAAAATAGAAGAGGCGTCACAATCTTTAACCTGCATCCCTGCCGACACATGGTCCCGGCGAAGACGAAGCCAAGTCCATATGGAGTTTTCCATGGAAAGATTATTTAGTAGCAAAGTACTGGCCCATTTAGACACTGAGAATTCTCCTAGACCTCCAGTAACTCGGGCTATTAACACTTACGCCACCTTTCCATGGAGTGTCACGTTATTCTGAGGCCTAAGCTACGGGCCCCAGGCTCCCCGGAGCTGCCCGCTCCCTCTTGCCCGCACCAGAGGACAGGGGATAGAGGTGGGAGGCGGAGGCGAGGAGCCATGGGGGGCACCTGACTGGGACCCCTGCTCGCTTGCCTGGGAGTCTGGCCCCATCTGATTTGACCAACGACTTTAAAGACCGCCTTACTGTTTTTCCACCTTGGTGAATCTTTTCTGCTTGCAAAATTCTTCCTGAGAAGGACAGTAAGTTGGAGTCGAAGCTCAAACCCCAGTCCCGAAGCTCCCTCTGAACATTATCGTCTCTGCAAATGGAACACATTTACATGCCGCTGACCGTCAGGGGTCAGCAGACAGACGCGACGCAGATGGCCCTGCCGCGCGCGAGCCACAGGGGCGTCTGGCACCCCACGACCGGCCCTGGCGAGTGCGCTGCAGGCAGAGGCCCCACCTGCTTCTCTCCCCTCACTCAGGCTTCCCTGTCACCACCTTCCACTGAAAATCCTGGTGCCCCGACTCCCTCTTCCTCCAAGTAAAGCCCTGGATGTCATCGCCACGAGAAAATCGGTTTGTCCAGACGCGTTTTGCTGTTTTATTACCTCTTCCCAAGAGAACAGTTAGAGGCCGTGGGCGACAGTTTGACTTTATTACTCCTGACACATGGGCGCTTCATTCGGAAACCAGAGCAGCAGCCCGCCCCAAACGGCAGTGTCACCGTCATTCCCTCCAGGAGAGTCGCTCCCCCAAACCACATAAAAAAATAAAAACCTGAAACCACACCGCAGTGCAGGGTGGACGACTTACTTGTGAATGTAATCGATGAGCCTCCCCACTTCACGCTGCCGTTGCTCTGGGGTCAGCCTCGTGTGAACGGCTAAGTCTTTCATCACGTTAAAATCGTTACGCATTTTATCAGTCAGACCTGCAAAAGAAGCGTTTAAAGGCATATTTTAAAGAAACGAGAATCACGTCTAAATACTTGGGTTGCAGGACGGTGAGGAGTAAAGGATATCAAGGGGACAAAGCAGCTGTGAGGGTTTCGGGCAGCGCGAGGGGTGCGGGTCGACAAGCGCGGGGACACGTGGCTTGCACCTGTGAGGTAGCAGAGCTCGGGGATGAGCATGGCGGGTCCCGGCAGCGTGCCGCCAGGGCCCCTCCTCCTCTTGGGCTGGCTGACCAGAACCGGCTGTTTCAAGTCGGTGATTTCTTGGTTGTATTGCTGTTCAAGGGAAGAAAGGTGTTGGTGCTCGGTTAGTGCCTTTAGTGACATGTCAGCGAACAGAAGGAGCCGAGGACCTGGCTTAAGCATTGATGCCAACAGCCAGGCTGGTACTGGTTTCCCGGTCAAGTTCTGAAAATGCAAATTCTGCATTTTCAGTTCTAGGAAAACAGTCCTGAGCCATCCGCCTGGCTGAGTACCTTTTCCCCAGGAGCTCGGAGGGTCAAGGACAGCAAGGTCGGCAAGGCTCCAGGTCTTGCCTTCGGGTCTCAGTTCCATCGGCTTCATTTCTGGATTCCGTGGTTCAGACGCGGAGGCCTGCGTCCCCGCGGTCTCCGGCACAGCCCCTCCGGCCCCGCTGTGCTCTGGTGCGGCCGCGCTCGTGGGGGCGTCTCGCTGTCCCAATGCGTGCCGGGAGGGCAGTGGTCCGCGTCCACACACGTTTCATCGGGAAACGTTTTTACACAACGTTGACACCATGAAGGTGAATGTCGACTTCGCAGGCCACGCCTCCTCATCTACAGGCCCCAGCCAGCGCTCACTGCTGAGGTAAGTTCATACGAGGTGTGACCACACAGCACCAGCTGCCCGCGGGCCTCCGGCCCCGCTCTGCAAGCCCAGGACCGTCCCGGCGTCCCTGGGCTCCTGGCCCTGCATCTCAGACCCCTTTCCTCTCACCTCCGGTACCCCCCAGCAGATTTTAACATTCTGGTTAACTCAGCTCTGTTTGTGGAAAAGAAACCACGTGTCCACTAAGCACACGTGAGGGCAGGGCCGGTGACACGGGGATGCGCCTCACCCGCGGCCCACGCCTATGCCCAGCACATGACAAGGTCCTGGCCACTGCGTTTCATGAACTGACAGACAAGTTCTAGCCTGTTTTTGACTTTGTTCTATATTGAACTCTTCACCAACTATCAAGGAAAAGTTAACATCCTCATCTCAGAGACTGCTTGTGTTTGACTTATTTTCTTAAACAGGGTCTAACGGTCACCCTCTGATTCAGGTGTCCCTTAATTGGGCACACACACTCACTCTCCCCCTAAAGCGCCTTACGTGAGAGCCCCCGACCGCAGGACTTTGGGGTCCCTCTTCCCATATTCTGAGGGCCCGGGCGAGCCTGTCAATTCTACTAACGTCTCCCCCATCTCTGCAAACCAATGGTTTCCCTTCTGCTGAACGTCACTGTGAAAGTGTTCCCTGTTAAAACCGACCGTGACCTTCCCCTCAAAGCCCCCTTTCCCCCCACGAAGGGGCTCCTGGCCTTCGAGGTGTAACAGCCAAGCCCCACCTACTGCTGCATCTACCAGGAAGCCTCCAGAATGCCTGGACCCCACACCCCCCCTGGCGAAGACCCCTGACCCGCCTCGGCTACGAGTCTTCCCCTAAGAAATGATGTGAGCCAAGGCCTAAGGGCAGAGTCTGGCGCACAAGCACTTCGGGCAGAGGCGGCCGGGGAGATGCCAGATGAGGCTGGCAAGCCAGCTGGCTGCACCACGCACGGTCTCACTGGACGAGGACCCACCCACGCGCTTACGTGGGACAGCGGGGCAACGGGGAGCCCGTGATTACTTCAGGCAGGAGGAGGAACATCGGATTTGTGTGAGTCTGAAAATGGGTGAGGCAGAAATGGAGACTGAGGACCTAGCCGCGGGAGGGCGAAGTGGGGGCCGTCAGTCAGCTCCGACAGGAGACATGCCGGCGTTTCAGGTGGCCAGGTGGGGCACCAGGGTCTGCCAAGTGGCGACACGAGGTAAGGGAGAGGGACGGGAGGCCTGCGGTTGGAACGGCCGATTATTCACTTGTTCGTGCGCTCAGTCACCGAGCGCCCGCCTGAGGCACAGGGGCACATGAACGACACTGTGCGTGTCACACCTGGTATTGGTCAGGAGCACTGCACGGTGGCCAGGCTAGGGGCCATAACATGTTCCACGTTGGTCACATGTAGGGTGGCTGTGAAACCCCAACATTTGGTGTGAACGGGCGGCCGAGCTTGGCGCATCTCGGCCGGAGCTGTAACCTGGGGCTGGGGACCACAGTACACCTAGAGTCCGACGCAGATGGGACCAGACACCCCTAGTGAGCACTGCGCAGGCAGTCAGCGGGGCCGGGCAGGGCCAGGAAGTGTCAGCATTTAAAGGGCCGCTCGCGGAAGCAGAGGCAGGCGTGCAGGCCTCACCGCCAGTCAGAGGAAGAGAGCGCTTCCCCGACCTTGCTTCAGGTCCAAATCAAACTTTCCAGTGCCGTCTTTGCATTGATACACACCAGCTCTTCACGCGAGTGATAACTAACAGTAAAATGCCGAAACACATTGTCGCAGTGCCCCGACGCCCACGAGCAGCCGAGTCTAACGTGGCCGGAGTCCCGGGGAGCTGACAGGCTGAGAGCGGCAGCGGGAGAGCGAGCTGCGACGCCCCTTGGCCTGTTTCCATCAGCTCCTAAGGCAACTTCTCGGAGGACCACTTCTGTCCCTAGTGGCCTCTGGCTTTTTCATTCACAGCAGACAGAGCATCTGTAGATCAGGCCATAGCATAGCCTAGTACGACTTGAAAAAGCTGCCAGTCTAACCACTCAGATGTACACTTTTGAGATAAAATGTAAATATGTAACAGCTCATTTATCTGGCTGTTTAGAAAAATGAGATAATCTACTGAAAGTTAGAAAAAAGATAAAATTTAGCACTTCGAAGATAAATTTTTTAATATTTTAACATGCATTTTCTAAAAGTAATTCTCCTGCACCTTTAATAGAGCATACTGAATGGAACTGGACCTTCTAAGGGCCCGGGGGCCGGATCTGCCTATCTCCGAAAACTAAAACAACATTAAGTTTGCATTCCCACTTAAACGTTTTGTTTTCTCCTAGTTGGCATTTGTTTTTTCTTTTTGCTATTTGCCTTTGGTGTTTTCTCCCCCAATTTAGTGATTACTGGGCTAAAAGCTAGAGTCATCTTTATATGACTAGTGTCACAAGATCACCCTATAAGCTGACCCGGCCCATATGAAGCAGCCCATCTGAATCGTCCACGCGAATGGCAGAAGCAGGACTTCCCCACGTGCCGACATGGTATGACTGACCTTGGGGGCTCAGAGACCGTCAGCCCACACCCCCGGCGAAGGGAAAACGTTGGATTACAGCCTAAGGGACAGTGTGGCCAGCTGCTAAGCCTTGTCGCGTTTACCACCTATTACCCTCCTATTGGCCCTCCACATGCTCAAGTTCAAATGTAACCTTTCGTGCTCCCGCAAACAAGGAATCAGGACAGGGCGCTTCTCATCCCATAATGAGCTAAAACTAACTGTGCTGTGATCGCCTTAACGAACACACTTACATACAACTTCAAAGCAACCTGTTTCAAACGTGGAAGTGTTAGAAAATTCTACTAAAGACATTTCAGATTTCTCTGAGGCCCTAAACACGACCCGCCAGGAGGACAAGACCAGCATTAACTCCGTACCTTCCTGTAGTACTCCAGGAAGCTGACCTCGGAGCCATCCGCTTTCTTAAAGGTGCTCTTTGGGTTCTGGTCCCAGTCGATGTCGTCGACTCTGTACGTTTTATTGTTATACCTGTGGGACGATTGCATGTACTGGCATTGAAGTTTTATAGAAATATTTAAAAAGAAGACTATAGACAGTATGTACCCTCTAAAAACAAAATTTTGAATCACTTAGTCGTATATGATGTTATGGAAAGAAAGGGAAAACAATTTCTTAGAGACTAGATGGATATGGAAGTGACTAAACTACTATTAGCAAATAAAACAAAAGGATAAAAGTCATTAGATATTAGTCCTTTTCAGATGAGTACGTTCCCCAAAAAACTCTGTTCTTGAGAAAGGTTACAAACGCCCTTCCTGTTCAGCTATTCCCACCACTCAGTTTCAACCCAACTTCCTAATGTTACAAGACTGGGGAGCCACACCACCCCCCCAAGACCTGCAGATGGGAACTTTGCAACACGAAAGGCAGTCTTACTTGGTAAGCACAATTAAACCTATTAGTTCTTTAGAAACTTGTTCTTGAAATTTATGTTCTTCGGTCTGATGGTACAAGTTGAACATGAAATCTAAAACAGTCTCGCTTCGAAGGACTTTGTGGCTGACATCAGTACACAGCATGATGTTATTCTCATACTGGAGGATGGAGGTGGTGAAGCCAGGCCAAATCACCAACCTGTCGAACAGAACGGGGCCGTGAAGTGACCTCAAGACATACCTGGACAAATCTGGCATGTACCAAGTTGTTTTCACCTTCATCAATTAGGTCTAAAGTACAAAACTTCTGACTGAATAAATTTACTTATTTCTAGGTTTTACATGGTTCCAGATAAAAACCTATCCAAGATTTTCAACAAATGTCCTTTTATAAGTTCAATTTTAAATTAAAATTCTAACTTTATTCACGTATTCTGTATCCTAGAGTACGACTTGAAAAAGCTGCCAGTCTAACCAAAATCATCCCAAGTTATTATAATAAAACTAAACCACTTGGGCTACAGTACACTCACTACACTATAGCAACTTCTAAAGCAATCGTCATGAGCTGAAGAGTTCTACTACCTCAGAGCAAATGCACTTAGTGTTAGGCAACTCCTGATGCCTCCTTAGCGACGGATGAATAAACACTCTGTGACTTTTAAGAACTCAAGTACTGTGACATCTCCTTACTGGTCGAGCCAAGTTACAAGTTCACTGGTGCGATGGGAACCACTAACAGCCACAGCACTAACTCGATCATTTCAAATTCGAGCGTCACTCTCAAAGCCGGTGATAAACCGAAGGAACAGAAACGTCCCCTTCATACGAACCTGTGATTTGGAATGTCGATTGGGTCACTTGGGTTATAATAATTCCGTCCAATCTGTTGCAAATTCATGATCTTCAAGAGCCTAGAGATTGAAAGGCAGAGTGAAGTGACTACTGGGGGGCATCCCTCCTGCAACGACTGTCATGGCGCGGTTTGGCGCAGGGGCTGGCAAACCATGACCCAGCTGGACCAGACCCTGACACCCGCTGTTTTCTGAGTGGCCGAGGGGCTAAGAATGGCTTCTTACATTTTTCAAAGGTTAGAAAACTTCAAAAGATTAACGACGCACGCATGACATGAGATTCTGATGTCAGTGCCTTCAGTGGAGTTTCTACGGGAACAAAGCCGTGGTCTCTCCTTCACATGTGCTCTGCGGCTGGGACAGAGATCATGCGGCCTGCAGGCCTGACACGTTTACTGCCTGACCCCAGCAGAAAGAGTCTGCCATGCTCTTTTCATTTAGAGAGAAAGTAAGTCTGCAATGGCATTAACCAAAAACAAGCACCCGCCAATGTGAACATCCTCCCGTCAGTAACCAACATCTTAGGACCAACTCAAAGATGTAGATTCCAGTACTATGTCTCGTTATTCTCAGGCAAATGCCAGCCTCATCCAGACTGCTTCTCGCCCAGGGGGGAAAATGCTGCAGAACACGGGACCTGATTTCAGATTTGGGAAACGGCATCCACACGGAAAGCTAATCGCAGAGCATGCAGTCTGTCCTGAATGATGCAACGAGCAAATCCACACAGACCGCACCGCGCCCTGCTCCCCAGCCAGACGCCCGCTGCGGGGAGAAGGAACAAAGTCAGCGAGAAGCTTCTGGGAGCAGGAGGGCTCGTAACACAAGCTCGAGGAGCAGCTGAAAAGTCGAACGTCGACACGGGTGGGGAAGCCACTGGCGTGAAGGTCAGCTCGGAGGTGGGGCGTCCGCAGCACGCGGCGCCCTGTGATGACCCTGCGGCCCCACTGCGGCACGGACCACACAGGCGTTCCCCGTGCGGTTACTTCACGTTCTCTGGACATTTAAAGTTTTAATACGACGTTAACGGACACCAACGTACCTCCGGAAAATGATGTTATAGAACTGCAGGCACGTCGGCGACGTGGGGGGCAGCTCGTTGGTCAGGGTGATCGTGATCCGCACGTGCTCCCCGTTCCGCGTCTGACTGAAGACCTCCGTGACCTGGCGCCAGAGAGGGGGCCGGACGTGAATCGTTAGAAGACAACTGGGCCTGTTCCACAAGGCAGCGGTGAAGAGTACAGAAAAGTTGTAAAATGAAAAAAATAATGCTATGGGAAGAAGAGTAGCGAAGGGCCAGCACTGTGCCCAACTGTCATTAAGTTACTCGGTGGAGTCGGGATGGTTCAGTGACAAAGTGTCTTCCGGACACCCCCCTGGGGTTGCTCCAGCAGCTCCCCCAGGGTGTGGCTGTTTTGCTGGGGCGTGGGAACCCCCTCCCTGACCCCCTGCCCCAATGTCTGAAATAACCTTGTGCTGTAGTCTTTTAGGTAAAAATAATATCGTTCCGTCGAAAGCGTGACACCGTCCGATCAAGTCCTCGTGCTGGAAGAGGAGGGCCGAGCGGAGCCTGCGGGCCTCCATCAGGGGGCTGTAGTCGATGTGGTACTGGTATAGGGCCCACTGTGGCCGGGACGTCAGGCGGAAGTGGTTGGTGCTCAGCTTGACTATAATCCCCGAAGAACCTGCGGAGGGGGTTCCTGGGCGGTCAGCACATCGCCGAGTCTGTCCTCCCTGAGGGCAGGCAGAGTCCCGTGACGAGGAGGGCAGCTGACGACGTGGAGTCCTCAGATGCTGATGGCGGGGACTGCCGTCCCGCGCAGGTAAACCCCCCAGAACGCACTTAGAAAGAACGTCTCCCGGACTAAGTACCTTACAGCTGAACCAAACAAATCTCTCTACGGCAAAGGTTTTCAGAGAAAGAAGTGATCAGTGTAACTTTTAATAAAACAACATTTTGGCACAGCTGAAGACATGTACAGCCTACTTGTCAGAGCCGAAGGGAGAGAACAGAGAAGCCATGCGGCCCCCGCGCGCCTCCCTCGCTGTCCGGAGCGCCGGGTGGGCAGCCCCGTGCAAGCGCATGCTCCATGTCTCACACACCTGTTTTGGATTCTTTGACATGGTCGAGGTTCTGCCTCGTGTTCACACCGAGATCATGAAAGTCTCTCCGACGACCCCCTCTCTCTGCTAATGATAACTCCTGAAATCCAGCAGAAATCTGGAGTTCTTTAAAAAAAAAAAAAAAGGAAATTATACACCTTATACAATTATACACGAAACAAAGAACAAAGAGCTCAGTTCTCCCGTGAGTGCAAACCCCAGGGCTAGCTCAGAACCGCAGCTGCCGGACTTCGCCAGAGCGGCCTCAGCGGAACGCCCGACCTCCCGGCACACCATGGAAGCATCCTGAGCCAGCCGGAGCCCGCCCGCCTGCCACTCGTGAAGGTGCCGGGTTTCAGGACAGACAAGCTGGAAGCCTTGCTGACTGTGCCCCCCGTGCAGCTGCCAGTGACTCACTGAAACACCCCAGCTCTGCCAGGGAGCCTAAGAGTCCTCCCTGCGTCCACACCCCCTTCGCAGGGTGGAGGCCTCATTAAAAACAAAGCTGTCAAACGTGTCATTTGTTTCTAAAACATAGTAGAAATTTTAACATTTACTGTGACAAGCACTTCTCAGATGCAATCCTCACAAAAGCCGTGTAAGGTGTAACACGGGGCCTTATACGTGTTGCCCCTGTGTGGGATTTAATCCTCACAGTCAATGATCCTTATCTGGAAAGGCAGACACCACCTTTTCACAGACGGGGAACGAGTTTTACAGAATTCACACGTAACTTAGAACAGGTTAGTGAAATACAACACAAAGTATTATAATTAAAAAATAAAAACACTAAGTCAGTGAAGATCAACATAGTACTTAAGAAACCAGATCTAAGCACTTCCCACGTGATTATTTATATTTGAGGCTGCCTGAATAGGGAAACGGTTTAAAACAGCTTCAGCACACCATTTTATACCAATTCAATAAAATTTTGCCATTTTGAACACAGCTAAGTCAACTATTTTAAGTTCAAAAGAACTGAGGCATCAAGATTAGAGAAACTGGGTAAAATCCTTTAAATGCAAAGAGATTAATGCCTATAAAATGAATTCTTGTCAGGCACTTAAAAAATAAAACACCTAGTCCCAGAAAAGTAACGCCTGTAATTGAATGTAACAAATATG
Source organism: Rousettus aegyptiacus (assembly GCF_014176215.1). NCBI lineage: Eukaryota > Metazoa > Chordata > Mammalia > Chiroptera > Pteropodidae > Rousettus > Rousettus aegyptiacus. Next base: position 1,077,535 of record NW_023416308.1, read on the forward strand.
AGACCCTCTGTCTTCTTATTGATTCTCCAAATGGGTGCTATCAACTTAGGTATTTTTCCTCAAAATTTTTATACAGAAAATACACACACGAATGTATTAGAAACACAAAGATAATGCTGGTGTGCAACTTGGTGTCCATGGCCTGGCTCAGCTGGGTGTCAACACTCGGGTAGCTGGCCACACGGCGCGCTGGTCCAGGTCAGTGGTGGTCACCTGCCTCTCCACAGGCAGGCGCTTCCAGGTGTTTGCTGTCAAGTGCGTGGCTACCACCCTGACGCCATCCTGCACTTATCCAGGGTCTGTCAGCTACACCCCCGGAAGTGGGGATGCTGGTAAAGGCGGCCACATTACATCGGCTGCACGCTACCAAGTGCCATCCAGAAGTTGGCGCAATGATATAGTCCTACAGGTAGCACAAGTGCCAGTTTTACAACTGCCAGCACTGGCAAAAAATAAAACAGTGGAGAATAAAGAGGTAAAAGAAAATGCTCCGATTTCCTTGAAAAGCTCTGAAGTCTGAGGCGCGGCGTTGCCATTGGCCTCCGCATTTTCAGGGCGCCGGCCCTTCTTCTCCGTTGCTCCCTCTTCAAACCAGCTCAAGATCACGAACTCACAGCAAATGCGCCTTTGGACAATTCCCTGGTTTCTTTTGTCCTGCTTGTCACATAAGGGAAATGGTTTATCGCAACAACTGGAGAGGATGGAGAAGGGAACCAGCCTATGTGCGCGCATAGCTTCCCTGTGAATCCACCACCTTAAGTGGGTGGGAGAATGCGGGACAGAGGTGACGCTGTCAGAGACACAGCTCTCCTGCCACTCAGCACGTTCCCAGGTGTCCTCTGACATGGACGGTGATTGCCACAGTTCAACTTAAACCACAAGATTTTAAGTTCATCCATGTTTTCTCCTCATGTTTATGGATTTCACTGTTTCTGGCTAAATATTTAGGATGCATGGGCATTTCATGCAAAAAATGAGGTAGGGAAGCACCTTTGTTTCCTTGTCGTCCATTTGCCTCGACACCACCTTCCTGAGTGCCCGCTTCCCACGCCCTGTCGGAGACTAAAGCCAGTGCTATCGCGTTGGTCCCCCCGTGTGCATATGGGTCTGTTTCTCCTACGCAAAAAGCCATACTGAACAGCTGTGGGAGCATCTTATATCATGCACCCAAATAATTCATTTTTGCAGCAGTGCAGCAAAAAGGCACGACGTTCGGAATCAGAACTAGTGTTCTGAATGGCAGCTGTCAGTTTTCGCGTCTGCCGATCAGGGAGAACCAACACAGCATGTGTGAAAATGTATTTTATGCACCAAAGTTACGAATGTTAAACTTGATCCAGCGTTAGGAATCACTGAAGAGGTCAAGAGCATGTTCTAAAATGGCATATTAACACGTCATAAAAAAACTCATGGTCAGTTTAGAATTTAACTGCCTCATTATGGCTTAGACTGGACACACTCTCCATTTGTAGGGGGCAGAGAAGCCTGGTGGCCCTCCCCACAGCAGCAGGCTACACAGTTTGAGAGGAACCCTGCACCCTTCACAGGTCTACCTGTGAAGGGTGCAGGGTTCCGTTTGTACACTGGTTACCGTTTCACATCTCACATGACACCTCACGCACGTGCGAAGGCTCTTTACTCTCCCTTCACCTTGTGATTTGGCTGTTGCTCCTACTGGTCCCCTCTGCCGACCATGGCCAACCAATTCCCCCTCTGCTGGCGGCTGCTGAGGTCTAGGCTGAGGATAGCCAGGTGGCTGACTCTGCAGTTATGTGCAAATAAAGAAGAGCATTCTTTTTATGTCAAGAGGTTACAGATCTGAAATAACTAGTCTGAAACAAGTCTACGGCATTCAACCTAAATTGATCTAACGCAGAAATCGAACATTTTATTTGGAAGATTTCTTCAGGAAGGATCACCAGAGAAAGTTAAGAACCGGTTTTTCATGCCCTCGGGCAAGGGGGAATGCCCCTTCTGGTGATTTCCAGCCTCCTTTGTAGGGCACGGTTTTAAACTCGTGTTGACAGGCCAACCGAAGCTGCTCAAGGTTTAACTACAGGTTCTGTCTCCAAGGGCCCTCCCGCAGCGGGAAGGCGGCAAGCCACTCACCACAGCACCCACGTGCGGCGCGGTCACCTGGCCCCGAGCCCGCCCTCTCGCTCTCGCTCTGGCTCGCCCCGTCATTTCTTTCTTGCAAGGAAATAAATATGAAGACAATGCTCAATGTACACAGTTACATTTGGCCATTTCTACAAGGTTATCGTTAAGCTGATTAAGACTGTACAATTAGCCCCTGGGCAATTACATATTTCCTAACCTCTCTTAGCACAGTTTAAGGCAGGAATGTTCCCACCTTCAACAAACTTAAGTGCTAACTGTGGACAGGGCCCTGCGCTAGGTGGCGGGGCTAAAGCTGATTAGAAATAGACGGAGAAATTACTAAGATTTCAAATGTTGGTAGCTGGTTCTCTCTCTCACGTAATCTACCATGAAACAGGGCGCTGGGCGCATGCTGCACACCAGGCCCATGACGTCACCCTTACACACAGGTGCTGCCTCCTCCCGGATCTTCCCACAATTCCACGTGTAGCTTAAAGTTCACATCCCCAAACTGATATCTTTCCATCACATCATTTATGTCTCGTGATCTCATTCTTGGTATGTGGCATCACTATCCATTTTGTCTCTAAAGAAAAATGACCGAGTACCTTCTCTCTGAACTACAACACCTTTACTGCTTCGACCTCATCTGACTTGACCACTCCCCCTGTGGCTGCACCACGTTAACAAGCACCTGCTGTGAGTCAGGCCTTGCGAGGCATCAGCTGTTACTGTGGACACAGCTCCCCGCCGCACCCCTAGAGCAGCATGGGGTTACTAAAGGTAGAGATCTCAGGGCCAGACTACCCAAACTCCACTCCTTCACGTGACCTGGGACTCGTGTCTTCGTAGAATGGAATTATAATAACCTACCGCACAGGTTAGGAAACACATAAAATGCTTACAAGGTCCCTGGGACACAGAACACACTCAGCAAATATCAGCCCTAGTGGAAAAGGCAGATCAAATTCTAACCATAAATTTTCAAAAGTTTAACTAAGGAAATAAGCTGAATGTTCTCACAAAGCGGAAGGCAGGAATTTGCACACAGAAGAGCTGCTGATGGAGGAGTGGCTGTGACAAGTGCCGAGCGCCTGGCTTTCCTGCAGAACTGAAAGCTGCCCAGTGACAGAGGCAGTGAGGCGAGGCGGGTACAGGGCAGGCTGCACAGGGCCTCCGTGCCACCAGACTGCCGGGGTTCCAAACAGGAGCAGGAACGACAGCGTCTGCAAGGCCACTCTACTCCACGTCAGGGTATTACCTTCCCCCAAGCGTTAACAGCTGCTAAAACTCTGTTCCACAACCATCCTCCCAGAAAAAGCAAATCCAATGAATGGCATTCTCCAACTTTAAAGACCTCTCTGACTTCCTGTCGTGTTCTACAGGATTAAGAGCAAACACTAACTGCGAAGACTTTACAACCTGATTCTAACCCGGCAACTTCCGAAGGTAACATAACACCCTGCCGGGAGGCCAGCACTGCATTGATTTCAAGGCCTTCTTAAGCTGTGTTGTTTACACGACGTGTGTCGCGCGCGACCAGGGCCACACGTACGGGACAGACCGCGCACACCGGTGCACGTGCTCAGTTCGGCTGCGAACCCGGGCAAATCTGGACACTGTCACCGCCACCGACACCACCAGCCTCTACGGCTCACTTCGGACCGCTGCGCGTCCTTCCGAACGCGCCCGCTGCCTAGCGACCAGGGGCCCCGCGGACCCGCTGGGTGGCCCCGCCTGCGAGGCGCGCTGCACCTGTGACGGCAGCGGCCGCCCTGGTGACAACCGCCGCCCCCGCCCCCCGCCGGCTAATCACGTTTGGTCCTCCACACCTAGCCCCGTGCGCGGCAGCCTGGCAATGCTTGTCACTTTTCTAAAAACCTAGTGAAAGTGGCCCGCCACCTCCGAGAGTGCGGGCCTGGATTGGAAGTCGCTGGAAATGCAAGCTGGACGGGGGCCCCACGGCCAGTGCCACCACCCCGCCCCGCCCCGCGCCAGAGGCTCCAGGTGAGGCCGAGGACCCCGGGGCGCCCTGCCCACGTCGCCGAATGCAGGCCGGGCGAGACCACCCGCGTCCTGGCCGGCCCGGGTGGCCGCCAGACGCCAGCGGTCACCTGAAGCGAGCCCTCGCGCCTCGGAGCCCGGCCTCCCCGCCCGGCCCCGGGCCGAGGCCACCGCGGCGGCGGGCCGCCATCGGGCCGGGTGCCCGCGCAGGGCTGGCCCCCGCCCGCCCCAGCGCCGCGGCCTCACCAGGCCCGCAAGCTGGTGCCCGGGAAAGCGGACGCGACAGACAGCACGGGACCGCGGCGGCGCCCTCGCAGCGCCCTCAGCCTCGCCGTCGCCCGCGCACTAACAGTCCCCGCCGCGGCGCCAACCGTTGCCACGCGGGATCCCTCCGCGCCGGGACTCGGCGCCCCGGGCGCCGGCGCCAACGGGCCCCGCCCTCCCCGGCCCGGCAGGCCGCGCCGCTCGCAGGCGCCCCGCCGTCAGCCGTGGACGCCCACTCGTACGCGACTGTGGGGCGCGGGTGCCGGCGGAAGGGGGCGCGGTCCTCTTTTTCTGGGCGGATGGGCACGTACGTCAAGCACCGGCCGCGCTGCACAAGGCAGCGAGCTAACGGCGGGCGGCGGCGCGCGCTGCGCCCTGATTGGCTGCTGCGCGCTTGGCGGTTTTCTGCGGGGCGGGGATGGAGGCGGGACCCGCCCAGGATAGGCCCCGCCCCGTGCTCTCCAGGCCCCGCCCCCGGAGCTATCCGAGCCCCGCCCCCGTGCTCTCCAGACCCGCCAAGCCCGCCCTCCGCCCGCCCTGGCTCTATATCATCGCGGAACTTAACTCACGTGAGCCAACTAAGATTGCGGGGGCGAGGAAGGGGGGAACTTGGTTCACTTCCAGCTGGAGGAACACGGCCACGCACGTGACACACTCTCGATAAACTTTAAAATTGTGACCTAGTGCGCTTTGACTACCGTGCTGTAAAAATTAGACCAAATCTTGGGCTGGTCCTTAAATTTAGAAATTATTTCACTCAAGTAGGGAAATGAGATTTGAATTTTGCCTCTTTCCCCGTCCCAATAAAATTTCGTCACAAGGCCCAGATGCCGGGCGGCCGCGTACCTGCACTTTGAATTTCCCAAGTCGATAAACTGTGCTGAGTGCATGCGTGCCAATGTGCGAGGCAGTGGATTCCCAAACTTTACCTGCATCCCGCAGCACCTGGAGGGTAGTTAAGGCACACGCTGCTCCGCCCCCAGCCCTCACCATTCTGGTTCAATAGGTGGGACCCACAAATTCTCATCCCTAACAAGTTTCAGGTGATGCTGGTGCAACTGGTGGGGGTCCACGACAGGACTCACTGAGTGACCTCAATAAGAGTTTATTTATTGTAAAATAGAATTATCTGTCAGCTGGGATATGGGGCTGATGGCCGCTAATTATGTGACTAGTTTAGTAATAATTTAACACCTTCCTTATAACACAGTGTAGGGGGTAGTGGCGAAATGGTTGCTTCTAGGGACTCATTTTAAACCTGCATTTATACAGCAAACGGGTTTTTTATTCGACCTTAAGAGTGTATACTTCGGTGGAAGTGGGGAATTGGAGGGGGTCGAATTCTCCCAGAGTTTTTGAGTCTTGTCTGTTGAAGGAAGGGAACAGACTAGACTTCAGTGCTTTCCACACTAACTTGATTGTAAAAACCCAGTGGAGGAACTTCTGAAAAACACACATTCCCAAATAATGCTGATCCAGCAGATTTAGGATGACAACAAGGAATCATTTTTAACAAGAGACGCCAAGTGATGCTTATGCTCAGAGACATTTGAGAAAGATTTGTGAACCTGATATCATTCACACATAAAGAATTTATGAGAAAAGGCAAGACTTTGAAGATGTGAGTAATTTGGGGCAAAAAATGGTCTTACAAAGGTCTACACTTTTTAAAATGTAAAAGGCACAATTTGGAATATGATAGGAACTTTTCCTGGATTTAAGATGTTGGTGAAAGGGATGTTCTGCAACTTGGCCAGCAGGGGGGGCAATAAAACAGGAAATAGCTCAAACGCAGGTGAGAATAATCCCAAGAACTGACGTTAGAGGGTAGAAGTAACAGTTTCTCTCCGTGTTTATTTTCTCTGCAAGCCTGAACTCGTAACTGCTCAAGATCCAGTGCTTGCGTGAAACATCGCAGGAGTGTCTTGCAGTAGGGTATCGATGAAATCTTGGTTTCTAAAGACATAAAGTTGTGATATAGCAAACCGTAGGTAATTCCTGCACCCTCGTGGTGCAAACAGTTCACCTCACAAAGATCATTTATAATTTAGAAAGAGGAGCTACAGAGAAACACTGGGGAAACATTGTATGTTAAAAGTTTCCATACTGAGGGCAGGACCCGGAGCTTAGCGGTGTCAGCAACTGGGCACACCTAGAGTCTCACTCTGGAAACTGAGAGGCAGTGGGTGTGGATCCTCCTTCCAGCAGCGGGTGCAGACGGGGCAGGGCGCGTGGAGGGGAATGTGGCCGCCGGAGTCTCAAAGGATGCGTGGGGCTTGCAGGGGGCCGTGGGTGAAGCGCGGAGGTCCCAGCAGGTGTGGCGTCACGGGAACGTCGAGGGATTCGTTGCAGCAGCAGAGTGGCCGGGACATGTAGGAGAGCGGCAGGTGGCGACAGTGGCAAGGGAAGATCAGAAGTGAGCATCAGCCTGCTGAATACGCCCCGCTCGGTGCCGTGAATAAGATACGCTATCCGTCTTGCTGGTAACAGGAGTGCCCAGCCGCCAATGGGAATGCGGTCACCCCAGGGCTGGTCACTCAACACGGGGAGGCGGGGAGAGGCAGGGACCGGGGACTGCTGCCAACGGCGCAAACACAGGTCGTGAAGGGGTCGGTGACTCCTCCTCGCTTGTCCCCGCCCAGAGGAATGAGGTCCAGATTGGCTGGGTCTAACGTTATTTCATTGTGACTGTTTTATTTCACGAAGGTGAGATCCACAGAACAAATTCAGAATTTAGTTAGGGACACATCCCGTGTGGACAAACAGGAGCCTATCTTGATATCTGTCAGGGGATTGATTTCAAGGGCCCGAAAATAAAATGTTCTTGTTATATGTTTCCACTGCCCATGAATCTTCCTTCTGAACCAAGCTGAACGTCCAAGATATGTAAGTTACTTTGTATGTTAGTTGAAATTGTTACAAAATTTCAGCATCTGTAGTGTGGGGAGAATGAACACCAGAGAGTACTTTGAAAAATATCATATTGTCTCAAATGACGATGTACAAAATCACGTACACATAATTAAATTTGTTGGTGGACATTTCAGTTTCTGCCTGTGTTGAACAACACAGTTGCCCTGGGGTTCTAACTAGAACTAGCCTAAGTTAGGCGTCTTTTGGAGATTGTCGAGCATGCAGACTGACCAGCATCGGGCTGCGTGTCGACCTGAGCTGCATTATTTATTTAGATGTGGGCGCTTTTGGAATGTCACCCATCTTTACTTCAATTCTTCACACTCGAAGAGCAAAAATCAAATACTTGATGATTTTTGCCACAAAATTATAGTCAGTCGTGCGGAGCTCGCGATGTGCTGTGTCACCGGCATATTGTGAGGAACCGCCCGGATTGCCAGGGTACTAGAGAATTGTGCCGGAACTGTGGCCCGAAGGTGACTTGCACGGTGTGGGGAGCGGAGCTGGGGCTCTGCCCGAGACAGACCTTGGACCGTCAGTAGTTCATCACCTCTGGACGTCTGGAAGCTGTGGCTTTAGAAACGTCAAGTGCATGTGAAGGCACACGCCATTTTCCTTACATTATTGGCAAGTGCTTGACTCCAACACCCCCGAGTGCTGGACTAGACCCCCGAGTGGCCGTAGACTAGACTGACCGTACTGGGTATTTTTGTAGTCTGAGCAGCCAGCCAGACCCAGTGACACTGTGGTGTCCCTACGTAGGAGGGGCGTTAGGAGATGGCCCTGGAAGCGTTCGCATGCAAGTGCATCGTGGTCACCAGACTTCTGTTCGTTTGGGCCGGCTTGAGTGAGGGCTGACAGACCGCGGAGGGGGCCTAGAGACCCCACCCTCAGCCCAGCTACCGCCACCTGCCGCCACTATCAGGACCTCACAGAAATAGTGTCTTGTGTAACGTGCGTTGAATGCATAAATGCTGAAATACACATCTATGGCTGTGTGACCCCAAACAAGTCACAGCTCCCCGACACAGTGTGCCTTACTGTCCTGTTACAACCTGTTGGAGCGTCACGCAAATTAAACGAGATGGTTTATGTAAAATGCCAAACACTATCGCCGACACACAGTAGGTGCACAATAAATCTTCATGTTGCGCTAAGAACGGGGGTCTGTAAACCTGAGTTACAGGTAGATAAAATTACCGTCACTTTGGTTTTATTTACTTTAATGAACGCAGAACCTTATTCACTGGATAAGTGGTGAGGCATGGGGAAATTCTGCTGGGGTACGTTTTGCTCATGAGAACGAGGGACGATGCGATCTGAATTGGGCAGAGGTTTATCTTTGCACTTCGAGGAGAGCTTCTGATGCAAATCGGTTCTGTGAACAAGATTTCGGAGACCAGTGAATTTAACCACATGCCTAAAATAAGTTCTTCACAACCTTTTATAAAAAAAAAAAGTAAGAAAAAAACGTTTCCCATTTTTTTTTTTTTTAATGAGGCCAGTGTTATTACTCTGAGAGGAAAACCAGTCAAATCTGTCACGAGAAAAGAAAACTGTAAACGAATGTTCTTTATGACTATGGGTGCAAAAATCCTCAGCAAAATAAAGAACTCCGACAACTCGATAATGAAAAGACAAATCGATCAAGTAGAATAGGGCAAAGGATCAGAAGAGAGAAAGAAGGTGCAGCGATGGCCAGTAGGCATGCGAGAAGAAGCGCAGAATTGGCAGCCGTCGAGGAAGTTCACACGAAAACCGGGACGCGACGCCGGCTCACGCCTACGGGGCTGACCACGAGGAGCGAGCGAGTGGGGACGCCGCCCCACCCCTGCGCGCTGCCGAAGGGAACAGAAAGGGAGCGCGCGGCTCCGTTTACAGGACGCGCCCCGACGTGCCACCCTGTTGGGCAGAGAGCGCAGCATCGACCGACTGCGTGCAGGGCGCAGGTCGAGGTGCCGATGTGTGCGGGGCGCCTTCCGGGGCGACGACGGTGTTCTGTGGTGGCTGTGACACAGCGCTGTGACTACCCCGAAAAGCGCTGAACTTCGCACTTTAAATTAATGGGCGAATCGTGCCGCACCGCAGAAGGCCACGCAGGAGACGAAACGAGATAATGCAGACAAACGCTTAGCGCTGTGGCCGGTGCGTCCTAAACGCTCTCGAGGGGCAGCCGGGCCTGCCAACGACACTACGACCACCTCGAGCCGCCAGGAAATGTGGAGGAAGTTGACATTCTTATCAAATGTCATTTTTCCGCCCAAAAGAATGATGTGTCCCTCTGACGTGTGTCCTCCTTGAGCTCATCGAGGTCCCATACGTCCGATCGTCACCACTCGCCTGAGAATCCAGCCTGGTCACCTTTGAAACACGAAAACGGAAGCTAATGAATGACACGAGCTTCGTAGCTACACATTCCTCTTTCTCCTCGTGTACGTTTACACCCCCCACCGGGTCTTAGAGTTTCCACATCCGCCTCGTTCCTTCTCGTCCTCACTGACTCATTTTTTTTCCGCCCATGTTTTCCGTCCTTTGAGATTTGATGTGCTAAATGATTCCCAAACAACAGGCTGCTGACAGTTGAGGATTAGATCGCTGACACGTCTGTCCGATTTCGACTTTTATTAATTCTCTCTAAAGATAACTAACTGGCTGCATGTCAACCTCCAACTAAAAAGTATCGAGAATGCATCTCGCCACAACGGAGGCTAAGTGGAAAAAGCAGAACTGGCCGTCAGGGTGACGTTTGAATGCGTCGTGGTCTGTAGAGCAGGAATCTGTAGTGGCGTTAAAAAATGATGAGCCCATCTCTGCTCCTTGGCACCAAAAAAAACGTGTTATTGGTAAAAGCTACCTGCACACCAGCCCGAGTAACACGGCTCCCCGAGTGTATTTCTCCTCCCCTCCCTTCTCCTCTCCTTTTGCTCCCTGAGTGCGCGCGTGTGCGTGCGTGCATGCGTGTGTGTGTGTGTGTGTGTGTGTCTGGAGAGATGGCTACTCTGAATAGTGGCAGTCTTCGTCATTTTTATCTTCTGCTTTACACATTTTTGTATCATTTGAGTTTTTGTGGACCTACATTCTTTTCAAAATAGTGAAAATGACAGCTTATTTCCATTTAAAAAAAAAAAAAAAAAGTCAGGCGACATGGGCAGCTGCCGGGGGCCGGCCGGGCGGATGGGAGGTCTCCATTGTGTTTCAGTTCTCATCGTAAAGGCCAGGAACCGAGGCCGCGGGATCAAAAGCCCCGTGACCTTTTGAAAGGGTGACATTTAACATGTGGGCACCGAGCTCAAGAAGCGGCCGTGGAACTTTTCGGTCGTGATTTTTATTGCTTCAGTGTCAATATGGATGAATATTTCATCAAAACAGAGCACAGTTATGCACGGCGCACTGCGTCCCGACTAGCCCCGTGCTGGCCTTGGGCACTTTCCCACAGTGGGGGACTTTATTAGAGAGTCGCCTGCCACGCTCTCCTGGGGGCCAAAGGGGTTAAAGCTACAGAAATATGATTTCAGAAGCATCTGAGCTCAGCTTGGTCGGAAAGATAAACAGACGGAGTATCAAAGCCTTTTCACAATGTTATTTAAATGCCCCGCCATGCAGAGAGGGCCAGGGCCGGCGAGTTTAATCAGAACCAAACCCGCGGACACCGGCACCCCTTCGCGAAATGCCGGGATATGAAACGCCCCCGCCCCGCGTCCCAAGGTCACATGTCCAGATGCGGATAACTTCTCATTTGGGATCATTCCAGGCCATCTTCTCCGGGCCTCCCCGCCCTGTGGCCGTCAAAGGTCTGTGACTGTCGTTCTTCTTGGGTGTCTCATTGGTCACAGTGCTGGAGCGGACAGGGATGGCCCCGAGTTCTCCTCGAGGGGATTAGGGACGGCCACAGGCTCGGGGGATATTAGGACACACGTCTCTCTCTGGGACAGGCTGGTCCCCAAGAGACCTGAAGCCAGGACGGGGTGGGGGTCAGGACGCGAGTGCCGGCTCAGGGGTCACACGTCCCCGCCGATCGTCAGAAGCAAAGCCGATCTGAAGCTGAAAGTTCCAGAAAAGGTGGTGACGAGCCGTTTTGTTTCATTTCCTCCCTCCCCCACCCCACGACCCGACGACCACTTTCCGCGGCCCTGCCGCCATGCCGGGAGCAGCTGCCCGTCCCGCGCGCGGGGCTCGGCTCCGAGGGGTGCTCGCTCCCGTGCACACCCCGCGTTTTCTCTCTCCTGCTTGGCTTCCCCTTCCCATCGTCCCCCGTGGTGGCAATAAACCGTTTCCCTAACCTGCCATCTCTAAACGGACACAGGACAAAGAAAACAGGATGAAAGAAACCAGGGAATTTTCCAAAGGCACATTCGAGGTACCAGTATAAACAGGAAAGAGCCGCCTGCAGAGGCCGGAACTGCCCGGCGGCCGGCCGTGGACGCCTTGGTGGCGTGGGGGACAGCAGCCCGGGCCGGCTTGCAGAGGAAGGACGCGCAGGAAGGGAGAGGGGCCGCGGGCACGCTGCCGCCTCTCCTGCAATTTAAGTCGTCTGGGGTCGCCGGAGTCTTCACAGGCTGCCCGGCCGAGCGGCGTTTTGACACAGCCAGGCCCAGCTCGCGTTAGGCTGTGGGAATTACGGCGGGGCGGGGCGGGGGGGGCGTAATCCTCTTACCCGCCGGGTTTTTATGGGGGGACCGCAGGGTCTGGACGTCGTTGTGTTAAATGTGGCCTAGAAGGTCTTGTGCAAGGAGCAAGCATTACTGGTGAAAGCGAATGGTGTCACAGCAAGAGGGCCACCCGGGAGAGTTCTCATGACACTTTTGAACCTGAACTTCCTGCCTCTTTCAACGGATGCAGTTGAAACACAAGTCTCCTTACCCCCGACATCAACGTCGGCCTACGCATGCAGGACCAGATGGCGCTCGCTCTCTCTCTCTCTCTCTCTTTTTTTCCCCTGAGAGGGCCTGGCTGTCCCCTCTGCAGAGCCTCCACGGCGACTTTTGGCCTTGGTGACGCTAAAGTTGGCAGCAGTGCACTGACATCGGGAGCAGGGTCATGAGACGCGAACCCCGAGTGCCAGGTGTGGCTGCGGCCGCCCCCTCTCGCCCCGCCCTCCCGGCGATCCGGCCCGTCCGCGGCTCCTCGTTTGCGCGCGGCGACACCCGGAACCTGAAGAGGCGAAGCGATCGCCCAAGGCCGCCGACGAGCGGGTTCTGAGCCGCGATTCAGGCCCACGGGGCTGACACCGGGTTCTGGGCAGAGTTTGCATCGAGCCGCGAAGCCGGCTGCGGCGTCGGCCACCGCCTGCCCCCGGCAGCGGGGAATAAAGGAGAGCTGATGTGCGCAATGGGAAAATGTGCAAAACACGGGTATTCACACAAATGCCTAACAATATATTTTTTAAAAATAGTAAATCTCATTACTAATCAAAGGAACACAAGATCAAAGGCTCATCCCATTGCAAAGCCGAAACAGACGATAACCAGTTAACGAGAACCAACATTAGCACAATCTTTCAGGAGGACATTTTGGCAAGATATATAAAAACTGGAAGCAGGCAAACCTTGACACGTGGATTCTGCGAGGAGGAACGTGGCTTAAAGGGATTGTCAGAGGTAAGCCCGCAGACTTGCTGGCAAGGGTGTTGATCACAGCACCACTTACCCTGACAAACTGCAAGCAAGTTACATGCCCAGTGACAGGCGGCGGGCCGACTAATGAGAAGAGGCATCGAGCGGGGACCCACGCGGAAAGCGTCTGCAGATTTTAAAGTTAGCAGAAGGCGTGGGAGAGCGAACTGCATGCGTGTGAGCTGTCTGTCCGGTCACTGCAAAGAGCTGGGTGGCCAGTATCGGCTGCCCGCATGGAAAGCGTGGACGCCTCTCCCAGGGGCCTTGGCCTGGCCCGTGTGTTTCTGAGGTGGCCTTTCTGGGAGAGGCGGTGCCACCGCCTGTGGGTGCGGCCCCGGCTGCCCCCTTGCCCAGCTTCCGCGGGGGAGCCGTGCGTAGAAGCCCCTGCTCCTTCGTAAGCGACGGTCTCTTCCAGGTGGGTGTGTTCCCAACTGCACCTCACACCCGGGGTCCCAGGACGCTGTCCCTTTTCCGGTCCCAGCGAGCGTGGCAGACACCGACGGCACGTGGGACGTGGGTGGGGGTTGGTCTGCCAGAGGGGACCAGCCGGGGGGGCAGCAGCGGCTCTCGGTAGTCACACCCCAGGGAGGGGCAGGGAAGATAGCTCCAGGCGGGAGGGGACGCTGGAGGATGGGGGCACGGCGGGCACGAGGGGCAGTGCCAGCCGACAGGACTGGGCCTCTGTCCTTTACGCGCCTTTTTTTTTTTTTCAGAGCTAATTTTAAGTTAGAAGTGCCACAGAGCGCTGAGCTGAGCCCAGCACATTCGTGTGTTGCCATTTTGTAGATAAAATGAAAAAAAAAGTCACTCACCCCAGTGAGGATAGTCTGTATCGCTGATACTGAGAAAAATAAGTCAGTGATAATCCGTATCAATCAGGGTCCCAGCAGGAAAAGGAATTTCTTTCTGACGGTTCACTGGAAATGTGATATTGTAACAAAGGGCTCCCGACAAAGGCGGGCAGTGTTAGGGGACACGGCACGGGAGAAAGAGGCACCGGGGAGCAAGCGGCAGCAGGGGGGTCACCACCCGAGGCCCGAAGGGGCAAGAGGAGGGGACAGAGGCAGAGCCCAGTGACGCCTGGAGCCCTGGAGGTGAGCTCCGTGAGCAGGGACTGCGGGGGGCAGGGCGGAGGGGGGGCCCGCCCTCTCTCTCCTCCGGCTCCCTGATTTCTAGCTGCTTCCTCCTTGACGGAACCCCACTCAGAGCCAGCCGGCCAGGAAGCCCGGGCGATGCCACCCCGTGGGTCACATCATGTCCTCGCCCAAGTTCACAGCCACGCTCACCTCAGAGGGGGACGCTTTCTAGCAACGGTCCGTGCAGATGTCGTCAGTGAAGGATCTTGAGATGAGATCGTCCTACCTTTAGGCGGGGCCCCCAAATCCAGCGACCAGCGTCCTTGTAAGAAGAAGAAAGAAGACACAGAGAGACACAGAGAGAAAGGCCGCAGATGCAGAGGCAGAGACAGGAGTTACGTGGCCACAAGCCAAGGAAAGCCAGGACTGCCGGGAGCCGCCAGGCGCTGGAGGACACAGGGAGGACCCTTCCCGGGACCCTCCCCTGGAGCCTCGGGGCGGCACAGCCCCGCCGGCCCCCGGATTCCAGACTCTGGCTCCAGAACGGGGAGAGGAGAAACTTCGAAAGAGAATTAAGAGCTCGCGTCCCAGTAGCCACAAAGTGGAAACAGCCCAAACATTCGCCGATGGACTGGGGAGCAAAGGAAATGTGGAATATCTATAAACCGCACCTTATTCAGCCACAACAAGGAAGGAGATGCTGACCCGAGCTTCGGTCTGGGTGAAAGAAGCCGTCACCAAAGGCCACGTGGTTTGTGGTCCCGTCCGCGTGCAACGTCCACCAGGCGGAACCAGGAAGGCAGAAGGGGAGTCGCGGACCCCCAAACCCGGGGTGGGGGTGGGGCAGACCGTGATGGCTGTGGAACATTCCAGAATCAGATGCTGGTGGCGGTTGCACAATTACGTGACTATACCGCCCCCGAGGGACCGTGAACATTTAAAGGACGGATTTTACTGCTGAGACTGATCGTGCTATAAATTTATTTTTGGAATTCCAGACCCTTGAAAATAATATATTTTCTTGTGAACGTGCCAAGGTCTTTGTTTTTATGTTTTGTTTTGTTTTTTAAATCTGTATTTTAATAAAATCATTTGGAGGTCTTGAAATTTCTCATGAGACTCAACCCATATTAGTGTCACTTTACGTACGATTTATAGTCTTCTAAGCCGGGTCACTTGTGTTTGCTTTCCTGTGGGGTGCCCCCAGCAGGGGGTGGGGGGCCTCTTTTTTGCACGATGGTCACATTTCTTCTTCACGTCACGTTTACAGAAGCATCACGACGCCACTGTCATGCCGGCCTTTGTTTTCCGCCCCCTTTTAAACGCGTCCTGGTGTCTCAACTTTCTGAAAAATCACCTCTCGGCGATGAAATAAAGCACTTTTTTTTTGTTGTTTGTAAACATCAAAGGCTCTTTTTAAAAAATGTTATGCTCCTCACATGCTATAAATCTTTTTTAATACCTCTGGTTTAGAATAAATCAATCAGTGTAATATGATCTATAGCTTCGCCTCCTATAACGAGGATTTGATCTCCGAGGCTGTGCGGAAGCGGATAGTGTATTTGTCACTGCGGATCGCTGTTTATCAAAGGAATATAAATTAAAAATAAAACTCCGCGTGCTCCATAAATGCATGCCTCTTTTATGAGTGGAAAGAAATTTCCATGTTAGGATTTTTTTTTTTTCTCTCAAGGCTAGAATATTTAAAGCCGCATTTCACAATGGCATTTCGTTTACAAGGGTATTTAAATGTGAAGATATCCGTGGGTGGTTTTAGGCAAAAAAAAAAAAAAAAAAGAAAAAAAAGGGCACATATTTCTGAAACCCTGACATTGGACATTGGATTTCATTGGGGAGACCAGTTCACTGGCGGCGTGAGTAAGCGGGACCGTGCCACTCTGGGGGCCTGACCTGGGGTGCCTCGAGACCCCTTGATTCTGAAGCTGGCTGAGTGGGACCCGCCCGTCTGGGGCTTTATCTCGGTAAAAGGACACGTCTTCCGTCTCTACGCACCACGTCACGCGGCCCCCGGGCTCGTGGCCCACGTCATCGAGGGCTGGTCATGTCCTACAGTCCCGCCTGGGGCCTTTTGGGAACGGAGGGGGCGCTGGTGGCGGTTACGTCAGGACAGGGCCGGGCGCACCGGGGCTCGACGCACGGGCCCCGCGTGAGGCCACCTGAGGTCACGAGGGCAGGTGCGCCTCTCAGAGGAAGGACCCTAGTGCCGTGTTTTTCCCTGGAGAGCAGCGTCGGGGAGCTGGAGCGGTGACGGGAGGAGATGCCGCAGAGAGACGGACGGCGCGGGGGTCCGAGCGCGGCCCGGAGCGTGGCGGGGGGGCGGGGGGGGGCGCGGCTGACGCGGGACGGGGCGGGGGGTGTGGGGGGCAGGGCGGGGAGGGGGGCGGTCCACGCGCGGGACGGGGGGTGGGGGGCGGGGCGGGGGGGGGCGCGGGATGCGCGGGACGGGGGGGCCCCGGCCGCTGCCGGGTCTCTCCCAGGAGATGGAAGACATTTCACACCCGGGGGTGGGGGGCGAGTCGGCCACGTCGCGTGTCCCCCGCGGCCACCTTCAGGACGTCCTGTCACGCCTTGCTGGGCAGGGCTCGTCCTCCTTGGCCGCCGTCCAGCAGAGCAGCTTCGGACCCCACGGGGCGCGACGCCGGGCCCCCCGTGTTTTGTCGGGTACCGGTTGCCACGGCCCTCCCCGTTGCCTCTGGCTTCTGTGGGGTGGAGCGTCCGCCGTGGCCTCCGTGGCCGCGCTGGGGCCTGGACCGGGGCACCGCGCAGCGAGGCCCCCCTCAAAGGACACCGCCGCCATCGTCTTTCTCCTCTGGCTCCGTTCGTCTCGCGATGCTGACGCCGACTCCCCCCACGCAGACGCCCGAGCTCCCCGAGACCTGCGCCCCGCTCCGCCCCAGCCCCGAGCACGACACTCGCCCTGTCACGGAGTCGAAAGCGGTGTCCTGAGGGGACGGGCAATCGCGACCCGGAGGAAGATGCCCCTCCCCGGCCGGTCGGGAGGGAAAGGAGTCCCCCAACAGAGGGCGTTCTGCCGACCCCCCCCCCACACACACACACACACGGGGCCAGCCTGCACGGTGTGGCCACTCTCGGCCCCGCCAGGCCGTCAGCCCAGCAAGGCATGTGACCCCCCTCGACCGTCACGTGTGGCCCCGTGGGTGTGGCGTTTATTCATCATCAGAAAAATAACACAGGTCTTTAGTCTGCTCACCCCGCCGTCACAGACGGGGAGGCGTAAGGAGCAGGCGTGGGCGTCTCACAGTCCCGGAGGCCGGAAGCCCAAGGTCACCGTCGGCTTCTGCCCAGGGCCCTGCCCTTCCTGGCTTGCAGACGGTCAGCGGGTCACTACGTCCTCACACGGTGGAGAGAGAGAGGAAGCAAGTTCTGCCTCTCCAACAAGGGCACTGATCCCACCACGGGGGGCCCACCCTTGGGACCCCATCTAGCCCTAATCCCAGGACCCCCTCCCTTAACTCCACCACGCTGGGGGAGGGGGGAGGGCTTCACTGTGTGGCTCAGGGCACATAGGCAGATGCGCTAGCAGATTCCGGCTCTCTCTGTCTCTGTCTCTCTGTCTCTGTCTCTCTGTCTCTGTCTCTCTCTCCCTCCCTCCTGCCCTCCATCCCTCCTTCTCTCTCGGATTCCTGTTGAATGGCACGTTTGGTTTCCTCTCTGTCTCTTTCTTTCGTGGTTGGATCGATTCTCTAGGACATCATAATGTTTTTATAAAAGAATGCAACTTGCATCAAATGACATTTTCCTGCAGATTCAGTTAAGTCACGAAGCTCACGTGGGCGGGACGGCGAGGGCCCGAACGGCAAGGGCCAGGACACGGCGCCGGGCCCGCCGTCTGCGCCCCGACTGCCCTGCGGGGCGGGTCCCCCTGGGCGTCCCTCGGAAGCGTCGCCACCTCCCCGGCCACCGAGGCTGCAGGTCGCCCATCTCGTCGCTTTAGGAAACCGAACCCCTGTTAACAGTTGGGTTTGCTTTTCTTGCTAAAAAGGAACCTTTTCTTTCTAATCCTGGAGGCGGAACATGAAGGTAAGTGTTCGGTGCCAAGGAGGAGGATTCGGTGGCTCGTTGCAGCCGCCTCGTTTGCAATGCTGAGCTTTCCGTGATTTCCAGCGTTCAGTTTGACAATCGTCCACCGGGCAGCGAGGGTCCCACAGGATGGAGAGATGAACTGGCCCTCAGGCACTTAGACTCGGGGCAGCTGGGGATCTCCCCTGTACACCGCAGAGGGCAGCTCCGGGCACTTACGCAGAGACAGGATGGGCTGAGGGGAGCACGGGACGTCCACAGAGGAGACGGTGGACGCTGGCTTCCGGGGGCCGGAGGGATGGAGCCGAGAAGCGTCCTGTAGACGGTGGTGGTGACGGCCGCGCGGGACGTCGCACGGCAGGTAGGGTTCGGGGGCGGCCGGAGCGTGCGGCTTGGCGGTCCGAGCACAGAGCCCGGGGCGGGGCCCACCGTGGGGCCGATGCCGCCGGCAGACGCGGTCACCGCTGGCACCGCCCTCTCTGCAGCACTAGCTACCGGTCTCGAGTCTTCCGCGGACGCCTCTGGTTGTGGGACGCTGGTCACCTGCCCGCAGCCAGCGTCGGGCGCTTCAGGGCCTGAGCCCGTCGAGCGTGGGCGCGTCCTCGGACGCAGGCGGGGGCTTAGACGGCACAGACTCGCGTGCCTTCCTCTTCTCCCTCGCCCCGGAGGTCCAGAGCCAACGCGTGACATGCTTCGGTCACCGCACCGTGTGCAGAGGTGCGGCTTCTGGTGAAATCTTCAAAACCAGCGCTCGGTCCCCGCGCTGCTCTCGGCCCCCTGCCTGAGCGACGCCCCCACAGGGCAGGTGACGGCTGCCCCCACACCCCGGACTCACCGCACAGGTGTGACAGACACTTCTGTCCTTTTAAGCCTCTGAGACTTGGGGCCTGGTTGTTCCTGGGGCATCACCCAGGCCGTCCTGACCGGCACAGGCGCCCGAAGGGATCGTGAGTGAGTGGCCTCAGCCTGCGGTCGCCAGAAATCGGGGACAGCGCCGAGTGGCGAGTGTGACGCTGTCCCAGGCGCGCGTGCCCCTGCGGCTCGGGCGAGGGGCTCGGCGGGCGGAGGCCGCGTGCGCCGGCTCCCGGCCACGGCGCCCGCGTGCTGGCCCGCCGCGTGGGACACGTCCCAGCGGTCGGGTCGTCACGACGTCTGGCCTCGTGCAGCACGTAGGTCAACACCACGCACAACCCACGTCACGTGGGCCGCACAAATGGCGCCCGCGATTGGAAAACGACTGTGAAGGAAGACGTTGGTTCCAAATATATTTCGCGTGTATGAAAGAATTTAACTGATCAGCAGAGCGTGCGCGAGTAAAGGCGACCTCGGCTGAGAACCTCTGGCTTCCTCCCTGCCGCCTTGCAGGACCCGAGGCCGAGGGTCCATCGAGAGTGGGGGGGGGGGGCGTTTCCATGCCTTTCGTTACACGAGCCCCAGGGATATTTCTTTCTCTTATTACCCATCCCGAAGCAGTCGCCCCAAACTGTCATCTTCAGGGAGGGAGGCAGAATCAAGAAACGATGGGAGAAATTTCCTTTTTCCTTTAACTGTTTGATTTGATATCTTTTGACGGAGACGTGGGTCCTGCTCACCCTCTCAGGCCCGAGTGCCCTGTGGGCCGCCTGCATGGGCGCCTGGCGGCTGTGAGCTCAGCATGCAGCGTCCTTTTGCGATGAAGACGCTGGACACTTGTTTGGGGTAAGAGGGAAACTCGCCCGGTCCCATGTTGGGAGAGAATGCATGCAAGCATAGCATTGGTCCGAATCTTTCATCCTCTGCGTTTTTACAGGAAGCCCCAGTGGGTGGGGCCAAAGTAAACCCCGCCCGCCTGCCCCAAGCAGGACTCGGGGCTCCAGTCCCTCACATTGCCCCTGCCTCTCCTCTGCAGGCTGTCGCCTGCTTTGGGGGTTGTCTGAGACATCCCTCCTTTTCTTACTTCTAAGGATTTTTTTCCTGGGAGTGTGTTTGAAAAACGCTTCAGGAAAAGGATGGAAAACAGTGTCTCCTATGAAATGCATCTCTTTGTCAAGTCCCCTCCCGAGAGGATGCCTGTCACCCCCCCGGGGAGAGCATGACTGTGCTCCCTCTCCCCAGTGACCTCGCAGGCTGGCCAGGCGAGGGGCTCGCCCACACCGCCTACTGATTACAAGCCGTCCCCGGAAGGACGGGGGAAATTCATTTCATCCCTAATTGGGCGCCTTGTAGGCAGGACCAACCAGAGAGCTGAGCTCAGAAGAACTCTATATAGTGCCCCGAAGTGGATATGAAGCGTCTTTTCTTAAGAAAGCATCTTGACGCTAAGAAAAAGAAAATTATTTCTGGAAGAGTTGTTCTGTTTCAGGTCACGAGGCTGAGGCGCTGATGAGTGAGGCAGGAAGTGTGGCTCCCTCTGCAAGCTCTCGTGGGGTTCCAGCCCCGCAGAGACAGAAAGACGGGCGCCCGGCTCCCCCCGCCCCCCGACATTGTATTACAAAATGTTTCGAACATAGAGAAAAGTGGGAAAGACGATCGCGAACACCCGAGGCCTGCATGCCAGGTGCCACAGTGTCACCGTTGTCTGCGGGGCCCTCCGTCCCCGTCCGTCTGAGCCCTGCCCTCCGTCCACCTGCCGACACGCCAGGGCCCTGATCGGAACTGTCGGCGGCTCTCTCTGGGGGAGGGGATTTGCCCATCATCCCCTCGGGCCGGTTCAAATGGCGGAAAGGGGCAGGACGTCCCAGCCCCACGAAGGCTGCTCCTCCCTCCGCAGCGCAGAAGTCACGCCCCGCCACGGGCCGGCCTGGTCCCGTCCTGACGCCTGCCTTCCCGGCCCGAGGCTCCTCCACCGAGCTCTGCACCCCGCTCACGCTAACACGACAGAGCCCACCACCCGGCCGGAGGGAGCCCCGGCAGCGCCAGGGCCAGACTCCAGGCTGCTTGAGACGCCGCGCGAAGACGGGGTCACCTGGGCCACCCCACCACGGCGAAGGCACAGGCCTCAGCCGCTCGGGTCGGTGCCCTCCGCCCCCGCGCGCATGCGGGTCGGCCCACCCCGTTCCCGGCCCGCGGCGGCCCCCTCGGCCCGGCCCGCGCGGGGATCGCCAGCCCGGCTTCTCGAGCCCCGGGCTCGTGGGCGCGGGTCGCCGACAGCGCGTGGGCGGATCCGAACGCGGAGCCCCGCGTGTGTCTGGCTCCCGTCCCCGGACGCGTCACGCCGGTACACGCGAGGACGAGGCCGTGTCCAGCCAGGGCGCAGGCCCCGGAGCTTCCGCCGACGAAGAGGGCTGGACCCCGGCACGGGGCGGCGGGGGCGAGAGGGCCGGACCCCGGCACGGGGCGGCGGGGGCGGGAGGGCCGGACCCCGGCACGGGGCGGCGGGGGCGGGAGGGCCGGACCCCGGCACGGGGCGGCGGGGTGTGGCGGGCCGCGGAAGGTCCGCGCATCGCCCCGTCGTCTCCTGTCCGCATTTGTACCGGGCCGCCTGGCCAGGAAGTGTCCGGGTGGACATCGTAGTGTGGGCCTCAGGGCGGGGGAGCTCAGGCTGCGAGCGGGCAGGCAGGCGGGGACCACCGCCCCCTTTTCCGCCGTCCTCTCCCTCAGCTTCTTAGCACAGCACCGGGCCCAGCATCAGGGCCCAGTGTCCAGGCTGAGCGTCCGGGCCCAGTGTCCGGCCCAGCGTCTGGCCCCAGCGTCTGGGCGGAGCATCCGGACTGAGTGTCTGGGCCCAGCGTCCGGGCCTTCCAGCCGTCCCTTTATTCCAGGGACTATGAAGACTGTTAGAAATGTCATCGGGTTCGAGCGACAGGGAGGAGAGCCGAGTTCACCGAAGCCTCTGCGATGTCCCGTCCGATCCCAAAGCAGCCACCCTGGACGCCCACTCGCGGGCTGTTTCAGGAGGTCTGGGGCAGGCGGCTCCGGTCTTGATCCAAGTCCGCTCCATGCGTGGTTCTGTCTGGGAAGGACCTGGGCTTTGATCCTCAGCTTAAAGGCAGAAGGACTCGTGGCCAATAAAACCTGCCTCCGGTGTGCCGTTCAAGACCGGGTGCCGGCAGCCGGGAGGCCTGAGCATTAAAAAGTGGCCTCGTGTCCCACGCAGTCCAGCAACCCCTTCCGGGGGGAGAATGAGGGTAAGAAATTTTGCGAAAAGGGTCTGGGGGTGGGGATGACGAGGTTTACAACGGGGAGCTGAGCGCTTTGCTGCCGAGAGTGGGAGTGAGAAGGCCCTGGCTGTCCCCCGCCGGGAGCTGCTGAGTGATCCGGCAGCAGCAAGCTGAGCTGGGGACAACCAGCAGACTGCCACCGAGGGGGACGCAGCCCTTCTCAGCGCACATGAGGGGCCTTTCCACCGGGGCCTGCAGGGGGAGGATTAGACGGGAGAGTTCAAAGCCCTGACATAGCTCATCCAGGCTGTCTCCCCCGGACTTTTATTTTTTTAAAGGGCCCAGAAATATGGCTGGTTGTTATCTCAAGTTATTGCTACAAAGAATTTGGAAATTAAAAGATAAGTGGGCTGAGGAAGCTCAGTAATTTTCATAAAAGAGGACTTAAAACAGATGTGCCCTCTTTAGTCGAAGCGCTCTTGAAAACACAGCAGCGCATTTTTCACATAGCAGGGGAGCGTCTCGCGGAGCGCGGCACGGCGCGCGGCAGGTATGGACCCGGAGCGCCGAGGCGCGCCAACGCCACCGCCACCGCGCACGGCGAGGCGGCCGCCTCTGCCCCCGGCCCTGGGGAGGGAGGCGGCCCAAGGCGTCCGCACGCCGGACCTTGCGCTCGGTCGACGACGAAGTTTTTTTTGTGAAATCGTCAAGCACGCTGCCCCTTAGTACGTGTCGATGTCATGCAGACCGCAGACCGGAGCTGGAAGCGAAGCCAAGGTTTCGTCAACAATTTCACCCTTTACGCCTCTCCTCGCGAGGTGGATTTCTCCATGTTTGCTTTTCGGCCGTCGGCACGAAACGCGTTCACGGTTGAGGCCGGTTTGTGTCTGACTTCGGACGCGTCTCCGCGCTCGCCCCGCAGCCTGGGCCCCGCTTCGTTGAGCCCCCGGAGGGCAGCGGGTGTGGCCCTTCTCACCAACGCGTCCCCTACGCCGGCCACTCTCAGCCACTCTAACGGAGGCGATTAACCGGTGGCTTTGTAAGAGGAGAGGCCAAAGTCGATTAGACCAACGACAGCGCCCTGAACCAGTGAAAGCAGCCGACATTGCAGCGTATTCCGACGTCGCAAGCCCGCTGAGCCGCGGCGACCGCCGGACCCTCCGCTCGTCTTTTATTGGCAAAGGTTGTGTGTCCCCGGGGACAGCCCAGTTCCCCAAGTCACGGGGTCCCGGCTGCTTTTGCTGCCATCGTTTTTACTTTCAGCGCTTTCTCTCTATTTTCCATTAAAAATAACTCAGCGTTATCTATTTCCTCTTAGAAAGCAGGCAAACGCCCAACTCAGTGCCTCGGCTCGGGAAGTCCCTACTAATTTCTGTCGGTTGGGCGCTTTTAGAATTACTCCATTTTCTCTTTCAGTTGAGAAACTGAGCTAGCCAGACCAGTTTTCAGCACGCCTCATCGCGAGAACGTACAGGGTCTCGTAGGCTCGTGGAACGTTTCCACCTGCTCTGCTCACCTGGTCGCCCAGACTTCACCTGAAACCAGTCTAAAGACACAGTGACAATGGCCAGGGACGGGGAGCTCGCAGCGGGTGCTTCGGATTCGGGCCGTTTTCGTTTTATGTGTACCCATCTATGACGGGCATCTGCATTTTTGTGTTTTATCCTTTATGCTAAGTACCCTTTATGTTAAGTTAATTTCATTAATTGCACAGAGAGCGAATTCAAAAAGCATCAAATGGAAAGGAAGTAGCCATTTCGCTTCAGGCCAGGAGCTTCCGCTTCCTCCGCTGAGAGACGCTACCCCTACCGGTGTCCCGTGTCTTTCCAGAGGTCATCTCTGTCCACAGACGATCCGTCTGTCTGTCTGTCTGTCTGTCTGCACATAAGTCTTTAAAAATTACTCCCACAGCATCACGCTGCGAGGCGCATCTTCATCCTAATATTATCTTGGATTTTTTTATTGCGCCATTCTCCGAAATTTTAATTTTTGAAAGTTGTTTCAAACATTTAAGAACTTCACGTAGGTAGTAGAGGAATGAATGCTCATAAAACAAACAAACACACAAAAAAAGTGAACAAAATGCACACTGTAAAAGCCGGATGTTCGTCTTCATTTCCTTCCTTCTCCCCCGCACGCCCACCTCCGAGTCTCCTCCCCAGAGCTCGCGGCCGCCATGCTCCTATCCGCCCCTGCACCTTTTCCTATCTGTTGACCGAGGCCTGTGTAAACACATGCAGGTAGAGTCAGCGTGCGTGGCTCGTGTGTGCTCGTGGAGCGGTCCGTGCTACGCCTCCGTCCTGGGGACACAGGCGGATCCGGCCCCGTCTGGAAACACAGCGCCTCCCCTGCGCAGCCCACCCCCAGCCGTGGGAAAACTCGCTCAGAGCCGTCTTGGAAATGTTCCCCGCATCTGACCACGTCTCCACTGCCGCCGCTCTGGCCTGATGGCGGGGATGGTGGCGGTGGCGCTGATGGTGATGACTCCGGCCTGAGCCCACAGCCCGTCACCTGAATTGTTGCCGTAGTCACGAGAGGCCCTGCTTCCCTGCCCGTCGCACTCCCGTGGTGAACCCCACGGCTGTCAGTTTAAAAGGAGAAGCCACCACAGAAAAGATGGTGGAAGAAGAGGTGGGAAAAAATTGGGGTCCCGATCAATACCTCATACTGCTTTTCTTCCGAAGTTCTTGCTACATCGTCTTGTTTCTCATTGCTGAAGGCGTCTGAACCGATATAACTGGATTTAGAAGTCATCATAAGTTATTACATATTCCATATGCTATAAAACTTAATCAACTCATTCGAAAGGAAATATGTGAGAACAGCTATGAAATTACCTATACTTTTGACTTAAAAAATCCCTCCCTGTGGACTGTAACCCAGAAAACCACTCATCTAAAAATACTTTCTCCAGAATATGGATATATCTTGAGTATTTATAATGGTGAGAAATTGGAAAGAATTCTGTGTCTGGGAACTGCGGAATGCTCAGTAAAACTGTAGCTTATCAGTATGATCAAATAGAAGTATTCAGATCATCAAGTAGAGCGGCAACGTCAATACGGTGAACAGTGCATAAAAGTAACACTAAGGAGAAAAAAAAGCAGAAAAATTGAGTCTACATTTGCTATAACTCTAACAAGATAGATCCATAAGGAGAATTACATAAAGTTGGTATTTATTAAAATAATATTTTCTACAAAATATTCTACATGCAATTATATTTTAAAATTCTCATTAAAGAGAAAAAATACTGATTGTAGTCAAAGGAATAAAGTATTCTTGTTTATATTCATTGCTTTTCTATTAAATATTTACATTTAATAGTCTTTTGCAGTGGGAAGTCGTTGATAATGAGTCTCTTTTAGCTGCCTTGAATAAGTGCCAAGTAAGCAGGACGCGGTGTGAACTCTGCAGTCAAACCGCCTGGGCTTATATCCCCTTACTAGCACTTACTGGTGTGTGGTCCTGATGAAGATGATGACGGTGGTGATGATGGTGAAGGTGATGCTGATGATGGTGGTGATGGTGTTGATGGTGATGGTGATGGTGATGGTGATGATGGTGGTGATGGTGTTGATGGTGATGGTGATGGTGATGGTGATGATGGTGGTGATGGTGTTGATGGTGATGGTGATGGTGATGATGGTGATGATGGTGATAATGATCACAGCAGTAACCACCTAATAAAGTAACTCCAAGCATTGAAAGAGTTTGCAAATATAAAAGCACTTGGAACAATGCCTGGTACCCAGCAAGCTCTAGAAATGCATTTATTTTATTGTATGTGGGTAATGAATAACTTAGGTCTCTAATGGTTAAACATCTTAATTCTGGAGGGCTATTACTTTCATCTAGATACCTGTTTCTAAAGGAAAATAAACTTCATAAATCAAGGCACCCATGGGACCTAACAGACATCAAAGGAGAAGTGAAAAAGAACAGCTTTGGGTTCCGGCTCTTCGTAGCTTTCTGACCTCTAGCAAGAAAATGAACATTTTTGAACCCCAGTTTTCTGATCTGTAAATAATAATAATCTCTGTCTAATTCCATGATTCTAAGGATAAAATGAGATAATATCAATAAGACTCTCAACAACTCTCAAGCATTCTTCGTGGGCAAAGTATTATTGCAATTAAGGCAGAAAAGTCATTTAGGTTTTTTCGCCGAGCCAGTTCACTTTCTTCTGGGTCCCTTTGTGTCTACGTGACTCCTACTGTCCCCCTTCTGGCCCACGGAAGGTTATAGAAGGTACGACCATCACTTCTGGTCCTGGAAGCCCTAGGAGGTCTTCGAACTGGTTCTTCCCCTGCTGCCAGCCGGATGTGAAGAGTCCGGGGGTGCGCTCTGCCGTCCAGGAAGACAGGGGAGCTGCGGGAGACGAGGAGCTGGTCCTGAGGACAGCCGCCCAGGGCACTGCCCCGCCAGGCCTGTCCCGGGGACGTCTGCGAACAGGAAATAAGCACCCATCGCTGAGCTTTTGCATTGTTTGTCACAGCAATGAGTCTACCGTGGCTCATACGAGTAACACGAACTCTGTAGTGTATGCGTTAAGTGATGTGATTAAAACAGTTTTCACTTCCTTTTGCCAAGAGGAAAATAAACTGCAAGTAGGTGGTCTTCATATTTTACATAAATGATTATGTTTTAAGGCCATAAAAGTTATGTTGATAAAAATAGAAATTTCTAATGGGTATTGTAAATTTAGAGGGACGGGCGAACAAAAAAAGGTCCGTTTACCTTTGTTTTCTGTAAATCTCTTTTCACGTGTGGGCTTTTCCCATTGTAGTAGCCAAGGATACATTTTTATATTTGTGATGCAAAATCTTAGAAATTTAAACCCCTTGGTCGTCTCAGCCAATGCTTATGATTCTGACTCTCGGTTACTACCTTATAATTTAGAAATTACTTGCGCGGTCACAGATGAGTTGGTCGACGCGTTGGGCAGTCAGTTGATAAGCCGGCTGGTTATTTGATGAGTCAGGTCATCGGTTGAAAAGCTGGTTAGTTCGATTCAAATTGGGTCGATGACGGTCTACGAGTTAGATTAATTCTGTGGCCTAGCTTTTGCGGCTAAAAGCAGGTTTTTTGAGCAAGCCCGACTTGCCGAGTGCTCGGGCCGTCCGCCGAGGGGCGTGTGAGTGTGCGCGTGCACACACGCGTCTTGTGAATAGGGGAGGGAATGGCACGAACGCCCAGCGTCCGTTTCAACCAGGGCGCGAGTACGGGACCTTTACTCTTCTCACACTTGACCCAAAATGGCACCTTGAAAAATTCCAATTATCGACTGTCTGTAGCAACAAAGAGAATATTGTTAGAAGCATGTTTAAATAGATTAGAGTGACACGTATAATACACATCTACAAAAGTGTATAAAAATAAAGCGTTTGAAAAAAAAAAATTTCAAGCGTGACTTTGAAACGAAACGAAAAAGAGGAGGGACCCGAAACCTCCCAATTCAATTAAGCGCTTCGTCGCGGACGGGGAGCCCACGCTGGGAGAGCGAGCGTGGGTGTCACCCGAGTGACAAAGTTCACACACACTGCGAATGTCCCGCGTCCCTTTCGGGATAATGGCAGGCGTTACGGAACAGGATTCTCGCTGAACGTGCCGGGTGGGGGGGGGGGCGGATCTGCGCCAGGTTATGCCAATAATTGCCGGCCCCCCAGGACTCTGGCTCAGAAATTTTTGTGTGTTCTCAGGAGACAAAAACGAGAGATCATCAAAGGCGGCGGCACGCAGCAGGGCTGTCATAAGCCTGAAGTTACGACTCCGACATGCCACAGAAAGCCGCGCCGGCACCTCTCCAGCGCATCGCCGCCGGTAATTAAAACCCCGATCCCTGCTGCTTCATCATCTCATTAGCAACGGGGGCGCCAGACTTTTATCCTTGTTTGTCAGGAATCAAACATACCAGAGAAACTCTGATTATAAATGGATGAAAGTCGAGTTAAACTTTTAAATAAGGGAAGGGGACGGTGCACGATGGTTTTGCTCAAAGCTGATTAAAGAGACCCATTTTCGTTTCTATGAAAATAATGTCTCGGTCCAGCCCGGCGGGGCAGAGGTCGTGGGCCGCCTGGCTGCGTGCGCCGCGTTTCGTGAAGGGGGCTTCGCTGTGCGAGCGGTTCTCACGTAAAACACACAGCCGTCAGGGCCAGCGTCCTGACAGCCCCAGTGTGAGGGGCGCCCTGCTTTTCAAGGCTTTTGATGGGGTCACAACACCGCCCGCCCCCCTGGCGGCGTGTGCTCTGGCACCCTCGAGGGAGGAGGGCTGGCCCCGTCGTTGACGGAGCCCGGCGAGCTTTCCGTTTATTTGAAGAACTTGTCTTTGTGAATGCGGACGGGCGAAGGACCCGAGGCCGCTCTCAGACGGTCGATTTCTCCGAAGATTATTTCCGAAGCAGGACATTTCCTTCAGAACCCGCGCTGTTTTCCTCCGGGTCGGAAGGACCCTCCAGCTGCCCCTGCTCTGTGGCACTCGGCCGAGTTCCAACCTGGGCTCCAGGACCGGTGGGCGTCAGGGCCAAAGGCAGACCAGCTTCCAGGACATGTCCGCTCATTTTACCTCGCTTCGATTTTCACGCAAGCGTCTCCCACGATCAGTCACTCGCCTTTGCGTCCAAAGCGCACTTGCTGGGGACCCGAGGCCGTGGCTGAGCTGCTGCTCCCTGGAAGCGAGAAAACCTTCCCGTGGCCCGCGTCGCTTCAGAAGGAGGAAACATGTATGATGTTAGTAAACGCTGCATATTCTCGACCTCGGCACTATCGACACGTGGGGCCAGGTCGGTCCTGGTGGCGGGACCGTCCCGCGTGTCCCAAGGCTCAAGCAGGATCCCTGGTCTCCACCCGTCAGATGGCGGCCCACCTCCCGCGCGACAGCCAGAGTGTCCCCAGGACAGCGCCAAATGTCACCGGAGGGAAATTGACCCCAGCCGAGAAGCACTGGAATGAGGTATATGCAGTGTGAGGCCATTTGTGCCACACTCACACTCACACACACGCGTGCACACACACACACACACACACACGAGAGTGACCGCATGGGCCATCCCGGGAAGGGACGCAAAGTCTCATGGGGTAAGAAGTAGCCTCCTCTCCTAGGCTGGGGGCGGGGACAGGGGCACGGGGGACGGAGTCTCCCCCGAACGCTCGCTCACACCTTTCAGATCCTGCGTCCCGGGCGTGTGCAGAACCTCTTTTAAGCAGCCAACAAACACGTGACTCAAGCCAGGGGCATTCCCAGAGGTAAATAACTGAAGAAGTCGCTGCATAAACGGGGACATGGGCGGATCAGTAATGATCAGACACTGAGGCTGCTTCCAGTTTCTCTGTTTATAAACGAATTAACTAACTGCCGGTGTGAACACAGAGCTAATCGGAATCACACCAGCAAGAGCAGAGAGCAGGCCGGCTGCACGTCGCCGAGGCCGGGGTTCCCGGTTTATTTTACCATCGTAAGCAGTGCCTACAGGACACGCGCCCTTTTCACTCCGCCTGGCGAACGAAAGATCCTCGAAGCTTCAGATCCCCGCGAAGCCATCTCTCCCCGCTTTACGGGAGGAGTGAGGAGAGGCAGGCTTACTGGGAAGCAGCTGAGTTTGTCCCCATTTTACAGGTTTGAGTTTATAAGGCTAACATTTTGCTCTGCAGGCAAAAAGCCTGTCACTGGCAAGCTACCTGCACCAGTCCCCAGGAGGACGGTGTGGCCAGGTGTCTGGCCGTGCCGTGGTGTCTGGCCACTCCAGAAGGCTGTAGTGAGTCCTGTCCCTGTCACCAGCCTGGAACGCCACCCGCCGCACCAAAGCGTCCCGTGGGAACGACTGGCTCTGGGTTTGGACAAGCCGTCATGGTGCTACAAGCATCTCAGCTGCACAGCACGTAACCTGGATGTCGGCCTGCGGTGCAAGCACGGCCGTGAACCAGGAATCCTGACTCTGTCACTAACGGCGAGCGAGCCGGGTGATCGTGGCAGTTCGCATGCTCCCAGAGCCACGCCGACTCACGCGTGAAGCGGAGAGCTGGACCGGGACCCGCCCCACGTGTCCGGGGCCCGCGGTTCCTACGGCAGTTTCTTAAACGAAGATTTCGGTGAGTGGGGAAAATGTTTTCACTGCTCCAAGCGAACTGGAAAATAGCGTGTTAAATGGATCACATCATTTAACTCCGTTGCATAACCCACGTCCGAAGGCGAGTCAGCAGGCGGGGCGGGAACGCGGGCAGGTCGCACAGGAAGTGGCGAGGAAGCTGGAACTTAGGACAGAAACGGGCGGGGGTCGGCGTTCCCAGCACGGCGCGACTGCGAGGTTCTCTTTTTCCTCTGTGAGTCACGGAGTAGAACAGGTGAGTGAGATAACGGTTGATATCCCCGGGGCTCAGTTCTGGACGCTGCAGTGTGTTGTCTGGAGCAAGGGGGTCCCCACTTCTGGGCCGTGGACCGCTGAGCTAGATCGCACTGAGCACCGGGCCCAAGATGCGGACTCTGATCCTCGTCCCCACTACACAGATGAAGAAACGGGGCCGGCGGGGGTCAACGGCTTGCCCCAGGCCACGCGAGGAAGGGTTTGGGCCCAGGAAGTCCGACTTCGAAATTTCTACTCGTAATTCCCAAGCAGAAGAAAGCCATAAGGAGACCAATTTGGACTTTGCACAACAAAAACCCTTCCGGAAGTAAGTCGGAAGTGCTCCAACACAAAGGGACCATCTGTTTGCAACTACGAAGCGTATACCCTTCAATTTTAGAGAAAACACTTACTTTGAAGCTTTAGGTTTTAACAAAAAAAAATATTTTGCAGGTATTAAAAGTCATAACAAATACGCAACTGACGTTCAGACGGGCGGAGTGTTTTTTTGGGTAGTTTGGCCATTGGACATGTTTCCTTTTGACGAGGATGGTGTGCATTGCCTGTTCGCCTGTGGGGATACTGGGGAGGTGGATTCCTCCGCGGTGAGACAGCTTCCCAGGTGAGTGCCGCGCCAGGTGAGACTCAGCCACCAGCACAGAGCCAGGGCCTGACCGCAAGGCCCGGCCACTCCCACCAATTAGCCCTGTTTCCAGTGTCAGGAGCCGCCCTGGAAGGAAAACACAGCTTCCCAAACCCGAACGATTCACCTGTCCCCCGCCCCGGCCCCTGCCAAGCGGGCGAGAGGTGCCAGGCTCTTCACTCTGCCGGAACGTGGGGGGCCTTTCCGCTTTCTCCCTCGTGAACTGCGTCCTGACCAAGGCCCCCCGGGGGCCCAGATGCCCCGCCAGGGACCGGGCTTGACTCCCCAGAGGCGGGAAGCGGAGGCCGCACGAGGCCGAGGAGGCCGCCCTGGCGCCCTTCCTGGCTGACTTTGCGTGCGGGGGCGGCTCGCGCCCGTGAGGCCCAGAATCGGCTCCCGCCGGCAGAGCCAGACTCGAAGTGCTCTGCACAAAAGCGTCTTTTCCGCGGCGCGTCCCCTCCCGTCAGCCAGGGCCCAGCCCTTGCGCTTTCTTTGTTGAAAAGGAAAAAAAAAAAGATCACACTTAAGCAAAGGCAAGCGGCAGCCTCGACTGCCAGCGCCATTAGCCAGGCCTCGCCGGGGCTTTGATGTCGGCGGGGGGCCCGGCGCTGCCGGTGCAGGAGGAGACTGATACTTTAAGCGATTTCTTTTCATCCCTTTAACTTAATGAAAGATTAATGACCTTCTTATTTTTGTTTCTGCTCCTTTTTCTCCCCCTCTACTCCCCCCCACCCCCACCCACCCACCCTTGTTGAAATTGAAAATCCGGCCCGGCCCTACGATGGCTGGTTTTCCGGATCGTTGGGTTTTGTGAGGGCGAGGCCCCCTCCTTCGCTGCCACCTGCAGACGGGACCACCTACGCCCCGTCCTTGTCACCCAGGTGTGTGTCCACAGGGGAGGTGCCGCGTGGCAGGCGAGCGGATGGCCGCGGCACTGGAGAACCCGGTTTGATGGGAACCCGCCTCCCTTCCCCGGAAACGGGCCGGAGCAGCTTGGCGGACGGGTTCTGTCTGGCCCTGTGTGCCCTGGAGCCGCCACAGGAGGCCGTGGGCTGGTCGGGATGATCATGGTGGGCCTGGCTGATCGGGCTGCTCAGAGGCAGGAAAGGAGGAAGGCCAGGCCCTCCGCCCTCACCCCACCCCGGGCTTGCTCCTCCCCCCATCATCCAAAAAAGCGTGTCGTTCCCGACACCAGCCCAAGCCCACCCACTCGCCCGCATCCGGCCCATCAACAAAACCCGTCGTTCCAACAAAAACTCCAGAAAACATCCCAAGGACGCCACGTCTGTTCATGTCCACATCCGCCCAAGTTCAGGTCGGCTTGGCTGCCGCCCGGAGGACAACCAGAGCCTGTCTCCCCATCCGTCCTCTGGTGGTCCTAAAACTAAGGCCACGCCACGGCCCTGCTCAAAACCCTCAGTGGCTTCTTAGTTCGCTTGGAGGAAAAGTCAAACTCGTTGCTGGGATGCTGCCAGGCCGCGTTTGCCCGGGCGGCCGGACGCTGAGCGCCCGCTAAGGCCCCTGTCTTCCCGCGGCTACCTCCCCCGCTCGTCCTCATCCTCACACGCTGGGCCCTCTGGTCTTTCCAGCCTCGTGGACGCCCCACGCCTCCTGCTGGAGCCCGAGCTGCGGGACGTGGGCACCCGTCGGCCCAGTTCACTCCCGCTCACCTGCCGCGTGCCCGCCGGGCGTGTGTGCCAGCCACGCATCAGGGTGGGGAGGGGTCAGCGCTGGGCAAGACTAGCCCCTCCGTTCATGGGGGACGAGGGGGTCTTCGTGGTCACCCTCGCGAGAAGGAACACCACGTGCGAAGCACATTGCGGCACCTGAGCCGCAGAGAAGATGCCAGAAATGGTCTCCACTATTTCGCCGACTGAATCCGGGAGAGGTGGAGAGGTGGGAGGGCCAAGCCGGACACCCGAGGGGGACATTTAGGGTGTGGGTGGAAGGCCCGCGCTCCCTCGGCTGGATGCAATCGTACGGTCAGCGCTTCCTGCAACTTCGGGGGTCGAGTACAAAACGAGCCCAGGAGGACAACCCGGACTCACGCTGCTAGAACGGGGCAGCGCCTGCTCACGCCGTGGCTCTGCTGCTGTGTTCAGTGAGACGCAGCGACGTCTCGCCCTGAGGGGCAGTGAGCAGCCACGTTTATTCGTAATCCGGTGAGTGTACCATTTCGGGTGGACTCCGTGAAATCTGAGAGGCCCAGCTGTGGTGCACCTGGGCGGCGGGGTCCCCGACCCCTGCGAGGGTGCCGGTCCACGCTCTCTGGGCCCGACTCGGGCTTCCCGTGTGTCACCCGGACCTTCCGGAGCCGTCTGCCCCAGAGTCTTTCAAAACCTCCCCCGGGCGGGGTCACCGCAGGGCGGGGTCACCCCGCGGCCAGGGCTCCGTGAGAGCTCACGTGGACCAAAGTGCGTGGCAGAGGAGGAGGCCTGTACAACCTCTAAGATCGGCCCATCGGTGACACTGATGTTTGGGTCAATCCTTCATCATTAAACAATTCTGGTTCCGGTGAAAATGAGAATGTGTTGGGCCCTGTGATTCTCCTGCACGGAGCGTCCAGACCCCCCATTCAGTGTGCTGTAGCTGCCCCTCCCGCCAGTCACTCTAAGACCAGAGTCTCGGGGTGCACGTGCCCCCCCCCCGAGACTGTCTCAGACCAGGGCCAACATCTCGTTTCCAACCCAAAGTGGCTGTTCGATAAAAAATGCGCCATTCTGCCCTTGATAGAACCTAGCGAAGACACAGCCTGGGGCCCGGGGTTAAAATACACCCCCGTCTTTTAATAACTCGACTTCGGATCAGGAATCACGGCCGTCTAATACCATGAAAATTAAACAGAAATTTTCTGCCATTACACCGAGCAGCCTGCGTAATCAACCAGTCATGAAAAGGAATAATTTATCATGGCCCGTGACTCGCGAGAGATCTGAATAGATGTCCTTTCTCCACCTCCAGAGGAAGAGCAGAACTCGCTTTTTACCTCGCAGACGCCGGCGTGCGACGCGACCTCTCTGTCTGGGGAACCTCCCCACTGGAGGGGGAAAAAGTAGATGTTACATCAAAACCTCTTTTATAACGACGACCACCAAGCCACCTGTCTCTTGCGTTCCCCCGGGGGAAGGCGCCCGGAAGGGGCTGTCCCCGGCTCGGGGAGAATGTCGCGAGAAGGCGAGGCAGGTTTTAACACGGATTTCAATCAAACGGCCTTTTTGAATGCATTTTTCTGGTGTTTGAAGATTTAAATAATTACCGCCTTTGCGTACTCCTTATCAGACGTCTTGAGAAATCGGCGTCATCATCCCTGCCTGGGAGATGGGCCAATGGGAGCCCAGAGACGGGGCCTGATTTCCGGAAGGGCATCGGTCTCGGTGAGGAGGCTCGGACGGAGGCCGGGTCTGTCTGGAGCCGAAGCCCAAGGCCCCCTGTCTGACAAGAGGCGGCAACCTCTGCCCCTTCTCCTCCCTCCTCCTTCTCTTCTCCCCGCGTCCCTCCGTCACAGGTCGCCGCTGGGGATGTCTGAGTCCCCTGGGGAGCGGTGCCAGGTTCCCTCCCACTGGCGCTGCGTGGGGCTCGACGTCCTCATTCGACGTCTGTGCCCGCCTCTTGCTCGGAGCATCCTGCGGGCAGGTCCGTCTGGTTCACGCGTGCGTCCCACAGTGTCCGAGGCACACCTGGGCCAGGGCGGCGTTCGGTAGGTTTTCACCGAACAAACCCACAAGCCAGTGCAGAGGAACGCTGCAGGAGCGCCACAAGACCAGGACGGGAACGTGACTCGGGGACGTCATCCCTGGGCTTTCGCCAGGGGCTCCGGGCTTGACCGCTGCCCTCTGCCGCGCGGTAGCCGGCAGGGAGACCCGAGTTCTCCCGGCCTCTCGGTTCCGCAGAGCACCTGCAAACCCGTCCGGCTCGGGTTTTTACTGCCTGGTGTAACGAAGCCTCTTCCTGTGCTTTTTTTTTTTTTTCTTTTTTAATGAAAAGCTACCACCTGAATTCAGTGTTCCTACATGATCTTCTTGTCCTTAATCACATCTGATACCTGCTTAGATCCAAACTGAGGTGGCTCCACGACTGTTAATCAGCTCACTCAGAAGCAGTCATGGAGTCTCCAGCAGAGAGTCCTCGCTTTTCGTGTTTACGTTGTGTGAGTGTGTGAGCCCCGTGCAGGAACGGCGCTTGGCTTGATGGAGAAGCTTCGTCTGCTCGGCTCTTGTGGGAAATGGCTGGGCACAGCCTGGCTCCGCTGGCCTCTCGAGGTCACGCCTGGCGCCTGGCAGGAGCAGGGACACCCCGCGGAGGCCCAACGCAACCTCATCCTGCCCGCGTCTGCCCCCCGCCTTCTCACCTACCCTCTTGATCTTTCAGCAGCCAGTAAAAGTTGGCCTGGCCCAACCAGCTGTCCTTTACAGCAGAAGAAATGCAGAGACAACCGACTGTCACCCTCGATTATTCCGAGCCAAGGGCCGTGCTCTATGCGGCTTCGTGCCCTCGGAGGCAGGTGCCGAATGCCGCTCAGTGAGTAATGCCCGCAGCGTTAGGCTGGGGTCGACCAGATCTCCCTGCTGTGAGCTCACCGTTCTCCCTGCTGTCAGTAACGAGTTTCCGATGGGGAGACACTGGGAGACGAAGGAAATGCCCTGTTTCTCATCAAACTTCCACCCGCCAACTTTAGCATCCACGGGCGATTCTTGTCTGGAACAGTTACTGTTGTAGTGTTTGCCACATGGTTATTCTGCCGGTTTCTTTCAAATATGACCACACAGTTCGTAAACATCGCACCTGAACGGCTCCAGGATTTTGGCTCTCAGCTGTCTGACCTTGTGTGTCTCCTGGTCCCCAGACTTTGTTCCTCTTATCTGTAGGTTGGGGATAATAACAGTAATTGGCTCATGAGGGTTGTCTGGAAATTAAATTAAATGATGCGTAGAAAGCTCTTCGAACAGTGTGCGAAGTGCAGGAAAGAGTCCTTCGAGGAGAGTTACTATGTTTACATCGTGTGTATCAATGGCGCTCAACACTCATGGTTTCCGAGAACAGAACTCAATTTTAGAGGATTCTGTGCATTTAGAAGATTTCGCGATATTGCCTTGAAACGGGCAGACTTGTTCGCAGAGGCGGAGGGTGTCAGTCCGTGCCCGGGAGCGGGCAGCTCCTCGGGAAAGGTGTGGACACCCCCCGAGACGCCGCGGAGCTCCGGCCGCTCCTCCCGGCTCCCCGGAGCGAACATCCGCGAGCCTGGCGGGGGGACCCTGCTTGTTCTCCCCGTAAATATAAGCGGTGTGCCAGAAGTCGCCGCCGCGGAGCTGCTCTGTGGGGCTGGGGACTGGGGCGTGGGGCGCACCTCGTGAGGCGCCGCGGTCGGGGCGCATCTCGCGCGCGGCCGAACCGGGCTGTGCAGCTGGACGCGGCGTTTGCGTGGGTGACGTCAGGGCGATGGTGTTTAACGGCGTGTGAGAGGGCGGCACGGGGCTCGCAGGCGCTCGGCCCCCAGGCCCCGCCTTATGCGCGCCTGCCGCAGACCTGCACCGAGGCTCATTCACTTACGCCGCCTCCGCCCGGCAGCTGTGGGCGTCCGAGGGGACGGGACCACGAGCGGCTTCCTTGGCGTCTGCTCCGCGTGTCCGCTGGGCAGTGACACCCTGTGCGGACCGGCCTGCTCCAGCTCCCGTGGGTCACACGGGGGAACATTCATCGTACTGGCCTGAGTAGCGTCCCTGTCCCCAAAGCCATGCCGACCTGGAACCTCGCTTGGAGAAAGGGTCTTTGCACTGTAATGAGGTCAAGACGACCTCGAGGTGGATTAAGGTGGCCTCAGCCCATGACTGGGCTCTCTGTAAGGGGAGGGGGACGCGGGCACGGAGACCCACAGGCAGGGGCCTCGCGAACGCTGAGGCAGAGGCCAGGCTGACGCCCCTGCAAGCCCCGGAAGCCAAGGGCCCCTGGGAGCTGGGGAGAGTCCCTCCCCCAGAGTCTCCAGGGACAACCAGCCCCGCGGACACCGCGATTCAGACTCCCCACCGCCAGAACTGTGGGAGGAGCACCTCCACTGCTCTGAGCCCCCCCAGTTCACTGCCGCTTTGCTACAGAAGCCTAGAAAATGCACCCAACAATACCCTCCCAGGCCGTCTGTGAGAACCGATTTGAATACTGCGTAGCAAAAGCACCTTCCAGGCAGGCGGAGGCTCTGGACGGGTGCTGATGCGGGGAGGGGCTGAGGGAGGAGCCCCAGAGGCAGGGCGGGGCCCCACTCAGCAGGGCGGGCCGCTCCATAGCCTAGGGACTTGCGGGGTGGGGGGGGGCTCCCCTCTTGTGAGTCTTGGCTCCCTTCTCTGTGAAGCAGGGACGCCTCTCCCTTCCGGTGCTGTCGGGGGAGACGTGACGTGGGACAGTGTGTAAAGTACCAGCTCGGAGGAGGAACCCCGGAAACGGCAGCTGCATGGGACGAACCCCCTGGTGCTGGGTGTTGGGGACACCCCGTGGGATCACCCCGCGGTATTCAGCGTGTACTGGGGATGCGTCCCGCTCGGTGTGTGGGGCGCCAGGAAGCCGTGTGGGTAACGGGGCCGCTCAGCCCAAAAGGAGTAAGGAGCACGCGGGACAGGCGGGAGGGGGAAGGGAGACCGTCACCTCGTGACGTCACCGCCGAGCCCGCACGGCGGGGCACGGCTGCTCCCGCCTGACGGGCGGTGCCGTCCCCTGCTGACCCCGAGGCAACTTAAGATGAAAGAAAATGCATTAGATCACGGAGACTGGGAAGGGCTGATCCTCAGGTCAGTGTAGCCAACGCGTGGGAGTAGGAGCTGAAATCGGGGTGACTCACGGCCCCCGCGAGACGCGAAGGGCTGTGCGAGGGGGCGGGGCGTGTGCGTCGGTGCACGTGTGAACCCAGGCCTGCGGATCTGAGCTCCCGAGCCCTGCGCAGGCGGGTCACCCCCACGGAAGAGGCCCGGCCTCTCGGGCGGACCCGCCGACGCCCGCAGGACGCGCCTCGGGGAGCGGCGGGGAGCGGCGTCTGCACGGGCTGCGGCTTTGAAGTCGGAGGCGTGGCGGCCGAGGCTCGGCGGCTGGTCGGGGCGGCATCCCACGCGCGGTTCTCCAACGTTCGGGCGAGCTGCCGGTGCCGGCGCTCGCGTTTTCCGGCCTCCGCGGTCGCGCCGCCCTCGCGGATCTTGAGCGAGGACAGAGCGCGAGGGGGAAACGCGCGTCTTCACCTGGGCTGCGCCGGCGCTGGCCGCGAAGCGCCCACGTCCGGGCCCGGCGCCCTGCGTTTCCTCCTCCGCTGCCCCGAGGAAACAGCCTTCCGACCTCTCGCCGCGACCACGCCGCGCTGACAAACCCGACTTAGGGCGCGCGGCTTCCCGCCCTGCGCGCGTCCAGCCGTCACTATCCCGTGCGCCCTCGGCGCGTGCGAGACACCCCAGCACCGCCCCCTTCTCGCCCGCGGACGCGGGCGCGACGCGCGCTCCGTCCGTCACGCAGTCGGCGCGGTGGGTGGACGGCCACGCGATGCGGAAAGGTGCGGGTGCCGCGTGACGGCTGGAATCCTGGACGGTGATTCCCGGGGGCCTCGCCGGGAAGGCGGCATCTGAGCGGAGACTCTAGGGAGCAGAGGGGACGAGGCGGGCGGCTCTCGGAGGGGAACAGCCAGCGCAGGCCGCGTGGGGCGCTGCAGCCTGGGCGAGCCAAGGGGAAGGCGGCAGCCGGGCGGGCCGCAGGGGCGGCGGGGGCGGCGGGGCAGCGCGGGCGCGTGGCGGCGGGGGCAGAGGGGGGGCGGCGGGCTCCGCGAGGGGTCCGGCTCTTGCTCTGAATGAGGTGGGGAACGGCCAGAAGGGCTCAGGAGGCTGGTGACAGGGATGACTTCAGCTTTCATAGGGTCACTCTGCCTGCTGTATGGGCAATGAACTCAGGGAGTCGGCTGGCGCAGAAGCTCAGGGGGGAGTTAAAGGGAGGCCAGGGGATGGCAGGGGACGTGAGCAGGAGCAGATTCTACGTCCCTTCAGATAGATGAATAGAGAGACAGACAGACAGACAGGCAGACATAGAGGATAGATAGATAAATAGCTAGCTAGCTAGCTAGATAGATATAAGATGATAGATGATGATGATAGATAGATAGATAGATAGATAGATAGATAGATAGACAGACAGAATGACAGATGATAGGTAGAGAGATAGATATAGATAGATAGACATAGATAGAGAATAGATAGATAAATAGCTAGTTAGCTAGACAGATAGTTATAGGACGGTAGATGATGATGATGATGATCGCTAGAATGACAGAGAATAGATAGGTGATAGACAGACAGACAGACGTAGAGGATAGTTTCCTACCGAGAGCTCGCAACAAGGCTGAGGTGAACTTGGAGCAGTTTGCCGTGGAAGGAGCGAGAAGGGACACAGGCTTCAGAAGGTAAGGACTCGGCATCCGAGGTTCCGCGGAGTCCTTGGCGGGGTGGGGGGAGGGGAGACCACACGCTTTCCTGAGAGCGAGCCTTCCCGAGACCCCGCCGTGGAAGTCCGCTGTCAGGGGAAGTGCGTCACGTCGTGCTAATGCGTGATTCTGCTGGAAAACTTACTGGAATGGCTGGCACTCGATTCACTCTGTTTCCTCTAAATATGTGTCCATTCGTGACTCCGACTGATCAGGGCAGACAATGAACCTATTTGAACAGATTTTGGCTTTATGTTTCAATTTTTCCCCTCTGTTAACCATACAGTTTTAGGCTTAGCTGTTACCGGGTTCACATCATGGGACTCTAATTAAGGGCCGATAACAGGCGGCTCCTCGCGGTCACCCAGCAGGAGCGAGTCCCAGAACCGGAGGTCCGTCTCGGTGCTGGTACACGCGGACCAAGACAGAGGGTTAAACACTTCGAACGCTCGTTTCGGGCCGATCTCTAGGATCCCCTGGGCATTTGGGGCGGTTTCGTGCAGTTGACATTGAAATGTGGTTGGACCTTGAGCCGCTGACACTCCGGGTGAGGCACGGGCGAGGGCTGCAAGCGGAGACTCCTCCTTTCCCGTCTCCCCCGGGCACAGAGAGTCACTGACGAGGTACTGCAACGGGCGGGCATGACCTGTCTGAAGGGCGCGCTTCTGTTCTCTGCCCTGAGCCAAGCAGCCCAGCTCCTCACCGCCGCACTTCGGCCGCCTCCCTCGCCTGCCCTGCCCAGATGTCCCCAGAACACAGCAGGCGTCCGTCCCACCTGCTTTTCCGGAGGAAGGGAGTCAAAGCTAGGGGCGTCCATGCCCTGCGAGGCTGCGGAGTGGCCCCCTCCTCCATCTCCTCCTCCTCCCCGGGGGCTCGGCAGGTGCGGTCCCTGCACCTGACTCGCTTCTGCCCTCTCTTGTCTCGGCTGCTGAGTCTTTCCCGAGCTCCCCCCCAAGCCGCTGAACACCGCAACCCGTAGGTTCTCCTCGGAGCGCGGCGCCTTTCCAGATGCTGTCGCTGCAGAGCCGTGTGGCATTAAAGAAAAGCGTCGCGGACAGGAGCGAGCCGGGAGCCGCGGTCCTTGCCCTCAAAAGCAGGGCGGGGGCGGAGGACGCACGTGTGCCTCTCTGTTCAGACTCTTAGAAACATTTTATGAGCAGAGGCAACAGAGGACGCACAGTGCTCGATGAGAGGCGGAGCGGGGCCGTGTGCCTTTTTCGAAGGGAGCGAGAAGAGACTCGGAGAGGAAGGGAGACCGAAGCGCCTTCTTCTCACCATGGCCACGGTCCGTTTCGGCCTCGTCCCGGAACGCGAGAGCGGACGTTTGAGACCTGTCTCCCCTGCCTCTTCGGGGATCCGGAAGGAAACCCCTACTCCGAAATACTTTACAAATTGAAGTGTCTAACAAGCAGTTCTGTCAACAAATGCCTTTTCCTTTCTCCGGAGCTTGGTGCTGGCATGTTTTCCGAAGTGGAATTTTTAGTTACGGCTATAAAGCTCCAAACGCCCCAGGCTACTGGCCCGCACCCTGCCCCCCCCCCCCCATTCTCTTTCATCCTGTTTTCCAAAGCTCCTTAACAGGCATCCTCCCACCATGGGGTGCGAGCCGGACCCCGGGGCCGTGGCACCCACCCCCACCTTGAGCGAAAATGCGGGAGAGGTCACCCGAAAGGCGATTCTGAGGTGCGGCTTCTCTGCGTGTTTCTGCGAGACCGCTCCCAGCCTGGGCTCACCCCCACCCAGGAAATGCCTTCCTTCTGCAGTGTCCTTCCCGGGGCGGGGGGGGGGTGCAGGGGGGAGCGGGGAACAGGAGTCGTCAAGCCAATGTGGTCTCCGGCTGCCGGACCCTCTGGCCATAAACTAATCTACTGTGGGACCCATCGCCGTCTCCTCTTTGGAGAAAAAAAATTCTTCCTTCCCTGTGCCCCACCCCGCCCCCACTGGGGGTTCGTGAACCTGAGGTTCAGCTCCTCGGCCCTCACGAGTGGCCCCTCTCGCCTTCGTCAGCGAGCACGCGCCCACCGGCCGGTGGCGGACAAACCCGTCCCTCCCGCCCTCCTCGGCTGTGGCCAGCCACTTTCCATCCGTGTTCTCTGAGGACACAGAGGTTCTGGAGGCCGTTGGCCTTCCAAAGGCCGAGTGCACGTTCAACTTCCGCTCCCATCCCACCGGCTTCGACGAAGCCGCCGGCCTTTTGACGCCCCCCACCCCCGACTTCTCCTTTCTCCTCCTTCCCGCCCATCTACCGGCTCCCTCTCTGTTCTCACTGTCCCCAGGCGCCATTGCCCTTAGTCTCGTCCCTGGTCCCCCGCTGTCCCCTCTGCAGACATTCCCCGAGGACCCCGACAGCCCCCCGCGGGCTCCGCCACCACACGCTGAGCCCCGACTCCGTCGCATCGCCCCGAACCTTCCTGCTGAGCTGCCGGCTCATTTCCCAAGTGCTTCTTGAACATCAGCCTCTCATAGTCTCCAGTCACCTCAAAGGTGGAGTCCCTGTCCCGTGACCCAGGCCCGACGCTTCTCCGGGGACCACTGTCAATGCTGACGGCTTCCGGGCCCATCTGACCGGACCCCGTCTTACCCCATCCCCCTTACCTCCCGAATGTGGCCGTCCTCCCGCCTGGACGGCTGGCCCCAGGCAGTGACCCATTATCCCTCTAGCTCGACTTTTGTTCGAGACCATACATCAGAATCTCTGGGGGGCTGTACATGTTCCCGAAGAACATTTACCTAGCGTTTGCAAATGCACCTCACTTAACATTTAACATTCAGAGTCAGCTGTCAAGGCCGGTCTCTCGTGCGCTTCCCTCCGTCCCGCTGCGAGGGAGAGGGGAGCCAC
The DNA here is from genome assembly GCF_014176215.1 of Rousettus aegyptiacus. NCBI lineage: Eukaryota > Metazoa > Chordata > Mammalia > Chiroptera > Pteropodidae > Rousettus > Rousettus aegyptiacus. The sequence continues at coordinate 1,119,906 of NW_023416308.1, forward strand.
CTGCTCAAGGCCCCCCCGGCCGGAAACACCCTGATTAACGTTCATGGCCTTTATTCGTTCTCAGTTATTTACGTCCACAGATCGTGTGTCTATTTATACTTCTATTCTCAAAGCCGTTGATATATTGATTTAGATAAAGAGTTCCTCCTTCAGTAAATGAAGCCGCTTAAATTTTACATCTACCCGATGTTAACAGCCCTTGCCCTGTACGTCAGAAAACCAGGCTCATCCAATGTGCTCACGTGTAGTACTTCTGATCTAGACACACACCTTAAATGATAAATTGGCCCAAGACTAGAAATCCACGCAGCATGGTAGTTAATTGTTCTCTCCTCCCAGAGGTTCTCACCAGAATAATCACACATGCATGTACATGTATGCACATGCACACACATGTAAGCATGTACAGAAGGCACAGCACACATGCACATGCACTCACATGCTCACTCACATGCATGCACACAAGTACCCATGCATACTGCATGCACACGCGTGCACACACTTTGTGCACACATGTGTGCACATGCACACACGTGCATACTCATATACATGCGCACTCTGCGTGCATGCATACACATGCACATTCATGCACACACTCATGCACCCACACAATGCACACTGCATGAACACACTGGCACATACATGCACCCCCACACACATGCACATGCACATGCATGCACACACAGGACATACATGCATACACACAGGCACACACACATGTCTCACCTTTCGCTGTGTCAAAATTTACAGTTCCTTATACTCCACATTACTTTAGGTTCCTTTTTTTCTCATTTTTATTTATAAAATCAATTGTAAACATGTTTCGAGGGCGTCGTTTAATGATACACAGTAGAGAATCACAGGATTTGTAAAAAAAAGTAGCTTTAAAGTTTATGGAATAAGTTTCAATGTGTTTGTTATACGGAATTTTTTTTCTTTTTGATGTAAACTTAAGTTTTTATTGAATTTAGTGCAATGTACAGTATGGAACATACACGGGAAATGACATAAAGAAAATGTAGGACCTCATAACATAGAACCAAAACCCTTGCGGCTGTCATCCGGGTCTGGAAGTAGAACTTAGTCCCTGTGCCCCGCCCCCGCCCACCCCGAGAGGCTCTGCCTGCCCACCGGCCCCGCCTCCACGGGAAGAACGCGCCACCCGGATTTCCCTTTGCGGCGATTCCACTCAAATGTGCATTTCTAAACACCATGGTCTGGTTTCGTCCGTTTTAATACGTCTTTTCAGTCTATTTTAAATCTATACTCTCCTCCTTTATCCCCTTTTACTTTTCTATGTATTTTATTTGTTGGAAAAAACCAGGTCATTTGACGCGGCGTGTTCCCACGGGCGGGGCTTTCCCGGAAGCGCCGTGGTATCATCCCACGTGTTCCTCCGTTCTTGGCCTTTCCCGTAAGTTAATCGTTGGATACATCGACTTCATCACAGTCGGGGTCAGTTTTTTTTTTCCCCCAGTGAGACTACTTCATTAATGGTGGGGTGGTTATCCATCAGAAATTCATGATAATTGATTGTCTCTCTTTTTGTGTGTGACTTTAACAGACATGGATCCCCAGTCCCTAGAACCATTAACTTCTTAAACATACCCAAATGATAGATAATAATGCTATTTTTGTTTGTTTGTTTGTTTGTTAGCTAGAATAACTTCACAAAAAAGCAGTGTCCCTCATCTGTTATCGGGCCACCCATTTCCGATATGGCATTTCATTTAGTACAGTTCTCTCTCTCTCTTTCTCTCTTTCTGCTGCCAAGTTTCAAAAAAAAATGAGTTAGTTCAAAATTGAAAAGCAACCATTTCTATTTTGGTCGCAACCCTGTGAGCTGACGGATTTAAGCCTGTTTAACGTGCTTTAGTTCTTCGCCATTATTTTTCTTATCGATGCTCCAATCCGCTCCTCTTTGGTTGGTGGGGGCCTCTTCAGGTTGGCTTTAGAGGTTTCGTCCTTGACGCTGGACGTCTTAGGTGGCGGCTTCCCTGCTGTCCAGTGTGACCAGACTTTCCAGGTTGACCCTGTCCCCCTGCCCGAGACCCGGAAGGAGCCATGAGTCATTTCTCCCAAAGAAGGTCATCGCTGTCGTCTGCTTCTCTCAGTCGGCGGTGGCATTCCCGCACCGTGCTAGGGATACTCCCTTCTCTCAGTGTGCCCGTGAGCCCTTGGCTTTTTAAGGGGCGGAGTCAATAGGTTTCCGTATCCAGATCTGTAAAGACACATATCTCATGAGTTCGTACCCGTCCTTCCAGTTCAAATTCGGGACTGCACGTTTTTTAACTCACTGTTCTCTATCGTATGTGTGTCGCTCGCCTTCTACACCGGTGATCCTGGCCCTAGAGGACACGGAGGATGGTGGAATCCTAGATAATGTCGTGGCGTGTTTGCCCTGCCCCATGGTCCGTGCGCAGCAAACTCAGAATAACAGAACAAAGGCCCCGCACGGAAGAGGCTAGAACAGGTGTGCGTTTCTCTCCCGGCCGCGTCCCGGTCCATCTATCAAGGCATTCTGACGTTTTTATTCACTTCCATGTTCCTTCTAGTACAGTTTCCATGATTAAATAATATTGACGTTTACTTATAACTCTTCTCTGAGTCCTGGTCTCTCGCTTCTCAGTTTTTCTGATTCCGAGTTGACACATGCACATAACCACACGTCATTTTCTTTCCGAAGAGCGACGTTTTCCTCTGGGTTGTGGGTATGTCCTCGGTGTGTGCCTTTTCCGTCCGAGCGGATGCTTTTCCGTGTCTTTCGTTTTCTTCTCCGTTAGCTGTGGGACGGGATCTCGGCCTCCCTGTGGCCCGTTCCCGCGCAGGCTGCATTTTGTCCTTGCGCCTCTCTCCGGCTTCCAGGCTGAGTTGCTCCGGCCTCACGGCGTTTTCTGTGCATTCCTTCGCTCTTTCACTGATCGACCGCTCGACAAACGTTTAGTGAACCGTTTGGGGTTCGAACGCCAGGTAAGACTCGACTCCTAAAGCTCTCACAACGGAGACGGGGAAGCGGACCGAGAAACAGAAAGTGAATATGAAGCAGAAAGAAACAGCGGCAGGGAACCGGGGGCCAGAGGCCAAGGCGGGAATTAACCAAGGCGCTGGGGCCAGGAACCAGAGAGAGGGGCCGGCCTTTGCCAGGTGGAGGGAGGCACGGCAGGGGACGGAGTCTGGGGCTCGCCGTGTCCCTGGTCGCCGGGGTGTGTAGGTCTCAGGCGCCTTTCCCTTGCGGAGTGGGGAGCCGTCCGCAGCCGGATTTCCTGCGGCAGGGCGCGCTCACCACCCCCGCCCTGACGGTTCTCCAGGTGGGGTTCTGGACCAGCGGCCTCGGCGGGCGCCAACGGGGAGCTTGCCAGAGGCGCGACATCCCGGGCCCCGCCCTCTGCATCCGCAGGTCCGGGGGCGGGGCCAGCAGCCTGGGTGGTCATGAGCCTGGTGAGCGGGATGCCAGCCGAGGCCTGAGCACCGCAGCCCCGGGCTCTCTCAGTCACCCTTCATGACATCTTCCCCGCAGGGTCCCCCCGTTCCGAAGCCCGGTGAAGAATTCCCGGGGGTACAGGTGCACCGCAGCGTACGCACTGCGGGGGAGTCGTCATCCTCCTCCGAGGCTTTACGTCCCCTCCTGACCGAGGCCACATCCGTGCTCTGCGCTGGCGTCACCACCACAGAGAGGGGAGTCACGGCCACAGGGTGGCGCTGCCGCGCCCCGCGCCCGCCTGTCGCCGCGGTCCGGGAGCTCGGGCGTGCGCGAGGCACGCGGTCCGGGAGCTCGGGCGTGCGCGAGGCAGGGCGGGGGCAGGGGTTCTGCGCGGCCGACGTCGCCAGGGCCGAAACCGCGGTTCCGAGAGCGGCTTCACGGACGCCGCGCCTCACGGCGCCGGGGGCAGCACGCGAGGCTGAGCCCACGCAACGTCGCGCACCGGCCCCAGCAACTCCCAACGTCCCTGCTGGGTGCGGAGGACCCCAAGGCGATCGGAACCGGTCTCCAAACGGACCCGCTCGCATCCCGTGAGAGACCCGGTCAGCGCCTGCGGTTCACCGGGATGGAAGGGAGGCCACCTGGAGGAAGGGCCCTCTTCGGAGAGACTCGGCGAGTGAATGGCGGACACTGTTCAGGGTAAGAAAGATTTCTCGCAGTGTTGGCGGTGGCTATGATGAAAAAGGAGAAACTAGAAAATGATGCTTTTCTAAAATGAAAGTTTAGACAGTAAGGCTAGCAGGAGGTCGCGGGGCGACAGGTGAGGGACGCAGAATGTGAACTGGCCGTGGCCGGGGCTGTCGCCCACCAGCCGCGCAGGGACTCGGCCGGGTTATACTTCTTTCCCGGCAGCTCGTCTGGCCCTCGAGTTCTCTGCGTTTTATGGGCTTTCCATTTCGAGAATGACCTGGTAGATAAAACAAGGCAAACTTAGCGACGGAACTGAGTGTCCGTAGGATAAACTTTGGGGACGTGAGACTAAGGAGCCCCGGGAGCTGGTGTGTCCTGAGCTGCCTGTGTTCTTCCCGCAAACTCCCCCGAGAGAGCCGTCTCTTCCCTTCACACCAAACGAGAATCGGCATCGCAACGAAACCACGGAGGATGAGCCACGTCGTTGTCACGGCGGTGTGCGGAGCGATTTTCTCTCTGGGAAACACTGGAGGACCCTTCCCCCGAAGGTGGAACAGTTCCACGGAGGCGGCAACGCTCGCCCTTGTGAAGCGCTCCCCTCCACGTGCGGACACCGCGAAATGGGCCGAGCAGCCGAGCACCTGCCTAGGAGTCATGTGACGAAGCAACGCGTGTCTGTCGCAGGCACGCGCCGGGGGCGGGTCGGCCTGGGGCTCCGTCTCACGGTCGCAGGGCGGTTCCCGTGTGATTTTTGTACGGACGGACGTGGCGGGGACGGCATGTCTCCCTGGAGGCTTCCTTTTCGGTGACAGCGTGTTCTTGGGGGGGGGGGGGGGCGATGCCATTCGCACGGCGGCTGCCGCATTCGTCATCGTCACACGCCTGTGGCACTCACGTTTCCCCAGGCGACGTGTTTGAGCTTCAGCCGAGGGCAGGACGGAGCCCACGCGCCCCTTCCCTCCTGGCCGGTCGCTCGCCGTGCCCAGGGCCCTGCCTTCCGCATCTTCCTCTCCAGCGTAGCATCTTCCTATTGACCTCTGCCAAGGCGAGGGTTGTGCATTCTCAAGAGGAATCGCAGTACGGAGAGGTCAACAGACTTCTTGCCGGGCACGGCCGACGATTCAAAGTAGCTGTTTTTTGAAGGCTGAAAAGGGTAAAAAATAATCGTCAGTATAATCCAACTTTCAAAAAAAAAAAAGAAAAGCTTCATTAGCCCTGGGATTTTGTTCCTTTTATTTGAAAACGGTAAGGTGAGTTGTCATTCTTTAATTTATTTCAAGGCGCAGAGAACAGGCTTCGTGGGTCGGACAATTGTGCTTGTGACTTTCATATTTCTAAACCTCAGGGTTTAGATCTTAATCTTGAAAGCCCGGCAGACTTCAGCCAGGGCGTGCGCCCTCCGCTCCGACACAATGCAGAGTTTCTAAAATAATCGTGTGGCCACGGCCGTTTTTTTTTTTTTTTTTTCCTCCTTCTTCTCCATAAAGCATTTTCCACGCGAAGAGCATCCTTTGAAGCCAGGAGCTGTGAAGATGGCAGGGGGCAAAGGTGACATGTGTGCGACAGTTTACATTCCCGGCAGAGCGTGAGTCGCAGAGCCCGGAGTGAGTGTATTGACACCGCCCAGCCGACAACACCGGGGTGCCCTGGGGTCACCGCGATGGTGCACCCCTGTGTCATGCGGCAGTACAAGGACGGAGCTCACCCGTTTTCGCCTGCTTTGCCGGTCAGAGGGACTTGGGCCATGTGGCCACCAGTTGCTCCTGGGGTGGGAACGGGGCGCAGAGCGCCTGGGGCAGGGGCCGGGGGGCTGGCCAAGCAGTTCCCACCCTCCCCGCATCCTGCGCGGCCAGCGGTCTTCAGGGAATTTGCCTGGACGTCCGGGGCATGATGGGTGTTTTGCAAAAGCTCACAGCAGAAGAGAAAGGAGAACGTTATGGCGCACCCCGAAGCTGGGATCTTAAAGGGCGCAGGCCGAATGCGGCAACACCCTGCTGCTATTTTCTTTGTGTCAAAAAAAAAAAAAAAAATTGCCTCTCTGACTTTGAAAGAGTAGCTACTGCTTTTTTTTTTTAATGAAAAAAAAAAAAAAAGAGGAAGAAGAAATGAAAGCCCCGCCAGCCACGTCTCTCTGACAATGGGGAGCACCTCACTGGTCCTCCCCTCATTCTGAGCGCGGTCCTGTGGGCCGCACCGAACCGCCCGCACCACCTGCACCCAGTATTTTCCTGATGCAAAATCTAAGCGGGCTCGGGGCGGAGGGGAGTGGGCAGGATGGGGCTTTGGGGGGCGGCGGCAGGCATCGCCTCCTTACCCCAGGACCAGGGCGCTCAGTCCGCGACGCCCCGCCCCGCGCGTGTCCTCCGTCGGGACCCGGGCAGGACCCTACTTTCGGTATGCCATCCGCGACCCGTGCGTGGCCATCCTGGCTGTCACCTGTCGCCTCATGGGCTCGTCCCCTTCCACACAGCGGCCCAGCGCCGGGAGCTTCCTGGGCGGGGTTCGCCTTCCCCTGTCCTGCCCATAGGGTCCCCCGCGCCTCTAGGGGGCTGGGGGTTGCGCCCACTGCGCACCAAGGTATAAGGGTCCTCAGCTGCGCACGCGCCCTGCCCGCGCCTTGCCTGTCTGTCGTGGTGGGCACGAGGACCGCGCGCATGCGTGTCGCTCCGCGCGTGTTACAAACGCGTAAACGCCGGTGGCAGCGGCGCTCAGCTCCGAGAGAGGACGCCGGCCGTGGTGGCCGGCGCGTCCCGCCCGGGAGAGCCATCACGCACCACCCTCGGGGCGGCATTCCCACGGGGACGCCTTCCCCCCCTGCGTGGGGCCAGACCGGCCACGTCCCAACCGGCAGCGTCACGCCGGCCCTGTGGCTGACTCCAAAGGGCGGTGACCAGGTGCGCCTCGCGCAGACGAGGCGACGACCGAGGTCCGCCCAGCGCAGGTCCCGCTGTTCCCGGGACGCCGACCCCAGCCGCCCGCAACTTGCCCGGCCCACCAGGCGCGCTCTGCGACCTCTGACCTCCCGAAGAGTGGGACTCCTGTAGGCGTGAAGTCGTTGTGGAGAGGGTCAGAGGGACAGGAAGAGAGACCGTGCCGCGCTCTGCACAGTGTCGGGGCCGCCAGGTCAGCCCGCTCCAGACCCGCAAAGCGGAAGGGGAGCCGACCGCGGGCGCGGGAGGTGCGGAGGGAGCTCTGTCTTCCCTGCGCGCGCGCGCATGCGCTCACACACGTGCACGCGCACACATGTGCACACGCGCTCCTCATGTACACACTCACACACGCGCATGTGCTCACACACACGTGCACGCATGCGCACCTGCACACACTTCTGCACACGCGCACATGTGCACACGCACTCCTCATGTGCACACACACTCACGTGCGTGGGCTGACACACATGTGTACAACACTCTCCTGCACACGAGCACGTGCACACACGTACTCCACACATGCAGATGCACCCTCCCCCGTGCGCACACGCTCACACACGTGCACACTCTCCTGCACAGTGCATGCACTCTCACATGCACACACGCGTGCATACTCACTCTCATACACATGTGTGTGCACATGCATGCACACACATTTTCACACTTGTACACATGCCTGTGCACATACTCACACGCATGCATGCACACTCTTCCTCACATCTCATGCTCTTCTGGGGAGTGTGGCCACTCGGGGGAGATTTAAAAGGACAGAGGTCCCGACAGGCACAGCATCCGCTTCGTTCAGATTGATTTGGGGTTCGTTGTCCACCCCGTGGCCCGAGTGCCGGCAGAGGAGCCGTGGCGCTGTCAGGAGGCAAGGGGGGGGGGCGGCCGCGTGACCTCTGCAGGGACCCTCCAGCTGGCTTCTCCCGCGAGGCTACGTATAGTTTGGAATGAAAATGGGACCAGAGCTGCCTTTGCTGAGGAGCACCTGACGGATTATGAAATGAGGCAAAGCCCTCCAACCAAGCCGCGATCCCTCATCGGCCCGCACGCGGGCTTTTGACTGCGAGACGGAAGGGACAGCGAAGTTCCATTTCCTTCTTCCTCGAGTCTGGATTTAAAAGCCACCATTTGGAACCGCCGGGGCCGCTTCGGCCGGGCAGTGGCCGCGGTGTCCCGAGGGGGGGGCAGTGCCTGCCGCGCGTCTGGGGTGTCTCCAGGGCGCCAGCCTCTCCCCAGAATCCCTCCCGAGCTTCCTTTCTCATTTTCCCTCGTTGAAAGGAGCGAGGGATCCTCGCGCTCACGGCGTCGCCGGCACCGCCAGCTGGGAAGGGGCGATTACTCCCGCTCCGGGCGGCTTTGATCCGGCTCTGAGGGCCGCCTTCGGCGACGCGTTCCGCCTTTGTTCCGCGGAAGGTACTTCCCTCCCTGGGAATGAAAAAGATGGAAGATGACAACAGCATCGAGGGACGGGGGACGCCCCGCGAGTTACTGACCTCTAAACAACCTCGAACCCTCCAGCGAAAGGGGATGCGGGGTCGGGTCGAGGGGCGAGCTGCAGGCGTTGCTGGAGGCTCCGAGGAGCGAAGGAAACAGGCTGTAATCTGCGGGTTAGTCGGCAAGACCCCGGGTGTGGGCCTTCCGTGCTCCCGCAGAGGGCAGAGGGGGGCCCACTGCGTGGCTTAATTCGGGGGGCTTCTGGCTTTTCCGATGGCTGCGTTTCCTCCTAGAATGCACAGAGTTAGGTTTACGAAGCAGGACTTGTGAATTCAAGGGGGACCAGGGTGGTCCTCCCGGTGAGACAGAAGCCGGCCTTACTGGATGCTTGGCGGAGCAGGTGTCACGGGCAGAAGCATCTCACCCCGCCCCCCCACACACACACACTCGCTTGTCGTGGTCCCGACCCCCAGCACCTCGCATGTAGCCATATTGGAATAAGGTCTTTAAGGGGGTAATTGTGTTAAAAGGAGACCATTAGGGTGGCCCTCATCTGATGTGGTCGGTGTCCCTATGAGAGGAAGGACAGGCAGGAGGCTGTGAGCACAGGGGGACAACCATGTGGACAGCCGGCGAGAGCCGGGGGTCACTGCGCTGCGGGGAGAGGCCTCGGAGGAGAGCACGCCTCCGACACCTTGACCTTGGACTCCAGCCTCCAGGATGGGACGTGATAAATTTCTGTCGTTGGAGCTCCAGTCTCTGGGAGTTTTGTTACATCAGCCTGAGCCGCTGAGCACAGCAAGTGACCAGAAGAACCCGTAACTTTAAATCACGTGCATTTCCCCTTTAAGTGAGATAAAGCGTCTCTCGCCCCGAGGAGAACTTCACCAGTTGGCTGTAAATCGCTGCCTATAAACCCTCTGTGATGATTCAAAGCATCCCCTAAAAGTCCTGCCAAAGGAGCCGACAGGCAGATGGCCCTGGAGGCCAGAGGACCACGCCGGAAGCTTCTGTTCTTAGCTTCCTCCTCTCACCATTTTGGGGAGCGTGTGGAGCGCGAACATCAACTGTGAAGATAAGCCACCGTCAGTTAAAACGCCCCATATTCGTCCGTTGGGGGCAAGCTCGGGTTCACGGCGTGAAAACAAACTCGCTTCCCTGGGTCACCACACCCGTCTCGATTTGAAAACATTTTCCGTGTAATTTTTATTTGCGCCCTCGCTGCCTGAAGACCCACTTGATCCTTCGCTCGGCTGATTTCCGATTCCGCCAGGGGCGCTGGTAGAATGAGGGCGCTGATAAGAAAAAGGGAAAAAAGAAAAAAAAAGAAAAAAGAAAAAAAAAACTGGGCCAGGAATTAAATTAATGCTTTTAGACAAATATCCGTTCCATCTCCAATTCTAATGCTAATTACATTTGTGGATCAAAGACCCTTCGTTAAAGTTTTGCTTTTGAAAAACAGGAAGAGATTTTACTTCCCCGTTTGATATTTTTATGGGACTTGATGGGGACAGTGGGGGGTAGGCAGGCCATGGAGATGGGAACCTGGAGAAGGCGGGGGAGAGGTGAGGACCTGGAGAGGCTGGGGGGGGGCGGAGGCATCCTCGGGGATCAGACTGCGCCCCGCCCCCCGCCCCGTGTCTCCTCCAGCTTTTTTCTGCTCGCTGGGCGGAGCGGCCCGTTTGCACCCCTCAGGGCTGCAGAACTATCTAGCTGCTGTAGGAGAGGACGAGCGACCTGGGGGAGGGGGGCCGAAAGGACGGGGCAGGAAAGGGCGCGAGGAGCCCACGTGCGTAACGGTCCGTGAGCGACGCCAGTCGGAGTCGCTGCGGGCCCTGTGGCTCCAGCCCCGTGGCCTCCCGGGGAAGGCAAGATCCGGGAGGCAGTGGCAGGGTGGGGGGCTGGTGGGCGGGCGGGGCGGACGGGCCGAGGACAGATTTTTAGGGCAGGGAAGCGGTTCTGTATGACGGTCGGTGAGTGGCGTCGTGGTTCATCTGGACTCGTAGAACGTGCGAGGCCGAATGTGAACCCCGAGGTCAGCGGTCACCCGTGGACGCGGGGTGACAGCGACAGGTCGGCCGTCAGGAGCGCCCCGTCTGGGGGAGCGGGGCGTCTGTGGGGCATCTCCGTACCCTCGTTCAATTGGGTTGTGAATCTGAAACCGCTCTAAAAAAGTAAGGTCCGTTTGAAGGGCGGGGGCGGCGTGGGAAACGGCCAGTACCGGGTTGAACCTAAGCGCAGCGGCTTCGGTCTGAGACCAGCGCCGTCGCCCGCGGCCCGGAGCCCCAGTCGTCCGGGGAGAAAGGAGGAGGCGAGAGCCAAAGGCGCGGAGATGACGGGCGGGGCGCGGCTTTGCCCGCGGGAGGGACCCGGCGGTGCCCCCACCGCCCTCGGCCGCGCCTCGCGAGCCCGGATTTCCCAGCCCACGGTGCCATAGCAGCATTAAAGGCGGAGAAGAAAGCGACCCGGAACCTGGTCGCCTGCGGCCGGGAGGGCGTCAGGGGGCGGCCGGCTGACACGCACAGGTAGCAGCCCGTTCGCGCACACACACACACACTCACTCAGACACACACACTCACACTCACAAACACACAGACACACACAGACACACACTGAGACACACACACCCACACTCACATAGTCACAGACACACACTCACACTCACACACTCACACACACTCACACACTCACACACTCACACTCACACACTCACACACTCACAGACACACTCACACACACACACACACACACACACACACACACACACACACAGTCACAGACACACAGACACCTGTGTGTGCGGCCTAGTGCAGACGGGCGCCGTGTTCCTGCGCTTCGGTCCCTAATTCCTTCTTGCCCACTTCCTGTCTCCCTGCCTCAGTCCCAGGGCAAAACATTACTTCTCAGTCATTCATTCATTCGTTCATTCATCCTCCGAATGAACCTTCCAAGAGCTCGTCTAGGGGAACACCGGGCGTTCAGTAAGTAAACCACCCAGCGGCTATGACGGAGCGTGCAGGGTGGGGGAGGCCGGATGGGCGGGTTGCAGGCGGGGGCAGCCGCAGAGCCTTCGGGAAGAGGGGACATCTGAACTGAGTCTCGGGTGACAAGACTCCGGCTGCCACTCGAAACGGGGAACGGGGGAGCACTGGGGTGAGGCGTGACCCAACGCACCCTGACCCTCTCTGCGAGGACACCGCCTCTACGGTCATTTCCACGTGACAGACGCGGAGACTGAGCTGGACAGTGGCGGCGATGGGTCGGGTCAGAGCCCTGTCTGCCCCCGACGCCCAGGTCCCCGTCCCTCTGCCGCCGTCCCACTGCGGGTCCCGGCTCGGCGCTGGCCCGGCTGTGACCGGCTTTGCACGTGGGGGTGCTCGGAGGTCCCGCCTGAGGACGGCGAGACGGCTTGTCTTGGAGTCAGGTTCGCACAGCAAGGCCCGTGCCCCGTGCCCGGTGGAGCGGGCATGCTGGCGAGTATGGTGGGGGCGGGGTGTGTCAGGAAGGGACACGGGAGGACGGACGTCAGGCAGCCCCGCGGCTCGCGCGGGAACGTGCTCCCTGCCGGCCCCTCGGCCAGGCTCGCGGTGGCTTCCACCTGACACCCTCTCCCTTTGCCAGTCGCAAGTCGACACATGAAACCGCAGCGAAGTCTTTGAATCTTGGGAGCGCCACTCCCCCTCGCCCCGGCTCAATTTATTCCTAAGTTAAAAGGCTGCTCTGAGGAGCTACCCCCCCCGGGGTTTCCTCCTCGGCTCCTGGCCTCGGCCTCGTTCCAAAAGCCCGCCCAGACGCCCCCGGGACACTGAGTCACCCAGCCCGTCTGCAGAGGCCCTCCACCTGGGCGGCCCGCAGGCACCGGGCTCCGCAAGCCTCCATCCGAACCCCTCTTCCCCCCGTTTTCATCTTGGGGGCGGGCACCTCTGTCAACCCAAGCACCTGGGCTGGAGACCCTGGTGGGGGGAGCCTGCCTCCCCCTGATAGCTCCCCGTGACGCAGGCTGGGGTCACTGCCCTCCACCATGCGAACGTGAGTGTGAGCCCGCGTGAGTGACCATGCAGCTCACCTGTCTGCCATGTCTCCCAAGCGGACCGCGAGCAGCGCGGGGACAGAGGACGCGATCTAGTCCGCCAAAGTGGCCCCGGCCCCCACGGTCAGGAAGCAGCAGCAGCAGAAGGGGGACCCCCTGGTCGAGCCTCTCGGAGCCCCTTCATTTTCCACAAGGCGAGTTTTTACGCTCCAGGGTCACGGAGTCCGACACGACCACCTGCTCATCTTCTGAGGCCACCAGTCCCCGGGGCCACGGTTCCCGTGGCTTCGCCCCGAGTCAGGCCAGCTGCTTAAGACCCCCGATCTTTTCAGTGCAAAGGAGAATCACAGAAGTGGGGTGGCTGCGGACGTGAGGAGGAGACCCCCAAGTGTGGGAATGAACCGTGACGAGCGGGGGCAGGGGGTGTGCGTGCGAGAAAGACGATCGCCCCCCCCCCCCACACACACACTCGGAACCCATGCTCGTCAGTGACGCACGTGGAGGTGACTTGGGTGGCGGGGCCTGAGCCTGGAATTGCTAGGAGCTGCGCCCTGAGGTCCGTCTCCGGACGCCCCTGGCCTGCGCGGAGCCCAGGCCCTCCATCCAGAGCTGCCCGCCAGCCTCAGCGCCCCCTGGGGGACCCAGCGGCCACGTCACCCAATGTTGCTTAGCTCTTTGTTGGCTTCTTCCTCTCTGTGTCCCTTTCGATTGTCTCCTCCACGAGAAAAGGGACGTTTCTGTCCTGTTTGCCGGGGTGTCATCAGTGTCTGAACCGTGCCTGCCACGTGCGCTCAGGGAACGGTGTTGAAGGCCGTCAGACTGGCCACCGGACCAGAGTCCGATGTGACAGCTTGTGTCACAGCTGTCCGTCCTCACCCCACGGGCCAGAGCCCCGCCCACCTGTGGCCTCCCACGTGGCCATTCGCTGCCACCTCGGCCCCAAAGTCACGGCCCCTTCAGAACCGGTGGCGCCTGTCTGCCGCCCCGGAGGCCTCCCTGCCTCCAAGGTTAGCGTGACGAGGCCGAGATGCTTCAGGAGAGGGGACAGGAAGTGTTCCGCGTGCTGGCGCCATGCTTCCTGTTATATTAAGAGAGATTTTTAGGTGGTTACCAGAAACGTCTTGGAGACTTTGCCGCAGGAGGATGAGTAGAGCTTGGCAGTTCTTTCACGTGAGTCCGTCCTATTCCGTAACATGAAATAGGTTAGTTAACCACTTGTGAGCATCTGACTTCTTTTCAGTTTTTTGCTGTGACAAAAAACAATGCTGTGAACATCTTTGCTGCTTATGCAAGTGTTTCTGGAGGACGGGTCCCTAGGGATTACTGCTGGGCGTCGTGTGGCCCTGAATTAAAATGTCCGACGTGATAACTGAAGATGTGGGCCGCACAGAGGTGTGACAGTCCTTCAGGTGGGCTGTGAATCAACCCAGTTCCCCGTCTTTCTGTGTTAGCTCCTTCGACGAAACAACGTTCGCAAAAATTTCCACACCTCCAGTACTGGCACGAAACGATGGTTTATTGACGACGCTTAATAAAGTACTAATTTTGTCAAGAGATTCAGTGTTCTCATGAATGATTATTATTTTGTATGGCACTGCCAGGTGAGGAGGAATTTTTTCCAGGCTACGGTAGCCGTTGACTGGAAAAGTTCGAGCTGTATCCGCCTCACACGGAGGGCCTGCAGATGTAATCCCCGCCCTCGAGGTGGAGAGGTCCTTTGCTATCGTGGCAGACTCGGCTTGGAGCAAGAAAAATAGACGTTTGGAAGAACTTATCAACAACATGGTCTCAATAAACGAGCTCGTTACGGAGGGAGCGACGAGGCCTGCGCTCCGAGACTTTCGCGGAGGGAGCCGGACCCTGAGGATGGACGTGGTTTTGCTGGAAGATAATGTGCGGGCTGCACGGGTCTCAAGGCCCCTTCGGTTTTCTGAGGCCCGCGCTTGGTCTGTGCTGCACTCAGACTCTTCACGCCGAGAATCCTCTCTGCAGAAACGGCGCCGCACGATTCTTGACCTTCCCTCTTTCTTTTACTGCTTTTCTCTTCTCTTCTCCTTCTTAACCCGTTAACTCATTGTCTAAAATCATCGTGCACGTTGCCTCCTGTATTCACCTTCCTCCCAAGGCGTCAAGCCGAAGGCAGGGACGCGAGACGGGGGAGCAGGCCTCAGACGTGCGTGCGGATGCGGCCTGCGGAGGCCGAAAGTCCCGAGCGACCGTCTGCCGGCAACCTGCTCTCTGCTTCTTTGTCTAATAGCCCGGACGTCCAGTGTGAGCCTCCCCAGGCAGTCCAGAGACGAGGGGACGGCAAGCGAGACGCTCACAGAAAACCCTTTCCTGCCGTCTCTGGTGGCTGCGGGGGCCCCTGCGAGGGGACCGAGGGAAGGGGGTCGGGATGAGGGCGCTGCCGTCCCCCGCACACGCTGTGAGGGAAACAGCTAGAAGGAGCCGCCTTCATCGGGCTCGCCTGCCTGCTCATCCAGACGCCGCGGGGAAGCAAAACGCCGGCGAGGCCCCGCGGTGAATCGGACGGGGTCCGCCCACCCCGCTCTCGGGGTTTCCAGGTGCGGCCGAGCCGGGTCGTCGTCCTCGTCGTGGTCGTTGTATCGTATTGTTCCGTTTCCTGCTCTGCCTCGTTTTGAGACGGCAGGTGACAGCACCAAAATGAAGATTTTAGGCCAAGGAGGGAAACTAAAAAAGTCCATTGTACAAACCAGACCAAGTGGAAAAAAACTTCTGGAAGATTCTTGTACCACCGGAAATAACCACCTTTCTTTTGGCCCCTCTTGAGAGGCCCTAGGAGGATTGTTGGCCAGTGCAATGGACTAAGCCCCGCCTGCTGTCGGCTGAGCCCCGCCCCCGCCCCCCCCCCGTGTGAGGGGCGGGGCCTTCGGGAGGTGCCGGGATTAGCCTCCTATAAGAAGAGGGGACACAGCAAGGAAATGGCCACCTCCCGACCTGGACCCGGTCTGCGGGCGCCCTGACCTGGGCCCCCCGGCTCCGGGACAGTAGGATAAAATGTCCGTCACTTAAACTCCCCACTCTACAGGAATCCACCCCAGCAGCCGGAACCGACGGGCACTCAGGCGATGAACTGTCCCCTCAAAACACACGCCCCGTGGGTTACACCCTGCCTGCCACCGGGGGGAGGGGGGCGGGGGGGGGTCATCCCTATTGACCCAGGGCTAAAGGGCAACGTGAGGCGGGGTGACGATAAACACCAAGGACCCCGGGATGTAGCAGGGGTGCCCCAGGCTCGAGACGGAACACAGGCTCTCCCGGACTCATCTTCTACCTGGCCCTCCTGCCACGGCTGTGTGGGGCTCTGGGGACAAGCAGCTGGAGTGTCTGCAAAGGAGAGACCAGCGGCCGCCTCGCGGGGCACAGTTGTCTGGCTTCTTGCTCTACTCTAACCTAAATCGACAGTTCTCAGACCTCAGCACACACGGCCTTACCTGGTCACTTTATTAGAACGGGCTGCTCTCCCCTCCCCCAGACTCGGACTGGGCAGACTGGCCCCGGGCTCGGCCCCACGTGTCTGACCAGCTCCTGGGTGCAGCTGACCTGCTGGTCTGCAGACCACACCTGGAGGCCCAGGGGTCTCGATCAGGGGCAGGTGGTCCTGGCTGCAGAAACTTGAGCATCATCGGAAGGTCATCCAAATTAATTTTCACCAGTGCAAGGTAGAAATTAAAAATATTTAATAATAATAATAATAATAATAATTTTTAATTTTGCCCCAATAAGGGGAGAACAGAAAAGGTTTACGCTCAACATCAAACGTCCCACGATGGGGTCTCACCGGCCTTGCTCTGGGTGAGACAGGCTGGGCAGAGACTTGGATGTCTGACGCTGGAGAACATGGCGGTGGCCACCTGCCCCTGCCGGAAGCCGTTCGAAAATGTAATCTAAGCACAGTGAAAGGTCCGCGTCCCGCACGTCGACTCTCTCACGCGCCCTTTCAACTGTCAAAGTCGTGACGATCGCTCTTGGGCGTCCTGCTCTTCCGTCGTCCCGGGCATGGCATTAGCGGCCCCGTCAGGTGGCAGGACCCTGGTCGGAGCGAGATCTCCGTGGCGGCTTAGGCCCTGGACGGAAACACACGTGGGGAGTGCTTCTCTGCTCGCCCGGCCTGAGGCGGCTCGGGTTTCTGGCGTCCGGCTTCCTGAGCCAAGGTCAAAGCCCTCGGCTCAGTCTTTGGCTGGGCCGCCCTCCCGGCTGGCACGGGCAGGGGCCCCGCTCCCCTCTCCTGGGGCACGGGCTGGCCTAGTCCCCGGGGGCAAGGCCAGCGTGCGTTGGTGTCCCGAGGACGCTCTCTTAACTAGATTTGGACAACAGAGCTCGCTCCCCGCCCCGAGCCCCAGCCTCCTCCAGCTGCTTGACCTTGGGCTGCCCGCCACAGAAAAGCGGGGGCAGGGGGCACCCCCGAGGTGCACGGGACATACAGAGGCTGGAGTCACAGAGGGGCGGCCAGCCCTGGCCTGCAGTTGGGGCCCGTCCACGTGGACTAAGTGCCCTCCCGGTGTTCCCAGGCCCAGTGCTGTTAGCCTTTGGTTGCTGATGCCTGCCCTGGGGATGGGGGCGCCCACCACCCAGCCCTCTCCCTCAGGGGAACCCTGGCCCCCACTGAAGAAGCCTGAGGAGCTCTGCCTCGTCCTGGCCCGGCCCGGCCCCGGGTGGCATGCGGGCCAGGCTCGGCCAGCGGAGGGTCTCGAGCGGGCCCCGGGGTGAGCGGGGCGAGGGGCCGGGAGCAGCAGGCCTGCGCGTGGGCTGCAGCCCCACAGAGCACAGGGACGGGGGTGTGTGTGCCGCACGGCTCCTGCCCCTCAGCTCTGACCGGGCCTCCTGTTATCTGCTGCCCTCACCCCACCACGTTTCAGTGAATGAAGACGGCTGTCGCGTTCGTGTCTGTCCTTGTCACCAAGACGCCTGTCTGACGCGGCTGAGCAAGGAGGCAGGTCACACGGGGGACGTGAGACATGAAGACCGAGACATCCACACGCCGATGGTCACATATGGACAGGGTTCGAGGAAGGGCCACGGCACATGCCTTCGCGTCACTGTCCCCGGCTTCCTGGTCTCGGACGGCCCGGTGTCCCCCAGCCTTGTCCCCAAGGCAGCGCGTCAGGCGTGCGGGGAGGACCCGGCGGGCGGGCGAGGGCCTGGCAGCCGGGCGGCCGAGCCCCAGAAGGCAGCTGCTGGCCTTTGCGGCCGGTGTCCCGTTACAGACCGCGTGCACTTGCTTCTGTCCGTCTGTCCCCAGATGCCCGAGCCAGCACGGGCATGGGGGACCGGCGGGGCTGGGGGCCCTGTGCCTGCTGCCCTTCTTCTGAAATCCCAGAGGCCGTCGGCCACACACGGGCCCTCGCCGGGCGGTGGCTCTGCCCTGGCGGCTTGGTGCCTGAGCTGGGGGTGCGGGGGGCAGGGAAGGAGGTCGCTGACCAGGCAGCCCCCAGGGGCTGCAATCCCCTTGCCCACCTCAGCCACAGACGACAGCCGGCTAAGGCGGGGGCTGGGGGGACGGGCAGTGGGGCCCCAGGGGCCACCGCCGACGACACGGACCTGTGAGTAATGGGGACAAACGCAGCCAGCACAGGCCGGCCTGGCAGGGGAGCCCGAGTCGCGAAGCCAGGCCCCTGTCGCCCGTCCTGTTTTGATATCATGTGACAAGACTCCGTACCCAACTCCCGGAGGACCTGTGGGTCGGGGCAGAGGGGCGGGGGGCAGAGCGAGCGGGGACCAGGGTGCAGGCGTGGGAGTGTGTGTCTGCACCCAAACACCTCCCGACCCACCCGCCTCTGTGCTTCTCAGGTGGCCGTGAGCGGCTGACGGCGGACGCTCCTTGGCCCCACTTGCGAGGAATGTCCAGGACGGATTAGAGGCGCAGATGGGAGCAGGCGGGTGTCGGCCGGGCTGGGGCACAGGGTCTCCTGGGGGGCGGGGCGCGGCACTGTGCAGGACACTTTGAACACTCGATTTCATGTTCTGTGAGTGTCGCCTCCATGAATCACTTGAAGGAGGAGCGTGGGGGGAGCAACCGCGCAGCGGGCCCCCCGGGACCAGCAGGCCCCACTGACCAGGGGGAGGACCCCTTGGCGTTCCGGCTTGGTCCTCCATCCGCTCGGAGCTCATGGACCTTTCCAACCGGCCAAGACGTGCCGCAAGCCAGGCAGACTGGCGAGTCCACCCCACGGCAGCCCGGCGTTAGAGCGTCCGTTTCCAGTGGCTTTCATGACAGAATTTTACAACACAAATCTTAAAACAAACAAACAAAAAAAAACCCTAGTGTGTTTATGTCTTCGCAGACCTAAGCTATTGAACGTTTCCCCCCAAATACTGTCGAAAGCAGAAATTCCCACGTCCCCACTCGCATGCCCTAAAGCCCCTGAATCGTGCGGTGGCTACGTCCGGGTCCCCATGCCAGTCTGCTCTCCCCGTGACCGAACGGAAGGGCCCGAGCTGCAGAAGTCCCCTAAAAACAGGTGAACGAAAGGCCACAAGGCCCGTGCTCGGATGCAGCCCCGGATTTAACGAGCCTGATACTTCCTGGAGTCTTAATCTAAATAAGAAACATACCGAGAGCTGTAAAAGCGCAGGCCCTTTCTTTGAAACCTCAATTAAAACCAACACAAAACAAAAATGCCGAGTTCCCCCCTCCAGGACCATTTTCCAGGAGGAAAAGGAAAAAAATAAAAGGAAAAAGGAAAAAAGGCAACTGGGCAACTTGGATTAGAACCGCCCACCACGTTTGTTTAAAAATAAATGACTCTCCCGGGCCGGGAAGGGCGCGCGGAGCTGGGGCGAGGGGTCCGCCCACCATCTCGAAGTCAATTTTCGAATGTTTCCAGCGCTGGCGGAGTGCCAGGGCGTGTTTTGACATGATTCCCCCCCTTAATTTATAACCTCTGTGTCTCTGCGAGGAAATTCAACCCTTATGTTCCCGATTCCTTTACACTTAACTCATCAAATGCTGCCCGGGAAGGAGCCATTTGATGTTAAGCCCTTGGAGCCGTTTTTACGAGGCCTTTTAAACCTGTTCCCCCTTAGAAACAGGAGGCCGGGTTTTTCCTGAAGTAAACAAACCCAACTTTCAAAAAGTGTCCCTCGTCAGCCTGGAGGCCAGACGCGGGACCCTCCAAGCCTGTCAGCACGTTGCACGAAATCCCCCCCATGCAGAAGCTTTCGAGGATGAGGTCGTCTGGTTGGACATCGACGTGCCACCGGACACAAGGGACAGTGTGGCTCTGATCGGAAGGACAAACGGTTCCACCTGGAGACGATGTCCATGGCCACTCACGATGGGAAAGCAGACATTGGGGAGTCCGTGGCGGGAGCTGGGAGGGGGCAGGGTCACCCCCTCTCCCTGCGGAGTCAGCTGGCCCCCAGCCCGGCTGCAGCAAAGGTGGGCTGGGCTCTCGGCCGCGCGACAGCGGGCAGGCGGGGACCGGTTCCCCTGTCCCGACCCCAAGGGGGGCCGTGAGACTTTGTGTCAGGCAGGAGGCGGCGGGCAGCTCCCCTCCGGCCGCCCAGCGCACCCTCACGGCCCACCTGCTGCGCCCGCTGGGTACCAGGTCTCACTCCTGAGTCGGCTGCACTGGAGGAAGCCGGAGCCACCTGAGGAGGGGACACTGCGTCGCGGGAGAGAAAGGGACAGAGACAGAGAGACACAGACAGACAGACAGAGCAGCCCCAAGGTACCAGAGACGTAACCGAAGCGGCAGAGGACGCCCCGCCCCGGCCGTCACCGAGGAGATCAGAGACAGGAGACCCGGTCCCGTCCTTCCAGAACTCCCGACTCACCAGGTTGTGAGCAGAACAGAGGCTTATTTAAGAACGTGTGTTTCGGGGTGTTGGCAGCGGCGTACCAGAGAACCAGGCCACCTGCATGAGCCCACTCACCGCTGGCGTCGTGCGGCAGGCTGCACTGGTGACAATTCTGTTCCCGTCTCAGCTGACCGCGAGTAACGGAGACCCCCACCGCACCCACTAACGTCATCCGCGGACCAAGAAGCCCCGGGCGGCTGCCCCTCGGCTGCCGTGTGACGCAGACGCCTGTGACGTCATCACGGCCTTGCTGCAGAGTCTCTGAAATGAGCCCTCCCTCCGAGTGTTGGCCTCGTCCATGGGCCCGGCACCCCCAAGCAGCAAAAACGGCCGCAGCACCTTCCAGCCTCCTGTCTCCATGCCACGAGACCCTGGGGACCAGAGAGGGTGTTTGCCCACCCCTGACTGAGCTGCCCCCTGACTGGGCACACACGCGCCCCACGGAGCCCAACGGAGTGAGCCAGTGGAGGTGGGGTGGGGTCAACGTGCCCCCAACCGCATGGATCCCCAAACGAAACAGGCGGCATGAGCCCTGGGCTGGCCACCGGCACACACCGCCCATGGCGGACATGCCTCGGGGCGCTTCCCCTGGAGGAAGGAGACGCTGCGCTTT
Organism: Rousettus aegyptiacus; assembly: GCF_014176215.1. NCBI lineage: Eukaryota > Metazoa > Chordata > Mammalia > Chiroptera > Pteropodidae > Rousettus > Rousettus aegyptiacus. Next base: position 1,140,854 of record NW_023416308.1, read on the forward strand.
CTGTCCTGTTAGTTTACTTACTCCAAGACTCGGGGACAAATGACACCATCATGAGAATCTGGCTAATTTTTAAGGTAGAAAGGGAAAGGAGGTTTGAGAATTTGTCCTTGACACACACTCTTCGGTTCATGCATGTTGAGAGTGCGCTGCTTGGGGTGAGATCTGGGGGTGAAAATGAAGACGGCTTCGGCGGCATGCGGGAAGACGTCCCAACGACGCACGCGGAGGGTTAATACACCTGGGCTGTCGCCCTCCACAGCCAGAGGGCAGATTGATCCGTGAAGCCAAGAGGACCCAGAAAAACACCGAGCAGGGTTTGGGTGGCGGAGACCTGGGAATGACAGAAGCAGGCGTCAGGGAGAGCTGAGCACCGAGGCCTTTTGGGGAGAGCATTGGACAGGTTGAAATTGACCACAGGAAATTTAACGGGATAAACCTAACCCTGGCATTTGGGTCGGGGGAGTGATCCCACAAAAACAGGACGAGGCAGAGCATGGTTGGGACACAGCGTGTAGAGAGCACGCGGTGTGAATCAGTGGTACCCTGTGCCCATGGGAAAGCCGATGCGATCCCCACTGCCCTAAAACGCGGATCGCAGGCAGAAGCCGGCAGACGTGGTTGGTTTCTCTGCCCAGTGCTGTCACGACTTTTAATTAGTTTTCTACGGTTAAAAGCAGGCGCATGGACAGCCGCCCCCTCCCCAAATCACATTTCTGGTTTATCGTGAAAAATCAGAATTCGCGTTAACACCGGGTCTCAGGTCTCACCGTCGCAGTGGCAGCTGCGGGCTGGAGCTCGGCATCAGGTGGCCTGTCAGCCAGGCCCACGTGCATCTTCTCACGCTCCCCGCTTCGCTCACTGTCTCCCCGGGCCCTACACACAACCGAACGTGCAGCCCCAGATCAGGGGAAGTAGACAATTGTTCCATTATTTTTAATAGCTTTTCATTCTCTCCTTTATCCGTCTGTTCATCCATCCATCCATCCGTCCATCCCTCCATTTTTCTTCCTTCTTTCCTACTTTTCCTCCTTCCTTCCTGTCTCCCATCTGCATAATACATGTTTATGGCCAAAAACTGAAATTGAGAGCGTATGAAAAGAAGACAGCAGACTACCCACGACCCCACCAGGCATGGATAACCACGGCAAACACTTCCTCTCTTTCCGGGCAAACGCACACATTTCACGTTTAATGGCGGCGCACGGAGTACACGGTGCAACCTGCTTCGTTCTGTGCACGACGGGGCTGATAGCCAAAGTGTTTAACGACGGCGATGGCAAAGGCGAGGACCAATCAGAAAACAGGCCTGGCAAAGGTGAGGACCAATCAGAAAACAGGCCTGGCAAGAGCGAGGACCAATCAGAAAACAGGCCTGGCAAGGGCGAGGACCAATCAGAAAACAGGCCAAACCGAAGCAGCCGGAAGGCTGCCGCGGCCCCTCGCGGCTGAGTATCAGCCCGCGGGGCCACGCAGTTGGCCGCTTCCCCGCGTTAATGACACGTTTCCACATAATTACTGTAATGACTGCATAGCATTGCAAGGACGCAGCCAGACTCCAGTGTGCGTGCGGCTCGTTTCCAGCACGCTGAGTGGGAGTGGAAGTTCTAGGTCAGAGGGTATGCACCGTGTCGAAGGCGTTGGGTGTGCAGTGCATGCGTCCCCCAGAAAGGACGGTCTGCTTTATGCCACCGCCGGTGCAGTGGGGAGCCCGCTTCTCCACACGCGGGCCGGATCTAGGTATTATCGGCCTTTAAATAAAAGCACCGCTCTGTTAGGCATCAATAGGCATGATTTCGCACACAGATCCTCCGAGCACCGCGAGCGAGGTTGAATGTCTTTCCCCAGGTTTTGGGCCATTAGTGTGTCTTCTCATTTGAATTGCCTACTCAGAGACCCAAGCAGGAAATGATGGGTTTTGCCTTTTAATTTTAAGGAGATTTGGCATTTTTAATTTTTCATGATATATATTTTTTTCGTCATATGGGACTTTAAATTTTTATGTAGGTAAATCACGATTTTTAAAAAATCGTTTGGATCGCAAAGACACACTAAAAAAATTTTGACAAAAAGATAACTAAACTTTATCTCCCCCCTTGCTGAAGTTTTTGTAGTAATAGTTTGTAAACTTCGGTTATTAATATTTTTAGAAAACGGTTCTAGCTTTGATGGCATGGTAAGATTCTTTCCTAATAAGTTTGTGAAAGGTATTCACCAGCATTCTCTTCCTACTGAATGAAAATCTTAGGCAAGATTTTCCCCTAGCGGTTGTATTATTTTCACATTTAATTCTTTTAACAACCCAAAATGTATTTTGATAAATCGTGTGAGGTAGTGCTCTAATGTAAATAGTTCCCCAAATCTAAAACCAGCCTCAAAACTATCCATCAAATAATCCATTCTTTCTTCTTCACTTGAAATGAAGTCCCAAGTGCATCTGGAGATCTTTCTGGGCATTATACTTGCCCCGCCGATTTGTCTGTCTGTCGCAATGCTTGTCCCATGCTGTTTCAGCCACCGATCATTTATAGTGCATTTTACTGTCCGATAGATTGTGCCCTTTCTCATTGCCATTGTGTTTTTTTATCCCCTTGATTATTTGCTCAAATTTGATGAATTTAATGTCATTTTATAGAGCCCCCCAAAATACAACTTTAGCATTGGAATTGCATTACATTTAGGAATTGATTTGGGGCAATAGACATGTTAACCGGGTAAGTGGTATCTTTTTCAAATTATCGAAGCCAATTATTTATGCACTTCAGTATCTCCCAAAGGGCCTGCACGTTCTTAAGTTTGTTTCTAGGTAGCTCAGCTCTGCTTTGTTGAAGGTATGGCAAAGGCGTTCTTTTATTTCCTTTGCATTCTCAACTGGTTCCAGCTGGTATCTAAGGAAGCTACCGATTTTTGTAGGTTTGTTTTGTCCTGGTCTCCTTATCAATTCTATTCAGTTCTCGCCAATTCCATTTTGAGCTAATTCTCTTTCAATCCCATCAGCTGCAGATAACGACAGCGGCCAGTGGTTTGACCTTCCCTGCCCCCTTCTCTCTCACGGCACAGTCAGCAAGGGGAAACCAAGTCACCGGGGCAACCGTTTTAAGAACCAGAGGAGATGCGTGGAGAACACGATGCTCGACCTCAAAGCAAAAAGGGGCTCTCGGATGGGAAACGAGTTAGATGCCTCTCAGGCGGCCATGTGGGGGAGAGGAGAGCTAACAGGACATGGTCATAGAGGAGCGGATTTTAGCTCAATATAAGATGTTTTTAAACAGTGACAGCTCATCCGAGACAGGACACCGGTGGTGGGGCCCAAGATCAGCCCCTATGATCAGGGCCAGGAACAACGTGGAGGGATTCTAAACTCTAGGTGGTGGCCACCTTGGTCCTTGCTGCTCAAACTAGGGTCAGGGGAACCAGCAGCCAGGAATAACCCGGGAGCGTATTACAAATGCAGGATCTTGGGTCCTCCCAGGCCTACTGAGCTGCATTGTAGCGAAAGCCCCAGGGGACCCGTATGCCCGCTGAGGTTTGAGAAGCACTGGACTAGTTGACTGTGTCATGCAGATTTCCCTACAAGTCATTGGACACCCAACTTGCTGGCATTCAGAGAAGACAGGCAGCTAGCTGATCACCTGGCATGACGAGAAGGCTGGGGAGATAGTAGCTCATGATGTCATCGCAGAGCGGGCTCCTTCTGGTTTTGCACGCACCATCTTCAGCTTGGCTCTAACATTGAATTTCATGCCTCATGGTCACAAAATAGTTGCAACCACGCCGCATACGTGTTTCACCCCTAACCCCGTGAGATGACCTTACATGGCTCACCCCATGGGATGTGGGTGGAGGTCTTGCCTTAGCAAGACTGAAACCATTCAAAGCTAGAGGTGGGTTAAAAAATAAAATAACGCATTCCCAGCTTCGTTTGATGCCTTTTTCTCTCATTTTTTTTCCTCGAATACCCTCTGTTTACTCAAGAGATGTGACTCAATATTGCACGTTGCTACGGCATTGGATTCTACTGATTGGAAAAAAAAAATTGCTGCGATTGTGACTCCCAAAGAAGAATGCAAAATTTTTAACTGACCTTTATCTTTCTTACTGGTTTTGCTGGTCTGTATAGACCTGCATCATCCTTACTGCAAATCAGAATCACAAATTCTTCATAAACCTCTCATCTTTCCTTTACTCTAGGCCACGTGTGGAGAGAGCAAGTTGGCACTATTTCCCCCAAACTTAGAGATAGTTCCTTAGAGTAAAAATAACAACAATGCAAAGCTCCAGCTGCCTCAGCGTTCCTGAATTTAGTTCAAATTCAAGCCTCGTGCTAGGAGCCTGGGATCCCACGGAATCTAGATGATACGGGGACACACTTTCAGTAAGGTTGCTTCCGATGAGTTGTAGGAAGAAAAAAGCAGTTTGCTAATGGTTCGTCTTAAGTCAAAGCCAACAAAATCCAAGTGTTTCGGGAGCAGGCGGCCCTGGGAGGCACGCAGGTGCTGCCTGGCCCCGGGGTGGGCAGGGCGGGGGAGCCGCGCCAGCCCCAGGAGCACGCCACTGCTGATCAAAGCCGGCACCTGTGCCCCGTAATCACCGTCGCCCACCTTTTAAGGCAGACCCTGATTTATCATCTGTCAGGGCTGGGAACTTTGTAGTTCTGCTGGGAACACTGAAGCCATTGTTGGGATAGGTTTTTAAGCTCCCCCCCACCCCAGTGCAAATATTCCCTAAAATGCCACAAAGTGCCGCCCCTCTGGGGACATCTGCTGTGGGAGACCACCAGAGAGCATGCCATCCCACCCCGCGGGGACCCTCGGGCCAGCCGCGTGCCATCCCGCCCCGCGGGGACCCTCGGGCCAGCCACTGCCCGAGTTCCTTGGGCTGGGACGGAGGTGGGCGCGTTCTGAGCCCGGTCCTTAGAAACCCTTCCCTATAAACCGATGCCCCCGGAAGTGAGCCTGCTTCACCTCCCTGCCCCCCCCCCCAAAACGTCTCATAATAACAAAGCATCAGTCGGTGACTTGAAATGCCTGACTGTGCCGTGGACAGTGTGTGGGATCCGAGGCGTCCTCTTCCTCGGGGTGGGACTGTTTAGGTCCCCAATTACGACGCCCACCTTGGCCACTGAAGCGTATTCTTCGCGGGTTTCAAACCTGCCTCCTCCCTCCCGCTTGGCCTTCACGCTCTTAATAAAACACTGAACGCTGCTCCCTGCCACGTGGCAGCCAACTCCACCCACCTGCCTGCAGAGGCGTGGGTGCGGGAGGTCCCCTGTCCCGGGAAGGCAGCTGTGAAGTCGCCGGGTTCAAAGAGAGAGACAGAGAATGCTCTTCAGCGCTGTCGAGGCTCCAGCCTGCCTTTCAGACTTGAAAGACCTGTGTGCAACCTGAACACAGCGCTGGAGAAAACGATTCTCAAAAAAACAAACAAGCAAAACAAAAAAACACAACGATCGTTCTTGCTAAGGACCATGCACGGCTCCTCAGCTTGCTGGGTTTCGAGGGAGGGGGACGCACAGGGACCAGGAGCTGGCGTTTACTGAGCCTTCCTCCGGGCCAAGCGCCCTTCCGAGTGCTTTGCACCTGTGACTGCCTTTCCTCTCCCGCCCCCGAGATGGCTGTGGAGAAGTAGACCGGTCAATGATCCGAGCGCCACGGGAGTGAGGTGTCGTCGCCCCTCCCCCCGTTTTACAGGTGGGGAGGCTGAGGGGGGAAGATGCCAGCCGCTCGCTCCAGGGGCCGCGCCTCGGGGGGTGGAGGCGGCAGGCCCTCAGTTTCCCGGGGCAGGACCGTGTTCCGGCCGGGCCCATTGCACCCCACGTGCCGTTACTGTCGGGTCCGCGTCACCTCTCGGCCGTCCTCCCTCTGCCCCCCAAGAGACGGCGCGGACAGCAGAGGCTCCTCCTCTCGGTTTCCTGTTTCTGGTCGAGGCGCTGGGAGGCGTCGGGTAAAGCACGTGGGCCCCGGCCAAGGCGGCGGCCTGGGCACCAGGCCCCGAGGGCGAAGGGGAGGGCGGGTGGCCACCCCTGACCCCCTCGTCTCTGTCTGGGTCGCGGATCTGACTCTGATGGGCCCATGTGCACCGCCTCCTCGGCCCTCTCACCGTGAAGTGAGAAGGGAATGAGACGGCTCCGTCTCCCGCCCCGCCCCTCCTCCACCCCGCTCCCCCGCAGGCGCTGGAGGGGGCCAGCCCCCCACCGATCAGCCTCCCCGCCCACTCCGACCGATCCCGGCCACGCACCTGTGCCTGGCCTCCTCCCCGCGCCCCCGGGTGCAGCCGGGGACGACCCTCCCCACCTGTCGGGGTCAGAGACCCCCCACGCAGACCGCCCACACCGCTTTCGTCTCTCTGCCAACGCACCTCACCCCGGGCTCGGCTCATGTCACCCGACTGCCCAGGTCAGACACGCATAGTGTGGGGGCTGAGGATAGTGCCACAAAGTCAGCGCGCTGCCTGGATCTGTGTGAAGTGCTTAGCAATCACTCATTCATTCATTCATTTACTCACTCATTCATTCCTTCATTCGACAACCACTGATTGAGTCACTGTTCCGGGATCTATTACCATATGGCCAGTTCCAACCCTGACTTTCGCTTGCTGTGTGACCCTGGGAGTTCACTTAACCTCTCTGAGCCTCAGCATCGTCACAGGGAAAGTGGGTCGATGCGGCACTCGGCATGCAGGAAGGGCTCTGCGGGCCTGCCGTCGCGGTCGCTGGCCTTCCCGCGAGGACTCCTGCGGGGGGCTGGCCATGGCCTGGTCCCTGGGGAGTCTCTGTCCCTTGCGCATGACCCTGCTCCCGCCACGCGGGGCCTGCGGCCTCCCCGGCCGTGAGACCGCGTGTGTCCTCTTCCGCCTCCTGTGTGTTGGGGCGCAGCCCTGGCCCCCACGGAAGTGTCGGGAAGGTGTGTCAGCGCAAGGCAGCCCCCCCCCAGCAGCCAGGCCCAGGCACCCTCTCTGTCTCCCCGAGCCCTGGCTGGGTGGTGAGTAACCAAACGAAGGAAGAAAAGAATGAACAGGTGTGGACCGCAGAGTGACCTAGGGCATGACCTTCTTTGGGCTTCTGTGATTTCTAAGGGCCAGGACGCTGGAAAATCTCCAAACTAGGACAACCGACAGTTCCGTGAGAAATCCTGCACCCTGCTAACGAGGACCCAGGCAGGGGTGGGGGGCTCGCAGCTTCCAGCTTTGGCGTCTCGGTGGGACGCCAGCTCCTCTCCAGCGCGCCCCAGAAGCCGCCAGCCCTGGAAGGTCCCGAGCGGCCTCCCACGCTCACCGCAGGCAGAGGCGCCCGGCGGACGAAGCCCCGGCATTCGTGAGCGAGGTGCCTGGCCTCTGGGGTGCGTCTGCCCCGAGACGCCTTCTGCACCCGGCCGAGGCGCTGACATACTGCAGCACACCTGCTTCCGGGACCGAACTCCGAATCCACACACCTGCCGCGGGCCGAGCCCGAGAAGCTGACTCTAGAGCTGGGCTCTGACGCCCTGCAGAGCCGACACTGTTTTCTTTCTAGGCCATTTTTTTTTTTTTAATTTCTAGACCTTTTAAAGCTCTATTCCAAGCATGTCGTTTTTAAATTTTTCCTAAGAGTGACAAAAAAAGGGAGCATTCTATGCATATTTACACGCATACAAACCATCTCCAGGAGTCTTTTTTGGGTGAGAACCATCAAAAACTATATTGTCACTTGTGGGCATTTTTTTTTAAACCTTTTCTTCTTCTTCTTCTTTTTTTTTAATGCACCAAGGCTTTCCTGCCTTTGACCCTAAATCACTTTGCCCACCTAGTCTGCGTCTCCTGCCCTGACCCCGAAGCAGCCGGATTCCTGCTCACGTCCACGAGAGGCACCCCGCCCTCTGTCGGGCCGTGACCTTCACACCTAAGGCCCCTCTTCAGAAAACAAGCTTCTGTGCTTCTCAGTAAGTGCTTAAGGAGCACCCGAGGTTCCAGCTTGGGGCCTGACCCCGCTGTTTCAGAGCAGAGGGCGGCCCGGGCCCTCCGGCCCTTTAGCTGGAAGATGGGTTTAGCTAGACCTCTGACCACAGGGCACAGCTGCAGCCGCACAGCTCCAAGGGCAGACACAGGAGAACTGGGCACCACCAAGCACGAGGCCGATGAACTCCTGCTCAGTGACGGGCCACCCTGCGTGGACGCTCCATCCTGCCCACACCCACCCGCTGTTTGATCAACACGTCCCTGGCCTGAAGTCGCTGCATGGCCTGCACACCCTGGACTGACACTCTGGCTAGGTGCAATTTGAGCCCCTCAGGTCAGCTGAGCATGACTCATTTAATCCCCTTCCTGGGCTCAGCCCTTCTGCAGACATCACCGGAGGCTAAGCTGGGCTCACCGGCCTGTCCACACTCACAGCCAAGGCCCTCCCCTTGCTGGCCAAATCGGGCCCCACAACCAGCCACCAGGAGTCTGAGACGAGTTCCAACCTCACACGCTCTCTGCCTGTAATTCCTCTGAAACTCAAACTGAAATGGTCCTGCCACACCTGGAATCTGCCCACCTGCCATCTCAGACGGGCGCCCCAGTGACCTCTACACGGGGGTGCGCCCCAGGGGCCTGCTTGGGAAGCCCAGGGGGCGAGGGGGTGTCCCCTCTCCTCTTACAATGCACGAGGGACCAGCACCAAACTAAAGAACATATTTTATTTTTAATAAAATAGCGGAGCGTGAAAAATATATATATTACACATACGCACAAGCAGAATCACTCTTCCCCGGGGGCGGTGGGAGAATAAGCCAGACCATTTGTCCGGTGCTTCCAGATCTACTCACGGTCACCATTTGTTTAACAATATAAAGAGTCAGTAAGCCCTTTGGGTGCTTTTGAATGATCTTGCTCCCCTCTCCCCCGCCCCTCTCCTTCCACAAATCAGTCCAAACGCGTAACATTGGCTTGGTTTCCATTAAAAAGCCACAAAATGTAACACCAAGGAGCTTGAGGGCTGGGCCCCTCGGCTCTTTTGTTAGGAGACTCCTTTTGTTGCCTTTATATATAGCAAACTACTCATTTCTCTCTCTCTCTCTCTCTTTTTTATTTTCACGGAAGAGAAAGAAAAAAATGTATTGCACGTCGTTTGCATTTACAAACATTAGGTTTGCTGGAAGTTTCTGTCTTGGAGAGAGACCGCTGGTGAAAGCTAGAGGCTGGACTCTATTTTAAGTGACTCCGAATCCACTGGCGTGTGCGGAGCTGTCAGACTCCCTCTTTCTTCCTGTTTGCTCAGAAGTTGCCGTCTCCGGGGCAGCCTTCCTGAGGGTGGGCCCCGGGGTGGCTCTCCCTCCGGCTGGAGCGGGACCGTCCCCGCCCGCCCGCCTCTCCCTCTCCCTCTCTCCCCCCACCCCCTCTGCTACCCAGTGGAGGCCTTTTAATTTGCAAAGCAGCCATCCCTTCTCTGATTTGTAAATGGATAGCAAAACCGACCCAGACACACACGGATGTATATTTACGGAAGGTTCTAAACAAAAGTTTTCTTCTGGGGGCTGAATCAACTACTTTACCACAAATTAGTTACACAAGAGGCTACTTAACAGGGGAGCAGCTCTCCCTGAAAACCAAACAAAAACCTTTCAGTACTTTTTTTTTTTTTTTTTTAACTTTCAGTGTATCACAGCATCCTGCATTTCGGGGTAAAAACTTTTTTATTTTTTCTATTATTAAAAAAAAACAAAAACAAAACCAACCAACCAACTGAGAAGCGCGCCGTGCCTGGCTCTGGCCACCGAGGCGTCCTGTCCGGGGACGAGCCCCCGCTCCGGCCTGCCCCTCCAGCCCGCTCACACGCAGGTGGGGGACGGCGCGGGGATTTCGTGTTTCCCCGGGTACGTTTTCTGGGGATGCTGGGCTTTTTTGTAAATCCCACTGTGGGCGACGACGCTGGCGGGTTTCCTTCCGCTCTTCTTCTTGAACCTGCGGCCGCACACGAGCTGCCAGGACTGCAGCGTCTTGGACGTCCAGACCCACATGCCGCTGGTGATGCCCACCACCAGCAGCATGAAGATCTTCACCAGGAAGACCTCCACGGCAGGGATGGACGCCCCCATCAGGCAGTCCGCCGTCTTGGTCTGGTTGTCCACGCGGCACTTGTGCTGCGTGGCCAGCGCTTTCCAGTACTCCATGTTGAGGCGCTCGTAGAAGTAGCAGGCGATGGCGCAGGTGGCGGGCACCGTGTACAGCACGGAGAAGAGCCCGATCCGCGCCATGAGCTTCTCCAGTTTGTCCGTGTTCTCCCCGCCCGTCTTCATCACCCTGCGGATGTGGAAAAGGGCCGCGAAGCCCGAGAGGATGAAGGACGTGCCGAGGACGAGGTAGCAGGCCAGGGGGACGAGCACGAAGCCCGTGAGCGCGTTCACGTCCATGCTGCCCACGTAGCAGACGCCGGTGAGCTCGTCGCCCGCCACCCTGCGCATGACCAGGATCAGGATGGTCTTCACCGCCGGGATGGCCCAGGCCGCCAGGTGGAAGTAGCTGCTGTTGGCCTCGATGGCCTCGTGGCCCCACTTCTTGCCGGCGGCCAGGAACCAGGTGAGCGTGAGGACCACCCACCAGAGCGAGCTGGCCATGCCGAAGTAGTAGAGCACCAGGAAGACGAGCGTGCAGCCGGTGCTCTCCAGGCCCTCCTGGATGACGTAGAGCTGCCCGCTGTCCCGGTCGCACGCGATGCTCTCGGCGCCGGCGAACAGGCGGATGATGTAGCCCAGCGAGGACACGCAGTAGCACATGGACAGGAAGATGATGGGGCGCTCGGGGTAGCGGAAGCGGTCGGGGTCGATGAGGAAGGTGAGGACGGTGAAGGCGCTGGAGAAGAAGCAGAGCACGGACCACACGGCCAGCCAGACCACGGCGAAGCGCTTGTCGTCGTGGCTCCAGTACACGTCCACGCCAGGCGTGCACAGCGGCGCGCACGACGCGCTCTTCTCCACGTGGTGGAACTTGCCGGGGTTGGCGCAGCCGGCGCGCCCCGCGCCCCCCTCCTTCGGCTGGTGCTCCTGCGCGCCGGGGGGCCGCTGCGGGCGCGGCGGCGGCGGGAAGAGGCCGGGGCCGCGCGCCGGCTCGTCCGAGCCGTTGTTGGGCGCCTCCATGCACAGGTAGTTGGGGTCGTTCTTGTTGGGGAGTTTGCTGCAGTCCAGCGAGTCGGGCCACTTGAAGTTGAACTGCTCCATGATCGGGGAGCACTTGAGCCGGGCCTGCTCGCACATGACGCGGCAGGCGGGGATGGGCGTGGAGACCTGCTCGGTGCACATGGGCGCGTAGAGCGAGCACAGGAAGAAGCGCAGGTGGCCGTGGCAGCCGTACTCCACGAGCGGCGCGAACTCGTGCAGCTGGATGGCGGCCTCGCGCTGGTTCTCGTGGCCCATGAGGTTGGGCATGCGGGTCATGTTGTAGCCGATGTCTCTGCACATCGGGATCTCGATGGGCTGGCACCTGCCGTCCCCCGGGCGCTCCATGTCCATGGAGCTGATGGCGGCGCACGCCCCCATCACCTGCAGGGCCAGCCACAGGCGCGGGCCCGGGCGCGGCATGGTGGCGGCCGAGGCGCCCTCGCGCGGAGGTCCGCTCCGCTCACAGCCGCGGCTCGCGCGCGGGGGCTGCCGGCCCCGGCGGCGCGTCCCCGCTCGGGCCCGCGCCCATGCCCGCCCGGCCTCCGCAGAGGTGGGGCGCGGAGGAGAGGAGCAAAGTTGGCGAACAATACCGGGAAGCGCGGGGAGCCCCGGGGCCCGCGGCGCGGCGGCCGGCAAACTTCGGCCTCTTCTGCGCGCGCCCGGGCGGCGCGTCCGGAGAGGGCGGGCGGCGCGGGCGCACGGTGGCCCGGCCAGCGCGCCGCAGCTGCCCCCTCCCCGCCGGCCTCGGCCCGGCGCGGCCCGCAGCTGCTCCGAGGCTCGCGTCCCGGGATGAGAAGACTCGCGAACAGGCGAAGGGGGCGGCCGCGCGGTGACAGGCCCCGCCCCCGGCGCGCGCCCCGCCCCCGCCGCTGCTCTGCATGAGAAAGCGGGGCGGCGGGGCCGGCGGCTCCCGCGCCCCGCCGCCGGCCCCGGGCCCCGCGGGGCGCGGCGCTGTCCCGCCCGTGTCGCCGCGCGGCCGGGACGCCCCGCCCGGCGCCTCCGTCTGTCCCGCCCGCCGCTCCTCCGAGCTCTCTCCGCCGGCCTCCAACTTTGCTCTCGCTGCCTCCCGCCTGCCCCCCCTTTCCGGGGGGAACCCCTGGGATTGTCTTCCACACCCCGCCTTCTCGCTGCCTCCCGCCTGCGCCCCCTTTCCCAGAGAACCCCAAGGGCGCCGAGGTTACGGGAAGTTCGGAGACCGGCCGGGGAAGGGGGCGGGGTGTCCGCGGCAGGGGGCTGGGGGGCGCATCCTCGCTGGTTTTTATGGTGGGCCCCGGGCAGAGGGCGCTTTCAAAGCGCGGTGGGATTTGCGTTTTATAGTCTTGGCCATAAAGTGGCCCTTTAGCTTGTAAACCTGCCCGCATCGTCCCGGGGCTGGGAGTCACCAGGCCTGCGCTCGGGGCTCCGGCTCCGGGGAGGGGCTTCCTTTGAAATTTCAAAGAGAAGAGCGGAGGGCCCGGGGGTGGGGGGAAGGGGCTCTGGGAATCCAGATTTTAGGGCCGCCCAAGCGAGGTCTCCGCAAAGGAGGCGGGGAGGGGGAGGGGCGGGACGCCTCCTGGGACTCTGACGTCCCCCCTGCATCCCTGGGAAGTGGGGGTCCCGCACGTAGAATAATGAACCCCGCCCCCGACGTAGCCGCGGAGCTGAGGGGGCGTCGCGCCAGCCAGGGCTGGTGATTCCTTCTAGGCGGCTGGTTTATTTATTATAGGAAGTCATTCGCTCGTCGAGTATTTATACTATTTGGCGAGTGATTTGCCCGGCCTGCGCCCTCCTTTGGCTATAGACCCATAAGGTAATGCGGATTGAGGTGGGGGCGGGAGGAGGGAGAACGCTGCTCCGGCTCGATCCCGGGATCCCCAACTTCCAGGGGGGAGGGGGCGGGGAGGCGCGCACGCCACTCAGTCTTCATTGTAGGTGAAGACGGAGCGTCCGGGCCTAATACGCTCGAATTGGGTCCAGTTTGTGACAGAGTCACTTAGGACACCACGCCCCTTGCCCTTCTCCGGCACGGGGCATGCGCGATGGGCGCGCACACCCACCCACCCACGCCCTGCCGGCCAAGAATGTGCTGAGCTTCACCTTGCATCGCGTATTAACCCTTAAATAAACAGCACCCCTGGGCGGTGGCCGCGTCTCTCTCCCTCTTAGACGCCCTCCAGGTCCGGATCTTTTTAAAGTTCTGTCGAAACTCCTGGGGGGTCCTCTGGAGGGGCAGCCGGAGGGCTGTCCCGGGCGGACGGCGAGGTCAGAGCAGCGAGCCCGGTGCACACGGGCCTTCTTTTCCCTGCCCACATTTTCAGGTTGACACGGGAGAGGTGGCAGGGTGTGCAGACATCCTTGGGGTGCGTGCTGGGCCTGGTGGTAGGGGCCGCGGGTTGCCAGCAGTCTGTAGGAGGCGCTGTTGCCAGGAAGTGGTGGCTGAAATGGGACACTTACTCTGAGAAGACTTCTTAGAATACTGGCCTTTACTTGAAAGAAGTTGTAAATTTTTCTGTAAGGATTTGGGAGGCCTCACATATCCACTCATCTACCCGTCACCCACCCATCCACCTACCTATCTACCCACCCATCCATCCATCCATCCATCATCCATCCGTCCATCCATCCATCCAGGAAACACCCAGAAGACTGAGGCTGAGACTTGCTCAGGGTCCCAGAACTAACAGGCAGGTTGCGCTCGGGTCCTATATCATTGTCTCTGGATGTCCGTGCGACGTGTTGGAGAAAGTTGGAATGAGGAGAAAGTAGTAAGAACCAGTGGAAAGGACCAGTGCAGCCAGAACCACCACTCTCCACTGCGTTATTTCTTGAGTGAAAAAAACCCCATGTTTTTTCAAAGGCTGCCATTTTTCTTACGATGGGGTTTTTTTTTTTTTTCGGTTTTGTTTGTTTTCTTTTTGTCTGTTTGTTTGTTTTAGTCTAGTGAGTTATTTTCAAAACCTTAAGTTCGAAAAGACTCAGTGGACATCACTTGGCTTTTCTGGAATTTTCCTTCAAAGGTCCTTCCTTGGGCACCATTTTTTTTTTTCCACTTTGCCTTTTTGTTTCTCTCCCTCAGAAACTATTGGGGACATAAATGTGGGGGGAGGGAGGACTCCGCCACCAGGGGCAGGGTGCGGGCTGCTTGAGAAAATGCCTCCTAATTGATCTTTTATGTGCGATTTTAATTCAGCCATGTTCAGACCCATTATTTTACCTATCACCACTTCAGATTGCTTTCTTCTCTCATTTTTATAAAAATGTCTGCAGAAGGGCTGCGCTCTGCCCAGCTGAGAAGGAAACCAACAAATAGACGTTATTATAGAAAAACGAGGGCTTTGAGAAACAGCCACCGCAAGATAACTCTGTAACTAATAAATGAAAAGGGCCTTTTGATGGCTCCAGCTGAAAAGATATTTTATTTTATTTTTTCTCCTGTGTGTGGGATTTGAGAAGTGTGATTGTAGAGCTGCTCGGTCCCCCGCTGCTCAGCCCTGGCTGGCTACCGGCCCCCCTCTGGCAAATGTTATGGAGAATTGGGAGGAATTTTATGGCTGTCTCTCCCCTCGGCTCTTTTTTCTTTTGTCTTCTTTGAAGAATGACTTTAGACATTTTATTTACATATTTAACCATGGATGAAAGAGGGGAAAGAAGGCATTTGGGGCTGTCGTGGGAATAGTGATATGTTTAAATTAATGAAAATCTTATTAGGCCTCTAAAATTTCGAGCAGAGGTTTCTAATGAAACTTATAATTAAACCCAATTTCAAGTAACATGCAGGGGCAAAGAATATCTCTTTATCTATCTCTTCATATATTTTTTACTCCAATAACCTAAAAGCATATCTAGGATAGCTATCTTAAACATTAGCTGCCTTCGATTCCTTGTAGACGTTCTCACAGAAAAGTATAAGGGTTTTGTTTTTTGTTTTTGTTTTTTAAAGGGAATATTTCAGGAGTCGGGCAAGATTTTGAACGGGAACTAAATACTTTTCGGATGGAACAGAATTGAAAGAGAGGCTGAGTTTCATTCAAACCAGCAAAGTCAAAAGTATAAAAGACTTTGACGTGGATATTGCTAAAAATCAAAGTTGCGTCTCTCCTTGTGATGTTACAATCATAAAGAATTATAAGTGCTGTTCAAGTTTTTCTGAAATGAGATTAGAGAAAACCCACATAATCTCTTTGAGATAAAAAAAAAAAAAGTACTGACACTTTCAGCAATGGAAAGAAATTAAGCCCCTTAGACTAAGCAAAGCTTATTTAAAAAAAAAAAAAATAGTGCTGGTCAAGTTTAAGATAAAAAGTGATTTGGGTTATCTCGGTGCCTTTTCAAGAGGTCCCCTTGGTCTGAGATGGCTGTCGTTTCTTTTATCTTCTAATGTCATCAATATTTGTATTTCATCAGGGACTTTTTCAGTTCTCTCCAGTAAGAATGAAATGTGATCTATTTTCCTAATAATCGCCGGCCAGGCGCAGGGGTCTCTGGTGCCAATAAGCATAATTTTCCCTGACCTCCTGTTGTGTCATGTTTCTGCAAAGACTGATTATCAGATTTAAAAAAAAAAAAAAAAAAGAGCATGGAAAATTCTCTTTTCTAACCGAGTAGGCACCCTCGTCCCCATGCCCCACATTTTTTCTCCAAGGAAAATACCTTTAGTCATCAGAAGTGATTCTCGGGCAAGAAAACACAGTGTGCACCCCGGGAGGAGCCGACGCGAGCTGCAGCGACTTCCACAGGCAGCAAAGTTTTAATTCCGCCTGAAAACACCAGCCGTCAGACGCCGGCCGGAGGGAGGGGTGCGAAAAACGAACAGAAGCAGCTCCCACGTCGCAGCGCGGCTGGCGCGAGCGGGCTGCGGCCGCCCGGTGCGGTCCGGCAGCTCCTCTACGCACGCTGCCCTTGAAACGGGGTTTGAAATATTAGCGAAGCTTCCACGGGGCGCATTCGTGTGAATTGCAAATCAGAGCGTGTCTCTAATCTTCCTTTCAAGGCCGGCTTTGGATCCCCGGCGTCCAGGGGGCTCCCCACTGCTTCTGGCGCGGGACGGACCA
Organism: Rousettus aegyptiacus; assembly: GCF_014176215.1. Classification (NCBI taxonomy): domain Eukaryota; kingdom Metazoa; phylum Chordata; class Mammalia; order Chiroptera; family Pteropodidae; genus Rousettus; species Rousettus aegyptiacus. Next base: position 1,156,992 of record NW_023416308.1, read on the forward strand.
TTCAAGGGGGCCGCTGCTGTCCCCTATTCCCACACTCCAAAAAACAACTCCGCAGACGGACACCCTCCACTTAAATTAGATTAGACTCCTGTCCTCCACAGCGAGTTAGCCTTTTCACTGCCCTCGCTCCCGCGCCCGGCGCCTGCGGATTTAAAGGTACAGTGGCCCTTGCTCGTCTGAAAACAAAGGCGAAAGCGGCAAGCCCGGGACAAAGCCGGCCTGCGGGGCTGGGCCGGCGCTTCCAAATTTCAAGGGCATTATCTGTTTAGAAGATAGGGGGGCTTGGCTCCTGCCTGCTCTAAATAAAACACACACGGGGTGACCCTTAACCTATGACACAGCCGTCCCTATAAAAAGTGCTCAGACCTGTAATTCTGTACTGGGGCCGTTTCCTGAAGAACTCTGTTGGGGGGTGGGGAGAGAAAAGGAGCGAATTCCAGAAAAATGAGGCACGAGAGAGTTTCCCGGCGCGTCTGCTCGTTTCGTTTGCGTGTTATACTCCAGACCGTTCTCGAAGGAACCCTGAGTCGGAGACAGAGTCGCGATGTGAGCTGTGACTTTGTTTTCTGACATGGTCGCCTGCCCTCTTTGTCCCCCTGTCCCCCTCGCCTGGCCGTGTTGATCTAATTACGCACCTTGCCATCTGTTTCCTCTCTGCTGTCTCTCCTCCCCCACCCTGGAAGCCTTTCTCGGTGCCTCCCCAGGAGGTGGGCCGCGGAGCAGTGAGGAAGAGGCCGGCCCCGACAGGACAGGCCGCTGCTGCTGCTGCCCAGGTGAGGGGGGCAGGCGGGTTAAGTGGATTGGGAGAAGGTGAAGGTGCAGGAGAGGCAAAACCCTGAGTCCCAATCGTCATGGCGACCCTGTGGGTTCGGCCCTGGCCGCAGGCGGGTCCCCGTGCCCAGCCCTGACCCTGCAGCTCTAGCCCTGACTCCGTGGCCCTGGCCAAAGGCGGGTCCCTGTGCCCATCCCTGACCCCGTGGGTCCAGCCCTGGCTGCAGGCAGGTCCCCGTGCCCAGACCCTAGGCACTGGCTTTGGGGTTTGGTCATCCCGCAGGACCATGTGGAGCCAGCCTCTCTCCACTGCACAGGGAAGGGAGCCAGAGCTCAGAGGGGAAGCCAGTCACCCAGCTCACGTGGCCCAAGACATCGGACGGACCCGGGCTCTCCACGCCCTCCCCGTCCTCACATCTGACGGCGGGAGCAGGAGAGGCCGCCGCTTGGGGGATGGGAGGACCAGGAAGCAGCAGATTTTGTAGGTTTGCAGGGAAAAATGCTGGCAGGGCTCAGCCGACATGGGCCAACCCCATACCTGAACCAAGACCTTCTAGGGTGGACGGGGCCGCTCGCCATGCTGGGCCCATGTCACCTGCCATGGCCAGACGTGACGGTTGGGGCGATGTCCCAGCCGGCATCCTGGCTCACCTGCCTGGGAGCCGCGTCACCTCGGGCGAGCCGCTTAAGCCCTCTGGGCCTCGGTTTCCCTCACAGCTGACGGGAGAGAGACACGTAGGAGCCAAGGTAACCGGGGAGGCCAAGGTCAGTGCCTGACCCAGAGAGGCTGCCCCTCGCTCGGCCATGCCCCACGCAGCCCGGGGCTCCCGGCGAAATGCCACCCAGGACTTGGAAGGCTCAGCATCTCGTTTGGAACCTACACATCGACCACTTGTGCATGCGATACTATTTTGGGTAATTGGGTTAAATAAAACACGTTTTCACAGTCCATCGCTCTGGTACCCCCTCACGTTTCCGTTGGACGGGGCCGGTCTGGAGAAGTGGGCCAGATCGCGTCTCAGGGGCTGAATTCACCCCACACACGTTTGGTTTCGCCCGAGCGGTGTCTGCAGAAAAAATTTTAGTTGGTTAGTGAACTTTCAAACGTTGTGAGAGTTTCCCATACAAATCGGACTCCCAGCTTCTCAGGAGAGCTCGGCTCTGGCCACAGGTCAGGCTGGAGGCGGGCAGCCCCGGCCCCGCCCGCGGACTCGTGCGGTCCAGGTCCCCACCGGCCTGCGCGTCCAGTAGCTCTCAGCGGCTGTGGCCTCAAGGCCGAGCCCGGCGACGTCCGGCCCAGCTGCCGGGTGTGGCTCGTCCAGGACAACGGCGGGACGAGGCGCCCGGGGTGACGGCCCAGTCACAGCACTGAGAGGTCTCTTTGCCTCAGTTTCCCTGCGTGTGAGGTGAGCATAATTACAGGTGCCAAGGGGGAGTTGGGGAGCTTAATTACTGTTGTGGGGTGCTGGCTCAGGGCTGGCGGAGAGGGTTCCCATCAGGATTCTGCCTGTGGTTCTTGCTTCGAGCTAAAGTCGGGTGAGTCACTGAGCTAATGGGTGCGGGGGGGCGGCCAGCGCACACAGGGCCGTCTGCAGCGCCCGGAGCTGGGCCCGAGCCCGGCGGCATCAGGTGTGCTGAGCGGTGGATCCTGAGCGCTTCCTGGGTAAGTGCCCGGGGCGGGCGGCTGAGGGCGTGAAAGCGGGGTGCCCCCACCTTCCCAAGGCCAGCTCAGGGCACAGCAGAGAGGGGGCGTCTCCTGGCTCCCCGGGGACCTGGAGGGCTGGTGCCTCCAGCGTGCTCAGCAGCAGGGTGCTTTGCCAAACTTTGCATAATTAATGCCACTGAACTCAAGCCCCCCCCCCCACCCCGTCCTCCCCTTCGAGGCCCTGCTGATTGCCAGGTCTCCCAGCCTTGTCACAGGCCCAGCGGGGTGCCTGTCGTGCCCTGGACTCATTTGGTACCTTCCAGAAGGGAATGACAGCTGAACCAGATGGGAGCCCCAGATGGCCCCACCCAGGTGGGCAGGCGAGGTCCTCCTGCATCTGAGGGAGAATGTGGGGGGCATGGAGGCCACGCCCCTCTCCTGAGTGCTGCTTGGGCAGGACATGGCCCTCCTGTACATTGCTCAGCTCTGTCCCGTGAGCCTGAGGCCGGGGTGGTGGCGGTTTCAAACCCTGCGGGTCGGCTCAGCTTGCAGGACAAGGGGACCCTGGGAAGCAGGGAGGCCCTGGGCCAGTGCGAGGCCATCCTGCCTCACCCTGGGCCCTTGGGACCGGCACCGAGGCCGTGGCCAGGCAGAGGGGACACGGGCCCAGGCTGGCGGGGCCGGAGCAGCTCCCTCTCCCTCCCCATCACACCTGGCCGCTCAGGCCGCTGGACAGGTGGCACGGTGCGCGGAAGCCTGGGCGAGATCCGGCGACAGAGCACTTGGCTCGGGCTTGAGATCCGCACGGCCTCCCGGAGGCAGCGCTGTTGTCACTGTCCCCATTCTGCAGCCCGGGACACAGGCCGCAGAGCGCGGGCAGCCGCTCAAGGCCACCGAGAGCCGCCGGGGCAGGGCCTGTGCCCGCAGCCGCGTCACTCGCCGGCCGGCGCGAGGAAGGAGCCCCTCAGAGACGGGGGGAGTTCGGCTTCTGAGCCGCCGTCAGGAAAAGAACGAGGTTCGCAGTGAAGCAGCCGTGGCCCCTGGGGCCTCCCTGTGTGGTGACAATCCCCGGTGCCAGACCCCATGGGCACACTTGGGGGCTCGGTCCCCTCCGCAGCGCGGGGCTTCGGGCCCCGGTTGACCTTCGCTGGGTCCATGGTGCCAGCAGAGACACAAACGTGCCCCTCCCTCCGCCATTCAGCACCCGTCCTGTTCTCGGCCTCACCTGGCTGGTGCCGACGTCACAGGGACGGGGCCGAGGTTCCGAGAGTGTCGGTGGGGACCTGGACCACGGGGGCGCCGGCTGTGCTCCTGGGAGGTGGCCAGACGCCAAGGGCGCTGTCCCGACGCTGGCCTTGATGGCGCGGGTCACTGGCACCCAGGGGTCGGATAGAACGGACCCTCCCCAGGGCCAGCTGCCTTAGTAATAATGACATAACAGTGATAATGAACTTATTTTTCTGATCACAGAATTAATACACGTTCCTATACAAAACGTGCAAAACACGAAGCATTCGGAGGGGAAGAGGGTCTGCACTCCGCTGCCGTCTGTATTTCGTTGAACCGCCTAGAATCTGCGCTTACGCAATTGAGGAGAGAAATCCGTCTGCCAAGCCTTCTTCTGTCTTCTCCAAAGATGAGGCGTTTACAGTCCGGAGTTTGCGATAAACGCAACAGGCAGCAATACGGCGGCCCCGTGGGACCCAGCGGGAGCGGCGGCGGAGCGCGCTGGGGCGAACGACTTCTCCGTGCCTTGCTTTCGAGAACTAAGTGCCGTTGCCCGCCTGCCTTTGAGAGGGTTAGGAAACAGGGCTTTGCTGGAACCAAACGCCTCTTCCTCTAGGCGTCCACTCCCCGGGTCTGGGTTAGGTGGGGGAGGGGCCTCCAGAGAAGGAGCAGGAAGCACTTTCCGGGTGGTCTACGCAGCTAGCACAGGGCGCGTGTGCCAGTGAGACGTCCCGGGCCACCATCCCATCCGTCCCCTGACGTGAAGAACTTCTCAGGAAGGAGGGCCGAGGGCTTGGCAACCGGATGTACTGGGTGGGGGGGGGTTCTGCCTTCCTCTTTGGGGTGACCTGGTGCCCAGTGCCAGGCCGACAGACGCTCAAGTGCTCGACACTCCGCTGGGTGAAAAGCCCAGGAGACAGAGACCCAGAGACCTGGCTGCACAGCGTGCGCTCTGCCGAGTACCAGCTCTGTGACCTTGGGCAAGGCAGGTGACCTCTGAGCCTCTAACCTGTCACCTGAGAAACACAGAGTGGAAGGGTCGGCTCTGTGCGTCCTCGCGGTGAGGCCACCCGGCGGTTCCATCAGACCCTGGGAGGTTTCGTGTGCACGGTGTCAGTGTCATCGGGCAGTGGACCTCTCGCTAAGAGCGTCACCCGATGATGGGGGTGGGCCGCACCCGATCAGCTGAAGGCCTTCGGAGTGAGCTCCGACGTGCCCTGAAGAAGGGACTCCGCCCCGAGGCCGAAACACGGACACCTGCCCGAGTCCCAGCCCGCCGGCCTGTCCCGGGGGTCGCTGCCCCACGATCCCGTGGGCCGGAGCCTCACGGTAACTCTCTCCTCCACCTGCCCATCTGTCATTCAGTCGCTCGCTGTCTCTATCACCTGTGTACCTCTCTAGTCTGCCACCTATTTACATAAATATGTCTATCTATCTATCTATCTATACATGTAATCTATATACATTTATATCTATATATCTATACAATATGTGTGTTATATTTAATTTATGTCTATAGCCGTATCTACATCTATATATCTGTATCTATGTCTTTATGTTATATTTAACCTATAACTATATCTCATCTATCTATCTGTATATCTCTATCTCTATCTCTATATCTAATCTGCATCTTTCCGAACATCCGTCTCTGGACCTCCATGTCTGTGTCTGTATCTCGGGCCTGGCCTGTGCCCTGGGGGGCTGGCGCGGGACCATCTGCCTGGGTCCTTGTCTGCCTGGGTGGGCACGGTCACGGTGACATGCTCTCGAGAACTGGACAGCGGCGTTCCCTCCTTCGATGATCGCGTTGGTGCCTGACAGTGAGTCCGGGCGCCGAGGTCTCGGAAGCCACCACAGGCGTGTGCCGGGCGGGCGCTTGTCTCCCGCTCACCGTCCCGATGGCCGCCTTCCTGCTCACCTCTCTCTATCTGCTTTCCCGTCCCGCCTCGCTCTGAACCCGCCCGTTCAAAGCCGGCAGACCCCCCGCCGCCAGGGGTTCAGACAGCCCCTGCCCTATCCCCACTCGTCCTCCCGCCCCACCTGGTACCCGCCCAGCGGCCCCGAAGCGATTGATCCGGGAGGCCCATCCTGACTCCGAGCCTCCCCGGCTGCTTTCACGCCCAGCGCCCCGGGCGCCTGCGCTGGCTGAGTCATCTGCAGAAAACGCCGTCCCAGTTCGATTCTTCTGACGTGCCCAGGACTGGCAGCTCGCCGCGCTGCAGCTGCCTTGCGTGCTGGGAGTGCCGGGAGCTGCTGCAAAGGGCTCACAGCATACCGGGGCAGGCTGGGCTTGGAAGGTAAACACGCCGCATTTCTTTTAGGCTTAAATGCGCATTTTGAAACGCTGGGACTGCCCTGTTTGGTTTGATTGTCATTACTCAGCCATTCATGCTTCTGGGAGGTCAGATACCATTCTCGGGACCAGGGAGGCTGTCCCAAGAGCAGCCATTCCCCGTTGCGGAGATGGCCGTCACATGCCAGCTGGGACATGGCGTGGTCTCACCACGCAGCTCTGCTGCAGGCGAGCTGCCTGCAGGTTTGCACCAGCGAGAGAGTTAGTGCGTCCGGCCTCGGAGAGGTGGCCGAGGCTTTCACTGAAATAAAAGACAGCCGTCTGCAGCAGTCTGGGGGGCACTTGTCTTCAGATGTCTGTGAATTGTCCCTTCGCAGGTCCCCTGCCCCCTGACATAGTCACCGAATGTGCTGGTTTCCCAGGGCTGCCCAAACAACGTGCCCCACATGGGGCGGGGGCTCAAAACAACAGACATTTATTCTTGCACACTTCTGGAGGCCAGAAGGCCAAGGTCAAGTCCGCAGGGCCCGCTCCCTCTGAAGCCTGGGGGGCGGTCCTTCCTGCCTCGTCCTCGGTTCTGCGGGCCGCGGGCCGCCCTGGGCGCCCTCGCCTTAAAGCTCGGTCTTCACTTCACCTCCTCTCCTGTGCCCCTTCTGCTGCGAGGCCACAGGCGATCTGGGATTAGGGACCCGGCCTACTGAACCACGACCTCGTCTCCACTAATCACATAAGCGACATTCTTCCCCCCGAATCAGGCTTCGTTCTGAGGTTCCGGGACTTAGGACGTCAACATGTCAGGTTGGGGGACACGGTTCAACCCCCAACACTGAACCACGTTTAATTCCGCTGGAAAGAGGGGGTCCCTCAGCCAAAGTAGGACGCTAGACGTCCAGGCGGACAAACAACGCGACAGTCGTCGGCAAGGGACGTCCCCCACGCGTGAGGAGCACACGTCCCCCAGCCTCCAGCCAGATTTCTGCCCTTCGACAGATGCGTGTGCGAGGAACACCCCACCTTCACCTAACGTCCACCCTAAAACGAAACTTAGAAAGAAGCGCAGGCATGCCGACCAATGTCGGCTGGTGGCTGGTCTCAGGACAGAGGCGGGTGGCAGCGCTGAGGCCTGTGGCAGACGGGAGGGGCCCCGCGTCATCTCATGGGGCAGCCTGTGTGGCGTTCGTCCCCGCTGTAGAGGCCACCCCCCGCCACACGCGTGCGTGCACACACACGGACATACACAGACATACAGAAACACGCTCACACACACACACATGGACATACACAGACATACAGAAACACACGCACACACAGACATACACAGACACGCACACACACACGGACATATAGACACACACACACGAGGCCCTTGGCTCTGTCCTGCTGCAGGCCTCATCTGACCAGCTCCACCCCCCCCCCCCTCGGGGGTCTTCCTGCCAGGCCCCCGACGTCCCTGCCTGCTGGGCCCCGGTGTACTGCGGCTCCCAGCGGCCGGCCCGGGGGCTCGCGCACGCACAGCGTCAGCCTGAAGAACCGTTAACCGTTCTTCGTGCCCCTCACGCCGTGTCACGAGGACACGTCACGGGCGCCCCGCGAGTCCAGCCGAAAACAAGAACGAATGACAGTGGAGGGGAAGGGGGGAGGTCCCCCGAGTCCATTTTGCCAACTGCCCAGCTTCCTGGCTGAGGCGACGGAACTCACGGGCACTCTGAGGGGTCGGGGACCCCAGCTGCTTCAGCCACTCTGAATAGAAGCCTCTCGTCCAGTTGAGACATCAAAAATCACTCTAAGGAGTCTCACACCGAGGGAATGTGGGGCTCTGGGGGTGGGCTCCGCTGCTGTCAGTCGCAACCTCAGCAGCCCCAAAGGACGGGCCGCACCTGCTCGGGGCCACCGGTGTCCCCACAGCGAGAACGGCTGCCGTCTGAGCAGGTGGACAGCAAAAATGCAGGGCAAGAGCAGCGCTGAGGCTCCAGGGGGCGGGGCGGGGCCCGGCACAGACTGCGGCAGGGCCGTCCCTAACCTGGCCTCCAGGAGAACAGGTGAGGGGCCTGAGCGGGGAAGGAACGCGCTTTGGGGGCAGCCGCCTGGCTTCAATTCCCAGCCGCTGTCCTTAGGCAAAGGACAGCCTCGCTGAGCCTTCCTCAGCTGAAGCCACCGAGTGGAGAGAATCGTAACAGCCCTGTCGGTCGCCGTGAGCTTTAAGTGTGAGCCCAGAGCCAGCGAGCGTGGCGCAGTGTGCTTCTGCACACGGAAGTCTTGCGTGTTCCTGTCCACACACGGGCCTCTCAGAGACTGGGGAGGGGTCCGCACAAAGGCCGTCGGCAGGTGGGTCTGGGGGTGCCGCGTGTCCGGACCCCCGGGCCGCAGACCAGACGTTTTAAACATGTGTTCTCGTTTTCCACCCCGGCTTGTTTGTTTGTTTGTTTGTTTGTTTGTTTTTACTGATGTCACGGGCACCTTCCGCAGCCAGGAGAGTGCTTTGGCGAATGGATGCACTACTCTCCAGTGATCTCTTGGGCACACGGGTTGCCGATGTGGCGGCTTTTCAGAGACAGTCACCAGCTGTCTCTTTCTGACCGTTCAGCACATGGACGGCATCTCGAATGCCGGCAGATTCGAGGGAAAGGCATCTGCTTGGGGGAAGGCTGGCGCGGTCCACGAAAACCTTCCAGTGGCAGCCGCTCACCCCCAGCCTCTGCGTGCACTCACCTCCCACGTCTGCTCGACAGCGTTATGGAGTCTGCGTTGTTATTAGCCCCGCCTGACAGATGAGAAACTGGGCACAGAGAGGTTAGGCTGTGGGTCTGTGTTTACCCCGCTGGTCGGTGGCAGAATCAAGACTGGAATCGCAGGAGCCCAGCTTCACAGTCTGCTAACAGAAACGTTTGTTGAAATGATTGGAGATTCATAAAAATAACACCGAGAGACCCCAGGTTCCCTAACGATGTAACACCTTGCGCTATAACACGATGCCATTGCCACGATGTTGACACTGATCTGCCTTCAGGTTTATCCAGAACCCTCCCTATATGTTGCTTTCTTAAGGAGACCGCTTTTGATTCACCTCTGACTCTGAGGGTGATCTGTCCACTTTGAGTGACGTTTAAGGCTACTGGAGGAAATCTTGAGTGGGGTCGAGCAGGTCACCGCGAGTGCCTTGGTTTCTGTCCTACCTGGGTCTCCTCGACTCACCATATGAGGCAGACTCTATGTTGCAAAAAGGCTGCACCGACACCGCCCATCACATGCTCTTCTCACATTGGACTTTGAGCCCAACCCTCCCATCAAGAAGAGGGGCCTACGTTTCCTCCATTTGGATTCGCGTGGGCTGTAGGCTGCAGACGTGATGCTAAATGACTTCTGAGAATAAGCCGTGGATGGTGATCCTGGGTGGTCTGAGGATGCTGGTCAGGAATCCTGCCGCCATGCTGTGAGGAAGCCCAAGCTACGACACGGGGCAACGACACGGAGAGAGCACATGGGGGTGTGGCTGACGAGCCCGCTGAGGTCTCAATGGGCAGAAGGCCAGCATCGACCAACAGGTCCGTGAGTCAGGGTTCCCCAGGTGATTACAGCTTCCAGCCTTCTATCACCCCCAGGCTTTGGTCTTCAAAGCCAAGATTTCAGGTGCTATATACAGACCGGAGAGGAGCCACGCCGCCCCTGCCCCACGCCGGCCGAACTCCTAACTCACAGAGCCCACGGGTATTATAAAGTGGTTGCCTTATGCCATTAAGTCGTGGCCGGTTTCTCATCCACCAATAGTGACTGGACCACCTTCGCACAAACATTTCGTGCACACCTACTACATGCAGGGACGGTAATGGTGACCAAAACCCGACACAGGTCGTGCCCTGATGGTATTTCCATTCTAGCAAACACAGGAGATGGAAGATAATCAGGTCTCTGCTTCTCCTCATGCCAGGATTTGTTTTTGTTTCCTTCTTATTTTATTTTCAAGAGAGGAGAAAACTTGGACTCATTCTGCGTTGGGCTTTGATGCTGTTGCCAAATGAATCAGCCGGAAGAATTTCGGTCTGGCGGTGCCCGTTCAGGGCAGCCTACGCAGAATTAGCCATGACTCACTCTTTCTTGCCGTGACATCTAGGGCTGAGTGCATTTTGGCCTTTGGTCCTGTGGTGTCTGACCTTGAAGTTGGGGTGGTATCAAAGAGACCTATGGGAACGGTGAGGGGCTGGGGCCTGGGCTTCCGAGTCCCGGTGGGGACTCGGTCTTTGAGATATCACTGAGCGTCTTAGCAAGGTACCAGGGTAGCTGGGAGAGTGTAGTCCTCACTCGTGGGAAGGAAGGGTTGAGCTCGGGCCACGGTGGTGGAGCCCCGCTGTGGTGGGCCGGTGCTGAGCGGCGGCGAGCTCGCCTGGCTTGGCTGGGAGCTTGGGCTGGGGCGCCCGCCTCTGGAGCGCATGAGAGGTCCTGCCCACCGTGTTCCCAGGGCCCTTCTGGAGGCCAGCTGGGGACGGCGGTGAGTGAATGGAAAAGGCCAACGGTTCCCCTGGTTTAAGGCCAAGGCTCGAGTTTGCAAACTCTGTGAAAACAAACAGAAGAGGGAATGTTCCCAGCCCCAGCGCGACAGACACCGGCCAGGAGGGCGTCCAGGAGAGCAGCCGCGGGGTGGGAATCTGCCCAAACTGTGTGCAGGGAAACCGAGACTGACAAAACGCCGGGCTTAGGTGCCCAGGCCCAGACCCGGCGGCAAGCGTCCGCGTGGGAATTAAGAGCCGGCGACGACGTCCACTTCTCGTGCTGGCGCGACCGTGAGAGGCGGCTCCGGGGTTCATATCTTTTCTGCACACGGTGCCCCGCCATGCCCACTCGGGGGTCTGGGGCGTGGCTAGTTTCAAACACTATCATCGAAACCATCTCTCCGTCGTCTGCGCGTCCTCCTCAGCAGGCGTCCCCCAGGGTCCCCAGCTGACACCCTCTCTGCCTCGAGCCCAGCAGAAAGGAACAGTTCACTCCCTCACCTGTGCGCTCGGGGCTCAGCTGGATGGTTATTGGCTAGAACTGGGTCACATGTCTCTCCCTGAGCCAATCATGTGGCTGAAGAGATGCAGCGCTCTGATTGGCCAGTCCTGGTTCACACGACCATCCCTGCAGCCCGCAAAAGGGTGATGGGGAGTGAGAATAAGGGGTCCTAAGAAAGCTTAGGATACTGTTACCCGGAGATGGAGAAATGGGGCCTGAGTGTCAAAACCAAGGTCCACCGGGGGCATCCCGGGAAGCCACTGGTTTACCAGAAGGCCAGCTTGTCCACCACTGTGGAGCCTTTGACGAGACACCTTTTTTTTTTTGGGGGGGGGGGGGAAGGGGCTAACAGGATTATGTCAATGTACAGAATGAAACAAAATCAAGCAAAGTGGCAGACTCAGAGGGTCCCACCGCTGAAGGGATGCTCCTCAGGACCCGAGGGTGACTGAGCCACTCCCCGTGCTGGTGGCTAACCCCGGGGCTCCTGCCAACAGCGGAAACCAGAGTCACTCATCTCCTTCTCCCATGCCCAAAACAACACAGAGCCGGGCGGGATCCTCTCCAGGCTGAGTTGTAAGGCCTCCTCTTGGGTGAAGTTTTCCTGCAACCAACTTCACCTAGCACCTCTCTCTCTAATGAGCTAGCCGAGTCCCTGGGTCACCCCTGTAAACTGCATGTGGTTTCCTGGTGTGGGCGGGAGTGGCAGGTCGCAGGAGGGAGTCACCCGCACAGCGGGGGGTACCTGGGAGGTGAATGGGTGCAGCAGACGGGCCTCACCCAGGTTGCGGTCATGCTAAGGGCAGCCTGACCTTGCCAAGCCACCGGCTGCTTGCAAGTCACCCAGAACTCAACCACCTGGTGACTTCCGCCTTGGGGCGAGCTCCGGTTGGAGCCCAGTGCACTTGAGATGAAACCTCCACCACGTACCGTGGCCCCAATGTCCCCAGTGGTCTGGCCGCCCCCTCCCTTCTAAAACTCGTCTTACTACTCGCCCTGCCCACCACTTGCCACCCTCACAGGCCTGCCCTCTGCCCCTTGAGAATCTGAGCCGGCCTGCCCTTAGCACACGCTGTTCCCTTCTCTCCAAATGTTCTTTTCCCACCGAACCACTTCCTGTTCATTTAGATCAGTTGTCACAGACCACCTCAGAGAGGCCTTCCGCGGTCACTCCTTCTGTCCTCTGTGTCTGTCTCTAAAACCACGACCCCTGCTTGTCACGATTCTACTGATGGTTTTTACTTGCTGCCGTTTGTCCCTTATCCGCCCCCCACACTGCCATTTCGGGGTGGCCATGTTTTCCTCTTCTGTGGCAAGGTCCCACGAGAAAAGTGTGCCTGAGAACTTTACCTTAACACGCCGGTTTAAGAGCGTGGGCCTTCGTTTCCTCGTTCGGATGAGGCTGTGAGCTGGAAACCCGTGGCCCTTCGTGTCTGGCACGTAACCGAGCTGACAGCCGGGACGTCTGGTCCAGCCTCCCAAGCGGCACTGGGGCCCGGCTGTTTATGTTGGACGTTCCCATTGCGGACAGAGCCTTTCTCTTGCGAGCCTTCGGCCCCCGAATCGAGTGGACTGTCCTGCTGTCGAGTCCTCTGTAACAGCGACCGGCCCTTTCCAAGTCAGAGCTTGCTGTTTTCTCTGGTAAAACACATGCAACGTAAGACGAGCCGCTTGGAAGTGTGTGATTTGGTGGCACGTGGCACATTCGCGTGGTGACCACGCCAGCTCCGCCTAGTTCTAAAACATTGTCATTGCCCCAGAAGGACACCCGTCCCCACCAGCCGTCACTGCCCCTTCTCCAGGGCCAGCTCTGTGTAGTGGCGAGTGGGTCTGACACCCCTGGGAGGGGACCCCGGAGGGATGGAGCCTGCTGCCGGTCCGTGGGCAGCGTCCAAGGCACAGAGTCAGGCAGCCAGCGGAAGAACCGAGCGAGCCGCCCTGGGAGAGGCTGGTGGCCTTTCCCTGCCAGGCCCCACCTCCGGGAATGTGCGGGCAGCTGGGCGGCCTGCCACCCTCCTGGGCCGGGGGCAGCTGGAGAGGGGCCTGGTAGCTGCTCCCGTGGAGTTTGGTGTGAACGTGCGTGGGTGTGAGCAAGTGTGTCTCTGTGTACGGGAGCGTTCAAGTGTGTGAGTGAATGGCTTCGTGGTTGTGTTAAAGTGTGGCAGCACATAGCACGCGGGGCCGCGAGGAAGTGTGCGTGTGTGTGAGGGCATGTGCCTGTGTGCGCTTGTGTGTCTGTGTGTGCGCACGCGCAAGTGCGCACATGTGTGCTTGTGTGTCCATGTGCACACACATGTGTGCACGTGCATGTCGCGTGTGTGGTTGTGTCTGTGTGGGCACGTGTGTGTCCATGTGCGCACGCGCGTGTGCTGTGTGTGTGAGGGTGCAGCCTCAGATGCCGGCCTCTAACTGCCCGCAGCACAGCCACGGCCACCCATGCCCACGCTGGCTCCGGGCACCAGGGGCTGAGCCTCGCACACATTTGACCCTCGTCACCTCTTTGAAGGACCTGTTACTGTGACTCCATAAAAGGCCATAAAAAGCAACCATGAGCACACGTCACAGAGAGCCACCTAACACAGACGGCAGTGCCGAGCGAGGCACCCGTCCCCCCCCCCCCACCTGCGGACAAGGCCCTTCTCCCTTTGGCCCTGGGTGGCGCCTCCTGGGTCCCTGGCGGCCCTGGGCGCCCAGGCCCAGGGCAGCCGGTTCGAGGGGGTGGCCGACCATGCACAGAGGCCCCCGTGGCCCCGCTGGAGCTGGGGCCCTTTCACAGAGTCTGAGCGTCTTATTCCTTCATTTTCTGTGAAGGAATAATAATCCAGAACAATGCTTTTTATCGAGGGTCCCGTGAGAGGCAACGACGTCAGCCCAACAGAAGGGCCAGAAGTTTTCTCCAGGATAAAAAAATCCAGGGACCACGAATCCTCGTGTGGGGGGGGCACTGATGTTCGGGATCCACTGAAGCAATTCCAACCGCTCGACTCCCGAGTTCACAGGACAGAGACCGCCACTGAGCTTGAGACAAGAGGCCGCGGGGCCAGGGGCAGCCCGCACCCCGACTCCTCCTCCGACCCCAGGCCGTGGGGGGTGTGGCCCGGCAGAGAAGCGCAGTGGCGGTGGGGACGCAGGCCGGGCTCCGGGGTCTGCAGCTGGAGGGCCGGACCAGCCCAGCGGGCAGCGGCGCGGGGAGGGGCCTGGGCCGGCGGCTGGCCTGCGCTTTGAAGCTCACAGGCTTCTTATCCCCACTCTCCCCTGCTGCTCACAAGAAAGGCACAGCAGGGTTAGCGCGGGAGGAGGCGGGCCACCCGCTGGCGCGCCATACGGGCCCTGCGTGCCCCCAGCCGGCCAGCAGGAGCGGGCCTCTCCTCGTCCCCGGGGCTGGCCAGGGGGCTGTGCTGGCTGTCACTCAGCTGTGCGTCTGGGGTCCTGGCAGAGCGAAGGCTGCACAGACACCCCGCGGGGCCCTGGGAGCTCCGGCGCCCCTCCCCCTTGCTTCTTCCTCTGCTTTTCTGCATTTCCCCTGAATAACGGCGCGTCTGCAAGAGCCTCTGCAGCGAGAGGCCTGCCAGGGGCGCCGCTCGGTCTCTCTCCCGCACCGCGGGCGTGCGGTCCCCCGTGGGGACGGGGAGCCTGGCACAGACAGCCCTGCCTGCAGGGGCGGCCCGAGGCCAGCTTGACTCCTCGCTCCACCTGCAGCCAGGTGTGCGACCTTCTCCAAAGGTCCTCACGGTTTCTGCCTTCGAAGGCTGGGAAAACGTTCGCTTCCTGCCTGGCACGGAGCTGGAGATGTAGGAGCTATTATTATTATTATTATTATTATTATTATTATTATTTATGTTGCTTGTTTAGTTTGGGGACAGTGCTTAAAGGTCGCTTACAGAGCAGGAAGACTTCAATAGTGTGCCACAGGAAGTTAGAAATCCTCTTGGAGACACCCCTCTCCCCTCCAAAATGAGACTTCCGGGTAAAATACGACTACCCGTTCATCGGGACACCGGGGCGGGCTGGCGGGTGGCGTCCTGGTGGCCGCCCACAGCTTTGGGTGGGCGAGGACTGGAGGGTGTGAGCAGGCAGAGGCGGCAGAAAGCCAGGGGTGGTGGGGCTGGAGCAGCAGTCAGAGGGTGTGGGCGGGGCCAGAGGTGTGGGCGGGGCCAGAGGGCGGGGGCGGGGCCAGCCTTCCTGCCTGTCTCCGGCCGCTTCCAGTTTTCCCACACCAAACGCCAGAGCCGAATCTTTCCAATCCGTGTATGTCGGGTTTTAAAAACATCCGTTGATGTATCGAAGTGAGTTAACGTTTGCCGTGGTTCGAGTTTGAGAGAAAACCGTCAGCCTCCCCCCCCCCCACCCCACTGGTCATTTGGATGATTAAATGTTTCAGCGCGTCAGTCCGGTCTTCGGCCCCCGGGTGACTGACCACACCTCGGCCTCTTCCTTTGCCCATTCTGCTCCTTCTTCCCCCGTAGACGCTGCCCCACTCCCCTTCTGCTGTATCCGGTCACCCCAAATTTAGCGGCCTTAAACAACG
This sequence comes from Rousettus aegyptiacus, assembly GCF_014176215.1. Classification (NCBI taxonomy): domain Eukaryota; kingdom Metazoa; phylum Chordata; class Mammalia; order Chiroptera; family Pteropodidae; genus Rousettus; species Rousettus aegyptiacus. Next base: position 1,172,445 of record NW_023416308.1, read on the forward strand.
ATGGTCATTTTATTATGTATCCCCAGGCTCTGGACAGCTCCGGCCAGTTCCCCTTCCAGAGGCCGCTGGCTTGCTGAGCGGGGGGACGATTCGCTGGTGAGTCCAGCTGTGGAGACGCCGGCAAGAGCACGAAAGGCCCTGCACCCCCCGCCCCCCCGCCCACCGGCACCTGCGCTGCGCCTGGCGCCCGGGCCCCTCATGCGCGCCTGTCCGTGGAGCTGAGCCACAACTCCTGGCCGCTCGACTCAGAAAGAAAAGCAACGTGGCCAGCGACCGCCCATTGCGAAAACATCTGCTCTGTAAATACTGAGCTGTCACTTAACCTCGGAGCGTCCCAGAGTCAACCCAGGCAGCTCAGGACCCTGCGCTCGGCCGGGGGCGCGCACATGCGCGTTGGCTATTCCGCCCTCTTCCAAAACGGGGTCCGCCACGCAGGCCCATTTTCCTGAGAAGTCCTAACTCTGCTTGTGTGCGCCCAACAGAAAAATTTTCCGTGTTCAAGTTCATTTCAGCCGACTCGCTCGGCCGTGCGCCCTAAGGAGAGTTCGGTGCTAGGGGTGCCCCTGGGACCCGCTGACGGGCTCGAGTGAGATGACGGTCGCAAAGCGCCTTGCGTCCTGACCGCCTGGTCGACCGGCGGTCATATCTCTCCATCTCACCCCCTCCTCCGTCCTCCCCGGGCCCGGCACTGCTAGGCTCTCACCTCCAGAAGGCGGCAACCGCCTGGAGACACGAAACCTGGGAGGAGAGAGGGTACGCGCTCTGCCGGCCTGTGCGCGCGGACGCCCGACGCGTGGGGTGCGGAGGGGCGCGGGTTTTCTCCTAGGCACGTGTTTCATGTCGGAAATCTGGTGACGAATAAAAGTGCTCCCTGGCACTTGGTGAGTGTCACGCGTCCTACAAACTTCTAAAGCACAAGCGAATTTGAAACCCAATCTGCTGCCCCATTCTGCGCGCGGTAGAACCAGGCCCGCGCGGTGCTTCCGGCCCGCCCTGCGCCCTGCGCCCGGGGAGAACGGCGTGCGCCCCTGCCGTGCGCGTGGACGCCGCGCTGCTCCACGCTTCTGCCCCAGAGCTGGCCTCCCCTCCTCCTCTGTCATAACCCGTGGCTGTGCGGGTGGTGGGGGCATCCACCGAATGTCTTGGTTACAGAATGCGACCAAAGAAAGCTGAGATGTCACTTAAGCTCTACGTGCATGTGAGGGCTGGAGGGCCGTCACACGGGTGGCCAGCGGGTATTGGCTGTTGACTGGGAGCTGGCCGGGGTGCAGGCTGACGGCCTCTGCTCCTCCACGTAGGGGCCTCTGGGCCTCCTCGGGCGTGGTCTCTGGTAGGCGGGCCAGCGGCATGGTGGCTGGCCCCTTGCAGCCCACGTGTCCTGAGGATCCAAGCTCACATCCCTAAGGCTCCTGCTCATGTCTTCTCAGAAGCCTCGGAGTGTTGCTTCTGCCTCTGCGATTGAGGAGGCACGTCAGCCAGGCCTTTGGGCAGCATGGGCCAAGAAAAGGCTGAATTCCAGGAGCGGCCAGCCCCCCCACCCCCTACCCGCAGCCGCCTCTTACCTGCCACACCCCGTCCAAGGGGTGGTTTTGGAGTCCGGCTACAGTCTTGCTGAGTTTGAGGCACTTACTGATGTCGAAAGCTCCGTGTCTTACACGCATAGGTGTAAAAAGACCTTGGCCTTAAAAACTTAGGTCATCGGGGGACAAAGCAGACCCATTTGAAAGGTCTTTTGTTGCACATGCCGTAAGTGCCGATTAATTCTGGTCATGGGTGCAGAGGTTCTTGGGCCCCTGTGTCAGAATAACCAGAGCAGGTCTGTGAAAAGTGGGTGCGGGAGCCCCGCTGCCGAAGACCCCGCTTCGGTGGGTCTGAAAGGGGTCCAGGCAGCTGATCTGAGAAATTACTTTCTGTATCATCTTTTTGCAAAAGTAGCATATGCACAGGGTGCAAAATTCATCCAGACCAAAGACCGTAGAGTGAAAACAGGCTTCATCTCCGCAGCCCGGCCGTCCGGCCGTCCACCCGCCCCTGCGCTCCCCACTCAGGAGTGACGGACACGGTTTCTATGTCTCGGGCTCTTCTGCACAGATGGCTCGGGCAGGTACATGTGTGCGTTTCAACACCAGCAGATATCAGCATGGGCGAGCGTGTGTCTGTGGCATACGCGTGCATACAGGCGAGTATGTATGTGTATGAATGTCCCTGGCTTCCTTCGTGAAAGCAGGCGCGGACCGGTCTGTGCCAGGGTGTGTGCATCGAGACGTGAATATTCCCTCTTCCTTCCTCCCACGGCAGCGTGCCAGGTGTTTCTTTCACTCTTTCGGGTTTGGAGAACGTTCCTTCTATTTCGAGAGCCCGAGTTGTGTTGCATCAGGAAGATGGGCCCTTGTTTACGTCATCTCGTCGCCCACCGCGTAGGCTGCTTCTGGTCTTTGGCGCCAAGAAATAAATAATGCCACGTGGGTGCCACCTGCGTGTGGGCAAGGCTCTCTAGGGCACGGTCCTATTTCAGTGTCAAGAGGCACGTGCATTTCGAAGCCGCGGTCGCTTCTGCCTGACTCACGCCCTGGAGTTTGTGCCAGCGTGCACACCGCCATCAGGAATGTGGGAGGGTCGCCGGGACTGTCACCCAGCTCGGGAGAGTCTGACGCACAGGAGCTTGAAAGCCGGGATGGTGGGTCGGGGCCCAGGCACGGCTGTCGGCTTTTGAAAGCCCGGCAGCGGGGAGGCGGGAGGAGGCAGCTTTGCTGTCAGATGCTGAAGGAAGTGGGCTCAGGGGCTAGCACAGCCCAGCAGGGAGGCCTGGCTCTGGGATGTCACGGGCAAGCCAAGAAAAACAGCTCTGCTCGCTTTCCCAGGGCCCGGGCTCAGGTGTGTGTGGGGGGTGGGGGAGAGGCGATGCCCAGGGGACCGGCCCACCTGTCAGGACTTCCTCCTTTAAAGTGAGCGTCCAGGACACGGTGCCCTGGGAGGGTCCACGCTTGATGCCTGAGCTGCTCCAGCCACTGACCCACTTCAGAGCCACCAAAACAACAGCAGGCTTCAAAATGGCTTTGCCCGCCCTGCAGGGCAGAGCTGGCCTTTTCCAATGTCACAGCTGACAGGTCCCAGGGGGAAGTGGCTATGACTCTTTTATCTGCTGAAAAACATGTTTCCTATTTACAGATTTGAAATGCTAGGCTATCAGGAATGGGCTTCAAAGGAACCCATGGGTGGGCGGAGCGAGTCCGGGTGAGGGTGACGTATCGAGCTGACGATCGTCGAAGCCGTCCAATCGGTTAGATTCCTCTTTCTATTTTTTTATATGACTTTAGAATTTCCCATAGTGAAAGATTTTAATACATGTTCCTGGTTAAGACACAGAGATGATTAAATAGATTTCGATTCCTTTGTCTTTTTCATAAAGACATTTCAGCAGCAACTGAACGTTTAAAGCGTCCCCATTAAAAAGAGTCGAAAGCTACTTTTATATGCCATTCCCCCCTTCCCCCCCAATTTGCAGAACCCTTCTCCCTCTTTCATCTCCTAAAGACAAAAAATCCATCACAAACTCCCCTGTCAGCATTCAGATCCCTTAAACTGGCTATAAAATATTTCAAGGTCTCGGAGTAATTTAATGCCCTATGGAAAGTAAAATAAATTGTGTACAAATAATTCAATAAGTTCAGGGAAGTGGGGAGAAAAAAAAAAACGTTAAGCATGTCACAGATGGCACCTCCAGGCAGTTTATCAAAGCAAGTTTCATAATTTAACAAAATCATCTTGGCATCACACACAAAAGCCCGCCCGTTTGATCCGTTAATAACACCGCTTAGCACTTGCCGGGGAAGCAGGGCTGTTTCCGGGAATTAGCTAATCAATCATCAAAAGGTATTTTCCACGCGGGCAGGCAGGCGGGACGAGGAATGCTCACTTGACCCCCGCGGAAGTGGCAGTGGAAGCCAGAGGATTTTTCAAGGTCACGTGGGGGCCAGAGGTCGCAGCCGGGGTTGCAGCTAATGAGTTTCTGGTTTCTCCCGCGCTCCCCTGGGCCTGGTCCCCGTCACGTGGGAGGCTGTCGGGTCCCCTCACAGCTCAGGGCCGAGTCTTGTCTGAAACAGATCTGATCCGGGACACCTCTACGCCCATCACACTGGGCGGCGTCTTCGTCACCTTCTGTGCCTGGGCTGGGGAGTGGGCTGCACGCGGTTTTTAAAGATTTTCTTGGAGAACAGAAAGCTTTGCTTTTGGCAAAATATCAAAGAAGCCCACCCTGATTCTTGCTCAGCCGCTCGCACTGGTTTCGGGAACTACGCTTTTAAATTAGAGAAGTAGGGGATGCGGAGGGCGGAGAGGCAGCACCCCAGAAGGTCTGAGAGGCGCAGCACGCAGGGGGGTCGTCTGCTCCTGGAGCCCGACCGGCGCCCGTCCCAGCCCGACCCCCACACGCAGAGGCTGGCCTCCTGGGAGAGGGCGCCTCGAAGCAGAGGTGGCCGCGGGCACCCCGTAGCCGGGTGACCGAGGAGCTCGCCGGGGAAGCAGGTGACTGCTCTGTAGCCCTGAGGGGACGCTCGGGGAGGAGCACGTCGCCTCTGGGTGTTCTCCCCACCCCCCAAACCAGCCTGGCTGTGACGAAGCCCTCAGGCAGACCCAGACCGCGGGGCGTTTATAACCTTCCTGACCCACGTGCCTCAGCCCTGGCCGCAGAGGGCGCCCACGTCAAAGGAGGGGTGAAAAGCCCGGGGAGGACCCGAGCCTGGGGGGTGCGAAGGCCGGGTGTTGTGTGGGGCCGGGCGGGGTGCTGGGACAGAGAAGGGACGTGGACGGGAAGCAATGGGGTCGGGTCCTACGGCGCACGCTTTTGGGTTCTTGCCTTTTTCGTTCAACCGTAGCTGGGAGGCACTTTTGTGGGACGGCATGGTTGTGCCTCAGTGTCACCTCTTGTCACTTGTCAGTGTGTCCCCCACCTCATGTAGCCAGGTCCCAAGGGGCACACACACCAGTTCTGTGCCTACTGTCATTAGACAAGAGTCAGGAAATAGGGAAGTGGCCTAAGTTAGCGTCGTTATCGAGGTCACCTCAGTAGCTTAATAACCTTTATCGAGACCGGCTCACGGACCCTTCATTTGGGCAAACGCGGGGTGAAACCAAGCACACCACGGGTTCTGAGGCCAAACTTAGGGTCCGGAGAAGGCAGAGGCTCCTGGAGGGCGCTCCTCACATTAAGGCGGTGGCTGGTGGCTCTAAGAATAAGGACAAGAGACGGCTGTCCTGGCCGAGGGTCCTGCTTGGGCGCAGATGGAGCAAAGACACTTAGACAGCGGCTCTGTCCCCAGAGCTGGACTGCACAGTGACCGCAGTGTTTCCGAAAAACCCGGAGGCACGCCCAGGCCTGCACTGGGGATCCTCGGTCTCAAAGTTGCCGAAGAACCAGCGCTGGGGGCGGCGAGAAGGCAGGGACCTCGCCCTCTGTGCGGCCGGCGGCCCCGCTCCCCTCCCCCGCCTCGGCCCTCCGGTCAAGACCAACCTTGACTTGGGCTGCCCTTCGATAAAGCGAAGTCTCCTCTGATTTCTCCGTAGTTTCCCTGCTTCTGTGTGTCACACGAGCCTTTTCCATTATTAATAAAAAGTTCCGAGTTCAGTTACTTTGCTCTTACATATGAAAGCTCCTCTTTGGGGGACTTTGAAAGGGGCTGGATGCAAACTCCCCATTCAGGCACTTGGAGATAAGGCGTGATCATCATCTTCCTTTGAACATCTGCGGTTTTTAAAAATCAAGACCGCCCATGGAACCCGGGACCGTATTTGTACTCAGAGAAGACGCTGGAGAGAGGAGACTCAAAAGAGCTCCCCATCTGAGCGTGGTTTAATTAGAAGTTTACTTCCTTCAGACTGTTGCTATGGGAACGGTGTTCGGCTCTATGTCGAAACATCGTGATGGCTGGTGGGGAGATGCCAAGGTGGGCAAATGATCTGGGAGGTGCCCCGACAGACGCGAGCCTGCAGGGGGCCAGGTGGCAGGCGGGCGGAAGGAAAGTGACTCGGGCGTCCACGTGGCTCCTTCCCGCCCGGTGTCCTGCTGGAATTCAGAGAGATGTCTGCCCAAGGAGGTAGGGTTCCAGTGAGCGGGCCATGGCGCCGTCTCTCCTCAGGGGGTTTCGTCTCCTGTGACACACTTCCTTAAGACCGACTTTTCTTCCCCGTCCATTGCCCAGATACAAACAGGTTTGGGGTGAATGCCCAGTTTGGTTTCTCGCCGGGGAGATGGATGATTCTGGGGAACAGGGCACAATCGATATCCTCTGGGCCCTCCTCTAGGCCCACGGTCTCCCACGGTCCTTCCCACTGTCCGCGTGCCTGGTTTGTCCCAGGTCTGTCACTCCCCCGGCCCCTCTCTGTGGCTCAGCTTCCTCCTAAGGCGAAGGGTCGCCTGCGTGTCCGAGGACCGTGATGGGGACTGCATGCGGCCGGGCACGGTAGGCGCTCGGGCGTGGGGCCTTCTCGCGGCGTCTCTCTGCTGGGTCCCGCCTCGCAGCGCCAGGGCGGCAGGCTCATGGCTGGGGGACCTCCAGACGCCTGTGTTTTGGGGAGGAACTGGTCATCAGCCTAGCTGCCTTGCTTTACTCCCTGTGAGCCCGGCCGCACGCCCGCTCCATGACAAGCACTGGGGAGCGGCGGCCTGGGCCGGTCGCCGCCGGCCACGCCCCTGCTCGCCGCTCCTCGTGAGGCCCGTGTGCGGGGCAGTCATCCCGGTCGCGAGACGAGGACGCGTGCTCAGGGAGGCCCCCTGATGTGTCCGAGGCCACGGAGCCGTGAGGGGCGAGTGCGAACTCAGGGTGCGCACGGCCAGTCCTGCCGTGGACGCAGCGTCTCCACGCGCTTGGCCGAGTGCCCGGGGGAGGGGCGGGCCAGAGCCAGAGCCAGAGCCAGCCGCATTCGGATGCTCACGGGTGGGGTGCGGTTGGTCGGTGGGGAATCAGGGCTCCCACGAAGGCTGGCGGGCGCTGCCAAGGATCTGGGCCAATTAGAGCAAATTATAGCCTTTCACTCGGTCTGCCGATGAGAGGTTCTGGGACGAGTCTTTAATCACTCTGTAAATCGCTAACTATCCAAGGCGCGGCGCGCTGAGGGCGAAGGCCTGCCCCTCGCGCGGCTGCGTGGGTCGCTTGCGCATGCCACCGTCGCTGATGACCTGCCCTGGGCTCAGCGACCGTGGTCAGCCACTAGCTACAGTGCTGCCTAAAGGCACGATTCTGCTTAGGCGGGCGTTTCGTCCGGACCCCCGCCCCACGCTTCCTCCGGCAGCACCCCGTAATCCCGCAGCACCCCAGGCGGCCCGGGCTGTCTGGTGAGCGGCGCACACGGGCTCCGCTCCGACGGAGTGCTCACTCGGACTTCCTCGTCCTCGCCCCAGCCTGGGCGGCGTCTCCAGGGCACGCTGGTGGGCTCCCCGCACCGTGCGGCGGGCTCCCCGCACCGTGCGGCTGGCTCTGTGAAAAACCTTTAGCCCACGGCGAAACCAAGTGGTGTCCACAGGGGAAGCCACAGGAACTTACAGGAAGACTCAGCGGAGCGGTCAGCTCCTCGGCCAGAGACGGACCCTTCCCGCCCTCCGCCGGGCGAGCCCAGCTCTTAACTTATTTTTCTTCCTTTCCCTCTTTTGTGTTTCTTTTCGCTTTGGCTTCATTTCTAAAGTAACTCTACCCGCCACCCCAATTCTTGATTTCCGGCCTCTGATTTCTAAGGTTTTCTAATTCGGTTTCATGTCTCGTATTATCTTATGTGCGTCTTCGGATGGTTCGCGAGGAACGGATCACACCTCTTTTAGTTTGTCTTTCTGTCGTGCCCTTGAAGGAGGGGTGTTAGTCTTTGTTCTCTCTTTCCTCATAGTAACTTTTGCGAAATGTGACCTCGAACGCTTTTTATAATTGAGATCTAATTGACGCGCAACATTCCATTAGTCTCGGGTGTATAAGCCAGTGATTCATGTTTGCACGCATTGTGAAACGGTCGCCACGATAAGTCCATCACTGCACGTAGTCACAAATGATTTTTTTTTATGATCAGAACTTTGAAGACCTGCTGTCTCAGCAACTCTCGAATACGCAACACTGTAGCATTAACTACAGTCACCCTGCCGCAGTCACACCCCCAGGACTCACATTTATGCTGCGCCTGGAAGTTGGCAGTCGTGACCCACTTCACGCACGTCATCCACCCCGTTTCGATGAGTCACAGGACGGCAGTGAACACAGAGGATTTCGCGTCTTTGTTCGCCGGGGAGGTTGGCCTATAAAAATATATTTTTTTCGTGGTTTTGGTGTCAGGGTTATGCTGGCCTTGTAAAATGGAAGCGTTTGAGAAGGATCGACATTGAATCTTATTTGTTTTTGGTAGAATCCACCAACGAAGCCTTCTGGTCCTGGACTTTTATTTTTTGTGATTAACTTTTCTCAATTTAACCGAAAGGGATTCCTAGGTGAGATCGCGGGAAGATGCCCTTGATGCTCCGGAAGCCCCCACCCCGCCCTGCCCGGTGATGAGGCGGGCCCGTACTCACCTCACTTGCCGACTTACAGTGAGGCATCGTGAGGGCTTCTCATCTCTGTTCCGTCCCCTGGGGCCTGGGTGAGTGGGCAGAATGGCCTCTCCTGTACTCGGTCACCTGGGGGGACATCTGTGGAGAGGCTACTAACGTTCTGAGCATGTGGGTGACAGGGCCTGGCCCCAAGCCCGTCCACGGTGGGCTGAGCAGGGGGGTTGCCGGCCTCCCTGGCCATCCCTGTCCCCACTGTCATGAGCCTCCTTGGGAGCCCGAACACCAGGCCAGGCTTGGAGGCTCCACGGGAAAAGGGGCCAGGGAGCTTCCCCTCACGAAGGCAGAGCTCCCCTGGTCCCCAAAGGGTGCGCATGGAATGGGCCTCACTAAGGCCGCTGCCCCTCCCAGTCTCAGCCCCACTCCGAATCCTCCTGTCATTGTGACGGGGACTTCCTGGGGAATGTGGGGGGCCTTTGGGGGCTTTCACCTGTGTCGATGTTGGCTCGGCGTGGGGGCGGTGGAAGCTGGCACGGGGGTCGATGGTCCCATGAGGAGGGAGTGCTCCTCCTTCTCGGCCAGGTGGGGGGGCCCCAATCTCCTGGCCGTGACCAAAGGTGTTCCAGACGGTGTGAGCACACTCGCGGGGCTGACGGCCCTGCGGGAAGAAAAGGCGCCGCGTGAGAATCGGGAGGCTCGTGTTTATGTCCGAGGCAGAGAAAGTCAAAGCCAGAGCATTTACTGCTGGCTGGGACAGTAAGAGCTTGGGGTGCGGTTCAAAAGCCACTTTCTACAATGTCTGAGGGTCCCCAATGGTGAGAGAGGCAGGGGAAACGCTCTTCCTTAAACATGCCCAAAACATGTGCACACACAGACCCATGCAGACACACATGCACACACAGACACACACAGAGACACACAGACACACACACACACACACGCATGCGCAGACAGGCGCCTATGCCTCCTTATTGACACGAACCCAACACTCTGGAGTCAGGAATTGCAGCGGCTCTCAGTGCTGGCCACAGTGTTGTAGTGACCGTTTTACTTAACCCTCGGGAGGCAGGTGGGAGCAGCAGGACAGCTCACGAGGGACAGAGGTGTCCTGGCCACCAGGTGTGTGCTCCTGTGGCCATTCTCCGGGCAGTACAGGTAGAATTGTACCTGTTGTTGGCACAATGCAAAATTAAAAGTTTCGGTGAAAGTAAAGCCCCACCACTGGGACCTTGTGGGCCGCGGAGCTCCTGCCTCGGCAGGTTGGAGAAGACAGGAAGACAGCGCAGGGCGGAAGTGGGGAGACGCACATCGGCCCCTTTCATCCGTTTGCCTCGGGCACCCAGACACCCAGCCGGCCGGTGCCTTCAGCTGACCCACCCCACGCGCATGTCGTGGGACAGTCTGCGTATCCTGATGGCCTTTTTGCGGGGTGGGGGTGGGGCGCCAGAGTAGATGTTGGGAAGTTGGCTTTGTCAGAAACGGATGGGGGCCTCTTCCCGGCCTTTTGATCTCACCCCGAAGGAAGTGGCAATCAAGTGGCAACGGTCCGCAGACCTCGGACGCTGGGCCGTGAAGGACAAAGGGAGCACAGGACGCGGGCGCCCGCACAGGACGCGAGGCCGGGGCAGCTTTGAAGGCGGCGGCTCCGGCCGGCCGGCCGCCTTCCTCCGGGGCGCCCTCTTCGTCCTCTTCGCTGGGAGGTGTGCAAACCCCAGGCTTCCGCCCGGGGTGCCCTTCCTGGAAGGAAGGAAGCGGGGTGCGCTCAGCCCCGAGGGTGCAGGAGGCGCGGCAGCGACCGCATCCGCGCAGAGTCCCGTGGGGGGCGGTGCGGGCGGGACGGGGCCCCCACTCTTCCCACGCCCTCCCGGGAGCCGGGCGGAGCGAAACTGGCCCGGGGTGTGGGGCTACGAGATCCTCACAGGTCTGGGCCTCGGCCTCGCGAGTTCCTGCCTTCCAGACCTTTCCACCAGCCGTGCTCCTTGCGACACTCGGTGGCACAGAAGGAGGCCGCAGTGGCCCCTGCAGCCTCGGAACTGGGACACAGAATCCCCGCGCGCGCGCAGGAGGGGACCGTGGTTTGGGGGTGAGCGGGGGTGGGGGAGAGCACTTTGCTGGTCAGCTGGCCTCAGGGCGGCGGGATTCGCAGGCGGCGGGAGAGGCTCAGCCCCTGCAGCTTCGGGGAGCACAAGGAGGACCCTCCCCCCGCCCCCAGGCTTGGATGGCTCCGCCAGGTCACTTGGCACATTTTGCTGGAAGCTGGTTTCAGGCTGGGCTTTCAGGGGCTGCTGGCGAGCCTGGGTCCCTCAGCGGCCAGAGACCCATTGGTAGCGGAGGTGGCTGTCAGTCAGCCTGGACGGTGTCACGGGCCTCCGCGTCTGCCCCAAACGGCTGTCCCCATCCACACAGACAGCGTGCCTGCCTTCAGTGCCGCGTCCCCCACACCTGCCTTCCGCGCGGCGGGAGGGGCGACCTCTCTGGCCGCCAGTCTGCTCAGCCAGCTCTCCCTCTCGGGTTGCGTGCGCGCGCAGCAGGTGCCCCGCGGCTGGGCGCTTCTGCCCCGCGCCGCGCGTCTCTGTGCGCGGGGTAACGACGCCGGTCCAGAGACCAGGCCTCTGCGTGTCCGCGTCACCTGTGTGCGCGGCCCTCTGACTTCTCAGCCAGGGCCAGGCCCCGCCACCCCAGACACGCTCGGGGCCACGAAGTCTGAGCACGAGCCTCGTTTGTCGCGAACCCTCTGGGGCAGAGAAAAAAAAAAAAAAAGGATCATTTCTGAGCCGAAAGTGTGGGCATTTTACCAGCGCGTACACGCGGCCATGCTGGTGGAAGCAATGCCCCCCCAATATTTCCCCCGCATTTGCCAGCCCTCGAGAGCGTCCCCCGACTTTTAAATTCTCGCCACCCTGGGGCGTGGGCGGCGGGTCTCAGCGTCGCCCGTGTTAGCGTCCGCTGCCTGGGAGGCGGTCTTCTCACTGGTCGGTACCCTCCCCACCGCCTCGCCGTCCTCTGCCCGAGGCGCGGCTTAGCCCCTTTCCTTTCCTCGCGGGTCCCCCGGAGCGGCCTGCGCCAGCCGCCCCCGCGCCTGTGGCACGCCTGGCGAGTCCCTCCTTCCCCTTTCCGCTTTGGTTCGCGGTCCCTAGGGTGGGGCAGAGTTTCGAATTCCGTCGTGTCAATCTTTCCGTCTCCTGCATTTTGCTCCTGTGTAAAAACGCTCCCGGCGCCAGCTCGGTACGTCATGCCTAACCCCCGCGGGACTCTACCTTGGCGTGTGCACACGTGTGTACACACATGCACATATGTTCACATGTAGAACAGCACGTATACACACGTGCACACGTGTTGCAGAGGAGAAAACTGATCGTGCATAACACATAATGTATATAATCATATATATGCAAAATATATCATTTATAATCACTTTTCTCCTCTGAAAAAAGAAAATGGAGACTATACTGTCCTACCAGCCTCAGAGGGTTGTAAGGAGAAAAAAATAAGACGCATGAAACTTCTCATGCATGAGTAAATAGCGATACTATGCAAATGCTGGTTAACATTTATTTCTTTTCTACCAAACTTTATCAGGCCAACCAAAAACATTTCTTTGAAAGCCAGAGTTAATTGAGTCATCATGGGACATGTGGTTAAGTTCTATTATTAAACGTCCTTCCTTAAAATAATAATAACTAACATTTAATGAGCTGCTACACGCTGGAAACTTTACAGCATCTCTAAGTGGTTGTCTTCATTCTGCAGACTGGACGCCCGAGGCTCCGAGGTGAAGATGCAGGACACCAGGTTCCCAAGGCACGAGCTTCCTCCAGCCCCACGTGGAAAAAAAAAAAAAAGCTAGCTCGCCTCCAGCTCAATAGCGAAACTTGGGGCCCATTTTTTTTAAGCCACACTTTAAAAAGAAGATTATTTAAGATATAATTTTGACTTTATAAAAAAAAAGAAAGACAAGAGGAAAGAAAGTCAATTCAACCACCTCTTGATTCTAAATGTTATTGGCACAATTTCAAACTGCGACTTATGTAACTCCTAAATCCCCTTCACTATCATTTCAGAAGTTTCTTTGAATTCATCACATACATGCACGGACATGCACGCACACATGCACGTGTATGCACACAGACACGCACCCTTGCACACATGCATGCACAGATGCACATGCACACACACACACACATACACTCACACACACACATCCCTGGGGAGCAGGGCTGCCTATTTTCAGGCATTTTAAATGCACAGACCCCCCCCTACTTCCAGGATGGTGGTCTCTGGGGAGCCTGCTCCCCATTTACCTGCTCATTCCTTCCCATGGGCAGAGTGAGGAGTGAGCCGACTAAGGAAGAAGTGAGAAAACTCAGAGAACTCGGGCAGGGTCTAGGTCTTTGTAATACGGTCCCTGTCCCCTCCCCCGCCCTGCAGTACTGGGGGGATTGTGTCTCTGGCAGCGGAGATTAAGTGGACTGCGTGCCCCCCACGGAGGGTTTAATTGGCAACAGAGTCAGAACCCACTGATGTGTGCAAAATTCATCATTGTGTCCGGGCTTGGAATGCTCACTCGGGCCAGCCGTTCCTCTCTCTGATTTTCCCACAAGTGTTCAAAAACATCTTGTGAGTCTGTGTCAGGGTGTCAGCTCCCCAGTGGGGCCAGGTTGCTGAGCTGCGTTTTTTCAGTACCCTCGAGGGTATTGACACAGACTCACAAGAGTCAGAACCCACAAGTGTTCAAAAACATCTGTGAGTCTTTGCCCCGGCCTGGGCAAAGCGACGTGCCTGGGGGTGGGGGGAGAGAGAACTCGACTCATCGAGATTGGTTCGGATACAGAGACCGGCTGGGTGGGGGGAGGGCCCAGTGCCGTATGTATTGGGCTCCTCTTAGGGCCCGCGGGGAGTGTCTGTGGTCCATGTGGCCTGGTACAGATGGCACTTGAGAGGCTGGGTGACCTAATTCCTCCAATTTTCCCTGGCGTGTGGAGTCACCAAAGGAAAGACACTGTCATGCACATCAGCTTAAAGGGTCACTTTTCTCCCTTTTCTGTGAAGACACTGGACATGCGTCTTTCTAGGCGCTGAGCAGCCACTTCCCGCGTTTTGGGACCAGCATTTACTGGTGAAGCCAGACCAAGCTGTGGCCGCAGAGCCCACAGCTCCACTCGGTAAAGCGTGTGTCTGAGCCAGGGCAGTGGAGAGTGGGGCTCTCGGCTCCATGTAGTCATTCAGGGATCCAGGCCGGGTGACCCTGGCAGCTGCTACTGCAGTCAGCGGCGGGGCGGAGAGAGCAGGTGAGCGGTTCTACCTGCCGGGCCAGGCCCCGTCTGTTCTGTGGGCCACGACTGGGGAGCGCGGCTCCGTCTGATTGTAAAGGAGGCTGGGAAACGCGGAATCGGTGCCTGCCGCAAGGAGGGGGCGGGGTGGGACTGCTTCTCAGAGCGTCTGCCTGCGACACCTCCAGTCTGGGGGCTTCAGGGCAGCTGAGCTTCGGGCACCATGGCTTGGGGCTCCCACCATGAAGGTGCCAGGGAACGAAAGAGGAGCTGCACAGCCGTTGGGGACTCAGCTTCAGGCATCACGTGACAGGCTTTCTGTTGGACTCCATGGAACAAAGCAGTCACAAGCCAGCCCAGATTCAAGAGCAGGGCGGGGGGGGGACCCCATCTCTCAGAGGGAGGCGTATCAAGGAAGGGTAAATCTTCTAAGACCTCTGCGCCCCCCCAAAGCTTGAGTCATGGCTGCGTTCTCCAAGAACCCCCCCCCCTGCTCTCTCCCTCCCGGGCACACTCCCTTGGCATCTGTTCACCCCTTTCCCAGTTTTACTGCGTAACTGCCTGGCTCGTGGGGTGGACTTGACCATCGATGCAAACGGCTTTTGAGCGAAGATGAGATCTCACTGTTTTACGGTTTTCTCACTCAAGAGACACGTCCCACCTGTGTGTCTCTGTCATCCTTTCTCTCTCTCTCTCTCTCTTTTTTTTCCCTTTATATTTCCTTTTTTTTTCTTTATCGCTCTGGAGGCAACATTTATAAGAGATTAAAAACATGGGTTTTAGGGTCAAAGAGACTAGTGTGACCTCAGGCAAATGGCTGAAGTCTCAGCGTCTTCATCTGAAAAGTGGATGCTGTGCTGAGTGTGAAGTGTCTGGATGTGTGTGAACTCCCAGCCGCTGCACCCGGGTAATGGCATCTGCTCTCCCCAGGGACGTCGCCAGCCTCACAATCACCTGCCTACCTTCATTCTGCTTCCCATCGATGGAGCCCCTCATGAGATAAAGCCGGGAGGAAGCGGCTGCCTGGGGAGCGAGCGCGGCCCCATCCAGCCAATCAGGGGAAGGGTGAGAGGAAAAGGAGAGTGTGGAAAAGAAATGAGTCTACGCGAAGTCTGGAGACCTTCGAAAACAGCCTACGACAAAGCAAAGCAAAACAAGAAGGCCGAGCGGCTGGTGACTAATCTCTCCAGTCAAAGAGGAGAGGAAATCGTCGTGTCCTCTGTTGGTTTTGGGGCTGGCCCGGCCGGCAAGGTGTCTATTCTTAGAGGCCCAGGGCGCTCATCTGGCACCGGCCGGGACCCCGGACCTCCCCGCGCTCGCCCGGACGCCCGCTCAGCTCTCTAAGATACGCGGCTCAGCGGACGCGTTATCGGTTTTCAGTTCCACACGCACAGAGGGGCGTTCACAGACAGGTGCGGGGCGACGAGAAGGAAATACATCGAACCGTTACTAGTGCGATTTCTGGGGCAAATGTGTGTGACTGTTAGAGTCAGGAACAGAAACGATGGCTCGGTGTGCGCGCGCGTGTGCCGGGAGCATGGGCGGGGCTCCTGGACGCAGGTAACTCGTCCCGGGTGATAGTCATTAGGTACTTTCTTTGCGCTAATTTTTAAAAATCCAAGTCACCCCTTTCTCTATCCTGCAGCGTTTGCCATCACGTCAAAACATGACACTTAGCAAACCGAGCTTCTCTGCTTAGGAGGGGTTGGCCCCCCTCACCCCCGCCCTGGGCGGGGTCCCATCAGGTGACCTCGCGGTGGCCTCTCAGCTCCACTGACGAGCGTGGATCTGGGATGGAGAAGGACAGCATAGGTCACTTCCATGCTCGGTCCTCACAGCTCGCTCTGGGACTGGGGCGCGGGGTGGGGGGCGCCTCTGAGTCCTGGCAGGAGGCTATTTCTGGACTTGGCCAACCAGATGTGACTCATCGTTTTGAAAATTCTTTTCTGCCGCGCTTATTTTAATGCCACGATCACAGTGCCCAGTCTCCACGACCGTGAGTGTCGGCTCCCAAACGTTGCCTTTGAGACTGGGCACTGGGTCCTCGGCTTATCTGCCAGCAAAGCGACAGCGATGGCGACATCGTCACCGACCTGCCTTACAGCCACGGCGACGGCCCGGAAACTGCGTCCTTTCTGATTTTTCCTTCCTGTACTTCCCGCTGAGAGTTAAATGGAAGAGAGTCAATGGGATCCGCATTTGCTGGAGTCTGATTTCCCATGACATACACCAAAATCTCCACCAGTTGTGTGAAAACATCATATTCAAGAACAGATTAGGGGGAAAAAAAAAAAAGGAAGGCAGCAAAGGCACCGCTCGCTGAAGTCGCCTACTCAACGACAGCTGGAGACACCACACCCGTGCCCGCGGGAACTTCCTTTTCCCTTTGCCTTCTGGAACCTTTGCGGCCTGCCCACCTCCTGCGTTGGACACCAGGGTGGCCTGGCCCTCCAGCGCGCCTGCCTGCAGGTGGCCCCTCTCGCCCGCCTCCCGCAGACCTCGGCCCCGCCTCCCGCCGACCTCGGCCCCGCCTCCCGCAGACCTCGGCCCCGCCCCCCGCAGACCTCGGCCCCGCCCCCCGCAGACCTCGGCCCCGCCTCCCGCCGACCTCGGCCCCGCCCCCCGCAGACCTCGGCCCCGCCTCCCGCAGACCTCGGCCCCGCCTCCCGCAGACCTCGGCCCCGCCTCCCGCAGACCTCGGCCCCGCCTCCCACAGACCTCGGTCCCGCCTCCCGCAGACCTCGGCCCCGCCTCCCGCAGACCTCGGCCCCGCCTCCCGCAGACCTCGGTCCCGCCTCCCGCAGACCTTGGCCGCACTTCTGAGCAGCTCCACGGGCACAGTTAATGCCGGGGAGGCTGCGCTCACCTCCGGGCTGATTTGTTTGCAAACTCAGATGCTTATCTGCGCCCGGTGCTTGCTCCGGCTCGGCAGGAAAATCCGGGCAGGTCGCCGCGGCCGGTTGCAACCGCCACACCCAGCTGGCCGCCGTCCTGGAGCTTCGGGGCAAAGACTGCATCAGCCATCATTCTGCCTGCCGGGCGGGAGGGTCCAGGGCCGCTGGAGGGGCCCCTCCCTGCCCTGCTCAAAGCCCCTCTGCAATGGGATGCGTTGCACACTGCACACGCACCTGGGCGTAAGGAAGAGGCACTGGGCGGGTCCGTCTCACCCTGGCACTGTGTGGATGGTGGGAGGGGGCAGGGCAGGGGGACACTCCATCATGCCTCCGCGCTGTGCGAACCGCTGGCCTGCGCTTGGTACCAGCCGGCGCTCCGCTCGTTCAGGACCGTGTTCTTTCATGTTCCCACGAGTTGGCGACGGTCGCGATGCCCATTTGATGGATAAGAAAGCCGAGCTCAGAGCCATGAACTTACCGGCTTGAGATCCAGCCGCTCAGAGTGTGAAGTCAGGACGTGACCCCGGTGCCCATGGGACGCGGCGAGCCCAGATTTTATCGGAAGGAACAGGCAGATAGAGAGACTAAGTACACAGAGGGACGAGAGGCGGCCGGCATGTCCAGAAACCGTGCATATTGCAGAGGCGGGGTTGCTTAGCGGTGAGACTGGGCCGCTGCCTTACTTTCCTGGGGTCCCCTTGCCAAATTACAATGACAGTGGCTTAGGATTCAGAGATTTGCCCTCTCCTAGTTTTGGAGGCATCGGGGGCTTGCGGTCAGGTGTCCGCGGGCTTCGCTGGCTCTGAAGGCCACCGCCCACCACCTCCAGCTCCCGGTGGCCCTTGTCTGTGGCTGCATCACTCCAGTCTCCGCCTCGTGGTCACGTGGCCTCCCCTCACCCCTGTCTGTGTTCTCGTCTTCCCCTCTGGTCTCTCTGGCGGATTTGAGGCTCACCCTAAAACCTGTGACTTCACCTGGAGATCCTTAGCTCCTCGCATCTGCAAGATTCTGTTTTGAACAGGATCACGTTGGCCAGTTCCGGTAGATGTGGATTCGGGGTGACACTGTTCAACCCAGTGCAAGACTAAGGGCTTTGTAAGTCTCGGGCTGTGAAGAAAGCCCGATGTTTCTGCAAATACCCAACCAAATAACAAGCTCTTTGATTGTTTTAAACTCTCAGCTTGAAGTTTAAGACCTCGACCCCTTTTGCTTTGAATGCTCTCCAATGTCGTTCCTGTAAAGTCCAGGGTGGGGAGCGGTTATACACTTTTCATCTATTAATTCCTTTAAGAATAGCCTTTAAATTACTTCAGCCTGTGGCATCTAAGCTCCGTTCATCTGGAGCTTGCTCAGATGAAAAAGTCAGGTCACCGAAACCTCTATCAGCAGGACAGACAGGACGGAGAGGGAACAAAGGGATGACGTCTCCCAGCTCTTCCTAGAAAATATTATTGTTTCCTCGGCACGCCTGCACCGCCGTCATCCAAAGCGCCCTTTGAGTCAACAGCGAGGTCCAAAGAGAGCGTTTTGAAGGTTGGGGGGTGGACGTGGGCGTTTCGCCCAGGAAGACCTGCATGTAATTTATTCCTAGGCTAATATTTGAAGAAAACTGTGGGCTTCACCACTCTCCTTTGAGGGAGTTCACCCAAAAGGGTGTGTGAGAGCAAAGGGAGCCCTCCTGCCCCCCCCTTGTCCTTAGGCAGGACATTCAGTTGGGCAGGGGGCTTTGCTCTTCAGATCCATACACACCTGCCACACGTGCTCGTGCCCGGATTACAAGCTGGACGCCCCGTGTCCCCAGCGGTCTGTGCAGGCGGGAGGGCGAAGGGCTCCCAGTGGAACCGGGTAGGTGGGAAGCGCGGGCCGTGAGGGTAGCGTGCCCACAGCCCTCCAGGCCCCTTCCATGGCAGCCGAGAGAGGAGCGGGCCAGGGAGACCGTCTTCTCTGTCTCCCTAACGAAGACCTTGGCCTGGCCGGGGAGTTTCCCTCTGCCGGTTTCAGAGTCAGGGCTGTGTAGGTCAACTGCTGGGGTTCAAGTCCCAGTCTGGCGACTCAGAAGCTGTGCAGCCTTGGGCAAATGACTCGCCCTCTCTGCGCCTCTGTGTCCTCATCTGCAAAGTGGTAATAATAGTGGCACCTGCCTCGCACGATGGTTTTGGGGATACAGCAACCGTGTGTGTCACTCAAGTGCTGTGACAGCTGACGTCTAGTAAGGACTGGGAAAAGATGCTGTTGATCGCGGATATTCTTTAATGAGACTGAGCGCCCCATGAACACCGAGACCCATTCTTCAATCAGCCAGATGCCTTGTGCAGTTTATAACCTGCTCAGCTGTGCCATAGGACCTCGAATACACGTGCAGGGCTCTGAAGGGACACCGATGCGACAAGGCTTGGTCCTTGCCCTCCAGGTCCTCAGGAGCTAGGCTGAAGAATAAGCAATGCATCCGGAGGCCAGAGGGGGGTGGGACAGTCACTCACTAGCTGTGCGTTCTGAAGAAGGTCAGGTTAACCACGGTACTCCTTTGTTTTCCTCATTTTTAGTGGGGTGGATATGAGTGCTTGCCTCATAGGATTCAGTGTGCTCAGCAGTCATCACCACCATCACCATCACCATCATCATCATCATCACCATCATCATCACCATTATCACCATCACCACCATCATCATCATCACCATCATCATCACCATCATCATCATCACCATCATCATCACCATTATCACCATCACCACCATCACCACCATCACCACCATCATCATCATCACCATCACCACCATCATCATCACCACTATCACCATCACCATCATCATCACCATCACCATCACCATCATCACCATCATCATCATCATCATCACCATCATCATCACCATTATCACCATCACCACCATCATCACCACCACTATCATCATCACCACCATCATCACCATCATCATCACCACTATCACCATCACCATCATCATCATCACCACCACCATCATCATCACCATCGTCACCACCATCAGGTGCCTTGTGCAGGAGGGTACAACCTGCTCAAGGGGATACGGAGGAAGACCCAATAAGAGGCTCTGCCTCGGTCTGTGGTCAGTGGAGATTTGGACGAAATCAAGAAACCAGATCTGCAAAGTTCTCTGAACCAGACAACGCCCTGTATTGGGGCAGCAGCAGGGTAATAAAACCGTCAAGTAACGGCCTCCTTTTCTTTTTTATTCAAATCTTGCTCATTCGCGCCCTCTGCAGGCCAACAGGGAAGCTACGTGTGGGGTCGTTTCTGAGCCGTTTCTGGGTTGGAGCGTTCTCCATCCTGGCTGAATATTAGAATAATCTGGTGATTAATGCCTGAATGCCACTGAAAGCCACATGAAACAGAATCTCTGTGTGTGTCCCGGGTATAGCTGTTTGTAAAAGCACCCGCACGCGATTGTCATGTGCAGCTGGACGGAGGACCCACAGAGGCAGTGTCTGTCTTGGGGTCCCCCGCCCCGCCCGTGCAGCGCCATTCAGCGTCCAGCTCTGCGTGCGGCGGCTGTGGGGAGCCCGTGCTGCTTGTCCGGGGTGCCCACCGTAGAGACTCGCTCCCCTGTAGACGGAGAGAGCCATGGTTCGTGCACGCTTTGAATTTTAACAGCTGTGCCAAATCGCCCTCGAGCGGCCCTGCTAATTTACACCCCACCCATGGGAATGTTTCCCCAACATTTTCTCTCATGCTTGATAATATCGCACTATAATTTTTTGGCCAATCTGATGAGAAAAAATGGCACCAGTTGAAACAGAGTCGTGCAGGCTTTACGTATCAGCTTGGCAAGACCTCTGAGGTAAATTGTTGAGCAAGTGAAATGAGTTGCAGGACGCACAAAAACCCGTCGGCAGACTCCGGGAAGCCAGGCACGGAACGAGCGAGCGACGAGCCTGCAAGACGGAGGGGGCGGGGCGCGGGGCGGGGCTCGCGGGGAGGGGGCGGGGCCACGGGCCGCGTTCTCGGAGCCTGTTTTCACTTTTTACGAGGAGCGCTGAGTTTAATTATTTCAGGAGAGATGAAACTTTGAAAGTTTCGGGGAAAACTACGTATATGTATGTGTGTGTATATATGTAAAGAAAGACAGGGAGGGAGGGATCAAAGGTACGGAGATGTTAAGAGTTAAGATGTCGCCATTCGGGGCATCTGAATATAAAGTATCCCAGGAATTCCCTGTGCTGTCCTCGCGATTTTTCCGTTAGGTCTGAAAGTAAGACAAAATTATACATGACAGAAACCTCAAAGGGGTAAAGCGGGTCGGGCTGCCATGGCCCCAGGAGCAGGCTCGGTCCGTGCCGTTTGAGGGCTGGTGGGCAGCCCCAGGACAGAGTCACGCCCAGGCCCACCCTCCGTGTCCCGCAGACAGAGCACGGAGAGCCACTTCTTCTTCAAAGATCATCCTGCCTAAGCCCGAAGCCTCCTCCGGGACCAGTTCAAAGCGAGGCGGGAGCGGGGCTGTTTGGTGGCAGGGTTTGGACTGGGGATTGGAGCGATCGCCCCAGCCCGGGGCTGCGCTGCTAACCGGGGCCCCAGGTGCAAAAGGCCTTTGATGCCGGAGCAAATTGAGGACAAACCAGCTGGGCCCCCCAGGAGGGGGCCTGCTGGCAGCGGTGCGCCTTTCTTTCCAGTCTCAGGAAAACAAATACTTGATATTCCGAAGGCTGAGTAAACTCATTAAAAGGATCTTGAACTTCCTGCCTTTTCACGAAGCCCCTGGAGGCGGCTGGGCATCCAGGGAGCAGGAGCAGAGGGCACCTCTTCCTGGAGCAGTGGCTGCCCCTTCCTGCTCTGCCCCTCGACCCTCGGTCCTTCAGGATGGAGATGTCAGCCAGAAGCCCCTCCCCTGACAGCCGTGGGGCTGGGGCCGCCCTTCTCGCCTGTGCTGGGTCCAGGTCATTCTGATGTTGCCTCAAAGGACTCGAGCCTTGCACATGTCAACTCAGGCCACCGCAGGGACAGCCCAGGAAGCCGAAGCTTGCCGGGTTCCCCTAGCAGCATCGCTGGCCCTTGGAGGGCTGGCCGGCGTCCTCATCAGCTACGACAGGACACTTCCTGAGTGGCTTTGTCTCTCAGCCATCTCTGCCCGTCAGTCCGCCGCGGCCCTCAGCTCTGCTCCGCCTGCGTCCCAGCCCGCAACCGCGGAACCGTGGGACCTGACCACCGTCACCCCGTGAGGGGGCCGCCACTGTGCCCCGCACTTCCACGCACATCTGGGAACCGTGCACTCCTGGTTCGGCCTGGCCAGAGAGGCAGGGGTGGGCAGGTTCCAGGGCCCTGGGGGAGGGGAGGGCGCTTCCATGGTGACCCCTGATAACATCGCTCATTCAGCAGTGTCTCTTCGACCTTGACACGTCGGCCACTGTTCGGGAGGCTGTGTGTGTGTGCAGAGTGTGCAGTGTGTGCACATATTTGTGTGTTGTGTAAGCACGCATGTTTCTGTGTGTATGTGCGTGCATGTGTGCGTTGTGTGTGTGCAGCTGTGCACTGTGTGTTTGTGTGTGCATGCAGGTGTGCATTGTCCGCATGTATGTGCGTGTGCGCGCGTGTGATCTTCACGCCCAGAAACGCCTATGGGTGGCATTTGCAGTCAAATCTGGCCCTTCCCAGGGGCCTCTTCAGCCCCCCCCTCCTCCGCAGCAGGCTGTTGGGCGCAAGGAGAGAGCTCAGCACGGAGTGCCTCGGAAGGACACCTCGGAGGGTGGGGACAGGTGGACCCCAGGGGACCAGGCAAGCTGGAGAGGGGGGGTGGGGCGCGAGCGCCTGGATCTGTGCCCTGCAGCCGCTTCAGAAACCGAAGGGTCTTGTCCTTAGCATCTGGGGTTTCTGCTGTGGCTCCAAGT
Organism: Rousettus aegyptiacus; assembly: GCF_014176215.1. Classification (NCBI taxonomy): domain Eukaryota; kingdom Metazoa; phylum Chordata; class Mammalia; order Chiroptera; family Pteropodidae; genus Rousettus; species Rousettus aegyptiacus. Next base: position 1,194,981 of record NW_023416308.1, read on the forward strand.
TCCATCCTTCGCGTAACTCGTGCAAATGCCGCCACCTGGTGGCGCATTGGAGACACTGCCGGAAGCCGCGCGGCCGACGCTCCTTTTCCGCGCGCAGGCAGATGGGAGAGCAGCCGCCTGCTTTCGCCGAGGCCGGGCGGTGGCGGGGGGAAGGCAGGAAGGCTGATCAGCCACCACCCTCTGTCCCAGGCTGTCCGGCCGGCGGCCCTGTCCCCAGAGGACCGAGCGGCCACCCAGTGCGGGACCACCACACTCTCCAGCCGCTGTCAACTTTCAGCCATCGGAGCGTTGCTGCCCCGCCCTGGGGTGAGGGCAGAGAAACCCCGGGGCTCACGCGGTGGGACACCGCGGACACCGGCTGGCCACCTTGCGGGAGGCAGAGCTGGCCCCGGGGCCTCTCCGACTTCCTGCCCGGCTCCCGCCCGCAGGGCTGTCCCTGGACCCAGCTTCTCCTGTGTCCCTGTGGCCTGTGTCCCACCACGGTGCGAATTAAGCGGGTAGGGCGTCCTGGTCAGTAGGAAAGTGTAAAATAACAGGCCCGCCAAGGGGAACGGTATGCACGCACGCACACTCGCACACGTGCGCGCATTTGCACGCGCGCTCGCACGCACAGCGCTCAGATGGAGCCTGAGCTCGTCCGCGCTCGCGCGAGGCCGCCGCCTTTACTGCAGGGCCCCCCGCGCCGTCAGAGCCCCCCGCGCCGACAGGGCCCCCCGCGCCGTCAGAGCCCCCCGCGCCGACAGGGCCCCCCGCGCCGACAGGGCCCCCCGCGCCGACAGGGCCCCCCGCGCCGACAGGGCCCCCCGCGCCGTCTTTAAGAAAGCAGGCTCGGAGCTGCGCGCCGCAGAACCAGCATTTTCAGGCGAACTACTCCGTGGCCTGCGGCACATTCACAGGGTTGTGCGGCCGCCGCCTCTGCCCACTTCCTTATCATCACCCCAAAGGGACACGGCGTCCCCCCTAGCGGGGCCGCCCCGCTCCGCCTCTCCGAGGCCCCGGCACCGCCCGTGCGCTTCTTGTCTCTGAGATTCATCCTCGGACACCTCCCGTCGATGGAGTCACGCGACAAGTGACATTTTGCGTCTGGCTCCCGGCGCGCAGCGTCCCGTTCCCAGCGTTCGTCCAGGTCGCGGTGCGCGTGCGCCTCGGCCCCGCAGCCGCGTGGCGCTGGCCGTGTGGGCACAGCGCTGCGGGCCGGCCCTTCCGCCACCGCTTCCACCGCTGACCCGCGTGACCGGTGCTGCTCGGGCACGCGCGTGCGCGTGTGTGTTTGAGCCCCTCGTTCCAATGTTTCGGGATTACGTCTGGAGTGGAATTGTGGGGTCACATGATAACGCTGTGTTTAACTTCGCAAGGAGCCACCGTGCCTGCACGGTGCCCCGTCCCCGCGGGCTCGTAAGGGCCGGGCCGTGTCGCCCTGTGCTCGGCGACAGCCGGCATCTCGTGAGCGCAGGGCGTGACGACGGGGTCTCCGCCTCGCTTGCGGTTTGGCGTCTGCACGTTGAGTTGTGCCGTGTCCTTGCAGGACCCGGAGAGCCGCCCCGCGGGCCGGCAGGGCGGGCTCCATGAAACCGGGCGCTCGGGCAGCAGTACCCTCGCGGGGCACCGGGGGGCAGCATTGCACCGCGGCGCGGCCCCGGCTGCTCCGGGCGGGCCTCTGCAGGTGCGCGCCTCGCACCCCGATGCTCTCCCTGCGCTCGCTCCCGTCCCCACGGCTGGCCGGACCTCGAAGGGACCGGGTCCTTCCACACCCCGCCCGCGCCGCTGGCCCCCATTCCCTGCCCCGCCGGCGCCCCCAGCAAAGAGCCGCCCACGCCAGGCTCTGAAGCCGCACAGACCCCGGGGCCTTCATCGGAGTCCAGAGCGTTCTGATGGCTTTGTTCACAGACAGATAGATGGCCATCCGGTCCCCGGTGCGACGCAAACGAAGGTCGCTCTTCCTGTTGCGACCGTCTGGGGCTGCGATCTGCGTCCCGGTCCCGTGTTCCTCGCCCCTGACCCAGGCTGCAGAAAAGGTCCAGTCGCTCTGCCTGCCAGTTCTCACGTGGTTTGTGCCGCGCGGTCCACCCACATCAGGCAACATGATAGGTGCCATTGCCGTGGCTGGTCCGGGGTGCGCGCCCTGCCAGGCTAGGTGCCTGGTGGTGTGGCTGAACGCTGGTGTAGACTCGAGTGGGTTCTGTAGAAGGGCCACCCGCACAACATCGTGGCGAACAGATCACCCTGCACCCCACCGTGAGCCTCACCTGGTCAGGTGAAGGTCTTCGGAGGGAAACCCCAGGGCCCCCAGCAGGAGGTGTCCCGCCTCTGGGCTGCAGCTCCGAGCTCCTCCCGCGGCCCCAGCCCAGCGGCCTGCCCTGCCGCCCGGACTGGTCAGCCCCGCGGTCCCGTGGGCGGGTTCCCTACAATCCCCCTCTCTTCCCCACGCATACAGCATACATATCGTATCCCACATAACGTGTTATTGTGCTACATTACACGACGTACGTATATCGCATATGAGCCCCGTGTGTCCTACATATGACGTAGATGTCTCCCATTGTCGCTTCTCCGGAGGCCCCTGATGGACACAGGCATGTGTCACAGCCCCAGGAGGAGCTCTGAGGCTCGAGGACACGCGTCTTCGAGCCGGGTGCCACTTTGCCTGCTGGTGACAGAGGCACTCATGCAGATCTGAGACGGGGTCCATGTCACTTTACGCTCGCCTGCGTGTGGCAGTGTCTGCAGAAGCTGAGGGTCTGTGTCAATAGGTGAACGCGCCCGCACCTTTACCGACAATGGAGACGCACCTGTGCGTGGCAGGCGACCGTGTTCCGGGGCAAGAGGCAGCACCTGGGTGCTCTGGGGATGCGCTGGCTGCCGTCACAGCCTCCGTTTCGGTGGCTGCGCGTGGTGGCAGCTTCCTGACTCTGCCTCCGCCCCCCGCCCCGCGCAGCAGGCCCCTGAGAGGAGGGTGAGAAGTAACGGCCGGTCCCTGGACACTGGCCTGTCTCGCCGGCAAGAACGTGATGTGGGGAGTCAGCGGTGAAGGGACGCCGCCGGCAGGCTCCTGACAGGGCGGGGGGAGAGCCGAGCTCCCGCCAGAGGGGACAGAGTCCCAGGGGAGAGAGCAACAGAGGTGGCGGGGGGGACAGGGTCGGCGGACGGCCGTTTCTGGGCCGTGTCTCCCCGCCGTGGTCACATTTCCCTCCTTCGATCGGTTCCCCTCACACCTCCGCCACAAGGGTCCCACGCGGTCCCCGCCGGCTTTCCAAACGGGTCCGTCCTTGGAGACCGAGCGGTGACCCCAAGTGCGTGTGCGGGCGGTGGCGGGAGGTGCCGGGCACCAGCGGGCAGCGTCACACTTTGTCTTGCTTCTGTGTTGTTTGAAATTTGGCCACCGTTTCTTCACCAATTAAATAGCACCAATTTTGAATAGTTTTTCGGAAACATCCTCCATATCTTGGACAAATGCTTTGTTGATGCATTTTAAATCCCGTAAACGAAATTACCTTACGGAATGAGGAAAATAAAGAAAGTCAAGTGTGTTATTTATTTGGGGAAGCGATGCCCAGGGGCTTTACGTTGCTCTGGGAGTTTGCCAACGAGCCGTGGGCTTTAAAGGACGTCCAGGGGACAGTCCCGTCCTCGCTGCCTCCGCCCTCGGCCACTGGCCCTCTCGGCCCAGCCCCCCTGCACGCATTCCTGCCAGGTGGGTCCCGCGGCTCCTTTGCTTCCTCTCTCCTTCCTTCCTGTAGAAAAACCCGCTCCTGGCTGGTGCCCTGCGCGATGCGGGGGGAGGGGATGAACGTTTCTGCAGAGCCCTATTTATCGCACACAGATGCAGGAACTTAAATTTTGATGATGCGCCTGGCTGTGCGGGCGGGCGTAGGAGACGGTCTCCACGCACAAAGGGGGAGCAGATGAAGCATTATCGCCTCGAGAAGGGGGTCTGATTGGGCCGTCTTTGGAAGGCGAACGCTGCTGCCGAGTCATCTCCAGCCTCGTGTGCGGCGGGGCGGGCGGCCGACGCGAGCGCCTCCCGCGGCCGCTTCCGCCAAGGGCGTCTGTGGGCCTCGCCCCGTCCCCGCAGGCGGCAGCCCCCGAGCTGGCGCGGGCAGGGGTGACGGGGCACCAGCGGGACCTGGGCCTTTCTGAGGGGGGCCCAGGCTCCCGGCGCGCGCTCCCTGGCCCGGAGGCGGAATGCCGGGGCGCTCGGAGCAGCCGCCCCCTGAGTCTGGGTCGAGGCGGGCGCCTGGCTCCCCTCGGCGTCTCTCTACGCGCCGTTGTGCTGCTGTCCATGGTTCTTCCAGGTTAAAACGCAGAAACCCGGTCGGACCGGTCGTGGGGCGCGGAGCACATGTGGCCGGAAAGGAAGGGGGCCGTGGCTCCGGGCGATGCCCCCGGCGAGGTCACGGTGTCTCTGGTTCTCTCGACCCCGTTTTCCTCTGCCGGCTCCCACCTGGGGCCAGCCCTCTGATGCGTGGCCGAGGAAGGACCAGCCCGGTGGGCGAGCCCGGCCGTGAGCTCGCTTCTGCAGCAGGGACGCCTCCACCCGAACCACACTGTTGGCTCGGCGCGCCGCCTCCTGTGGCAGCCGGAGTGCGGCTTTCTCCTGGGGCTCTTGTTAGGACGGCGTGCGATTACCACTCCCGCTGGAGCACTTCGGAGAGGCATGGGGGCACACTGAGGCGACGGGGTCAGGGACGCCACCGTGGCCAGACGCGGGGACTGGCACAGGCGGGCGATGACGGCGCCCGAGTCGCAGGATTGCGGGGAGACGGCGGTGTCTGCTCAGCTTCGTGGAGCCTCCAGGCTTCCTTCTGGCTACGTGGCACCAGCAAAGATGGGAGCAGTCTGTAAAGAACCCTAGGCCACGAAGATCCTGAGCAGCAAACGTTAGGACGTAGCTACTAGTTTCAGGGCAATTTTCGGAGGCAGGAGACATTCTGAGCTTGAGTCAGATTAGGAACAATGTACTGCCTGACTAAAGAAAGTTCACCCAAAACCTACTGTCCTCACAACTACGGACCCGGGGCTCAGTTAATCCTATGTCCTAAGGCTTAATGATTAAAGAAGCAGGCACACTGAGGATGTGGAGGGGAGCAAGTGAGTCACAATGCCCATATCTGGGCAAAACCAGCCTGAATCAGAGGAGAAAGGAACTATATTAAAGACATGAAGTTTGTGTGCAGCTACAAGCTATAGGGTAAGAAGAGGTGAGGCCAGGGACACCGTGACACTCATGATACGGGGCCCTCGTATCAGGGCCTTCTTCACTGCCAGTCTCGATGTGGCTTTTTCTTTATATCCTCAGATGTGTGTGTTACGATCGGCTGGCTAGACTTCAGGTGGTTCTTTGCATTGATTGTTTTACGATTTGGTTGTGATTTTAATTCAGTCGTGGGAGGAGGTGAACCCCACTTTCCCTAGCCCTCCATCTTGACCAGAATCTGTCAGATACTTAGAAATGCAAAATAACAAGTATGATTTCTACTGTCTGCAAATTTTAAATTGAATAAAATGTAACAATATATAAAGAAAATATTTCCATTTTCCAAATGGAGAAACATTTTACAAGAGGACACGTCTCGCGCTCTGCTCTGCAGTGTGTCAAACGTATTTTCCCACAGATCAGGTTAAAGCAGTCGGAGTTTGGGCCATGTCATCAAATCCAGGTCAGGACAGAAGTCGAACCACCACGGGGTAATCAATGGCGATCTGCATTCACCAGCTTCTATGGACGTTGGTCAGAAGGCGGGAGCCGGTAATAACTCTTCTATTTGTCAGGAACGCTGGAGAGGCGTGTGGTCTATGAAGTTCTAGCTCTCTCATCTCATCTTTTACTTCTCACGTATCATTTGGTTGCAAACACGAGTAGCCGACGAACAGGAAGAGTTATCCAAGGGAACTAGATCTGTCTGGAACAGGGAAGTGACGAGAGCAATAGGGATGCAGCTGGGGCTCGAGACACAGAACCAAGTGCTGGGACCCTGCAGGGCCGTCTCGTCTGCTCGCTGCTTTTCCTTGTCTCTGCTCTGCGAGCTCTGTGTCCGCTTCGTCGCTCTGCATATCTAATTTCTCCACAGGGATCTCAACTGTTTCTATGACTAATATCTCAAAACTTTACTCATTCCAGAACAAATGAACTGGATTTCCTTTCCCTGAAGGAGAGCGTTTTGTGGGAAGAGGTTTTCTGGCATCGCTGTGCCGGCGCCACGGGTGGTAGAGCCCGTAAGGACACGACGGCTCCCCCGAGAGGCAACTTCAAGGGTGGAGAGGTGAGAGGAAGTCTCCAGGAGACACTGTCCCCAGAGGGAACTACCTGCCCAGACCGCCCCTCTGAGGGGCAGAGTGCCCTGCAGAGGGCTTGTTATGTGGGTAGATGTCATGCAGTTTTCTGGCTCCCATGTCCTCGGCTGTTGGCAGAGAGATTTGACTGACTTCTGTGGAGCTCACCCCTTCCTCTCTCTCACCCAGTTCATGTGCACTGGGCGTTGACCCCGCCCCTTGTTCCAGGGGTGGTCACATGACTCAGATCCGATCAACCAGAACATCGCATTCCCCTAAGGCTAGTGGTTGGTTCAGGAATAAGCGTGTAATCAATTAGAACTAAAGACACTGAATGAAATTATTTTGGTTTTGTTTTTGTTTTAGTATTGATAAAAAAAAAACTCACATTTAATTCCCCCTCCCCCTGCCCCTCCTCCCAAAGTCCCTTTAGATTTGACCCGAACGGCTTTTGACTTTGAGTTGCTGGCTGCCACCTGGCCACCACGTGGAATCTTAGGATGAAGCCCACACAGGGACAGGAGAGCTGTCAGACGTGGAAAGACTGGGTCCTGGAGACGTTGCTGGAGTTCCCAGATCAAGTGGCTCCTGAAGCCAAACTACCCATTGAGTTTTCAATTAATTGACCCTTACAGAGTTTATAGCTATTTCAGTCATTGTAACTGCCATAATTCTAACACCGATTCAGTTTTTAAAAAAGAGATTCGTAATTCAACACCCATGGATAGAACTGCTGTGTGCCTGGCTTTGTGCATACGTGATCGCATTGAATTCACACGTTACTCGTGTGTATTTTTTTATTTTACTTTTCAGTACATGAAAGAATGGATCTCAGAGAAATCAGGGTCTTATATGTTCTCAACATCCAATTTTTTTCCCCCATCCAAACAACTCTACCGTGAATATTTGCTATTTCCAGTCCACAGGAGTCCTAATTTTTTTCTTCATTTTGAGATATCTTCCAGGAAATGTCTCCTACACAGGATGAACCAGGCACCAGAGAATAAAGTGCATGTGGGCGGGTTGGTGGTGGGAATCGAGCTTTCTCCGATTGTTGATTTGAATATGTCTATTTGTGTCTTGAGCACAGTTCCAGCTATTTATTAAAACTATGTGCAAAAGAGGCATGCTGAACAATCCGCGCCCTTCAGAATCCCATCGCAAGAGATGTTCTCTTGACCAGGGCTGTGCGTGCCGCGACTGTGCTGTCTCTAGGTGCGGCCATACCCTCTCCCTACTTCCCCCCATTGGCAGAACCTCACGGGAAGTGGCTGGTAAAGAAGCCTGGAAATGTGGTTGTCAGACTCGTGGCCCCCACCGTGCGGGGCAGAGCCCAGGTGGGCAAGCACCCTGCACCCCGTCCCGCCCACCCCTCACTTTTCCCCCTGCTACCTCGCTTCTCACCGTTGGTCCTCAGATTAGATTTTTCGGGGACCGGGGAAGCCAAGTCCTCGTAGTAGACAGTCCTAAACTGGCCTGTGCTTCTCCTTCCTCACTCTCCTCATTCCTTACGTTTGTCGTTTGGGTCATGTACGTATTCCCTATAGTGCACTTTAAGGGAAGGAAGTGTTGAAGGGCACAGGCCAACGTCTTTAGGAAAAGGAGGGAAGAGAGTTTCAGGTCAGTAAAAAAATGAAAATCACGATTTTTTTCTGAGTCAGCGCAATGTCCTTTAACATTTTATGCCAGTTATCTATCAATTCAAGTAAAGTTTTATAAACCTTGACATACCATGAACATACTCCACGTGTTTTATTGAATAAGGCATTCTCGACATTGATGCAGATTAATTTAGGGTCCCATGAAAGGCTTATGGTTGCCAGGGGCCTGATTTTCCAGCTAGAATTCTGGTGCAGAGACACTGGGCAGAGCTTTGGTAAATCAAGGAAAATGTAAGAACAGGGTGAGCTCGGGAGAATGGTCACTACGGAATGGTCACTGGATTCTCCTGGGCAGAGGGAGCATCAGAGAGGGGAGAAGGTTAGGAAGCAGCAAGTTCAGTTGCTCTCAACCCCGATAACGCCTGAGAGTCACCGAGGAAGACTTTTGCAATCAGAAACACAAGGGTTCCATCCACAGTGATTCTAATTTGCCAATTTTAGGGAGACATCCTGCAATCCAATTTTCAAAAAACCTGATTCCTAGACAATGAGAAAAAATCTAAATCAAATAATTTTGAAACAAAGAGGTAGCAAACCTATATGCCTACATGAATGGCTCAGTCAATTTAAATTATTTAAAATGATTGTCCTTACGGAATCGGGAGAGGCGAGGACTGAGGTAAGTTAGGAAGGGCATGTGTTCTACAGGAGGCGATGACTTTTCAGCTGTGGCCAATCGTTGCCCAGTGGAAGAGCCCAGGCTGGCCCAATCACCCGATTTTCAAGAGAAGCTAGAACTTCCATGTGAATTCTCCCAGCGTTAAAATGTTACAGGTTTCTTTTTAAACACAAGGTGGCCACATTGTGTGGAACGAATAAAATATGGGTGTGAGCTGGACCCAGTCTTTCGGGTACATAGTTGTGGATAATGAGGATGTAAAAATTATCTGCTTATGGGGGGAAATGGTATTTATGATGACGGCGATGATGGTGGTGGTGTTGATGGTGATGATGCGGGAGATGGTGATGATGGTGGTGATGATGACGGTGATGATGGTAACGATGATAGCGATGACGATGGTGATGACCCTCAGCTCCCAGCCGTTTGCTGGTACTGCACTGATGATCTCTATGCGTGCCTCGCACCCACCTGTCCCCGGCCACACACTACCTTTAGGTCCTACAGGACAATGAGAGTAATTCTGATCCCTTAGATCTGTCCACTCCATGCAAATTTTCAAACACTTTCGCATCCTCTGCCTCCAGGGTGAGGAAATGAAGACTCAGCGACGTCCTCAGGGTCATAGGCACAGTCGATGGTAACAGTGGTTCTGGAGACCAGTTCTCCAGGGTCTAATTCAAAGTCCCTTCTTCTGGTACCTTACTACCTTCTCCTCCTCACACCCATCCTCCTAAGTGCATGTGCGGGTCCACTAGGGCTCTTTTCAGTCCTAGATCCCGGGGGCAGACTCCTGCCTCCGGTGGGGTCTTTTCCGGCTTCGTATGTGGTCACGGTGTAAAGCGTACTTGACCTGACCCCACGAGGAGCCAGAAGCTCACCTACAACAGTGCACACAACAGCTTCAGGATTCCAGCTCCAAACCAGGACCTTCCTGTGTACAGGAAAAGCCTCCCTGACATGCGCACGTGGGTTTTCCTTGTGTGTTTTTGAAAGAGTAGGAACCTTCTACATTTCGTGGGTCCCTGTCTTTTTCTAACACAGCCCCTTTCATTCGGTGGTTTCTAATCAGAAGCAAATGTTAAGGTGTGACAGAAGTCCCCGACTCCGACGGTCTGAGTGCCAGCAGTGACAAGTAGCCGGTGTGGGTCCGTGGCGTTTCCTGTGCATCTGTCAAATGCCATTATGCTTTTATGATGGTTGGCAATATTCATTTTTTAGAGGAACAGCACAATCATTCTAGCCTCCAAATTATGAAAAGTGACAATTTTTCTCCCGTGAATTGTCATCTGATGGTATGACACACACAGGCACACGGCTGACTAATTTTATAAAATAAGAAGAAAAAAAAACACCAAAAAAGCCTCACTTCTGTCCTCTAGGCCTCCTTCTCCTGAGGATTTTCTGTCTGTCACCATGAGGTGGAGTCGAGAGGCTAGGCCGGGTGTGAAGAGTGGCGGGGAGGCCTTTCTGCTTGGAGGACAGCTGGTACCTGGACTGCACTTAGCAAGTGCGAGAGTCCCGCATGCCGAGAAGACGGCGACCCCGTCTCCCAAGTTACTGACTGTCCTGCTCTGTGCTTCTGATGACTTCATCTGACTTCGTGATGAAAATCAGCGGTTTACAAGTTTTTTGAGATCGTGAATCCATTCCAAACGGGAATGGTAAGTGGTATAAAAAGACAATAATATAGTTATTTTTTCCCCTAAATATTCTCTCTTCTTTCTTGTGGGAAGATTTTTCCATCCTTCTGCCACCCATGGCAGGAACGATCCCGTAGCTTTCTTTGCCCAGTGAAATCTGCCTGGAAGTGATGTGCGCCACCCCAAGAGAGAGTCTTAGCGCCGTGTCGTGGCTGTGCCCTGCTCTCTTTGTCCTCAGAGGCTGCTCCTTGGGTCTGGACCCTGGAGCAGAGAACAGGGGAGAAGAGCTGCCGCCGACTCCTGAGGGACATGTACTCCGAAGGAGGAACTACTCACTATTCGTTCACCGGGGTTGGGTATTATTTGTTAGTGCAGCACGGTTTAGCTTCAGCTGACTGACACAGACGGGCTGTGATTTCCAACTACAAGGATAACCGGCATGCTGGAGGGGTGACAGCCTCTCTTCCTGGTCACTGCCTATGACTCGCGTCTGAGGAACAAACCATCTCTCTAACCGTTTCTCTTTCTCTTCACCTCATGGGACCTGCACATAGTCTGGGAGAGGGGAGAAGGAGCGGCAAACTCTCCCGGACTGCCTGGAATTCTTTTGTCCAGCAACTAGACTTCGGTTCGAAACTCAAAAACCAAGAATGGAAAGACACATTTTTTTTCTTAAAATCAGTATGCATTAATTCTGCAATTATTTTCTAGATCAAATTTTATTTTTGTTATAAGACAAAAATAAATTCTAGCAGATAGTTAAACATATTTGTTTGAATGTACCATCCCGGAAGCTTTAGCATCAATAAATAGCAAGAATTTGGATCATTTCAGTCCTTTTGCTGGCGGCCATGAGGTCTCTGTCTTGCATATGTTTCTTTGTTTGGCTTTAACTGATGGAAGTCGACTTTAAGTTGCCATCTCTCTTGTTCGCCCTCCAGATACGGGCATCTTCGCCTTCATCCTCCCCGGCCTAGTCTTCAGAGGGAAATCCCTGAATTTGTCTTCGTCCAGGAGACACAAGTCTATGGCAGGTTTTTCTCTGATGTCGTAGCCTTCCACTCAAAACCCTCCTAGACCAGATGAGAAAGAGGAACCTTCCTTCTTCTTGGAAGCTGCAGCCACTGGTGCTGTATCTGAAAACATCACTTTTATCATTTAAAAAGTTCCTCCAATTAAACTTTAAAAGAAGAAGAAGAAAAAAAAAACCCTAAGAACGTGTCTCTATTATTTATTTCTGTTGCAACAACTGCAACCCACTGAAGGTGCCGGATGACTTATTCCCACTCTCTGTAAAGGTGAAGGTCACAGGATAAACTAGAAAAAAAGTCAAAACATTATTTTGCAACACCAACAGCTGCTAGCTCTGCTGTTTACTCTTAATGCGACACAGCCCAGCTGGGCGAGGCCTGGGGATAGCACTTTGCTTCCCGACCTGTCGCAGCCGGCGGTGCCCTAGAACAGGAATCAGTAACCCATGAACGGGCCAGAGCTGGCCCCCTGCCTGTTTTTGTAAATAAAGTTTTATTGGAAGCCAGTCAAGTGCATTTGTTTATCTAGTGCCTATGGCTGCTCTTGTGCTAGGAAGGCCATACCGAGTGGCTGTGACAGGGACCGTATGGCCTGTGAAGCCAAAACATGTACTTTCTGGCCATTTGCAGAAGTCAGCTGACTCCTACACTGGAAGAAACTTTGCTGGTGTTTTCTGCTTGAGGCAGAGAGAGTACAGCCAGCCGCTCAGTGCCACACGCCAGGACACCCTGTACAGCCTCTGTCCCGAAAGTCAGCTGTCCCCATTAGATTGTGGTTTGCCACCTGCCATCGCAAATTTCCAAACTTCTCCATCATCCGTGCAACAAATAGGCTGGAGAGATGAGGCAGGGTCAGCGTTTTAGCGGTTTATTAGGCCCTTTGGGGAGAGAGCGCTGGGCGGCTTCCGGTCGCTCCCGGGTGTCGAGGTTTCTGCACAGCGTTTTATCATCATTTGGGAGCCCGTCACCAGGCTTCCTACGCGGTCCCTCCTAATAGCCTCCTCTCAAAAGGATGATTAAAGCGCAGGTACAGTGTTCGCAAGAAGACTGTTCCGTCAGCAACCTGGCCTTCGGCGGGAGAAAGGGGAAGGGGCAGGAGGGGGGGAGGGGCGGGGAGTGAGCCGCTTTTGTAAGCGTTAACGCAAACCACTCTCCCACCCAACATCGCCGCCCACCCAACCTGACCGTCCACCCCCTCCACACCACCCAACCTGACTGTCCACCCTCCACCCACCACGGGGCCCACCCCCTTCCCCCCACCCAACATGGTGGCCCAGCCCCTCCCCACCACCCAACATGGGTCCCACCCCCCCATGCGGTATGTTCGCGCCCTTCTCCTGTGCGTGCGGTGCAGCGACGCCCCCGGCCTTGGCTTTGTGCGGTAAAGCTGGGCGCCTTTGCCCCCGCCACTGGCCAGTGAGACCCCAGGACCAAGGTGAGAAACGGAAGAAAAGTCGTCATGTGTGCTCAGGGCGCCGGGGGCAGCAACGAGTCTTCATCTTGTTTGATGTGTAAGTTTTTATCCAAGTCAATGATGGGTTTTCAGCTGGAGCCCTCAGGGTGCTCGAGGGCAGCTGGTCCTCCACCTCAGAGCAGGTCGGCACTCACGGGACGGCCACCCTGTCACCCACTCGTCCCACCTGGTCTGTGTCCAGAACCGCCTGGGAGACAAACAGGATTGGCCATCGGCGTGGCCTGGGGCCCTGGGGGCGCAGCCTATGTGGCCTGCAACCTTCCCGCGTTTAAAAACCTACTCTCAGCGGTTAAAACTGTGAGGTCTCCTGTGACAACCCCAATTCCTGGCCTCTGAAAGCACTGGGGATCAGACGATGCTCGGCTGGTGTCCCTGGATGGCGACAGGGCGCTGGGGTCGGGCTGGCCCTGCGGACGACAGGGCGGTCACACCCCAGTGTCGCAGACGCCGTTTCCCGGCACTGGTGCTGATTCCCGCGCGCGTGCGCCGGGTGTCTGCGGCTGAGAAGGTTCCGTCCCATTTCCGTCACCGCGACGGAGCCGAGGCCACTTCACTGGTCCTGGGGACATCGGCGCCGCCAGCTGCGCGTCCTCCGGGTTCCGGACGCCCCGCGCACGGAACCTGCGGGTCTCCGCCCCCGTCCGCCCACGGGGGTTCCCAGGCCCCACTCCCACGATTCCACGCGGGCGGCTGGAAATCCCTGTCCGCGCAGAAATCCGCGCCCCAAATGCGCTGTCCGGAGCCAGCGTTCTGCCGCGCGCGCTTCTTTCTGCCTCCACCCCTGCCCCCCGCCCCCCGCCGCCAGGTTTGCTGCTGCTGGACCGCCTGATGGTTAACTGGGGGGCATCGGGGCGCAGGCTGCGCGCCCATTTAATCCCGAAGCCGGCGTCTCCTGAGAACGGTGCGAATCTTCCGGGAGAAGCCGGGACACACCGTAGCATTATCGCCCTGCGTCAAAACGGCTGGTTTCAGATTATCTTCTAACTTTCGGTCTGTGTTCACACCTCCCCAGATGCGCCTGAGAACCTTTTCGCGTGTTAAAAACGTTTCGGACGTGTCCCCCACCCTCTCCCTCTTCAACGCTGTCACGTTGAGTTTATGACCTGTGTGGCCCCAAGCACTGAATGCAGGTTGTGACGTTCTTCAGAAAACCCTTAGGCCAGTCCCTGCTGGCCAGACCCAAACCCTCGCTTCCCGGTTACTGCTTGCAGGTAGCGCATCGCGGCAAAACTCGGCAGCGGAAAACAAACCCGTTTCCTCACGCTCATGGGTTCTGCGGGTCGGGAACCCGGCCGGGCGCCATGGGGATGGCTGTTCTCTGCTGCGTGACGTCTGGGTCCCCGGGGGGACGTCACCTCGGCCCTGCAGTTGTCTGGGGACCCGTCCACGCTCACGGCCGCTGACCCGGCTGGAAGCAGTGGAGACGCGGCCTGCGGCCCGAGGAAGTGCCCACAGCGGGCTCCCCGGGGCATGCGGTGGCCGTCAGCTGACCGCTCCCGCGGTGGCTCCTCGCACGAGCCTTTCAACGAACAGCCTTTGGTGACACCAGCATGCAGAGTCACGCAGGGCCCCTTCCACTGCATGGTCGGAAGCCCGCTGAATCCGAAGGGGAAGAAGTAGGTCCCACTGCGTGTGGGAGTGACGGGGACGTTCTGCAGAAGGGCGCGTGGGAGGGAGGCGGCCGCAGGCTGCCGTGTCGCGGACGCGGACCCAGCCGGGCCCTGGGGCTTCGCTGGTCAAACCGCCTCCTGACGGACTTTCCGTTCTCTCCCTAGCGCTCCGGGAGGCCCGTGCGCCTTACTCCGGGAATGAATAGCGGCATCGTTCCACGACGCCCACTCCACCTCGGCCTCCCCACCCTCCCCTCTCCCGCCCAGGCACATGGCCCCATGAGGAAGCTCTTCGAGCTGCGCACAGGTAAGCCTCTGTCCCTTTCATGTGACGGATGGTGAAAGACTCGTAAGTGTCAGTCACATCCAGGTGCCCACTGTGGCCCTGTCCCCTAAGTAACTGCTCATCCCCCAGCTCCGTAAGGTCAACTGCGTTGACGAAAATGTCCAAAGACGGCCCCCCCCCCACTCCGCCCTGCTCCCGCCCCCAGCTGGCCCTCGCTGCCCTCGCCCCGCCCAGTCTGGCCAGGCTCCGCCCCGGACCACCCGCCACCGCAGACTCAAAGATGAGGGTAAAAATTTGTTTGTTTGGACTTAAAAATATATTCACTCATTCATTCATTCAGCCAGTCAGTCTTCGGTGGATGGTGGGGGGCGGGGTCTCCAGCCAGAGTTGACTGTGAACTCTTCAGTAACTGGTCGCTGGCTGGTCACTGAACTCTGATCCGCGGGGTTCTGTCGTGTGCGGTCCGCGGTCCGTCTCCCGCGCCTTGCGTTCGTTGGGATGTTTCCAGGTGAGAATCCCACAGGATTCTGAGTTGGGTTTGGCCACCACCTCCTCCCCCCAAAGGAAATTCATGCAAATTGAGTTTTTGTCTTTGAAGTTGCCTTTCTCTTCAGAGCGAGGTTTCCTTAAAAACACAAAGGAAAGAGAAATATAAAAAAGAATTAGGTGGGATTTTTCACCCCCGCCCCCCGCCCTCCGTTCTCTAGCTCAGACCATTTGGGGCCGCTTCCCACCATTCCTAGACTCTGATGTGCAATTCCCCGGGACCAAACCTCTATTTCTTACCAGGAAATGACGTCACAGAGGGTCTTACGGAACGCACCAGGCAAACAGCCGCCCGACTGTGCTCGACCTCGAATCTGCGGCCGCTCGTGTCTCTCCCTTTGGAAGCCGTGGGCCTTCTCCCCCACGCCCAGGGCTGGGGTCCGGGGTCTGGGGGAGGCCCCGGGGTCCGCTGGCCGCTCGGGCCGGGCAGAGCTCACTGGCAGGCCCGTCCTCGGGTTTCTGGAGTCAGTTGGCTCTGTGTGCGGAGCGTTCTGGTCGCGTTCGCGCCTCCAGCCAAGGACCCCGCGCACTGCGTCAGGCGCGGTCAGATGCGGGTCGGCCCTTCCCACGCACCCAGGGTCCCTGTCTGGTGCACACCCAGCGGCTACCCGGGTTCTGGCTCAAGACTGGGGTGCCCCTGGGGTTCAGATCGCTGGGAGGGACGTCTCGCCACATCGCCCCCGCCCCCACAAACACACCCTCTGGGACGTCGGGGAATTCGAAGAGGAAAATCGAAAGTGGGGCCGCGCCTCGCTCTCTTCTCCCAGGGGCGCGTTTTCCCGCCTCCCCGTTCTGAGTCCGTCATTCCGTTTCTTAAACTGGCGGAGCTGGAAGCAGTTCTGGGAACTAGACCTGTCTGAACAGAAGTGCTTTGCATCCCAGAAGCAGAGCCGCCGCGCCCAGCGGAGGGACCCCGGCTAGAAGGAAGAGTCTCCCTTGGCTGAGGGGGGCTGCGGATGCTGGGGCTGTTGGCTGGGAAGGACCGGGCGGTGTGTGGCCAGCAGGAGCCGGGCCCCTGACGCGCCGAGGGGAGCTGCCCACACCCAGAGCTGCCACCTCATCGAGCAGCTGGACGCGTGGTGTCGGGGCCGACTCAGTTCCGGCTCACGTGAGAAGGGGAATGAGTCCCCCGCCCCGAAGCCGATGGCCGGACCCCACCTTACTGCCCCAGTGGAACACGCTGGCCTCGCGGGCCGTGCAGCAGAAGGCCGCCTGTGGGCCGGAGGCCGTGTGCGCAGCTCCCTCCCCAGCTGGGCAGGCATGGAAGCACGGCGGCCTTGCCGTGTGCGGGGCTTCTCCGAGCCCGCGAAAGCCGTGGAGATCCAGCCACGCGGCAGTGCGTGGGGGTAACCGCGGGATTAACTCGAGAAGGGGAGAGGCGCGCCGTGCGCATTGCAGCCCGGCCGGCCGCGAGGCCTGCCAGCTCGACTTCCGGGTGTCTCTGCGGCCCGGGAACCGGGCTGTCGTCATTTCTGAAGCGAGGCCGGGTGGAGCTGTCAGCAGACTCTGGCTGCAAGCATTTCTGTGCTTGGGCGTTGGGGTGGGAGCCATTTAAAATGGTTCAAGCCGTGTGGAAACAGCGAACGGGGAGCGACGGTAAAACGCGCCATCCGCGGGGCCTGCAGCTTGTCGGTCCAGGTGTTCAAGCAGGAAACTCATGTAGGACGTGATTTTTGAGTGGCAGGTCCTGGTCCAGGTGCCAGGGATTCGTTTAGCAGTGAGCGGGTTGCCTTCTCTCGCAGGTTATCCCACCTGGAACCCCGCGGGCCTGTCCAGAAGAGGTGGGGACAGGAGCAGGACGGGCTGAGACCAAGGGTGGGTGTCGTCAAGCCTTCCTGCATCTGTGTGTCCCCGTCTGCCTGCACTTTCGTGCTTCGCCACGCCCCCTCGCGCTTCGCCACGCCCCTCGTGTTTCGCCACGCCCCTCGCGCTTCGCCACGCCCTCCTGCCCTGGCCTCAGCACTGCTCATTTCATCGTTACGTTCCCCACTCCTGCCTCTGACCCACTTTGTGTGACTTAGGATAAACAAAAGCAAGGTCCGTACCTGCCTCAGTGGACTCTAAATCAGAGGATTCTGTTCCCAGCCTTCGGCCCAGCTTTCTCAGCCCAGACCACCTGTCCGCAGGCCACTCTGATTCCTGCTTCTGTGTCTTTTTTAAGCCCGCTGGTGACGGTGTCTGGAATTAGCACTCCACGGGACGGGCGCAAAGTGGGGGCGCCCTGCCTCCTCTCAGATGGCAGGTGAGCCGCCAGTCACGCCAGCAGCCGCCGCAAACTTTAGAAACAGCTGTGGTGATGTTTCTGGCGCCTGTGACTATGCCGAAGGCCTCCAGCTACGAAATTCGTTCGAAGCTTTTTTATTTCACGAGGTTTATTTTAAAAGTCAAATGTGTTCCTTTGTTGTGTGCTTCTGTTTGCTTCTCTAAGAAAGCGCTGAGGGCGGCAGAACCTAGGCAGGATGGCCACCATGTCTCCAGAGCTGGACTCAACCCCGGGAGACTGTGGCATGGCCATACCTTTTGTCTTGGCTAGCTGGGCTTGCCCGTGGAGGGCGCAGTCACCAGGGTCTTAGAAGGAGGCAGAGGACGTGAACTAGACACTGAGGACTAGTGGACAGGTCCAGGAGAGCCATCTGGGTGGGCGGTGCAGGGCTTTGCGGCAGTCGACACTGGGGGGCGCTAGACCTGAAGAGACAGAGAAGGAAGTGGCGCCAGAGCCCGGGGAGTGTGGCCCCAGAGGCCACCTGAAGGCAGCCGTGGTCGCAGATGGCCCCTGGTGACCAGCGGGGTGGGGGAAGCTGCGCATATAGGCCCCCTGAATTCATGCTCCGCCACCATTGGCTAAGCCCACAGAAAGCCAGAGGCCATGGGAGCCTGTGATGCACTTTGTGAGGCTACAGAGTGGGGCGGGGGGGGGGGGGGTGGGCCTGGAGGCGCGGAGGGAGACGTCCCGCAGAGGGTCACCAGGGAGGAGCAACCGTGAGCGCCCGTGGCCTCTGGGAATCAGCCAGGCTCTGCCCCGGGGGCCACTCGCTTGGGCCCTCTGCGCCCGGCGCCCAGTTCTGCTTGCCCCCTGCCCCCAGGATAGCTCCAGGGACTGCTTGCTTTATAGCGTTCACTTTCTCCAATCACTAAAATAATCTGTGTCCCTTGTTTCTGGAAAGTGCACGCTATAAAGCAGAACATGAAAATCACTATCATTCCACGCCGGAGCTAGGGGAGCACCCCATTTGATAGGTTTTCTGGAAACGGGGCGTCGGGGGCTTGCTGGTCGCTGTGGACGACCGTCCCCTCGAGACTGCGTTTCGATCCCGGGCGTTTCGTCGTATTTTACGGTTCTCATCACTTGAAGCATTTATCCTGGAGTCTTCCCTATACTCGGTTGATCCTGAGTTGTTCCCACAGCCCTGACTTCCACGAACGCAAGGAGAGTTAAGACGCCGATTCTACCCCTAGAAGCTGTAACCGGGGCCAGTTGTGTTTCCTTCGATAACGCGCCGACCGGCGCCCTCTGGCGGGCAGATGTGTTCGTGCCCCGGGGCTGCCGTGGCCACAGGCCGGGTGGCCGGTGCACGTGCTCACCGCCCCAGGGCCACACGCGCCAAGCCCAGGGCCCCGCCCCCTCCCAGGGCCCTGGCGGACGCTGCTTCCTGGCCGCGTCCCGCTCCCGGTCAGCGAGGACCTCGTCCCAGCTCAGGTGCACCTGCGAAGACCCAGATCCCAAACCTGACCGCGATCACCGGTGCGGGGCTTAGGACTCCGACGCGTGTTTTGGGGACACAGTTCCCTGTGACGGGAGACGAACCGTGAGATTCTCGCCTCGGGACCTGGAGGCTGGCAGCACGTTTCTCCGTGTGCGAGACGAGGCGCCCAGAGCTCGCCCTTCTCGGGCGCGGTGGCCTGTGTCCGCTCCGCCTCGGAGGCCGTGCGGGGTCAGGAGCGAGATGACGGGCCCTTCCCGCGTGCGCGGCCGCTCAGCTCGGCCCTGCGGCCCCGTCGGCCGCCCACGAGGGCCGCCTCTCCCGCTGCTCCGACGCCGCCTTTGATCCGTGAGCCCAGAAGCTGGGTCGTCCCCGATCCAGAACCGTCTTTCGAAGACGTGGAGGCTCCAAGTCCAGCGGCGGCCCGCAGGCCCCGCCCCCGCAGGGGCGCTCTGCCCCGCCCCCTTCCGCGTCCTTGTATCTATCTTATATTTCCGAAAGGCTCTAACGTAGTTCAGTTTTCATTATTTTCTAAAATGTTGCCACTCTTGTTCCTGCACCATTTATTTTCCCCAGCAGCTGCGGTCACGCAATTAAAGGTGTCGCGCAGATCAGGGCACCCGGCCACTGACAGCCGCCCAGCGGCCTGTCACCTCCCGCAGAACCAATGGCGGTTTTGCGATGTCTGGAGATGTTGCTGTCACCGCCGAGGAGCGACGCCGTGGGGGTGGGAGTCGGGGTGCTGCTAACCACCTCGGCCTGCCTGGGACAGCCCCCCACAGCAGTGCCAGGTCTGGGCGCCCCCGCGTCTGCCTGGAAGCCCGCTCGGTGTCTTCCGCAGCGCCGAAGGTCCTCGCCGGAATGCCAGCTCTCCATCAGCCTTCCCGGGTCACCTCGGGTCGCGGCTGTCCGCCCGCCTCTCTGCACTCCCCCCGTCCCGTGCATTGTCCTTCGTAACACGTTTCCCCTTCCAACATACTGTGACGTCTTCTTGTTAACGTCACTTCCTTCCCGCCTGGAGATAAGCTCCGATTCTGCCCGTTTCGTGCACAGCCCTTTCCCTTGTGGGTACACAACAGGCACTTGGTTAATATTTCTCGGATGAATAGAATAAATTTGCAAGCAGAGTACTGTGACACCTCTGTCCCCACTTCTCATTTCTAGAGTAAAATCTGAGCTTCCATTTTCTCTGAGAAGACGGGTACATGTTTACCTGCAACCCAAACCAAGAAACGACGTATTTCACAGGTGAACTGTTCCCGACGGAGCCACAGAACAAAGGACAAATGGAGTAATTCTCTCAGAAGATATTTTCTTTTCACATCCTCACTGTGCTTTTTCAGAAACAAAGTAAAACGGCAAATGCCGAGCGCCCAACTCGTGGAACTAACTCTACCTTCTCTTGGTCCTCTGGGCCTCGAGCGGCAATGCAGCGTCTGCTCAGGAAGCTCAGGAGGGGGATTCTAGGGGTGGCGCTGTTGTTCTATAAACGAGGAGAGGTTCGTGGTTTATTTTTCCCTTTGAAGTTTGTCGATTCATCTTCTCGAGGGTCTTCTGCTTCTCTGCTTCTGTCTGATCAGCACAAGGCGCTGGCCGCACGTCTTTAGAGAGCGTTAATAATATGTCACTGATACCGTTTTATTTCTCCACTGCAGCGCTCTCTTTTCTCCCAATTTCTAGAAAAATGCAGACAAGAACACATTTCAGGGATGCTGGGTTTCCATTTATATCTGGCTCATCCATTACTGGCATAATCTATATTTCAAAAAGTAATTTATTGTTCCCCTGAAGGAAGTTCAATATTTGAAATCAGTTATCTCGCAATGAATCGAACACAAGTTTGAAGCCAACCTCGGCTTTCCATTACCTGCTGTCCAGCCAAGGCAATTAAGAGGCTGCTTGCAGATTGAAGTTGAACGTGCAGTAATCGAGTGGCTGTCATTCCAGGCCTTCTTACTGTGACGTGCGGGACTGCGCGGGTCCCAGCCCGTTAGCCAGTGCCGTGCAGGCTCGTTTCCAACAGGGGCTCGGGACTGGGACTCCCGCTCAGACACGGAGACAGCAGGGGGCGCCCGGTTTCCTTGGTTTGGGTCAAAATCATGGTGAAAATTAAAATTGATTCAGGCCGGTCCTGCTGCTCTGCCCGTGCCCCTGGAGTGGTGTGGTCCCCACGTGGGCCACGGTCCTCGTTTGCTCCATCTGTGCTCGGCTTACAGGCCAGCCCGAGAAGCGTCCTCCTTGGGACCATGATGTGTAGACACCGAGGTGAAATCATTTTCCTCGCTCATTCGTTCGCCAACGTCTCCTGGCCGCTGGGCCAGAAACCGTGGGATGTTACGCTGGGACAAGGCAGGCCTGGGCCTCGTCCCACGAGCGCACAGCCCCGGCAGGAGGCAGATCTTCACACCAATCACCAAACACATGTCCCTTTGGAACTATGCTTTTCAAATCCATGGTGAGTCATGGAACCCATGAGATTGCAACCAACGTTTTAAACATAAGTGAAACGAAGAATAGAATAAAATATAAAATGTCAGTATATGAGTCATAACAAAGACAGCAGACAACGCTGTGTCAGGTAGGCTGGGCGATGCTGGGTAACAAACATGCCCCAAGTCCCCCCCTAGCTCCAAAAACATTTGTGTCTTGTTTATGCTGCATGTCCTCAACTGACCAGCAGGGGTCGCTGTCCTCACTGCTGTCATCCGGCATCTGGGTTGACAGCAGCCGCCAAGCTGAGAGTGGCCAGGTGCCGTGCTCGAGGAAAAATAGACCTTGCAGTGTCCCAGTTGTCACGACTGAACACTTTGGGTCCCCCGCCTGCCCCGCCAAATACGAGGAGGAAGGGCCACATGCCTGAGAGGGAGGCCAGAGCACAGAGGCCAGCGATTGCTGTAAGTCGCGTTTCTTTCACAGAGTTTTACAATTTCTGTGATTATTACTCCAGACCCTTTTACTGTGAATTCAAATGCTTCGCTCCGGAGAAGCGACCTGAGGAGATCCGACAGCGATGCCCGCAGGTCGGGTCCCGTGCTCTGGGTGGATCCTGCCAGGGGATCCGTCCCCCTGGGCTTCGAATTGCCCCCGCTTCAGGGGTGGACGCCACCGAAACCATTATCTCCGTCATGTCATCGCTAAGACGACTGACCGGCCAGTGGCCGCTCTCTGTGCCCTCTGACGCGCAGGTGGCTGTCCTTCGGTGCGGAGCCCGCTCGGAGCCGGTCCAGGCCGGCAACTCTCACGTGATTTTCGCGTCTGTCGCTGCCACTCTTTGTCTCCTCTCAGCCCCCTTTTCCTTCCCCAAGACGTTTTCTTTTCCTGTTCTTCCCGTTCAGGTGGCCCCATCTCACACCTCCTGTCGCTCGCACCCTGCTGTGGCCCCACCCCCGCCCCGCCCAGATGTGGGCGGGGCCTGCGACACGTTCTAGCCAGTGGAAGGAAGGAAGGCGACGGAGGAACGTGGTCATCCTGTGCCACACTGCCACACCCGTCTTGCTGGGGTCCTATTGTTGACACGATGACGAAGTGTCTGGGCTGGAAGCACACGGGGCAAGGGACTGAGGGCAGCCTGGGGACCTTCTGCCACTAGCCAGAGTGAGCTCGGAAGCGACCGTCCCCGGCCGCGTGCCCGGATGGGACGCCATCCCCCCGTGGCACCTACAGGCAGCGCGGCCACGCCCCCGCCCGCCTCGCAGGACCCGTGAGCCAGAAAAACCGAGTTCGTGGTCCTCTGGGACAAAGCAGGTGACATTCCCACTTCTCCTCTTTTAGAAAAGGAAAACCCGCAGCCTCTGGAATATTCTCTATGATTGTGCGTGACATTTCTTGCTGGAGTGGCTTGTCACCTCCCTCGGCACACCCTCGAGCTGCTGTGTTCCCGTCTCGAGGTGTTGAAATAATTATCAGACGCCGATAGGGCCTCGTCCACTCAGGGATTAATACGTTGCTGCCTTCCTGCTGACGCCGCATTTCTCAGGAATAATTTGTTTCACACGAAACCGCCGGATAATTTGTGGGCTGCCTCCACTTTAAACTGCGTTTGAGGCAGCCGCTGTCATCTGTGAAATAAGTTTGGTTTTTATACATGAAAGCATATTATAAATCAGTGGACCCGACTCTTAAACACACCGGCATAATTTATGGATGTTTTGTAAGGTGGCAAAATCCTCTCGCGCTTATGATGAAATATGATCGTACCTGAGGAGAAAGCTCACCCCGCAGACGCGGTCATGCCGCCTGGTGGCCTCGGCGCTGCCCTTCTTCCGTTTCCGAGGGCAGAAGTGCCAGCACACCCATGCGTTTCCTACACGGACACTGTCCTCTGGTCGCCTTTGAGCTGGCGGGGTCGGGGGACGTGCGGAGGCTGGAGTCCTCGCTCCGAGCCCCGGAATGTACGGATCACGTAGAGTGTGACGGTGTCGCTTTCCTGCAGAGAAGTCCCGGCGCTTGGCACTTTAGTTCAGAGCAGGAGCTCGTCGCATCGAACTAGGACATTTCCCGCTTGTCCTCCACGCTGCTCGCCGCCCTGTGCCAGGGGAAGCTAACTCTTATCAGTGGCATCGTATTTCGTGGCCCTTGTCGGGTGTGGCCGGAGGCACTCCGGCAGGTGGGGGTGTATGTCCCACTGGCCTTTTCCCCGCGGGGGTCCCCACTGGTTGGCCACACCCCTCCGCCGACGCCCTCTGTCCCATCCCTGCAGGGCTTGGGGTGGCATCAGGCTTCCCTGTCGCTAGGCTCCTCTTGTGTTCGGTAAGCCCGCCTCCGCCTCTGTCAGCGGTCCCGTCCAATCCCTTCTCCACAGCCCCTTCGGAGAGCGCCGCGGGGCGCTGCTGGCCCCGGCTGGCCCCGGCTGGCACCCGGCCGCCCCGGAGCTGCCCGGGCGCATGCGCGTCTTTCCTTCCGCTCAGGCGACAGGCAGCTCTCGGTGCAGCATCTCGGGGCACGATGGGGACGGGTGCAGAGCCTGGGGGACCCCTGGGATTCGCGCCAGCTCGATACCCCAGGACGGAGAGAGGACCCGAGGGTCAGTGCGGTCTAGCACAGAGGCAGGAGGGGCGTCTCTGCGGGCCGAGGCCAGCACCGGCGGCCTGGCCGTGGCGCGAAGGCGGCCGGACTCCGGGAGGAAAAGGCGGGAGGTGTGTCCGGAAGGCCGTGCCCCGGGCAAACCAGGGCCGACGCCTGAAAGGCGGCCGTGTGCCAAGGACGCGGCTAGGGGGACGCTCGCCAGCTCGGCGCTCCTCTCTGCGGCGTGAGGACAGAGGACAGCTCATGGGGCACCACGCGCCTCCCCCAAGGAGCCCCGGCACGTTGCTGGACGCAGGTGGACACCTCCCACCCCAGATGAGGGTCCCCAGCATGCGGTGAGCGTGCGCCAAGGGCCTTACGTGTGTAACGTAGCTTACGCTTCCCAAATCTGTGAGGACTTTACAGATGGGGGAAACCGAGGCACAGAAAGGTCAAGGAGCTTCTCCAAGGTCGCACAGCTAGTGAATGGCAGAGCCAGGGCTCAACCCAGGCGGCGTCGCTGCCAGGTCTTGCTGTACTCCCTGTCACTAAGATGCTTGCCAAACTGCATAAACCTGGTGACGCACGAGGCAAGCTGTCCTGCACGTGAGCTTCCAGCAGCGTCCATGGTCGGCGTCCAGGGACACCTGCTCCAGTCCCTGCCAAGAGCTGTCGACATCATTCACAGCCTGGACGCCTGGATCTGCAGACAGCAAGGCTGAGATCTAAGATTTGATGGTGCTTTGGAGATACTCAAAGGTCAATCCGTCCAGCCCGCTGCCTCCGGTGCGGTGGACGGCACTCTCCGTTCTGCTGTTCTGGTGGTCGCGGAGCCCCGCCAGGACCTCGTCCGGGGGTGTCGTCCTCCTGATCCTCCTGGCCCAGCAAGCCGCCCTTCGTGACGGTGCCCTCTGAACCCGCCTGGCGGGCCCTCATGGCACCTGCCTGCGTCCGTACAGCACCGCCCACTCGGAATTGTCTGGCACGTGTGTTGTCTTTTTTTTTTTTTCCAATTACATTTGTTGGGGGGTCATCTATTACAATTCTATAATATGTCAACTGCACGTCGCATTGTGTGTGCCACCCAAAGTCTAGTCTCCCCCGTCACTGGCCGCCTGGACCTTCTCGAGGACGGAAGCTCCGTGCACGCGGGTCGCACGTCTGTCCTGTTCTCTGCTCTGTTCCCGACACCCGGAGCGGTGCCGGGCAGATGGCAGGAAATAAACAAAAATGTGGTGCGCGAACGACTCATCCTTGTGATTGAGAATCACGAAATGAATCACAGGCACACAGGCTCTCAAAGTTGAAAGGATTTTAAACTCCTTCCGGTCCAATTTTCCACCCAACACATGACTCTGAAGCTCCATCTATTATAGAACCATGTTTTTCTGATTTTAAATTAAGGCTCCTTCAAAAATACTGTTTTTTTTCTTTCTGGGTAGGAAGACAGCTGCTGCTTCATCACATAAACTGAAGCTTCTTAACGATGCCTCTGAGTGTATATAATTTGGAAAAAAACGAAGATGGTCAATTTTACAAATAACCATTGGGACGAGTGAATGGCTAAAATCCCGCAAACAGTAGGTTGTTTGATTTTAAAAGTCAGCTTTTTTGTTAATGAAATGCTGGGCTTTGCTCAAACCATCTTTGTGTCTTACCCACGCCCATCGGCTGCATGTAACATAGAAACCCAGTGTTCATGGATCATGTTTCAGTTTTTAAAACTCTACTCAACAAAATGACAATAAAAAGTTAAAAGGCTTGTTGGGCTCACGGGTTGGTGAGTGTATTGAAAACAGGAATCATTGCACAGCTGGTAGAGACATAAATTGGAATTTTAGCAGCGTACACCAATTCCATATCTCAGAAATTTCCACGAGAAAATTTCCTCCTCTTCCTCACGCAGGATGTTTATTTAAACAAAGGTTAACATGGGAAAACCGGAATGAGGCAAACCTAATGATGTAAATATCTCCATGATACATTGTTGCATAAAAAAGTTGGGTTAAGATTATAGTTTTGTTGACTTTTCATGAAAAAAACCCATGTTGGTACACACTAACACTCCCAAGGTCTCTGAAGTCATAGAAAAAGGTCTGAGCGGATGCGAAACAAGCGTGGCTGGATGTTTATTTTTGGCAGAGCGGGAAGGACCCTGGGTTTGAGAGAGAAGGGAGCCAGGATTACCTTTGAGTTTCAACGTCTGACGAGATTACGTGCATGTATTCCTGGTGTGACTAAAATTGAATATAAAAATCCTGCTGTTGTGAATCGTAAAACCAAATACAAGCGTGTGGAAGGAGAGAGAAAATGGCAGTGTCTCTGAAGATGCGATATGCACTCCCATTCCGAGTGTCCACAGGAGATGGCCCGCGGCTTTCTGAAAACTGTTCAGTCAGCACAAGCTGCTAACACTCCCACTTCGGGTTGAATATGTCAGGCCTGAATTTTGTCACACTCAGCGTCCCCCGAGAGAAGAGCCTGGAGACAAATAGAAGCCTGAGACTCACTCACGTTCTCGTATCGCGTCCCCCCTGGACTCGGCCAGACCCCATTCCTGCTGGGTGCAACTCCAGGGCCTAAGAGTGTAGATCTCAAATGTTCTCACCACCAACAAAAAAAGGACGGGGGGGGGGGGTATGTGAAATGATGGGGACGTTTAGCGGCTCAGCTTTGGCGACCATTTCACGTGTGCCAAAACATCGCCGTGTCCAACCTCCATACGCGGTTTTTATTTGGCTCTCGTGCGCCGGTGAAGCTGGAAAAATACAACTGTCCGCTGAAGACACTGACCGAGTCGCCTCCCGCACGGGTGCTGATGTTCGTGGCACTGAAGACGGTAAGTGAACCAACGGCCCGGGCACCAGGAATCTGGCCAAACGTTCGCGCGGCAGACGCGGGGCGCAGTGACGCAGCGAGCGCGAGGCCCAAGAGGTCGGGTCGCGCGTTGCGTCCGCCTCTTGTGACGCACGAGCTGCGGGGCTCGGGGAAGACGGAGCTGGCGGCGGAAACGCGGTTTCGGGTTCCGGGGGCGCTGTTCGCTGCTCTCGCCCCCGTGTTCCTAGTCCGATGGGCCGTTCCCCGGGTCCCCTGGACGGCCCTGCCCACGGCCGGCTTGGAGGTCGCTTTTCCAAGCCGGTAAACGGTGAGGGCGAGACGCGGGGGTGCGGCACGCGGCCAGCGCCGACACGCGCCGCTCCGTCCGGCCAAACGGGCTCCGTGGGGCGCGGACAGAGACGTCGCTTTTGTCCAGGTGGCGCCGCAGGCTCGCGGCTCACCCCTCGTTTTGACACTGGTGAACGCGGAACTCGTCGCCTAACGACGGCACCCCGGGATGTGAACACGTGGGGGCCGCTCGCGGCGTCTCGCTGGCCAGCTCGCGAGCTCCCCGTGGCAGGGTCCCCTGAGGCTTCAGTGCGGACAGATGCTCCGGCCGCCGAGTCGCCATCGCGCCGGGCTGGGAGCGCACACGGGGCGCGAGGTGCTGGTTCCGGGAGGAGCCGTCAGCCTGGACCTTCCTGCCTTCCTCGTCTGCGGGAGGCCAGCGGTGAGCCGCGGGGGCGAGGGCGGGCGCGACGATGCGGCCTGAGCACACTCCTCCGGCCAGGCTCGGGGCCATGGGACCACAGCCTCGCCGAGACGAGGAAGGGTGGCAGGAAACCAGGGCGCTGGGGACCCGAGAGGCAGCCGGTAACCCATTTGCATTCGGCCGATTTAGGCAAAAGGCATATAAGTCTGGCCACCCCCTCGTCCCCCTTCTCCAGGAGAAAGAGGACCTGGTGACAAAAA
Source organism: Rousettus aegyptiacus (assembly GCF_014176215.1). Lineage (NCBI taxonomy): Eukaryota > Metazoa > Chordata > Mammalia > Chiroptera > Pteropodidae > Rousettus > Rousettus aegyptiacus. Next base: position 1,222,615 of record NW_023416308.1, read on the forward strand.
GGAATTGACGAGGAGCGTTACTGACCACGTGCTGTTGGGCTCCCGAAAGGCCCGGGGTTCGTGTACTCGTTACCCATTGTGAAGCCGAGCCCAGCCCCAGCGGGACGCCTGGCTCGGGTTCCTATCCTGACGCTTTCTCATCGCGTGACCCTGGGTGAGGTATTTAACCTGTCGGGGCTTCAGTTTCCTTACCGTCCAGGAAAAACTTAGCTTTCTCCACCTCATACAGTGGGAAGAATCGAAGTACGTGACGTGATCAGACCTGTGTCTGACACTCAGTAAGTGGTGTGTGTTTGCATTATGGCTGCAAGTTACAAAAATAACTCTGTGCCCGGGTCATCTTAGGCTTAGCTTACAATAATTTTTCAAAAGTTGTTTAAATAATACGGAAATAGATTACCAATAAAATACCACTGCACAGGTATATTTTGGGATGGTGGAAGGGTCTGGATTGCTCGGGCTTTGGCTTGGCCCACAAGGGCGCCCCAACAACGTTTGGAAAGCTCCAACGTTGATTATTAGAAACTCCAAGCTGGAATTCGCAAGCATGTGTCACTGCATATGGTCCAGTGAGCCAAGACCCGACAGGAAGCTAAATGGACAGCAGCGAAGCCAAGGCAACATGAGTTTGAGATGACCAAGTAAAAACAGCAGCAATTGAAAACGGTGACCAGCCGAAGGCAGCGCTGAAGATTTGCTGATCAGAGCACCTCCTCCCCTGAAGTTGTGGAAATTCTAACCATCTGCCTCGAACTCTTGCCTATCGATTTGCAAACACGATACGTCAAAAAGTACTAATTTTTCATCGTGTGCGACTGTTTTCCCCAGTTTTTGTTTGCCTTGTTAGTGTGGGTGTATCTGTGTCTGAGCATCTTGGCATTCAGCAAAAGTTCGTTTTCGTTCAGTCTATTCTGTGAATATATTTTTTCTTTTGTGATTTCTCTTGTACATGTCTTGTTCAAAAAGTCCATTTCTATCAAGTTTCTATATATTAAATTCAACTAGATTTTGTTGCAATGTCTTATTACATTCGTTTCTATTCCAGAAACATAAAGGGCAGCCAGAGGAAGGACCCCAGAAACGTTCTGGGGAGATCGAACTACATTACGAGTTTAATGGCTTTTTTATTTATAAAAGCTGTGCCTGCCAGGTAATGGGGCCTGGGTTCTGAAATGAATGGCTCAGAAACGAGTGGCATTGTTCGACGACGGCTGTCCCTTTCAGAGCCGTCATCTTGGGTACCACTTAGTAATTCTGATGATTCCTCCATGCTGAAAATGAAATCAAAGAGGACTGGGTCCATTTGTTTTTTTCTTTCAAATGATGTTCAAGAAAATCATTTCACGAATCCTTTGCTGGAAAGTTACGTCTCAGTTCTTTCTGTTTGAAAGTCACCCCCTAAACTTTGCCTGACTTGCCAAAATCCTGTTGGATTTAATTAACATCCACAGTCAGCCCTGTCCTTTTGTTTGGTTCAGCTAATGTCTTTTGTCTGTGTCACAAATGCCGTCGGTGAGAATCAACCTTATCCCATTAGGGCGAATCTCACTGTGCAGGCTGAACAATGGTTCCCAAAGATACCCATGTGCTAATCCCCAGAACTTGCAAATGTCACCTTACGCGGTGAGAGGGACTGGGCACTGGTGATTAAATGCAGGATTTGGGGACTGGGAGATTATCCCGGATTATCTGGATGGGTCTGAAATGTAACCACAAGTTCCTTATTGGAGGGGGACAGAGGGAGATGAACTGCAGAAGTAGGGGGGGTGATGAGGGAGCAAGAGACCAGAGCGCCGTGGGGGAGGGGCCACGTGCCGAGGGTGCAGGGGGCGTAGGGGATGCGGGGGGGTGCAGGGGGTGCAGGGGGTACAGGGAGTGTGGAGGAGTGTGGGGGGTGGGGGAGATACAGGGAAGGTACAGGGTGGTGCAGGGGGTACTGTGGGAAGCAGGGGTACAGGGGATGCAGGGGTATGGGGTGGCGTGGGGAGATGTAGCGGGGATGTAGGGGGTGTGGGGGTGAAAGGGGTACAGGGGTGCGGGGGGGTGCAGGTAGCCTGCAGAAGCTGGAAAGTCAAGGGAACGGGTTCTGCCCCACTGACCTTCAGGGGGAAGCAGCCCCGCTGGTACCCGCCGGGGCCGGGAACAGATTTCCTGGCCTCTGACCTGTGAGAATGCATTTGTGATGTTTCAGCCACCAAGATTACTACAGCTGCCATTGTAAACCACCCCAGCACCCCAATAGTTTTGTACAATTTGTGTGAGAGCCTCCACTGAAAATCCACTCTGCAATGGGCACATTTTAAAAACACTGAGTTCGAGACGTTCAGAGCCCCTTCCCTCCAGGACACACTCCGCGCGAACCTGTAAAGCGGGGACGGTGCGCCACCTCCCTTTCAGGGGCGGCTGGGACGGCGTGGCTTTCACACGTCTGCCTGTAGCTTCCTGTCTGCCTGTAGCTTCCTGCCTCCGGCTAGCAGGACACTGATGTGGTCTTCCCTACGAAGGGAGCGATGTGCCAGGGAGCTGCTCGCCGAGCTCCGTGTTTTAGGGCTAACAGAGGGCAGAAGAGGGAGGCGACTGCCTACAGGTGGGACTCCGTGACGGGGGACTTGCAGGTGTCAGCTCGGGAGGCGTTCGTCATGCAGGTGCCCGCCCAGATGTTCTCAATAGATGGATAAAACAGATCATCGCTGTGGGGAGCTGAATCAACTCCCTTGGCTCAGCAGTGTGGCTGGTCCTAGAAATCAAGGTGGTGTTTAGTTCACACTTGTGAATGAACACCTCAGGGCAAAGCAACCCCCTGCCCCTAGCTGGCACGAGTCCCCTGCAAATGTAAACAAGCACCGCGCAGGACGCAATGTCACTTCCTATTGGTGTGACTCCTCGCCTTTGAGATGGCAGCTCATTTTTATCACATTCTTCAAATATTCTTATCAAAGAGGCTTTAACTACTCCATTTAGTTACTAGAAAGATGAATATAAACAGTAATGTCCAGTTAACCTACCTAATAGGTTCTCGAATCGATTTAGAGAAGTAAATAAAAATGCCCGTCTATTATCGAGTGACAATTCCTCCACAGTGGGACTTGGGTAAAACGTAAATCACCAACTGCCTTAGGTCCTGGTTTAACGATTGAAGGCCAGGCCAGTGAGGAGTTTTAAAGACAGCTTCGTGTAACTGCCAGCAACATTTCAGGGGGTTCTTCATCACTCAGAACTTTTATGGTAATCCAATCTTTTCTTTCTTTCCCTCTTAAAAAATAAAAGAAGGCATCTCAGACATCGGCTGCCGTTATTCAAGCCTGGATGAAAAGTAAAATAACATACCCGTAGAAGGGTTTGCTCAAGATTCATCAAGGTTCAACTAGATCTCATCTACCTTTCCAAACGAGACGGACCGGTGGGGCCCGCAGGGGCTGGTATTAAGGGCGGTTCCGAGGCCTCGGCTGGGCTCGGAGCACGAGAGCAGTGTGGTCCGCCTGCGGTGGGCAGGGGGTGAGGAGGAGCGGCGGGGGCTCACGGACCGACAACCCTGGAGTGCAGCTCAGCGTGTTTGACTCACGTACAGATATTTTAACTGCAGTTGACAGGGCCACTTCTCACTGCTCCACTCAAAATGCCTCTTGCTTTAAAGTTAAAGCTCGGATTAGTCCCCAAATCCACAGGCAAGCTCTTATGCTTGTTTTGGGTAAGACGTTCTTAATTATTGTTCTATAATCTTCATTGAACTATCATCTCGTTTCTTTAAGTCTAAGCCTGAGTTTTCCCCAAAGAATTAGCACAGCGGTTCAATAATTCACAGGTAATAGGTTCAAAGAATTGACTTGTTTTTGTGTAAGGCAGAGAAAAAGGCAGGTGAGCGGAAAGCAGAAATAAACTTGAAATGTTTGGAATAGGATGTGTCAGGCTATTCTTAGCAGAAATCCTAGGGTTTTTCCCCCCTGTTCTTTAGAATCTCAATCAGTGTTATTTTAAATCAATGTTTGAAACCAACGTACTAGGATGCGGTTGTGATTTAGAAAGAAATGAAATAGCGTAACATAGCACAGCACAGTATCGGAGAGGATGGGTAGAAAGTAACAATGCATTACTTATACTAAAACTAGGGGAGTGAGTGTTGTTTTCTGAAATTTTGTCTCCACTGTGGTGTGTGTGCGTATGTATCTGTACATTTTAGGTAATGTGGAATCTTTCTCACTGTGGGTTGCAGTTGAAAAAGTGTAAAGGCCACTGGAATGAGTGGCGTAGGTTACACGAGAGGCCTCTTCGCCTTGTCCCTGTCCTGCCCTAGCTCCGGCCGTGTGCATGGACAGTGTCGCTAGCAGCAGCATTTGCTCCAAATGGGGAGGAAGTGACACAGCCCGTGCGGCCCTTGGTCTGGCGTTGTCGGCATGTGGGCATTTGACAAATCCTGTTTTGGTTGATCGCACCGAGGACCCTCCCTTCAAAATGAAATTAAATGAAGGCTCCGAGTCAGGAGGAAGCAGAGAGGACGTGCAGCGTAGTTCGGACAAGCCACGCGGAAAACCTGTGGGGCACAGGCAGCCCCAGCAAGGCACACGTGGCCGTTCTCCGTTCCGCCGAGCCAGATGGGAGATGCTTGCGACACGGGTCCCAGGGCACTTCTGAGGTGACGTCCTTTCTGCGTGTGCTGCAAGTCTGAAGTGAAATGCCTCTAACTCACTTTCAGGATGACTTTCTCTTCTTTTCTTCTTTCGTTTTGTTTGGAGGATGTCTGTCTTCAAGACACACCTGTCCTCCATGGTGCCCACCTCGGGGGAGAAGCACTGTGCTCATGGGCCAAATGCTTACCGCAGACACATTTTCACCTGTGTGGCTGAAAAGGTCCACTCTGGGTGCTCGCTAATGTGAGGTGTGCAGAGAGCAGATGCCTCGCTCCACTCAAGTGTAATTTAAAACCATCTCTCAGGCATAATGGGATGTTACTGGCAATATTTATTTTTTTCCTTTCATTAGATAAATAGTATTAAATTGGGATCCTTGAGAAAATTGCACCGACAGTATCATATTTGAATGTATTTTGTGCTCAAGACTCACTCAGGCAAATCTTGATCGTATGCAAATCACCATCATTATGCAAATGAGAAGGTCCTCGTTGCTAAGCAAGTGTAAATGGATGTTTGTTTTGATGATGATGAATTATCTTTCCTGGTTGCATTCCTCCGCGTGCAGTTTGGAAATCTGCGAGGGGTACGTCTTCTGTTTCCCAGACATTTTTGTGGGTACCAACATCAATCTATTGCCAACCTGGTCAACATGGAGTCTCTCTTTCCTTCGAGGTCTAGAACCTGAGTTCCTCTTTGTTGAAGCGTTGCTGGGTTCTCTATAGTTATTTGGAGTTTATATGTAATAGCAAGTCTAACGCTGACTTAAAAGCTGTAACTCTGTGGTTAAACTGGGAAGTTCCCTGCTTACCTTCAAAGTCTTCCGTGCCCTTCATGGAGAACCAAATGGCTTATTAGGATCCCTCCAAGTGACACACAGTAGTGGGTTGTTTTATCGCTGCCATAAGATGTAGGCAAACCGGTCACATTAAGAACAATGAATCACCAGCGACTAGCACTTCCTGAGCGAGCCCTGCGCGCTTGGGTTCTAACTCACCGCTCCTCGCGCAGGCTTGAAGGCGGTACTGTCATCCTCGTTTCCTGTGTGAGGAAACTGAGCTCAGCGACATTAAGTAACTCGCTCCAGGTCACGCAGCCAGTAAGCAGTAGGATCAGGATGGACCCAGGTCCCTGCTCCTGCGAAGCCGAGCTCTCGGACACCTGGCCTCTCTGCAGGGTGACTTGAACTGCAGAAGCTGGAGCCCCGTGTGCAGAGTAGGCAGTCAGGGGAGACGTCTGGGGGTCGTGAGCAGCGCAGGGCCCACGCAGGGTGCTGGGACCCACCTTGTCCGGCAGGACGGGGGTCTGCAGGGAGGTGAGACGGCTGCGACCCTGGGCAAGGTTGGAGAACCCGGGGGACCAGCCAGGGAGGAGCTCGAGCCCGAGTCCTGGAGGAGTCGCGTCTCCGACGGAGGCAGCGCAAGGACTGCGACATGGGACTGTCGCTGGCGCCGTGTAGACGTCTGTGTTACGTGAGTCTGGGGCTCAGTTTTTGGCTCCCCCACAAAAGGTTTGAGCATTGGCCTATCGCTTGGAGAAGAAAAATAGCCAAGCGCAGCAAGCAGAGCAATTGTATTAGGCAAAGCGGGAACCTCGAGCAAGGACCGAGGGCCCCAGTCGAGGGTCGGGGGTCACGTGGCCACGGGGTTTCTTTGCTCTGCGTCCGCCCCGCCCACGCGGAGTCACGTGCATGGTCCATGCCCCACTCCGACCCGCCCACTCCCGGGCGCGCGTGCGCAGTGCGTGCCCGCAGGTGGGCGGGCGCACGCCTGCGCCCTGGGGACGCGGAGGGTCGCGCATGCCCAGTGAATCACTCCCGCCCACACTGGTTGCGCGCGCTCAGGGCAAGGTCGCACCTCACGGTTGTCATCCCTAGTGACGTGACCGCGAGGGGAACGAGGGCGGCGCCAGAAGCCGTCGGCTGTCGTGTTACGCACTTTCTACTGCTACACCAGCCTTGGGGCCTCGATTGCCCCTCATCGTCCCCCTCCGTCGCCCGTGTCCACCTACCTTCCTGCCCTGTCAGGAGACGCGACACCCGTGGAGCGGTAGGTCCGGGCCCCAGAACCCGACGTTTTCTAGCCGGGGCGTTCTCCCCCTCCTCCCGTCCCCCGTCCCCCGGCACTGCGTCCGGGCCTCGGGGACAGGCCGCGGGCGAGGGCGCCGCCCTCGCGGACCGGTGGCCGCGCGGCTCTTAGGTCCCCGGGAAGCCCCGTTTTCGCTTCTGCAGAGAGCGCCCTTCCCGGCAGTGACGGCTGAGGCCCTGCCGTGGGCCCCGCTGCGGCCCGCGGGGCCGGGTTTGGAGACGGGGCCTTTAGACAGGTCCGTAAGGTAACACGAGGTCACATGCTGGGCCCTGACCCCGTGTGACCGCGTGTCCTCCTAAGGTGACGCGCACGGAGGGACGAGCGCGTGGGGACACGGAGAAGGCGGCCGTCTGCAAGCCACCGGGAGAGGCCCGGGAAGGAGCCGTTCCTGCCGACGCCCGGGTCGCGGACTTCCCGCCTCCACAACCGTGAGAAAATACATTTCTGTCGTTTAAGCAGCAGGGAGGGTCTGCATTACTTCGTTATGGCAGCTCTAGCCAACTAGTACGATCCCCTAAACTCCTTCTCCTTTGGGGTCACAACGGCGTATCCCAGCACAGAAATGTGGGACTATCTCGAAGGCAATTTTTTTCTTTTTCTAAAGTTCTCTTTTTTCCTTCTGCAAGCAGACAGATTTTGACCCTGTCTGTAAGATGAATTGTCCAGAACACTGTGGAAATTAATCGCTCGTATCGTTAAAAGTTCGGCGAACAGGTTTGCGGTGTGGGTTTTACTGGCTGCTTTGGTGTTTCGGGGAGCCGAGAGCCCCAGGAGTACAAAGAGAGCCCTTCTCCCGAAGAGAAGTTGTGTGGCAGTGATAGCCCTCCTCGTAAGAGGCAGAGTCGTTGATTTACAGATGCCTCTGCTTAATTTGCAACTGTTTTTGCGAGGCTGAGAACTTCACAGAGGCAGTGGTGAAAACGTCCACGCTTGTGTTTTTTCTGGAGGTGAGGAGATAACTTTGATTTGGCTTTCCAGTATCTAGAGCCCTTACTGTCAGCAATAGCCCCGCCATTTCCCTTCTGTCCATGTCAGGTCCAGTGGTCTAGGAGCCAGTACCTGGCTGGACCAAACAAAGCATCTTCCCACACTCATCGGCTCAGCTTGGGCACATGACCTAAGCAGGTATAACCAGACCAAAGCTCAGGGTTTTGTGGGAGCCCTGAGAAGCAAAGCCTTCGGACTATCCTAGACCTGGACTGGGTGTGGAGGTGGGTCTGAGGCTTCTGCAACTAAGGTGCCCCCAGGAGTACAGAGCCTGGCTGAGAATGGCGTCTGCACTCAATACAGCCTGGCAGGAGGGGAGAAGTCCGATCTCTGAGACATCCTTTAACCTCAGATGAAGCCATGTGTGAAGACAGATCTGAGCCTTTCCGATTATAGAGTCTACTAAGTGACCTTTTTTGTTAATGCCAGTTCTGGTTGGGCTGTGAACATGTCATTTCTAAGTGAAACGTCAAACGGCAAAAGGTAATTTGGGATGATTGGCTTGAATTATTTGTTTGATACCAAGAAGAAAAGGTGGCCCATTCATTCATTCATTCATTCATTCTTTTATCTATCTATCTATCTATCTATCTATCTATCTATTTATTTAAATGCCTGCAGCACCTGGTCTTCCTAGGTGGTCTCCCATCCAAGTACCAACCAGGCCTGACCCTGCTTAGCTTCTGAGATCACACAGGATCGGGAACGTTCAGGGCGGCGCGGCCATAGACCCAGTTATTTTTTAAATGGTCCTTCCCACCTGCCATTTGCAGTTATACCCCTTGAGGTCACCTAGAGAATGAAGCATGGTGATGAGTGTGCTTTAAGGGCACTTGTTTGTTTGTTTAGAGAGTGACGAGATTCATTCATAAGGCAACAACTCACAGGACTAAGTTGTTTTTCACCCTAACTAATAAGTGACAATAAGCTTGGATTTTTCAAGACACAGGAGAGAAGATAGAGGCATTAGAAGAAAAAACCTTCTTCCTCCCTTGTGGTGTGCTCTTGTATTTTCCCCATGGATTAGTGATCACAATAGTAATTAAGTCATTAATTGCATCGTAATTGTAATTAATTTTTACTACTCTCCTCTGCTAGAATAGTAACGACATTAAGATAGAGTTTATGTCACCTCGTTGGCTGCACTTTTCCTGGTGCACTGTGGGATCCCAGGAACAATTTGGTGCCAGGACGAAGAAACCAGGCCAAGACGTTAGGTGTCTTGACCACGCCCAGGAGGAGGGAGGCCACACCTGGTGCCTGGAAAGGCTCGAATTCATTCTGTGGTTGAAAATAAGAGGCATGGACTGAACAGATGCAGTTAAAGAGAATTACTTTTGAAAATTCCATTAGTGCCCCAATGTTTTGTTATCACATAGTAATTACATAGAAATGTGGTGTTTATGGTCATACATTATGAAAATAGAGACCACGCCTCATGCAATCAGAATTTCCTTTTCTTGCTAAGCTGAGAACCCCTCAGCTTTGGGATGCAAGTGCTGTTTATTTAACGCATTCGGAAAAGCAATTCAAATTATTTATTAATGGTGCTTAGTTAATTTGATATCTTGGGTGTTTCTTGTGCATGTCTGATGTCATTTGGGAAACAGAACTTTGTTTTCATTTTTATTCCCATGAAACAGATTTGAGAGTGAATTATTCATGGAATTGTTTAATTTTGTGGGAGTTTGATTATGTCAAGGCTGTGTGTCATTTTCTTCTTTTTTATTAAGATTGCCAGAAGTCAGTGAGGCATCCCCAAATGAAATCCAGCAGATACCTCGTTAGCAGTAGGCTTAATGTTTGTGTTTGTGTGTTTTTTTAAAGATTTTCTTTTATTTACAATAGCTTTTGTTATGATAAATAATTTCATGGATGCTTTGAAACACATACGGGACTCTTTTTAATCAACGACAGATGACCATGTAGTTCTTCCATATGGAAAGTCCCCTGAGCTGCATGCTGCTTGAAGCAGGACCACACTTTAATCCTCTTCGTAACAGTAGTGTAGTGGTTAATACTGGAGTATACACTGTGGAAGATGCGGTGCTGTGTGAATGACAAATCCGATCTGATCAGATTCTCACAGTAGCATCGTGACTTAGGGGCGAAGAAGTAGGTTGCAGCTCATAATTGGCTCTGGCCATTCAAATCCTATAATTTTAACCAACGATAATCTCCCCGCCTCTCGTATAGTGACTAACAAATTGTAGTTACCAGGGAACATGGCAGCAGAGAGGTGACTTGGAGCCACCCCTGCAAAAGCACCTGCTGATCATTCAGTCGATTTTGTTTTCAACATTCATGGGCAGTTTGGTAGTTTATTAGTTAGGACTCTGGGTTGCAAATGACAGAAACACAACTCAAACTAAGCAGAAAGGGGAATTTGGTTCCTGCAGCTGTGAGGGCGACAGGAGGCATGAGCTTCACCGCTGAGCCCGCCTCTCCTGGGGGTTCCGCTGTCAGGCAGCAGAGCCCTGCGTGGGGACGAGATGGCAGAGGGAGCAGCTTAGACCCACCTGAGTCTCCTGTCACCGTAGCTTCAGCAGAGGGTGAATCTCCTGTGGCTCCAGCGATGGGCGGGGGAGGAGTTTGGCCCTGATTAGGTCATGTGGCCCTCCTTCAGCCATCACTGTGGCAGAGGGGTGTGACACTCTGGCCGTCCTCGGGCCATCTGCACATCCCAGGCCCAGGGCCGCAGTCAGCAGCACCTGAGCTGCTGCAGGGCCCGCTGCGGACGTGGGTTGTCCTAGAGGACGTGAGGGTCCCCGCTCCCGAAGGAGGCGGGTGGGTCCTGAGCAGGTGGAATGCACACGCGTTCGCTCACCTGTTGAATTTTGAGATACGTGCTGGAGGTGCTCGCCACCGCCGCTCCGCCCCCGACTCTCCACGCCTGAGCCGCTCTTCCCGGAGACCCCGGCGCCCTCCAATGTCTCTGCGCCAAGCACCGTCAGGGGCGGGCGAGGGCGAGCTCGCCCCTCCTCGGTTCCTTGCCGTGTGCAGGTGCTCTGGGGCCGGGAACCACGGCGAAACCCAGACTGGGCGTGTTCCCTTTTCCTTGACGTTTCTGCTCCTGTCTCTTAAAGACCCGAGGGGCATCTCCGGGGAGAGGAGAAGCTGTCCGTGGAGCTGAGACCCCTTCCTCCCTGCACCCTGCTCCTCCGCAGCGACCCCGGGGCCTCGGCCCATGTCCCGGCAGCGGAACGAGCATGCGCGGAGATGGCCGGCCCAGGGGTTCAGGGCGGCAAAGAAGTGCTGCGCGCAGGTGGACACTTTAAGGTGCTAACGATTATTGAACCGAGGTTCCTCAGTCTGGGGTATCGCGTCTTGTCCCCAGCTCAGTGTCCTCCCTGGAGGACATGTCTCTTTCTTGCGTGCACCCCGGTCGCCAAGGAAGGAGACATGTCCCTCTGTCTGACTCTGTCACTCTGTCCCCAGCGTTGCCTGAACACAGTCCCCGTCGTCCTCAGAGCGGCAGTCTGGCGATGGCTCCCGCAGTCGCTTGCTCAGCGGTTGGTCGGTCAGCAGACAGGTGCCGCTTGCCGACCTCTCCATGGGGCTGGCGGGTCCTGACAGCTAGACCTAGCCCCTGGCCTCAGGGCTGTCACCCTGGTCACAGCGGTGGCGGGGCCCTGCGGTGGCGGGGCCCTGCGGTGGCGGGCGGGGGGCCGTGGGAGCAGGCCATGCCAGTGGAGAGCGGCAGGAGGGAGAGTCCAAAGCAGGGCGAGGCCTCGGTGGGCTCATGCTAAGTGGGGGAGGGGGGCAGGTAGCGTGTCCCCTTCCTTCCTGTGGCCACTGCTTTTTTTTCTTTATTTTTGGAATTGAGATGTAATTTACATGAAATAAAAGTCACCGTTTTAAAATGTATATTTCGGCACTTTTAAGTGTCATCATCACCACTGTGGTTCTAGGACATGTTCGCTCCCCCAAAAGAAGCCCGTCTCCATCAGCAGACACCCCCACCCCCACTCCTAGCTTCCGGCAACCGCTGACACACACTCCGCCTCCGAGGACGCACCTTTGCTGGACGCGTCACGGAACCGAGAGCGCACTGCGTGGCCCTCGTGTGAGGCTTCTCAGCGAGCACCGTGGCTTCGAGGCCCGCCCGCTTCGGTGCAGCTGTCGGCGCCTCGCTCTCCTGCGTGGCCGAGGCCGCTGCGCCGTTTTAACATCCTGCCCCAAATGTATGACAGTTCCATTTTCCTTATTCCTTCCTAATAGGATATTTCTTATTTAAAAACCGTATTTTGATCTATCAGGCATGATTTGTCTATTATTTAACTTCATGTCCCTAAGTGTCCTGAGGTATAATGTTTCATCCAATTCAAATAACCCCGCACGTGAACACACTTCTGGACCACAGCGAAGTGCTTTTCCCCACGGCAGTGGCGCGCGGTGTGTACCCAACGCAGACGTGATCACAGCCCCACCCTCTCTCTAACAACCCTGACGGCGTCCCTAAGAGTAGGAGAGCCCAGCTGGTCATTTTGTCGCGGGCAGGCGTTTGCACGTCAGGTGGGAAGGAACGGAAGCTTCGGCAGAATGTAAGCGGATGAAGATGCGGGTTTGGGAGTGTCCCGCGGCTGCCACCACGAGCGCTCTGCTGTGTCGTCGGGAGGAAGAGCAGGACGCCGTTGTGCCCGCTGCTTTCTGTGCGGGAGTCCTCGCTGCTCAGGTCGCCGGGCAGGTGGAACACACCTGTCTACAGCGCCCAAGACTGACTCCTGCCTCACGGCTCAGTCCTCAACTCAGGGAAGGCTCTCTGAGTGGTCCAGCTTGTGACGGTCACCTCCCAGTGGTCTAATCAGCAGTGGCTGAAGGAGACGGTCTCCCGCGTGCAGACACCACACTACCCACTGCGCAGGGACATGGACCTGCGCTGGTTCCTCCCACGGTGTCTGCCTGTGCGCGGGCGCGGCGAGGTGGGTGGAGCGGAAGGAGGCACAGGACGGCGTGAGGGAGGAAGAATCAAGGGGCTGAGAGCCTTCGGGGGAGCCGTGTCCTCAGATCCTGCTGGCCCCTCAGCATCCTGTGATCGTGGGACCGAAAGCTAGAAAGTGGCACATTGGTTCACGAGGCTTGTTGTGCCGAGGTGCCAGTGCCGACCACCATGAGCCACCGTCTGCACAAGGCCCGTCTCCATGCTCCCGGAGAACGTCTCCATCCCGTGTGCCCAGGAGCAAGGAGTGAGTAAATGCACTTGGAAACAGACACGTATTAAATAAACTAGAAACAGCAATAGGACATGGTTTACCTTGTGAGTTACCTTCTCATTTTAATGAAAGCTTTCTTATTGCCCCATTTACCAGCCATGTGTCCAATCAATATGAAACCTTAATAACGTGACAAGATCCCACAGCGCTTTCTGATGACACTGGTAAATTTTGGGGGGATGACTTCTTGTTAAACTAAGATGAAACAAGGCTATTAAAATTCTGCAACAGGGATCTAGAAGAAAAAGGTTTATCTCTGCCATTGTATACGAAATGGCTGTGATTAAAGCTTCATGAAATACGAGAAGATTCTATTTCAGCGGGCTCAAGCCATAACAGAGCAAAGAGTGTGTTACCAGGAACGAAGCGATTACTTTTGATGAGTGACCTTGCACCTGTGAGGGGAACGGAGGAGTAGAAAAGCAGACGAGCTGGCATGAGCTCAGCTGCCGACACTACGCTGCTGACCGCCGGTGTGGGTGGTTTCTGGTACCTTACACTCCGCCGACGTCCACAGGTATGATCTCCCGTGTTGAAGGCAAGGTTCGTGCATCGTGAAAATTTCCAGTCACTGCCTCCTGATGCCCACGATCACCCAGACGCTGTTTCCAATCTCTTGAGGCGTTTAAAGGGACTGCGTATGTTTCCGTCCAAAGGGGAGGAACAGACTTAGTCGCTGGCGTTGGGACAGTTGGTTATTGACGTAGGAGAGAATTACGTCCTCCCCTCGCACCATATAGTAACAATAAATTCCAGAGAGATGAAAGAGTTAAATCGAAGACGATGGAACCAGGAAAGCCGAGGGGGTTAATCGTCAGTCCTCAGCGTGCAGTCAGCCCCCCTAAGCCCGAAACAGAGGGGGAATCTGCACGGCCAGTGGTTTTGACTACATAAGAACAGAAGCAAATTTCTGTATGCCCCAAAGACCATAAATAAAATTAAAAGGCTAATGAACCGTTAGGGAAAAATATTTGCGATGTTCAACAAAGCATTAACATCTTATTAAGGACTCTTTCCAACCACCCGAAAAGTCCAACACGTTATTGAACAAATGGGGAAAAGTAATGGGCAGGCAAGTGACAAAATGGGACTAAAGAAATGTGAAAAAACCAAACATAAAAGCAAAAAACAATATGAACCAATGAGATATGACTTTTCAACTGCATTTAAGATCTCGACACCCTGGCGTCTTCGGTTAGGCAGCGGCTCTCGCCACCCCTGACGTTTCGGGCTAACCCTTTGGAGGGATGGCTTCTACATCCCGACCCTCCTTCCCTTTGGCCCGAGCTGTACCGTTCCTCTAGTGGTGACACTGGACAATGTCTCCAGACAGTGCCGACACCCCCTGGGGGCCAAGACGCCAACTTGGTTAGAACGTGAGAAAATTTGTAGTGTGGCACACTTCTGGCTCAAATTCTCTGGAAGGCAAGTTGGAAATACTTATCATGTAACAAGAGTGCACGTCGTCTTTGCTCTAGCGCTTACCCCAGAACACTAAGGCAGACACCGCGCACCAACATTCCGCCTGCTCTCCCGTTGCAAGCCTGTGTGTGTTGCAAACGACCATAAGTCACTTGATGCCCAGCAGCAGGGAGTGAGTGGCTTGGGGAAGGCAGGGAACAGCACGTTTGGAATCGCCGTAACTATGAAAAGCTGTGGCAAATGGGCACACGCCTGGCCGTGAGACAGTGTTTAGCTGCATTCGCGGAAAGGGAGTCGGGTGTAAATATATATGCAGAAAAAGACTTGCAGGACAATTCTGAAACGATTTTGCTGGGTGGCAGATCGTGGCTGTGTCAGTGGTCTATGGCTGTGGACCAAACCTCACACGTCCCGGTTCAGGGTGGCACACCATCCCATTGCTTCTGTGGGGCAGGAACTTCCGGAGCGGCCCAGCTGGGTGGTCGTGGCTCAGAGCCTTGCAAGGTCGCCAGCAAGATGACACCTGGGCCGCGGCATTGGAGGCTCGTTTGAGGCCGGAGCGTCCCTGTTTACGTGGCTCACATGCATGGTCGTCGGCAGGAGGCCTCAGTTCCGAGCTGTTTGCGGATCCTCGTGATGTAGCCTCATCAAGTATTCTTGGGATATTTCAGCTTCTCTCAAAGCATGTGCTCCGAGAAAGTGAGATCGTGGAGGGAGACGTGGTGCCTTTTGAGAGCTACTGTCGGATGTCACACGCTGGAGTTTCTGCCATGTCCTAGTCATTAGAGGCGGGTTGCTGTGTCTAGCCCACACTCAAGCTATGTCCAGCCAGACACAAGCTTCCGCTGAATGGTCGAGGCATCGTCCAGAGAGCATTAGGAAGCCATAACAGAGCTTAGGGGAGAAGAACGCGATCGGATTTGTATTTTAATAACGTCGTTTGCCGATTGTGTGGGGGTGAAAAGGAAATGAACAGAGAAGAGAACCAAGAGGTTCCTGAAAAGTCCCAAGCGAGAAACGGAAGTGCTCTGAGCTGGGACCATGGCAGTGCAGACGGAGTGGAAGAGAATTCTCTGTACTCAGGTGAAGAATCAGCGGAGTTTGACGACTAGTTCTTTGCAGGGGGAAGGGGGAGTTCAGAGGCAGGTAGAGAAAAAGAAAACCACAGATTCATGCCAAGGAGAAATCATAAAGGGGCAAGGAAAAGAACACCGTGATAGAACTATGGGGAAGAAGGGGATGGCGTTGAACGTCATGGAGAAATCAGACGAATGACAAACTAAACATGTCCTCGAGACCTGCACTCAGCAGGTCACTTGTGGTACTACGTGGGGATGATCTCCATAGGCCGTGGGGAAAAGATACAGTGCAGGGAGCTGGAGAACAAAAAACCACTCGGTATTGGCAGACAAAAGACATTTACAGCAGAAACCTTTCTGTTTCCAACAAGGAAGGATAAACGAGGAAGGATGGACGGTTATTTGTGCTCTCTGACCAATTAACGAATGAGACGTCTACTCTTCATAAGACCTAACATTGGGCATACTTACAGATCAGTGGCGAAACTAACGGAGTTTAATGCTTGTTGTAGTTGGACCTGTCGCTCTCAAAGCCAGTGGAATGTCAGTATTCTTTGAGAGAAGTCAGCGATGCAGATGGGTGCCGCACGTAAACATGATAAGGCGAACAGGAGACCTGGCGTTTATTGGATGACCTTGAGGAGCCAGGCATTTTTCACGTCCTGCTTCCTGTCATCCATCCTCATGGCTCCAGGCTCTGCGTGGCCCAGAGAACAACGGAGGCCAGCGACGTCCGAGCTTCACCAGCTCTTCCCTCCTCTCTGACTCGGCCCCGCCTCTCTCCCTAGGGGCGGGGGTGAGACCTTGGGGAGCCATGGCGCCCACTGACAGGGCTCCCCCCGGTACGGTGACGTGCCTTCCCTGCCCTCCCTCAGAAGTCACGCGGCATCACTTTTCTGATGGTCACTTGTGAGGCCCGAGTCCATCTAGAATGAAAGCACGGGGACAGAGGCCTGCCTCAGGTTGGGCGTGCTGAGATCACGTTGAGAAGAGCACATGTCACTGCAGCCGCCTTCGCAAAATGACGCTTGCCGGTGAGTTCGTGAAGGGACGAGTGTTTGCGGGCGCTGGGGAGCCATCGGCATCACCGGATGAAGTCGAGTACTGGCCTTCGCTATGGGCTATTCGTTATCCATCCACCGGCTCCCAGCTCACCCGAGCCACTCCAGCCCCCTGCCGCTCTGCAGAAGTCGCATAAACACCCCAGCAACACTGTTTTAAAACGGTGAGTCTGACACTCAACTTGAACTCGGAGGTGAAACAACTCAAGTACAAAACCCGAAAACGCGACGCGACGGTGGGTTGCAACCCAGTCAGCGTTTTCCCCTGACGGCCTGCACCAGAATGGAAAATCGAGACACTTGCAGATGCTTCATCATGGAAAATTTGCAATTGCATAAGGTGTTTTGTGTGTTTTTTTTTTTTTGTCTCCCCAAGCCTTGGGATTTTTTTATGCAGGAAGAAAAACTTTAACAAAAAAAGAGCGAGATTGTTATTTTAAACTCCAAGTTGAGTGAAGTTGATTGGGAGGCACTGTTTCTCTGACTTCTTGATTACGGGTGGTTTTAGAGATCTGATGTGCCAACAAGACTTATGCTTATGATTCCGATTTCCATGGAGACAAATTAACATCACGCTAAGAAAGTCTGTTTCTGGCCTTGACCTTGCAGAAGCCCAAGAAATTGGGAACTGGACTAAGGAAAAGACAGCATTTTGAAAAACTCATTTATGATCCTGTAGAAAACAGTGACTAATGAGAGTGCTTTTTTTTTTTTAATGCTAACTATATCCTAGATACCATGGAGGTACTTTATACATATGCCCTCGAGCCATTTCGTAACAGCCTGACATGTCAGATGATAGTATAGTCTATATTTTTTAAATTAAGGAAACTGAGGCTCAGAGAGGTTAAGTAACTTGGCCAAGGTCACACAGCTGTTAGTTCAAACCCGAGCAGAGGCTTCCCTCTAACCACCCTGACTCACTGCTGTAAGACGGCCTTGGGGGGCAGGAGAGTAGGAAATAATCAGTTGCTGTGAGTTTCATGTTAATTCTCTCACAATTGGAAAAAGAGGATGACCGTCAGCGGGTCGGAGTCTCTCAGCCTCTGCTCTCCCGCCAGCAAAGCGAGTGGTCCGACGGACTGGGCCCCGAGTTCGAGTTCAGTGTTCACATTCCTGAAGCGGACCGGAAAAGTTCTACTGAAAGTCTGGTGTGTGGCATCCAGGCCACCCTCGTCACACGCTGTTTCAGATGGGCGACGGGAAGGTGAGGGCAGAAGTCATTAACGCGCTAATTTGCTAAAACATAAATTGGTTTTAATTCCCTGCAGCGTCGGGGCAATGACAGCTGAGTGGTGAGCAGGGAGACAGAGCTGGGCTGCTGGGGAGCTGCGCTCTAGCCGGGGGGACAGACGGCAAGCGACACGGTGCTTCAGGGCGGGTGACAGTACGGGGTCAGAGGACGGAGGTCGATGGGGTCGCCATTTCAAGACTCCATCCAGGGGCAGTGTCTGTAATAAAGCAACATTAGCAGAGACGGGGAGAACCCCCCAGGGCACTGGCCACGTCAGGGCCCCGCTCGCGTGTGGGAGGCGACGGGGGGGAGGGGTCTGGCTGTGCCCAGCGAGGCGGCCCACGTGGACCATGTGCGGTGTGCTGGGGACTTCGGCTTCACGCTGAGTGGGATGGAGCCCGAGGGGTTTGAGCCACACAGTGACCGGCGCCGACCTGGTCCGTCCAGCATGTCTCCAGCCACGTCCAGTGCTCTTCTTCCAAGCAGGACGCAGGCTGCCCCCGGCTCGGAGCCCCTCCTCACACAGCGCCTTAACCAGTGTTTCTGCCTCCGCCGGAGGTGCCCGGGTGTCCCTGGGGAGAGCGGGGCAGAGGACACGAGTGGGCGGAGGAGGCCACAGCACCCAGGATCATCCACCCGAGTAACCAGTGCGGGTGCCCGTCCTCGTCCACACGTGGTCGGTGGCGTGGCCGGTTGCAAAGAGCCACTGAAGTTCAGGTTGAGTGCTCCTGAGGGTGCCCAGGGCGCGCGTGCCCCTGCCACCCCCGTTTCACGGGACCGACCCCAGACCACAGGACTTCCTTAGGTGACATGCATGGGCTCGGTCACTTCCTTTGTTTGTTAAAATGATGTCATAGGAAACATGCCCAGTGTTTAAAAATAGAGTTTAACTAAGTAAAACCCGACTTGTGTCCTTTGGTTATGGGAGGAGGAGAGGTCAACTCATTTCTTCTGGGATGGAAAAACGGGTGTCTTGAGCGTCCACCTCCTGGGCACTAGGGGTCGCTGCAGGACCACAGATGCTGCCAGACCAGGCGCTGGTCCCAAGCTGCCTGGTGCCCAGGACCACAGGTTGCCAGTGCCCCACTGGCTGTGCCAACGACAGGTCTGAGGGAGCGCCACCTCCAGGTGCTGCTCTTCGACCTGATCGAGGCATCGAACAGCGCAGATGGCATTGAGCAGGGCCGCACGTTTTGCTATTTTGGGGTAGCAGTTTAAACGACCCTTTGAAGCCCCCCTCCAGTGACAGCACTGTGCTACTGCGTCTGGCCCCCTCCAGTGACCCCGAGAGCTCGCCGAGGTCACTTGTCACTTTTTCGCAGATGGACACCTCTCATGGGATACGTCAAAAGTCAGTTTACAAAGAATTGATCCTATTCGATCACATTTACTCCCAGTTGACCAGTTTCAACACCAAGCAAATCAAAATGAAAAGCTGGTGTTAGGAATGGTTAGCAATAATCTTTTAAGAGACACCTGCGATCACGTGGAGGGGGGCCCTACATTCTGATGGGACCAACGCATCTGCGGAGTGAGGAGACGGGGCAGGGTGTCACGCCTCCATCACCGAAACCACAGCAGAGCCCTCGGGGCCACGTAGGGAGCCGGCGCGTGTGAGGAACTGTAGCTTGCAGGTGATTTTCTTAGCGGACTTTTATTCTGAAGGAAGAAGAGTCCTAATCCAGAGGTATTCCCAGCCTGATTATTTCCATTTATTCCCTGATGCACCCTAACTAGCTTCCAAATCGGGCCGCTGAGAACGTCCTCGCATTTCGGCCCTGAAGCTGTTCTCACTCGCACGGGGCAGCTGGCCCGCTGCCTGGCTTGCTGGCGTTGGCAAACTCACACTGCTGGATGAAGCCTCTACCTCGAAGGCCACCACGCGCTCCTCCCCGGTGCCACTTCTGAAGACACTCTTCTGGACACACGGGGGCCAGGCTCCTCAGCACCCCCCGGGATGTGTGGTCTGACGTGAACACCGCACGGCAGGTAGTTCACGCTCTCCTGGACAAGGCGCCCGCCACGTAAGAACCCGGCCTTTCGAGTCCACTGGAAACGCTCGTTTTAAACGCCCAAAAGACGTCAAACCTGTGGGGTGCTCGGCTCAGAAAAGCAAATTGCTCTTCTGAAGTGCCAGGCTCACCATCAGGTGGTGGTTCAGACCCTACGATCGCGTGTTTCGTCTGTGGCCAAGGGCGCTGCAGAACCAGGCGGGGGTGGGGTCTTTCCCTGGGAGGCGGACCCTGGGTAAAGCCTTGGGGTGGACACCCCGCCTTCCTCCTGGCTGTGTGTGGACAGCTCCTCCCAGCAGAGGCAGGCCCGCCTCATGCCACCACCCTGGAAACTGATGGCTGTCACCAGTCACAGAGGCAGGTGCGCCAAACTGGCCCGGTCACCAGAAGTGTGACACCTTGTCAAGTGGATGTCCATTTGTAGCCTGGACTTGGGTGCTGGTCACCCCACTGCCCTGTTTCCCCTGCCTGGAGAATAGCGCAGCCAGTGGGGGCAGGGCGGGCGTGGCCGCTGCGCAGCTGGTGCCCGTTGGGAGGGGCGAACGGAGGGTCCTGAGTGGACTGGGCAGCCCTGACGCTGCGGAGGAAAGCCGGCATGGCCCCACATGACGTGCTCGCCCTGTCCCCAGCCTCTCGGGTGCCACTGGAACGTCACGTGTGGCCCTGCTCTGCCTTCCCGATTCCCTCCCCCCCACCCCCGACCCCCAGGCCCTGCCTCTGCATCTCTGACCCAGGACCCCGGCTTCTCCTCCACCTGCTCTGAACCCCTCAGCTGCAGCAGCTCTGCCTTCCTCGGCTGCAGCGAGCACCCAGCAGCGCCTCGCACAGCTCCGTGAGTGAGCTCCGGGGGGCTCGTCCCCAGCCCCGCCAGCTCCGAGCAGAGCTGACATCTCTAGGACCTGCCGCATGGAAGATTTGTTTTCCTCAAAGACAACCATTCAAACTGCCTCGCGTAAAAGCCCACCGATTGCAGCACGGACAATTAGCACTATTTAATTACTGACAAAATTAGGCTTACAAATTGATTTATGGCCCTGCAGATGAAACACACGTTTTTGAAGGAAAGCAGATTTCTTACAGTTAATTTGAAAGAGGCAGGGCCGGAGCTTCAGGAGGGAAGTTGTCCCAGAGACTCGGGATGCGGCCAAGGACCCAGCAGGCCTCGGGCCTCCCCAGGTGTCCTGGGGCACCACTTTCCCCCGCGGTTCGTGGTGCTGACCACCCAGTGGAAGCGCATGTGTTAGCCAGAGCGGCACACCGGGGACCGGGGACCTGCAAGCCCTTCTCACATCCTATTTTAGTCGCCGATCAGGTATCTGGCATTGCAGCCCCCGAAAAGCTTCCACCCCGAAGAGTAGGAACAGTTTTGTCCAGCCAAGGATGCATGATGAGGAAATTGCTTAACACTGGGCAACAGCTGGGAAGCTGTCGGCCACCGTTTATTCTAAAGAAGCAGAGAGGTGTTTGGTGGTCCCATGCCTCCCTCCCCCCGCCCCACCGAAGGCATCTGATGATCATAATTCTGGGGAGAAAGGTGTCAGTCGACTTAGAAAATATGAAATGATTGTCTTTAGTGAAGAACAGGGACCGTTCAGTCCTACTTGATGTGTTTGAGAAATGTTTTAAAAATAGACTTTCACATGAGAAGTGACTGGCAGCCGGGCGTCAGCATTTCGTGCAGACTCTGGCTCTGCGTCGGGCCAGGAGAAGGCACGCGAGGGACCAGGCTGGCGGCGCACAAGGCCCGCGGCCCAGCGTCTCGTGGAGCCAGCCGGTCAGGGACCAGACCCCTGAACCCCGCCCGAACCAGAGGAGCTGCAGGCTCGCCCTGCCAGGTGACCTTGACACCTGCCCAGGCTTTCCTGAAACACACGATCTCCCAGGTGCTTTGACACACTGACGCTTGAGAATTTTATAGGGGATACAACGAACAGGCAGAAGTTTAAGAAATAAAAAAAAAGAAAAACAGGCCGACGTGCGTTCAGAAAAGTGAGTAAGAGTAAGGGAGGACACGTCTCAGGGCAAACAGAAAGCCGGTCTTTCAGAACTGCGTTTGCTTCCTCTTCCTCTGCCCTCTGTGAGCTACGAGCTCTGAGCCTGGGCTGAGTTATCACCACCCCGGGCGTGAGAATGAGGCGTCTGATTCTCCCTGGCCAGGCCAGACGGGGCCTGCTTCTTGGGGTGCCTGCTTCCTGGGGTGCCTGCACCTGACTCGGTCGGTTGTTGTTGGGTAACAACGGTGCTTCAAATATGCAGAATGCTCTCCCGCCTCCCGCCTCTGAGTTTTGATCTGGTTAAAGCAAAGGCTCCCACGGAGCAGAGCCCTTGGGCTGAATCACAGGCTGCTCAGTGATCCTGGCTTCCGAGGTGTCTTAATTAGGGATTCAGGAAGGTACAAAGGAGGAACCTTGTCTTTTATCTCAAGGCCAGCCGGCCCTTCGTGCAGCCATTCCCAGTACCAGTCCGGCCAGCGAGGGGGCAAGTGGGAATTCTTTCAGGATCACAGACCTGGTGGTCATTTCGGGATGGGGTGCGGGGTGCTTCGTCACCCTCAGATGGCACGTCAGAGGCCCCGCTGCTCAGAGATTGTTGGGGACGACCAGTGCGGGGGAGGGACCCGCCGAGGCGGTCTTTGGGTTTACTGACAGGCCAGGAGCCTTAGACACCCTCGGCTTGGGGTTTGAGGAGACCGGAAGGCGCAAGGCCACCTGTTGGCAGCTCCTCCAGCTGTCCGGTGTCGCCTTCCCCCGGCAGCCCCGCCCCTCCGCACTTGCGGGAGGGGTGGGGGAGGGAGGATGCGGGGCCGAGCAGGGGACGCAGGATTTACTTTGCGGATTGGGGCTCACAGCTGTCACTCCCAAAGGGTGGGGCTTTTTTTTTTTTTTTTTTTTAAAGACCAATTTCAAGGCGAAGCCCCGACCCGCGCGGGGCACGGTGGCGCTCGCCCGCGTGCGGACGCAGTCTCGGGGGAGCGGCGGGTCCTCCTCCGAGCGCGGCCGGCGCGCCTCCCCGCGCCGGGCCCCGCGTCTCCGCCGCCGGCCGTGCGCCCAGCGCGCCCGGGGCCCGCGAGCCGGGCCGGGCCGGGCGGCGCGGGGGGCTGCGGTCGCCAAACTTCGGCGCCGGCGCGCGCGAACCCCCGAGCGCGGCCGGGCGGGATGGGGGCCGTGCGCCCGCGCGCCCCGCGCCGCCGCGTGCGTCCGGCCGCCCGGCCGGGGGCCCCCGCACCGCCTCCGCCCGCGTCCCGGGCGCCGCAGCCCCGCCGCCCCGCCGCCCGCGCGCTCTAGCCCGGCCGCGTCCCCGCGCTCCCGGAGCCGCCCTTTTTGGGCCAACTGGGGGCCGGTCCACGCTCGGGTCAACAGGAAGGGGCCAGATCCGCGTGGACGAAAATAACAGCGTCCCGGTGGGGCCGAGCGGGGGTGGGGTCTGCCTGCCGGACGCGGAGGGCAACTCCAGGGCGGCGCGGCGGTCGCCCGGCCGGCCATGGACTGGCAGGGGGGGCGCGCAGGGCCCCGCGGCTGCTCGCGCCCCTAGCCGCGCACCGCCTCGCCGCCCAGCCCCGCGCCCGCCTCCGGGGGCTCCGCGACTGCGGCTTCGCGCACACGGCGCCGGGGAGCAGAGGATCTGCGCCCCGCTCTCCAGGGTGCGCCCGTCCGAGATGGGGACCCCGTGGCACCACTGGCCCCCCGTGCTCATCAGCCTGGCTGCCCTGTTCTCCAAAGGTGAGGGGTCGCCGCGCCACCTCCGGCCCGGGACCAACTTTGCGGGGAGTGAGTGTGTGGGCGGGGGGGGGGGGGACGGGGGGGGGCAGCCGGGAGCGAGGGCGTGGGTGTGTGTGGCGTGTGTGTGTGTGTGTGTGTGCACGCGCGCGTGCGGCTGCCAGGTCAGCGCGGCCCCTTTGCCGCAGGTACCTCCCGGGGGGTGGGGGGACTTGGGCGCGAGGCCCCAGTGAGACTGCAGAGGGACCGCGGGGAAAGTCGCCCCGTCCACGGCGAGCGTTTCAGTAAGGCAGGGGGCCCTGGGAGGGGGAGGCGGCCACGGGGAGGGCTGAGCTGGGTGTCCGGGAGGCGCCGGGAATGACCTGCAAGGGGCCTGGGTGTTGGACTTGACTTTTCCTGCTGGCGTTGACCCGCTAGGACATAATCGCAGCGCGCCCCTCGGTGCGGGAAGGCTACGGAGGCGTGAGAGGCTGCTGCAGACTCGGCATTGGCTAGCTGGGGGACGGCCGGCCAGGTGCTTCCCCGCTGGTCCTCGCCCCTCACCCTCCGGGGCTTCGCGTCCATGCAGGTCGGCCACCCCTAACTCCTCACCTGAGCTGTCACAGTGGGACCTTGACCTGAAGCTGTGAGGACTAGGGGGTTCCTCATCTGCCCCCCTCTGGTCTGTCAACCTCCCTGCCTGTCACTGGAAGGCCGCTTTGGAAGCTCAGGGCGCTGATTCCTGCAAGAGAAATTATCTGATGCTCAGGGGAGATTGTAGGAAGTGCCAGCGAGTCTTTCCGGTCATTGAGCAGGACTCTGTGTGTGTGTGGTCCCTCGCCCCTCCCAGCGCCTCGTTCCCACAGAGAAATGTGTTAGGAGCAAAGTGGATCCCTAGCAGGCTCCAGCGTGTGTCCCCATGTTCCCGTAAACAGGGTTTTCTGAGATGTTCGAGATGAGCTCCCTCCTAGAAACTTCAGAGCCGGTGGTCACGCACAGAGTCTCAGTCACGGGCATTCGCTGTTCTCCCTGGGCCTCCAGGTTCCGCGAGGCGTCCCTGCCTCGGATCTGACAGCAGAACGAGACGGTGACAGATGGGGTTCAGTGCTGCTGTGACTTAGGGAGGGGACCTGGGCTCACCGTGCCCCTCCCCCTCACGCATGCCACTCCGTCTTTTCTAGTGCGGTTGTAACGGGATCCCGTCTCCTGATCATGAGTTAGAGCAAGTCCGAGGGCCAGAGCTTCCGGGATCCGCGACGTGCACGAGAAACCGAGGATGAGGCCGGCGGGTCCCGCGGGTCCAGCCCAGGCAGACCCGAGGTTCACAAACCCCGGTCCCCAGGCGTGGCCGCCCGCAGACGCGTGCCCCCGGGCATGCTCGTTACTGGTTGTCACCTGGCTTCGTAGTAAGAATAGGCTTCTCTGTTCTGCTGCCGGCAGTGACAAGGTTTTGTTCAGAAAGGTGCAGCAA